>NC_058081.1:131139098-132608501 GCF_014858855.1 Bufo gargarizans
TACGTGAAGAAGGGAGCCAGGAGGCTTGTCAATGAAGCATTATCTTCATGGAATCCCACACATGAAGAATTTATAAATCTTCATGGACTGTTTGAGAAACCGGAAGGACAATTAAAAAGACTTTTTAGATCTTACTTTGCTTCCCTTGAGTGTACTAAACAAACAGGGATTATATTGAACATCTGCCACCGAATGCTGTCAGGTACACATCTAGCACAGAATGTTCCCCAACTGAAACATCACAGCCTTGTTCTATGGCTGAAAAGTAAAGTTAAGCAATTGTGCTGAGTAGAAACTATTCAAGCAATCGTCTCAGGTTATTTTTTTATGATACTCAGTAGTATGGTGTGCATTTTGGAGAAAATGTTCCGTGCATGTTTAGCATCCCCTTAATTGAATGTGTTCATATCATGATGCCTAACAAGTGCTATGAGAATATTGAGTGTTTGGCATCATGCACACGACCGTTGTGTGTTTTGTGGTCCGCAAAACACGCATGGCAATTTGCGGAACGGCACTGACAGCCTTTAATATAAATGCCTATTTTTGTCTGCAAAGCGCGGACAAGAATAGGACATGTTATTTTTTTTTAGCGGGGCCACGGAATGGAGCAACGGATGCGGACAGCACACAGAGTGCTGTCCGCATCTTTTGCGGCCCCATTGAGTGAATGGGTCCGCATCCGAGCCGCCAAAATGGCATCTCGAATGCGGACCAAAACAACGGCCGTGTGCATGAGGCCTTTCATGAAGCATTTAACAGTAATGCTACCTGGAGGCCTTATTTGAAGAGGTTGTCTCACAAAGACAACCTCTGTCTATATGCCCTTTGAAACATATAAATGTCAAGTGAGGGGTACCCTAGATATCCCTCTGTGTAATCCATATCAGAGAGACAATTATAACCAGTGGCAGATTTGAGGCATTCAAATGACTTCATGTAATACCACATGCCCACTGCAGGGGCACTGCAGAGAAAATGTATAGTTGACTGAACGTCCTCCCACCCCCAGGAAAATCATATGTTTGCTGGGAGTTTGAGAAACGAGACCCACTATGATTAGCGGACCGTTATGTCGGCTTCAATATGAAAGGGACTCCTGTCTTTGAGACAACCTCTTTATTGTGCAAAAGTGCTATAAAAATGACCGTTTTAGAAAATGGTGACTGTTCTTAAACTTTCTACTGATGATGTGTCACCAGTTGTCTGCACTATAAACATGAATACAATGCTTAGCTTTGAGAAATCTGAAATGTAATGCAATTAACTTCCATTACTTTGACTTTTAGAACATTTCCAATATTGAAGTAAAAAGCTGACCTTTCCTATATGTAGTGTGTGATTGCGAAGGAATAGTGTCTAACAGCTCCCTAGTCTCTGGAACAAACAAAAGAGGCCAAAGCCTTCACCTTCTTCATAATGACGATATATAAAGAGCAGCAACAAAGAAAAGAGAATCATAGAAAACACTAAAATATATATTAAGTAGAACTACCACAATCTATATACATATATATATATAAAATGACGCATATACTGTATGTATGTGTGTATGCATGTATATATGTATGTTCCGTGAAAACTCAAAAACGCAATCATCCATTTCAACATGGAACTTGGTAGACACATCCCTTGTTACCTGGAAAGAAATCTTGCGAGGGTCTTAGCTCTCTAGGATGTACCATTCCCGAGATATTCCCAAAAAATTACATGCATTATCCAATACAAGCCTGCCAGCCCTTCACTTAAATCCTAACTGCCATACACACGGTCACATGTCCCTTATCAGCCAATAGGAGCTCACAGGTCTTACTCCAGGTTGCCATAACAACTGATCACAGGTTTTAGCAGTTTGCAGGTCCTGAAATATTCAGTCATATGACGTATGATGGCACAACTAAACTGCTACATGCATGGGGAGCAGGGGCCACTATTAAATGGTTGGAGTTCACTGTTAAAGAAGAGGACGCTGTGAAGTTCACTGTTAAAGGGGCGGACACCGTTAAAGTCTGTGAAAGTCAGGTGGGGGAAGCGTGATGACGTGAACACGTCACGTTTCACTCTCTCCTGCTGGCCTCCTCCCCTCCATGCCCCCTGCTCCGTCCGATCCAGAGCGCTGACTGAGCGTTGACCGCCTCAGCGTGCCGCCATGTTCCAGCGCCATTAGTTGTCCTGGAGTGTCGCGGGGTCCTGCGATTTACCTACCGATCTGGCTGTTGGCTGCTGGCTCCCGCCGCTCCCTTCCGGCCCCTGGCTCCGGTTCCTGTCGCTGGTCTGCTCCTCTGTGCTCTGTGTTCCTGGGTCTCGTCTCGTCCGGATCTTCCGTCTCCCTTCTCGGCTGCCCTCTCTCTTCTGTGGTGTGGCGTGTGCCCGGATCGGCACGTTCTGCTCAGCTGCTCACTAGCTTCCCGGTCCGTTTGCTGTTAGCTCCCTCTGCTGGTGATCGGTGGGATTTTTCCACTTTTTTTTTTTTTTCCCTCTTCATTTGAAAACCGTTTTTGCCTGCAGTTTCCTCCTTCCCGAAGTGGCCACTTGTCATCTGGATCTCTTGTCATCCCGAGGATCCTTGCCTCCCTCGTTGGGTCACGTGAGAAACCAATTATCGTGACTTTATTGTATTGTAATTTGCTACTTGACTAACCTGACTAACTTGACTAAGTTGTCCGGCTGCACAGAGCCGGAATTTGGTGCCCCCCCTCCCTGTGTGATGGTGGAGAGGGAAGGATAAAGGGCTGAATAGAGGGATAAGAGAGGAAAGGAAAAGGCTAATAAAGAGAAGTAAAAAGGGAGGAATAGGAGCAGAGGGGAAAGAAGTAAAGGGGACATAAAGAAGAGTGCAAACTAAAGCAAAGAAAAAAAGAGAGAAAAAAAAAAAAAAGAGAAATAAGAGGTAAAAAGGAGAGACGGGAGAAAAAAAAAAAAAAAGAGAGAAAAATAAGGAAAAAAAAAAAAAAAGGAAAAAAAAAAAAAAAGAATGGCCCCAAAATGACGGTCGATTGACTCCACTGTAACAAAGTTGGGCTCCAAGACCCCAGAGAATAAAATTGATAAGTTCTTGAAGTCGCCCTTCCTAAATGAAAAGAACTCAGCCAAAACAAAGTCCTCTGCTAATCTGAAAAAATCCGCTAAAACTCCCCAAACCGATGAATTTTTTGAGGACGGCTTAGTGGAGGTAGATCAGGAAGCAGGGGGGGGAAGATCTATCTGCACAGATGCGAACTGAACATGATCCTTCCGTTCTGGATAAAATTCTCTCGACCGTAGAGCACAATGGCACTCTAGTGCAGGAGATGTCTATCCAACTAGGGTCGGTACAGAGCGACATTTCTGCAATAAGAGAGAACCTGGTAAAGATCCGCGAGCGAGTCCTTAATGTGGAAAAAATAGTGGACTCTTTGCAAACCGATATTAACATGCTAAAATCTAAAACTTTGTCTCTTGCCTCAGAAAATCAAGCACTACAAAATAAGCTAGAGGACTTCGAAAATAGATCAAGGCGAAACAACGTCCGCATAATTGGTTTCCCAGAAGGAGTGGAAGGCCGATACTTAGAGGAACAACTTAAAGATGTGGTCTTGCACAACTTAGGCAGTGACTATTTTTCTTCCATGTTTCAGATAGAAAGAGCCCATCGTATCCCAGGAGGGAAACCTATTCCAGGGAGGCCGCCGCGAGCAATCTTAATGAAATTATTATCATCCATGGATAGAGATATGATACTGAAAAGAGCAAGAGAATGTACTCCTGTTGAGTACCAGGGCACTAGGTTGCTCTTTTTTCCTGACTTTGCTCGGCAGACTCAGGAAAAAAGAAGAAACTTCATAGAGATAAAGAAACGCCTGGCATCAAAGGGGATTAAATATTCCTTACAGTATCCAGTGAAACTAAGAGTGATCTATAATGGGACTTCTCTTTTTTTTGAAACACCACAGCAGGCGCTGGACTGGATGGAGCAAGGGGATATTTGAAATCGTGCACTATTATGATTGAAATGTTGGGGGGGGATGGAGCGGGGGAGGGGGAGATTGGCTTGAGGTTAGAGGTTCGCTGATCGGGCGGATCAATAGAGAGGGGGGATGGGGGGGAAAGGGGAGGGGGGAAAGGGAACCCACCTTGCAGGTAGGGGTGTTTTTTTTTTTTTTTTTTCTTTTTTCCTTTGTTTGTCCCGTGTCTGTTTCCGTAGCAGTGAAGGATGGCCACTAGAATTGTAACTTGGAATGTTAGAGGGCTCGGGGAAAGAGTCAAAAGGCAAGCTATTATGGATGCATTAAAAAGATACCTTCCAGCAATTATCTGCATAGTAGAAACTCACCTTACTAAAGAAACTGTGTCCCGTTTGACAATGGGATGGTATTCTCAATCTTACCATTCCACCTTTAGCAGTTCCTCTAGGGGCGTTTCAGTTCTGATTCATAATTCTGTAGATTTTATTCTTATAGAATCCTACATAGATGATCAGGGCAGATTCATCTTTCTGTATGGTAAGCTGCATGGGCATAGTTATATTCTTGCCTTTTTCTATATACCTCCGCCTTTTTCAATGTACCCATTGACTCAGTTGATGCTTTTCTCTGAAAGGAGGCCAGAATGCCGGTTAGTCCTGATGGGGGACTTCAATGCGGTTATGGACCCCAACAGAGATAGATTCACATTAGACGTTGATCGAGGGAGGAATTTATGTAATTCACCGCTGCCACAGTTTTGCTCGGAGGTTGGAGTGGTGGATATATGGGAACATCTTGGCGGAGGAAAGAGAGTATACTCTTGTGTTAGCCGGAGTGGTAGAGCAATGTCTAGGATTGATTTAGCATTTACTAATGAAAGCAACTTGCGTAATATCCGGAAGATACGATATGGGGTAAGAACAGTTTCGGCCCACTCGCCCGTACTGGTTGAGGTTTGCATTGGGGAGAACAAGGATAACAGGGGGCTAGGATTTAAGCTAAATCCATACTGGCTTACCATTATGGATAACCCTGAGCCTATTAAACTATTGATATCCTCCTTTTGGGAGGTGAACTTCCCCTCTGCTGACATCAATATAGTATGGGACGCCCTGAAAGCATATCTGAGGGGGGTGTTTATAAGTGAGATTGCTGCAGCAAAGAGAACATTTAAGAAAAAAAGAGGAGGAACTGGTCAAAGCTGCTGCAGACACAACTGCACGATTTACCAGCCAACCTTCCGAGTATAACAGGGAAGAGATGCAGAAGGCCAGTTGTTTTTTGGAGAAATATATAATAGAGAAAGCAAACCATAGAGTATTCTTTAAGGGCTTAAAATATTTTTCGGAGTCCGGACGCCCTGGTAAGCTTTTAGCCAGGATAATTACACAACAAGATAAGAAAAATCAATCTATTGTCTCGATTCGTAACACAGAGGGGGAAATTATAACAGACCCAGAAGGAATTAGGGATGCTTTTTTAAAATATTTCTCTCATATATATAGCTCCTCTCTTGGCTTGTCATCCGATCTGGCGGCGCAGTTCTTGGAGAGGATTCCACTTTCTACTTTAAGTGAAGCCCAAATAGAGTATCTGGAAGAGGAGTTGTCTCTTTCGGAGCTCCAGGAGGCCCTGGGGTCCATCTCGGGGAACTCGTCACCAGGGATGGATGGCCTTCCATACGAGGTTTATCGTAAATACAGCGATGTGATTCTTCCCCAGCTACTAGAGGTTTTTTCCCAAGCAATACAGGGAGGGGGTCTACCTTGTTCTATGATGGAAGCTCTTATTGTTCTAATTCCCAAAAAGGATAAAGACCCGATAGAAATGAGTTCCTATAGACCAATTTCTTTACTAAATACTGACGCTAAGCTACTATCAAAAGTTTTGGCTAGGAGGCTTTCGCGGGTTATATCCACCATTATCCACCCAGATCAAAATGGCTTTATGCCAAAGAGAGGCACCCATCATAATTTGCATAGGTTATTTATGAATATTCAGTCCCCGGGGTGCGGCTCCCGCTCCATCCTGTCGTTGGATGCTACTAAAGCCTTCGACAGGGTGGAGTGGATTTTTCTCTGGGAGGTGATGAAAAAAATGGGTTTTGGTCCGAGATTTATGTCGATGGTGCAGTTATTATATGGCTCTCCAGTTGCCAGGATTAGGATTAATGATACGATCACTGAGAGTTTTTCCCTAGGAAGAGGCACTCGTCAAGGATGCCCTCTTTCCCCCCTCTTGTTTAATATTTATATTGAACCCTTAGCAGTTAGTATTAGGCAAGACTTGCAGGTGTCTGGCTTCGGTGTAATGGGGAAGCATGATCATGTATCCCTCTATGCAGACGATATCTTGGTTTTTGTCCATCAAACAGAAACCACTCTTCCTCGAATAATGGATTTGGTGGGCTCTTTTTCTGCTCCGTCTGGTCTGCAGATTAACTGGGAGAAGACTGTTCTCCTCCCTATAGATGAGTTGCGAGGCGACTGGGACAATCAGCTAACAATTTCTGATTCAATAAAATACCTGGGGATTTCAGTTTCTGTCAAACCTCAAGAATACCTACAACTCAATTTGATTCCCCTGTTGAAAAAGCTGAGGGCCAAAATTAAGATATGGCAAAAAATCTTGCCCGCAAGAGCGGATAGAATCTCCTTAATAAAAATGGTAGTGTTGCCCCAGGTTCTTTATGTCCTTCGCAACTCGCCTGTATGGATCACGGACAAGTATTTTAGATTGATAGAGCGGATGCTTAATGATCTATTATGGGGGAGGAAGCGCGTGAGACTGAAGGCACTCTATTTTTCCATGCCCTATAATCAGGGAGGTCTTAACCTCCCTTATTTTAAGGGCTATTTTGTGGCCTCTCAACTTTGCTTTTTTAATGATTGGGGAAGTAGCCATTTCTGCAACAGAGTGGTGAAAGACTCAGGTTTTTCGGATTTTTTTACTGTATTGGAGTCCGATTACTTATCAAATCCACAGATTGGGTATACACTCTTTTGCAGAATGGCTATAAAGACGTGGCTGGTTATAAGGAGCTGGTGTGGAGTCAAGGCATCACTTATCTGTACTCCATTATGGCATAACTCAAAGCTCTTGGAGTTAGGGGATTTGGGTTGTTGCCAGTATTGGAGGACTAAGAATGTTCAGTACTTATACCAGGTGGTTAGCGGCGGACAAATCCTGTCCCCGACGGAGCTAAGGCAAAGAACAAACCTGGGTGAGGTGGCTTGGTATGCATACTTTCAATTGAGGTCAGCACTTTCTAGTACTTTGAATAGTCACCTTCTTTCTATAGATACTCCCCAATTTTTACATGACTTACTCTGTAAAAAAGCTGTCACGAGAATTAAAATATCACATTGTTATAGACACTTAATGAAAGGATTTTTTTTGGGTGTTCTTTCTCCAGGACAAAGATCCTGGTCTTCTGTACTTCTAGAGATGGGTCCCCCAGATTGGGAGAATATAGGGGAAAGCTTAAAATTTGTTTCACACAACTTTAATCACACTGTTGTACAATTTAATATTTTGCACAAAATATATGTGACACCTTTGTGGTTATATAGGAGAGGACTTAGAGTCTCCTCTGACTGCCCACGCTGTGGCGATTCCGAGGCAGATCATTTACATCTGTTTTGGGACTGCCCAATGGTGAGCAGCTATTGGAGATCGGTCCAAATTAACTTGGCTCGTAAACTTAATATTGCTATCCCTCTGTCCCCCAGGATATGGGTCCTGGGAGATTTATCAGAGGTTAATTACCAGCCTATAAAACGCCAACTATTGATTAAAGTAATGTTTTTGGCCAGGCTTCTCATTTCCAGATTATGGTTTTGCTCTTCTGCTCCAGACTGCAACCATTGGTTAAGCTTGGTTGAGAAAGTGAAAAGTTATGAGAGGATTTTGTATAAACAAAGAGGATCCTATCTAAAGTGGGGCAAACTGTGGGCAGACTGGGACAAGCTTAAATAATTAATCTGGGTTATTTTATTTTCTCTTTTTTTTTTTTTTCCTTTCTCCTGCAAGGTGGGGGGGGGGGGCTGGGCGGGGTGGGTTGGGAATGATCCTATTGGTCCGGTCTTTTCTATATGAATCATAAATAGTAAAGGAGGTGAAGTTGCATTTGGGAACTGGAGTATCTCTAGGAATGCTGGGGGATGGCAGGACCTTCCGGCATTAAACAATGGTTAAAAAATTTTAAACGAACCAAAATTTTTAATTGAACCATGACACCGTGCCGGTTATGGGTGGGGACCCGGGGCCCGGGATATTGGGCAGCCCGGCGAATGGGTGTGCCCTAGGACGCGGCCCTCTGACAGACATGTGGCTCGACTGCAGGCAGTGATATGACACATGTTGTATGGGTACCAAGAGGTGTTCTCTTAGCGGGACAGAGACGGTTTTAGGTAGTGCTCATGTTTACATCTTCCCTAAATGCCGGTGATCACCGAGTGATACTCGAGTTGAGTCCCTTTATATGCGAGACACTAGTGTGGACATATGTGAGCTACGGTTAAGTCGGGCATTAAACTCTTAATTTAACTATATGGGGATGAGGCAGCAAAATATGCAAGAGGCTCCTTCTCTACTGCGATGGAAGACTGCTGGACCCCCAAATTTGTTTTATGAAATGCTTGCGATCAAAGATCGCAGTAGGCCCGCTACGTACGGTTAATGTGAGCACTGGATGAATGGCTACATGATTGTCAATCCTGTCAATTTCCTGCCTATGATCGGGGGAGAGAGCGCGGGGCGCGCGCTCGCTCCCTGGCTGCCGCCTGGGCTGAGGGCCCCTGACCTTTTTTTCCCTGTATAGACAATAATATGTCAAGTGGGATGCTCTGTGTGTTTGTTTTGCCTTATTAGGCTGTGGATGACGGACGTATCCCGCCTTTCCCCCAGCAAGTGAGATCTCCATTTGTACTTTTTTTGTCTCCATAAGTATGGATACTTGCATGAAATTATTCTTAATTATGTTACAAATCACAAATTTACGGACTGAAGGATTTTACAATATTATAATTGTAATATGGATATGAATTTTTGCATTATAAATTAATAAAACATATTAAAAAAAAAAAAAAAGTCTGTGAAAGTCACTGTTAACCCCTTCCCGACCTTTGACGTACTGTTACGTCATGGGAACCACTGAGTTCCCGCAATTTGACGTAATAGTACGTCATAGTGATCGCGTGGGCGATCACTGCAGGGGACCCTGCAGTCCGTGGTAGCCGGGCCTCTGCTGTATCCGCCGGCCTTGCTGTAAAAGCCGATGCTGGCGAATTAACCCCTTCTATGCCGCGGTCCGTGCTGATCGCGACATAGAAGAGGTTTGCGTCAGGTAAGGGAGTGCATCGAGTCCCTACGCTGCTGTGGCGGAGACCAGATGCGACACAAGGCAGCCCGATGCCGTGCAGAGGCTGCCGAATGCCTTGCACGGCATCGGGAACTACCTTCTACAGGAGATGAGGAGATCCAGCCTCAGGCTGGGTCTCCTAGGCAACCTGTTAGTGTATGACTCAGTGTCATACACTAAGAGCCAATGCATTACAATACAGATGTATTGTAATGCATTGCAGAGGGGATCAAACCCCCAAAAGTGAATGTCATATATAAAGTAAAGAAAAGAGTAAAAAAAAGTGTTTTTAATAAAATGTATAAAGTAAAAAAATGATAAAACGTAAAAAAAAGGAAAAAAAAGCCTCTTTCCCCTTATTTTATAATAAAAAAACTAAAAACAAAAACAAAACCCACACATATTAGGCATCGCCGCGTCTACAATGACCAGCTCTATAAATATATCACATTATCCACCCTGTCCGATGAACACCATAAAAAATAAAAACAGTGTAAAAAAAAAGCCATTTTTGTCACCTTACATCACAGTGCAACACCAAGCGATCAAAAAGGCGTATGCCCGCCAAGATGGTATCAATAAAACCGTCACCTCATCCCGCAAAAAATGAGCCCCTACTTAAGACAATCGCCCAAAAAATTAAAAAACTATAGCTCTTAGAACATGGAGACAGTAAAACATAATTTTTTTTGTGTCAAAACTGCTATTATTGTGCTAAAGTGAAATACCTAAAAAAAATATACATATTAGGCATCCCCATGTCTGTAACAAACAGCTCTATAAAAATATCACATGACCTAACCACTGAGGTGAACACCGTAAAAAAAAAAAAAAGGCAAGTTTTGTTCCAAACTTCTAAGCCTTCTAATGTCCCCACAAAATAAAATATTATTTTCAAAATGATCCAAACATGAAGTAGACATATGGGGAATGTAAAGCAATTACTATTTTTGAAGGTATTACTATCTATTATAAAAGTAGAGAAATTCAAATTTGGAAATTTGCTAATTTTTCAACATTTTTGGTAAATTTTGTATTTTGTTATGAATAAAAAGTTGTTTTTTTTTAAACTTATTTTTACCACTGTCATGAAGTACAATATGTGAGAAGAAAACTATCTCAGAATGGCCTATATAAAGTAAAAGCATTTTAAAGTTATCACCACATAAAGTGACACATGTCAGATTTGCAAAAAATGGCCTGGGCAGGAAGGTGAAAACAGGCCCCGGGATGAAGGGGTTAAAGAGACGGTCATTGCTAAAGGGGCGGCCATTGTGAAAGTCACTGTTAAAGGGGTGGTCACAGAAGTCACGGTTAAAGGGGCGGTCACCGTTAAAGGGGCGGCCATTGTGAAAGTCACTGTTAAAATGGCAGCCACCGTGAACGTCACTGTTAAAGGGGCAGTCACCGTTAAAAGGGGTGACCTCTATGAAAGTCACTGTTAAAATGGCAGCCACCGTGAAAGTCACTGTTAAAGGGGCGGGCACCGTTAAATGGGCGGCCACCGTGAAAGTCACTGTTAAAAGGCCAGCCACCATTAAAGGGGAGGTCACTGTGAAAGTCACTGTTAAAGGGGCAGTCACCGTTAAAGGGACGGCCACTATGTAAGTCACTGTTTAATGGGTGGTCACTGTTAAAGGGACGGCCTCTATTAAAGTCACTGTTTAACGGCGGTCACCATTAAAGGGGCTGCCACTGTGAAAGTCACTGTTAAAGAAGCGGTCACCGTTAAAGGGGCGGCCATTGTGAATGTCACTGTTAAAGGGGTGATCACTATTGAAGGGGCGGATACTGTGAAATTCACTGTTAAAGGGGCAGTCACCGTTAAAGAGGCAGCCACTGTGAAAGTCACTGTTAAAAGGGTGGTCACCGTTGAAGGGGTATATACTGTGGAAGTCACTGTTAAAGGGGCAGTCGCCATTAAAGAGGCAGCCACTGTGAAAAGGGCGGCCATTGTGAAAGTCACTATTAAATGTGCAGTCACCGAAGTCACTGTTAAAGGGGCGGTCACTGTGAAAGTCACTGTTTGAGGGGTGGTCACCATTAAAGGTGCTGCCATTGTGAAAGTCACTGTTATTTAATATAAAATTGCAATAAATAAATACCTGAGCAATGCCGGGTCATCAGCTAGTTATTATATAAAGACTTGTTGTACATGAAAAACGGTGTTCTATATTAGTGTTACCTATCCTAGAAGTTACAGGCTTGAGGCTGTACTATTTATTGGGCTTTATGAGAGCACGTATTGTGATTTTTATTGACACCATTCATATCAATGGTTCCTCATCTAACTGCCAATGTTTAAGACAATTAGGATGTGTTCATCAATGATTGGATGTGACTTGGATCAAATAGCCCCATGATAGAATCTGTATGGAGGCACTCTACTTTGAAGCTATACGTACTCTGTGTGCTGCTATATGTTGGCTCCATATGTTGTCACAATATGAAGATATTCTATGCTCCAATTAATATAAAATGTGACCAAAATACATGAAATTGGAAGTATACATAGATATAGTAGACTCACAAAGACTTCTACAAGTCATTTACTAAGGTTGTTGCATAACTATAGTACAGTCATATGTGTGGCATGAGGCTGTAAACTGACGGATATGGAACATGATGTATTATTGGAAGATCTTGAAAGCTCAAATGGCACAGGCCTGAGCCTGCAACTTACCTTGCTATTCATTGTTTTACATATATGATAGAAAGATAGATTATTATACAGTCATTATATCTCAACAATTTGTTGCAAAGCAGTTGGGTTAAATGCAGTACAGATGTCCTTCACTTATTTTGATGCAAGTCTGTCCCACATAGACTAATCGTCATCCATCAAGTCATGTAGAAAAAAGGAAGCAGCTTGACATCCGCATGCCATTATTTAAAATGTATTTAGGCAGGAGATGGGACAATCGATTCTACACAAATAAAATGCATTATTAATTTCCCAAAAGATTCTTATCTTGGCTAATCTGTGATTCTTCCCACATGAATTGTTCAAAATGGCAGCCACCATTTTACAGATCAGTAGACAGAAGTGAAGACATCTTCAACCAAAAGGAGATAATTTTCCACCATGTTTTAATTAAAAAATAAATAAATCTAACAGTGCTGGGTGTTATTAATCAGGCTACCATTGGTTTACCCATATATGTCACTGTCACGTTGACATTATTAATGCTGTATTGGCATTAAAGAGCTTGAAAAAGGTGGGATACAGTCCGAGGAGACCCCAGAGTGTCATACATGACTTTTCAGGGCAATTGGTGATTTTTCGATTTGGGTTGAATATATTTGTACCATATTGAATCTGATGGCTGACTTTTTTTTTGGGGTGGGGGGGTGGTGGGGGGGGGGCTAGGAATTAGCTCTTCTCTAATGGATTGAAAATGTCTCCTATTTGAGCTAAAATATTGATCGCTGTCTTTACTGCATTGAACTGTTTAAAGCAAATGGAGAAAATTACACTCTACTATTTGGAGTTAGCGGAAATAGAGGTAATGGTTCAGATTAGTATTGTTTTAATATTAATATTATTGTTACTGATTACATCCAGATTTTTTAATTGAAAAAAACCTTATAACAATCTTGATAAACATACACAGGGTAGGCTATGAAGCAGCGTGCAATAAATAATAGCATACATAAGTATCCACCCTTACCTTTTCCAGAATTTGATCCAGTCAAAAAATGCATTTACTACAATATTACAGCATGTTAGTAAAACCCCTGACAGACTGCAATTCACACCACAACCACCAGGTGGCCACATATGTAGGATAGACATCTTGTGACACAGTATTGTAAAATAATGTTTGTAAAGCTGCTCTTCTTGTGCCACATATCCCAGTATATGTTGAGCCTAAAAGCTAGGTAACTAAGGACACAACTGTAAATCATAAATGTAGATATGACAACCTTTAACTTGACGATTTATGCGTTATATACAATTTTACAGTGACACTCAACCCTAAAAATCCATTAAAAAGGCAAGTTAAAGTTTACTGCAGCTGTGTATCTAATGTGCTTGCTTCAGCTGTAGTACGATGCACAACATATCTTGGATATTCCTAAGCCATACTTAGTTTAATTGCCTTTTTGTTTTTAGAATTGGTCCCAGCATCTGTGCATCCGCAGTTAAATTTATAAGATCAATAAATTAGATTGTAAAGTCTGCTTATTACAGCGGTCAGTAGCCCAGAATTTGTTCTAAATAAAACGTGGACAATTATTAGATCATACTCTCATCATACACCATCCCCATCGCCATTTGAGTATGTAGGGGCAGATATACAACAAGCCAGTCCTGGCATAAAGTCTGTCGGCGCAGAATGTGCCAAACTTATTAAGAGGTACATGCTGTTTTTCCGTGATACAATGTACTTCATGTTGCAGGTAAATTTGAGTCGATATGTTTTACCTTAATGTATTTAAAAAAGCAAAATATACAGAAAATTCAGAAAAATTTGCTATTTTCATTATTTTTAATTTAACTGGTTTGAAGCCAAATAGTGACATCGTATACAATAGTTATACAATAACATTCACCATATGACTACTTTATGTTGGCATACTTTAGAAAATGTAATATATATATATATGTTTTGTGGACTTTACAGGGCTTAGAATTTTAGAAGCAATTTTTTAAATTTTCAACAAAATTTCCAAAACCGACTTTTTTAAGGACCAATTCAGTTATGAAGTCACTTTGTGGGGATTACATGACAGAAACCATCCAAAAGTGATCCCATTTTAGAAACGACACATCTCAAGTTATTCTAAACTGTTTTTACAAACTTTGTTAACCCTTTTGGTGTTTTACAAAAAATAATGCAAAATGGAGGTGTCATCGCCACTCTAACGATTTATTTCCATCTTCTTTGTGTGTTGCCAAATCAATTAGAATCAATCAGAACATTGGTATTGTATGCAAAAACAGTTTTTTTAAATTAAAGATAAATTTCTTTTATATCAGGCATGACATAGACAGAAGGAGTGTTACTTAGGCAGAGGTAATTGGCTCCCTGACTAAGATGGGAAAGGTTTTGTAACTTTAGTCCTGAGTTTATTGGTACATTTAAATGCTGAAAACTAACTTTTATCCTCCTCCCACAGTGATTTTGGAACAAAGAAAAAGATCATGTGGCTTATATAGCTAATTAGCTGCCCTCTAGTGGTCAAGTATAAGTAATACAGGATTTACACATTTTATATCAAAACCTTTCTCTCACAGAGATGAAATTTAAAAATGTCACATTTTTGGCAGATTTTTTACAGGGAGTGCAGAATTATTAGGCAAATTAGTATTTTGAAAACATCATCCTCTTTATGCATGTTGTCTTACTCCAAGCTATATAGGCTCGAAAGCCTACTACCAATTAAGCATATTAGGTGATGTGCATCTCTGTAATGAGAAGGGGTGTGGTCTAATGACATCAACACCCTATATCAGGTGTGCATAATTATTAGGCAACTTCCTTTCCTTTGGCAAAATGGGTCAAAAGAAGGACTTGACAGGCTCAGAAAAGTAAAAAATAGTGAGATATCTTGCAGAGGGATGCAGCACTCTTAAAATTGCAAAGCTTCTGAAGCGTGATCATCGAACAATCAAGCGTTTCATTCAAAATAGTCAACAGGGTCGCAAGAAGCGTGTGGAAAAACCAAGGTGCAAAATAACTGCCCATGAACTGAGAAAAGTCAAGCGTGCAGCTGCCAATATGCCACTTGCCACCAGTTTGGCCATATTTCAGAGCTGCAACATCACTGGAGTGCCCAAAAGCACAAGGTGTGCAATACTCAGAGACATGGCCAAGGTAAGAAAGGCTGAAAGACGACCACCACTGAACAAGACACACAAGCTGAAACGTCAAGACTGGGCCAAGAAATATCTCAAGACTGATTTTTCTAAGGTTTTATGGACTGATGAAATGAGAGTGAGTCTTGATGGGCCAGATGGATGGGCCCGTGGCTGGATTGGTAAAGGGCAGATAGCTCCAGTCCGACTCAGATGCCAGCAAGGTGGAGGTGGAGTACTGGTTTGGGCTGGTATCATCAAAGATGAGCTTGTGGGGCCTTTTCGGGTTGAGGATGGATTCAAGCTCAACTCCCAGTCCTACTGCCAGTTTCTGGAAGACACCTTCTTCAAGCAGTGGTACAGGAAGAAGTCTGCATCCTGCAAGAAAAACATGATTTTCATGCAGGACAATGCTCCATCACACGCGTCCAAGTACTCCACAGCGTGGCTGGCAAGAAAGGGTATAAAAGAAGAAAATCTAATGACATGGCCTCCTTGTTCACCTGATCTGAACCCCATTGAGAACCTGTGGTCCATCATCAAATGTGAGATTTACAAGGAGGGAAAACAGTACACCTCTCTGAACAGTGTCTGGGAGGCTGTGGTTGCTGCTGCACGCAATGTTGATGGTGAACAGATCAAAACACTGACAGAATCCATGGATGGCAGGCTTTTGAGTGTCCTTGCAAAGAAAGGTGGCTATATTGGTCACTGATTTGTTTTTGTTTTGTTTTTGAATGTCAGAAATGTATATTTGTGAATGTTGAGATGTTATATTGGTTTCACTGGTAAAAATAAATAATTGAAATGGGTATATATTTGTTTTTTGTTAAGTTGCCTAATAATTATGCACAGTAATAGTAACCTGCAAACACAGATAATAGCTTTGGAACACTTTTACTTATCCATGCCATTCTGAGATTGTTTTCTCGTGACACATTGTACTTCATTTTAGTCATATATTTGAGTCAATATATTTCACCTTTATTTATGGAAAAATCCCAAATTTACCAAAAATATGGAAAAATTCACAATTTTCCAAATTTCAATTTCTCTGCTTCTAAAACAGAAAGTCATAACTAATAAAATATTTATTAATTAACATTCCCCATATGTCTACTTTATGTTGGCATCATTTTGGAAATGTCATTTTATTTTTTTTAGGACGTTAGAAGGCTTAGAAGTTTAGAAGCAATTCTTACAATTTTTAAGAAAATTTCCAAAACCCACTTTTTAAGGACCAGTTCAGGTCTGAAGTCCCTTTGTGGGGCTTACATAGTGGAAACCCCCATAAATGACCCCATTGTAGAAACTACACCCCTCAAGTTACTCAAAACTGATTTTACAAACGTTGTTAACCCTTTAGGCGTTCCACAAGAATTAAAGGAAAATGGAGATGAAATTTCAAAATTTTACTTTTTGGGCAGATTTTCCATTTTTTATATATTTTTTTTCTTTAACACATTGAGAGTTAACAACCAAACAAAACTCAATATTTATTACCCTGATTCCGCGGTTTACAGAAACACCCCACATGTGGTCGTAAACTGTTGTACGGGCACACGGCAGGGCGCAGAAGGAAAGGAATGCCATACGGTTTTTGGAAGGTAGATTGTGCTGGATTGGTTTTCTGAACGCCATATGTTTTTTATTTTTCTGCTGATCGTCTTGTGCAGGGGCTCGTTTTTTGCAGAAAGTGTTGAGGTTTTTATTGGTACCATTTTTGGGTACATAGGATTATTTGATCATTCATTATTACACTTTATGGGGCAAGGTGACCCAAAAATTGGCTGTTTTGGAACAGTTTTCATTTATTTATTTTTACAGCGTTCATCTGAGGAGTTAGGTCATGTGATAGTTTTATAGAGAAGATCGTTACGGACGTGGCAATACCTAATATGTATACTTTTTCTTATTTATTTAAGTTTTACACAATAATATCATTTCTGAAACCAAAAAAATTTTGTTTTAGTGCTCTATAGTCTGAGAGCCATAGCTTTTTTATTTTTTGGGCGATTGTCTTAAATAGGGTATCATTTTTTGCGGGATGAGGTGACGGTTTGATTGGTACTATTCTGAGGGTCATAAGCCTTTTTGATCGCTTGCTGTTGCACTTTTTGTGATGCAAGGTGACAAAAATAGCTTTTTTGGCACTGTTTTTTTTATTTTATTTTTATGGTGTTTATTGGATGGGGTCTATCATGTGATATATTTATAGAGGCGGTCATTACGGACGCGGTGACACCTAATATGTGTATTTTATTTTTTCACTTTTTTATAGGAAAAGGCAATGTCTTTTTTTTAATTTACATTTTTATTTAATTTATTATTCATTTATTTTTACTTTTATTATTTTCACTTTTTTTTTTTATCAGTTCCCTCTTGGATCTTGAAGATCCAGTGGGGCTGATAGTTGTACTATACTTTGCAATGCTCTTGCATTGCAAAGTATAATACTTCCAGATTGCCTGTAGGTGGCAGCACTAGACGCCTTTGCCATGGCAACCGGACGCTTTTGCTGACACTCTCTGCTGATGGCGGCAGCTCAGTAATGGAGCCGCCGCCATCACACACAGAATGGGGAATCGGGGGCAGCGCTGGAAAGGGGGGGGGGTCGGGGGGTACTGATTACAATGGGGCAGGAGGGGCGGCTACAAAATTAATGCATGGGGCGGGGAGGGGCGGATCGCATGCCACAGGGCAGAAAGGAGATGAGCGCAGGAGGCACAGATCAGCGGGGCACAGATCGGGGGAAGGGGGGGCACAGAGAGGCACTAAGAGCTTGGAGGGTCGGGGGGCATGAGGAACACGATCGGCTTTCAGACTCTGATCTGCAGAGCGCAGATCAGAGCCTGAAACCGGCATTTTAACACTGCCGCGATCCGATTGGTTAGTCTGCACAGACTAACCAATCGGATCGATTGCCGGCAAGGGGCCACTCTGATTGGTCCCTTGCCGGCATTACTGCACTGTATGCTGTCCGTGACAGCAGCAGTGCAGGGGCAGAAGCTTTAATCCAAGCGCTTTGCAGCGCTTGGATTAAAGAGCTGCCAGAACGTATATATACGTGGTAGCTGCACGGGGTATGTGCAGCTATCACGTATATATACAGATTGCGGTCGGGAAGGGGTTAATCATTTTTTCCCCCAGTATAGCAGCAAGGATTTACAGCAAAACATACTTTAATATGTATTACCCTATAAATACAGTTTCCAAAAATACTCCATATATTGTTGTATACTCACGTATGGGTGCATGCCAGGGCGCGGTATGGTCCCTGGTTACCAAGACGTGACGCTACGCCCTCGTGTTGGAGTATGTAAGGTCAGCTTGGTACAGTTTATACAGACACCTCCTGTCCACACAGGCACAGAGAGGCAACAAGCTGAGAGAGCCTTTTCACTGTTGCAGTGAAAACAGCACTTTTTCAGTCCGGGTAATCTTCCACTAGCTTCTCGCTTGATATAAGCCCTCCCCGCTAACGGGATAATATAGGGTGAGAAACCAACCCACACGATTTGTGATTCGAGATACAAGACAGCACAAGATTAAATTCTATAGTGAATTGCCTTTAGGGCACACTAGATAACACAATATACACTAAGAATATATACAGTGGTCTGAGGTTACAAATACAGGTATTATGGTACAAACCGGATTACACAGAGCACAGATCCTGGCAGCTCAATGACCCACAAAACCCTTCAGGGTTCATAGCTCCAGACAAGAACATCACAGGGGGATGATTCTAGGACCAACAGATCCGCCTGGGTTCTGGCTACAAGTAGAGTCCAAACATTGTACCGTTAGTTGGTTTCTGTGGGGAGATATGTGTATCTCCCTTCCCTGGCATTCCACCACCAAACTAAGACCATGGGCATGTTCATCATGGCCACTGGGACACAAATATGTATCCGGTTTGCACCTGTGATGGCCGGGCGATTCATAAGTCCTTATAAATTGCTGGTTCCAGGCTGTCTGCTAGATTTGATTGAACTTGGGAATGGCTTTGATCCCCTGCAGGGAGGTTTTCCTGCAGGATCCGTGCTGTCTGAATGAAGATGTGAAATGTAACCAAATGTGGCCTGCTAGGAGTTTTCTGCTATCTGACTGTGGCTTTGAAGCAGGGCCCTCCTGTGGAGTTCATTAACTTTGCTATCTTTCAGCAAATGGTGGGTGTGAGGACATGGCTGACAGTAAATATTAATCCATATTCCTGACAACCCTCAAAGAATTTAATGAAAGGTGTGTTGAATGCTTTGACCCAAGAGTTTCACAGAATTTATAAACACTTGGCTGTGAAATTGAAAAATTATTTATTAAGAAAATGTTGCTTTAGGCACAAATGTTTTAGGCACAAATGGGTAAAAGTAGAAAATGCACCCCACATTTTGTTACCCATTTTCCCCTGAATATGGCAAAACCCAATATGTGGTCTGAAACCGATATATAGGCGTGGGTGCATAGCAGGGTTGAAAAGGGAAGGACTGCTATATGGCTTTTAGTTTGCAGGTTTTACTGGAATGGTTTTTGGAGCTATGTTGCATATGAAGACACCCTGAGTTACCCCTAAAGTGGAAGCCCCTCAAAAGTGACTCCATTTTGGAAACTACTTGCTTCAAGGAAACTTTCAATTTGTGTAGTGAGCACTTTGACCCCGAAGTTGTTTTATAGAACTAGGAAACACTTGGCTGTGAAAATGATTTTTTTTTTTTACACAAAAAAGTTGCTTTAGGCCCATATTTTTCACTTTCACAAGGGGTAACAGGAGAAAATGCACCCCAGTATGTGTTACCCATTTCCCCTTATATACGGCAACACCCCATATGTGGTCAAAAACTGATGTAAGGGTGCATATTAGGGCTTTGAAGACAAACTGCAATCTGAGGAGTTTGCAGGCAGGCCTGAATTGGCAGACATGGATTTTAGGTACCATGACGCACGTAAAAAAAATAATAATAATCCTGAGGTCCCCTGACAGTGAAAAACACTAAGAAGCAACCTCATTTTGGAAAGTGTACCTCTATAGGAACATTTTAAGTAGTGGAAAGGGAACTTTAGACTAAACAGGTGTTTAACAGAATGCAGAAAATTACAGGGAGCTTAAAGGATAAGATAACATAAATGTTAGGTAAGGTACTGGTGGAATTTTACCCTTCCTTTAAAATTTACAATGGATTTGTCTATACAAATATATTTTCTGCAAATTTGGAGTTAAAGTGGTCCAGGACGCATCAAATTTCAAACAAACGGTCGTACTGTGGGTAATTGATTCTTTTTTTTTGGGGGGGGGGGGGAGGGTGCGACTTTGCATTATCATTGTAATGCAAAAATGTCAGAATAACTTCAAATCTTGAGTGAAACATGGCCATATTGTAAATTGGAGTATGGTACAAGATCTCTGTACTCCAATATTCTCCAATCTTTGGCTTTTTAACAAGGCCCATTTGCAGCATAAGCCTCCAAAATGTCATAATCTCTGCTGCACTTACTGGGGTCCAACCAAAGGGCATAGCATATGATGATGTGGTGTTATGGGTAATAAGTTGTTGGGCGTATAAAATAGTTTGGGACACCATCAAATTTATTAAATCTTCAATGAATGTTTTATTTTTTTTAAACCATATCTGTGAAGCCTGCACAATCAATTTGGATTCCTGAGCTGCCCGCAAACTCAGGAATTTGGGGCTGATATTCTTCAGGGGTTGGTGTCCATATGGCATCACATTAGATGGCTTCCTCAACTGTTGTCCTAGGGTGTCTACTTGATGGTCCCTCATCACATAATGATGATGATGATGATGATGATGAGAGAGTAGAGGAGTAGAGGAATGTGGCATCTGTGTCTCTCTCTCTGGCATACTCGGTTTCAGAGGCACGATACGCATATGCCTACTCAGCTGAATATGTTCTCTTGGATGGATGGGCCATTTATATTTCTATTGGGGTGTGTGATTGAACATGTGTAAAAAAATATATTCTCAGGGGTGTGTAAGTTGTGCTTTTACACGTGAAGGCCCTAGTAACAAATTTTAAATAACATTTAGGAAGAAAAGAAATTGTTTGAAAAAAATCAAAACAGGAGCCTTCCTACAATCCAAAAAATCGAAACTGTGGGCATGCAAAAATTGAAACTAGCAATAACTTAAATTGACTTGATAAACCTAGCTACCACTAAATTATTTATTTTATTTTAAAAAAAAATTTGCACTGAAACCTGAGCAGACACGGTTAGTATGCATGCACGCAGATGGTACGTGCATGTTAAAAATCTAAACTAGCACTAACTTAAATGGATAGTATGGATCAGGGCTGCGGGGGGGGGGGGGGGGGCAGAAAAACAACACTAAGCTCTTAGCTAAACAATAGCTGTCATATTTTTTTTATTTGCTAGTTTATTAGAGCTAGGCATGTATACCTGAGTTACTCTGCTCTGTCAATGATTGCCAAAAGATCTGCAATTACCTTATAATAACAGCTTTCATTAATGTCTCCTGTCCCTTTCCACTGCTCCCTTAAAGGATAACTGTCATATTTTCATAAAAATATTTTAGCATATGTTTCATATTTTAGCATATTCTACTTATGCACCAGCATTATGCATAAAGCAACCTTTAGTTTCTTTACTTACCACTGTTTTCCTTGAGTTTTCCCCTTAGTTACGGCTGTTTTGAATCCTACATTATGAGGATCATCTCAAAATGGCTCCTCTGCCAGTTCTCTGAGGCCAAAACTGCATTCCCTCAGGTCACATACAAACTTGCTGTAGCTAGTAGCTTCCTGCCAGCCAATCAGATTGGATTACTGAGAGATACGCCTCCTCACTCTGAAGCCTAATGCAGGCATGCAGTGTAAAGGACCACCCCTCTGTCTTCCTAGCCGGAGACAGATGAGCCATAGCAACTGTCTTTTAAGGGAGCAGTGGAAAAAGACAGGAGACATTAATGAAAGCTGTTATTATAAGCAATTACAGATCTTTTGGAAATCATTGACAGACTAACTTAGGTATGCATGCCTAGCTCTAATAAACTAGAAAAGAAAAAAATATATGACAGTTATCCTTTTAAAGACCGGTGCTATAGTTGAACTGTCTCCGGCGAGAAAGACAGAGGGGCGGTCTGTCACACTGCATGCCTGCATTAGGCTTCAGAGTGAGGAGGCGTGTCTCTCAGTAATCCAATCTGATTGGCTGGCAGAAAGCTGCTGGCTACAGCAAGTTTGTATGTGACCTGAGGGAATGCAGTTTTGGTCTCAGAGAACTGGCAGAGGAGCCATCTTGAGAAGATCCTCATAATGTAGGATTCAAAACAGCTGTAACTAAGGGGGAAACTCCAGGAAAACAGCAGTAAGTGAAGAAACTAAAGATTGCTTTATGCATAATGCTGCTGCTGCAGTAACATGTGCTAAAATAGATTTTTTTGATGAAAAAATGACAGTTATCCTTTAAGATGTCTGCCTGCCGTGGAGAGCAACCATCTTATCCCGGTCACCGCTCGATGAAGAACAGTGACCGAAGTCACTTGCCACTGTGACATAATAGTACGTCACATGTTGCGAAGGGGTTAATAAATTTGCTGCACTTTCAGGCAGTTTGTGTACCAAAAGTTTACATCTACACCAGCTATCAGCGTAAATAATAGTAAGTCTATCAAAGTGAACCATCCCCTCCTGCTAAGCTCCAAGCACTTTTCCAAAGCGGCAAGAGAAGTGAAAAATGGGAAATGATGGCTCAAATAGGGTGTGTGCCATAATTTGTGACTTTTTACTCCTCAATAGTGGGGTAAAACATTTAATAAATGTCCCTAATAATACTTATTTCAACAAACAACCAAGAAATTGTCAATGAAATATGAAGGAAATATTTTAAACAGCAATGAGCTCCTGCAGTTCCAATCCATGAAACAGCAGGCACCAATGTCTGAGCTTTCACCATGCTGTTTAACATTAAAGTTGGTGTTTGACACTATTACTACCAAGTATACATTTATGAAAACAAACTTAGGGGGTCAAAGATAGAATATAGCACCCCCACACTGCTAAATAGATTTCTGAGCTCAGTTGACGTCTTAACTGGTTTTGTCCTCATAACCATACTTTATAGTCCTGTAGCTGTCATCAGTACAGATGAATGCTTCATTTAATCACATAGACGCAGCACTACCAGATAAACAGTCAAGCACGCTGCGCAACTCAGTGCATGTTTTTATTGTATCAGTGGCATCTTAATAGATTTCATTCCCCCGAATAATTATTTATTCTTGTGGTGTATACAAATGGAAGCTCAGACTTTATGAATCGTTTCAAATTGTTTTTTCATCTTTGTGCTTTTGTTTCTAGAATTATGGGGGGAAAAAAAATAGGGGTGTGAAGTTTGAACAGCGTTATAGGTTATTTCTATAACTGCCATAGAAAGTGCCCAAATCTCTTCATGTATTCCCTGGCAGGTGACCTCCAAAGCATGTCGAATGGCCACAACTGTCAGACATTTATGTCATATCCTGTGTAAATGCCATAGATTTCATGTGCGGCTACACAGCGACCTCGGCCGTGACACCCGTGATCAAATATCGCTTTGTAGCAGTACAGCCACTGGACTGAATGCGGTCCCAGAGCAAATGGCAAGTTGTCATGACCATGACCTCATGATAACAAAAAATACAGCAGTGATTTTTACTTTTTTTGTCATTCTGTGGTCACATTTGCAGCAACGATTTAGTTCAATATCTGCACTTCTACACAGTGATCTTTGGTCGGGTCATGACCAACATTGCTGTGTAGCCTTAAAGGGTTTATCCCATAATTAATGTAAAAAAATGAAAATCAGATATCATTATATAGTACATGGCAATCTCTTTCTAACAAAGCTAGAGCCAGTCCTGTACCTCACATGGATACAGAGATCTCCATATTCATTGCTCTGCTATACTTATATCAAGCTGGCAGCTCAAGGGAGTGTCTTTTCTGCCTCAGCTCAGGGGGGCCTGTCTCAGCTCTGCCTATCACAGCTCAGGGGGCGTGTCTCAGCTCTGCCTATCACAGCTCAGGAGGCAGTTGAAGGATTAAACTGAGCATGTGCAGCCTTCTTAGTGAGCAGGTCAAAAAAATAAGAAAAAAATCAAACAGCAGGTGGTGCTATACAGATACATTTTATTGAATAACTCAGTGGTTATACAAAAATTTTAATTACTTGAAATTATAAAAGTATTCAGATCCAGGTTCTGGTTTAAAAACTAGAAGTATTAAATGGGTTGTCCCATGAAAAAAATACCACTGCTTCTTTGGTCTTCCATTCAATCTTACATAGGAAACCCAATGTAATGACCAACGTCACACACAGGGAGGAAAACAGGGAAAGCCCTGCCCAAGGGAGAGGGAAAGGTGGTGACCCCTAACTCACCTTGCGGTTGGCACCTGACTGCCCTGACGTCCCTAGACGGGTTCCTCACCCGTGCAGCGATCACGTGCCTAAACCCTGGCTTTCCCTGAAATAAACCCTAGATAGTGATCGGGCCGGTTTGATCGCTAGTCCGCACCACTGACGCTAAGAGGGAAACACCAGGGAGAGGACAGAAAAATACAGACAAACACATACACCCAGGTGGGCGACCACAGCAGTCCACAAAGGTCCAACAGGGATCCGGAGGGTAGCGTTCTGAATCAACAATCCGAGAACGCAGCAACACAGCTTCAGTGGGTCAGAATAGATGTCCAGGCAGGAAGCTCTATCTCTGGCAACCAGAGAAGTGTGAGAGAGGAATATAAGGAGGTTTGGGAGTGCTGGACAAGGAACAGCTGAGGAGAAGGAGCTACGGATCCAAGCTACGGATCCTGAGTGAGCCAAAAGGGTTTGCAAAGCAAACCCAGAAAGCTACCATAAGGAAAACAGCCCTATCTTAAATAGAGCGTGCAGCCAACCGCTGCGACTTCCTGACCCCGGGTATAACGGAGTCAGGCGTGGTTCTCGATACCCTCATGACACCCAAGGGATCTAACACATGGGCACTACCAGGAGGGATAGCAAAGGGGCAGTGACACTTTAAGGGTGAATTCTGACAAACAATTGATTCTTCATGAAAAGAAAACAGCTACAATTAACAGTACCATCAGTAGAATGAAAAACCTTGGCAAATATGCACATCTCAGAGGATATTTGCAATGTCTGACCTTGGCTTAAGACCATATTTTTTTTTTTAGTTTTAATAAAATGCAGGCTGGTATATCACAATTTAAGGGGTTTTCTGAGTCATTTAATACTGATGAGCTATACTCTGGAAAGAACCTCAGTATCTTTTTGGTGGGGGTCCTTCACCCAGGACCTCTGCCGATCCGCAGTTTGAGAGGACACTAGAGCTTGATGCTTTCTCATAACTTTTCCTAGGTCATGTGATGTTGTGTTCATTGGTCACATAGACTAGGCGCAGCTTAGCCCCATTGAGCGCTGTGCTTGGTGAACAGAGAGAAGGTTACAGCACTCATAGGAGAGCTAGTGACTTTTCATACAGCTGATCAGTGGGGGACACCATTCTGATGACCTACAGTATAATCCGGATAGGTAATCAGTATTAAAATCTCCGAAAACCCTTTTAAGGCCAATTTCACAGTATTTGGTCAGTATTTTGCATAAGTATAATAGCCTAAAACATGCAAGAGGCACAACCCTCTCCAATATACTTTTTCTCTGTAGGCTCCACTGCTGATTTTGGCTCACAAATACTGCGGCAAAATACTGACCAAATACTGACTGTGTGAAAGTTTTCCTTCGCATGAGAAGAAGAAAAAAAAATAACATCTGAAGATTGGTGAAGATGGAGGATAGATTGCACAACTGCAATGATAAACACTGGTGTCATTGCAACAAATTGTGCCCACGTTCCATCTCTACATGGCAACGGCATCTGTCAGCAGATTTGTATCTAAGAATACAAGCAGTAATCTTCTGTACTGCAAGCCCCTTTCCTGTACTGGACCAATCCTTTATACGCATAACAATGAGTTCAGAGAGCCGTACCCCTCTGCAACGTGTCACTACAGAATTAGTGATTTTTCAATACACTATTTTTGATTGGTCAAGAGTTCTAGCTCCATTTTGAACGGCCTCTGATTTACACTTTCCCTAGCAACTGCTAGTGGGCCGAAAACAGAGCAAAGGCATTTATAAAGACATATATGGCTGTGGCTGTGGCCATACCTTAAACGGGTTCTCAGGGAAACTAAGCTAAATAAAAAAAATATATATTATGTAATAGTAAAAACATTCATAAGTACCTTCATTTATCAAAATAAGCTTGTTTTCCCTAGGGAGTCATCATTGTGGGACCCTAAAATGGCGGCCATCAAGTCATTGCGTCAGAAACACGAATACCCAGTATATCACTATGATGGGCTGTGTCAACACCAGCAGCTCAAGTCACAGTTCAGGTAACAGCTACTTCCTGGTTGAGCTCACTGCTAGTGAGACGTGAACTGGTGTCGGACACTAATATTTGAATAGTGAATATTAATCGCAAATATTGGCACTTCGAGAATTTGCGAATATTTAGAATATAATGATAAATATTCGTATTTTCGAATATTCTAGATTTTTTTTTTCATCTGAAGCCATGTTCCCTCTCTGCTTCTTGCTTGTGGGCCAATGAGAAGGCTGCAATGTCTTTGTCTGAGCTTAGCAACATCCCTAGCAACCAATAGGAAAGTTGCCTACACCTTACTATATAAGAACCTCCCCAGCAGCCATTTTCTGTAGTTTTATGGAGCTCTGAGAGAGACAGCATTGTCATTGCTGTGCTCTGTGCTTTCCACTCATTACATTAGATAGATAGTTAGATAGCTTATATATATATATATATATATATATATATATATATATAACAGATAGTGGGAGATAGTCAGTGTAGGTTATATCCTGATAGAGTGTAGCTGATAGGTTCTGCTGTCCATACATACATGCTACATACATACATACAGACATAGTGTTGTGATGTCACAAGTTCACAACAATACTTAGCGCACCAATCAGTAATATGTAGTCAGAGCTGCTAAAATGTGAAGTTGCACGTATTGCACAGTCTCGAATATATTGGATCACGCTATCTGCATATAAAGCTATTGTAATGTTCTGCCGTGCCAACCATTTTCTCCAGTCTCAGGAAACTTCTAGCAGCTTGAAAATGTAGCAAAAGTGAGCCACACCTGTATTGTGCTCTTTACACAAATATTACACTGCCGATTTTCGCAATCAAGAAAATAATAGTGAATTCTCGAATTCGCAAATATGTGACGAATATTCTACAAAATATTCGCTAAATATCGCAAATTCGAATATTGCCCCTGCCGCTTATCACTAATGTGACCGTGCATATTAGAGCATGCGCACTGTGTTTAGGCAGTTACCAGTGAAGAGGAAGGGAGAAAACTGTTCCCTGGAGACTGTGTTTGTGATCCGTCTCAGACACCCAGCAGGGCTCTGAAGCGGCAATTTTAAAAAGAATCTACTCTTATCACAGTTTGTGCTGTGCCCTGTCAGCCTGACAGGAGTGAGGGAGGCCGGCTACATCGTCACAAATCATTTGTCTGCAGCAGAGTGATCTGTCAGCCTGACAGAAGTGAGGCCAGCTATATTGTCAGCTGCTGGCTGTGTAAGCTAGTAATTTCTGTCCCCAGTAAAAATAAATATATAAAAAAGGCTAATTTATTAATTTAAATATATATATTTGCACACACTGTCTGAAAAAATTAACTTTTCATAGTAAAAGGTCTATTTTCTTTAACTATTATAAATAGAGTTGAGCGAACACCTGGATGTTCGGGTTCGAGAAGTTCGGCCGAACATCCCGGAAATGTTCGGGTTCGGGATCCGAACCCGATCCGAACTTCGTCCCGAACCCGAACCCCATTGAAGTCAATGGGGACCCGAACTTTTCGGCACTAAAAAGGCTGTAAAACAGCCCAGGAAAGAGCTAGAGGGCTGCAAAAGGCAGCAACATGTAGGTAAATCCCCTGCAAACAAATGTGGATAGGGAAATGAATTAAAATAAAAATTAAATAAATAAAAATTAACCAAAATCAATTGGAGAGAGGTTCCATAGCAGAGAATCTGGCTTCCCGTCACCCACCACTGGAACAGTCCATTCTCAGATATTTAGGCCCCGGCACCCAGGCAGAGGAGAGAGGTCCCGTAACAGAGAATCTGTCTTCATGTCAGCAGAGAATTAGTCTGCATGTCATAGCAGAGAATGAGGCTTCACGTCAGCCACCACTGCAACAGTCCATTGGCATATATTTAGGCCCAGCACCCAGGCAGAGGAGGGAGGTCCCGTAACAGAGAATCTGTCTTCATGTCAGCAGAGAATTAGTCTGCATGTCATAGCAGAGAATGAGGCTTCACGTCAGCCACCACTGCAACAGTCCATTGGCATATATTTAGGCCCAGCACACACACAGGCAGAGGAGAGAGGTCCCGTAACAGAGAATCTGGCTTCATGTCAGCAGAGAATCAGTCTGCATGTCATAGCAGAGAATGAGGCTTCACGTCAGCCACCACTGCAACAGTCCATTGGCATATATTTAGGCCCAGCACACACACAGGCAGAGGAGAGAGGTCCCGTAACAGAGAATCTGGCTTCATGTCAGCAGAGAATCAGTCTGCATGTCATAGCAGAGAATCAGGCTTCACGTCAGCCACCACTGCAACAGTCCATTGGCATATATTTAGGCCCAGCACCCAGGCAGAGGAGGGAGGTCCCGTAACAGAGAATCTGTCTTCATGTCAGCAGAGAATTAGTCTGCATGTCATAGCAGAGAATGAGGCTTCACGTCAGCCACCACTGCAACAGTCCATTGGCATATATTTAGGCCCAGCACACACACAGGCAGAGGAGAGAGGTCCCGTAACAGAGAATCTGGCTTCATGTCAGCAGAGAATCAGTCTGCATGTCATAGCAGAGAATGAGGCTTCACGTCACCCACCACTGCAACAGTCCATTGGCATATATTTAGGCCTAGCACACAGGCAGAGCAGAGAGGTCCCGTAACAGACAATCTGGCTTCATGTCAGCAGAGAATCAGTCTGCATGTCATAGCAGAGAATCAGGCTTCACGTCAGCCACCACTGCAACAGTCCATTGTCATAAATTTAGGCCCAGCACCCAGGCAGAGGAGAGAGGTCCCGTAACAGAGAATCTGGCTTCATGTCAGCAGAGAATCAGTCTTCATATCATAGCAGAGAATCAGGCTTCACGTCACCCACCACTGTAAGAGTCAATTTTCATAAATTTAGGCCCAGAACCCAGGCAGAGGAGAAAGGTCCCGTAACAGACAATCTGGCTTCATGTCAGCAGAGAATCAGTCTTCATATCATAGCCTAGAATCAGGCTTCACGTCACCCACCACTGTAAGAGTCAATTTTCATAAATTTAGGCCCAGAACCCAGGCAGAGGAGAAAGGTCCCGTAACAGACAATCTGGCTTCATGTCAGCAGAGAATCAGTCTTCATATCATAGCAGAGAATCAGGCTTCACGTCACCCACCACTGCAACAGTCAATTGTCATAAATTTAGGCCCAGCACCCAGGCAGAGGAGAGAGCTCCCGTAACAGAGGATCTGGCTTCATGTCAGCAGAGAATCAGTCTGCATGTCATAGCAGAGAATGAGGCTTCACGTCACCCACCACTGCAACAGTCCATTGGCATATATTTAGGCCTAGCACACAGGCAGAGCAGAGAGGTCCCGTAACAGACAATCTGGCTTCATGTCAGCAGAGAATCAGTCTGCATGTCATAGCAGAGAATGAGGCTTCACGTCACCCACCACTGCAACAGTCCATTGGCATATATTTAGGCCTAGCACACAGGCAGAGCAGAGAGGTCCCGTAACAGACAATCTGGCTTCATGACAGCAGAGAATCAGTCTGCATGTCATAGCAGAGAATGAGGCTTCACGTCACCCACCACTGCAACAGTCCATTGGCATATATTTAGGCCTAGCACACAGGCAGAGCAGAGAGGTCCCGTAACAGACAATCTGGCTTCATGTCAGCAGAGAATCAGTCTGCATGTCATAGCAGAGAATGAGGCTTCACGTCACCCACCACTGCAACAGTCCATTGGCATATATTTAGGCCTAGCACACAGGCAGAGCAGAGAGGTCCCGTAACAGACAATCTGGCTTCATGACAGCAGAGAATCAGTCTGCATGTCATAGCAGAGAATGAGGCTTCACGTCACCCACCACTGCAACAGTCCATTGGCATATATTTAGGCCTAGCACACAGGCAGAGCAGAGAGGTCCCGTAACAGACAATCTGGCTTCATGTCAGCAGAGAATCAGTCTGCATGTCATAGCAGAGAATGAGGCTTCACGTCACCCACCACTGCAACAGTCCATTGGCATATATTTAGGCCTAGCACACAGGCAGAGCAGAGAGGTCCCGTAACAGACGATCTGGCTTCATGTCAGCAGAGAATCAGTCTGCATGTCATAGCAGAGAATCAGGCTTCACGTCAGCCACCACTGCAACAGTCCATGGTCATAAATTTAGGCCCAGCACCCAGGCAGAGGAGAGAGGTCCCGTAACAGACAATCTGGCTTCATGTCAGCAGAGAATTAGTCTGCATGTCATAGCAGAGAATCAGGCTTCATGTCAGCCACCACTGCAACAGTCCATTGGCATATATTTAGGCCTAGCACACAGGCAGAGGAGAGGTTCATTCAACTTTGGGTAGCATCGCAATATAATGGTAAAATGAAAATAAAAATAGGATTGAATGAGGAAGTGCCCTGGAGTCCAATAATATATGGTTATGGGGAGGTAGTTAATGTCTAATCTGGACAAGGGACGGACAGGTCCTGTGGGATCCATGCCTGGTTCATTTTTATGAACGTCAGCTTGTCCACATTGGCTGTAGACAGGCGGCTGCGTTTGTCTGTAATGACGCCCCCTGCCGTGCTGAATACACGTTCAGACAAAACGCTGGCTGCCGGGCAGGCCAGCACCTCCAAGGCATAAAAGGCTAGCTCTGGCCACGTGGACAATTTAGAGACCCAGAAGTTGAATGGGGCCGAACCATCAGTCAGTACGTGGAGGGGTGTGCACACGTACTGTTCCACCATGTTAGTGAAATGTTGCCTCCTGCTAACACGTTGCGTATCAGGTGGTGGTGCAGTTAGCTGTGGCGTGTTGACAAAAGTTTTCCACATCTCTGCCATGCTAACCCTGCCCTCAGAGGAGCTGGCCGTGACACAGCTGCCTTGGCGACCTCTTGCTCCTCCTCTGCCTTGGCCTTGGGCTTCCACTTGTTCCCCTGTGACATTTGGGAATGCTCTCAGTAGCGCGTCTACCAACGTGCGCTTGTACTCGCGCATCTTCCTATCACGCTCCAGTGCAGGAAGTAAGGTGGGCACATTGTCTTTGTAGCGTGGATCCAGCAGGGTGGCAACCCAGTAGTCCGCACAGGTTAAAATGTGGGCAACTCTGCTGTCGTTGCGCAGGCACTGCAGCATGTAGTCGCTCATGTGTGCCAGGCTGCCCAGGGGTAAGGACAAGCTGTCCTCTGTGGGAGGCGTATCGTCATCGTCCTGCCTTTCCCCCCAGCCACGCACCAGTGATGGACCCGAGCTGCGTTGGGTGCCACCCCGCTGTGACCATGCTTCATCCTCATCCTCCTCCACCTCCTCCTCATCCTCGTCCTCCTCGTCCTCCAGTAGTGGGCCCTGGCTGGCCACATTTGTACCTGGCCTCTGCTGTTGCAAAAAACCTCCCTCTGAGTCACTTCGAAGAGACTGGCCTGAAAGTGCTAAAAATGACCCCTCTTCCTCATCCTCCTCCTCCTCCTCCTGGGCCACCTCCTGTTCCATCATCGCCCTAAGTGTTTTCTCAAGGAGACATAGAAGTGGTATTGTAACGCTGATAACGGTGTCATTGCCACTGGCCATGTTGGTGGAGTACTCGAAACAGCGCAACAGGGCACACAGGTCTCGCATGGAGGCCCAGTCATTGGTGGTGAAGTGGTGCTGTTCTGTAGTGCGACTGACCCGTGCGTGCTGCAGCTGAAACTCCACTATGGCCTGCTGCTGCTCGCACAGTCTGTCCAGCATGTGCAAGGTGGAGTTCCACCTGGTGGGCACGTCGCATATGAGGCGGTGAGCGGGAAGGCCGAAGTTACGCTGTAGCGCAGACAGGCGAGCAGCGGCAGGATGTGAACGCCGGAAGCGCGAACAGACGGCCCGCACTTTATGCAGCAGCTCTGACATGTCGGGGTAGTTGTGAATGAACTTCTGCACCACCAAATTCAGCACATGCGCCAAGCAAGGGATGTGCGTCAAATTGGCTAGTCCCAGAGCTGCAACGAGATTTCGCCCATTATCACACACCACCAGGCCGGGCTTGAGGCTCACCGGCAGCAACCACTCGTCGGTCTGTTGTTCAATACCCCGCCACAACTCCTGTGCGGTGTGGGGCCTGTCCCCCAAACATATGAGTTTCAGAATGGCCTGCTGACGTTTACCCCGGGCTGTGCTGAAGTTGGTGGTGAAGGTGTGTGGCTGACTGGATGAGCAGGTGGAAGAAGAGGAGGAGGAAGCCGAGAAGGAGGAGGTGGCAACAGGAGGCAAAGAATGTTGCCCTGCGATCCTTGGCGGCGGCAGGACGTGCGCCAAACAGCTCTCCGCCTGGGGCCCAGCTGCCACTACATTTACCCAGTGTGCAGTTAGGGAGATATAGCGTCCCTGGCCGTGCTTACTGGTCCACGTATCTGTGGTTAGGTGGACCTTGCTACAGATGGCGTTGCGCAGTGCACACTTGATTTTATCGGATACTTGGTTGTGCAGGGAAGGCACGGCTCTCTTGGAGAAGTAGTGCCGGCTGGGAACAACATACTGTGGGACAGCAAGCGACATGAGCTGTTTGAAGCTGTCTGTGTCCACCAGCCTAAATGACAGCATTTCATAGGCCAGTAGTTTAGAAATGCTGGCATTCAGGGCCAGGGATCGAGGGTGGCTAGGTGGGAATTTACGCTTTCTATCAAATGTTTGTGAGATGGAGAGCTGAACGCTGGCGTGTGACATGGTTGAGACGCTTGGTGACGGAGGTGGTGGTGGTGGTGTTGGTGGTACATCCCCTGTTTGCTGGGCGGCAGGTGCCAACGTTCCTCCAGAGGCGGAGTAAGAGGCCGAGGCGGCAGCAGCAGAATAGGCCGAGGCGGCAGCAGCAGAAGAGGTAGCAGGGGGAGCCTGAGTGACTTCCTTGGTTTTAAGGTGTTTACTCCACTGCAGTTCATGCTTTGCATGCAGGTGCCTGGTCATGCAGGTTGTGCTCAGGTTCAGAACGTTAATGCCTCGCTTCAGGCTCTGATGGCACAGCGTGCAAACCACTCGGGTCTTGTCGTCAGCACATTGTTTGAAGAAGTGCCATGCCAGGGAACTCCTTGAAGCTGCCTTTGGGGTGCTCGGTCCCAGATGGCGGCGGTCAGTAGCAGGCGGAGTCTCTTGGCGGCGGGTGTTCTGCTTTTGCCCACTGCTCCCTCTTTTGCTACGCTGTTGGCTCGGTCTCACCACTGCCTCTTCCTCCGAACTGTGAAAGTCAGTGGCACGACCTTCATTCCATGTGGGGTCTAGGACCTCATCGTCCCCTGCATCGTCTTCCACCCAGTCTTGATCCCTGACCTCCTGTTCAGTCTGCACACTGCAGAAAGACGCAGCAGTTGGCACCTGTGTTTCGTCATCATCAGAGACATGCTGAGGTGGTATTCCCATGTCCTCATCATCAGGAAACATAAGTGGTTGTGCGTCAGTGCATTCTATGTCTTTCACCGCTGGGGAAGGGCTAGGTGGATGCCCTTGGGAAACCCTGCCAGCGGAGTCTTCAAACAGCATAAGAGACTGCTGCATAACTTGAGGCTGAGACAGTTTCCCTGGTATGCATGGGGGTGATGTGACAGACTGATGGGGTTGGTTTTCAGGCGCCATCTGTGCGCTTTCTGCAGAAGACTGGGTGGGAGATAATGTGAACGTGCTGGATCCACTGTCGGCCACCCAATTGACTAATGCCTGTACCTGCTCAGGCCTTACCATCCTTAGAACGGCATTGGGCCCCACCATATATCGCTGTAAATTCTGGCGGCTACTGGGACCTGAGGTAGTTGGTACACTAGGACGTGTGGATGTGGCAGAACGGCCACGTCCTCTCCCAGCACCAGAGGGTCCACTAACACCACCACGACCATGTCCACGTCCGCGTCCCTTACTAGATGTTTTTCTCATTGTTATGGTTCACCACAACAACAAATATATTATTTGGCCCAATGTATTGTATTCAAATTCAGCGGGATATAAATTTGAGGCCTAGTATTTAGGCGCTGGGTGACCGGTATGGATTTAGTGACAGAATTAGACTTGGAAATGCACAGAAGCGTGTGTGTGAAGTTATTCTGAATGACCCTATGTGCACCTTCAATATTATATACCCTTTTAGGGATAGATTTCAAATAGCTCTGATATAGCAGAAACCACTAAATTATGAAATTGCTAAATTGGGAATTGTACTTCAACCCAGAACAAAAAATGTGCTTTGACGGACACTAAATATCTTGCCCAGCAACAACAGTACAGCGGTGGGTAACGAGAGATTTAGAGGGAATTAAATTTGAGGCCTAGTATTTAGGCGCTGGGTCACCGGTATGGATTTAGTGACAGAATTAGACTTGGAAATACACAGTAGCGGGTGTGTGTGAAGTTATTCTGAATGACCCTATGTGCACCTTCAATATTATATACCCTTTTAGGGATAGATTTCAAATAGCTCTGATATAGCAGAAACCACTAAATTATGAAATTGCTAAATTGGGAATTGTACTTCAACCCAGAACAAAAAATGTGCTTTGACGGACACTAAATATCTTGCCCAGCAACAACAGTACAGCGGTGGGTAACGAGAGATTTAGAGGGAATTAAATTTGAGGCCTAGTATTTAGGCGCTGGGTCACCGGTATGGATTTAGTGACAGAATTAGACTTGGAAATGCACAGAAGCGTGTGTGTGAAGTTATTCTGAATGACCCTATGTGCACCTTCAATATTATATACCCTTTTAGGGATAGATTTCAAATAGCTCTGATATAGCAGAAACCACTAAATTATGAAATTGCTAAATTGGGAATTGTACTTCAACCCAGAACAAAAAATGTGCTTTGACGGACACTAAATATCTTGCCCAGCAACAACAGTACAGCGGTGGGTAACGAGAGATTTAGAGGGATTTAAATTTGAGGCCTAGTATTTAGGCGCTGGGTCACCGGTATGGATTTAGTGACAGAATTAGACTTGGAAATGCACAGAAGCGTGTGTGTGAAGTTATTCTGAATGACCCTATGTGCACCTTCAATATTATATACCCTTTTAGGGATAGATTTCAAATAGCTCTGATATAGCAGAAACCACTAAATTATGAAATTGCTAAATTGGGAATTGTACTTCAACCCAGAACAAAAAATGTGCTTTGACGGACACTAAATATCTTGCCCAGCAACAACAGTACAGCGGTGGGTAACGAGAGATTTAGAGGGAATTAAATTTGAGGCCTAGTATTTAGGCGCTGGGTCACCGGTATGGATTTAGTGACAGAATTAGACTTGGAAATACACAGTAGCGGGTGTGTGTGAAGTTATTCTGAATGACCCTATGTGCACCTTCAATATTATATACCCTTTTAGGGATAGATTTCAAATAGCTCTGATATAGCAGAAACCACTAAATTATGAAATTGCTAAATTGGGAATTGTACTTCAACCCAGAACAAAAAATGTGCTTTGACGGACACTAAATATCTTGCCCAGCAACAACAGTACAGCGGTGGGTAACGAGAGATTTAGAGGGAATTAAATTTGAGGCCTAGTATTTAGGCGCTGGGTCACCGGTATGGATTTAGTGACAGAATTAGACTTGGAAATGCACAGAAGCGTGTGTGTGAAGTTATTCTGAATGACCCTATGTGCACCTTCAATATTATATACCCTTTTAGGGATAGATTTCAAATAGCTCTGATATAGCAGAAACCACTAAATTATGAAATTGCTAAATTGGGAATTGTACTTCAACCCAGAACAAAAAATGTGCTTTGACGGACACTAAATATCTTGCCCAGCAACAACAGTACAGCGGTGGGTAACGAGAGATTTAGAGGGATTTAAATTTGAGGCCTAGTATTTAGGCGCTGGGTCACCGGTATGGATTTAGTGACAGAATTAGACTTGGAAATGCACAGAAGCGTGTGTGTGAAGTTATTCTGAATGACCCTATGTGCACCTTCAATATTATATACCCTTTTAGGGATAGATTTCAAATAGCTCTGATATAGCAGAAACCACTAAATTATGAAATTGCTAAATTGGGAATTGTACTTCAACCCAGAACAAAAAATGTGCTTTGACGGACACTAAATATCTTGCCCAGCAACAACAGTACAGCGGTGGGTAACGAGAGATTTAGAGGGATTTAAATTTGAGGCCTAGTATTTAGGCGCTGGGTGACCGGTATGGATTTAGTGACAGAATTAGACTTGGAAATGCACAGAAGCGTGTGTGTGAAGTTATTCTGAATGACCCTATGTGCACCTTCAATATTATATACCCTTTTAGGGATAGATTTCAAATAGCTCTGATATAGCAGAAACCACTAAATTATGAAATTGCTAAATTGGGAATTGTACTTCAACCCAGAACAAAAAATGTGCTTTGACGGACACTAAATATCTTGCCCAGCAACAACAGTACAGTGGTGGGTAACGAGAGATTTAGAGGGATTTAAATTTGAGGCCTAGTATTTAGGCGCTGGGTCACCGGTATGGATTTAGTGACAGAATTAGACTTGGAAATGCACAGAAGCGTGTGTGTGAAGTTATTCTGAATGACCCTATGTGCACCTTCAATATTATATACCCTTTTAGGGATAGATTTCAAATAGCTCTGATATAGCAGAAACCACTAAATTATGAAATTGCTAAATTGGGAATTGTACTTCAACCCAGAACAAAAAATGTGCTTTGACGGACACTAAATATCTTGCCCAGCAACAACAGTACACCGGTGGGTAACGAGAGATTTAGAGGGAATTAAATTTGAGGCCTAGTATTTAGGCGCTGGGTCACCGGTATGGATTTAGTGACAGAATTAGACTTGGAAATACACAGTAGCGGGTGTGTGTGAAGTTATTCTGAATGACCCTATGTGCACCTTCAATATTATATACCCTTTTAGGGATAGATTTCAAATAGCTCTGATATAGCAGAAACCACTAAATTATGAAATTGCTAAATTGGGAATTGTACTTCAACCCAGAACAAAAAATGTGCTTTGACGGACACTAAATATCTTGCCCAGCAACAACAGTACAGCGGTGGGTAACGAGAGATTTAGAGGGAATTAAATTTGAGGCCTAGTATTTAGGCGCTGGGTCACCGGTATGGATTTAGTGACAGAATTAGACTTGGAAATACACAGTAGCGGGTGTGTGTGAAGTTATTCTGAATGACCCTATGTGCACCTTCAATATTATATACCCTTTTTGGGATAGATTTCAAATAGCTCTGATATAGCAGGAACCACTAAATTATGAAATTGCTAAATTGGGAATTGTACTTCAACCCAGAACAAAAAATGTGCTTTGACGGGCACTAAATAACTTTCCCAGCTACAACAGGACAACGGTAACGAGAGATTTAGAGGGATTTAAATTTGAGGCCTAGTATTTAGGCGCTGGGTGACAGGTATGGGTTTAGTGACAGAATTAGACTTGGAAATACACAGTAGCGGGTGTGTGTGAAGTTATTCTGAATGACCCTATGTGCACCTTCAATATTATATACCCTTTTTGGGATAGATTTCAAATAGCTCTGATATAGCAGAAACCACTAAATTATGAAATTGCTAAATTGGGAATTGTACTTCAACCCAGAACAAAAAATGTGCTTTGACGGACACTAAATATCTTGCCCAGCAACAACAGTACAGCGGTGGGTAACGAGAGATTTAGAGGGAATTAAATTTGAGGCCTAGTATTTAGGCGCTGGGTCACCGGTATGGATTTAGTGACAGAATTAGACTTGGAAATACACAGTAGCGGGTGTGTGTGAAGTTACTCTGAATGACCCTATGTGCACCTTCAATATTATATACCCTTTTTGGGATAGATTTCAAAGAGCTCTGATATAGCAGGAACCACTAAATTATGAAATTGCTAAATTGAGAATTGTATTTCAACCCAGAACAAGAAATGTGCTTGAACGGACACTAAATAACTCGCCCAGCTACAGCACTAGGGACAGATTTAGCTGGATATAAATTTGAGGCCTAGTATTTAGGCGCTGGGTGACCGGTATGGATTTAGTGACAGAATTAGACTGGGATATGGCCAAAAAATGAACAGACTATTGCTGGTTAAATGCACTTGGTGTGACAGCTTCACCCTGATGTAGGCTTTAGCCAAAAAACAACCACACCATTGAGGGTTAAATGCACTTGGTGACAGGCGCAGCTTGCCCCTGATTTTGTATATGGCCAAAAAATGAACAGACTATTGCTGGTTAAATGCACTTGGTGTGACAGCTTCACCCTGATGTAGGCTTTAGCCAAAAAACAACCACACCATTGAGGGTTAAATGCACTTGGTGACAGGCGCAGCTTGCCCCTGATTTTGTATATGGCCAAAAAATGAACAGACTATTGCTGGTTAAATGCACTTGGTGTGACAGCTTCACCCTGATGTAGGCTTTAGCCAAAAAACAACCACACCATTGAGGGTTAAATGCACTTGGTGACAGGCGCAGCTTGCCCCTGATTTTGTATATGGCCAAAAAATGAACAGACTATTGCTGGTTAAATGCACTTGGTGTCACAGCTTCACCCTGATGTAGGCTTTAGCCAAAAAACAACCACACCATTGAGGGTTAAATGCACTTGGTCGCAGCTTGTGCTGGCGCACCACAAGACACAAAATGGCCGCCGATCACCCCAGAAAAATGAGACTGACAAACGGTCTGTGCAGCCTAAAAACAGTGAGCAATTGAGGATCAGCAGCTCAATGATCCACAGCTGCAGATCGATCAGTTAATCAAGTCCTTTGGAGGAGTTAATCTGCCTAATCTCGCCCTACTGTCGCAGCCGCAACCTCTCCCTACGCTAATCAGAGCAGAGTGACGGGCGGCGCTATGTGACTCCAGCTTAAATAGAGGCTGGGTCACATGGTGCTCTGGCCAATCACAGCCATGCCAATAGTAGGCATGGCTGTGATGGCCTCTTGGGGCAAGTAGTATGACGCTTGTTGATTGGCTGCTTTGCAGCCTTTCAAAAAGCGCCAAGAAAGCGTCACAAAAGCGCCAAGAAAGCGACGAACACCGAACCCGAACCCGGACTTTTACGAAAATGTCCGGGTTCGGGTCCGTGTCACGGACACCCCAAAATTCGGTACGAACCCGAACTATACAGTTCGAGTTCGCTCATCCCTAATTATAAACAAATAGATTTTTTTATACAATTACACAGATTTATACTTTTTATTCATATCTATATGTGTGTATGACTATATACAGGTCCTTCTAAAAAAATTAGCATATTGTGATAAAGTTCATTATTTTCTGTAATGTACTGATAAACATTAGACTTTCATATATTTTAGATTCATTACACACCAACTGAAGTAGTTCAAGCCTTTTATTGTTTTAATATTGATGATTTTGGCATACAGCTCATGAAAACCCAAATTTCCTATCTCAAAAAATTAGCATATTTCATCCGACCAATAAAAGAAAAGTGTTTTTAATACAAAAAAAGTCAACCTTCAAATAATTATGTTCAGTTATGCACTCAATACTTGGTCGGGAATCCTTTTGCAGAAATGACTGCTTCAATGCGGCGTGGCATGGAGGCAATCAGCCTGTGGCACTGCTGAGGTGTTATGGAGGCCCAGGATGCTTCGATAGCGGCCTTAAGCTCATCCAGAGTGTTGGGTCTTGCGTCTCTCAACTTTCTCTTCCCAATATCCCACAGATTCTCTATGGGGTTCAGGTCAGGAGAGTTGGCAGGCCAATTGAGCACAGTAATACCATGGTCAGTAAACTATTTACCAGTGGTTTTGGCACTGTGAGCAGGTGCCAGGTCGTGCTGAAAAATGAAATCTTCATCTCCATAAAGCTTTTCAGCAGATGGAAGCATGAAGTGCTCCAAAATCTCCTGATAGCTAGCTGCATTGACCCTGCCTTTGATAAAACACAGTGGACCAACACCAGCAGCTGACATGGCACCCCAGACCATCACTGACGGCATTTTGGCATTTCCCTCTCCCCAGTCTTCCTCCAGACTCTGGCACCTTGATTTCCGAATGACATGCAAAATTTGCTTTCATCCGAAAAAAGTACTTTGGACCACTGAGCAACAGTCCAGTGCTGCTTCTCTGTAGCCCAGGTCAGGCGCTTCTGCCGCTGTTTCTGGTTCAAAAGTGGCTTGACCTGGGGAATGCGGCACCTGTAGCCCATTTTCTGCACACTCCTGTACACGGTGTCTCTGGATGTTTCTACTCCAGACTCAGTCCACTGCTTCCGCAGGTCCCCCAAGGTCTGGAATCGGTCCTTCTCCACAATCTTCCTCAGGGTCCGGTCACCTCTTCTCGTTGTGCAGCGTTTTCTGCCACACTTTTTCCTTCCCACAGACTTCCCACTGAGGTGCCTTGATACAGCACTCTGGGAACAGCCTATTCGTTCAGAAATGTCTTTCTGTGTCTTACCCTCTTGCTTGAGGGTGTCAATGATGGCCTTCTGGACAGCAGTCAGGTAGGCAGTCTTACCCATGATTGCGGTTTTGAGTAATGAACCAGGCTGGGAGTTTTTAAAAGCCTCAGGAATCTTTTGCAGGTGTTTAGAGTTAATTAGTTGATTCAGATGATTAGGTTAATAGCTCATTTAGAGAACCTTTTCATGATATGCTAATTTTTTTAGATAGGAATTTGGGGTTTTCATGAGCTGTATGCCAAAATCATCAATATTAAAACAATAAAAGGCTTGAACTACTTCAGTTGTGTGTAATGAATCTAAAATATATGAAAGTCTAATGTTTATCAGTACATTACAGAAAATAATGAACTTTATCACAATATGCTAATTTTTTTTAGAAGGACCTGTATAATACATTTAATAGTACAGTGCGTGTGTGTATATATACTGTATACGTTAACAAAGATATACTATATTATATAAATATATATATTTTTATATACACACTATATATTTATATATATATATATATATATATATATACACTGAACAAAAATATAAACGCAACACTTTCGGTTTTGCTCCCATTTTGCATGAGCTGAACTCAAAGATCTGAAGCATTTTCTACATACACAAAAGACCCATTACTCTCAAATATTGTTCACAAATCTGTCTAAATCTGTATTAGTGAGCACTTCTCCTTTGCCGAGATAAACCATCCCACCTCACAGGTGTGGCATATCAATGTGCTGATTAGACAGCATGAATATTGCACAGGTGTGCCTTAGACTGCCCACAATAAAAGACCACTCTGAAATTAGCACAGTTTTGCCTTACTGGGGAAAGTCAGAAAACCAGTCAGTATCTGGTGTGGCCACCTTTTGCCTCACACAGTGCAACACATTTCCGTCGCATAGAGTTGATCAGGTTGTTGATTGTGGCCTGTGGAATGTTGGTCCACTCCTCTTTAATAGCTGTGCGAAGTTGCAGAATATTGGCAGGAACTGGAACACGCTGTTGTATACGCCGATCCAGAGCATCCCAAACATGCTCACTGGGTGACATGTCCGGTGAGTATGTTGGCTATGGAAGAACTGGGATGTTTTCAGCTGCCAAGAATTGTGTACAGATCCTTGCAATATGGGGCCGTGCATTAACATGCTGTAACATGAGGTAATGGTTGTGGATTAATGGCACAACAATGGGCCTCAGGATCTTGTCACGGTATCTCTGTGCATTCAAAATGCCATCAATAAAATGCACGTGTGTTCGTTGTCCATAACATACGCCAGCCCATATCATAACCCCACCGCCACCACGGGCCACTCGATCCACAACGTTGACGTCAGCAAACAGCTCACCCACACGACACGACACACACTGTCTGCCATCTACTCTGAATAGTGAAAAACTGGACAAATAAGAACACCTCACCAACGTGCCAGACGTCATCGAATGTGAGCATTTGTCCACTCAAGTCGGACGACGAACTGCAGTCAGGTTCAGACCCCAATGAAGATGAGGAGCATGCAGATGAGCTTCCCTGAGACGGTTTCTGACAGTTTGTGCATAAATTCTTTGGTTATGCAAACCGATTGTTGCTGCAGCTGTCCGGGTGGCTGGTCTCAGACGATCATTGAGGTGAACATGCTGGATGTGGGGATCCTGGGCTGGTGTGGTTACACGTGGTCTGCGGTTGTGAGGCCGGTTGAGAAACGGCTTATGGTAGAGAAATTAATATTCATAGCACGAGCAACAGCTCTGGTAGACATTCCTGCAGTCAGCATGGCAATTGCACACTCCCTCAAACGTTGCGACATCTGTGGCATTGTGCTGTGTGATCAAACTGCACATTTCAGAGGCCTTTTATTGTGGGCAGTCTAAGGCACACCTGTGCAATATTCACGCTAATCGGCACCTTGATATGCCACATCTGTGAGGTTGGATAGATTATATTGGCAAAGGAGAAGTGCTCACTAACACAGATTTAGACGTATTAGTGAACAATATTTAAGAGTAATGGGTCTTTTGTGTATGTAGAAACTGTTTCAGATCTTTGAGTTCAGCTTATGTAAAATGGGATGAAAAAACGAAAGCGTTTATATTCTTGTTTAGTGTATATATACACTAACAAAGATATATTATATTGTGGCAATGTGAAATGTAAAAATGCATGGGAAAGTCCCGAAACGGGGGTATAGCTCTCCCAGGTTCCTCAACTGGCTGAGCTGGGTGAAATCCAGAATGCCGCTGGCTTCAGTAAATATAGTTGCTGAAGCTATTTTCCTTATTTATTCAGGGCTGGATTTTACTTGGATTGGAAAAGTTTTGGCAGTGGGACCTCCCAGTCCGGGGCAGGAAATGAGGCTGCCCCGGACTGGGAGGCTGGAAGATAGCCTGGAATTTAGAGGACTCATATTTGCTACAGTCTGGAGGCTGCTGGACTATTGGGCTGAGAAAGCCGCACCCGAAGCAGTGTGTGAACTGTGATGTATAGGTGAGTCAGAGAGACACGCCATATTTGTTTAGTTAGTGCCTAGACGGGCAGGCGTTTCTTTTGCTTTGTTTGCACTGGTGTGTGAAGACTGCCAAATAAATGCACCATTTGGACCTTAAACCTGGTGTCTGCGAAGAAGTCTGTGAGTACAACCTGAATTGGTGAAGGATGCGGGCACCAGCAAGTGTTGTCCATGTTGAAGGCTGCGGAATTTCTGGGCAGTGTCTATGTTAAAAGGGCACAAAGTGTTGCTAGAGGCAATGAAAGGTGGAAAAGACAGAGTGTTGCTAGGAGCAATGACAAGGCATAAAGAACAGGTGCTTTTGACTGCTACTGAATTGCTGTGTGGCGTTTAAAGGACCATAAGCCCACGTAAAAGAGATTGACCTGTGAAGAAAAAAATAAAATGTATGTTTTATTTTGCTGTGTTGCTAGAGGACTGTCTGTTGCTATGGGTGGATGGAGGATTTCACCAAGCAGCTGATGTGGGCCAATCTGAAGGCTAGCCAAAGGCAAGTGATGTGGCAACAGGAACAGGAAAAGCTCATGGGCGGGTTGGACAGACAAAGAAACATCCTAACCCAAGGTGTTTCCCATGGTAACTGCTGTGCTGAGGAACTAAGCAGTGACCTCGTGACCAGGAACCAAGAACTGCAGGTTCTCAGGATGCGGTTGGCTGCAGAGGGGGAAGCTTTGAGGGCGCAACTGCAGTCTTCAACACTGAGGGGACACTTTGTAAAAGTCCAGGTGATGTACCTGGAGTTCCAGAGAAGGTGGTTTATGCCATTGCCAAGGGCAACCAACAGGAAGAGAGTGAGATGGAGAGCAGTGCAGCTCTCAAGAGTTCAAGTGTTTACGGCCAGTGTGTACAGAGTCCTAGAGAGGAAGTGCGGAGGTGCCATAAGGTATTGCTAGGAGCAACCATCCACGACTGCGTGCAGCTGTCCCGCAGCAGAGAGAGTACTACTGGACGTGCCATCAAGTCATAAAGTGTTCACCTGATTGTCCTATGGCCAGGAGTCAGGTGACCAGGAGTTAAAGTTAGGAGGTTCCTAGTGTCCAGTAGAAGGATGGTGACCTCGGCCGACTGACAAACCTGTGATGTCTGTCAGTAAGACTGTTCCTATTATTGCTTGTGTAGCTGGGGATTATGTGCAAGATGTTCATACGGATAGCAAGGTCTATCCTGTGGCTCTAACTGAGGGTGAGACGCCAGTGAGAACTGGGACTTGTGAACTTGATCTTGGAAAAGGGCTCATGCATGAGGGAATATTTGGCCGGGATCTCCCCTTGTTTTGGGACTTGTGGCAAAATGGAAACGCTTTTGCAGAAAGTGACGTAACTCCTGCAGAACCTGTACTTATCCCTTTAAATGAAAGTGTAAGGGAAAAACACATTGAAAACAATGGTGTTGATAAAGTGCAAAGAGCTTGTGCCAAGTTTGTGGAAATGCATAATGAAAATGTGATGTCATGTGAAATATATGATGATGGTGAAATGCCTCTTCCGTTGCAGGTTGTGGTCAGGGGAGAAGTGCCCCCTGGGGGTAAAAATGTAAATGATGCAGAAATGCTGATAAATGTGGAGAGAACACAGCTGGGGGGAACCCACTGTGAAAAATGTGCAGGAAAATGTGGCAGGGCCAGAGGGTGTACCGCACGTACCAGAGGTGGATCTGCAGTCTCCACGTGTTCTATGGTTAATAAAGAAATGTCCAAGAATTACATCTATTGCATGTTGAATGTGGTGCCCTGTATCTGTATCGATACAATTTTCCAGATAACCTATGCAGTTATTGCAGTCATCTATATGAATTATCTTTTTGTTGGACTTATTTTTAGAAAGTAATTATAAAAGTTAAGTTTTAAGTAGGCTAATTTTTTCAGTGACTAATAAGGTGGTTACTAGTAGCGATCAGACGACAGTTATACCTGGTGCTAGCCTAGTGTCTGAGATCCATGCCCAGGCAGTGATTGATGACCTGATAGCTCAGTACGGCTGCAAACTTGAAGATGTTTTCACCCGCTCCACACAGTCTCTAGATACACTAGAGAAGGGACTACCTGTTCTGGCAGAGCAGCTGGAAAAAGCTCCAGAAGAGTCAAAGGAGTAGACTCAGAAAGAGATGAATGAACTAAAGAATCTAGAGTCACAAATAGAAGCGGAAATTCTCCAACTTCAAGAGGAACTTGCAGCTTCTGGGCGATCCAGAAGTCATGCGGAGCAGGAAAGAGATGAGCTGGCTGATGAGGTCTCAAACAGCATCTCAGGAAAATCTGCTCTCTTGGAGGAGAAAAGACAGTTGGAAGCCAGGAGTGCTCAACTTGATCAAAAGTTGCCTGATCTGGATGGTGGACCTGGACCACCAGAGACAAATTATGTCTACGTTGGAGAAGAAACAGAAGAAGTTTTACCAGCTCCTGGCTGAAGAGAAAAACAAATCGGCCCAGTATGTCTAAGAATGTGACCGAGAGGAGACCGATGCTCAGGAGAAGGAGAACAAGGCCCTCTCTTTGGCTAGAGCCCTTGAAGAAGCACTTAAGGAGTGAGATGAATTTGAGAGGCTCAACATGCAACTTAGAGCAGAGATGGAAGATCTCATGAGCTCAAAGAATGACGTAGAGAAGAACGTCTATGAGCTGGAGAAGTCTAAGCGTGCGCTTGAGCAGCAGGTGGAAGAAATGAGGACTAAACTTAAAGAGTTAGAGGCAAGAGCTTCTCGAGATGACAGGTTGGCTCAATCAAAGGAAAATGAGAAACTTGAAGAGGAGAGTCCTCTGAAAGATGCCAGGAAGTCTAAGCCAGAACCTGTTAAAAATGGGTCTGGAGATGGTGGCGCTGTGGTGCTAAACGAGGCAGAGAAGATGGAAGATGGTTCTGCGGAACCAGGTAATGTGGCTGATATGGATGCTGAATCCAAGAGACTCATGGTAGTGAGTAGCCAGGACCTGGTCATGAAAGATGTCCCCTCTGCCATAAATGTCGTCCAGAAATCCAGCAGTCTGCTGGGGGAAGAAATGCGAGGAGACAGATGACCAGCAGGCCGATGTTGTCTACTACTGTGAGATGGCTCTCTTAGAGCCTGCACGAATGGAGAGCGATATCCTGGATGACTCTCTGTAAGGAATGTCAGAAGATAAAGAGTCTGATAAGGACCCCAGTATCCTCAGTGCCTCCAACCTTGTTGACGAAGAAAAGGATTAGTTAAGAATACAAGTATATGATGCCGTATCCGAGAAGGATGAGAAGGCTAACAAAGTTAATGAACACTCCAAAGGAGACTCAAAGGCCGAAGAAGCTAAGGCCGATGAGTTGGAGAGGGAGAAATCCTTGGATGTTCCAGAGACCAAAGATAAGGCTTAAAAAGAATCTGCCAAAGTGAGGCGAGCCACTGAAGAAGCAGAAGACTCTGAAACTAAAGCCAAACCTGAGGTAACCCCTGTGGGGAGTAAAGAAAAAAGAGAGGTGCTATCTGTTCATAGAATAAAGAAACAAAGCGAGTGTGAACACCAGGTGACATCAGAGTGGCTGAAGGATGGTATAAAACTGACCAGCCAGATCTCCAACAAAAGGAGGTGGGAGCTCCCTGTAAAAAACGCGGCTGCAAAGGTTGCGGAAGTTAGAGGTCGTAGGCCTAAAAAGAAATCTGGAAAAGGAGCCAGCCAGAAATCTAAGAAGTTCTCCAGCAAAGAGGAGAAGGAGGAGCCACTTAGGCACTGTCTTCTAGGTAGAAAGTCAGTGTTTATGAAAAACCAAGCTCTGCTAGCCTGGCTGTGGAATAATAGAGGGAAATAATGACACTGGCCACATCTTCCATACCAGAAAGTTCTGCGCTGCTGAAAGGCCTGAGCTAGCTATCCTTCTCTTTCCTAGAAGGTTGGTATCCTGACCAAAGGGCCGATGGCTCAGGATCTGTGGCTCAGTAGTCCGGCTGGCTCCCTGTTCAAAGGGCTGGTGACCAGGGTCTGTGGCAGAGTATCCTTGTCTCAGTATCTTCTTACAGTTACTAGTGCAGTCTGGCAGAACCTCTCCGACTAAACACTGGTCCCTATCAGCAGAAAACTAGGGACTCTGACTGCTCTACTTTAAACCAGTTTTTAACTGATCTAGAACCTTCTAGTGGGAGGGTTGCAACTGTTGCAGTTCAGGTCTGCCATAGACTTGTATTGGGACGTAAAACAATTCAATGGAAATGACCAAGCAGTTTTGAGTTGGAAACTCAGCTTTGCATAGTCCCATATGACAGCAAAGGAAAATTACTAGCTACTCAGTGCGTAGGCTGAAAATTCCCAAAGTCTCTTAGGCCCCTTTCACATGGATGAGAATTCCGCGCGGGTGCAATGCGTGCGGTGAACGCATTGCAACCACACTGAATCCGGACCCATTCACTTCAATGGAGCTGTGCAGATGAGCGGTGATTTTCACGCAGCATGTTCTATATTATGCGTTTTCACGCCCCATAGAAATAAATGGGGCTGCGTGGAAATTGCATAGTATCCGCAAGCAAGTGCGGATGCAATGCGATTTTCATGCATGGTTGCTAGGAGATGCTTACTAAAATGTTGCTTGAGGGGTTAAAAAATAAAAAAATGAACTCACCTCATCCACTTGAACGCACAGCTGGCATCCTCTTCTTTCTTCTTTTTTGAGGACCTGCAAAAGGACCTTTGATGACTTAGTGAGCGCGGTGACGTCAGCGCAGGTCCTGCTGTATAAAGATTAGTTAATTTTTTCAATTTTTTTAACCCCTCAAGCAACATTTTAGTAAGCATTCTGTATTAAGAATGCTATTATTTTCGTTATAAGGGAAAATAATAACATCTACACAACACCGAACCCAAACCCGAACTTCAGTGAAGAATTTCGGGTCTGGGTACCACATTCATTTTTTTATCACGCAAGTGCAAAATGCATTGCACTCGCGCTGAAAAAACTGAACAATGCAACGCAATCACAGTCAAAACTGACTGAAATTGCATACGCGCTCGCACGGGTTTCCCGCAATGCACCCGGGACACATCCAGGGCAAATCTGGGACTCCCGTCTGAAAGAGGCCTTAGTGTAAACACACTGTGCATTAACCCTTTCCATAATTCATTGCAAATACAGTGCAATAACAGTGCAAATGACCATGATATATCACATGAAATGCTATTTAACAGTATACAACAGTATAAGTGTAAACAACTGCATAAATCACAGTGCAAGTTAATCCTTTAAAGTGCACTTGTGATTTGATGAGTTTTCATAGCAGCAATAGTGGCAAATGTCCACAAACATCCAGACTCCAAAGAAGCCTTGCTCCAGGGCAGATCCACGGATTCCACGGCTCCAGCACCAACTCTAACAACACCCAGCTAGTTTATAGCTCCTCCCACCCCGCTAGTTACATAGCCACTCCCCTATTAATGTCCATGTTGCTGCCTTGACATGCCCATGGACATGATATCATGCATGGACACGATTATGTGACCACAGCCCAGCACAGAAGATAGAAGCAATAAAGGTAAAAGAGATACATTCCAAAATTACAGCTACGTGTACCTTCATAAAGGATTTATTTAGTTTTGACCATGTTAAACTGCTGACAGTACCAGGATGGCAGTCCTGACCCCATTTCGGATAAACCCTTTAATTGTTTGTGCCATGTGCAAACACCCTATACAATAACATATGGATTCTCAACAGCTTTATATGACAGATCCATATGAAAAGGCTCTGTAAATGTGACCTCATGGACCCGGAATTTGGCCACGTGCATGAGGTATAAACTGCCATTATATATAGGATATTGTTTTTGCACAAGGACGTCAGCTGTAAGAAGAAGTTAGAAGGCATTTTTTCAGGGCACATGTGCGTCTTCTATGTGTTTATAGAATTGATTGACTAAACAAATCTCATTGTTTATTTCTAATTAGAATCAGGCACTATTCTATTTAGCTCTTCTGTCACACTTTCCCAGAACAATCAGATCTGAAAACCTGAGGTCAGACATGGATGGAAACAGTTACTCAGAATCATGAGTGAAATGTCAAACTATATCAATACTTTGTGATGCCTCTATGCGATCAAATGGATAATGTGATTTATTTTTTTTGTATTTTTTTTTTCTTACCGGATTAACCCCTGACCCCCTCAATGTTAATCGTCAATATCACGATCAGCGATGAACGCAGCATCTGAGGGGTTCAATGACGATGGGCAGCACCATCACCGTTCCCCATCATTGCACTTGACATACAAAGAAATGCGCTTTGTGATGAAGGAATTTGTGACAATGCAAATTTCTTTGTGAAATTCGGCGAGGCAGCCAAGTCAAATTTTCCATAACATCTCTACGAATCAATAAATCAATATCCAGTATTAGTTAAACAAAACGGTAATTGTATATGTATTTAGTCATTTTACCACCTTTCCCTTCAAAAATACCAGGCAAGTTTAGAGCGCATTTATGTGTGCTGATTTTGTAACTGTTGTTTGTAATGCTTTTACCCAAAATGCAGGGAAATAAAACACCATTAGATACATCTAAACACAGTGAAACCATAGGGTGATATTGAGGGTATGATTAAGTCTGCGAGCGTCAAGCGGGCAATGACCATCCAATCTGCACATATACAAGTCCAGCTGCCGAACCAATTTTGGGCTGTTTCTTCCTTGCCTCTAGCCATGACCTGCCAGTGCCAATCCCAGGCAAAAAAGAGTATCCAATCCATATCGGAGGCAACTTGACTCCGCACACACTTATTATACAAAATTAACAGACTCACAACATTAGAGGGGTTGTCCCACCAAAAATATTCTACATTTTTCAAATTATTCACTGTTATGCACTGATTTCTATTTGTATAGCACCCCCTGCTGTTTGCTCTGTTTCTAATTTCTCTGTCCTGCTCGCTGAGATGGAAGCACATGCTCAGTTCCATCCTTCAACTGCCACCAGCAACAGTAGAAAGGACACACCCCTGCAAAAGAACACGCCCTAATCTGCCTGCTTGAAATACATCTAGAACAGAAATTGTAGCAATGAATGGAGAGATCTCTGGGCTCATGTGAGGTGCAGGGTGACAAAGAGATTGTCATGTACTATATGATGTCTGATTTTCATCTTTTGCATTAATTGTGGGAAAACCCCTAGTTGGTTGGTGGTTAACCGACATGGTGGCAAATCTGACTGTTCTCCACCAGAGAACAGTTTCCTGACAAGGCGATTTTCCATTTTTGCGTTTTCCTTTTGATCATGTTCACATATCTGTATGAGGGCTTGTTTTTGCGGGACAAGTTTCACTTTCTAATGCCACCATTTTGCATAGGATAGTGGGAAATGGAAAAAAAATTTCAAATAGGGTGGGATTGGAAAAAAATGCAATTCTGCCACAGGTTTATGTATTTTTTTGTTTTTTTTACGGCATTCATTACGAGGCAAAAATAACTTGTGCTCTTATTCTCCAGGTAAGTACAATCTGGTGATTCCACATATGCATCGTTTTTCCTTTTTTTTTTTTTTCGTTTTGATCCTAAAAGAAAAAGAAAAAACTTGAAAAAAAAAATTCTGTTCTTTTCATTAATATCATTCTGAGCTGTGTACGACTTTTTGATCACTTTTTATTTTAAAAAAATTGTATGGGATAAATATTTTTATATTTTGATAGTATGGGTGTTTTTGCACGTTATTTTTTTAATTTTTTAATACTTTTTATAGTTTAAATAGGGAATTAGCATTAGCGTTGGAGACTATGAAGAGCATACCCAAAAGCGTGGTCTTCCAGTATTTCACGCACACGCTTATAGTATTTCACACACTCAGATGCTGTGGTAAGGTTTGACCACGGCATCTGAGAGGTTAAATGTCCGTGACTGGCATTAAGAATGACACAGCAGGCACTCAGTGGCTATGGCGCCATTTCAGAATGGGCACCATCTTTAAAGACGTGAAATGCTATTACGTCACATGTCGGGAAGGGGTTAAAGAAGGTTTGTGAACATTGTGTCTTTAATTTTTCCAGGGCAACTTAAATAGCTGGTGTAATTGGTTGTTATGGGAAACACAGATTTTTCTTTGTAATAATGTTGATAAATCTCCCTTATTTACATCTATATATTTATCAATATTAGTGTAGCTGTTTATGTTTTATTGCATTTGGGATAGTTTTAATAGACTCATAGTCTCAAGTTAAAAGCAACTATTTTATCTATATTCTATCTATTAAAAAATATGTAAAATTGTCCCTAAGATTAGATTTCTGCGTCCATCATTACCATTGTTTTTAATAAGACTCCTATCTACCATTTCTTTCATCAGACTGAAGATTGGCAATGTGTGCATCCAGCTATGACCATCAGGCCCAGCTGTAAATGATGGGAAGATTGTGTTGCATTTATTGGATTACACAGTTGATGAAATGGTGCCTTCCTTTAGATTTGATAAGCAGTCTATTTGCACCTCTCAGTCTCTCAAACGTACAAGTCTCCAGTCTTTGCCACAGAGGCTTAAAATATTAAATGTGGAGCCATAATTATCTTCAGTACAATACTCCTTGCAGAAGCAGAATTTAGTCACTGTGGACACTGTGTCTTTCCCTTAGAATTTAATATGCTCATCATGAATATAAATGATTAGTAATTTATTCTGAAATCTCCAAGCAATAACAACTCCTGCTATATAATACGTGGTAGTATTTCTTTCATAAGAGAAGCCTACAGAATTTCATTTTCTCTTCTTCGCTTTGATATTTTCATTGGAGTACATTCTTTACATTAAGTACTGACTGTCACTTTACTGTCATCTTTTTACATGCAAAGCAGCTCCAAAGACGATGTGGGACATTATTGGGTTGTCACTGCCTACGTTCTACCGCTGTACAGTCTTCTAAGCATTTTCTCTGCCATCTCAGTAATAATCTTCACTGTTCTATACAGTCTCTTGTATTGTTCTTAATTTCACTTGACAGTTGTATATCTAAATGCAGATGTAACACAGTGGATTCCAGTACAATGAGGTTTTTATGTTTTTATCGTTAATGATATTTCTGCAACATGTTCAGCAATTTGCTTTAACCATAATGCTGTGTTTTGTTATTCAGGCCATACTATTTTGTTACATGAGGATAATTGCAATTGTAGAACGGTGACACTTTAAAAATGGAGAATTCAAATTTTGCACTAAGGAAACACCATACGTAAGAAAAAAAAAAAAAAGGAGAATGTTACAATACCATCTATCAAGTAGGTTTTTGTGGTTCATAAAACTAGTGGAAATAATTCTACAATTCCAATCTACAGTCAGCTTGAACCCCATGGCTCTTTAAGTGAACCCCTTAAAAAGTCCCTACAGTTCCGCATTAAAGATGATGTAGCCACAGTCATTTTGCTACCAGCTGCACCAGGATGGTCACTTAAATGTGATATATATTTCTTTTTTATATATTGCTGTAAAGTATTTCTGTTGCCTTAACGTTAGGCTAGTCAGAATAATGGTGGCTACATCTGTACATATCTATAGGCACTGTATGCTATTTTATTATATTATGTAACTTTTCTCCCTAGTATCATGATATCTATACCATCAGATTCAATTGACCATGTCACAATGTTTGATTATGATGCATTCCTTATAAAAACATGGAAAAAATGACTAACACGGGTAACTGGTAACAAAAGTATAACATGACACCATAGACTTTTATGGGTCTTTATCACAGCCTTAAAGGGGTTGGCCAATTTCTGGTTACTGTTAATAATGTATTTTGTAAGGGTACTTTCACACTAACATTTTTCTTTTCCGGCATAGAGTTCCGTCACAGGGGCTCTATACCGGAAAAGAACTGATCAGGCATCAACCCGTGCATTCTGAATGGAGAGTAATCCGTTCAGGATGCATCAGGATGTCTTCAGTTCAGTCATTTTGACTGATCAGGCAAAAGATAAAACCGCAGCATGCTACGGTTTTATCTCCAGTGAAAAAAACTGAAGATTTGCCTGAATGCTGGATCTGGCAATTTTCTCCATAGGAATGTATTAGTGCCGGATCCGGCATTCAAAATACCGGAATGCCAGATCCGTCCTTCTGGCCTGAGCATGCGCACACTGGTAAAAATGTGAAAAAAGATTCAAGACGGATCCGTCTCACAAATGCTTTCAGTCACATCAAAATCGACGGAACTGCCCGCCAGATCACACTGCCGCAAGTGTGAAAGTAGCCTAAGATGACTATATGGAAGTGTTGATCTTTTGCACCATTTTCTATATTTCATAAGGTAGGCCTCATTGTTGGCCAAATCTTTTGTGCTTTCCACAGGGCGATCCAGTGCATAAAATGCTGCTGATAAAGGTTTCCTCAATTCAAATTCTTGCACTCTTGAGAGGTGTAGTGTGTATTTGGTCATAAATTAGTGAAGAAAGTGTAACCTAATATTTTCTGGTCAATCAGTCCTACTTGTGATTAGAATGACTCTGTCACCGCCAGTTCTGTGAGAAGGTCTGACAGATGTCCTTCTCTACCTCTTGCATGATGTTCTTTGTTTTGGTTTCACTTTCTCATCTCATTTCCTTCTCCCAGGTGTCACCTATTTAAACTAATCCTCTTTCCTTTGTATTCCCTCCCATACTGCATCACTTTGCGGTTTATACTACTTCCTGGATTGAAGTGTTCACTGCTGGAGGCTTCTGCTGCTGCTTGTTCAGATAAGTCCTTTCATGCATTGTATTTCCTTGCTGGCTTGATTGTAGGTGACCCTGACTCCCTCCTTATGAAGTTCAGGGAGCCGGTGGTCGTGTCCCCTCACTATTATAGGGTTTTCAGGTGTCACACAGTCATAGGTACGTGGGCATACAATCGTCTACCTTTGAGATCCTTGTATGTGCTTAGCAGTCAGGGTGAGCTCTTAGGGTTTTATAGGGGTCACCTATATGCTCCTTAATTTGGGATCAAGCCAGTCGGACGTTTATTCATAACTTCCAGCTATCTGTAACATCATCCGTGACAGACTCTTTCTGATGTATACTGCCATGTTCGTTTCTGGATTCTCTATCCAGGAATGACAGAAAGCCAGGAAAACTTTATAAGCTTCTTAGATCAGTCTATGTGCAAATAGAAATCCTAACAGTATTGATTTTTTTTCCCACAGTCATAATTTTAGAACACTGTGGCATGTCTAGGAAAGGTCAACCATGTTGAAAGACAGCTTTACTGTCTCATCACCACTGCATGGGCTAAGAGGAAAACAGAAACAACACTCAATATATACACCAGAGACTTTAGCAGACAGATTGATGAAAAAATGGTTTGTGCAAACATACTGAAATTTTGGTTGCTCCATACATTCATTAATCCCTATAGGCATTATGCAGTAGGCTCAGATGGGATGTTTTTCTTAATGGTTTTTTGACTCTTCCTCTTTTTATTGTATGATGTGGTAGGACGATTGTGATGAAATTCATGTGCTCCTCTTTGGCCTTTCCATCAGGATGCTCCATTAGCTCTCTCCTATCAATAATCACAATTCTGACAGTGGGACAGGATGAAGACCCCCGAAAATTACATTACACATTTAACGATGATGGATAACGCTTCAACCTCTCCCTAGGCAGCAGACAGCCGCCTCTCTTCTTCTCATAATGAAAGGAAAGCAGAACATTTCCAGATAACAGAAGCAGCTGGTTAAAATAAAACAAACAACATCTCTGAAGGGTTCTGAGGAAATCAGGGAGAATACTTATGGAATGGTTTTATGCTTCCTATGCTATGCTCACTCCTGCGTAAACCCTCTCTCTCTCTCCTAGAATTCAGCCTCTCCCTTAAGTGTAAGTCACAATAAGAGACATTTATAAAGCAGCTTCAAATTCTGACATTAGTTGCCAATAGTGTATGGAAATGTCATGACTGTGACCATAAGGTGCAAATATCTGAAATAATCTATTTTGTAATCTTTCTATTACCAGGGCTAATGAGAACAATTAGCAGGAAATAAAAGACTGTTTCACAGGAGCAAATCCATTTGCTGGAATCGCGCTCCGTGTGTAGGCGTAATCCTCTGCTCTGGACTTGCAGGAGGGCAAAGCATTGTCATGATTTATAATGCTATGTGTCTCTGCAAGACCTTACTGATACAGGATCATACTGACAGCTTTATGTCACTATGATCCTGTAGAAGGAATGTCAAGCAGAGGCACACAGCATCATGCTCACACGCAGAACATGGTTCCCGCAATGGGAAATTACCAGATATCACCACTATAGAGTCTCCGTTCACCTGAGAACCTGTCACCACAAAATGCAATACAATCTGAAAGCAGCATGTGATAGAGCAGGAGAAGCCAAGCAGATTGGTGTATAATTTTGTGGAAAATTATTCAGCAAAACCTGTAATTTATACATTTATATCTTTACTTTTTCTACCTCTTGTGAATACTTATCGGTCCAGGAGGAAGATGTTATTAGTGATTATGTGCATAAGAAGATAACTGTCAGTCACTGATAACCCCTCCCTCCTGGACCAATAGCTGTTCACAGGAAGTGGAAAAAGCAGAGGTATAAATGTACAGGTTACAGGTTTTAATGAGTCTTTTCCCACAAATATCTATATATTAATATGCGTGACTTCTCCTGCTCTATAACATAATGTTTTCAGATTGCACTACATTTTGTGATGACAAGTCCCTTTTAAATGGGTAGGGAGTTAAGAAACCATACTGCAAAAACTGTTACGTGTATGGCATATTCCACCAATTATATAACATAGATAGAAGATAGATAGATAGAAGATAGATAGGCCTCTTTCACGCGGGCGTCATGTTTGGCCCAGATAAGATGCGGGTGCGTCGCGGGAAAATGTGCAATTTTTCAGTGCGAGTGCAAAACATTGTAATGCGTTTTGCACGAGCGTGACAAAAATTGGCATGTTTGGTACCCAAACCAGTACTTCTTCACAGAAGTTCGGGTTTGGGTTAGGTGTTGTGTAGATTGTATTATTTTCCCTTATAACATGGTCTATCTTTTTTGCAGTGCGGAGGCACGGAACGGAACCCCAGAAAGCAGTCCGTAGTGTTCCGTTCCATGCTTCCGTTCCAGATTTGTAGACCCATTGAAATGAATGGGTCCGCATCCGTGATGCGGAATGACAACTGAACGGTGCCCGTGTATTGCGGATCCGCAAATGCAGTCCGCAATACGTGAACGGGACACCAACGGTCGTGAATGAGTCCTAATTCAGGTATGGAACACAGCTTCAGTCACAGGAATTTCTGCAACCAATCTGCCATGTGAATTCACCCATATCATTTGAAATCTATTTAGTCAGCAGAAGATTGGATTTTTTTTTGCAAGTAAGATTTCAAAGGTACAGAATAGCTCAGAACCCCCAGTTGGCTCAGGCTCTAACAACATAAGAGTATAATTCATAAAAAAAGGTTTGGGACAACGTAAAAAAAATATATGCAAAAAGATACAAATACTGTATGACATTAACACGGAACCACAAGTAAAGGAGTTGTTAATTAAAAGATAAATAAAAGATAATTAAAAGATACAAGATAATTAAAAATCTCAAGCAAGCTCCCAATTGGCAGACCTTTTTTTGATCCAATTGTAGTACTTGTCTAAGAGTTTTAATTGTCAACAATCCCTTTAACCCCTTCCTGACATATTACGTACTCATACATCATAGAAGTCAGTGACTTTCTGCATTTGGATGTAATAGTACGTCATGGTGATCAAGTGGGCACCGGAGCGGTGCATGCCCGATCACTGCAGGGGTCCAGCAGTCCCTGATACCTGGGCCCCTGCTGTATCTGCCGGCATTGCTGTAAAAGCTGACCGTGACATAGAAGGGGTTTGCTGCAGGTGTGGGAGCCCCTCGGGTCCCCCTGATGCTGTGGCGGAGAGGGAAACATAGAAGGGGTTTGCTGCGGGTAAGGGAGCCTATCGGGTCCCCATGCTGCTGTGGCGGGGACCCGATGGGTGACAAGGCAGCCCGATGCCGTGCATAGGCTGCCCAATTCCTTGCACGGCATCGGGACCTATCTTCTATGGGTGCCCAGGAGATCCAGCCCCATGCTGGATCTCCTAGGCAACCTGTTAGTGCATTGCCCACTAATAGGCAATGCATTACAATACAGATGTATTGTAATGCATTGCAGAGGGGATCAGACCCCCAAAAGTTGAAGTCCCAGAGTGGGACAGAAATAAAGTTTTAAAAAAAAAGTAAAAAAATAAATAAAGTGTTTTTAATGATGTTTCCCCAGATGTTATAATAAAAAATAGAAAAAGAAAAAACACATATATTAGGAATCACCGCGTCCATATTTTAAAAAAAATAAAAAATAAATGGAACTTTTTTGTCACCTTACATCGCAAAAAGTGCAACACCAAGCGATCAAAAAGGCGTATGTCACGCAAAATGGTACCAATGAACCCGTCACCTCATCGCACAAAAAATGAGACCCTATATAAGAAAATCGACAAAAAAAAAGAACTATAGCTCTCAGAACATGGAAACACTAAAACATAATTTTTTTGATTCAAATATGATATTATTGTGTTTTATAAATAAAAAACAGTATACATATTAGGTATCACCGCATCCGTAACAACTAGCTCTACAAAAATATCACATGACCTAACCCCTCAGATGAACACCGTAAATATAAAAAAAGTCAAAAAAGCTATTTTTAGTCACCTTACATCACACAAATTGCAACACCAAGCAATCAAAAAGGCGTATGCCCCCAAAAATAGTACCAATCAAACCGTCACCTCATCCCACAAAAAATGAGACCCTATATGAGACAATCAGTCAAAAAATAAAAAAAATATGACTCTCAGACAATGGAGATACTAAAATATGATTTTTTTTTTTGCTTCAAAACTATTATTATTGTGCTTAAGTAAAATAAATAAATAAAAAGTTGACATATTAGGTATTGCGACGTCCGTAACAACCTGCTCTACAAAAATATCACATGACCTAACCCCTCAGGTGAACACCGTAAAAAATAAAAACAGTGTCAAAAAAAAATTTTTTGGTCACCTTACTTCACATAAATTGCAACACTAAGCGATTAAAAAGGCGTATGCCCCCCCAAAATAGTACCAATCAAACCGTCACTTCATCCCGCAAAAAAATAGTCCCTATGTAAGGCAATTGGTCAAAAAAATAAAAAAGACTCTCAGACTATGGAGACACTAAAACATTGTTTTTTTGTTTCAAAAATGCTATTATTGTATAAAACTTAGATAAATAAGAAAAAGTATACATATTAGGTATTGCCATGTCTAGAACAATCTACTCTATACAAATGTCACATTATCTAACCCCTTAGGTGAACACTGTAAAAATAAATAAATCAAAACTTTTTTGGTCACCTTGCCCCATAAAGTGTAATAATGAATGATCAAAAAATCATATATACCCAAAAATGGTACCAATAAAAACATCAACTCTTCATGCAAAAAACAAGCCCCTGAATAAGACGATTGTCAGAAAAATAAGGCGTTCAGAAAATGGAGGCACAAAAACATAATTCTTTTGCCAAAAATGCTTTATTATGTAAAGCTAAAACAAACAAAGAAAGTAGACATATTAGATCATCCATAACAACCTGCTCTATAAATATAGCACATTATCTACCCTGTCAGATGAATGTTGTAAAAATAAAAATAGTGCCAAACAGCCATTTTTTGGTTACCTTGCCTCACAAAAAACGTAATATAGAGCAATTGAAAAATCATATGTACTCCAAAAGAGTACCAATAAAACTGGCACCTTATTCCCTAGTTTCCAAAATGGGTTCACATTTTGGGAGTTTCTACTGTAAGGGGGCATCTGGGGGACTTCATCTAAAAACCAGTCCAGCAAATCTGCCTTCCAAAACCATATGGCGCTCCTTTTCTTCTGCGCCCTGCCATGTGCTCTTACATTAGTTTGCGACTACATGTGGGGTGTTTCTGTAAACCGCAGAGTCAGGGTAATAAATATAGAGTTTTGTTTGGCTGCTAACCCTCTATGTGTTAAAGAAAAAATAATAATTAAAATGGAAAATCTGCCAAACAAAGTTAAATTTAGAAATTTAATCTCCATTTTCCTTTAATTCTTGTTGAACACCAACAATAATTGTTTCCTTTAATTCTTGTTGAACACAAAGGGTTAACAAAGTTTGTAAACTCAGGTTTGACTAACTTAAGGGGTGTAGTTTCTACAATGGGGTCATTAATGGGTGTTTTGCTTGAATCAGACGCACATATCCAAGCTGCGCTAAAAGTGTACCGAAGTACGCCAACCACAAAGAATAAAAGCACATGTATCAAGCTCTTTTGTGTAAGGAAAGGTAACACTCTCTTCAAAATTCAGACAAGGTGCTTCATTGTAAACTTCTCTTGAACACACCTCCTCCTTTTGCCTAGTCTCTTCACTTTTATTTTATAGCCACAAAAGGTGTAACAATAGAAAGGGGCAGGCCCGTCACCCAACCACTTCCTTCATATAACAAGCATACAGGAAGTGATGATATACAGGAAAATGAGAAACCACCATCACTTAAAATAACATAGCCAGCTAACAAAACACTTGTATACAATCTCCCATTACCACTGGAGTAAACTTTATCCAGCCTTGCTCAGTGATCAATGCCCAATAAACTACTATGATCCTCATACATGTTTATTTACAGGACAACGTCATTATCTCCAGCGGCTGATCAGACGCACTAGAGACAACAAACGCACGTTCCTTTCATATATTGTTCTCTTAACAAATGCATCCATGCCAAGGCAATAAATATGCATCTTGCACGGGGGCCCTAGCTGGCGTCCATACATTCGCCAAAAAAACACTGATCCGCTGAACACATCAGCCTCCCCCGGCCCACAGCCCAGTGCATAGCACATGAACCATTCGCCAACGGAGACCTCTGCGTCCGGCAGCTCTGTCTCCACATCCACAGGAAGATATCCACTCCAATGTTTTACCTTGACACTGAGACATGATGACAATACACAATATATTAAAAACACATTCTAATAAAATTTCCACAACAGTTTCCACTATTTAAGTCCCACAAAGTGACTTCCGACCTGAACTAGTCCTTAAAAATTGGGTTTTGGAAATTTTCTTTAAATTTTTAAGAATTGCTTCTAAAATTTTAAGCCTTCTAACATCCTAAAAAATAAAAATGACATTTACAAAATGATGCCCCCAGACATATGGGGAATGTTAAGTAATAAATATTTTATGAGGTATCACTTTCTGTTTTAAAAGCAGAGAAATTGAAATTTAGAAAATTGAAAATGATTTTTTCATAAATTAAGGTGAAATATATTGACTCAAATTAATGAATATCATAAAGTACAGTGTGTCACAAAAAAACCCCATCTCAGAATGGCTTAGATAAATAAAATTGTTCCAAAGTTATTACCACATAAAGTGACACATGTCAGATTTGCAAAAAATGGGCTGGGCAGAAGGGCGAAAACTGGCCCGGGGGTTAACAGCAGCTGCTTTGATTTTGAAGAATCTACCCATGCAAGTTTGCCCCTATGTTCAGAGACATTCAGGCTAAAGTTGAACAGTATGACCTGCATAAAAGTCATATTGTGATATACGCAATCATAATCTTATCTGGAAGGAGAGATGACAGAAACAGTTTTCCTATACCCTTTTTGTCATACACTAATTTTTTTATATATTTGGATCATTGCTTTACATTAATGCAATTGTTTACTTTGCTTTTATTATGTAGTTTATATTTCACTGTTAAACACATTTTAGTTTATAGATTTGTCTTTTCTTTCTTGATTTTGTTAGCCTCTATTCAGTAGTAGGCATTCTAGCTGCTTTATAATAGCATCAAGAGCCACATTATTATCTTTCAAATATCTGAGGAGTTATTTAGTTTACTGTATTCAATAACTTGTCATTGTATAAGCCATGCTTATTTCAGTTTTCTTATTATTCAGCTTTATAGGACTGGACTGGGCCCTTTGAACATTTTGGAGCCAGCCACCATCTGTTAAATAAATAACAGGGTTATCATTTGACAGAGTCTTTATAAAGTCATTACCAACCAAATGCAGAAATATAATGGCTCCAGACACCAAAATTGATGTGACCTATACAATATGCATTAGACCGAACATGCTAGCTCAGCTATTGTATATTGTCTTGTCTAACATGCTCTGGTTCTGTGTACATATCCTATTTTTCTACAAAGTGTAAATCAAAATGCAGATGTGTGATCCTTTTTCATGGATCAATGAATCAGTGTTAGTGAGTTTTGAGATATCTGATTGTCTATTACATGGGTCCTCTCTCCGTTTGTCTAGGCCCTGCTGTGACATGGGAATACACTACACTTCTGAAATTCCAGTAACATTGTCAGATATTATTCATAGTTGCAACATGCAATTTTCTAAGCCTTCTCACCCATCTTTTGCAGATATTTACTAAAACAGTTCTCTTTTTTATTTTTCAAAATGCTTTATTAGATCATTCATGATCTAATAAAGTCTTTTTACATCAGCAAATTCTGACCCCCATAACTTTTGGGGGATCATTTTTTGCGGGACAATCTGTAGTTTTTTTATACCATTTTGGAGTGTCTGATTTTTTTTTTATCACATTTTATAAAAAAAATTTAGTTAAGAGAAGCAATGAAAAAATGGCAAAATGGCCATTTTGACATTTTGACCCTTGTTTCCGATACGCCATTCGCCATACTGGAAATATATTTTTATATTTTAATAGTATGGGCATTTTTGGTCATGATGATACCCATGATGTTTATATTTTTTGTAAAACTTTTTTGATTTAAACTTTCACTTTTTTTGTTTTTTTTTACTTTTATGTAATGATTTTGAAGCTCGTATTTGTGCGTACAAAATCAATTTTTTTATTTTTATATTGTCAACAATCATTGATTTTTTAAATTCAGTTATTGCTCAGAATTGCTAATCTCTTATGTTGGCCTGCCACCTGGTGGCGAAAATAAAAATTGCAGCTTTAATACCCTGAGCCTCTTCAGCGAGGCTGAGTGTATTAAAATCAATTACGGACATCTTTACTGGCCGCAGAGGAAGTGCGAACTACCAGGTTTTTCACACTTCAGATGGCGTGATCTCATTTGATCACGGCATCTAAAGGCTTTAATTATCGCAATTGGCATTATTGCTGGTTGCGGTAATTAGCCGTGGGTCTCTGCTGTTTGAAACAGTGGAGACACGCGGCCATGATGCCGTGCGAGTTGAAACAGTGGAGATGATGCCGTGCTGTTTGAAACAGTGGAGACACACGGCCATGATGCCGTGCCACGTGCGAGTTGGCGCCATGTTTGCCCATTGCTCCAGCACAGTACATGCACAGCGCTGGTAGCGAAAGGGTCAAAGAGGTTGTCATGCAATTGTCCTTGAGTGGTTTGAAAATGTAAATTAATAAAACATTCTGGGCCAGATTTACTCATCCTAAGGCCTCTTTCACACTACAGTTTTTTGCGTTCCGTATACGGTCCGTTTTTTGCGTTCCGTATACAGTCCGTATACGGAACCATTCATTTCAATGGTTCCGCAAAAAAACGGAATGTGTTCCGCATGCATTCCGTTTCCGTATTTCCGTTTTTCCGTTCCGTTGAAAAGATAGAACATGTCCTATATTTGGCCGCAAATCACAGTCCGTGGCTCCATTCAAGTCAATGGGTCCGCAAAAAAAACGGAACACATACGGAAATGCATCCGTATGTCTTCCGTTTCCGTTCCGTTTTTTGCGGAACCATCTATTGAAAATGTTATGCCCAGCCCAATTTTTAATATGAAATTACTGTATACTGTATTTGCCATACGGAAAAACGGAACGGAACAACGGAACGGAAACGGAACCACAACGGAAGCAAAAAACGGAACAACGGATCCGTGAAAAACGGAACGCAAAACACTGAATTCAACATACTGTAGTGTGAAAGAGGCCTAAAGATGACATAAACTTAGACACAAAGTATGTAGATAAGATATCCCAGGGCGCAAAAATCCAATCCAGTAGGTGATGGTAAGAAGATACTTTTATTGTAGCAGTACTGCTACAATAAAAGTATCTCCTTACCATCACCTACTGGATTGGATTTTCGCGCCCTGGGATATCTTATCTACATACTTTGTATCTCATCACTTCTTGGAGACCTCAGGTATCTCCGACAAGAAGTCATCCCTACACGGCTGCAGATCAATCATCATCAAATCGTGGATCCGGTATACGCCTTGAAAAGCTTTCACTAGTGTTGTGCCTACAGCTACAGGTAGCACAACCACCAAAGGTGAGCCTTGCATTGGAACCATCTATTTTACCTGTATACAAATGGTATTACCCTATAGTGCGTCCTGTTTTATCTTTAACAGCATAAAGTAAATCCTGTGGATTTAAAAAAAACTTAGACAGGCTGTCTAGACCTGCACCAGATTTATATAGGGACCCACGATGGATGATAAATGTGATGCAGGGATAGACCTATTTCTCTGACTTTATAACAACTATGGGTTGGCTTACTTTGCAACATATTTAAACACCAGCAATGTGGTGCAATTGTGTCACATGCACTGCAGAGGGGATCAGACCCCCAAAAGTTGAAGTCCCAGAATGGGACAGAAATAAAGTTTTAAAAAAAAGTAAAAAAAAATAAAGTGTTTTTAATGACGTTTCCCCAGATGTTATAATAAAAAATAGAAAAAGAAAAAACACATATATTAGGAATCACTGCGTCCGTATTTAAAAAAAAAATTAAAATGTAACTTTTTTTGGTCACCTTACATCGCAAAAAGTGCAACACCAAGCGATCAAAAAGGCGTCTGTCACGCAAAATGGTACCAATGAACCCGTCACTTCATCGCACAAAAAATGAGACAATACATAAGAAAATCGCCAAAAAATAGAACTATAGCTCTCAGAACATGGAAACACTAAAACATATTTTTTTTTATTCAAATATGATATTATTGTGTTAAAGTTAAATAAATAAAAAACAGTATACATATTAGGTATCACCGCATCTGTAACAACTAGCTCTACAAAAATATCACATGACCTAACCCCTCAGATGAACATCGTAAATATAAAAAAAAGTCAAAAAAGCTATTTTTAGTCACCTTACATCACACAAATTGCAACACCAAGCAATCAAAAAGGCGTATGCCCCCCAAAATAGTACCAATCAAACCGTCACCTCATCCCACAAAAAATGATACCTTATATGAGACAATCAGTCCAAAAATAAAAAAAATATGACTCTCAGACAATGGAGATACTAAAATATGATTTTTTTTTTGCTTCAAAACTATTATTATTGTGCTTAAGTGAAATAAATAAATAATGCCACGTCCGTAACAACCTGCTCTACAAAAATATCACATGACCTAACCCCTCAGGTGAACACCGTAAAAAATAAAAACAGTGCCAAAAAAGCAATTTTTTTGTCACCTTACTTCACATAAATTGCAACACCAAGCGAATAAAAAGGTGTATGCCCCCCCAAAATAGTACCAATCAAACCGTCACTTCATCCCGCAAAAAAATAGTCCCTATGTAAGGCAATTGGTCAAAAAATAAAAAAGACTCTCAGACTATGGAGACACTAAAGCATCGTTTTTTTGGTTTCAAAAATGCTATTATTGTATAAAACTTAAATAAGAAAAGGTATATATATTAGGTATTGCCATGTCTAGAACAATCTATACAAATGTCACATTATCTAACCCCTTAGATGAACGCTGTAAAAATAAATAAATCAAAACTTTTTGGGCCACCTTGCCCCATAAAGTCTAATAATGAATGATCAAAAAAATCATATATATACTAGTGTTGTGCCCACAGCTACAGGTAGCACAATCACCAAAGGTGAGCCTTGCATTGGAACCATCTATTTTACCTGTATACAAACGGTATTACCCTATAGTGCGTCCTGTTTTATCTTTAACAGCATAAAGTAAATCCTGTGGATTTAAAAAAAACTTAGACAGGCTGTCTAGACCTGCACCAGATTTATATAGGGACCCACGATGGATGATAAATGTGATGCAGGGATAGACCTATTTCTCTGACTTTATAACAACTATGGGTTGGCTTACTTTGCAACATATTTAAACACCAGCAATGTGGCGCAATTTTGTCACAACAAGACACATTTTAGGCCCTACCAATTGTCAGACAAGTATGAAACAAGTGTAGAAACTCTATGGATGCCAAATTGCAGCAATTCGTACCACTTTTTAAACAGATTTTTAGTGTAGACCAGGCATTCTCAAACTACTGCCCTCCAGCTGTTGTAAAACTACAACTCCCACAATGCCCTGTTGTAGGCTGAGACTTGTAGGCTGTTCAGGCATGCTGGGAGTTGTAGTTTTGCAACAGCTGGAGGGCAGCAGTTTGAGGATGCCTGGTGTAGACACATTACAAAATTTGGGTCACAGTGTTAGTGATGTTGGGAGATTGAGAAACAGCTCCCATTGTTTGAACACTGTTTGTGTGTGGATTAAATTAAATGTTCTGGACTGACTTTCTGCTGTTTGGCCACAAGATGTTGCTGTTTCCCAGGCACAGCTGACTGACTGCATATTTATTTCCATATTCATGAGAGGTGTGTTTTGAGAACTTGCTAGAAGCTGCAGCCATTTTAGGAGCGAGCTGAGAGTTGAAGAACTGTGTGTGAGAAGAGAAGCTAATGGGTCTAGGAGGGGACCTCCTCTGTGACCACAGCTGCAGCTGAGTGAAGCTGATCGTTGTCCAAGACCTAGATCCTGTCCGGGGAAAGAAGGATTGCTTCCAGGAAGGCTGACAAGACCTAAAGAACAAGCTGCATACCCTGTGTGACCTCATGTTTGCTGGAGAGACTGGTTGTTCGGTTCAGAGACATTAGTGGATAAAGAGCAGACCTGGGTCGATAAGATTGTGCACGCATCACACTGCAGTGTTGGCGCCTAGAGACTTAGACCAGGCCTGTAGCGAGATAGTTAGGGTCTCTGCTTTGTGTCAGGCCGAAAGTGTTGCTACTGTACTACAAGGACTCCATCACTAAAAAGGACATTGCACATTTGAGAGTTGATAAACACCCCCACAAACTCTATAGTTCAGCATTTTGCTCAGGAGAAATAATCAGGCAGGTGCTACCGGACTAGTTATGGGAGAAGGAATAATATAGAGTAGTGTTGGGCACGAATATTAAAAAAGCAAATTTTTATCTCTAATATCGCCACTTCGAGAATTTGCTAATATTTTTAATATAGTGCTATATATTCGTTACAGTATATTGAATATTTATCATTTTTCCTATCTGAACACGATTCCTTCCTGAATCTTGCTTGTGGGACAATGAATCATTAGCCCACAAGCAACTTAAGCAGGGAGGAATCATGACTTTAGATGGAAAAAAATGACAAACTGTAATACTACCACTTTACAAAGCATTGGTGCATCCTCATCTGGAATATGCAGTTCATTTCTGGGCACCAGTCCATAGAAAGGATGCCTTGGAACTGGGAAAAGCACAGAGGAGAGTGATTAAACTGATAAGGGGCATGAAGGGTCTTAGTTATGAAGAACGGTTAAAATAATTAAATGTATTTAGTCTTGAGAAGAGATGTTCAAGGGGGGACATGATTAACCTATACAAATATTTTAATGGGCCATGCAAAAAATACAGTTAAAAACAGTTTCATGTAAAATGTGCTCAAAAGACAATCCTCGACTGGAGATCAAAAAGTTCAGTCTCCAGAAGCGTCAAAGCTTTACTGTAAGAACTGTGACTCTGTGGAATAGACTTCCTCAGGACGTGGTCACAGCAGGTACAGTGGACAGTTTTAAAATGGATTTAGATGAATTCTTGAAAGTAAATTACATTAATGCTTATGAAAATTTGTAGAAATCTTGAGTCTCATTTCCTTCTGGGATTCACGTCCCCAGCTATCCATTGGTTGAACTTGATTGGCTTATGTCTTTTTTCATATTAACTATATAACTATTAACTATGCAATAATGCAATGTGAATGACCCTTACATTTCTTAGTTAGCACCACACTGTGCTTAGTTCTCTTTGTGTGAATGGCAGATTGCAATATGACTCCTTACAAAGGAAGTTTTGTGTCTAAACCATTTCATAAGCTAAAGGATGTACCGCTTCATCAGCATGGTGACCCCCACATTGCACTCAATTCTAAGCACAGAGCAGGGAGTCAATTTCCTTTCACAGAGATCTTGCCATTGCTACTGCATGATCTTAGAAAATATACTATTGTAAAAGGCAGCACCAATCCTGCACATATGGAAGAAATGGGGTATAATATAAAAAAATATTTTCCCCAGAGTGTTGTTTTATTGTTGATAAAAATATTGCACCATAATTGTAATGACATTTTTAGTGTATATTGAAAACATCATTATCAGTGATGTATTTTATAGATTGATGTTATAATTTGTGATATCAAGGTCGCTTTACTCTATAATGTCATAAATACTATTTGCAGTGTTGTCTTGTGTAGTGTGGTCTCTTTTGTTGTTTCCTTTAAGCTGTACCTAATTTCATTTCAGTTTAGACTTTGTTGCACATATGGGATGGAGGCTCCATTACACATTGTGATGGAAGCTCCATTACATGTCTGCGATGGAGGCGTCACACATCTGAGATGGAAGCTCCATTACACATCTGTAGTGGAGCTTCCTTTACACATCTGCGATAGAGATCCATTACACATCTGAGTGGAGGCTTCATTGCATGTCTGCAATGGAGGCTCTGGTACATATCTGCAATGGAGGTTGAACAACTCTTAACAAATGGAAGAACCTGCAGGGTAGCATCTAAAGCTATGTAGACAGCACTTTCACTTGACAACATCTGTATTCATGAGACTAGTCTAAGAGAGCAGTGAACAATGGCTCTGTTTATTAGAGTTTACCATGAAAAAAATAACTGCTCTCTTATAAAAACAATCTGCCCATCTGACCTTACAGAAATATCAACAAGATGTTCCCTACAGCATTACCGGAAAATGCTATGTGGAAAAAACTATAGTTTAGAATTTCTTCACAAATGTGAGGTACGGCAGAGGAAGAATAGTGGTTTGGGTCTACCTTACAGCCTTGGGGTCAGGACTAATGAATTCCATCTTGTGTCCAGAAATGCTGCTGGTGAGTATTTTAGGCATCTGTCATTAATCAAAAGATCAAGAGTTTGAATCATGTAATATGACAATCAATAAAATGAATGAAGAATGAATCAGCATAGTCTACCTAAAATACATTCCAGGTTTTAGAATGACCAAACCAAACCTCTATGCAGTTGATGCTGATCAGTTTTATACATAGAAACATTAAGGGGCTTGGACACTTTCTGATTACTGTTTACCGATGTGTTAATAACAATAATATTAGCCATTTGTTAAATTCTGTGCCATTTTCTATATTTCATAAGGTATGCTCTCTTGTTTGCCAAGTCTTTTGTGTTGTCCACACAGAGGTCTTGTCCATAAAATGGCTGCTGATAGAGGGTCATGTGAACAGGCAAATCACCTCCATATGATGCCTTCTCCATTTAAATACACTAGACCTGCCATCTGCTCTTGTACTGTTGGGAGTTGTGGGAAAAATGTTTGAGAGCCTTCTAGGGGACTACATACAGTATTATGCAATGGTAAATAATATAACAAGTGATAGCAAACATGGTTTTACTAAGAATAGAAGCTGTCAAACTAACCTGATTTGTTTTCATGAGGTGAGTAGATATGTGGATATTGTGTTTTTGGACTTTGCAAAGGCGTTCAATACTTTTTCTGCACGTACAGCTAATGGGTAAATTGAGGTCTATTGGTTTAGAAAATATAATTTGTAATTGGATTGAAAATTGGCTTCACGATCATATCCAAATAGTTGTGGTCAATGATTCCTACTCTGAATTGTTATAAGTGGTGTACCCCAAGGTTCTGTGCTGGACCTGCTATTATTTAACCTATTCATTAATGACAGAGGATGGGATTAATAGTGCTGTTTTCATTATTGCAGATGACACCAAACTTTGTAACACGGTAATCTATAGAGGATGTTAATAAGTTACAAGCTGACTTGGACAAACTTACTGTTTGGGCCTCCACTTGGCAAATGAGGTTCAATATAGATAAATGTAAGGTTATGCACCTGGAAGCTAATATTCTGCATGCAGCATATGTCCTAGGACTGGCAAAACTGGGAGAGTCACTTGCTGAGAAGTTAGCTGCCTCAAAGGCCAAAAAATGTTTGTCTTGTATTAAAAAAGGTATGGACTCGTGGGACAGAGATTTAATATTGCCACTATAAAAAACTTTGGTACGGCCTCACCTGGAATATTTGGTTCAGTTCTAGGCACCAGTTCAAGAAAAGGATGCCCTGGAAAAGTGCAAAGGAGAGCAACTAAACTCATAAAGGGCCTGGAAGATCTTAGCTATGAGCAAAGATTAAAAGAACTGAATTGGTTTAGTCTTGAAAAAAGACGTCTAAGGGGGGGGACATGAATAAACTGTAAAAATTTATAAACGGACCATACATAAAATATCGAGGGATGCTATTCTGTGTTAAACCCCCTCAAAAAACAAGGGTCCACTACCTATGCCTGGAGAAAAAAAAAAAAACAGAGGCAACAAGCATTCTTTAATGTAACGGCCGTGAATCTCTGGAACAGCCTGTCACAGGGGCTGGTCACAGCAAATACAGTAGATGACTTCAAAAAAAGGTTTTGATGACTTTTTATTTCAAAATAACATTGATGCTTATGAAAATGTATAGAAATCTTGTTCTACAGACCATTTCCCTTTGCCCCAACCCCTCCTTAAAAGGAAGATGGACATTGATCCAGGGATTTGTTCTGTGGACTTGTGGACTTTTGTCTTTTTCCAACCTTAACAACTACATAACTATGTAACATGAAGGTGATTTCCCTGGTCACATGATCCTCTACCAGTGGCAATCTTATGAACAGAATCTCTATGTGGACAGCACAGAAGAGTATCCTAATGAGGGGGCATGGCTTATGACATATAGCAAAAGGCACAGATTATCAGGCACACCAGTGAGAGCTGCCTTCTTCTGTACAAAAGGCTGTGAACTTCTTGTCCTCTGCATCCACTTACCGTTTTTTTGCATTATTGAAGACTCCCCTGGCTTTGAATTCCTGGATTTGGTTTTGTAACTATGTTTTTGGCTTCATTTTTGGCCACCCTCCTTGTAGGATTGGGCACAGTTTCTGCAGCATTTATATCAGTTTCTGGAGCAATCAAATTCTTCCTATAAAAGAATTTCAGTTATTCCATATCTCCCAATCTCTTTCTAGGACATTATTAATGGAACTATCAAATAATATTTTCCTCTTTTTTATACATATCATGCAAGACATAGTAACAGCTTGTTAGGAAGATAACAAAAAAACCTGTTAGGTAGAAGTCAATTTTCCTCATTTTAGGGGAAAAAAAATATTTCCCAAATTCAATCAGGCAATCAGAATAACTACCTGGTGAATAAGCTGTGTAATTTAACCATTATTTGGGTGATCACCTTGTTTCATAGATAAGCACTTCTATCATGCCTTGATTCTTAAATTGGGATAACCTGTGTAATATATCAGAGTGTTGTCCAACTGATTTCATAAACAAGCAATTCCATTAGACCTTGATTATTATATTGGGGTGAATAAACTGTGTAATATAACCATTAGTGTGGTGTCCATTTGATTTCATAGATAAGCAATTCCATTAGGCCTTAATTCTCATATATTGGGGTGATTTGAACATGATTTGGAAGCCAAAAGCAGAAGTGGGTCCAAAAGACATGCAAATATTCCCATCACGTGACATCTCTGTTTTGGACCAACTCCTGTTTTTTTTTTTTTGGGCCTTACCAATACTGATCAATTACTGACCAAATAATGATAGTGTGAAAGAGGATGCTCAGAAGACAGGAACCATTTTTTGGGGGGTTGTTCTTCTGATGGATCAGAAGAAGGGAAAAATAAACAGTGACATCAACACAAACTTAATGCTGACACCCTCTCCACTCTGCCATGGGCCTGCTACTTGTATCAGCGTGTAACAGAACAAGCAATCTATGTGGAATCATCAGGCGGTGTAAAAGGAGAGCGCTCTTTCACTCTACAGTAGAATCTTGGGCCACTGCATAGTTAAGTCCATTGTGCCTGACTCTAACATTGACATGTAAGGCTGAGTTCACACTTCAGTTATTTGGTCAGTTTTTGACCCGTAACTGACCTAATAAGCCTATCATATTGATGCATAGTATTCAATGCCACAGCGGACTAGCTATGCATGTTTATGCGCTGCACAGTGATACACCAAGATATACTCTCTCTGCAGGCCAGGAAATAGCAGATTTATAATTCGCTTCATAACGAATTACTGTATTTTTCGCCCTATAAGACGAACCCCCCCCCCCCCCCAAAGTGGGTGAAAAATAGCAGTGCGTCTTATGGGGCGAATGCTGCTGATTTTGCTGAATTTTCAATGATACACCCGCCCCGATGCCGCGCGGCGGGTGTATCAGCTGTGAGGGAGGAGGGGCTGGGGGCCAGCATCTGCTTTTATAATGACAGCGGGGCCCGTGCAGTGACTGTATTCTACTACACGGGCCCCGCTCACTGCATAATCATATCTGTAATAGTTAATTGTTATGTATATAATGGCATAATCAGCCCCTGTATTACTTACAACTACAAGCGCTTGGTAGGTAGCAGAGAGGAGGGAGGAGGCAGGCCGGGAGGACGGGCGCTGGCAGCGTGAGTCACTACATCACGTGCCTGTGCCGCCCACTTTATGAATGAAGCAGGCGGCGTGGGCGCATGACGTAGTGACTCACGCTGCCAACGCCCGTCCTCCCGGCCTGCCTCCTCTCTTCTCTCTGCTACCTACCGAGCGCTTGTAGTTGTAAGTAATACAGGCACTGATTATGCGATTATATACATAACAATTAACTATTAGAGATCTGATTATACAGTGAGCGGGGCCCATGTAGTAGAATACAGTCACTGCACGGGCCCCGCTGTCATTATAAAAGCAGATGCGACCCCCACCCCCTGTATTGAGGGTCATTCACTACAAGGACACTTATGGAAGGGATCTGTGGATGACACATAGCATAAGATGCTATATATGTGTCATCCACAGATCCCCCCCATAACTGTCATACACAGATCCCCATAACAGTGCCATCCAGAAACCTCAATAAGAGCCACCCACAGATCCCCCATAAGTGTCACCCACAGATCCCCCATAAGTGTCACCCACAGATCCCCCATAAGTGTCACCCACAGATCCCCCATAACAGTGCATCACCCAAAGATCCCCCATAACAGTGCGCCATCCACAGATCCCCCATAACAGTGTGCCATCCACAGACCACAATTAGTTCAAAACCCACCAAAAGCACACCTTTTGGTTCAAAATATTTTTTTTCTTATTTTCCTCCTCAAAAACCTATGTGCGTCTTATAGGGCGAAAAATACGGTAATTCGAATCGAATCAAAATTTTTTGAAAAATTGGGCGAAGCATCCAAATCGAATTTTTGAAAACTTGGCTCATCTCTATTCCAAATCCTCATTAGTTCAGGTTCACATCTGCTTTCTGAACTCCGGCAGTCTGTTTAAGAGGAGGAAAAGCCTGCCAGAGTTCACTGTATCCCATCGTGCACCTCCGGATCCCCATTTGCTGTAATGGGATCCAGCAGGGTTCCAGCAGCTTTCCGGCATTTTTTCGTCCAACTGAAAGCCGGCATGTACGCTGGACACAGTGAATTCTGGCAGCTGTTCCTCTGCTGGAACAGACTTTTGGAGTTTACAGAGCAGAAGTGAACCTGGTATTAATCCCATCTAAGTAGGGGGAGTGCTATAATCCAATATTTCAGTATATGTATCTTAGCCACGAAAGCAGTAATTTCTCTGTTGTTACTAGGGTTTTTCCTATTTGCTGTGGGAAATTGGAATCTTTGTCTTTCTGATTGCCATTACTCTGTCTTTTGTAGCCCATTGGTTTTCCACCTGTGTTTTCTGACAAAGCCCAGTCTCTGATTAAATTGGAAAATATGAGATCTGCACACCCTTAGATAATGGGTGCTCATAGAAGACAATAGTCTATCAAAATGTGTAGGTAAATATATGGCAAACCAGGTTTCTTTTTGAATAATGCTTTAATAGATATTCCCATTTTGTAGATTCTTTTATATCCAGAATTTACAGTCATCTTTAAAGGCCATAGAAAAGTCCCAACGTTTCGGTCGATTGGCGTCCTTTATCAAGGGATCTATGAAAAATATAGAACAGCAAATTATGCAAAGTCTGGATTCACAAAATTATTTTATCATACGTATATGAAGGTGTAAAGATGTGTAGTAGTAACTGTCACGGATGATCCGCGAGAATACTGAACCGTCCTCTCAATATTATCAATATCCCTATCCCTTATTGATCAATGGGTCTATTAAACAGTATTTATTTCCATAGGGCCTGAAGCTACAGGCCCCAGAACCTACAATCTAATTACTCAGAGCGTCCCCTTCTGTGTACCCAGAGAACAAAAGGGTACTTTTGTTCAAGTCAGTCAATAGATGCCCAGCAGATAACGTAATTACAGCTGGTTTCCTTAGGTTGGCCCTACACAAAAGAAGTTCCCTTTCTGCAGAGATATCACAGCTAGGTGTGAAGACTACACCTGGGGGGGAGCCATTTGGTGTCACTGCCATAAGGGGCTTGTAAGCTAGCTTGAGTCAGACAGGCCGGCACCAAGGTTCCCAGATTGAAACATGAATCTAAAATATGATTTTTACCCTTTTTAAGAGAGACCATGCATCTTACTGACGTAAAAATTACATCATCGTGTCACTCAGAATTCACTGGACATTTACATATGACAAACATAACTATAGGAGATGCCCCAGTAAAGTTATGGTGTTACCCCATCATAGAACCAGGTATAATAGTCATATTTGGTATCCCTGGACTCCATATTTTGTGGGGAATGTGAATCTGTGCTTGTTACTTTATGTACAGCGGAGACATCCCGAGATATGGCACATGCCATATTTCAGAACTGGCATTCATCTCAGAAATACAGCCGACCCCAGCAGGCGGACTCTCAATTCCCTGCCTTGATTCTGGGACCCTTATAACAAAGACCTAGAATCTGCTAAAGAAGTTCTCCACTTTTAACAACACCTGAAGAGGGCCTCAGCCAGAGAACCCATGGGCTGTAGGAATATTCAGATTATTACACTGGACAAAGGTTTCTTGGACTTTTTCCCTGCCATTGACTATTTCACAAACGGACATCTTTTCTGCGGACAATAAGTATTTTCTTTCTTTTCTCCCTTTTTGTTTATTGGACTATACTTTCCTTGATTATTGCGCTAATAATTACTGTACATCTTGATAATTTGTATTGTATATACATATATAATAAATGACCTTCCAGTCATTTCTCTAGCCATATGCCTGCTTTCAAACACTGCAAAAACTTACTCTAGCCTCTCCGAAGAGAAAGCTACTCGGTTCTGTTATCCCGAAAGGGGGTTTCTTGCTCCCATAAATTGCAGGGTGGTGGCAGTTAAACTACCCTGTGTGTGGTTCCGGTCCGGTCGCTCACACACTTAATGGCGGTCAATTGGCGGTCCAATCCCTGCGCTTTCAGCCTATCGACTGTATGGACTCAAGTTAGACTGTCGGTGTGCTGAAAGTGGCTCGGAGGCCTGTTTGCGGATTGACCACTAGGGGCACTGTAACGGTTTTGTGACATATTGTAGCCGTGGCGGTCGCAGTTCGTCACAGTAACCATATACCATGTTTTTAGGTAAGATAATTTCACAGGCATGCAATGCTGCTGCAAGTCCATGAGGTGCTGCATGTTATATGGAGTATTAAATGTGTAGGAAAACAATAAAAATTATGTGGGAAGACAATAAGAATATATAGGTGAATGCTTATAAGGTAAGTAATTAATGTAGATAGAAGCCAAAGAATATAAGGAGGCAGGCATAAGTTTCATAATAAATAGCATGATGTAAACGCCCCATGTGAATTAATTAGTTGTAGCTAGGTTCAGTGAGAGGCATGGAGAAAGAGAGGGTAAATTACCTGTGGCCAAAGGCTGTATGGCTTGCCTGGATGCGGATGCCATAATGGCTGAACCACCTATAAATAGAGGAGCAGATTGTATGATCTGCAGGGAGGTGACGCGCTGACACAATCGCGCCCTGGAGCGCGCACATGCACAGAATTTGAAGCTGAAAGGGCAGTGGGGAGATCATGTAATATTAAGATAAGAGCACAGTTAAGGACAACAGAGGATACAAATAGTGGTATGTTGTATGGAGCTTAGGCATAACTTAAACGATGGAAAGAAGTAAGATTACATTGATTAAAACTAGAATATATTAAATGACCTAACACAAATAAAATAAACTAATACCAAACCAAACAAAATGACTTCAATCACATGGTATACTTGAAAGAAATAAACTAAATACAATTTAAAGTTAATGGGAGGTGAGAAAATACTTGAAAAATAATGAAATAATAATAAAAGGTGGGAAAAATTAAGAAAAGGAAAATAGAAAAATTAAGGGATAGTAAGGAGGACATAAAAGCTAAATAAAAAAGTATAGTAAAAAAAAAGGTATAAAAATATAGCGAAGAAAAGGGGCAGATCAGATTATAAGGGATTAAATGATAGAATCAAGATAAAATAGGTAAAAGTTATAAAGAGATGAGTTGCATTGATAACGAGGAGAAGACAGATTACATTAATCGGGGCAATCAAAAAACAGCAACATAGGGTTATACCACATGGTGTGAGGGAAGGAGGGGGGTAAATGGAGGAAGGGTTGATGGGGGAAAAAGGGCGGGTTATGGGTAAGGGGGTAAGGGTGGAGGAAGGAAGGCAAGGGAGAAAGCAGAAAGAAGGTAGAAGGACTGGAGGAGGAATCTAAACTATGTTGTCAAGTAGGCTAAGCATAATGGTCCAAACTATTGTATCTGAAATGAAGGAGACAAAAAATTCAGACTTGTGTACAAAATAATTCAAAGAAACATCAATTGTTACAGAAAACATCACATTCTCTGTTGAGTCCCTTAGCGGTCAATGTATCCAAACTATGTATCCAAAATGATTTGCGTTGTTAGGTTTCCACCCCTCAGTAGGGTCTGGATTTGTTTCAACACATGAAAACACAATGAAGAGACAGAATGGTTGTATTCCTTAAAGGGGTTGTTCGGGTTCAGAGCTGAATCTGGACATACCCAGAATTTCACTCAGGCAGCCCCTCTGACAAGAGCATCAGAGCAGTTCATGCTCTGATTCTCTCCTATGCCCTGTGCTGAATGATGCAGGGCAAAGGCATTTTGTGGAGTTCCGGTGACATACCAGGCTGTCCTTCGGGGTGCCAGACGGAGGCTTCCGCCCAGCGGTGAGCCCGGTGACATCACCGGTACTGGTGGGAGGGCTTTAGCGCTATCCTAGCCTGTAACACGTCTAGGGCAGCCCTAAAGCCCACCCATCAGAGCCGGTGACATTACCGAACACACTGCTGGGTGGAAGCTTCCGCCCAGCAGTGTGTTATAGTAAATAAAAGCCCTTGCCCTGCAAGTCAGGGGGGCTGCCTGGGTGAAATTATTGGTATGACTGGGTTCAGTTCTGAACCTGGACAACCCCTTTAAAGTGAGCAGGTATTGGTAACCACCACTGGTTGGTCCTGATGGAAAAAATACATGCACTTGCACTTTAACTTGGATTTCATTTTGTTGGATTAGTACGAATTGTTACCATTGTGCCCCCTTTCGGTTGATGCCACCATTTACCTGCACTTGGTTTTAATACATGTATTTTTCTTATGAATTTTGCAAATAAAGTGTACTATTGACTTCATGCGGTCTGGTAGTCTTTTATAGATATTTATATTATTGTTTTTTGCGGTAGGCATGTGCTTATTGAGCAATACATGGTAGTTACGTAATGTGAGATCTTTCTCAAATTTTACTATTAAAGGCTGAGCCTCTATTTTGGTTTGTATTCTAAACTTTTGATGTCATAGCGACACATCAGAGGTTTTGATCAGTCGGGGTCTGAGTGATGATAAGCGCCATTCACATCAGGCGCCCTCTTTCCTCACTGCAGGAGATAGAATTGAGATAGGTTCATCATTTTTTTTAATTGAGTCTGTCTACTGCAGCGAGGAGAGAGAGATTCAAGTGAGCCCTTATCTCTCTTCATTCTACCGATCAGTGGGGGTCTCAGTACTCAAACCCCCATAGATCAAAACCTTTGATAGGTCTCTCTGACATATCAAAAGTTTTTTGAAAGCTCAGTGACCCTTTAAGATACTTATATTTACTATACATTCATTGTACTACTATTAGAGATGAGCAAATTTCCGCTTATGAAATTCGTTCACACTTCGTTTCTTGGTAAAAGGTGAATTGTGTTATGGATTCCGTTACCACGGACCATAACGCAATTCTATGACGGAATGCATAACGCATTGCCTTTAAAGGCATTCCATTATTCATTCCGTCATAATAGAAGTCTATGGGCTGCAAAACGGATCCGTCCCTTTTCTGTTATGCATGGGAGGACTTCTCCAAAGGCATTCCATTGTGCATTCCGTCATAGAATTGCAATATGGTCCGTGGTAATGAAATCCTTAACGCAATTCACCTTTTACCAACAAACAAAGTGTAAATGAATTTTAAAATATGAAATTCGCTCATCTCTAATTATTATATATTCATTGTAATAAATAATTATAGCTCTAACATTCCATTTAATCCCAAAACCTGAGTTTATATAAACATTAAGCACACTGAGCAAGCCACATGCTTATTATGAATTCAAAAAGAATACAGTGTCTGTCCTGCCCTCCCCCTCAAATAAATCTGTTAATTGCCCTCTATTCATAATAGCAATTATAAAGGAATAAAACATATATTTATATCTCATCTCACCTCCATTCCACAGCATGTATGCATAGTGTTTATTAACATCAAGATAAAGCAATTTTCTTAATAGAATAGATACAGTTGCCCTGGAGGGCTTTATTATTGTAATTAAAGAACAAAAAAGTCAGATCGCATTTTAATTTGTTTGCTTTTCTCATTACCTTTCCATTAATAACTTAGTCTACAATAAAAGATGGTACCGTATGTATGTAAAACTTTAATGAAAGAAAAAATCTTGGATGAATTCACATGATGAGATATAAATATTGCTTTATTTATTTATTTTACTCACTTACTATAGCGCTGACATATTCCGACGCACTTTACAGAAAATATCTCTATGGAGCTTACAATCTAAATTCCCTATCAGTATATCTTTGCAGTGTGGGAGGAAACTGGAGCATCTGGAGGAAACCCACACAAATGTATATTATGCAGTTAATTTACAAAGAGCAGAAAACATGAAAGGGCAGGTCCACACAGACTGGCTAGGTGCAGTTTACCCTGGTGTCATCAAAACCAACTGCTAGATGTGCCTGTCTCAGAGCAGGCTGCCATTTATACCTGTTCAATGGAACATGGTAGAGGTTAGCCATGATCAAATACTACACTGCTTGACAACAGCATATTCAAGAAATAAAATAAAAAAATCACCAAAACAGTGCTCCACTGTACCGTTAATTATTAATGTTATGGAAAATAGGGATCATGAGAAAGCTTTCATTTTTTACTTATGTAGTTGCACACAATTATCAAATCAAGTCAAATTAAATTTGATCTCCTAGATCTAAAGCCTGTATTGCACCAGTGATTGTCAGGCCTATCATTATTCATACGAACGCGCGTTAGTAATTATCTGGCAGTGTAATACAGCTGCCGATTACTTGATGAATGAGGTCGTTTATCGGGCAATCTAAATCCTTTGACAGGTTTAAAAATGATTGTTTGCCAGTCGCAGATGGTGGTGTCTAATCAACTGCACAGCATGGGTAAAATGATTGCTCCTCCTCATGCGGTGGAGGAGATTGCTGAATTTGAAAGAAGTGGTGTCCTCCACTAGTGAGCAGGTGATTGCTGGGAAACAATGCTTCTTTCAAGACAATAAAGCTGTCTATCTAACAGAATGAAGCTGTCAGTAATACATCCTTAAGTGTGAAGTCTGTAAGAATGTCAGTTTTGTGTGTGGCCCTTAACCCAATTATGGGAGCCCGCTGAAGGATGGCACAGTCAAAAGGCAGAAACTTGGTAATTAATTTACAATAAGCTGTATTCCAACAGGGGGCCCAATATGTTATTATTTTTAGTTTATTAGAGGCATGAAACTTGGTGGTTACAAGCTTTTTAAGGGCACAGAACATGGCAGTTACAAAGTCTTTTAAAAGCACAGAATTTGGTGGTTACAAAGTATTTTAAAGGCACAGAGCCTTGTGGTAACTAGTGGCGAGAGAATAGTTTCTCTTTGGCTGTACATAGCAAATTGTTTACTGTTGTGTTTGGGATCCAGCTGTTGCCTTATCCCTCATTGATTCACAAGGGTTTCTCTTACCCCCGGGGTTCAGCCACCAACCTGCCTTTATCATTTACATTCCCTAAGTGAGGGCACACATAATTTTGGTTGCAGCCTAAAAATGCTCCTAGGCCAACACTCATTAGATTAACATAGCAGGACATCTTAATTTGGTGTTCTCCAGTCTCTAGTCACAACAACAGAATTTTCCAGAGTCAACCACATGGCCACTGTACAGACACTCTCGAGGAAGCGGTCCATAAATAATTGGTCAAGATGACAGGGTGGCAATTCTCAACCAACAGGTTCTCAGGATGATCAGCTCTAGCGTGGCTTGCTTGGTGGACCCAACTCCATGCTCGTGGACCAGCTATTTTGCTGCTGCAGCTCTCCATCCCTACTGTGCAGCCTGTCACAACTACACCTGACTCACTGTACTCTCTACTGCTCAATATACACCACTTGCCAAAAGGCACATAAGGTCACCCCTTATTTATCCAAGTCTGCCCTGGACTGAACCCATGCTGCATGATTTTCCTGTAGCCACATCGATGACCAGAACTAGTGAGACTAAAGTGTCTGCCTGAAAATGTGTGTAACACCACCAGCAGTGAGTTGTTAAAGACACAGCACCTATAATTCCTTTTTGCATCTGCTATATTGCACATTGAATGCATAACGCAGCAAACACGTAACACGACCAAGTTAACCTGTGCAGTTATAAAGTTCAGACACATTTTGCTAAGGGGTTCTTAACTCAACTACTTCCTTACAAATAATAATAAAAAAAAAAATTAAGCCTCTAATATCAATGCCACTTTATCAACTAAATTAATATTGGAATTTGGGAGTGCATTACTTATGTTAACTTCACGATGAGATAGAAAGCTTTACAAGATTCCATAAATTAGGAAAACAAAAATGATAAATTGCAGTGATAGATGTACTGCAAGGACTTTGGCTTTATGATTTATCATAGCTGTCCTACATATCATTTGATCAAAGTACCTTCTCCTTCAGATATTTTCTTTATTATTAGTTCTACAGCAATTTGAATGATTAAAGGACTTATTTGAAAAAAATTAAACTTGAAGAAGGAATTAATGTAAGAGTACTAAGTAAACATGAACATGATTTTGGAAGACTAGTTTGGTGAACAGATTAGATAAATTGTCATGAAAAGACTGTACAAATATTTATTTTAGACAATTAGGAAAGTAGAATATGAAATTCAGAACTGGTACTGGATTACTTTTATTGAATTTAGAGTAACTGTATTGACACCTAGATGCTTTATACATGAATATATGCAGAGGCGAAAATCCATAACAGAACTCTAACTACCATGTGTCATTTATAATACTGGTGTGATGTCATATAAGACGAGGGACTACGGTAAGTGCTACCTCTGTAACCTGGGACTTTCATGTTCCTCCAGTTCTGACCTCTGGCTTACCTGTAACTAGGCTTTTGGATTATCTTGAGGCCTGATGCTGCCTGCTTGCCTTCCTGTTTACAAACAGAGACTACATTGGAATTTTGATCTGGTGATTCCCTGCAGTGAAGTTCATATTTCTGTAGAGGGGTAAAATTGAGAATACCAGGAAATCTTTAGATTCCAAGCCTCAGTTTCATCAGCAGCAATCAAATTTCAACTTTGAGGGTCCACTGACAATATTCTACCAGTAAGTGAACCATAGCAATTCCTTAATAGTGAAAAATTCATTTTTCTTCTCTTATGAGACCATTCTCCTACTATTTCCCTGCCTCCATAACTCAATTTTGACTGAAACTTATTGAAACTTATGCTTTTTTTAGTGCTTTGAAAAACCTAAAGGAAAATATGGGTGTCTCTAATTTTTCTATAAAAATAGAGAAGGATCTTTCAGTTTGGTCAGAAATTCAAAACAACTTGTGAATCCATTTTTTCATAATCACTGTAATTTTAGAAATAAAGAGCTAACATTATATGGGGTCAGATTTATTCACCCTCAAATTACAAAAAAAAACAAAAAACAAAAAAAAAACTTTCAGAGAGACAAGTCAGATTATCAGCTGAGGGATCAGGTACTAGCCAAGTTTAGTGAAGAAACTGGTAAAATGCAGCATACAGGGCATTTACTCATCAGCTACACATGCAGCAATTTATTTGAAAAAGTCACCTAAAATGAAAAGTTGTGGTTTAAATACAATGATAATCCAGAGTTGATAGGTCTACTTTAAGATATACAAGGTGTAAAGAGTGGGAGCCCTCAAACTAAGTACTGATTACTGCCAAACTCAGTTCATCAAATCTGAAACTTTCTATTCAGATATCCAATTCAAATTCTAGGTACAATCTTGATGACGAGGATGCTATGAGTAGATCATTAAGGGGACAGTGACTGCAGTGTTGCAAAGAAGATCACTCTTTTGGAGTAAAGCAGGTGTTTCAATATTGACTGCACTGCTGACTATTGATGAGCGTCAGGGGCAATATTCGAATTTGCGATATAAAATTGGTAACGGATACCCCGTAACAAAATATTTTGCATTTTGTTATCGGGGGTATCCGTTACCAATTTTATTTGCTAATTTTCACCTTTGTTGGGGCATTATCATTGCCAACGTATATATGTATATAATCTTTAGCTCCCCCTTTTTTCAGGGTGATATAGGGCAAGTAGGGGAGGAATGAGGACAGGGAAAACCCACCATTAGGGGTGGTCCCTGGGCTAAGGTTAGATCAGGATCTTACTAGGGAAAGATTGAGTGAGATATCAGCTTCTTTACCTTAACATCTAGTCAATGACCATCTTCCCTACCCGTTGTATTATATTTATATTTATTAGTCACAAGTGTGGTGGATGCCATATGTGCAGTAATACGGGGGCTGCAAATTGTTCACCTATAGAGTTGAGCGAACACCTGGATGTTCGGGTTCGAGAAGTTCGGCCGAACATCCCGGAAATGTTCGGGTTCGGGATCCGAACCCGATCCGAACTTCGTCCCGAACCCGAACCCCATTGAAGTCAATGGGGACCCGAACTTTTCGGCACTAAAAAGGCTGTAAAACAGCCCAGGAAAGAGCTAGAGGGCTGCAAAAGGCAGCAACATGTAGGTAAATCCCCTGCAAACAAATGTGGATAGGGAAATGAATAAAAATAAAAATTAAATAAATAAAAATTAACCAAAATCAATTGGAGAGAGGTTCCATAGCAGAGAATCTGGCTTCCCGTCACCCACCACTGGAACAGTCCATTCTCAGATATTTAGGCCCCGGCACCCAGGCAGAGGAGAGAGGTCCCGTAACAGAGAATCTGTCTTCATGTCAGCAGAGAATTAGTCTGCATGTCATAGCAGAGAATGAGGCTTCACGTCAGCCACCACTGCAACAGTCCATTGGCATATATTTAGGCCCAGCACCCAGGCAGAGGAGAGAGGTCCCGTAACAGACAATCTGGCTTCATGTCAGCAGAGAATCAGTCTGCATGTCATAGCAGAGAATCAGGCTTCACGTCACCCACCACTGCAACAGTCCATTGTCATAAATTTAGGCCCAGCACTAGTGTTGAGCGGCATGTCCCATATTCGAATTCGCGAAATTTTGTGAATATTCGAAAGAATATTCGTAAAATATTCGCGATTATTCAAATTCGTTATTATTTCGCATATGCGATAATTCGAATTTTCGCATCGCATAATACATATGCTATGCAAAATTCACATGTGCGCTAATGAAATCGCCTTACGAAGATTCGCAACTCAATTCAATCACTAATGTATGAATGCAATGCCCTTTGCCTCTGTTCTGGGACAAGTGTAGATATTCGCATGTGCGCTAATAAAATCGCCTTACGAAGATTCGCACCTCAATCACTTTCTAGGGAATGTGAGACTTTTGGGAATCAATCGAGATACAGTGGGGGGTGATGACAGTAGTTGACAGAGTACAGATCAATGTAATCTGTAAGGTGGAAAGTAAAATAAAAAATACGAATTTTCGTTAATCAAATTTTACGAAGTTCTACGTATTCGCGAATATGGTGCTATACTATATGAATGCACAGGCCTTTGCCTCTCTGTTCTGGGGACAAGTGTAGATATTTGCATTTGCGTTAATAAAATCGCCTTACGAAGATTCGCAGCTCAATTCAATCACTAATGTATGAATGCAAAGCCCTTTGCCTCTGTTCTGGGACAAGTGTAGATATTCGCATGTGCGCTAATAAAATCGCCTTACGAAGATTCGCAACTCAATCACTTTCTAGGGAATGTGAGACTTTTGGGAATCAATCGAGATACAGTGGGGGGTGATGACAGTAGTTGACAGAGTACAGATCAATGTAATCTGTAAGGTGGAAAGTAAAATAAAAAATACGAATATTCGTAAATCGAATTTTACGAAGTTCTACGTATTCGCGAATATGGTGCTATACTATATGAATGCACAGGCCTTTGCCTCTCTGTTCTGGGGACAAGTGTAGATATTTGCATTTGCGTTAATAAAATCGCCTTACGAAGATTCGCAGCTCAATTCAATCACTAATGTATGAATGCAAAGCCCTTTGCCTCTGTTCTGGGACGTGCCGATATTCGCATGTGCGCTAATAAAATCGCCTTACGAAGATTCGCAACTCAATTCACTAATGTATGAATGCAAAGCCCTTTGCCTCTGTTCTGGGACGTGCCGATATTCGCATGTGCGCTAATAAAATCGCCTTACGAAGATTCGCAACTCAATTCACTAATGTATGAATGCAAAGCCCTTTGCCTCTGTTCTGGGACGTGCCGATATTCGCATGTGCGCTAATAAAATCGCCTTACGAAGATTCGCGCCTCAATCACTTTCTAGGCAATGTGAGTAAGATCTGAGCTGTTGGACCTTTGGGAAACAATCAATTATATGTGTACTGTAATTTTGTGGGGGGGGGAAAAAACAAAAAACGAATATTCGTTTTTACGAATATATAGCACTATATTCGAAATATTCGCGAAATCGCGAAGTTGCGATATTCGCGAAAAAAATTTGCTTTTCGAATATTCGCGCTCAACACTACCCAGCACCCAGGCAGAGGAGAGAGGTCCCGTAACAGACAATCTGGCTTCATGTCAGCAGAGAATCAGTCTGCATGTCATAGCAGAGAATGAGGCTTCACGTCAGCCACCACTGCAACAGTCCATTGGCATATATTTAGGCCCAGCACCCAGGCAGAGGAGAGAGGTCCCGTAACAGACAATCTGGCTTCATGTCAGCAGAGAATCAGTCTTCATATCATAGCAGAGAATCAGGCTTCACGTCACCCACCACTGTAAGAGTCCATTTTCATAAATTTAGGCCCAGCACACAGGCAGAGGAGAGAGGTCCCGTAACAGAGGATCTGGCTTCATGTCAGCAGAGAATCAGTCTGCATGTCATAGCAGAGAATCAGGCTTCACATCACCCAACATTGGAACAGTCCATTGGCATATATTTAGGCCCCGGCACCCAGACAGAGGAGAGGTTCATTCAACTTTGGGTAGCCTCGCAATATAATGGTAAAATGAAAATAAAAATAGGATTGAATGAGGAAGTGCCCTGGAGTCCAATAATATATGGTTAAGGGGAGGTAGTTAATGTCTAATCTGGACAAGGGACGGACAGATCCTGTGGGATCCATGCCTGGTTCATTTTTATGAACGTCAGCTTGTCCACATTGGCTGTAGACAGGCGGCTGCGTTTGAGGCCTAGTATTTAGGCGCTGGGTGACCGGTATGGATTTAGTGACAGAATTAGACTTGGAAATGCACAGAAGCGTGTGTGTGTGAAGTTATTCTGAATGACCCAATGTGCACCTTGAATATTATATACCCTTTTAGGGATAGATTTCAAATAGCTCTGATATAGCAGAAACCACTAAATTATGAAATTGCTAAATTGGGAATTGTACTTCAACCCAGAACAAAAAATGTGCTTTGACGGACACTAAATATCTTGCCCAGCAACAACAGTACAGCGGTGGGTAACGAGAGATTTAGAGGGAATTAAATTTGAGGCCTAGTATTTAGGCGCTGGGTCACCGGTATGGATTTAGTGACAGAATTAGACTTGGAAATACACAGTAGCGGGTGTGTGTGAAGTTATTCTGAATGACCCTATGTGCACCTTCAATATTATATACCCTTTTAGGGATAGATTTCAAATAGCTCTGATATAGCAGAAACCACTAAATTATGAAATTGCTAAATTGGGAATTGTACTTCAACCCAGAACAAAAAATGTGCTTTGACGGACACTAAATATCTTGCCCAGCAACAACAGTACAGCGGTGGGTAACGAGAGATTTAGAGGGAATTAAATTTGAGGCCTAGTATTTAGGCGCTGGGTCACCGGTATGGATTTAGTGACAGAATTAGACTTGGAAATACACAGTAGCGGGTGTGTGTGAAGTTATTCTGAATGACCCTATGTGCACCTTCAATATTATATACCCTTTTAGGGATAGATTTCAAATAGCTCTGATATAGCAGAAACCACTAAATTATGAAATTGCTAAATTGGGAATTGTACTTCAACCCAGAACAAAAAATGTGCTTTGACGGACACTAAATATCTTGCCCAGCAACAACAGTACAGCGGTGGGTAACGAGAGATTTAGAGGGAATTAAATTTGAGGCCTAGTATTTAGGCGCTGGGTCACCGGTATGGATTTAGTGACAGAATTAGACTTGGAAATGCACAGAAGCGTGTGTGTGAAGTTATTCTGAATGACCCAATGTGCACCTTCAATATTATATACCCTTTTTGGGATAGATTTCAAATAGCTCTGATATAGCAGGAACCACTAAATTATGAAATTGCTAAATTGGGAATTGTACTTCAACCCAGAACAAAAAATGTGCTTTGACGGGCACTAAATAACTTTCCCAGCTACAACAGGACAACGGTAACGAGAGATTTAGAGGGATTTAAATTTGAGGCCTAGTATTTAGGCGCTGGGTGACAGGTATGGGTTTAGTGACAGAATTAGACTTGGAAATACACAGTAGCGGGTGTGTGTGAAGTTATTCTGAATGACCCTATGTGCACCTTCAATATTATATACCCTTTTAGGGATAGATTTCAAATAGCTCTGATATAGCAGAAACCACTAAATTATGAAATTGCTAAATTGGGAATTGTACTTCAACCCAGAACAAAAAATGTGCTTTGACGGACACTAAATATCTTGCCCAGCAACAACAGTACACCGGTGGGTAACGAGAGATTTAGAGGGAATTAAATTTGAGGCCTAGTATTTAGGCGCTGGGTCACCGGTATGGATTTAGTGACAGAATTAGACTTGGAAATACACAGTAGCGGGTGTGTGTGAAGTTATTCTGAATGACCCTATGTGCACCTTCAATATTATATACCCTTTTAGGGATAGATTTCAAATAGCTCTGATATAGCAGAAACCACTAAATTATGAAATTGCTAAATTGGGAATTGTACTTCAACCCAGAACAAAAAATGTGCTTTGACGGACACTAAATATCTTGCCCAGCAACAACAGTACAGCGGTGGGTAACGAGAGATTTAGAGGGAATTAAATTTGAGGCCTAGTATTTAGGCGCTGGGTCACCGGTATGGATTTAGTGACAGAATTAGACTTGGAAATGCACAGAAGCGTGTGTGTGAAGTTATTCTGAATGACCCTATGTGCACCTTCAATATTATATACCCTTTTTGGGATAGATTTCAAATAGCTCTGATATAGCAGGAACCACTAAATTATGAAATTGCTAAATTGGGAATTGTACTTCAACCCAGAACAAAAAATGTGCTTTGACGGGCACTAAATAACTTTCCCAGCTACAACAGGACAACGGTAACGAGAGATTTAGAGGGATTTAAATTTGAGGCCTAGTATTTAGGCGCTGGGTGACAGGTATGGGTTTAGTGACAGAATTAGACTTGGAAATACACAGTAGCGGGTGTGTGTGAAGTTATTCTGAATGACCCTATGTGCACCTTCAATATTATATACCCTTTTTGGGATAGATTTCAAATAGCTCTGATATAGCAGAAACCACTAAATTATGAAATTGCTAAATTGGGAATTGTACTTCAACCCAGAACAAAAAATGTGCTTTGACGGACACTAAATATCTTGCCCAGCAACAACAGTACAGCGGTGGGTAACGAGAGATTTAGAGGGAATTAAATTTGAGGCCTAGTATTTAGGCGCTGGGTCACCGGTATGGATTTAGTGACAGAATTAGACTTGGAAATACACAGTAGCGGGTGTGTGTGAAGTTACTCTGAATGACCCTATGTGCACCTTCAATATTATATACCCTTTTTGGGATAGATTTCAAAGAGCTCTGATATAGCAGGAACCACTAAATTATGAAATTGCTAAATTGGGAATTGTATTTCAACCCAGAACAAGAAATGTGCTTGAACGGACACTAAATAACTCGCCCAGCTACAGCACTAGGGACAGATTTAGCTGGATATAAATTTGAGGCCTAGTATTTAGGCGCTGGGTGACCGGTATGGATTTAGTGACAGAATTAGACTGGGATATGGCCAAAAAATGAACAGACTATTGCTGGTTAAATGCACTTGGTGTGACAGCTTCACCCTGATGTAGGCTTTAGCCAAAAAACAACCACACCATTGAGGGTTAAATGCACTTGGTGACAGGCGCAGCTTGCCCCTGATTTTGTATATGGCCAAAAAATGAACAGACTATTGCTGGTTAAATGCACTTGGTGTGACAGCTTCACCCTGATGTAGGCTTTAGCCAAAAAACAACCACACCATTGAGGGTTAAATGCACTTGGTGACAGGCGCAGCTTGCCCCTGATTTTGTATATGGCCAAAAAATGAACAGACTATTGCTGGTTAAATGCACTTGGTGTGACAGCTTCACCCTGATGTAGGCTTTAGCCAAAAAACAACCACACCATTGAGGGTTAAATGCACTTGGTGACAGGCGCAGCTTGCCCCTGATTTTGTATATGGCCAAAAAATGAACAGACTATTGCTGGTTAAATGCACTTGGTGTGACAGCTTCACCCTGATGTAGGCTTTAGCCAAAAAACAACCACACCATTGAGGGTTAAATGCACTTGGTCGCAGCTTGTGCTGGCGCACCACAAGACACAAAATGGCCGCCGATCACCCCAGAAAAATGAGACTGACAAACGGTCTGGGCAGCCTAAAAACAGTGAGCAATTGAGGATCAGCAGCTCAATGATCCACAGCTGCAGATCGATCAGTTAATCAAGTCCTTTGGAGGAGTTAATCTGCCTAATCTCGCCCTACTGTCGCAGCCGCAACCTCTCCCTACGCTAATCAGAGCAGAGTGACGGGCGGCGCTATGTGACTCCAGCTTAAATAGAGGCTGGGTCACATGGTGCTCTGGCCAATCACAGCCATGCCAATAGTAGGCATGGCTGTGATGGCCTCTTGGGGCAAGTAGTATGACGCTTGTTGATTGGCTGCTTTGCAGCCTTTCAAAAAGCGCCAAGAAAGCGTCACAAAAGCGCGAAGAAAGCGACGAACACCGAACCCGAACCCGGACTTTTACGAAAATGTCCGGGTTCGGGTCCGTGTCACGGACACCCCAAAATTCGGTACGAACCCGAACTATACAGTTCGAGTTCGCTCATCCCTATTCACCTATGTTTGCGTCACTATCTGCTACCGAGACTGGGGCATATATATAATTTTAACTAGATGAATAATAAAAGTTATATTTTAAGGGTCCTATCTCCTTTAGGGTTAATGTGCATTGATTAAAAGGACTTGTTTATTACCTTCAAATATTGTTTGAAAGTGTTAACAGTTTATAACCTACACTAACTAGCTGTATTATATATATAAGCTAACTAACTATCTAATGTAATGACACAGCAAAGCACAGAGCACAGCAATGGCACTGCTGTCTCTCTCAGAACTGCAAAAAACTGCAGAAAATGGCTGCTGGGGAGGTTCTTATATAGTAAGGGTTAGGCAACTTTCCTATTGGTTGCTAGGGATGTTGCTAAGTTCAGTCAAAGAAATTGCAGCCTTGTAATTGGTCCACAAGCAGGAAGCAGGGAGGGATCATGGGTTCAGATGAAAAAAAAAAATCTTGAATATTCCCGAATACGAATATATAGCACTATATTCTAAACCTTCGCAAAAATTTGTGATTCCAATATTTGCGTCCAACACTACTGCTGACCATTATTACCAATGTAGTGACCTTTTTTTATTTATACCAACAGTCTTGTGCTGGGATTTTCAGATTCACCTGTTGAGCTCAAGGTCCTTACTTGGTTTACGGTCATTAACCCCTTCCTGAAACAGCAATTTTCAGTTTTTGCATTTTCATTTTTACTTCATGCCTTCCCACATCTTAAATTTTTTTATTTTTCCATTAACATAGCTGTATGAAGGCTTTTTTCTTTTAGGACAAGTTGTACTTTCTAATGCCACCATTTAATATGTAGTGATGGCCAAACTTTGACCCATGACACATCCATCAGGTGGGATAGGACAGCCAATTGAGATATTTCAGCACATGGACACCCCCCTACCCTATAACAGAACCCGATCTGACTGCCATTTTACATTCTGTATTTTATCAGTGTAGGGAGAGGTTGCTTGGTGGAGCAAGGCGAGGCTGTTAGGGACACCAAACGCTAGCTAATAGGGCCACAAAAGTCCTTTTAGGGACTAGTATAGATGTGCTATCGATAGGTGTGATATACAGAGAGGTGTGACATACTTATAATATACTTTCTAACATAAAAAGTTTATTACAGTGCACTTGTACTGTGCAGCAGTTGTGTGCGATTCTGCTGAGATACTGCAGCTAGATAGAGGGACAAACGCTACTGGAACAACTAATTGCAATGGGTGTGATATACCAGTTGTCCCCCCAAAAAACTGCTTGAGGCAGGGGTGTGATATACCTATAATACAGGGAGTGCAGAATTAGTAGGCAAGTTGTATTTTTGAGGATTAATTTTATTATTGAACAACAACCATGTTCTCAATGAACCCAAAAAACTCATTAATATCAAAGCTGAATATTTTTGGAAGTAGTTTTTAGTTTGTTTTTAGTTTTAGCTATTTTAGGGGGATATCTGTGTGTGCAGGTGACTATTACTGTGCATAATTATTAGGCAACTTAACAAAAAACAAATATATACCCATTTCAATTATTTATTTTTACCAGTGAAACCAATATAACATCTCAACATTCACAAATATACATTTCTGACATTCAAAAACAAAACAAAAACAAATCAGTGACCAATATAGCCACCTTGCTTTGCAAGGACACTCAAAAGCCTGCCATCCATGGATTCTGTCAGTGTTTTGATCTGTTCACCATCAACATTGCGTGCAGCAGCAACCACAGCCTCCCAGACACTGTTCAGAGAGGTGTACTGTTTTCCCTCCTTGTAAATCTCACATTTGATGATGGACCACAGGTTCTCAATGGGGTTCAGATCAGGTGAACAAGGAGGCCATGTCATTAGATTTTCTTCTTTTATACCCTTTCTTGCCAGCCACGCTGTGGAGTACTTGGACGCGTGTGATGGAGCATTGTCCTGCATGAAAATCATGTTTTTCTTGTAGGATGCAGACTTCTTCCTGTACCACTGCTTGAAGAAGGTGTCTTCCAGAAACTGGCAGTAGGACTGGGAGTTGAGCTTGACTCCATCCTCAACCCGAAAAGGCCCCACAAGCTCATCTTTGATGATACCAGCCCAAACCAGTACTCCACCTCCACCTTGCTGGCGTCTGAGTCGGACTGGAGCTCTCTGCCCTTTTCCAATCCAGCCACGGGCCATCCATCTGGCCCATCAAGACTCACTCTCATTTCATCAGTCCATAAAACCTTAGAAAAATCAGTCTTGAGATATTTCTTGGCCCAGTCTTGACGTTTCAGCTTGTGTGTCTTGTTCAGTGGTGGTCGTCTTTCAGCCTTTCTTACCTTGGCCATGTCTCTGAGTATTGCACACCTTGTGCTTTTGGGCACTCCAGTGATGTTGCAGCTCTGGAATATGGCCAAACTGGTGGCAAGTGGCATCTTGGCAGCTGCACGCTTGACTTTTCTCAGTTCATGGGCAGTTATTTTGCGCCTTGGTTTTTCCACACGCTTCTTGCGACCCTGTTGACTATTTTGAATGAAACGCTTGATTGTTCGATGATCACGCTTCAGAAGCTTTGCAATTTTAAGAGTGCTGCATCCCTCTGCAAGATATCTCACTATTTTTGACTTTTCTGAGCCTGTCAAGTCCTTCTTTTGACCCATTTTGCCAAAGGAAAGGAAGTTGCCTAATAATTATGCACACCTGATATAGGGTGTTGATGTCATTAGACCACACCCCTTCTCATTACAGAGATGCACATCACCTAATATGCTTAATTGGTAGTAGGCTTTCGAGCCTATACAGCTTGGAGTAAGACAACATGCATAAAGAGGATGATGTGGTCAAAATACTCATTTGCCTAATAATTCTGCACTCCCTGTATAATATACTTTCTATATAGTACATTTGAACTGTGCAGCACTTGTGTGCGGTTCTGCTGCGATAACGCAGCTATATAGAGGGACAAATGCTATTGGAACAACTAATTGCAACGGGTGTGATATACCAGTTGCCCCAAAAAAAAGTGATTGAGGGGTGTTATACCTAATTCCACAAAAGACTGATTAAGGGGTTAGATGCCTCCTGCCTCTTCTCCTTCTCCTTCCTCCTCCCATTTGTCCTCCACTCCACCTTCCACCATGCCATTGTTGCGTTGATCTTGCATAAAGCAGGCTTCAGTGGCCCGAATGTTCTAGCATAAAAAGATGATTACGCCAGATAACCCTCTTGCCCAACGGCTGACCGCTGGCTTGTCGGAACTGCTAGCCTGCCAACTACTGCCATAAAAACTGGTGGACTCGGAGGCCTTTATAAAGTTTGTGGCCATTGGCACACCGCAATAAAAGGCTCCCGGAAGGAATTATTTCTCACAGAAGGGCATCCCAGCGCTATAGGGCCACGTTCAGCAGCAAGTAAATGTATTTTGGTACCAAGATACATCAGACCACAGATAAGTGGTCTAGCAAACACGGGCAGGGAAAGTACATAACTTTTACTGCACACTGGGTGAACCTTCTGACGGCCATCAAATGTAATCTGTGGCTCTCGTGTGAATTTGGTGTTACCGCCACGGATTGCATGCAGGCCTGCCTCTTCTCTTCCTCCTACTCCATCCTCCGTCTCCTCCTAGGCTGACTCCTCCTTTTCCACTGCTACCGCCTCTTCCACTGCACCCCCCAAGCTCCTTAGAACCTATTCGACGTCCCAGGTGAGACGTTGCCATGCTGTGCTGCGGATGTTGTGCCTGGAAGCCAAGAGCTACACCAGTCTTGCACTGCTTTCAGCTCTGCGGTCACAGGCCGATCAGTGGCTAAGCCCGCTCAATTTGACAGTTGGTAAAGTGGTGTGCACCAACGGTGCCAATTTGCTGAGCATGTTGAAACAGGGCAAAATAACACACGTGCCATGCATGGCACACATCCTGAACTTAGTCTTGCAGCAATTCGTTGCCAAATATCCCAGGGTCCAGGATGTCTTGAAGCAGGCCAGGAAAATCTTTGGCCATTTTAGAAGATCTTACACGGCCATGGCTTACCTTGCTGAAGTTCAGCGGCGATGCCGCTTGCCCGTCAGATGTCTGGTTTGTGACAGCTTGATGCGCTGGAACTCCACCATAAAAAAAAAATATATATATATATATATATATATATGTATGCTTGATAGGCTGCTCCAGCAGCAACTTGCCGTTAACGACTACCTGTATGAACTCTGCAGGAGGACAGGTTCTGAGGAGCTTGGTTTCTTTTCACTGCGCCAGTGGCTGCTCATGCGCGAAGAATGCACACTTTTGCAGCCGTTTGATGGGATCACCAAACTGTTCAGTTGCATCCAGGGCACCATCAGTGACATCGTACGGTACTCTTTCTTTCTAGAGCATGCATTGCGTCGTGTCATTGATCAAGCCATCAAGGAGAAGGAAAATGAGGAGGTTGCAATGCTGAATGAATTCCCAGGGGGAGCTACTCCATCTGAGAGAAGGTCAGCAGGAGTCTGAATACGAATCAGAGAAGGATGGTGGCTGAAAGGAGGAGGAGCAAGAAGAGGAGGCTTTGAGGGCGACTTCAAACTTTTAGGGGATCTATGGTGCTGTCCGTGGCTGGGGGAGGAGACCGAGGACGACATTCTCCTTGGCGATGAGCAGGAGCCAGGGCGCTCCATCTCTTACAATTTAGTGCAAATGGGGGCCTTCATGCTCCAGTGTCTGCAGAGGGACCCCCATATAAAAAGCATAAAGGGCAAGGACCAGTTCTGGGTGGCAACGTACAAACACAAAATGGTGGACATGTTGCCAGCATCACAAAGGGCTGGCAGAATGCAGCATTTCCAGGCCTTGCTGCGAGAGATGCTGCATTCTGCTGTTGTGGGAGTTGGCAGGGAAATTTCCACTTAAAGAGAAACAGGTGCAGTTACCAATCCTACCGCGCCAGCAAGAATAGGGCAGTTTGGAGATGTGTTGGTCACTTCGGATATGAGATCATACTTGCAGCCAAACCAACAATCACTATTAATATGGCATACAATGTAGTGGGAAGCAGAAACATTCTAAATGGGGTGGAATTTGAAAGAAAACAATTCCGCCACAGTTTTGCAGGTTTTGTTTATACGGTGTTCACAATGAGGTAAAACAGACTTGTGTTCTCCAGGTCAGTACCATTACAGTGATACCACATATGTATAGTTTTTCTTGGGTTTTAATACTGAAAAAAAAAACTTCTTTTATCACCACATTCTGACCCCTATAACAGTTTTTTATAGCTATGTGGTGTGTACATAACATACATCTATAAGACAAGTTCATATCAGTTCATAAAACCTGAAACTTTGTCTTTAGATACCCAATTTAAATTTTAGGTAAAATCTTGATGACCTTGGTCAATGACTGAGTACTTCAAAAACTGACTTGACCTTAACTTATTATAAATCAGGCTCTAGAATTCAAGCAATCATATATTTATATATTCTAGAGGAATGTTGATAAGAGGTCTATAAAATTACATCAAATCACCTTAAACTGAGCAATTTGCTCTATTTTTGATTGCCTGCTTCAGATATATCTTACCAGCTGTCATTATCTGTGACCATTAGTACTTAAAACCCATCCTAATTAACATTTTCATTTTTAATGCCAAGTCACATAATTTTTGACAGTGATAATATTGTCACAGCTACCAATTTTCCTCCTAGAAGAATGCATCTTGTTATTTTACTATTGCCTCTGCAGGAAATGTTCAAACCAATTAAGAAACTATATCAAGGTATATGTAATTGAAATTTAGATTGAAACATTCTTGGCAATGATTGTTCCTGACATACATTTAATAACAAGAAAGAGGTAACATTTTATGATATTTTTTAGTTTCCCATGCAAAGGTTTGATGACCTTTAATGGGTCAATTGATGACCTTTAATTTAATCTATGAAGCTCACATATGTAAATTCAAAACACCACATCCTTAACTTAATCAGTGTGTAAGTGTGAGGAAGTGGAATTTTCTGCAGCCAGCTGTTCTTCATTGCAGTTTTTTATGTTATTACTTAACCTCTTGGCTACTGAAGATTTACTCCTTCCCTCCAGGGGCAAAATTCTGTGCAAGTGCTGCGATGAATCAACAGAAACATTGAACCATTGCACAATGAAGCAAAAGGAGACACTGTTTTGGAAAGTATTTATTTTAAGATAAATGGTGATTCTTCAACGTTGACTGAAACTAATCGAAACTTGAGCCTGTATGTGTGGTTTAAAGAAAAACTAAAGGGAAAATCCGGGGCAAATAATTTTTCAATGAAAACAAATAAATCTTGCTCAGAAATATACAAAAATGTGTCAATGTCAAATGTATTTGCCTAATTGTTGTCATTCTCCATTTCAGGAATAACTTCCAATCGATGGGCAGTAGTGTTGGGCGAACATGCTCAGTGAACACTTTTTTACTCAAGCGTTGCTATGCTCGGCACATCATGGTGTTCGGCCGAACACTGCGTGTGCTCGAGCGTGATGCTACACAGCCAATAAACGTGCGCGGAGGTACTGGCATTCACTGCAATGCCATAGCCATGTTGACTACTAGCATTACAGTGATTGGCTGGCTGAAACGCGTTATCGGGTGCTATATAGCACCTGAAGACACGTGGTTTGTTTCAGTCTTAGTCAGGGAGAGCTGCAGCAGAAGGGACAGATAGTGTAGGATGTAGGAAGGCACAAGGGACCGTCATTGTATGTGTCACTGAGGTTCCTAGCCTCGGTGGAGTAGGAGCCAGTTTTCATGTGTCAGCAGCAGTTGCTGTTTGACACCTTGCTATTTAGTATAGCTGTAATAGCTGTTCCAGGACGGCTCTTACTGGGAGTAGTGAAAGTGCTGGGTGGGTGACTACTCCCCACGTTCCAGGCCGGGTCCTGACTGGCCTAAATAAAAAAAACAGCCAGCAGTGTCAGCTAATGGTATTTACCTCTCTCTCTGACAAAGGAGCTCTGGCAATTGCTGGATTAGGATCTGAGCCGTGTGCTAGGCTGGAGGCCTGAGTTTGGGAGGTCTGCTATGTCCTGAGCAATGCCAATCGGGTGTGAACTAACACATAGGATAAAAGGTGACTCTTTTGCTGTATAAACTGTCTAGGTGTGAACGAACACCAAAACTGCAAATGGACTGTCGTATTGTTTTGCTGCCATAAGTGTGAACAAAACACTGAGGTTTTTGAGTTACAAAATGGCCTATACTTTGCCTCTATACTGCGTCTGCTTGTCTTGTCTACCAGAGCAAATCCCCACAATTGGTGGTGGATGCGGGCAAAAGCAGTGAGCCTGGCGTGATTGCCAAAATATTTTTTTGGTTTGCATTTTTGTCCACGGTTGTATGTCATACATCTAACCAGCGGTTTTACAACCCATATCTAACGACAAAATGGAGGCTGTTGTGAGATCCCTCATGGAGGCTAATCTGCAGCAGTGAGAGACAAACCTCCAACAATGGGAGGCTAACAAGCAGGAGCAAGAGACCAACCAGTTGGTGCTACAACACATGATGGCTTTGCAGACAGCAGGAGCAACCCCGAGCATCCACGATCTCCGGAAGGCAGTCCGTTGGCGATTCCTAAGAGGACACCCACAGACAACATCGAAACCTACCTGGCGATGTACGAGAAAGTGGCCACAAGGGAGAAGCTACCCCGAGACCAGTGGGCTGAGGTCGTTGCTCCGTTTATGGCATCCGATTCCCAGCTGGTGTATTTAGACTTGCCGGACAATCAAGCGGCTGACTACCACAAAGTAAATGGTGAGTTTTTGGCAAGACTGGGGGTGAATGTGTTTGTCCGGGCCCAGCGGGTACATCAGTGAGGTTTAAGCCGGCTGAGCCTGCGAGAATCCAGTATTATGACTTACTCCACCTTTTGCAAAAGTGGTTACAGCCTGATGTGCTGAGTCCCATGGCTATGCTGGACAGAATAATGGCTGATATGTTCTGGAGGGCTTTGCCACCCCCTCTCCAGCAATGGATCGGCCAGGTCTCTCCAGGTAATGCCCTTGAGATTGTTGACCTGGTGGAATGCTATGAGGCTACCCAGAATCTACAGGGGGCTTCTTTTGGGAGGGGGGGCAGTCAAATCCTGTAAATCTCTACCCCAGAACCAGCGACTTGTGCCAACCAAACAATCCAGGGATGTACCCCCTGTGGACCCGGCCATGTATAAACTGACTATCCACATCAGGTGGAACCCATTGACACAAACTATGGCTTCCATCAGTCGGTATATCCCAGAAAGATGTGTGCAGCGGGTACCCCAGAAACTCTAAATCACTTGTGCCAGGTGGAAGTGGGAGACACTACAGTGGAGGCTCTGCTGGACTCAGATAGTCTGGTGTCCCTAGTAAGGGCTCCCTGGTACAGTCCGCTGAGTATGCTGGCCAGAAAGTCAGGGTCATGTGCATTCATGGGGACTTAAAAGACTATCCCACCACCCTGGTGTCTCTAACCACAGGGGCTGGCAGGTGGACTCACGAAGTAGCAGTTGCCACAAACTTACACTACAAACTTATAATCGGGAGAGAGTTCCCGGGTTTACCTGCACTGTGGCATGCTATGAAAGTGACTGGTACCCATGAGACAGGGTAACCCCAGCAGAGTGGCCTTGCTCCAGGGAGAGGGACAGAACCCTGGGAACCCATGGCCAAAGGGCCAGCGGTAGGGGTGAACGTCACTTCAGTGGAAGAGGGGGAGACAACCCCACTAAATGTAATGGTGGAGGACTTGCCGTCGGGGCCTGAGCTGGCAGACCTCAATGTCTCAATGACCAGGACCCAACCCTATCCTGAGCCTGGGAAATGTATTAATTGTAGATGGTGAACCACAACAAGCTGGGGCAGAGTCGGTGTTCCCCTGTTTTGTGGTTCATCAGGATATGTTGTATCAGGTAAACCTGCTGCGGGGTGAACCAATTGACCAGTTGGTGGTGCCCCAGGCTTATCGCTAGGGTTGAGCGAACCCGAACTGTAAAGTTCAGATTCGTACCAAACTTTAGGATTTTTGGACCCCGGATGCGAACCTGAAGAGCTTCGGCGCTTTCTTGGCGCTTTTTGAAAGACTGCACAGCAGCCAATCAACAAGTGTCATACTACTTGCCCCAAGAGGCCATCACAGCCATGCCTATTAATGGCATGGCTGTGATTGGCCAGAGCAGCATGTGACCCAGGCTCTATATAAGCTTGGGTCATGTAGCGCTGCACGTCTCTCTGCTGTTACAAGTGTAGGGAGAGGATGCTGGACTTGTGATTTCAGGGAGAGCATAGGAGAGAATCTAACTCAGCGATCTACAGACAAATAGTTGTGTGGGTGCAGGGCACTATCGTTTTACCCTGCCCTGAGCTCATTGACCAAAAATTCTAACTTTTAGAATTCTGTTAGTTAGGCAGGTGGCGGCGGCAGCCATTTTATGCATGCTCAGTGCACCAGCACTGCATCTGAGCTTTTGGGACATTGCAAATCACAATTTTTTGACAGTGCCACCTAGTATTTGCCAGATCTGCAAGTGTTAAATTCAAGTTTAATATATACAACATTCATATTCTGTTAGCAAAAAAAAACACTTTTTGGGCAATCTACAACATCTGTATTAGTCACTGTGCAATTTAAGCTAGAAATACACCCATCATTTTCTAGGGTTTGAAAAACACACTTTTTTTTCCCAAAAAACAGTATTTGCCAGATCTGCAAGTGTTAAATTCAAGTTTAATATATACAGCATTCATATTCTGTTAGCAAAAAAAAAACACTTGTTGGGCAATCTACAACATCTGTATTAGTGTGCAATTTAAGCTAGAAATATACCCATCATTTTCTGGGGTTTGAAAAACACACTTATTTGACAAAAAACACTATTTTCAGGCCTTGCAGCATCAGCTTGTGTGAGATTACAGGCTTATATACTGCTGCCATATTCAGTTGTTAAACAAACAGTCGTTTGGGCTCCAAAAATTTAGTTGGCAGCCTTTGATGCAGATGTCATTGTGAGATATACCCTTAATACATTTGGGTTACATTCAGAGATTTCAAATTCCGCCATTTGGTGCACCAATATTGAATTCAGGCCTAGAGAGGTTCAGGTCCTGTGAGATACACCCTCTACAAACAGGGGTTTGAATTAGGCATTTGAAATACAGCCATTTGAAATACAGCCTTTTTGTGCAAATATATATTTACTTCAGGCCTACAGAGGTTCAGGCCCTCTGAGATACCCCTACATACAGGGGTTTGACTCAGGCATTTGAAATACAGCCATTTTAAATACAGCCTTTTTGTGGAAAAATATATTTACTTCAGGCCTACACTGGTTCAGACCATGTGAGATACCCCCCTACATACAGGGGTTTGAATCAAGCATTTGAAATACAGCCATTTAAAATACAGCCATTTTGTGTAAAGATATATTTACTTCAGGCCTACAGAGGTTTAGGCCCTCTGAGATACTACCTCTACATACAGGGGTTTGAATTAGGCATTTGAAATACAGTCATTTGAAATACATCCTTTTTGTGGAAAGATATATTTACTTCAGGCCTACACTGGTTCAGTCCGTGTGAGATAGGCATTTGGTGAGATACCCCCCTACATACAGGGGTTTGAATCAGGCATTTGAAATACAGCCATTTGAAATACAGCCATTTTGTGCATAGAAATCTTTAATTGAGGCCTAGTCTGGTTCAGGCCGTGTGAGATACACCCTTTAGATACCGTTGTTCTTTTTTTACTATTAATTGAACACCTATTTAGGGCAAGATCCTAAATTAAAAAAATATGAGGAGAGCATCAAATAAGGGACGTGGCCCAGGTCGTGGTGCTGCTGGTGGAGCTCCTGTTGCAGGGAGAGGACGTGGTCGATCTGTGCCAGCTACACGCAGAAGTGAAACCCTTTCCTCAGGTGCGAGTAGGCGACAAAACCTGCAGCAGTATTTGGTCGGGCCTAATGCTGCTCTACAAATGGTAAGGCCTGAACAAGTAAAGGCGACAGTAGATTGGGTTGCTGACAGTGGATCCAGTTCCTTCACATTGTATCCCACCCAGTCTCCTGCTGAAAGATCAGAGTTGACACCTGCAGCGGATGTAAATCAGTCTTTCACCTCACCCCCTTGCAAATCAGCCAAGCAGTCTGAGCCCCAAGTCATGCAGCAGACTCTTCTGCTTTTTGATGACTCTGCTAGCAGGGTTTCCCAGGGCCATCCACCTAGCCCTGCCCCAGAAGTGGAAGAGATTGAGTGCACCGATGCCCAACCACTTATTTTTCAAGATGAGTACATGGGAGGACCATCGCAGCACGTCTCGGATGATGACGAAACACAGGTGCCAACTGCTGGGGCTTTCAAAAGTGTGCAGACCGACAAGGAAGGCAGGGGTGAAGACTGGGTGGAATATGATGTGGAGGACGATGAGGTCCTCGACCCCACATGGAATCAAGGTCATGCGAGTGACCTATGTAGTTCGGAGGAAGAGGCAGTGGTCGCACAGAGCCACCAGTACAGCAGAAGAGGGAGCAGGGTGCAAAAGCAGAACGGCCGTCTTCTAGACAGTACGCCTGCTACTGCCCACCGCAGCAAGGGACCGAGCACACCAAAGCCAGCTCCAAGGAGTTCCCTGGCGTGGCAGTTCTTCAGACAATGTGCGCGAGTGGTTTGCACACTGTGCAATCAGAGCCTGAAGCAAGGCATAAACGTTCTCAACCTGAGCACAACCTGCATGACCAGGCATTTAAGTGCAAAGCACAAGCTGCAGTGGAGTAGACACCTCAAAAACCAAGAAAGGTCTCTGGCTCCTGCTTCCTCTTCTGCTGCAGTCGCGGCCTCTTCATCCACCTCTGGAGAGACAGTGCCACCTAGCACCCCACAAACAGAGGATCTGCCAGCAAAACTAACACCTGGGTCACCAAGCATCTCCACAATGTCACACGGAAGCGTTCAGCTCTCCATATCCCAAACGCTGGAGAGGAAGAGGAGGTACCCCCCTACCCACCCGCGATCGCTAGCCCTGAATGCCAGCATTTCTAAATTACTTGCCTTTGAAATGCTGTTATTCCGTCTGGTGTAGATGAATAGTTTTAAAGGCCTTATGGCGGTGGCTGTCCCACAGTATGTCATGCCCAGCCGCCACTACTTTTCAAGGCGAGCCATCCCTTCCCTTCACAACCAAGTAGGGGACAAAATCAGGTGTGCACTGCGCAACGCCATCTGTGGCAAGGTGCACCTGACTACGGAAACGTGGACCAGTAAGCACGGTTATATCTCCATAACAGCACACTGGGTAAGTGCAGTGGCGGCTGGGCCTGAGGCAGATAGCAGTTTGGCGCATGTCCTTCCACCACCGAGGATTGCAGGGCACTTCAGTTTGCCTCCTGTTGCTTCCTCCTCCTACTCCGCTTCCTCATCCTCTACCAGCTCCTCATCCGGTCAGCGTAACATCTTCAACACCAACTTTAGCACAGCCAGGGGTAAACGACAGCAGGCAGTTTTAAAACTTATCTGTTTGGGGGACAAACCCTACACCGCGCAGGAGCGGTGGACGGGCCTTGAACAACAGACCGATGAGTGGTTTATGCCAGTCAGCCTCAAGCCTGGCCTGGTGGTGTGCGATAATGTGCAAAATCTCGTAACAGCTCTGGGACTAGCCGATTTGACGCATATCCCTTGCCTGGTGCATGTGCTGAATTTGGTGGTGCAGAGATTCCTTAAAAATTACCCCGACATGTCAGAGCTGCTGCATAAAGTGCGGGCCGTCTGTGCTCGAAGTTACGTCTGCAGCGTAACTTCGGCCTTCACGCTCACCGCCTCATATGTGACCTGCCAACAAGGTGGAACTTCACCTTGCACATGCTGGCCAGACTGTGCGAGCAGCAGCAGGCGATAGTGGAGTTTCAGGTACAGCACGCACGGGTGAGTCCCTCGGTGGAACAGCACCACTTCACCACCAATGACTGGGCCTCCATGCAAAACCTGTGTTCCTTGTTGCGCTGTTTCGAGTACTCCATCAACATGGCCAGTGTCGATAACGCCATTCTCAGCGCTACTATCCCACTTCTATGCCTCCTTGAAAAAACGCTCATGGCGATGATGGAAGAGGATGTGGCACAGGAGGAGGAAGAGGGATCATTTCGTAGTGTTTCCGGCCACTCATTCCCAAGTGGCTCCGAGGGTGGGTTCCTGCACCCACAAACCCAAGGTACACAATTGTCCAGCCAGGGCACAGTTCTGGAGGATGAGAAGGTGGAGGATGAGGAGGAGATGCAGGAGGAGGAACCATGTTCACAGCAGGGTGGCACCCAGACCAGCTCATGGCCATCTCTGGTGCGTGGATGGGGGGATACAGAGGACACAGATGATACACTCCCACAGAGGACAGCTTTTCGTTGCCTCTGGGCAGCCTGGCACATATGAGCGATTACATGCTGCAACGACCGTCGAGTTGCCCACATTCTAATTTGTGCTGATTACTAGGTGGCCACGCTTCTGGATCACCATTACAAGGACAATGTACCATCCTTAATTTCATCGTGATCGTAATATGCGCAAGTACCAGCGCACGCTGGTAGTCGCAGGGCGAAGGCAGAGAAGGAGGAAGAGGTCGCCAACGCAGCTGGGGCACCGCGAGCACCTGAGAAGGCAGGGTTAGCATGGCCGAAATGTGGAAAAGCTTTGTTAGCATGCCACAACAACCAGCACCACCAGCTTATATGGAACTAAGCAGGAGGCAGCATTTCACCAACATGGTGGAGCAGTATGTGTGCACACGCCTACATGTACTGAATGACGGGTCTGCCCCCTTCAACTTCTGGGTCTCCAAATTGGGCACATGGCCTGAGCTTGCCCTTTATGCCTTGGAGGTGCTGGCCTGCCCTGCAGCCAGTGTATTATCTGAACGTGTGTTTAGAACGGCAGGGGGCGTCATCACAGACAAGCGCAGCCGCCTGTCCGCAGCCTGCGTGGACAAGATCACGTTCATTAAAATGAACCAGGCTTGGATCCCACAAGACTTGTCTATACCTTGTGCAGAATAGACATTTATACCACCAAACATACATTCTTGTACTCAAGTCAAGTGCAATGATTCTTTGTCTGCTCAACTCTACTTATCTCAAACTTGTGTTAGAGTTAGCCCAACAACATGTTCTCGGCGGTCATCTGGGAATGCAGAAAACACAGGACCGGATAGTACAACGGTTTTACTGGCCCAGTGTGTTTAGGGAGGTGGATGAATTCTGTAAGTCTTGCCTGACCTGCCAGACAACTAGCCCCCAGTACCTTTACCGCAGTCACTTGGTACCTCTCCCGATCATCGATGTACTGTTTGAGCGAATCGCTATAGACCTCATAGGCCCAGTACCAAAGTCCACTAGAGGACACCAAAACATCTTGGTCATCCTAGACTACGCCACTCGGTACCCGGAGGCGGTGCTACCTAAAGAGGTTCTGACTGACCAGGGGACTACTTTTATGTCCAAGGTCATGAGGGAACTCTATAAATTGCTGCATATAAAACAGTTACAGACGGACATGTACCATCAGCAAACGGACGGTCTGGTTCAAAGGTTTAACAAAACACTAAAAAACATGTTAAAAAGGGTGGTGTCTAAAGTTGAGCGGACACCTGGATGTACGGGTTCGGCCGAACTTCATAAAAAAGTTTGAGTTCGGGACCCGAACTTGACCCCGAACCCGAACCCAACCCCATTGAAGTCAATAGGGACCCAAACTTTTGAGCACTAGAATGGCTCTAAAAATGTCATGGAAAGGGCTAGAGGGCTGCAATGGCAGCAAAATGTGGTTAAGAGCATGGCAAGTGCTCTGCAAACAAATATGGATAAGGAAATGACTTTAAATAACATAAAATTCTTAAAAATAAAAAATAACAGCTTTTATTTATCTAGAAATCCTGTCAAACTCATAGCGGACAGAATCACACACTGTCCAAAGTGTAATTTATCCAACACAGATATCACTCATGGTTTGTGATCATGTACAAAGTCTCAGTCTTTTTGGCAGTCTTTTATATCCATGATCAATACCAAATTTCACGCACAGATCCAAATAGATCTGGAGCTTTTATTATTCCAGGTAGGAGGGGAAAATAACCGTCCCAAGGTCAAGGATGCAATTTATGTGATGTTACTGGCTGCCAAAAGGTGTCTTCTAAAACACTGGCTTAAACCGTATACGCCAGTTAGGAAAGAAGTCATTCAACACTCGGTAAATAGTTTGACTTTGGAGCGTATAGAGGCTTAAGGGTGTAGATCCTTTTTTCAGACAATAGAGACCATTTATGAATGCAATCTTTACTGATCAAGAGATAGTAGAAACAATCTCCCCATTCGCTTATACAGAATGGTTTGCCAAATTTGGGCTTTCAGACCCATGGTACCATTAGTTTCTGAAACAGACAACAAAAGCTAGGAAACGAATGTCTTGAAAAGGCTCATTTCATTTCCAAAGGCATTTTTAGATACAAGTCATAATTCTTGGGAGGATGTGTCATATTGAATCCATGATGCCAAATTAATAAAGAGCCATGACTTTGAGATGATGCAGGGTTGGGTGGGGGGAGGGAGGAAGGTTCTATTTCTTTATTGTTTATAAAGATTTCACATATTTCTGTCAAAAGATGATATGACTAATGTCCATTATGTGGAAAATTCTAAATATAAATATGTTTAAAAAAATAATAATAATAATAATCTTGATCTAGGAGGACGAGGTCCATATGGAGCAGGAGGTTGAGGAGGCAGTGGATGTGGCGGTGTAGGTGGAAGCGGCAGTGGAGTAGGAGGAGGTAGCCTACACTGCTTTTTGGTTTTAAATTTATTTTTATTTTTGTAAATTAGGGAACACCCCAAAACATTGGGAAATATAACCTGTGACAACTTTCGATGTTCTTTTCTGAGCCTACCATGTTGTTCACGGTTAGCAGCGAATCAGGGTTCCAAGCCGGAGAGGGAGCGTGAGAAAGAGAGACCACATCCAAGGGAGATGAATGGATGAAATTTAATTGTGATCGAACGGAAATGTGGGACATATTATTAAAGCAGAAGAATTGAAGGAAAGGAGGGGGGGGCACCGCAATTACCCACTCCTGACTCGGGGAGGTAGTGACGATAAATAACAATACAGGACTCTTAAGATGCCCTGTTATTGGAATGATTAATAAAAAATTATAGGGAATGTCACTGGGGTATTTTGGATTTGGAAACATTAGGCTTTGTTGATTCTAGATAACTTCTGCCTGATCGCACGTCCCAGTGATGGCCACGATCCATTTGGATATCTTCTCTATCAACTTTCGATGTTCTTTTCTGAGCCTACCATGTTGATCATGGTTACCGGTGAATCAGGGTTTCACGCTGGAGAGGGAGCGTGAGAAAGGGATACCACATCCAAGGGAGGTCAATGCCTGCAATGTGATCGAGCTGAAATGTGGGACCAGTTATTAAAGCAGAAGGATCGAATGAAAGGGCAAATTAAAGACAAATTTTACAAATTGAATTTCCTGTCACCTATGCAGAGCAGAGGTTTTTCATCTCCAGAAATGGGTTAATGTCACCCACCAATGGAACAGATGATTTTTTTTAAATTCTGGTCCCTGTCACCTATGCAGAGCAGGAGTTTATTCACAGCAAAAATTGTAAAATGTCACCCAAGAATGTAACAGAAAAATGAATGACATTTGTTTACCTGTCTACTAGGTATAGCAGTGGTATATTACACCCAAAAATTGGTGAATTTCACCAGAAAATGTAAAAGACAAATTAGTGAAATGTTTTTACCTGTCTACTAGGTACAGCCAGGGTATATCAAACCCAAAAAGAGGTGAATTTAATCCGAATATGTAACAGACAAATTATTGAAATGTTACCAGTCTACTAGGTAGAGCAGGGGTGTATCACACCCAAAAATTGGTGAATTTAACCCGAATATGTAATATTCCATATGGAGTAGGAGTTTGAGGAGACGGTGGACGTAGCAGTGTAGGTGGAAGCGGCGGCGGAGGAGGATGAGGTAGCCTAACACTGGTTTTAGGTTTCAGTTATTTATTAATTTATTTATTTTTTAAATTAGTGTACACTCCAAAAGAGTGGGAAATATCCAAAATACAACAATGAGAAATTGCGCTGTAGTATAACAAAGGCTGGTTAAGGCCGGTATACATGTCTATTCTGCACAAGATACGGACAAGTCCTGTGGGATCAATGCCTGGTTCATTTTAATGAATGTGAGCTTATCCACATTGGCTGTGGACAGGCGGCTGCGCTTGTCTGTGATAACGCCCCTGCCGTGCTAAACACACGTTCAAACAATTCACTGGCTGCAGGGCAGGCCAGCACCTCCAAGACGTAAAGAGCGAGCTCAGGCCATGTGCCAAATTTGGAGACCCAGAAGTTGAAGGGGGAAGACCCGTCATTCAGTACGTGTAGGCGTGTGCACACATACTGCTCCAGGATGTTGCTGAAATGCTGCCTTCTGCTAAGACATTCCATATCAGCTGATGGTGCTGGTTGTTGTGGCATGCTGACAAAGCTTTTCCACATTTCGGCCATGCTAACCCTGCCTTCTAAGGTGCTGGTGGTTCCCCAGCTGCGTTGGCGACCTCTTCCTCCTCCTCTGCCTTCGCCTTGTGCTTCCACTGTGCAACCAGCAGTACATCTACCAGTGTGCTATTGTACTAGCGAATCTTACGATTATGCTCCAGTGATGGAATTAAGGATGGTACGTTGTCTTTGTAACAGGGATCCAGCAGCGTGGCCAACCAGTAATCGGCACAAGTTAGAATGTGGGCAACTCGGCAGTCGTTGCGGAGACACTGCAGCATGTAATTGCTCATGTGTGCCAAACTGCCCAGAGGCAACAAAAAGCTGTCCTCTGTGGGAGGTGTATCGTCTGTGTCCTCTGTATTCCCCCAGCCACGCACCAGTGATGGCCATGTGCTGGACTGGGTGCCACCCTGCTGTGAACACAGTTCCTCTTCCTCCTCCACCTCATCATCCTCCAGAACTGTGCCCTAGCTGGACAATTGTGTACCTGGCGTTTGTTGGTGCAGGAACCCACCCTCTGAGCCACTTGAGAATGACTTGCTGGAAACCCTACGAAATGATCCCTCTTCCTCCTCCTGTGCCACATCCTCTTCCATCATCGCCAGCAGCGTTTTTTTCAAAGAGGTATAGAAGTGGAATAGTTACGCTGAGAACAGCGTTATCGGCACTTGCCATGTTGGTGTAGTACTCGAAACAGCGCAACAAGGAACACAGGTCTCGCATGGAGGCCCAGTCATTGGTGGTGAAGTGGTCCTGTTCCACAGAGCGACTCACCCATGCGTGCTGCAGCTGAAACTCCACTATCGCCTGCTGCTGCTCGCACAGTCTGGCCAGCATATGTAAGGTGGAGTCCTACCTTGTGGGCACGTCGCATATGAGGCGTGAGCGGGAAGGCCGAAGTTACGCTGCAGCGCTGACAGGCGAGCAGCAGCAGGGTGAGAACGCCGAAATCGAGCAAATTCAGCACATGCACTAGGTAAGGGATGTGCGTCAAACCGACTAGTCCCAGAGCTGCTACAGGATCTAGCCAATATCACACACCACCAGGCTGGCTTAAGGCTCACTGGCTCCAACCACTCATCGGTCTGTTGTTCAAGGCCCGTCCACAGCTCCTGCGCGGTGTGGGGTTTTTCCCCCAAACAGATAAGTTTTAAAACTGCCTGCTGTTGTTTACCCCTGGCTGTGCTGAAGTTGGTGGTGAAGGTGCTACTCTGAACGGATGAGGAGACGATAGAGGATGAGGAAGCGAGTAAGAGGAGGAAGCAACAGGAGGCAAACTGAAGTGCCCTGCAATCTTCAGTGGTGGAAGGACATGCACCAAACTGCTATCTGCCTCAGGCCCAGCCGCCACTACATTTACCCAGGGTGCTGTTAGGAAGATATAACATCCCTGACCGTGCTTACTAGTCCACATATCCGTAGTTAGTTGGACCTTGCCACAGATGGCGTTAGTGCACACCTGATGTGTCCCCCACTTGGTTGTGCAGGGAAGGCATGGCATGCCTGGAAAAGTAGTGGCGGCTGGTCACAACGTACTGTGGGACAGCCACTGCCATAAGGCTTTTAAAACTTTCCGTCTCCACCAGATGGAATGACAGCATTTCAAAGGACAGTCATTTTGAAATTCTGGCAATCAGGACCAGGGATCGTGGGTGGCTAGGGGGGGTACTTCCTATTCCCGTTGAGTGTTTGGGAGATGGATAGCTAATCGCTTCCGTGGAACATTGTGGAGATGCTTCGTGACCCAGGTGGTGATGTTGCTGCCAGATCCTCTGTTTGCAGGGTGGCAGGTGGCACTGTCACTCCAGAAGTGGATGAAGAGGGCGAGACTGCAGCAGAAGAGGAAGCAGGAGGAGCCAGGGACCTTTCTTTGTTTTTGAGGTGTCTACTCCACTGCAGCTCGTGCTTTGCACTTAGATGCCTGGGCATGCAGGTTGTGCTCAGGTTGAGAACGTTTATGGCTCGCTTCAGGCTCTGATTGCACAGCATGCAAACCACTTGTGTCTTATCGTCAGCACATTGTCTGAAAAACTGCCACGCCAGGGAACTCCTTGGAGTTGGCTTTGGTGTGCTCGTTCCATTGCTGTGGTGGGCAGTAGCAGGCGTACTGTCTAGGGGACGGCCGCTCCGCTGCCTCTTCTGTGCGACCACCGGCTCTTTCTCCTAACTGCACAGGTCACTCGCATGACTTTAATTCCATGTCGGGTCGAGGACCTCATCGTCCTCCACATCATATTCCACCCAGTCTTCACCCCTGCCTTCCTTGTTGGTCTGCACACTTTTGAAAGCCCCAGCAGTTGGCACATGTGTTTCGTCATCATCCGAGACGTTCTGCGGTGGTCCTCCCATGTACTCATCTTGAAAAATAAGTGGTTGGGCATCGGTGCACTCAATCTCTTCCACTTCTGGGGCAGGGCTAGGTGGATGGCCCTGGGAAACCCTGCTAGCAGAGTCATCAAAATGCAGAAGAGACTGCTGCATGACTTGCGGCTCAGACTGCTTGGCTGATTTGCAAGGGAGTGAGGTATAAGACTGATTTACATCGGCTGCAGGTGCCAACTCTGATCTTTCAGCAGGAGACTGGGTGGGAGACAATGTAAAGGAACTGAAGGCACTGTCAGAAACCCAATCTCGAATCGCCTTTACTTGTTCTGGTCTCGCCATTCGTAGAGCCCTAGGTCCAACCAAATACCGCTGCAGGTTCTGTCGCCTACTCGCACCTGAGGAAGGTGTTTCACTTGTGTGTGTAGCTGGCACAGATCGACCACATCCTCTCCCTGCAACAGGAGCTCCACCAGCAGCACCACGACTGGGCTACGTCCAGTGTCAGTAAAATTTATTTTGGGGGCCCACCAAACGGATACATTCAAATATAATAAATAATCTAACAAGTATTTTATATGAATATAGGCTGGTTGAGGTGCTGTACACTGAATATATGTATGTAGTGCAGTAAGTCTAATGTGTTATGTGCCACTTGTGCAGGGGTGGGAGACTAGGGCCCACTTTGCCCAGGCGCCCACCGGGGGATTCCCCTGTACCCCTGTGGGCCAGTCTGAGCCTGGCTACGTCTCTTATTTGATGCTGTCCTCATATTTCTCAAATTTAGGATCTTGCCCAAGATGGGTGATTTTTTTTTTTTATAGCAGAATAGAACAACAGTATCTAAAGGTTGTATCTCACAATGACAGATGCAGCAAAGGCTGCAAATTAAGTATTTTGCCCAAAATGGGTGGTTTTTGAATAATAGAATATGACAGCACTATATAACGCTAGAATTTCACACGTACAGATGCAGACAAGGCCGCAAATTAAGTATTTTGCCCAAAATGGGTGTTTTTTTTTATACCAGAATAACACGCTTTAGATACTGCTGTGCTATTCTGGTATTAAAGAAACACCCATTTTGTGCAAAATACTTAATTTGTGGCATTGTCTGCATCTGTATGTGTGAAATTCAAGCGTTATATGCTGCTGTCATATTCTGTTATTAAAAAAACACCCTTTTTTGTGCAAAGTACTTAATATTACAGCCTTTGCTTCATCTATGATTGTTGAAAACAAGCTTGACATACTTCAATAATTTTCTGGGTTTTTAAAAAACACAATTTTTTTGCAATACCCTCCACATGGGGCCTCTGCCACATTAGTCAGTGTGCAATTTAAGCTAGAAATACAGCTATAATTTTCTGGGTTTTAAAAAACACCCGTTTGGGACAAAATACTCAATTTTACAGCCCTTGCTGCATCTGTACGTGTGAAATTCAAGCGTTATATACTGCTGTCATATTCTGTTATTCAAAAAACACCCTTTTTGGGCAAAATACTTAATTAGCGGCCTTGTCTACATCTGTCAGTGTGAGATACATGCTTTAGATACTGCTGTGCATCTCATTCTGACAGATGCAGACAAGGCCGCAAAATAAGTATTTTGCCCAAAATGGGTGTTTTTTTAATACCAGAATAGCACAGCAGTTTCTAAAGCGTGTATCTCACATTTGCATGGCTGTGATGGCTTCTAAGGGCACAGAGTTAAAAGCTTGTTGATTGACCATTAAATAGCCGAACACCGAAGCCGAACTTTTACTGAAATGTTCGGGTTCGGGGTCCAAAAATCCTAAAGTTCGGTACGACTTTACAGTTCGGGTTCACTCAACCCTAGTGGTGTCAAAAGATCGAAATGACTGGGACCTTCTTCTGCCCTATCTCATGTTCGCTGTGCGAGAGGTACCCCTGGCTTCTACTAGGTTCTTGCCCTTCGAATTGCTATATGGCAGACATCCTCGTGGTTTGTTGGACGTAGCCAAAGAGGGATAGGAACAGCAACCCACTCCACATAAAAGTGTCCTTAAGTATGGTACCAAGATGCAACAGCGGATAGAGACCGTTTTGCCTCTTGTCAGGGAGCATATGGAGTCCGCTCAGTGAGCCCAGAGTCGTATCTATAATCAGTAGTCTCTGGTCCGGATCTTTAACCCGGGTGATTTGGTTTTGGTTCTGGTGCCGACAGTAAGTTCCTGGCCAGGTGGCAGGGGTCCTACGAGGTACTGAAAAAATTGAAGAAGTAAATTACAAGTTACACCAGCCAGGGAGGCAAAAGCCGGAGCAGGTGTACCATGTGAATCTACTCAAACCGTGAAAAGATAGGGAAACCTGTACTGAAGACAGCCCGCGGCCAGGTTTTCTAGGCAAAGCGGTTTCGGCCCCTCTGTCTGAAACAAGGAAAGCGGATGCCACAGTAAGAATTGCTGACAGCCTCTCCTCTAAGCAGGCTCAGGAGGCCAGAGAGTTTATTAGTCGGAACACAGATGTGTTTTCGGATCTCCCTGGATGCACTTCCACAATTCGGCATGGCATTGTCACTGAGCCTCAGGCGAAAGTCCGGCTAAAACCATACTGGGTACCCGGGGCTCAGAGGAAGTGCAGATGATGCAGATGATGCTGAGGCTAGACGTCATTGAGGAGTCTAAAAGTTAGTGGGCTACTCCTATAGTGCTAATACCCAAGCCAGACGGGACACTCCGGTTTTGTAACGATTTCCAAAAACTAAACGAGATCTGTAAGTTTGATGCATATCCCATGCCTGGGGTGGATGAGCTTATTGAGAGGTTAGGCCAAGCGTGGTATTTTTTCTGTTTTGGACCTCACCAAAGGGTACTGGCAGTTACCCTTGATGGACGCTGCCAAAGAGAAAATTGCTTTCATCACTCCGGTGGGGTTGTACCAATATAAGATGTTACCCTTTTGTCTGCATGGCACCCTGCCACTTTTCAACGGCTCATGGACATTGTGTTGCATCCACATTGTCGGTATGCTTCGGCTTACCTGGACGATATTGTCATCCACAGTACCGACTGGGAAAGTCATCTACCCAAAGTGGACTAGTGGACTCCCTTAAGAAGGCTGGACTGACCTCTAACCCAAAGAAATGTGCGATAGGGTTAGATGAGACTAAGTACCTGTCACCACGAAGCAAGGAATATGAGGTTCGTTCCCCACTTTGCCAATTTAGCAACTCTGTTGACAGGGCTCTTGAAGGGACGGAAGTCCGTGATAGTCCGCTGGAATAACAAGGCGGAAGAGACTTTTTCCACGTTATAGTCTGTCCTGAGGGCATCACCGCCCGACTTCAAGAGGGAGTTTGTGGTACAGACCGATTCCTCTGAAGTAGGCCTCGGAGGTGTACTCTCTCAGGACATCAATGGGGAGGAATATCCTGTTGTTTTATTGAGCTGCAAACTCACCCCAGCCGAGACCAGGTACAGAATACTGGAGAGAGAGTGCCTGGCCATCAAGTGGGCACTCGAGTCTCTCCACTATTATCTGTTGGGGAGAAAGTTCCGTCTGGTGACCAACCACTCTCCTTTTAAGTGGATGAACCAGGCCAAAGAGAAGAATACTTGGGTCACCAGATGGTTCTTGTCATTACAGAACTCAAAGTTCTCAGTGGAACACATGGGAGGCCCTTGCAGGGAAACATGGATGCCCACTCACCACGCCAAGGTCGCCTCTTTTTGGTGGGACTTACTCTGACAAAAAGGCACTGCAGTGACAAAGCGGCACTGCCCTAGTAGGTGGCAGGACCCAGGAGTCAAACAGCAACCCTGCTGTCTGACAATGCCACCCATGGCACTGGGTCCCATCAACCAACCAGCACAGCACCACAAAAACAAAGGCCATCATGCAGTACTGCACCATGTGAACAGTTGTCTAACACAACATGTCCATTGCTATCAGGAGCTACAGGTCAATGACCACTTTCCTGCAGATTTCTGTGATTAAAACCACCTGTGCCGAATGGGAGGAGTTCTGAGTGGGTGTGGTGAGCGGGCTTATGCCTTTTGATCAAAATGTACACTAATGCCTCTTGTACAGCATGCAGTATGGGGGGCTGTACACTTCAATATGGCGCTGAGAAGCGAGTTTAATTAGATCAAAGCATAGCATTGTGGATATGCAATCCAGTTCTGTTTTTCTCCCCCTGGCATGTTATTGGACTTTTTCTTCTTTACTACTGGTATCAGCACTGCTAAGTGCAAATTAGTATATGTTTTCCATCATTTTCAATACTTTTTCCACACAGGGTGTCTGTAGTGACTTGTGACATCTGGGCAATACCTTCAGTGTGTCAGGGCCAAAGATAGGAAAAATATAAGTGAAAACTAGTATATTTTTTCCATCATTTTTTTTTAACTTTTTCTATAGCGGGTGTCTGCAGTGACTTGTGACATTTGTACAATACCTTCTATGTGTCAGGGCCAGAGATAGGAACAATATAAGTTAAATCTATTTTCCCTTTTCCATACTTTTACATAGTTTTTGCATATACTGTGCTTGCTGTGAACTGTAACATCCGTGCCACATCTTGTGTGTCAAGTGTGCACATAGTATTTAATATGAAAAAAGCAAGCATTAAGGGATGGGGAAGTGGCCGTGATGCTGATGGTTCACGCAGAGGCCGTGGCCCTGGGCGTGTTGAAACTGTGCCTGCTGCCAGAGCACAAGAAAAACAATCATCCAAGATACCTAGCTTCTTGTCCAAGTTTGCAGGGCGTCACAGGACAAAACTCTTGAAGTCAGACAAGTGTGACCAGTTGGTCGGTTGGATTCCAGCAGATAATGCTTCCAGTCGTTAAGCACCACCCTGTCTTCCACCAAGTCCAGTCTCAGTAGTCAAGAGTCTGGTCAACAGAATACTCACCCTGATCCTCCTTCCTCCCGCAATTTACAGTCTGGCCAAACAAGTAATCCCGCACTCGGAAATTCCAATGAGCTCTTTTCATCACCATTACTTCATTTGGCCCTCTCGCCAATCACGCTTGAAGAGGGACATGAAATCTTGTGCCCTGATTTCCAACCTCTTGAGCATCTACAATCACAAGAACATGACGGTGGGGAATGGCAATTAGTGTTTAATGAGTTGGATGATGATAAGACAAAGTTGCCAATGAGTCAACTGCAATTACAGTCTCAAGAAGTTGATGAAGAGGATGAGACACAGTTGTCAATCACTGAGGTTGTGGTTAGGTCAACAAATCAAGAGGATGATCAGAGTGAGGAAGTGGAAGAGGATGATGAGGTCACTGACCCACCCTGGGAAGGTGGAATTCCGAGCGAGGACAGCAGTACAGAGGGGGTGGGATCTGCAGCACCGCAACAGCCTGGAAGAGGCAGTGGGTTGGCAAAAGGGAGAATGCGGGCCACAACAAACAGGCCGGCAACTGTTCCATGGAGCACCCCCTCGCGTAAATCTCTCTTGCCAAGGGGTAGGTGTTCCGCAGTATGGCGCTATTTTGAGGAAAGTGCGGACGACAAAAGAATAGTAGTTTGCAACCTAAAATGAGCTGGGGCGTGAACACTAGCAACCTCACCACCACCAGCATGATCTGCCACATGGCATCCAAGCACCGCAATAAGTGGGACGAACGCCTGGGTCTACAATCTGTGTCTGCGGGTCACACCACTGCCTCCTCTTTCCCTATGAAACATGCTGGCCAATCGCCTGTCAAAGGAGCAGGGTAGGATGCCTCCAGCCCTACACCTAGACCTTCGTAAGCACCATCAGCGACCATATACAATTCCCTGTCCCAGGGCAGCATCCAAATGTCATTACCCCAGGCATTTGAACGCAAGCGCAAATACCCAGCCACCCACCCACAGATCATACCACTAAATGCGCACCATTCAAAATTACTGGCCCTGGAAATTTTGCCATTTAGGCTTGTCAACAGTGAGGCCTTCTGTAGCCTGAAGTCGGTGGCCGTCCCGCGGTACTTTGTCCCCAGCCGCCACTATTTTTTTTTTGTGCCGTGCCCGCCTTACACCAACATGTGTCCTAAAATGCCACACGTGCCCTGACCAACGCAGTTATTGGGAAGGTCCGCTTAACCACGGACAAATGGACAAGTGCATTTGGCCAGGGACACTACATTTCCCTGACGGCACACTGGGTGAACATTGTTGAGACCGGAAGCGATTTGTAGCACCTGGGATGGCACAGAAGCAGTGTAGCACTGCAGTGGGGAAGTGTCAACAGTCTGTGCTGAAGCTGATATGCTTAGGGGACAAACAGCACACCGCCAAAGAACTGTTGCAGGGGATAGGAGACAAGACTGAGCTGTAGCTCTCGCCACTCAACCTACAACCAGACTTGGTTGCTTGTGATAATGGCCATAACTTGGTGGCGGCTTTGAAGCTCGGCAAGCTCACACACATCCCATGCCTAGCCTACATCTTAAACTTAGTGGTTCAGCGGTTTATCAAAACCTACCCCAATTTGCCTGAGCTACTGGTGAAGGTGCGCCATGTGTGAGCACATTTCCGCATGTTATCAACAGCTTAAGCCGGTCTGTCAACGCTGCAGCAGTGCTTTAACTTGCCAGCTCACTGGCTGTCGCGTGAAGTGAGCACGCGCTGGAACTCGACATTCCACATGTTGGCCAGGCTTTGTGAGCAGCAGAGAGCAATAGTAGAATAACAGCTGCATGTCACGGTGAGGAGTGGGGGAAACCCCCCACCGTACAATGTAACCAAATACTAGGCCATAGGCAGGGAAAAGGGAGCTGGTCACCTCCTTAAGCTTCCCTCAATTAGCCCTAGTCTCCTGGCTATTTGAGCCACCTTTAATGGTAAGGAGCTCATACCCACGAACCTAGAAGTCTAGGAATCCCTGCATTATCCTCAACATTGTGACAGGGCAGAACCCTCCTGTTCATTCAATACCATGGATAAAAGGCGTCTTTAGAGGCCCAGTAGCTGTCAGGGCGAAAGACAACTGCACGGCAGGTAAGTACACAGTGTAACAACAGAACACTCGCAACAACCAACACTTACCTGCCGTAGCAGAGTTGGAGAAATGACACCAAACTTTTACCCGGACCTCCAAGCGAACACCAGATGCACGGAAGCTCCAAGCATTCAGGCTTATGGTTCATCCCTACGGGAAACCAGCCCCCTTTTGGAGGTAATGCACAGGGAAACGTCTTGCACACATGTAGGGACAACACCAACAACATCCCAGAAATGCAACAACAAACAAGACGTACAACAAACCTCCTACTCAAACCCACACCATAAACAACACACCAGGAGGGGAAGGAAGACAAGGAGGAAACACACAGTATAACATCTGAGATGACATTGCAAAGAACATCGATGTCAAACTTGAATAACCCTCAGATCTCATCCATGCACAGAGCAACCATCTCTCATGCAATGCAGACAAACCAAAACTGATCTGAGTCTCCAAGCCAAAGTATATAAAGAGACCTGAGACCACACCCAACTCACCACTTTGCTTCAGCCAGTGTATTAACCCTACACACACCACACAGCAGGGAGACACTACTTAAAACCTGTGACACTGCCACAACATGCCAAAACAGCAACATGTTGCCACCAGCAACAGCAAGCGTGGCAACAGTGTCACGGCGTACACCATAGGCTGTGACACTGCAACATGGTTGTCGCCTTTCCAGTCAGCTTCCACTAATCAGAAGCAAGGAGTGGGCATGGATGTCTGAACTCTGTGAGGTTTTACGCAACTTTGAGGAATCAACATAGATGGTGAGCAGCGATTACGCTATTATTAGCGTAATTATCCGACTTCTGTGTCTACTCAAACGCTCGCTGCTCACAATTAAGGACAACGCTTTGCATGTGGAAGAGGTGGAAATGGGGGAAGAAGACATTACACAGGGTGATAGCCAGACCACCCTCCGTCTGTCTTCTTAGCGCAAATTGGACAATGAAGAGGCGGAGAAGGAAGAGGAGCAGGAGACGCTTGCCTCTGCTACAGAGGGTAGTACCCATGAAAGTTTAATTCCATTTGTTCAGCGTGGGTGGGCAGAAGAGGAGGAAGAGGAGAAGATGGACAGTCATCCTCCTGATGACGACAGCGAAGTCTTGCCTGTTGGTACTCTGACACACATGGCTAACTTCATGTTAGGCTGCCTTTCCCGTGACCCCAGCGTTATACGCATTTTAGACAACACAGACTACTGGGTGCTCACCCTTCTCGACCCCCGCTACAAAGAGAACTTCTCATCTCTCATTCCTTAGTTGGAGAGGACTAGCAAAATGGTGCAATACCAGAAGATCCTTGTTGAAAAATTCCTCCAAAAATTTCCACGCTGGTGGCAGAGTATGTACTTCCTTGGGCAACCGAGAAGGGGAGACAAGGAGAACACACAGCAGTACCAACAGAGGCAGGGCAACACTCTCCAAGGCCTGGGACAGTTTCATGACACCTGCCAGCACCCTCACCCTGATGCACGGACTAGTGTCACAAGGAGGGAAAAGTTTTGGAAGATTGTAAAGGCGTACGTAGCAGACCGTGTCAGTGTCCTCAGTGATCACTCAGTGCCTTACAACTACTGGGTGTCCAAGCTGGACACGTGGCACAAACAGGCGATCTACGCCTTGGAGGTGCGGGCCTGCCCTGCCGCCAGCGTTTTGTCTGAGCGGCATTTAGTGCTGCTGGTGGCATTATAAGCATATCTGTCTGTCAACTGAAAATGCTGATAGGTTGACCTGGATTGCCCCAGACTTCGACTTCACCAGAGGAAAGCAGATGAACAAAGGCATTTTAAATGTTATGCTTAATGTACTCAATGCACTGTATTCCCATGCACCCTTTCCACCACAAAAAGGGTATATGGTTAAATCTTCCTTTTCTCATACTCCTCCTCCTCCTCTTCCATCATATCAACAATCTTATTCGTCACATATAATGCCCTTGCATATAATGTTTTACAGGGTCAGCTCACCTGCAGGCCCTCACATATAATGTTTTACATGGTCAGCTCACCTGCAGGCCCTCACATATAATGTTTTACAGGGTCAGCTCACCTACAGGCCATCGCATATAAGGTTTTACAGGGTCAGCTCACCTGCAGGCCCTCGCATATAATGTTTTACAGGTTCAGCTCAACTGTAGGCCCTTGCATATAATGTTTTCCAGGGTCAGCTCACCTGCAGGCCCTCGCATATAATGTTTTACAGGGTCAGCTCACCGGCAGGCCCTCACATATAATATTTTACATGGTTAGCTCACCTGCAGGCCCATACCTGCAATCTTTTACAGGGTCAGCTCACCTTCTGATGACGACAACGAAGTCTTGCCTATTGGTACTCTGGCACACATGGCTGACTTCATGTTAAGCTGCCTTTCTTACGACCCGCGGGTTATACGCATTTTATACAACACGGATTACTGGTTGTTCACTGTTCTCGACCCACGCTACAAAGAGAACTTCTCATCTCTCATTCCTCAGGTGGGGAGGACAAGCAAAACAGTGCTATACTAGAAGGTCTTTGTTAAAAAATTGCTCCAAAGTTGATAGGGCAGACATCCAAATGGATTGTCACCATCACAGGGACGTGCAATTGCCCAGAGGTTATCTAGAGTCACAAATGCGGCAGCAGGCTCTCACCCCTTATGTTTTAGATGGTCAGATCAGCAGGTCCTTGCTCCAAATGTTTTTGAGGGTCACCAGCAGGCTATCAATCATAATTTTTGGCAGCCCTTTCACTTAGTGCATAGGCTTTATGAGTGTAGGAGTTCCACTACCTGAACTATTGTACCACAGTGTGAATGAGGCCCTCCATTATGTGATATACAGGTTGTATCGGAGTACCTCTTCCTTGTAATTTTTGGCAGCAGTTGCACTTTATATATAAGTAAATATACAGGAAAGAATGTTTCCTAACAATTTTTCCTCTAAAATTGATTTTTTGGGTTGGTTTTCTGCATATCATTGTCAGTCTGTAAAAGTGGCGTACTACTCGGACAACATGGTTCCCAGCAGCGACATGGGAGTCAAGACATCCTCCCCATGCTGTTCCCGAACCATTTCGGTGGTGTTTCCATCAATTTCTGACCTTTTCCTATGAACCAGGCACCCTCCCCTCTTCAGAGCAGGGGGTGCCTGGTTTAATGCTCAGGTTCTCCCATTGACTTCCACCGAGCACCCGAGCATTCCGATGTGTTCGGCCAGAGCACCCGAGCACTTTGGTGCTCGATCACACTAGTTGACTCTTATCAAAATGAACAAGGCCCGGATTGCTTGTGACTTCTCTACTCCACCAGAGGAAAGCAGCTGAACATAAAGGCACTTTAAATGTTGTTTTTATGGTGTATTGAATACACTGTATTCCCATGCACCCCTTCCACCACAAAAAAGGGTATATGCTTTAATCTTCCTTTTCTCGTCCTCCTCCTCCTACATTATCAACATGCTTATTAGGCTGCCCTCGCTCCTAATGTTTTTGAGGGTCAGCTCAGCATTAGACCCTCACCCCTAAATTTTTAGATGGTCAGATCAGCAGCAGGCCCTTGCCCCTAATGTTTTAGATGGTCAGCTCAGCAGCAGACCCTCACCCCTAATGTTTTAGAGGGTCAGATCAGCAGCAGGCCCTTGCCCCTAATGTTTTAGATGGTCAGATCAGCAGCAGGCCCTCGCCCCTAATATTTTAGAGGGTCACCAGCAGGCCCTTGGTCGTAATGTTTTTGAAGGTCACCAGCAGACCATCAATCATAATTTTTCAAGGGTGTGTATGATGCCCTCCTTTATGTGATATACAGGTTGTATCGGAGTGCCTCTTCCTGGTAATTTTTGGCAGCATTTGCACTTTATATACAAGTAAATATACAGGAAAGAATGTTTCCTAACAATTTTTCCTCTAAAATCGATTTTATCTTAGGTTTGGTGCGTATTATTGTCAGTCTGCAAAAGTGGTGTACTACTCGGACAACATCGTTACCAGCAGCGACCTGGGAGTCCAAGATGTATCCAGACATCCTGCCCATGGTGTTCCCGAACCATTTCAGTGGTGTTTCCATGAACTTCTGACCTTTTCCTATGAACCAGACATAGGAGCACCCGAGAATCCCAAAGTGTTCTACTCGAGCACCTGAGCACTTTGGTGCTCATTCAACACTAATGGGCAGTTTTATTTATAAACAATGCTTGGAACTCATAAAGAAGCCTTGGGAGGTGAAACTAGTTGGTCACTTATGAGCTCCATCCTGAGATGATGCCAACAATTTTATTGCATGTTTGATACAAGATATAGATCTTGTGAGTATTCTGAATAAATACAGGAGGCTGTTTTATTCAGGGATACACCACCAATAACGCAAGGTGAGGCCATTGCAAGGGGGCAGCAGAAGGGCCATGGGCAATGAACGCCTCCATTGTGAAAAAGCTCATCTCTACATATTGAACTACATTAATGTATTCAGGACAGCATTACACTTGACGCTGCAACAGGGCATGGTAGCAATGTCTCACTGGCCCACTGTTTCCTCTAATAGACTTTAATCCTAGTACCTGTAGCCTAGCAGAGGCCGGTGCCATTATTATCGCGTTGCCTGAGCCGGGCTGCATAGAGCACAGGGTACAGACTAGAAGAGGTCTGTGTCTTGCACTGCATCGCTGACAGCAGAATGGAGGAAAGTATTTGAGTTTATTATTTTTATTTGGCAGCATGGTGTTGGGCCGCAATGGCGTGGGGGGGCCCTTATATTGTAACTGGAGAAAGCACTATGGGGACATTACGGCTATAAAAAGGAGCTTCTTTGTACTGGCACACATTATAATTGGGCCACTATGGGGACATCCATTCTACTGGGGGCACTAGGGGTAGTTTCCTGTACTGACACACGTTATAAGGGAATATTTTTGTACTGAAATATAAAGGGACAGTTTTTGTACTTAGCACACATTAAAAGGGAGCATTTTTGTACTGGCACACATTGCAAAGAGAAACTACCGTACTTTTCGCCCTATAAGACGCACTTTTCCCCCCCAAAGTGGGGGGAAAATAGCAGTGTGTCTTATGGGGCGAATGCTGCATTTTGCCCAATTGTCAATGATACGCCACGCCTCGTTGCCGTGCCGCAGGTGTATCAGCTGAGAGTGAGGAGGGGCTGGGGGCCAGCATCTGCTTTTATAATGACAGCAGGGCCGTGCAGTGACTGTATTCTTCTACATGGGCCCAGCTCACTGTATATAATCGTATCTGTAATTGTAAGCATTGTTAATGTACACAAATTCTGGGTATCAGCGCCCTGTATTATGGTACTTACTGGTACAAGCGCTCGGTAGCAGAGAGGAGGGAGGAGGAAGGCCGGATGGACGGGCGCTGGCAGAGTGAGTCACTACGTCACGCGCCTGTGCCGCACACTTTATGAATGAAGCAGGTGGCGTGGGTGCATGACGTAGTGACTCACGCTGCCAGGGCCCGTCCTCCCGGCCTGCCTCCTCTCTGCTACCGAGCGCTTGTACCAGTAAGTACCGCAATACAGGCACTGATACCCAGAATGTGTGTACATTAACAATGCCTACAATTACAGATACGATTATATACAGTGAGCGGGGCCCGTTTAGTAGAATACAGTCACTGCACGGGCCCCGCTGTCATTATAAAACCAGATGCAACCCCCACCCCCTGTATTGGGTGTCATTCACACTACAGGGACACTGTTATGGAGGGGATCTGTGGATGACACATAGCATAAGATGCTATTTATGTGTCATCCACAGAACCCCCCATAACAGTGTCATCCACAGATCCCCATAACAGTGTCACCCACAGATCCCCCATAACAGTGTCACCCACAGATCCCCCATAACAGTGTCACCCACAGATCCTCCATAACACTGTTACCCATAGATCCCCCATAACAGTGTCACCCACAGATCCCCCATAACAGTGTCATTCACAGATCCCCCATAACAGTGTCATTCACAGATCCCCCATAACAGTGTCACTCACAGATCCCCATAACAGTGTCCTCAACAGATCCCCCATAATATTGTCATCCACAGACCACCATTAGTTCAAAACCCACCATAAGAACACCATTTGGTTCAAAATATATATTTTTTTATTATTTTCCTCCTCAAAAACCTGGGGAAGTGCGTCTTATAGGGCGAAAAATACGGTATTTTACTGGCAAAGTTATAAGGGGTTATTTTCTGCACTGTCACACAATATAGGGGGGTATTTTTTTGTTCAAATACTTTTATTGAAAAGGATAAAGAAAAGAACAATATATAACAGTTTTGAAGTGTATCTAGTTACTGTCATGGTACAGCATTGTTTAAATACTATCTGTTCAGAATAAAACAGATTTTGCATATCTTACATGAAGAATAAGGATTGTGAAATAAGATCAAACACTTCAGGAGAGGATTGTGGAACATCTAAAATCCCATGGATTGAAAGATGAAAAACAGCATGGGTTTACTTCAGGGAGATCGTGTCAAACTAATCTTATTGATTTTTTTGATTGGGTGACTAAAATAATAGATGGCGGAGGTGCATTAGACAACACTTATCTGGACCTTAGTAAGGCTTTTGATACTGTCCCACATAGAAGGCTTATAAATAAATTGCAGTCTTTGTGCGTGGACTCCCATATTGTTGAATGGATTAGGCAGTGGCTGAGGGACAGACAACAGAGGGTTGTAGTCAATGGAGTATATTCAGACCATGGTCTTGTTACCAGTGGGGTAACTCAGGGATCTGTTCTGGGACCCATATTGTTTAATATCTTTATCAGTGCAGAAGGCCTCGATGGTAAGGTGTTTCTTTTTGCTGATGACACAAAGATTTGGAACAGGGTTGATGTTCCTGGAGGGATACACCAAATGGAAAAGGATTTAGGAAAACTAGAGAAATGGTCAAAAATCTGGCAACTAAAATGTAATGTTGATAAGTGCAAGATAATGCACCTGGGGCGTAAAAACTCAAGAGCAGAATATAAAATCAGTGATACAGTCATAAACTCAGCATCTGATTTAGGTACTGAAAAAGTGGGTTTTAGAAATGTTCTGAAAAATTTCAAGATTAAAAAACTAAAATGGCATTCACAAAATGATCCAAACATGAAGTAGAAATATAGGGAATGCCAATTATTAGCTATTGGAGGAATTACTATCTATTATAAAAGTAGAGAAATTGAAATTCGGAAAATTAGCACATTTTTCAAAAAAAATTGTAAATTTTGATTTTTTTTTATAAATAATTTATTTATTTTTTACTCCATTTTACCAGTGTCATGAAGTACAATATGTGATGAAAAAATCTCAGAATGGTCTAGATAAGTAAATGGTCAGATTTTCAAAAAATGGCCTGGTCCTTAAGGTGAAAATGAGCCCGGTCCATAAGGGGCTAAATATTTTAATAGTATAGGTGTTTTTGTATGTGAACAATGCCCTTGATGTTGATTTTTTTTTATTGTTTAGGTATTTTGATTTTGGGGAAAGATTGTACTTTTAATAAAACTTTTAAAAAAAATTAACTTTTTATTAGGTCCCCAAGTGGACCACAACATGCAATTAGTGTTAAGTGAAGCATTCAAAGTGGAATTCGCTCCGAAGTTTAGGAAAACTTTGATTTGCAACAAAGCTAAATTTCCTCATGTTTCATGAGAATAAATCAGGTTTTCCTAATGTGGCGGCTACATACAGTGGATATAAAAAGTCTACACACTTTTTTCACCTTTAATGTGACCTATAAACTGTACCATTCAATTTGAAAACAAACTGAAATCTTTTAGGTGGAGGGAAGAAAACAAGAAAAACGCTAAAATAATGTGGTTGCATAACTGGGAATGTAGCTGTGTTCAGAATTAAGCAATCACATTCAAAATCATGTTAAATAGGAGTCAGCATACACCTGCCACCATTTAAAGTGCCTCTGATTAACCCCAAATAAAGTTCAGCCGCTCTAGTTGGTCTTTCCTGAAATTTTCTTAGTCGCATTCCACAGCAAAAGCCATGGTCCACAGAGAGCTTCCAAAACATCAGTTTGGGCTATGGAGTAGAGTGGCAAGATGAAAACCTTTTCTTACGAAGAAAAACATCCAAGCCAGGCTACATTTTGCAAAAACACATCTGAATCTCCCAAAAGCATGTGGGAAAAGGTGTTATGGTCTGATGAAACCAAGGTTGAACTTTTTGGCCATAATTCCAAAAGATAAGTTTGGCGAAAAAACAACATTGCACATCACCAAAAGAACACCATACCCACAGTGAAGCATGGTGGTGGCAGCATCATGCTTTGGGGCTGTTTTTCTTCAGCTGGAACTGGGGCCTTAGTTAAGCTAGAGGGAATTATGAAAAGTTCCAAATACCAGTCAATATTGGCACAAAACCTTCAGGCTTCCAGCATGACAACGACCCAAAGCATACATCCAAATCAACAAAGGAATGGCTTCACCAGAAGAAGATAATAGTTTTGGAATGGCCCAGCCAGAGCCCAGACCTGAATCTGATTGAAAATCTGTGGGGTGATCAGAAGACGGCTGTGCACAGGAGATGCCCTCGCAATCTGACAGATTTGGAGTGTTTTTGAAAAGAAGAATGGGCAAACCTTGCCAAGTCAAAATGTGCCATGCTGATAGACTCATTCCCCAAAAGACTGAGTGCTGTAATAAAATCAAAAGCTGCTTCAACATAAGTAAACTTATGCAACCATATTATTTTATTTTTAGATTTTTTCCTCCCTCTACCTAAAAGATTTTAGTTTGTGCTCAATTGAGTTGCACAGTTTATAGATCACATTAAAGGTGGAAAAAGTTCTGAAATGATTTATCTTTGTCTCATTTTTTTACATCACAGAAACCTGACATTTTAACAGGGGTGTGTAGACTTTTTATATCCTCTGTTACAAAGCAAAAGTAAAAAGCCTGTTAACATAAGATCACCCATAATGCTGTGCGGCCAGCCAATTTGCAGATAGCAATCCCCTGTGATGTCACAGCCCTATAAAACCCTAATCCCAGGCTATCGCCGCCATTTCACTGTGAGCTCAGAATAGGCAGAGGCGAGGTAAGGACTCATGCAGTAGAGACAATGAAACTGGTTTAAAAAGGATTATTGGAGAAGGGAGAGTGTAGTGACATAGTTTATAAGGCTGAAAAAAGACATCTTTCCATCTAGTTCAGTCAATTATCCTGCAAGTTGATCCAGAGGAAGGCAAAAAATCAACAAAAAACGGTGAGGTAGAAGCCAATTATCCCCCGCTTTGGGGGAAATAAAAATTCATTTCCGACTTCAATCAGGCAATCAGAATAACTTCCTGGATCAACGACCCCTCTTTAGTAGCTATAGCCTGTAATATTATTACACTCCAGAAATACATCCAGGCCCCTCTTGAATTCTTTAATTGTACTCACCATCACCACCTCCTCAGGCAGAGAGTTCCATAGTCTCACTGCTCTTACCGTAAAGAATCCTCTTCTATGTTTGTGTACAAACCTTCTTTCCTCTAGATGAAGAGGATGTCCCCTCGTCACAGTCACAGTCCTGGGGATAAATAGATGAAGGGAGAGATCTCTGTACTGATATATTTATACATAGTTATTAGAGCTTTCCTCAGTTGTCTTTTTCTAAAGTGAATATGCAGCCAGCCAGTCGCAGGGGGTAAACGTGAGGTTCACGGTAGACCAATGAGGGGTCAAATGGTATAAAACACTGTTCATCAGTAGGGATGAGCGAACCCGAACTGTAATTTTCGTAAAAGTCCGGGTTCGGGTTCGGTGTTCGTCGCTTTCGTGGCGCTTTTTGAAAGGCTGCAAAGCAGCCAATCAACAAGCGTCATACTACTTGCCCCAAGAGGCCGTCACAGCCATGCCTACTATTGGCATGGCTGTGATTGGCCAGAGCACCATGTGACCCAGCCTCTATTTAAGCTGGAGTCACATAGCGCCGCCCGTCACTCTGCTCTGATCAGCATAGGGAGAGGTTGCAGCTGCCACGTTAGGGCGAGATTAAGCAGTGATTAACTCCTTCAAAGGACTTCATTCAGAGATCGATCTGCAGCTGTGGATGATTGAACTGCTGCTATTGAATTGCTCACTGTTTTTAGGCTGCCCAGAGCGTTTTTCAGTCACTTTTTTCTGGGGTGATCGGCGGCCATTTTGTGTCTTGTGGTGTGCCAGCACAAGCTGCCACCAAGTGCATTTAACCCTCAATGGTGTGGTTGTTTTTTTGGCTAAATCCTACATCAGGGTGAAGCTGTCACACCAAGTGCATTTAACCAGCAATAGTCTGGTTATTTTTTGGCCATATACTACATCAGGGGCAAGCTGAGTCTGTCACCAAGTGCATTTAACCCTCAATGGTGTGGTTGTTTTTTGGCTAAATCCTACATCAGGTGAAGCTGTCACACCAAGTGCATTTAACCAGCAATAGTCTGTTTATTTTTTGGCCATATACTACATCAGGGGCAAGCTGAGCCTGTCACCAAGTGCATTTAACCCTCAATGGTGTGGTTGTTTTTTGGCTAAATCCTACATCAGGGTGAAGCTGTCACACCAAGTGCATTTAACCAGCAATAGTCTGTTTATTTTTTGGCCATATACTACATCAGGGGCAAGCTGAGCCTGTCACCAAGTGCATTTAACCCTCAATAGTGTGGTTGGTCAAGCTGTCACACCAAGTGCATTTAACCATCAATAGGGTGGTTATTTTTTGGCCATATCCCAGTCGAATTCTGTCAGTAAACCTATACCTGTCACCCAGCGCCTAAATACTAGGCCTCAAATTTATAGTCAGCTAAATCTGTGGTTATTTCTGTGGCTGGGCAAGTTATTTAGTGTCCGTCAAAGCACAGTTTTTGTTCTGGGTTGAAATACAATTCCCAATTTAGCAATTTCCTAATTTAGTGGTTTCTGCTGTATCAGAGCTATTTTAAATCTATCCCTAAAAGGGTATATAAGATTCAAGGTGCACATAGGGTCATTCTGAATAACTTCACACACACACGCTACTGTGCATTTCCAAGTCGAATTCTGTCAGTAAACCTATACCTGTCACCCAGCGCCTAAATACTAGGCCTCAAATTTATATTCAGCTAAATCTGTGGTTACTGCTGTGCCTGTATTAGTGTACCACGGTACCTAAATAGATAGCCAGATAGTGTTAGGTGTCTGTAAAAAAAGGCCTGAATTTGAATTCAATACATTGGGCCAAATAATATTTTTGTTGTTGTGGTGAACGATAACAATGAGGAAAACATCTAGTAAGGGACGCGGACGTGGACATGGTCGTGGTGGTGTTAGTGGACCCTCTGGTGCTGGGAGAGGACGTGGCCGTTCTGCCACATCCACATGTCCTAGTGTACCAACTACCTCAGGTCCCAGTAGCCGCCAGAATTTACAGCGATATATGGTGGGGCCCAATGCCGTTCTAAGGATGGTAAGGCCTGAGCAGGTACAGGCATTAGTCAATTGGGTGGTCGACAGTGGATTCAGCACGTTCACATTATCTCCCACCCAGTCTTCTGCAGAAAGCGCACAGATGGCGCCTGAAAACCAAGCCCATTAGTCTGTCACATCACCCCCATGCATACCAGGGAAACTGTCTGAGACTCAAGTTATGCAGCAGTCTCTTATGCTGTTTGAAGACTCCGCTGGCAGGGTTTCCCAAGGGCATCCAACTAGCCCTTCCCCATCGGTGGAAGACATAAAATGCACTGACGCACAGCCACTTATGTTTCCTGATGATGAGGACATGGGAATACCACCTCAGCACATCTCTGATGATGACGAAACACAGGTGCCAACTGCTGCGTCTTTCTGCAGTGTGCAGACAGAACAGGAGGTCAGGGAGGAAGACTGGGTGGAAGACGATGCAGGGGACGATGAGGTCCTAGACCCCACATGGAATGAAGGTCGTGCCACTGACTTTCACAGTTCGGAGGAAGAGGCAGTGGTGAGACCGAGCCAACAGCATAGCAAAAGAGGGAGCAGTGGGCAAAAGCAGAACACCCGCCGCCAAGAGACTCCTCCTGCTACTGACCGCCGCCATCTGGGACCGAGCACCCCAAAGGCAGCTTCAAGGAGTTCCCTGGCATGGCACTTCTTCAAACAATGTGCTGACGACAAGACCCGAGTGGTTTGCACACTGTGCCATCAGATCCTGAAGCGAGGCATTAACGTTCTGAACCTTAGCACAACCTGCATGACCAGGCACCTGCATGCAAAGCATGAACTGCAGTGGAGTAAACACCTTAAAACCAAGGAAGTCACTCAGGCTCCCCCTGCTACCTCTTCTGCTGCTGCCGCCTCGGCCTCTTCTGCTGCTGCCGCCTCGGCCTCTTCTGCTGCTGCCGCCTCGGCCTCTTCCTCCGCCTCTGGAGGAACGTTGGCACCTGCCGCCCAGCAAACAGGGGATGTACCACCAACACCACCACCACCTCCGTCACCAAGCATCTCAACCATGTCACACGGCAGCGTTCAGCTCTCCATCTCACAAACATTTGAGAGAAAGCGTAAATTCCCACCGAGCCACCCTCGATCCCTGGCCCTGAATGCCAGCATTTCTAAGCTACTGGCCTATGAAATGCTGTCATTTAGGCTGGTGGACACAGACAGCTTCAAACAGCTCATGTCGCTTGCTGTCATGTATGTTGTTCCCAGCCGGCACTACTTCTCCAAGAGAGCCGTGCCTTCCCTGCACAACCAAGTATCCGATAAAATCAAGTGTGCACTGCGCAACGCCATCTGTAGCAAGGTCCACCTAACCACAGATACGTGGACTAGTAAGCACGGCCAGGGACGCTATATCTCCCTAACTGCACACTGGGTAAATGTAGTGGCAGCTGGGCCCCAGGAGGAGAGCTGTTTGGCGCACGTCCTTCCGCCGCCAAGGATCGCAGGGCAACATACTTTGCCTCCTGTAGCCACCTCCTCCTACTCAGCTTCCTCCTCCTCTTCTTCCACCTGCTCATCCAGTCAGCCACACACCTTCACCACCAACTTCAGCACAGCCCGGGGTAAACGTCAGCAGGCCATTCTGAAACTCATATGTTTGGGGGACAGGCCCCACACCGCACAGGAGTTGTGGCGTGGTATAGAACAACAGACCGACGAGTGGTTGCTGCCGGTGAGCCTCAAGCCCGGCCTGGTGGTGTGCGATAATGGGCGAAATCTCGTTGCAGCTCTGGGACTAGCCGATTTGACGCACATCCCTTGCCTGGCACATGTGCTGAATTTGGTGGTGCAGAAGTTCATTCACAACTACCCCGAGCTGCTGCATAAAGTGCGGGCCGTCTGTTCGCGCTTCCGGGGTTCACATCCTGCCGCTGCTCGCCTGTCTGCGCTACAGCGTAACTTCGGCCTTCCCGCTCACCGCCTCATATGCGACGTGTCCACCAGGTGGAACTCCACCTTGCACATGCTGGACAGACTGTGCGAGCAGCAGCAGGCCATAGTGGAGTTTCAGCTGCAGCACGCACGGGTCAGTCGCACTGCGGAACAGCACCACTTCACCACCAATGACTGGGCCTCCATGCGAGACCTGTGTGCCCTGTTGCGCTGTTTCGAGTACTCCACCAACATGGCCAGTGGCGATGACGCCGTTATCAGCGTTACAATACCACTTCTATGTCTCCTTGAGATAACACTTAGGGCGATGATGGAAGAGGAGGTGGCCCAGGAGGAGGAGGAGGAAGAGGGGTCATTTTTAGCACTTTCAGGCCAGTCTCTTCGAAGTGACTCAGAGGGAGGTTTTTTGCAACAGCAGAGGCCAGGTACAAATGTGGCCAGCCAGGGCCCACTACTGGAGGACGAGGATGAGGAGGAGGTGGAGGAGGATGAGGATGAAGCATGGTCACAGCGGGGTGGCACCCAACGCAGCTCGGGCCCATTACTGGTGCGTGGCTGGGGAAAAAAGGCAGGACGATGACGATACGCCTCCCACAGAGGACAGCTTGTCCTTACCCCTGGGCAGCCTGGCACACATGAGCGACTACATGCTGCAGTGGCTGCGCAACGACAGCAGAGTTGCCCACATTTTAACGTGTGCGGACTACTGGGTTGCCACCCTGCTGGATTCACGGTACAAAGACAATGTGCCCACCTTACTTCTTGCACTGGAGCGTGATAGGAAGATGCGTGAGTACAAGCGCACGTTGGTAGACGCGCTACTGAGAGCATTCCCAAATGTCACAAGGGAACAAGTGGAAGCCCAAGGCCAAGGCAGAGGAGGAGCAAGAGGTCGCCAAGGCAGCTGTGTCACGGCCAGCTCCTCTGAGGGCAGGGTTAGCATGGCAGAGATGTGGAAAAGTTTTGTCAACACGCCACAGCTAACTGCACCACCACCTGATACGCAACATGTTAGCAGGAGGCAACATTTCACTAAAATGGTGGAACAGTACGTGTGCACACCCCTCCACGTACTGACTGATGGTTCGGCCCCATTCAACTTCTGGGTCTCTAAATTCTCCACGTGGCCAGAGCTAGCCTTTTATGCCTTGGAGGTGCTGGCCTGCCCGGCGGCCAGCGTTTTGTCTGAACGTGTATTCAGCACGGCAGGGGGCGTCATTACAGACAAACGCAGCTGCCTGTCTACAGCCAATGTGGACAAGCTGACGTTCATAAAAATGAACCAGGCATAGATCCCACAGGACCTGTTGTCATGGTCTTACCTCCTTGCTGTTCCCTTCGTTTGACATGTGCTGGCGGCCATCTTGGTTTCTGGGTTTTCTTGTAGCCTCCCACCCTGCAGCTCCTCCTTCCCACTGGGAGGAGCTGGATGCCTAGCTCATATATATAGGAGGTCTGTGGCTTCAGTTCCTTGCTTGGTCCTCCTGTGTTCACATGCTTCCAAGACTGCTGCTGCTTCTGGTTCCTGATCCTGGCCTCGTCTGACTACCCCGTTGGTTCCTGATTCCGGCTTCGTCTGACTACCCCGTTGGTTCCTGATTCCGGCTTCGTCTGACTACCCCGTTGGTTCCTGTTCCTGGCTTCGTCTGACTACCCTTCTGGTTCCTGACCTCTGTCTCCGCAAGACCCTGCTTCGGTTTAGCCATCCGTTCGGACTTTGCTACGGCTTGCTCTTCAATAAAACCTTCTTATTTTCCACTTATCTCTTGTTGTACGTCTGGTTCATGGTTCCATGACATTAGGACCAAGCCATGAATTCTGACGGTACAGGGTCACCCTCGCTACCTACGCTGGTTGCCAGACTTGATCAGCAGGATCACCTGTTGGGTCGGTTCGCTGTGGCGTTGCAAACCCTGCTTGAACGCACGGCTCATTTAGCTTCCGTTGCCGATGGGTCGGTTGTCGCTCCTGGGCCCGCTCCTACTGCCGCTCCGGTTGTTGCGCCAGAGTCTACCCTGACACCTGTTGCTGCGCCTGTGGTGTTTCAGGGTATGACCGGTTCTGCCCCCCTTCCACAGCGCTTTGGGGGAGAGCCAACTCAGTGCCGAGGTTTCCTTAACCAGGTGGGCATTTACTTCGAGTTGCTGCCACATGCCTTTCCTACTGAGAGATCAAGGGTGGGCTTCTTGATCTCGCTGCTCTCGGACAAGGCCTTGGCCTGGGCCAGCCCTTTATGGGAGAACAACAATCCGGTGGTTGCCGAGTTTTCCGGTTTTGTTGCTTCTCTTCGGAAGGTATTCGATGTGCCGGCTCGTGCTGCCTCTGCTGCGAAGCTCCTTATGTCCATCAGACAGGGTTCACGATCCGTAGCTGAATACGCCATTGAGTTTCGTACCCTGGCAGCAGAGGTGGGCTGGAATAATGAGGCTCTGGTCGCTGCTTTCTCTCATGGTCTCTCGGATGCCTTGAAGGATGAGGTTGCAGCTAAGGACCTACCAGTGGAGCTCGAGTCTCTTATTTCTTTCCTGATTTTGATTGACACCAGACTCAGGGAGAGACCTTCCTTTAAGGAGAGCCTGCGGAGGTCTCCTAACAGATTGGCGCCTACGTTTGCTGTCCCACCCGTGCCTCCCTCTCCTCCCACGCCTCCTGGGGATGACTTGTCTGGGGGTGAACCCATGCAGCGGGGGTTTGCTCGCCTGTCTGAGGGGGAGAGGGTACTCCGGAGACGCGAGGGCCGATGCATGTACTGTGGTCTCGGTGGGCATTTTCGGTTGGCATGTCCGAACCGTCCGGGAGAACGCTCGCACCTGAGGTCCTGTCGGGGGCAGATCTTGGGTGGAGTCTCCTCGTCCCCGGTTTCCCGTGTTGACAAACCACTGATCACGGTTGTCCTCTCCTGGGTCGGGGGCTCGGTGACGACCCAGGCGTTGGTGGACTCTGGTGCTGGTGGTTTGTTCATTGATAGAGTGTTCGTTGCCGCCAATTCCATTCCTCTGCAGCCTCGAGGTTCCCCACTGGCTCTTGAGGCGATAGACGGCAGACCCCTTCTGCCGCCACACGTGACTCATGAGACCCTTCCAGTGGGGATGGCCATTGGTGCCGTTCACAGAGAGTCGGTCTGTCTCCAGGTTATTTCGTCTCCACACTACTCGGTGGTCTTGGGGTACCCCTGGCTCCAGAAGCATAATCCGACTTTCGATTGGAGATCGGTCGAGATCCTCTCGTGGTCACCGCAGTGTGGGGCTAGTTGCATCCATGGGCCTGTCAAGTTGCTGTGTACTTCCTCGGACTCTCTGTTGCCTCCTGAATACGAAGAGTACCGGGATGTATTCGATAAGGTGCGCGCGGTTGCCCTACCTCCGCACCGCCCATACGATTGTGCCATAGAGTTACAATCCGGTGCCGTTCCTCCTCGTGGCAAAGTCTATCCACTGTCGGTAGCGGAGAATGAGGCCATGGAGGAGTACGTGAGGGAGGCGCTTTCACGCGGACACATTCGCAAATCCTCGTCCCCGGCAGGGGCTGGATTTTTCTTTGTGAAAAAGAAGGGCGGCGAGTTGAGGCCTTGCATCGATTACAGGGGTCTCAATCGCATCACGATCAAGAACGCTTACCCGATACCCTTGATTTCCGAGCTGTTCGATCGCCTCAAAGGGGCCACGGTCTTTACCAAACTCGACCTGAGGGCGGCATATAACCTGGTAAGGATCAAGGCGGGCGATGAGTGGAAGACCGCGTTTAACACCAGGACCGGTCATTATGAATCCTTGGTTATGCCCTTTGGGTTGTGCAATGCGCCCGCAGTCTTCCAGGAATTCATCAACGATGTTTTCCGTGACCTGTTGCAGCAGTGTGTGGTGGTCTATTTGGATGACATCTTGGTATATTCTGCATCCATGGAGGCCCACATTCTGGATGTCAGACGAGTGTTGCAACGCTTACGAGAGAACAAGCTGTTCGGTAAGCTTGAGAAATGCGAATTTCACCGATCCCAGGTAACCTTCTTAGGTTACATCATTTCCGCTGAGGGGTTCTCCATGGATCCTGAGAAGGTTTCGGCTGTCTTACAGTGGCCCCAGCCCAGTGGGCTTCGTGCCCTGCAGCGCTTTTTGGGCTTCGCCAATTATTATCGGAAGTTCATCAGGGACTTTTCCATGCTAGCCAAGCCTCTCACGGATCTGACCAGGAAGGGCAGTAATCCTCAGGTCTGGCCGCTCGAGGCCATCCGAGCTTTTGAGGCTCTAAAGTCCGCCTTTGTGTCGGCTCCGATTCTGTCGCATCCCAACCCTGGGTTGCCTTTTGTCCTCGAGGTGGACGCGTCTGAGACGGGAGTAGGCGCCCTCCTGTCTCAGCGTAGAACACCAGAGGGTCCTCTGCTTCCTTGTGGGTTTTACTCCCGGAAACTGTCTTCCGCGGAGTGCAACTATCAGATTGGTGACAGGGAGTTATTGGCCATCGTGCAGGCCCTTAAAGAATGGAGGCACTTGCTCGAGGGCTCGGTGGTTCCGGTTCTCATCCTGACGGACCACAAGAATCTGACCTACCTCTCTGAGGCCAAGAGATTGACACCACGTCAGGCCAGATGGGCTCTGTTCTTGTCACGTTTTAATTACGTGGTCTCCTACCTACCCGGCTCCAAGAACATCAGAGCGGATGCCTTATCACGGCAGTACTCCGAGCTGTCCGGGGAGGAGTCGATTCCGACTACGGTCATACCCCCGAATCAGATCCTGGCCGCTATTCGCACCAGCCTGACTTCTCCTCTGGGTGAGCAGATTTTGGCGGCTCAATCTGGTGCTCCCTCTGGGAGACCCAACGGCAGATGTTTTGTGCCTGAGGAGTTGCGCACTCGGTTGTTGCGAACCTACCATAACTCCAAGGCCGCGGGGCACCCTGGAAAGAATCAGCTGTCCTGGGCGGTTTCACGTCTGTTCTGGTGGCCTTCTCTACGTTCCGACATCGCCGCATATGTAGCGGCATGCTCCGTTTGTGCCCAGAGTAAGTCCCCTCGGCACCTTCCGTTGGGCCTTTTGCAACCCATAGCCACCGGGGAGCGTCCATGGTCACACCTGGGGATGGATTTCATTGTGGACCTCCCTGCATCCCGAGGCCATACGGTCATTCTCATGATTGTGGATCGGTTTTCCAAAATGTGCCACTGTGTTCCTCTCAAGAAGTTACCCTCTGCACAAGAGTTGGCCTCGATTTTTGCCAGGGAGGTCTTCCGGTTGCACGGTTTGCCCAAGGAGATTGTGTCGGATCGGGGGAGTCAGTTTGTGTCCAGGTTCTGGCGCGCCTTTTGCTCCCAGTTGGGGATTCATCTCTCTTTCTCCTCGGCCTACCACCCTCAGTCCAATGGGGCCGCAGAACGATCCAATCAGGCCTTGGAGCAATTCCTTCGTTGCTATGTTTCCGATCACCAAGACAATTGGGTTGACCTCCTGCCTTGGGCTGAGTTTGCCAGGAACACGGCGGTGAACTCTTCCTCTGGGACGTCTCCCTTCATGGCCAATTATGGGTTCCAACCTGCCGTGTTACCGGAGGTATTCTCTCCCCAGGATATTCCGGCTGTGGAGGATCACCTTTCCGTCCTACGTGCTTCTTGGGTACAGATCCAGAGGTCCCTTGAGGTCTCTGCGCAGCGCCAGAAACTCCAGGCTGATCGCAGACGAGCGCCCGCTCCTTCCTACCAGGTCGGAGACCGCGTATGGTTGTCCACCCGCAACCTCAACCTTCGAGTGCCCACTCCCAAGCTGGCGCCTCGCTTTGTTGGTCCATTCCGAGTGCTTCGCAGGGTAAACCCGGTAGCCTATGCCCTTGCGCTTCCTCCTGGCATGCGGATCTCCAACGTGTTTCATGTCTCCCTGTTGAAGCCACTGGTGTGTAATCGTTTCACTTCCTCGATTCCTCGGCCTCGTCCGGTCCAAGTGGGCAATCGTGAGGAGTATGAGGTGAGCAATATCCTGGACTCACGCCTGGTCCGCGGCCGGGTGCAGTTTTTGGTCCATTGGCGTGGTTATGGTCCAGAGGAGCGTTCCTGGGTTCCCTCCGCAGATGTCCATGCTCCTGTCTTGCTCCGAGCCTTCCACGCACGCTTCCCTCAGAAACCGTTCCTTACTCCGCGGAGGAGGGGCCCTTGAGGGGGAGGTACTGTCATGGTCTTACCTCCTTGCTGTTCCCTTCGTTTGACATGTGCTGGCGGCCATCTTGGTTTCTGGGTTTTCTTGTAGCCTCCCACCCTGCGGCTCCTCCTTCCCACTGGGAGGAGCTGGATGCCTAGCTCATATATATAGGAGGTCTGTGGCTTCAGTTCCTTGCTTGGTCCTCCTGTGTTCACATGCTTCCAAGACTGCTGCTGCTTCTGGTTCCTGATCCTGGCCTCGTCTGACTACCCCGTTGGTTCCTGATTCCGGCTTCGTCTGACTACCCCGTTGGTTCCTGATTCCGGCTTCGTCTGACTACCCCGTTGGTTCCTGTTCCTGGCTTCGTCTGACTACCCTTCTGGTTCCTGACCTCTGTCTCCGCAAGACCCTGCTTCGGTTTAGCCATCCGTTCGGACTTTGCTACGGCTTGCTCTTCAATAAAACCTTCTTATTTTCCACTTATCTCTTGTTGTACGTCTGGTTCATGGTTCCATGACACCTGTCCATCCCTTGTGCAGATTAGACATTAACTACCTCCCCTTAACCATATATTATTGTACTCCAGGGCACTTCCTCATTCAATCCTATTTTTATTTTCATTTTACCATTATATTGCAAGGCTACCCAAAGTTGAATGAACCTCTCCTCTGCCTGTGTGCTGGGCCTAAATATATGCCAATGGACTGTTGCAGTGGTGGCTGACGTGAAGCCTGATTCTCTGCTATGACATGCAGACTAATTCTCTGCTGACATGAAGACAGATTCTCTGTTACGGGACCTCTCTCCTCTGCCTGTGTGCTGGGCCTAAATATATGACAATGGACTGTTGCAGTGGTGGCTGACGTGAAGCCTGATTCTCTGCTATGACATGCAGACTGATTCTCTGCTGACATGAAGCCAGATTCTCTGTTACGGGACCTCTCTCCTTTCCCTGGGTGCTGGGCCTAAATATATGACAATGGACTGTTCCAATGTTGGGTGACGTGAAGCCTGATTCTCTGCTATGACATGCAGACTGATTCTCTGCTGACATGAAACCAGATCCTCTGTTACGGGACCTCTCTCCTCTGCCTGGGTGCTGGGCCTAAATATATGACAATGGACTGTTGCAGTGGTGGCTGACGTGAAGCCTGATTCTCTGCTATGACATGCAGACTAATTCTCTGCTGACATGAAGCCAGATTCTCTGTTGCGGGACCTCTCTCCTCTGCCTGGGTGCTGGGCCTAAATATATGACAATGGACTGTTGCAGTGGTGGCTGACGTGAAGCCTGATTCTCTGCTATGACATGCAGACTGATTCTCTGCTGACATGAAGCCAGATTCTCTGTTACGGGACCTCTCTCGTCTGCCTGGGTGCTGGGCCTAAATATATGACAATGGACTGTTGCAGTGGTGGCTGACGTGAAGCCTGATTCTCTGCTATGACATGCAGACTAATTCTCTGCTGACATGAAGCCAGATTCTCTGTTGCGGGACCTCTCTCCTCTGCCTGGGTGCTGGGCCTAAATATATGCCAATGGACTGTTGCAGTGGTGGCTGACGTGAAGCCTGATTCTCTGCTATGACATGCAGACTGATTCTCTGCTGACATGAAGACAGATTCTCTGTTACGGGACCTCTCTCCTCTGCCTGGGTGCTGGGCCTAAATATATGACAATGGACTGTTGCAGTGGTGGCTGACGTGAAGCCTGATTCTCTGCTATGACATGCAGACTGATTCTCTGCTGACATGAAGCCAGATTCTCTGTTGCGGGACCTCTCTCCTCTGCCTGGGTGCTGGGCCTAAATATATGACAATGGACTGTTGCAGTGGTGGCTGACGTGAAGCCTGATTCTCTGCTATGACATGCAGACTGATTCTCTGCTGACATGAAGACAGATTCTCTGTTACGGGACCTCTCTCCTCTGCCTGGGTGCCGGGGCCTAAATATCTGAGAATGGACTGTTCCAGTGGTGGGTGACGTGAAGCCAGATTCTCTGCTATGGGACCTCTCTCCAATTGATATTGGTTAATTTTTATTTATTTTATTTTTATTTTTATTCATTTCCCTATCCACATTTGTTTGCAGGGGATTTACCTACATGTTGCTGCCTTTTGCAGCCCTCTAGCCCTTTCCTGGGCTGTTTTACAGCCTTTTTAGTGCCGAAAAGTTTGGGTCCCCATTGACTACAATGGGGTTCGGGTTCGGGACGAAGTTCGGATCGGGTTCGGATCCCGAACCCGAACATTTCCGGGAAGTTCGGCCGAACTTCTCGAACCCGAACATCCAGGTGTCTGCTCAACTCTATTCATCAGTTTACTCACGGTTAGCAGATAGCCTCCCTGGGCTGGCAGCACAGTGTTGAGGTGGACAGCACGAAATCCTCCGGGGCATGCTCTGTGGTAGGAAGCATCAGCCAAAATGGTGGTTGAGGTGCCCTTGAGTTAAGGGTGCTTAGGGTGCTTGTTACGGCTGAGTCCTTTGATGGATTTTGTCGTGACGCCAATACCGTTAATGGTGGTACAACCATAGGTAGTAATAATGAGGTAGACAGTGGTAAGATGCAACTCACTACTTTTACTTTAGTGGTTTTTCAGTTGCAGTCGTACAATAATGCAGTCTTTAGGCTTGTCAGGTGTTTGGTTGGTTTTGGAGCAGTGGGTTAGGTGTACCTGGTTCCTTTAGATGCTTTGGATCCTATTCCTTGTCTTTCCCTACAAACTGAACATGTGTAGACAGGAAAACTCAACTGTCCCTCAGAAGGTTGGTGTGGCTGCCTGAAGCTATAAACCTCCACCATGCAAAGGTGACTGTGGCCCTAAATAATGGCTCTTATCACCGATGAATTCCTAGGAATGCTTGTTTCTTTTCCAGGGAGGCAAACTCTTCTCCTACTGGTCAGGGATGCAAGTCTATAGTCCAGCTACAGAAGGAAAACGCTCTTCTCCGCCTAAACATCTGAGTAAACCCCTTCTAGCGAAGTTGGCTCCACTCACTAATCTGTGTTGCAAAGTCTTCACTCTATCTTTCCTCCCACTAATTTGATCTGACTACCTCAGATCTGATCACTTCTGAACTACATCCTAGTTAATCTGATTTGCCTTGACTAATCTGTCTCACTAGGCCTGACCTGAGTATATCTAGGACCTGAACTTTATCCCCATCTAGTGGCGGGATGTATAAATTGCACCTAATAGGCCTGTTAACAGGGATTTTGCAGTTACACAAATGCAAAATTATACATAACAACCTAGTGCTTGTAATAATATAAAAAATGCTTTTAAGCAGTGCCTATGTAGTGTCCCACTAGATATGGGTGGGCACTACACAAGGGTCAATTGGTGTGCGCATTACTCTTACTCACAAGGAACAGAAATGTCATATTTTATTCTGCATTTAATGTATGTTTTACTGTGTTGTTAGATGCAATGTACCCCTGTCTAATGCAGCAGCAGGCCTAGTTGGGTGTAGTTAGACATCCCAGACACTAGAGGGAGATAGGGAGCCCCTAGTATAAATGTCCAGGCCCAGACAGGGAGAGTTAGTGCAGAGTCAGGAGTCTGAGAAGACACAGGTTAAGAAGCCTGCTCCTGACATGCAGCTGGATAGCCCTGGCTGCTAGTGATGTCCAGGAGGCTGTTGAGAAGCTCCAGCCTGCCTGAAGAACAAGAGAGCCTAAGTTAGCTCTGAAGAGATACCCCAGTTGCAGGATTCAACCTCCTGGGAGAAACCGACAGTATCCACCTGATAGGAGGAGGCGTCCCAGGGTAAGCCAAGTGCCCCTGATAGGCAGAAGAACTTAGGACCCATTGCAAGCAGTGTAATACCTGAGGAAGGAAGTAACCAAGGATATAAGCCACCCTTTTAGGCATCCGGGCCTTGGGAATTATCAAGCCAGAGTAGGAGTTCTAGAAAGGACAGTGTAAAAGTACAACCTGCTGCTGAGTGCTTGTGGAATTTACCCTCAGTGTAACTTGCATGTCTATTGCCTGCCATACTTGTGAATAAGCCCCTTTTGTGGAACTGTAATCTGAAGACTATACTACTCCCTGCTGTACAAAGTTGGATTGTCCAGTAAAGTTTATGTTTGGTTCACTGCATACTTGTGTACCGTTATCTTTCCAACCACCAACCGGCGTGCCACCGGCCAAAGGCACTGGCGTCACGAATACCACAGGGACCTTGCCCCAGGCACAGAAAATACCTGTAACATCCAGGGCACCTCAACTACCATCAGGCCTGGTCCCTATCTACAGAGCGTGCCCCAGAGGAACTGTGTCTACCTCTCCTTCACTGCCACGCGCCTGCCCAGGGTTCTTCAAATATAGTGAGTACCCTCGATTGCCCATAACTGTGACCTCACTTCGTCATCCCCTGCGGGTCTGGCGTGTTGCATAAATTGGCGTCACGAACAGGATACGAATATTCCTGCGCCATAGCGGATATAAAAACTGTGTGCTGAAAATTGTCTTAAAGTGACAAGCCCTAATTATTTTATTGCAAATTACTGGGCCAAAGTGAACTGTAGTATTTGCGGTGTGAAGATTGCATTGTATGGACTGTTTTCTGCTTATTTAAGCCACCGCTTGCTGTCAGTGAATAGACAGCTATTTTGCTCAAAGATGGCCGCTGAGCTTGCTTGAAATTGTTTGCTGCGTCATCTTCATCTTAAATTGGCGGTAAAAATTGGCGCCTTCTGCTAAAAGTGCGGGAAGGCTGTATGCTGGCGCCACCGCCCTGTCTGGACATTTGCATGTCTGCTGTAATGGACTCCGCCTCCCCCATACTGGAGTACCTGGGGGGCGGCCTCCCAGTGCAATGGGAGGATCTGTCTGAACTTATTGGCGCCACCCTGTCGCTCTCCAGAGAAGGATCGAGCATGTTGAGGAGTGAGGACTTTCCTGCTGATATGTCCGCGCCTGATTTATTAACCATGAATGTGACTGGTGTTGAGCAAGAGGACGCTCCACCAGCCTACTCTCCGGGACCTGAGAGACCCGCCTGCCCGCCACCGAGGACGCAACCGGAGACCTACTATGGCTCCTGGAGAGACTTCTTCCAGCCCTCGTTCAAGTGGTCCGCATTGATGGCAGAGATCCGGGAGGCCGCAATTAAGAAGACGACTAAAACTAAGATTTACTACGAAGAACTGGCAAAGACCGTTCACGAGTGCCACACTGACACACAACCCCGCCTGGAAAGGAGGATGGGGTTGGTTGTGGCCTTTGACAAGGACCGAGGCTTCGGTTTTATAAAAGATTACCTGACTGGACGAGACTTATATGTCAACAGGAGGTCCGTCAAGCGGAGTTACCTCCCAGAACGTCTACACAACCTCCGCGAGGGAGAGGAGGTTGAATTTACCCCTGCTGAGGGCCTGCGAGGCCCCTACGCCACTGCCGTGTCCCGTCCTAGGAAGAAGACAGAGGACTGGGACCTTGATGAGGACTACTCTGGCTGCGAGCGTGAGTCTGTGCGCTCTCCGGAGGACAACCCTGGCTGCGAGCGTGAATCTGAATGCTCTCCAGGACCGGCCCATCATGCCTTCCAGGAACGGGGCTCTTTCATTGGCCCAAATGTGTTCTGGCAGCCGACAGTGGTAGAGAAGAGGGTTAGCCCATGGCCCTCACCTGAGTTGCCTCGCAGGGAGAAAACTATCCGTGAGCTTCAGGATGCAGAGAGATTCAAAGCTGCCCTGGAGAATATCCGCAGAGGGTGGAAAGCGGACGCCTCACCTGAGCCTGCAGCGGCTGCGCAGGACGAACCACCCACCGCCCAAGTGCCGACAACGACAGCGGAGACCAACGATCCCGACTCCAAAAGCCTGGACGACCAGATCGTGTGGCTGGAGCTGAAACTGCGGGAGCTACGCCAGGCTGCCACCGCCAGGATTCGGACTCCACCTGGCCTACAACGTAAGGACTCGGACGTCTCCGGGTCTAAGGTGAGAGTACTTGTCCCTGCCAGTCGTCCCTCCTTAGTACCGACACCTGCGGTGGGATCCTCATACGCTGTGCACCGGCGCACAGAGCCAGTTGTTCCAGAACCCACCGGACCGCTTGCAGCAGCGGTACCCAGGCCAGTGCAGCAGCCTACGATTGTTATGCCTGCTCCGGTGAGGTCAGCGACTGTGATAACCCCTAGGCCTATGGGGCCAATACCTATTAGGGGTCCATTTATGTTACAATTGCCCCCCAATACTGTGTTGTGGGCACATCCATCGATTGAACCTCAGTACAGGCCCAATATACAAATGGAGCCAGGGAGCACCACTGAAATGCAGAGTGGGTATGACTTGCCCCTGTGAATTGGCCTGCTAGGCCCTTGATGTTTGCTTGTTTTGCCAAGGGATCCTAAAGAAGATTTAACTCTTTCAGGACAGGAGTCCTTCGTTGTTTTGGCCCTCTGTTGCTGCTGCCAGTTACCCACGGCTCAGTGGAGGCGGCAAGCCACTGAAGTACCACGTGCAGCAAGGCCATCTTGTTTACAGGACCTCCTGCCTGCTTTCTCAGAGTGAAAACCCAGTTGTGCCTGTTTCCATGTTGCACCTTTTAACCCTTTAACCCCCTTTTCAGGTTGATTAAGGGTATTACAGCACTACTTTGATGTGTATGCCATTTAAATAATGTGGACTATTTTATGTGCTGCTATTTTATTATGCAACTGGAATTTAAAGGAATTGGGCCCAGAGATAGACTCAAATGCACATGAGCCTCTGAGATTTTGCTATTATTTTAAAGTATTGTGCCCAGAGATGGACTCCACCCCGTGCGAGCCTCTGTGATGCTTGCTATGATTCCTAAAGGTCTTATATCTCTACTTAGCTGTGGAATGAACAAAAAGAAAAGAAACTGGGTACGGACTCATTTTAAATGCTTTGAGCCTCCAAAGAATTGTTATTTAATGTTTACATTTTCCATGGACTACAACTGTTCTATCATGGACAATTTGCACTTAAAAAGTATTATATGGACTATCCTGGTATTTATTGTTACGCTGTGCCAGGTCAGCGCCCCTGTTCCCATTGTTGTATCCTGAGAGAAGAGAACGACGCCCCTTTTCACCATTACTTGCTCCTATTCCAGTGGAACTGCCTAATATATGTATACATATAATGTATATTTTGCAAATGTAGATGTGTTTTCCTGCTTTGCTTTATCGTCCTCCTTACAGGTGCAGTATCCAGCTGTGCAGGGACCCTCCATGTTGCGCCGAGGACGGGCAACGTTATAGCGTGGGGGTATGTAGTGTCCCACTAGGTATGGGTGGGCACTACACAAGGGTCAATTGGTGTGCGCATTACTCTTACTCACAAGGAACAGAAATGTCATATTTTATTCTGCATTTAATGTATGTTTTACTGTGTTGTTAGATGCAATGTACCCCTGTCATACTTGTGAATAAGCCCCTTTTGTGGAACTGTAATCTGAAGACTATACTACTCCCTGCTGTACAAAGTTGGATTGTCCAGTAAAGTTTATGTTTGGTTCACTGCATACTTGTGTACCGTTATCTTTCCAACCACCAACCGGCGTGCCACCGGCCAAAGGCACTGGCGTCACGAATACCACAGGGACCTTGCCCCAGGCACACAAAATACCTGTAACATCCAGGGCACCTCAACTACCATCAGGCCTGGTCCCTATCTACAGAGCGTGCCCCAGAGGAACTGTGTCTACCTCTCCTTCACTGCCACGCGCCTGCCCAGGGTTCTTCAAATATAGTGAGTACCCTCGATTGCCCATAACTGTGACCTCACTTCGTCATCCCCTGCGGGTCTGGCGTGTTGCACCTACACACACGTAGTGGGACGCTGCAAATAACCCTAATTTTGATAATCTTTCAGGGTAATGTATTCCCACCATTCAAGTTATTACTTTAGTTGCCCTCCTCTGGACCCTCTCCAGCTCTGCTATGTCTGCCTTGCTCACAGGAGCCCATAACTGTATACAGTCCTCCATGTGTGGTCTGACTAATGATTTGTAAAGTGGTAGGACTATGTTCTCATCACGGGCATCTATGCCCCATTTTGATGCAACCCATTATCTTATAGACCTTGGCAGAAGCTGCCTGACACTAGTTTCTACAGCTTAGTTTGCTGTTCACTAAAATTCTTAGGTCCTTTTCCATGTCAGTGTTAGGCTACTTTCACACTTGCGCTTGATCGGATCCGTTCTGAACGGATCCGATCATATTAATGCAGACGGAGGCTCCGTTCAGTACGGATCCGTCTGCATTAATAACTTTAAAAAATTTCGCAAGTGCGCAAGTAGCCTGCGCGGATCCGTTCAGACTTTCAATGTAAAGTCAATGGGGGACGGATCCGCTTGAAGATTGAGCCATATGGTGACATCTTCAAGCGGATCCGTTCCCATTGACTTACATTGTAAGTCTGAACGGATTCGCACGCCTCCGCACGGCCAGGCGGACACCCGAACGCTGCAAGCAGCGTTCAGCTGTCCGCCTGTCCGTGCGGAGGCGAGCGGAGCGGAGGCTGAACGCCGCCAGACTGATGCAGTCTGAGCGGATCCGCATCCATTCAGACTGCATCAGGGCTGGACGGAGACGTTTGGGTCCGCTCGTGAGCTCCTTCAAACGGAGCTCACGAGCGGACCGACGAACGCTAGTGTGAAAGTAGCCTTACCGAGTGTTTTACCATTTATTATGTACGGCTGACTTGTATTATTCCTACCCATGTGCATAACCTTACATTTGTCAGTGTTAAACCTCATCTGCCACTTATCAGCCAAGCCTGCAATCTATCCAGATCCCTCTGTAGTAGTATACTGTCCTCTTCAGTGTTAATTACTTTACTCAGTTTACTGTCATCTGCAAAAATTAATATTTTACTGTGCAAGCATATTACAAGATCATTAAAGGGTTTCTACCACTTCGGTTGCACATATTTAGCTCTCAGACACTAGCGATCCGCTAGTGTCTGCTCTGCCCAACCATCCTAATATAATTGCTTTTGGGGCAGCCGTTTTGCTAAAAAAAGAACTTTTATTAATATGCTAATGAGCCTCTAGGTGCTATGGGGGCGTCATTAGCACCTAGAGGCTCCGTCTACCTTCAGAAACTGCCGCCGCCCAGCGCGTCCCTCCAGCCCGCCCATCTCCTCCTGAATGCGATCCTCCTTGTGAGCGCATGTATTCTGCGCATGCGCAGTGAATGTCTGACCGCTTCCTTGCTCAGACATCTCCACTGCGCCTGCGCGATGACGCCATAGTGCTCCGAGGAACCCTTTATTAAATATATTGTAGAGAATAGGGCCCAATACTGACCCCTGAGGTACCTGACTAGTGACAGTGACCCAATCTGAGTGTGTACCATTAATAACCACCCTCTGTTTTCTATCATTGAGCCAGTTACTTACCCACATACAGACATTTTCTCCCAGTCCAAGCATTCTCATTTTATATACTAACCTTTTATGTGGTACAGTGTCAAATGCTTTGGAGAAGTCCAGATATACGACATACATTCAGAATTAATTTTTATCTTAGTGATACAGTTAGTGTGTCTGAGTATATAAGGCAGGTGTAATCACCATGTGCACCATTTCAGGATGGCTTTTTTTTTTTTTTGCCCTGTATATGTGTGCAGTGGAGCAAAATTGATTATAGCAAATGTTTTCGATTCGTTTTTGTGCTACATAGTGTCAGTATGACTTCACGGTTAAATACTTCGCCCTGTACAGTTGTGCAGTTGAGTGAAATTGATTATAGCGAATACCTTCTGTTAGTTATTGCTTTACATAGAGTCAGTATGACACCAAGGTTAAATATGTTGCCCTGTACATGTATGTAGTGCAACTAAATTGATTATAGCTAATGTCTTCTGTTAGATTTTACGTTACATAGCATCAGTATCACACCACGGTTAAATATTTCATCCTGTACATGTGTGAAGTGTAGCAATATTTATCATAGTGAATGCCTTCCGTTAGTGATATAATTGTTATAGACTACGACCTACAGACAGTTGCCTGGGCCCTCCAAAGGAGTAGGCAGTGGCAAAAATGCTGCTTTAGCCAGCACAAGTAGCAGCAGAAGAAGGGGTGGTGGTAGCAGCAGCTGCAGCAACAGACCAGGGGTGCCACTGTCATCTATCAGTTGTGTTTTGACCAGCAACCCAGCTCTACTGGAATGGTTCACTCACTCTTCGCAATCATCTCAAGTTACATCAGATACACACAGCCAGCAATCAGTGAATTCCTCTGACACACACTTAGTTGGCATGGCTCAGGACATTTATCTATGCACTCAATCTGTCCTGGACCTACCTTTTCCTTTTGCTGCTCCTTCTGTTAGCCAAGGAATGTTTGCCACTGGCTCTGCTCCACTTTTCAATAACGATGACCTTTGTGGAGACAGTCAGCAGTTACAGGCCAGCACAGACTTGGAGGAGAGGTCGTCTGTGGACTCCTATCGATGTGCAACTACCTATGATGGGAGAATATGTGGGATCACTTGTTGAGAGAGATTAAAGACGCGTGCAAGAGACAGGTAAGGGCGACACAAGTGACGACCACACAGAGGTAGATGATGATGTAGCCGATCACACATGGGAGTCGGGTGAAGAGGGGGCTTCGTCATCAAGAGAGTGCAAAGGTGGCAGTTTGCCTGTGAGAAATCATGGTGGAAGTGTGCCCGAGAGACAACAGGGTGGAGGCGTGCCCGTGAGACAGTATGGTGGAAGCATGCCCATGAGACCGCATGGTGGATATGTGCCTGTGAAACAGCAGGGTGGAAGCAGTGGAAGATCTGGAGCCAAACGAGGGTAGGGTACATCGTCTGCTACTCAGGACACTACCTGTAAGGAACACACTAGGAGTGCACAGGCTGCATCACGCAGTGGTGGAGGGAAAATGGTATACTCGACAGTGTGGGAATATTTCACACTGTCACTGGGGGACGTTAATGTGGTGGTATGCAGGATGTGTGGGCAGAAGGTGAGGTGCGGGCAGGGTGCTAATGTTGGCATGATGGCCTTACGTCAATATATGAAGCGTCACCATAAAGTGGTGTGGGAAAACTGATGACTGATGCAGCAACCGCTGCATCTCACTCCAGCCTGCACCCCCTCTCCAGCAGTCAGAGCTCGCCAACGTCAGCAGAAGGAAGCTGTCGCTCCTTCCCATCAACTTCAATGTTGTCTATTACTCCTGATGCTTCTCCTTATGCTTGTTTCAACATCAATTGATCACTGAGGTGATTGCAAAAACACAGTATGCGTGTACTTCTTCTTCTGTCACTCAGGGAATTTCCCATGACCATTTTTCTCTCCTGTTTTATCGGTTCGTTGGATCCAATTGCTGGTCAACTGCTGTGCCACGAGGTACTCTTCATATGCAGTTTCACGTTTGGCTAACATGCTGTATTATATGACAGCTACTAGTTTTCAGACTCCTGTCCCTTATGGCAATAATCCAAGGGCCATGTGTCATGGAACCATGAACCAGACGTACAACAAGAGATAAGTGGAAAATAAGAAGGTTTTATTGAAGAGCAAGCCGTAAGCAAAGTCCGAACGGATGGCTAAACCGAAGCAGGGTCTTGCGGAGACAGAGGTCAGGAACCAGAAGGGTAGTCAGACGAAGCCAGGAACAGGAACCAACGGGGTAGTCAGACGAAGCCGGAATCAGGAACCAACGGGGTAGTCAGACGAAGCCGGAATCAGGAACCAACGGGGTAGTCAGACGAGGCCAGGATCAGGAACCAGAAGCAGCAGCAGTCTTGGAAGCATGTGAACACAGGAGGACCAAGCAAGGAACTGAAGCCACAGACCTCCTATATATATGAGCTGGGCATCCAGCTCCTCCCAGTGGGAAGGAGGAGCCGCAGGGTGGGAGGCTACAAGAAAACCCAGAAACCAAGATGGCCGCCAGCACATGTCAAACGAAGGGAACAGCAAGGAGGTAAGACCATGACAGTACCTCCCCCTCAAGGGCCCCTCCTCCGCGGAGTAAGGAACGGTTTCTGAGGGAAGCGTGCGTGGAAGGCTCGGAGCAAGACAGGAGCATGGACATCTGCGGAGGGAACCCAGGAACGCTCCTCTGGACCATAACCACGCCAATGGACCAAAAACTGCACCCGGCCGCGGACCAGGCGTGAGTCCAGGATATTGCTCACCTCATACTCCTCACGATTGCCCACTTGGACCGGACGAGGCCGAGGAATCGAGGAAGTGAAACGATTACACACCAGTGGCTTCAACAGGGAGACATGAAACACGTTGGAGATCCGCATGCCAGGAGGAAGCGCAAGGGCATAGGCTACCGGGTTTACCCTGCGAAGCACTCGGAAGGGACCAACAAAGCGAGGCGCCAGCTTGGGAGTGGGCACTCGAAGGTTGAGGTTGCGGGTGGACAACCATACGCGGTCTCCGACCTGGTAGGAAGGAGCGGGCGCTCGTCTGCGATCAGCCTGGAGTTTCTGGCGCTGCGCAGAGACCTCAAGGGACCTCTGGATCTGTACCCAAGAAGCACGTAGGACGGAAAGGTGATCCTCCACAGCCGGAATATCCTGGGGAGAGAATACCTCCGGTAACACGGCAGGTTGGAACCCATAATTGGCCATGAAGGGAGACGTCCCAGAGGAAGAGTTCACCGCCGTGTTCCTGGCAAACTCAGCCCAAGGCAGGAGGTCAACCCAATTGTCTTGGTGATCGGAAACATAGCAACGAAGGAATTGCTCCAAGGCCTGATTGGATCGTTCTGCGGCCCCATTGGACTGAGGGTGGTAGGCCGAGGAGAAAGAGAGATGAATCCCCAACTGGGAGCAAAAGGCGCGCCAGAACCTGGACACAAACTGACTCCCCCGATCAGACACAATCTCCTTGGGCAAACCGTGCAACCGGAAGACCTCCCTGGCAAAAATCGAGGCCAACTCTTGTGCAGAGGGTAACTTCTTGAGAGGAACACAGTGGCACATTTTGGAAAACCGATCCACAATCATGAGAATGACCGTATGGCCTCGGGATGCAGGGAGGTCCACAATGAAATCCATCCCCAGGTGTGACCATGGACGCTCCCCGGTGGCTATGGGTTGCAAAAGGCCCAACGGAAGGTGCCGAGGGGACTTACTCTGGGCACAAACGGAGCATGCCGCTACATATGCGGCGATGTCGGAACGTAGAGAAGGCCACCAGAACAGACGTGAAACCGCCCAGGACAGCTGATTCTTTCCAGGGTGCCCCGCGGCCTTGGAGTTATGGTAGGTTCGCAACAACCGAGTGCGCAACTCCTCAGGCACAAAACATCTGCCGTTGGGTCTCCCAGAGGGAGCACCAGATTGAGCCGCCAAAATCTGCTCACCCAGAGGAGAAGTCAGGCTGGTGCGAATAGCGGCCAGGATCTGATTCGGGGGTATGACCGTAGTCGGAATCGACTCCTCCCCGGACAGCTCGGAGTACTGCCGTGATAAGGCATCCGCTCTGATGTTCTTGGAGCCGGGTAGGTAGGAGACCACGTAATTAAAACGTGACAAGAACAGAGCCCATCTGGCCTGACGTGGTGTCAATCTCTTGGCCTCAGAGAGGTAGGTCAGATTCTTGTGGTCCGTCAGGATGAGAACCGGAACCACCGAGCCCTCGAGCAAGTGCCTCCATTCTTTAAGGGCCTGCACGATGGCCAATAACTCCCTGTCACCAATCTGATAGTTGCACTCCGCGGAAGACAGTTTCCGGGAGTAAAACCCACAAGGAAGCAGAGGACCCTCTAGTGTTCTACGCTGAGACAGGAGGGCGCCTACTCCCGTCTCAGACGCGTCCACCTCGAGGACAAAAGGCAACCCAGGGTTGGGATGCGACAGAATCGGAGCCGACACAAAGGCGGACTTTAGAGCCTCAAAAGCTCGGATGGCCTCGAGCGGCCAGACCTGAGGATTACTGCCCTTCCTGGTCAGATCCGTGAGAGGCTTGGCTAGCATGGAAAAGTCCCTGATGAACTTCCGATAATAATTGGCGAAGCCCAAAAAGCGCTGCAGGGCACGAAGCCCACTGGGCTGGGGCCACTGTAAGACAGCCGAAACCTTCTCAGGATCCATGGAGAACCCCTCAGCGGAAATGATGTAACCTAAGAAGGTTACCTGGGATCGGTGAAATTCGCATTTCTCAAGCTTACCGAACAGCTTGTTCTCTCGTAAGCGTTGCAACACTCGTCTGACATCCAGAATGTGGGCCTCCATGGATGCAGAATATACCAAGATGTCATCCAAATAGACCACCACACACTGCTGCAACAGGTCACGGAAAACATCGTTGATGAATTCCTGGAAGACTGCGGGCGCATTGCACAACCCAAAGGGCATAACCAAGGATTCATAATGACCGGTCCTGGTGTTAAACGCGGTCTTCCACTCATCGCCCGCCTTGATCCTTACCAGGTTATATGCCGCCCTCAGGTCGAGTTTGGTAAAGACCGTGGCCCCTTTGAGGCGATTGAACAGCTCGGAAATCAAGGGTATCGGGTAAGCGTTCTTGATCGTGATGCGATTGAGACCCCTGTAATCGATGCAAGGCCTCAACTCGCCGCCCTTCTTTTTCACAAAGAAAAATCCAGCCCCTGCCGGGGACGAGGATTTGCGAATGTGTCCGCGTGAAAGCGCCTCCCTCACGTACTCCTCCATGGCCTCATTCTCCGCTACCGACAGTGGATAGACTTTGCCACGAGGAGGAACGGCACCGGATTGTAACTCTATGGCACAATCGTATGGGCGGTGCGGAGGTAGGGCAACCGCGCGCACCTTATCGAATACATCCCGGTACTCTTCGTATTCAGGAGGCAACAGAGAGTCCGAGGAAGTACACAGCAACTTGACAGGCCCATGGATGCAACTAGCCCCACACTGCGGTGACCACGAGAGGATCTCGACCGATCTCCAATCGAAAGTCGGATTATGCTTCTGGAGCCAGGGGTACCCCAAGACCACCGAGTAGTGTGGAGACGAAATAACCTGGAGACAGACCGACTCTCTGTGAACGGCACCAATGGCTATCCCCACTGGAAGGGTCTCATGAGTCACGTGTGGCGGCAGAAGGGGTCTGCCGTCTATCGCCTCAAGAGCCAGTGGGGAACCTCGAGGCTGCAGAGGAATGGAATTGGCGGCAACGAACACTCTATCAATGAACAAACCACCAGCACCAGAGTCCACCAACGCCTGGGTCGTCACCGAGCCCCCGACCCAGGAGAGGACAACCGTGATCAGTGGTTTGTCAACACGGGAAACCGGGGACGTGGAGACTCCACCCAAGATCTGCCCCCGACAGGACCTCAGGTGCGAGCGTTCTCCCGGACGGTTCGGACATGCCAACCGAAAATGCCCACCGAGACCACAGTACATGCATCGGCCCTCGCGTCTCCGGAGTACCCTCTCCCCCTCAGACAGGCGAGCAAACCCCCGCTGCATGGGTTCACCCCCAGACAAGTCATCCCCAGGAGGCGTGGGAGGAGAGGGAGGCACGGGTGGGACAGCAAACGTAGGCGCCAATCTGTTAGGAGACCTCCGCAGGCTCTCCTTAAAGGAAGGTCTCTCCCTGAGTCTGGTGTCAATCAAAATCAGGAAAGAAATAAGAGACTCGAGCTCCACTGGTAGGTCCTTAGCTGCAACCTCATCCTTCAAGGCATCCGAGAGACCATGAGAGAAAGCAGCGACCAGAGCCTCATTATTCCAGCCCACCTCTGCTGCCAGGGTACGAAACTCAATGGCGTATTCAGCTACGGATCGTGAACCCTGTCTGATGGACATAAGGAGCTTCGCAGCAGAGGCAGCACGAGCCGGCACATCGAATACCTTCCGAAGAGAAGCAACAAAACCGGAAAACTCGGCAACCAACGGATTGTTGTTCTCCCATAAAGGGCTGGCCCAGGCCAAGGCCTTGTCCGAGAGCAGCGAGATCAAGAAGCCCACCCTTGATCTCTCAGTAGGAAAGGCATGTGGCAGCAACTCGAAGTAAATGCCCACCTGGTTAAGGAAACCTCGGCACTGAGTTGGCTCTCCCCCAAAGCGCTGTGGAAGGGGGGCAGAACCGGTCATACCCTGAAACACCACAGGCACAGCAACAGGTGTCAGGGTAGACTCTGGCGCAACAACCGGAGCGGCAGTAGGAGCGGGCCCAGGAGCGACAACCGACCCATCGGCAACGGAAGCTAAATGAGCCGTGCGTTCAAGCAGGGTTTGCAACGCCACAGCGAACCGACCCAACAGGTGATCCTGCTGATCAAGTCTGGCAACCAGCGTAGGTAGCGAGGGTGGCCCTGTACCGTCAGAATTCATGGCTTGGTCCTAATGTCATGGAACCATGAACCAGACGTACAACAAGAGATAAGTGGAAAATAAGAAGGTTTTATTGAAGAGCAAGCCGTAAGCAAAGTCCGAACGGATGGCTAAACCGAAGCAGGGTCTTGCGGAGACAGAGGTCAGGAACCAGAAGGGTAGTCAGACGAAGCCAGGAACAGGAACCAACGGGGTAGTCAGACGAAGCCGGAATCAGGAACCAACGGGGTAGTCAGACGAAGCCGGAATCAGGAACCAACGGGGTAGTCAGACGAGGCCAGGATCAGGAACCAGAAGCAGCAGCAGTCTTGGAAGCATGTGAACACAGGAGGACCAAGCAAGGAACTGAAGCCACAGACCTCCTATATATATGAGCTGGGCATCCAGCTCCTCCCAGTGGGAAGGAGGAGCCGCAGGGTGGGAGGCTACAAGAAAACCCAGAAACCAAGATGGCCGCCAGCACATGTCAAACGAAGGGAACAGCAAGGAGGTAAGACCATGACACCATGTTTGATCTAGCCACCATGTTCAGCCTATCTGGTATTAACCCTAATACATTTTTTAAGCAAAATACCATCCGATTCATAGTACATATTTGTATCGTTTTCGATGTTACACTAGGAATATGGAAATCATTCTTTTTTTAGAGGGATTCATTTCTACAGTGTTAAAAAAATCATTTCTGTTCTTTTAGTAGTTTTCCATTTGAAAGAACAGAGCCATTTACAATTTTAATGTGTACATTTTTATATTTATTTTAAATCCATTTTTGAAAGTTCTTCATTGTTTGTACACTGAGCAAAAATATAAACACAACACTTTCGGTTTTGCTCCCATTTTGCATGAGCTGAACTCAAAGATCTGAAACATTTTCTACATACACAAAAGACCCATTACTCTCAAATATTGTTCACAAATCTGTCTAAATCTGTGTTAGTGAGCACTTCTCCTTTGCCGAGATAATCCATCCCACCTCACAGGTGTGGCATATCAAGGTGCTGATTAGACAGCATGAATATTGCACAGGTGTGCCTTAGACTGCCCATAAAAGGTCACTCGGAAATGTGCAGTTTGATCACACAGCACAATACCACAGATGTTGCAACGTTTGAGGGAGTGTGCAATTGGCATACTGACTGCAGAAATGTCTACAAGAGCTGTTGCCCATGCAATGAATGTTAATTTTTCTACCATAAGCCGTCTCCAAAGGCGTTTCAGACCACGTGTAACCACACCAGCCCAGGACCTCCACATCCAGCATGTTCACCTCCATGATCGTCTGAGACCAGCCACCCGGACAGCTGCAGCAACAATCGGTTTGCATAACCAAATAATTTCTGCACAAACTGTCAGAAACCGTCTCAGGGAAGTTCATCTGCATGCTTGTCGTCCTCATCGGGGTCTGGACCTGACTGCAGTTGACTTGAGTGGGCAAGTGCTCACATTCGATGACGTCTGGCACGTTGGAGAGGCGTTCTGTTCATGGATGAGTCCTGGTTTTCACTGTTCAGGGCAGATGGCAGACAGCGTGTGTGGCGTCGTGCGGGTGAGCGGTTTGCTAATGTCAACATTATGGATCGAGTAGCCCATGGTGGCGGTGGGGTTATGGTATGGGCAGGTGTATGTTATGGACAACGAACACAGGTGCATTTTATTGATGGCATTTTGAATGCACAGAGATACCGTGACGAGATACTGAGGCCCATTGTTGTGCCATTCATCCACGACCATCACCTCATGTTGCAGCATGATAATGCACGGCCCCATATTGCAAGGATCTGTACACAATTCCTGGAAGCTAAACACATCCCAATTCTTGCATGGCCAGCTGTCATGCCCCACTCTGACGATGTGCGGAGGTCAGCCAGGATAGCAGCACGAGTTTAGTGATTGCTTTGGAGCCGTGCTGGATCCGCCTCTCTCAGGTGCACTGGGTGGGGTCATTAGTTTAAATAGCACACTGCCCAGTGTCCTGAGTGGATTATACTGTTCATTCTGGTCTGGGAAGCTTGAAGAGAAGGTTGGCTGTCAGTTCCTGCTCTCAGAGATAAGTGTCATTGCTAGTTCGGTTGTTTGTGTCTTCTTGTCCATCCAGGTTCTGTGCGAGCAGACTACTCATATCTCCCCACTTCACCATCTTAGGGAGTTCAGGGTTTTTGTTAGCCCAGGCTGGAGGACAATAGCACACCTACCTTCAAGGTCTGCTGTGGGCTGAGCAGTGCAGGGAAAGAGGTCAGGGATAAGCTAGGAGGTGACCCTTCCCCTGTCTCTCGTCCAGAGCCTGGTTGGTGTGTTATCTTTGGTACAAAGTGTACGTCCGCCGTAACACCAGCATACTCACCGGACATGTCACCCATTGAGCATGTTTGGGATGCTCTGGATCGGCGTATACGACAGCGTGTTCCAGTTCCTGCCAACTTCGCACAGCTATTAAAGAGGAGTGGACCAACATTCCACAGGCCACAATCAACAACCTGCTCAACTCTATGCGACAGAGATGTGTTGCACTGCGTGAGGCAAAAGGCGAGCGTCCTTCACTCACTGCGCCTGTGCTGAACACTAAATGGGACGACGCAGGCGCGGGATTTTACTTTCAAAGCGCAGAGCAGAAATGTCCATCAAACCAAAATGGGCGTGCCGAACGGTGAGGAGACGGAGCCTCTAGGTGCTGCAGCAATGCCACAATAGCACCTAGAGGCTCATTTGCATATTTTAAAAGTTAGTTTTCTGGGCGAACGGCGGCATATAGACAGATAAAAGTTACACAGTTATGTACTGCTGACATTAGCACATTAGCACATAGCACATTGCTAATGTCAGCCAGCTACATATTGAATTTTGTGATGACAGAAACCCTTTAAGGACCTGTACATGTACGGCGGGCTGATCGGGCAGGTGCAGAAGCGGCGCCTGCCCGATCAGCGGCAAAGACCCAGCAGTCACTAACAGTTGGGCCCATGCTGCATATGCATTGGTGAAAACACAGATGCTGGCATATTAACCCCTTGTATGCAACGGTCAAAGCTGACTGCGGCATGCAGAGGGTTTGCGGAGGGTATAGGTGCCCACCGCATCTCCATCGGGTCCCCGTACTGCAGTGGCGGGGACCTGATGGCAGAGAAGGCAAGCCTTATGCCTTCCATAGGCATCAGGCTTGTATAAAAATATCACATGATCTAACCCCTTGGGTGAACAACATAAAAAAAAAACTAAGTAGAAATGGTGTAAAAAAAGCAATTTTTTGCCACTTTACATCACAAAAAGTGAAATACCAAGTGATCAAAAAGTAATACGCACCCCAATATAGAACCAATCAAACCGTCACCTCATCCCACAAAAAAATTTGACCCTACTTAAGGCAGACAAAAATAAAAAACACTATGTGTTTGAGAATATGGAGACACTAAAATATCATAAAAAGTTGTCATATTTGGTATAGTCTCGTCCATTACAACCTGCACTATAAAAATAGCACATGATGTAAGTCAAATGAATATTGTAAAAACAAAAAATAAAAACAGCGCCAAAACAGCTATTTTTGTTACCTTGCCTCACAAAAAGTGTAATATAGAGCAACCAAAAATCATATAGTACACACTTCCCCCCCCCCCCCAAAGGTGGGGGAAAATAGCAGTGCGTCTTATGGGGCGAATGCTGCATTTTGCCGAACTGTCAATGATACGCCGTGCCGCGATGCCGCACAGCGGGTGTATCAGCCGAGAGAGAGGAGGGGCTGGGGGCTGGCATCTGGTTTTATAATGACAGCGTGGCCCGTGCAGTGACTGTATTCTACTACACGGGCCTCGCTCACTGTATATACTGTAATCTTATCTATAATTGTGGCATTGTTAATAGTAATCAGCGCTGTGTATTAATTACAACAAGCGCTCGGTAGCAGAGAGGAGGGAGGAGGCAGGCCGGGAGGACGGGCGCTGGCAGCGTGAGTCACTACGTCACGAGCCTGCACCACCCACTTTATGAATGACGCAGGCGGCGTGGGCGCATGACGTATGACTCACGCTGCCAGCGCCCGTCCTCCCGGCCTGCCTCCTCCCTCCTTTCTGCTACCGAGCGCTTATTGTAAGTAATACACAGCGCTGATTACTATTAACAATGCCACAATTATAGATAAGATTACGGTATATACCGTGAGCGGGGCCCGTGTAGTAGAATACAGTCACTGCACGGGCCACGCTGTCATTATAAAACCAGATGCGACCCCCACCCCCTGTATTGGGGTCATTCACACTACAGGGACACTGTTATGGAGGGGATCTGTGGATGACACATAATAGTGTCATCCACAGATCCCCCCATAAGAGTGTCATCCAGAGAACCCAATAAGAGCCATCCAGAGATCCCCATAACAGTGTGACCCACAGATCCCCCATAACAGTGTCACCCACAGATCCCCCATAACAGTGTCCTCAACAGATTCCCCATAATAGTGTCATCCACAGACCACCATTAGTTCAAAACCCACCAAAAGCACACCTTTTTGTTAAAAAAAATGTTTTCTTATTTTCCTCCTCAAAAACCTAGGTGCGTCTTATGGGCAGGTGCATCTTATAGGGCGAAAAATGGTACCCTAAAATAGTACCAACAAAACTGCCACCTTATCCCGTAGTTTCCAAAATTGGGTCACTTTTTTGGAGTTTCTACTATAGGGGTGCATCAGGGGGTCTTCAAATGTGAAATGCAACTTAAAATTATCCCAGTAAAATCTGCCTTCCAAAAACCATATAGTTACATAATTAATACGGTTGAAAAAAGACAAACATCCATCAAGTTCAACCAAGGGATAGGTGGGGACGCGAATCCCAGCAGGAAATGAAACTAAGGTTTCTACAGGTTTTTATAAGCATTCATGTTGTTTACTTTTAAGAATTAATCTAAGCCCTTTTTAAAACTGTCCACTGTTCCTGCTGTGACCACGTCCTGAGGAAGTCTATTCCACAGATTCACAGTTCTTACAGTAAAGAAGCTTTGACGCTTCTAGAGACTGAACTTTTTCTTCTCCAGTCGGAGGCAGTGCCCCTTGTCTTTTGAGGGTATTTTACATGGAACAGTTTTTCACCGTATTTTTTGCATGGCCCTATTATATATTTGTATAGGTTAATCATGTCCCCCCTTAGTCGTCTCTTCTCAAGACTAAATAAATTCAATTATTTTAATCATTTTTTTAATAACTAAGACCCTCCATGCCCCTTATCAGTTCAGTCGCTCTCCTCTGTACTTTTTCCAGCTGCAGTGCGTCCTTTTTATGGACTGGTGCCCAAAACTGAACTGCATATTCCAGATGAGGCAGCACCAACGCTTTGTAAAGTGGTAATATTACATCCCTGCCCTGCGAGTCCATGCCTCGTTTAATGCATGACAATATCCTGGTCCCCTTAGAAGCAGCTGAATGACATTGTATGCTGTAATTTAATCTACCATCTACAAGGACACCCAAATCCTTCTCTATAAGTGACTCCCCCAGTGTTACATCCCCTAAGACATTTGAAGCACAAAGATTATTACTACCAAGATGCATAACTTTACATTTATCCACATTGAACCTCATTTTCCTCAGAGTGTTCAAGTCAGCTTGTATTTTATGGACGTCTTCCATAGACTACACAGTACTACATAGCTTAGTGTCATCTGCAAAAATGGAAATGGTGCTATTAATCCCGTCCTCAATATCATTAAGAGAACTAATAAAAGCATGGCTGCAAAACATTTCACATGCAAACAATAGAACTGAAAAATTGGGGTCATTAATAATTAATGTGGTATTATACCTAATAAAAATGAAAAAAATTGAAGCTATTTGTGCACATTTTTGATCAAATGTGTGTCGGCCCATCTACTAGGCGTCAAGGGGGCTTCCGCAGATGGGTTCCTAAAACTAACAGAACTGCCTATCTTGGACTTACCTAAGCCTACAATATTCAGGGCAATGTAGGAACCAGCTACATTTGTACTCTGCTCAGAAGCCCCAGGCAGATGGGCGTTGCTTAGTCTAAAAGAGGTGCTACCCTCAATATATACTACAAGAAAATTTTGACTAACACAATCATGGTCACAGGTGCATATCCATCAAGCAAGCATATAGAGAACTAATAAAAGCATGGCTGCACAACATTTCACATGCGAACAATAGAACTGTGAAATGGGGGTCATTCAAAATTAATGTGGTATATCACATTCATTATGAATGACCCCCATTTCTCAGTTCTATTGTTTGCATGTGAAATGTTGTGCAGCCATGCTTTTATTAGTTCTCTATATGCTTGCTTGATGGATATGCACCTGTGACCATGATTGTGTTAGTCAAAATTTTCTTGTTGTACTCAATATCATTAATAAATAAATTAAATAATAGAGGGTCCAGCACTGAACCTTGGGGTACACCACATAACCCGGGCCCATTCTGAATAGGAATCATTGACCACAACTCTCTGGACACGGTCCTTCAGTCAGTTTTCAATCCAATTACAAACTATACTTTCCAAGCCTATAAACCTTACTTTACCTATTAAACGTCTATGAGGGACAGTATCAAAAGCCTTTGCAAAATCCAGAAACACTACATCCACAGCCACCCCTCTGTCCAGGCTACTACTCACCTCCTCATAAAAACAAGTCAGGTTAGTCTGACAACTTCTGTCCTTGGTAAACCCATGTTGGTTATCACTTATAATATTATTTACAGTCACATACTCCTCATATATATTACATAATTATCATAAAATACATATAGCAGCAGACATGGAAAAAACTGAAGTATGACAAATAAACTCAGCTCCAGACTTGAGGGCCTAGTACAATTAAAGATAGCAATATAAACAGCGCACAGCGAAACGATCGTCGGGCGGCACGCTCCAGACTGGGTAACCTTCATGTTTAATGTTAGTAACAATGTATTAGACCTTGCAGATGTATGTTACCGCTCTTTACCATGAGCGGTGAATTGCATGATATGAATCTATGGTTATATACCGAGTCTAATGTATGTTTATATTGCTATCTATAATTGTACTAGGCCCTCAAGTCTGGAGCTGAGTATATTTGTCATACTTCAGTTTTTTCCATGTCTGCTGCTATATGTATTTTATGATAATTATGTCATATATATGTGGATTACTCAATACATTTTTCAATGTTTAGAAAATAATCTTTTGCGTGGTAGCTTTTTTAGCTTGATAGGAGTTGTACGTATGATTCCATGCAAGATACTTATAGTATTTAATCTTTGGTGTTTTAGTCACATACTCCTCTTAAGAATCCTTCAAACATTTTTCCCACAACAGAAGTTAAACTGGTCTATAATTACCTGTGGAGGACCTAGATCCTTTATTGAACATGGGCACCACATTTGCCTTGCGCCAATCACTTGGCACTGTACCAATACCCAGAGAATCTTTAAAAATTATAAACAGAGGCACAGCAATGACTGAACTGAGCTCTTTAACAACTCTTGGGTGTAATCCATCTTGACCCTAAGCTTTGTTCACATTTACCTTATTTAACTTGTCTTGGACCTTATCTACAGTTAGCCAATTGAGTATATTGGTAGATGTACTAACAACCCCGGCGTCACAGATATCAGCTCCTTTCTCTTCTTTTGTATACACAGAGCTAAAAAAAAACATTTCGTAACTCTGCCTTTTCCTTTTCTTCCCCCCCTTTACCATTATTTAGGGGGCCTACCTGCTCAGACCTTGGCTTTTTAGCATTTATATATTTCAATAATTTTTGGGGATTTGTTTTGCTCTCTTTTGCCACCTGCTGTTCGTTTTGTATTTTCTGCTAATTTTATCTTCTTTTTACAGATTTTATTAAGCCCATTGCAAACTTCAAATGCTACAGCAGACCCCTCAGATTTGTTTTTTTTAAATGCCCTTTTATGTCTTTTATTGCCCTTTTTACAATAGCTATAAGCCATGGGGGGGGGGGGGGGTATAATTTTAGCCGTTTAAACTTGTTACCTAAAGGAATAAAACATGTTGTGCAATTACTCCAATGTGGAATTAAAGCTCCCATTTATCCTCAGTATTATTATGTGACAGCAGCTGCTCCCAGTCTTTGCCCTGAAATGCTACCCTCAAGGGAAATTAACCTTTTTAAAATTTAGTGTATTTGTTCTGCCTGAGTTTGCTTCTTATAGTTTAGGGGGAATATAATTATATTGTGGTCACTATTACCTATTGTTTCTCAAACTGTAACATTTTCAAGAAGCTCTGCATCATTAGAAATTACCAGATCCAACAGAGCATCGCCCCTAGTGGGAGCTTCTACACACTGGCTCATAAAGTGGTCCTGTCCTGTGGCAAGTTGAGGATTCCACATTTGTGGTTGAGGCAGAACCATGACCCCAGTCAGTGTCTGGGAAGTGAAAATCTCCCATTATGACCACTGTGCTAGCCTGTGCAGCCCACTCATTTTGGTTATACAGTTGCGTTTCTATCTCCTCTGTGAGATTACTTCAAGTATTAGTTTTTCATTGTTTATATCCCTTTGAGATTCCACCCATAAGGTTTCAACATCCTCACCATCCTCACCCACAATTGCCTCTTTCACACTTGTCTTCAGATCACTCCTCACATACAGGCATATGCTACCTCCTTTTCTATTGACCTTGTCTTTCCTGAATAGTATAAATTCTATTTTTCATCGGTGTATAGTTCTGTCCAGTCTTCTCCCTACTTTTTTAACTAACCCCAGCCCCCACAAAATCCACACTGTCCCCTCCTATAGCCCACTCTCTATCTACACTATCTACCCCCTTATTAGTATGATCCCCCACCCTCCCCCCAGATCCAAGTTTAAAAGCATCTTCAGCCATCTAACCATTTTTCCCCAGATCAGTTGCACCCTCCCCATTAAGGTGCAGCCCATCCCTACTGTAGTGCCTGTTACCGACCGAGAAGTCTGCCCAGTTTTCCATGAACCCAAACCCTTCCTTCCTGCACCAGCTTCTGAGCCACTTATTTAACTCCCTAAACTCCCGTTGTCTCTCTGGTGATGCTCGTGGCACTGCTAGTATTTATGAAAACACTACCTTGGAGGTCCTGGACTTCAGCTTCTCTCCTAGTTTCCTAAAATCATTTTTAAGGACCTTCCATCTCCCCCTGACTTTGTCATTGGTGCCAATGTGTACCATGACCACTGGGTCTTCCCCAGACCCACCCAGCAATCTGTCAATCCGATCCGAAATATGCCAAACCTGAGCATCCGGAAGACAACACACTGTTCGGCATGCACCGTCTCGGCAACAGATGACCCTGTCTGTCCTCCTAATAATAGAGTCCCCTACCACCAGTGTCTGTCTGACCTTTGCTGCACTCCTTTTCCCATCCTTCCTGCAGTGGTCATCCTCCTAGTTGCTAGGAGAAATGCCCTGCTTCAGTGTTGCTGGCCCTGGGCTTTCATCCCTAATATCAGCCAAAAAGGCATATTCACTAGGGTGTGCCAGCTCAGGACTAGCCTCCCTGGCACTTTTCACTCTACTCCTTCTTCCTACATTAACCCAACTGCTGACCTGATAGTCCTAATCTTCCTCTCTTCCTCCCACCTCCATTTCACTGACCCCAGTCAGTGCCTGCACAGTGAGGTCTAAGCCTCTCTCCAGTTTTGCAATGCCCCTAAGTGTTTCAAAGTGCTTATTTAGATGTGGGCTTCCAAATATGCAACGTGATTGCATCTAGTGCAAATGTATTCACCCTCGAATGGCTTTTCAAGGCATGCACACATTGCACAGGACACACACTAAGGCTACTTTCACATTGGCGTTTTGAAAAGTACAGATTGTTCCACAAAAAATGAGCCCCTAAACAGCTCAGTAGACATAAGTATAAAAAAGTTATGGGGTCAGAATATGGTGATATATAATAAAATAAATCTCAAAGTTTAAATTTATTTTTACACTATTTCGACATAAAGAACCTATACATATGGGGTATCGTTGTAATTGTACTGACCCATAGAATGAAGGGCATGAGTCAGTTTTGCTGTAAACAAAGCACCGTGGGAACAAAACCTGTAAAACGGTGGAAGGATTGCGTTTTTTTTTCCAATTCCACCCCATTTGGATTTTTTTTTACCGCTTCCCACAACATTTTATGCCATAATTAATGGTGGCATTAGAAAGTACAACTTGTCCCACAACAAATAAGCCCTCATACAGCTACATGACCAGAAAAATAAAAAAAGCTATTGGTCACGGAAAATAGAGAAGTAAAATGAAAACGCAAACAAAGGAAAAAACCCTCTGGTTTCCTAAGGGTTAAGCTGTGGGCACTTAGAAGACATCACAGCCATGCCTACTAATGGCATGGCTGTGATTGGCCGGTGCTTCATGTGACCCAGCCTCTATACAAGCTGGATCACGTGTAGCACCGCTCATCAGCTCTGAGTAGTGCAGGGACAGGAAGCAGGCAGCTGAAGTAAGAGAGAGTGTTAGGAATCTAATCTGGCTATTCATTCTGTGGGTGACCTATAGTGATTTTTTTGTGGGTGCAATGCACCATCTTTGCACCCCTGACACAGAAACATAATAATTAATATGGCTGTTAATTCTGTGGGTGACCTATAGCGATTTTTTTGTGGGTGCAATGCACCATCTTTGTACCGCTGACACAAAAATATAGTTAATCCATCTGTTAGTTCAGTGGGTAAAATATACCCATTTTTTTATTCGAGGTACACCTGCACTGCATCCGTGACAGGGAAATTAATATACCGTATTTTTTGCCCCATAAGACGCCCCTGCATCTTATGGGGTGAATACTAATGAAGCGCTTCCATTTTGGAAGTGCTTCATTAGTAACGGGAAGCGGTGAAGGACCTGTACTCACCACTTCGTGGTCCTCCGCTCGGCTGTCTGCTGTGCAGCCACAGTGTCGGACTGGAGTACCTAGGACCCACCAGTAAAATTTATTTTGGGGACCCACCGTACGGATACATTCTATATGAACATAGGCTGGTGGAGGTGCTTGAGCAGGTGGTGGAAGACTGGGGCCCATTTTGCCCAGGGGCCCACCGGGGGATTCCCCTGTACTCCTGTGGGCCAGTCCGAGCCTGTGTGCAGGGCTGCGCACCTTGTGACCTCACTGTGCACAGCCTTCACAGCTGACAGCCGAGAACCAGGAGGAAGAGAGAGAGCGCTGGTGGTGATAAGCGGCGGCGTCCAGGAGCAGGAGAGGTAAGTTATTTTATTTTATTTGCGCTGATGGCTGACATGGGGGGGGGCATGATGGCTGACATGAGGGACTGATGGCTCATATGAGGGGCTGATCTGAGGCATTGGGAGTCTGATCTGAGGTCTGATTAACATTGGGAGTCTGATTGCTAGTCTGACCTGAGGTGTAATGGAAAATATTTTTTTCTTATTATCCTCCTCTAAAACCTAGGTACGTCTTATGGGCCGGTGCGTCATATAGGGCAAAAAATACAGTAGTTAATCCGTCTGTTAGATGGGTGGGTGACATATACCCATTTTTGGTGTGAGGTACAGCTGCACTGCATCCGTGACAGGGAAACTAATATAGTTAATCTGTCTGTTAGATCGGTGGGTGACATATACCCATTTTTAGTGTGAGGTACACTTGCACTGCATGCATGACAGGAAAATTAATATAGTTAATCTGTCTGTTAGTTCAGTGGGTGACCTCAAAGAATGAGGAGAGCATTAAATAAGGCAAGTGGCCCTGGTTGCTGCTGGTGTTGGTGGAGCTCCTGTTGCTGGGAGAGGACATGGTTGATCTGTGCCAGCTACACACCCCAAATGAAACACCTTCCTGAGGTGCATGTAGGCGACAGAACATTCAATGTCACCTGCAGCACATGGGCATCTGTCTTTCACCTCACCCCCTTGCAAATCGGGCAAGCAGTCTAAGCCCCAAGTCATGCTGTAGTCTGTTATGCTTTTTTATGACTCTGCTGGCGGGCTTTCCGTGGGCCATCCAACTAGCCCTGCCCCAGAAGTGGAAGAGATTGAGTGCACTGATGCCCAACCACTTATGTTTCAGGATGTGGACATGGTAAGACCACCACAGTAGGTCTCTCATGATGACGAAACACAGGTGCCAAATGCTGCGTCTTTCTGCAGTGTGCAGATCGGCAAGGAGGGCAGGGGTGAGGAGTGGGTAGAAGATGATGTGGAGGATGATGAAGTCCTAGACCCCACATGGAATCAAGGTTATGCGAGTGATGTGTGCAGTTCGGAGGAAGAGGTGGTGGTCACACAGTGCCAGCCGCACAGCAAAAGAGGAAGCGAGGTGCAAAAACAGAGTGGCCGTCCTCTAGCCAGTCCACCTTCTACTGCCCACCACACCCAGGGACTGAGCACACCAAAGCCAGCTCCAAGGAGTTCCCTGGTGTGGCAGTTCTTCAGATAATGTGCTGATGACAATACGCCAGTGGTTTGCACTCTGTACAATCAGAGCCTGAAGCGAGGCATAAATGTTCTAAACCTGAGTACCACCTGGATGACCAGGTATCTAAATTCAAAGCACGAGTTGCAGTGGAGTACACACCTCAAAAACCACGAAAGATCTCAGGCTCTTCCTGCTCCTTTTCATGCTGCAGTCTCGGCCTCTTCCACCCCCTCTGGAGTGACAGTGGCACCTGCCACCCTGCAAACAGAGGATGTGGCAGCAACACCACCACCTCCACCACCGTCACCAAGCATATCCACACTGTCCCATGGAAGCGTTCAGTTGTCCATTCCTAAACACTGGAGAGAAAGAGGAAGTACCCCCCTACCTACAAGCGATCCCTGGCCCTGAATGCCAGCATTTTGAAATTCCTGGTCTTTGAAATGCTGTCATTCCATCTGGTGGAGACAGAGACTTTTAAAAACCTTTTGGCGGTGGCTGTCCCACAGTACGTGGTTCCCAGCCGCCACTACTTTACCATGTGAGCCATCCCTGCCCTGCAAAACCAAGTGGCGGATAAAATCAGGTGTGTGTAACATCCCAGAGTATGTTACTAAACTCTGTTTCCCTGCTACAACATGTCAGGTGTATATGTATTGTCATCTTGTGTAATCTAACATTGCATTTCCCTGTATATATACTTTCAGGCCTGTTTTATGTATTTTGCTGCAATTTCCATGTACCCCAGCAGGTGGCAGCAATGTGTTTAGCATAGACTTAGACAGTTTAGCATATCTAGACTGGAATAATACATTCCAATCTAGCTCCCCCCCCCCCCCCCTCTTTGAGGAGGTGTGGAATGTTCCCATTTCCTGCCTCATGGGGAGGAAAGAAAGTTCTAGTTAGTGTACCAGCCACCCCTGCCAGGGGCAGGCTGTGTTAGTAGGAGCTCCCAATTACAGGGATCCCAACCTAGGATCCAGCCTCGTCTAAGGCCAAGGATCACTCTTCCCAGCCTGAGTCATCTACCTCAGCTGGTGACAAGCAAGCAACACCTCCAGAACTACAGATCTCCAGGAAGAAACCATTCCCTGCGAGCAGTCTTATGAGTTCATATCCAGATTCCAGGAGAAGCTAAATTCCACCTCAGCTAGTCAGGCCCATATTAAGCAGAAGACAGACAGAGCAGAAGATAGATACCTGCCAGATTCTGTAGGCATATGACAAGAAGCAGAATATATATATATATATATATATATATATTCCTGCCCCATATTGCCAATACCTGCTGGGACCCAAGACTAAAGCTGTAACTCGTATGAATTTCTGTTGCCATTCAGTAAAGATAAGTTGGATTATATCTCCTGTCTGGATCTCGATCATTCCTCAATTACTCCTACTAAACACACTCATTTTATTGCAAGTGAGCCAGGATCCAGGAGTCCAGCCGTACCAAGGTAGGAGACACTGTTGACACTACCATATCTGCTATACAGAGACATTATCCCCCTATGGCACTCCTCACCTGGTACGTGAGTTATAACATCTTAAAGAGCCCTGCTACAGTAACTGCGCAAGCTGCAATTGGCGTCACAAACTACTACTACGGCATACATATTAGGACATCGTCAGACATCATCCACAACTCCATCCTCCGTCAGGCAAAACTCCATCAGCCCTCAGACATCAGACAAAACTCCGTCCTCCGTCAGGCAAAACTCCATCAGACATCAGACAAAACTCCGTCCTCCGTCAGACAAAACTCCATCAGCCCTCAGACATCAGACAAAACTTCGTCCTCCGTCACCCAAAACTCCATCAGACCTCAGACATCAGACAAAACTCCGTCCTCCATCAGGCAAAACTCCATCAGACCTCAGACATCAGACAAAACTCTGTCCTCCGTCACCCAAAACTCCATCAGACATCAGACATCAGACAAAACTCCGTCCTCCATCAGGCAAAACTCCATCAGACATCAGACAAAACTCTGTCCTCCGTCACCCAAAACTCCATCAGACATCAGACAAAACTCCGTCCTCCGTCAGGTAAAACTCCATCAGACATCAGACAAAACTCTGTCCTCCCTAACTCAAAATACACCCTACTACACACACTATTCACCTGACGGAGCTGCTAGCTGCTGGAGAGGCAAAGGACCTGTGATGACGTCATGACCATGTGACGAGTCACGTGTGTGGGAGGGGTCAGATGTGCACAGCAGCTGGTAGAGTGTACAGAACAGTAGCCATCAAATAGAGCTCTGTACTAGAGATGTGTGTGTAACCTGCATGTAGCAGAGCTGTGTACTGTGTTACAGAGATGTATGTGTAACCTGCATGTAGCAGAGCTGTGTACTGTGTTACAGAGATGTACGTGTAACCTGCAGGTAGCAGAACTGTGTACTGTGTAGCAGATCTGTATGTGTAACCTGCATGTAGCAGAGCTGTGTACTGTGTAGCAGAGCTGTATGTGTAACCTGCATGTAGCAGAGCTGTGTACTGTGTTAGTTCTCTAGTACAGAGCTCTATTTGATAGCTACTGTTCTGTACACTCTACCAGCTGCTGTGCACATCTGACCCCTCCCACACACGTGACTCGTCACATGGTCATGACGTCATCACAGGTCCTTTGCCTCTCCAGCAGCTAGCAGCTCCGTCAGGTGAAGAGTGTGTGTATTTTGAGTTAGGGCGTATTTTGAGTTAGGGAGGACGGAGTTTTGGCTGATGTCTGAGGGAGGACAGAGTTTTGTCTGATGTCTGAGGTCTGATGGAGTTTTGGGTGACGGAGGACAGAGTTTTGTCTGATGTCTGAGGTCTGATGGAGTTTTGGGTGACGGAGGACAGAGTTTTGTCTGATGTCTGAGGTCTGATGGAGTTTTGGGTGACGGAGGACGGAGTTTTGTCTGATGTCTGAGGTCTGATGGAGTTTTGCCTGATGGAGGACGGAGTTTTGTCTGATGTCTGAGGTCTGATGGAGTTTTGGGTGACGGAGGACGGAGTTTTGTCTGATGTCTGAGGGCTGATGGAGTTTTGCCTGACGGAGGACGGAGTTTTGGCTGATGTCTGAGGTCTGATGGAGTTTTAGCTGATGTCTGAGGTCTGATGGAGTTTTGCCTGACGGAGGACGGAGTTTTGGCTGATGTCTGAGGTCTGACGGAGTTTTAGCTGATGTCTGAGGTCTGATGGAGTTTTGGGTGACGGAGGACAGAGTTTTGTCTGATGTCTGAGGTCTGATGGAGTTTTGGGTGACGGAGGACGGAGTTTTGTCTGATGTCTGAGGTCTGATGGAGTTTTGGGTGACGGAGGACAGAGTTTTGTCTGATGTCTGAGGTCTGATGGAGTTTTGGGTGACGGAGGACAGAGTTTTGTCTGATGTCTGAGGTCTGATGGAGTTTTGGGTGACGGAGGACAGAGTTTTGTCTGATGTCTGAGGTCTGATGGAGTTTTGCCTGATGGAGGACGGAGTTTTGTCTGATGTCTGAGGTCTGATGGAGTTTTGGGTGACGGAGGACAGAGTTTTGTCTGATGTCTGAGGTCTGATGGAGTTTTGGGTGACGGAGGACGGAGTTTTGTCTGATGTCTGAGGTCTGATGGAGTTTTGCCTGATGGAGGACGGAGTTTTGTCTGATGTCTGAGGTCTGATGGAGTTTTGGGTGACGGAGGACGGAGTTTTGTCTGATGTCTGAGGGCTGATGGAGTTTTGTCTGACGGAGGACGGAGTTTTGTCTGATGTCTGATGGAGTTTTGCCTGACGGAGGACGGAGTTTTGTCTGATGTCTGAGGGCTGATGGAGTTTTGCCTGACGGAGGATGGAGTTGTGGATGATGTCTGACGATGTCCTAATATGTATGCCGTATACTACACATACAGTACAGACCAAAAGTTTGGACACACCTTCTCATTCAAAGAGTTTTCTTTATTTTCATGACTATGAAAATTGTAGATTCACACTGAAGGCATCAAAACTATGAATTAACACATGTGGAATTATATACATAACAAAAAAGTGTGAAACAACTGAAAATATGTCATATACTAGGTTCTTCAAAGTAGCCACCTTTTGCTTTGATTACTGCTTTGCACACTCTTGGCATTCTCTTGATGAGCTTCAAGAGGTAGTCACCTGAAATGGTTTTCACTTCACAGGTGTGTCCTGTCAGGTTTAATAAGTGGGATTTCTTGCCTTATAAATGGGGTTGGGACCATCAGTTGCGTTGTGGAGAAGTCAGGTGGATACACAGCTGATAGTCCTACTGAATAGACTGTTAGAATTTGTATTATGGCAAGAAAAAAGCAGCTAAGTAAAGAAAAATGAGTGGCCATAATTACTTTAAGAAATGAAGGTCAGTCAGTCCGAAAAATTGGGAAAACTTTGAAAGTGTCCCCAAGTGCAGTCACAAAAACCATCAAGCGCTACAAAGAAACTGGCTCACATGCGGACCGCCCCAGGAAAGTAAGGCCAAGAGTCACCTTCTGCTGTGGAGGATAAGTTCATCCGAGTCACCAGCCTCAGAAATCACAGGTTAACAGCAGCTCAGAGTTCTAGCAGCAGACACATCTCTAGAACAACTGTTAAGAAGAGACTGTGTGAATCAGGCCTTCATGGTAGAATATCTGCTAGGAAACCACTGCTAAGGACAGGCAACAAGCAGAAGAGACTTGTTTGGGCTAAAGAACACAAGGAATGGACATTAGACCAGTGGAAATCTGTGCTTTGGTCTGATGAGTCCAAATTTGAGATCTTTGGTTCCAACCACCGTGTCTTTGTGCAATGCAGAAAAGGTGAACGGATGGACTCTACATGCCTGGTTCCCACCGTGAAGCATGGAGGAGGTGTGATGGTGTGGGGGTGCTTTGCTGGTGACACTGTTGGGGATTTATTCAAAATTGAAGGCATAATGAACCAGCATGGCTACCACAGCATCTTGCAGCGGCATGCTGTTTCATCCAGTTTGCGTCATATATTTTTCAACAGGACAATGACCCCAAACACACCTCCAGGCTGTGTAAGGGATATTTGACCATGAAGAAGATTGATGGGGTGCTGCACCAGATGACCTGGCCTCCACAGTCACCGGACCTGAACCCAATCGAGATGGTTTGGGGTGAGCTGGACTGCAGAGTGAAGGCAAAAGGGCCAACAAGTGCTAAGCCTCCCTGGGAACTCCTTCAAGACTGTTAAAAGACCATTTCAGGTGACTACCTCTTGAAGCTCATCAAGAGAATGCCAAGAGTGTGCAAAGCAGTAATCAAAGCAAAAGGTGGCTACTTTGAAGAACCTAGAATATGACATATTTTCAGTTGTTTCACACTTTTTTGTTATGTATATAATTCCATATGTGTTAATTCATAGTTTTGATGCCTTCTGTCACGACCCTTGGTCATAGTCGTGACTTCTTGTGGCCGCATGCAGTTGCCTGCGGTCTAGTTGTGGTTGCCGCTGGCAACATTGGATATGTGGCAGCAGTGCTGCCTGAGTGGTGTTAGGCAGCTTGCTGCAATAGGCATGCGGTTGCACCTGGCAACCTCTCCTTTAGGTGTGCCTTTTATTGGTGGGCACAGTGTGTTTGTTGCGTGTGGACACTGTTCCTTATAGTTGCTGTCTTCCCTTCCCTTCTGTGGTGTTGGAAGGGTTAATTCCCTTCCCAGTGTGTCTGTGTGTCACTGGGTGTGTCTGACCGTTGGGTGTGGCCACTAGGCCTATAAAGCCTCAGTCCCAGGCTGGGTTCAGTAGGTTGCTGTCAGCCATGCTGGCTGGAGCAGCCTCCTGTCTCCTCCATCTGCCTGGTGGGGACCATCCTTCTGGTCATAAACCTCTGTCGGGAATTTCTATGTTTCACGGTGTTATTTAGGTGTGTGTGGGGTTTTATGTTAGTGCAGCTTGTGGTCCTGGGTTCCTGTGGGATGTCTGGTGTGTGCTGTGTTCGTTGGTATCTGAACCGCAGCACCTGCACATGGGATCCAGGGTTTGTTGTCTGTGGCAGGTGAGTGATGTGTTGGTCCCATTTGCCTGTCACTGCCATAAGTCTGTTATTGTATTCCCCTGTGTTGCTTGGCCGTTGAGACTCCTGCTCCCCCGTTCCTAGAAGGAGCAGGTCGTCTCACTCTGTCCCCTAGTACAGGGCCGACTTGAGGGCTCATAGGGACTTTAAGGTTCCGGCGTATGAGTCCTCCTACCACCAAGGTCGGCTCATACAGATACGAGACAGGGTCAGCGTTAGGGACGCAATAGGAGGTGACCTGCTCCCTAACTCTGTGGTCCCGGCCAAGGGGTAACCCTACCATCTCCTGGCACCGCACGGCTGGGGGTTTTCCCCACCGCCAGCCGTGACACCTTCAGTGTGAATCTACAATTTCATAGTCATGAAAATAAAGAAAACTCTTTGAATGAGAAGGTGTGTCCAAATTTTTGGTCTGTACTGTATATCCTGACCCACTGCATAGCTGACCCACTGTACCAGTGTCCTGCTCATTGCATGTGCACTGCGCCATGCCATCTCTGGCAAGATCCACATAGCCACGATACATGGACCAGTAAGCACAGGCATGGATGTTATATCTCCCTAACTGCACACTGGGTAAATGCAGTGGCGGCTGGGCCTGAGGCGGATAGCAGTTTGGCGCATGTCCTTCCATCACTGAGGATTGCAGGAAGTTTCTTGTTGCTTCCTCCGCCTACTCAGCTTCCTCCTCTACCGCCTCCCCATTCGGTCAGCGTAACACTTGCACCACCAACTTCAGCACAGCCAGGGGGAAACGACAGCAGGCTGTTTTGAAACTCGTGTGTTTAGGGAAAAAAAAACACACTGTGCAGGACCTGTGGACATGCATGGAAAAACAGAACGATAAGTGGTTGGTGCCACTGAGCCTCAAGCCCAAGCCCGGTCTGGTGGTGTGCAATAACAGGTGAAATCTTGTAGCAGTCCTGGGCCTAGCCAGTTTGATGCACATCCCTTGCCTGGCGTTTGTCCTAAATTTGGTAGTGCGGAGGTTCCTGAAAAATTACCCCAATATGTCAGAGCTGCTGCAGAAAGTGTGGGCTGTCTGTGCGTGCTTTTGGCATTCTCTCCATGCTGCTGCTCGCCTGTCTGCTCTGCATAATGCGCAATACGGACAATAATAGGACATGTTCTATATTTTTGCGGAACGGAAATACGGACATACGGAAACGGAATACACATGGAATAACATCTGTATTTTTTTGCGGACCCATTAAAATGAATGGTTCCGCATACTGTCCGCAAAAAAACCCGAGCCGCCAAAGAAAGAAAATATGTTTGTGTGCATGAGGCCTAAAAAGGATACGTATCCTATATGTTTTGTAGTTTAGAAACTTTCTTTTCAAAACCCCTCATTATTGCAATTGTTTAAAATAAGATTTATAAGTACAGACTATCAAAGAATGTTCTGTTCTCCATTAAACTAATATTATCAGATTAATGAATGTGTACTTAGTACAGTCTGGAACGGAAAATGCAGCAAAATGATAAGACTAAAGTTTACAATAATAAACTAGAAATCTAATTCCTGAGTCGTTTTATATAGAGAAAGAATGTAAGGGTACTTTCACACTAGCGTTATTCTTTTCCGGCACTGAGTTCTGTCCTAGGGGCTCAATACTGGAAAAGAACTGATCAGTTTTATCCTAATGCATTCTGAATGGAAAGCAATCCGTTCAGGATGCATCAGGATGTCTTTTTGACTTTTCAGAAAGGAAATAATACCGCAGCATGCTTGTCGGGATGCCAGATCCAGCATTTTTTTTTTCATTGAAATGCATTAATGCCGGCTCCGGCTCCAAGTGTTTAGGCAAAACAGATCTGGCATTGCGGTCGGCGCCTGCTCAGACCGCAAAAAATCTGGAAAAAAATTAATGCCAGATACGTTTTTCTGGATGACACCGGAGAGATGGATCTGGTATGTCAATGCATTTGTAATAAGGATCAGGATCCTGATCCGTCTGAAAAATGCCATCAGTTTGCATACGTTTTGACAGATCTGGCAGGCAGTTCCGGCGACGGAAGTTCCTGCTGGAATCCTCTGCCGCAAGTGTAAAAGTACCCTAAGAGAAAATCATAATCAGGCCCTTTGCACGTGAACATTGTGCATCTGTTTCGTGCATTGGGGACCGCATTGAATGGGTCTGTGATCCAAGTTCTATTTTTTTGCGGTGCGGAGGCACAGACAGCAACACCATGGAAACACTCCTTAGTGATTCTGTGGGATTCCGATCCCTGCTTCTGTTCCGCATCTCCGTGATTGCGGACCCATTCAAGTGAATGGGTCCGCATCCGTGATGCGGAGTGCACACGGGCCTGTGTGCAAGAAGCCTCACAGTGTACTAAATGTGAAAACTGTTATAACCTATGTTTGTTTGGCCCAGACTGATTGTGACTTCACTTCCATCTATACTGATGGAAGAGGTAAGGATTAGTGTTGATTGAACATGCTCGGCTGAACACCAGTTCGGACTTGAGCATCTTGATGCTCGGCACATGGTGGTATTGCTCGAGCTCCAACGCAGACAATAAACGTGCAGGCAAGTACTGCCCTCACTGTAATGCCGTAGCCGTGTTGGTTACTGGCATTAAAGTGATTGGCTGGCAGGGACCCGTCATCGGATGCTATATAGCACCCGATGACAGTGTGTTCGGCTCAGTCTCAGTCAGGGAGAGCTGTGCTGAGGAAAGGACAGACAGTGCAGGGAGTGATATAGGAATTTTTTTATTAGGAAAACTTTTCAAAGACCCAAAAGACGTTTTAAAGGACTATTATGTGTGGCAGCAGAAATATCTATTTTTAGAGCAAACTGTGCTAAATAGCTAAAACTTTACATACCCAAAAGTCCTGTGTAAAGTGTGCGCATCCCAAAAATATCTGTGACATCCAGTGTACTTTTTCCGTAGATGCTGCGGACAGTAATATTACAGATGGTACCTCTCCTGCATAACGTTTCCTCATCCCAAATAACTGACATTCCCTGTAATTTTTTATTAGCCGCTGGTGGCAGCATTAACATTATCTACGGGATATCTCCTGTGTGACTTTTCCACATCCTAAATACCTTTTTAAATTTGTTTGCACATACACTTCCAAATCCTACGCTACTGTACGTGTGTATACTTTCAAGCATATATAACAATTACTATAAAGGAGGCGAGCAGTAAGGGATGGGAAGTGGCCGTGATGCTGATGGTGCACGCAGAGGCCATGGCCCTGGGCGCGTTGAAACTGTGCAAGAGAAACACAAGAAAAACAATTCACGATACCTATCTTTATGTCCCAGTTTGCAGAGTGGCGCAGGACAACACTTTTGAAGTCAGACCAGTGCAACCAGGTGGTCGGTTGGATTGTAGCAGATAATGCTTCCAGTCGGTTAAGCACCACCCTGTCTTCCACCAAGTCCAGTCTCAGTAGCCAAGAGTCTGCTCAACACAATTCTCACCATGATCCTCCTTCCTCCCACCATGGAGAGTCTGGGCACACAAATGATCCCACACTCGGATATTCTGAAGAGCTCTTTTCAGTGCCATTCCTTGATTCGGCCCTCAATTTAAGCACTCTTGAAGAGGGAAAGATCTTGTGCCCTGATTCTTAAACTCTTGAACATCCACAGTCACAAGAACATGACGATGGGGAACGGCAATTACTGTTTAATGAGGTGGATGATGATAAGACACAGTTGCCAATAAGTCAATGGAAATTACGGTCTCAAAAAGTTAATGATGAGGATGAGACACAGTTGTCAATCTCTGAGGTTGTGGTTAGGTCAAAAAGTCAGGAGGATAAGCAGAGTGAGAGAGTGGAAGAGAAGGGGGGTGGTGGACAGCAGTACAGAAGGAGAGAAATCTGCAGCACCACAACAGGCTGGAAGATGCAGTGGGGTCACAAAAGGGAGAAGGCGGGCCACACCAAACCAATACCAGCTGCAACATGGTCGTCGCCTTTCCAGTCAGCTTCCGCTATTTACAAGCAAGGAGTGGGCATGGATGTCTGACCTCTGTGAGGGTATAAGAAAATTAGCAGAATTAATACAGCTGGTGAGCGGCGATAACGCTATTATCAGCGTACCCAATAACCATCCCACTTCTGTGTCTAGTCAAACGCTTGCTGCTCCCAATTAAGGACAGCGCTTTGCATGCGGAAAAGGTGGAAATGGGACAAGACATTACACAGGGTGATAGCCAGACCACCCCCAGTTCGTCTTCTCAGCGCAATTTGGACAATGAAGAGGAGGAGGAGGAGCAGTAGACGGTTGACTTCACTACAGAGGGTAGTACCCATGGAAGTTTAATTCCATCTGTTCTGCGTGGGTTGGCAGAAGAGGAGGAATAAGATGAGGAGATTGAGAGTGGTCCTCCTGATGATGACAGCAAAGTCTTGCCTGTTGGTACTGACTTCATGTTAGGCTGTGTTTCCCGTGACCCGCGCGTTATACGCATTTTAGACAACACGGATTACTGGTTGTTCACCCTTCTTGACCCCCGCTATAAAGAGAACTTCTCATCTCTCACTCCTCAGGTGGAGAGGACGAGCAAAACAGTGTAATACATGAAGGTTCTTGTTGAAAAATTGCTCCAAAGATTTCCATCTGACAACGCTGGTGGCAGAGTCAGTGGTTCCTTGGACAACCGAGGAGGGGAGACAAGGGGAAGACATAGCAGTTCCAACAGAGACAGGGCAACACTCTCCAAAGCCTGGGACAGTTTCATGACACCCTGCCAGCACCCTCACCCTGATGCGTGGCCTACTGTTACAAGGAGGGAAACATTTTGGAAGATGGTGAAGGAGTACATAGCAGACCATGTCAGCATCCTCAATGATCCCTCAGTGCCTCACAACTACTGGGTGCCCAAGCTGGACACATGGCATTAACTGGCGCTCTACGCCTTGGAGGTGTTGACCTGCCCTGCTGCCACCGTTTTGTCTGAGCGGGTATTTAGTGCTGCTGGTGGCATTATAACAGATAAGCGTATCCGCCTGTCAACTGAAAATGCTGACAGGTTGACTCTTATAAAAATTAACAAGGCCTGGATTTACCCTGACTTCTCGACTCCACCACAGGAAAGCTGATGAACTGAAAGGCACTTTAAATGTATTGTTTATAATGTACTGAATACACTGTATTCCCATGCACCCCTTCCACCCCAAAATACCCAATGGGTATATGGTTGAATCTTCCTTGTCTCATGCTTCTCCTCCTCTTCCATGATATCAACATGCTTATTCGTCACATTTCATGCCCTCGCATATATGCCCTCATATATAATGTTTTACAGGCCCGCGCATATAATGTTTTACAGGGTCAGCTCACCTTCAGGCCCTCACCTACAATTTTTTACAGGGTCAGCTCACCTGCAGGCACTCGCATATAATGTTTTAGAAGGTCAGCACACCTACAGGCCCTTGCATATAATTGTTTAAAGGGTCAGCTCACCTGCAGGCTTGCGCATATAATGTTTTACAGGGTCAGCTCACCTGCAGGCCCTTGCATTTAATTTTTTGGAGGATTAGCTCACTAGCAGGCCCTCACCTACAATCTTTTACAGGGTCAGCTCACCTGCAGGCCCTCGCATATAATGTTTTACCTGTATGCTCTTGCATATAATGTTTTACAGGGTCAGCTCACCTACAGGCCCTCGCATATAATGTTTTACAGGGTAAGCTCACCAGCAGGCCATCAGTCATCATTTTTCAAGGGTGTATGATGCCCTTCTTTTATGTGTAATAAAGGGTGTATTGGAGTTCCGGTTCCTTGTAATTTTTGGCAGCCCTTTCACGTAGTGCATAGGCTTTATGAGTGTAAGAGTCTCACTACCTGAAAAATTGTACCACAATGTGAATGAGGCCCTCCTTTATGTGATATACAGGTTGTATCAGAGTGCCTCTTCCTTTTAATTTTTGGCAGCACTTGCACTTTATTTACAAGAAAATATACAAGAAATAATGTTTCCTACCATTTTTTCCTCTAAAATCAATTTTATCTTTGGTTTTGTATGTATTACTGTCAGTCTGTAAAAGTGACGTACTACTCGGACAACATCATTCCCAGCAGCGACCTGGAAGTCCAAGATGCATCCAGACATCCCCCCTATGCTGTTCCAGAACCAGTTCAGTGTTGTTTCCATACATTTCTGACGTTTTCCTATAAACCTGACACCCTCCCCTCTTCAGAGCAGGGGGTGCCTGGTTTAATGCTTGGGTTCTCCTATTGACTTCCATTGTGCTCAGTAGCACACCCGAGCACCCCAAAGTGTTCGACCTGAGCACCCGAGCACTTTGGTGCTCGATCAACACTAGTAAGGAGGATCTAATTTATTAGTTATAACCAGATAAGGGAGAACACACCCAAGATCATCGCTAATGAGTCGGTATGGGGAATAGTGATGGCATTAGCTATCGCTCCTCCCCATACTCTGGAGCAGATTTGAACGTCTGCGACCATGTGTATGAGCCCTTATATGAGTTTTGGTCTTGAACAATTATTCCGAAAAATGTTTTAAAAGCTTCCTTAACTGCAGGGTCAGTTAAGACATGTAAGACACTCTAGGGGTGACCCCCTTTCAAATGGATGGATGATGGAGAAACTTGCAAATAAGCACTCAGCAGTTTTCATAATCCCAGTGTTTGCATGTACACAACCTGCTCTCAAGGTCTAATGTCAAGGGTGTCCAAGCAGTTATACTTCAACAGTCATCAGTTAAGGAAGCACTCCCACAAAAAACTATCTCTGACCTGTTAGAAAGGTACTAGATGTAAACTGCAGTGAAGGTAATCTTCCACCCAGTGTCTTAATTGGCGAGTCACAGTATCCCCTTCCTTCTGCTTCTCGGCTGTGTCATGTGACCAGCAATCAGACTTTCCAAATAACACAGCATCTTATGTGTGGACAGGAAGCCAGTCACTCTATGTATTCCTATAGAAACCTCAATGTCAGTCTCATAGGAATGAGTAGAGAAGTAACTGACTTCCTGTCCTGTGTCAGATGGAGATCAGAATTGGTCACATGACACAGCTAAGGAACAGAAGAGAGGGGATAACTCACAAATACAGTCACGGGTAAGAAAATTATCTTCAGTAGGGATTACATCATGTACCTTTCTAACAGGTCAGAGAATATATATATATATATTTTTTTTTTTTTGGGGGGTACTACTTTAACGATGGATGATGCAAATTGATGAAACTAATAATTACAGCTTATTCATATTTATAAATTATAATGCAAATAATAAAAATATAAATAAATGAAGTATAGAAATGTGAAATGTGAAAGAGTCTCATACCCACATACTACCTGCTTTTCTTTCTGTTGCTGCCTTTCATGGTTCTTTTCTGGGACCCTTGCTCTTCTTCATCTGCACTTTCAGCCTTGGAAAGTTCATAGAATCCTAAGGCTTTCAGTACCACTTTTATACTGATGACAGTCAGATTTACCTGTCTAGTCCAGATGTTACCTCTATTCAGAACTCCAGAGTGAATACAACTATATATTCATTTTTCTCCCACTTTCTAAAACTGAAAATGGAGGAAAGTGTATTCATCATCTGTCATTCATTTAATGTCCTCCCCATCAAACCTATAAATAACAATTAATGGCTCCATACAAGTCTGATGCATCAGGATAACCTTTGATTCTTCCTATCATTTCCACTTTGAAAATATTTCTCAAAACTGTTCTTTCCTCAATATCAGGTTAGGAAAATGCTATTATATGCCTTTACGCTCTCCCTCTGAGACTTCTGCATCATCTACCCTCTGTGGTTACCCATTTAATACCTTTTTCCCCTCTATTCCATCCAAATCTCTAGATATCTCCCCACACATACTGTAAGCTTCGATCCATTTTTGTTGCGCACCCATTCACTTGAATGGATGACTCTTGTGTGATAATCAGACCTGAATGGCACATTTTAAGATTTTCAGAAAATGGCACATGTGAATTGGCCTACTAGAAATGAGCTCTCATCTGACAGGAAATGTGTATCATTTGCACTAATACACTGGTGTGGTGGTAATAATTAAGTTGAACTGTTCAACTTTATGTGATTGTGTGCTGTGATTAAGTTAGGCATCTTTGGCACTCGAATGCTGCTGCAACTGCTCAATAGTGATTTTAAGAAAACTAAACACGATGGACGATGGGTTGACTTATAATGGTGTCCATTGAGGTTTTCATTGTAGTGTTCATAAGACATATCATTTTGATATGTCTTATGAACTGCATGCTGCGCTAATTATTTCTTGCAAAATATGACAGAGTAGGAGATATCACAATGTGAGTGTCAAAATTCCTGCATGTCAACTGTGTTGATGTTTATATGAGAGTAGATACTTCAGGTCCTCCAAATGTTATCCTAGGGCCTTTAGCAGACAGTTTTGTTTTTTTGTGGGGAGGCGGGGGCCATCATAATGTCTAGGGCAAGGATATTCAGTATATTCATGCTCAGCCAGAAATTCAGGAGCTGCATTCCTGAATTGCACAGGCAACTGCGAGAAAAAGTCCAGACCATGGCGACCAGCAGTCAAAATTATATCAAATTCCAGGAGGTCGAAATTGCAAATGTTTATGTCCATTAGGATGTGATGCTTGAGTACATCCAGGGCTTCTTATACTAGTGAGAACCTCTCCAAGAATGATCCAAAGAGGTAGGAAAGTGTGGGAGAAAGAGGTTCTCTTATTCACCTCGGGATTTTGAAAGGTGGTTTTAATGGCAATCCAGGCCATGCCTCCATCTATTTCTTTTCTAAATGACAGTGTGTCTTAGAAATCAGCTTATGCGAAATCTACCCACTTTGCCCTGGACACACACAAAATGCTGATAAGTGGACTGTTGCATCAACAGCTTTTGCTGAGTGACCCAGCTGAGATGGTGTTCAGCCATCCCAATGCCCTCTCCCCACAATCCCAATTGTTTCAGGGCATATGAGCCAGTTGCCCTGAAACTAGAACCCGGGGGTCATTTATCAAACTGGTGTAGAACTGGCTTAGTTGCCCATAGCAACCAATCAAATTCCACCTTTCATTTTGGATAGTTCCTTTGGAAAATGAAAGGCGAAATCTGATTGGTTGCTATAGGCAACTAAGCCTTTTCTACTTTACACCAGTTTGATAAATGACCCCTGCCCCATTCCTGTCTCTGTAACTAGCTTATGCTGCAGATAGGGTTAATATAAACTTAGTTACAGATTACCTTTAAACCCTTTTGTATTTAAAATGGACATGGCCCTGGAATTAAAGGGGTTTTCTGGTTATGTTGTTATTCCCTATCCACGGAATTGGAGATAACTATTAGATAGGTGGAGATCCTACCTCTGGGACCCCACCATCCTGAGAACAGGGCCACCTTCCTTTGTGGCACCCCCTGAAATGAACGACAGGCATGCATGCTACCACGTGATTAATTTCTATGGTAGTTCAGGAGAGAGTTAGCTGAGTATATTCTTCTTTAGATTACTTTAAAGGGAACCTGGAGTACCTCAGGGGTCAGTATTAGGACCTGTTATCTTCAATATATTTATTAATGATCTTGTAGAAGGCTTGCACTGTAAAATATCAATTTTTGCAGATGACACTAAACTATGTAAAGTAATTAACACTGAAGAGGACAGTATATGGCTACAGAGGGATCTGGATAGATCGGAGGCTTGGGCAGATAAGTGGCAGATGAGGCTTAACACTGACAAATGTAAGGTTATGCACATGGGTAGGAATAATGCAAATCACCCGTACATACTAAATGGTAAAACATTCGGTAACACTGACATGGAAAAGGACCTAGGGATTTTAGTGACCAGCAAACAAAGCTGTAAAAACCAGTGTCAGGCAGCTGCTGCCGAGGCCAATAAGATAATGGGTTGCATCAAAAGGGGCATAGATGCCCGTGATGAGAACATAGTCCTACCACTTTACAAATCACTAGTCAGACCACACTGTCATGGTCTTACCTTCTTGCTGTCCTCCTTCGTTTGACATGTGCTGGCGGCCATCTTGGTTTCTGGGTTTCTTGTAGCCTCCCACCCTGCGGCTTCTCCTTCCCACTGGGAGGAGCTGGATGCCTAGCTCACATATATAGGAGGTCTGTGGCTTCAGTTCCCTGCTTGGTCCTCCTGTGTTCACATGCTTCTAAGACTGCTGCTGCTTCTGGTTCCTGATCCTGGCTTCGTCTGACTACCCTTCTGGTTCCTGATCCTGGCTTCGTCTGACTACCCTTCTGGTTCCTGATCCTGGCCTCGTCTGACTACCCTTCTGGTTCCCGACTTCTGGCTTCGCAAGACCCTGCTTCGGTTTAGCCATCCGCTTGAACTTTTGCCTTACGGCTTGACTTTCAATAAAGCCTTCTTATTTCCACTATCTCTTGTTGTACGTCTGGTTCATGGTTCCTTGACATTAGGACCAAGCCATGAATTCTGACGGTACAGGGCCATTCTCGCTACCTACGCTGGTTGCCAGACTTGATCAGCAGGATCACCTGTTGGGTCGGTTCGCTGTAGCGTTGCAAACCCTGCTTGAACGCACGGCTCATTTAGCTTCCGTTGCCGATGGGTCGGTTGTCGCTCCTGGGCCCGCTCCTACCGCCGCTCCGGTTGTTGCGCCAGAGTCTACCCCGACACCTGTTGCTGCGCCTGCGGTGTTTCGGGGTATGACCGGTTCTGCCCCCCTTCCACAGCGCTTTGGGGGAGAGCCAACTCAGTGCCGAGGTTTCCTTAACCAGGTGGGCATTTATTTCGAGTTGCTGCCACATGCCTTTCCTACTGAGAGATCAAAGGTGGGCTTCTTGATCTCGCTGCTCTCGGACAAGGCCTTGGCCTGGGCCAGCCCTTTATGGGAGAACAACAATCCGGTGGTTGCCGAGTTTTCCGGTTTTGTTGCTTCTCTTCGGAAGGTATTCGATGTGCCGGCTCGTGCTGCCTCTGCTGCGAAGCTCCTTATGTCCATCAGACAGGGTTCACGATCCGTAGCTGAATACGCCATTGAGTTTCGTACCCTGGCAGCAGAGGTGGGCTGGAATAATGAGGCTCTGGTCGCTGCTTTCTCTCATGGTCTCTCGGATGCCTTGAAGGATGAGGTTGCAGCTAAGGACCTACCAGTGGAGCTCGAGTCCCTTATTTCTTTCCTGATTTTGATTGACACCAGACTCAGGGAGAGACCTTCCTTTAAGGAGAGCCTGCGGAGGTCTTCTAACAGATTGGCGCCTACGTTTGCTGTCCCACCCGTGCCTCCCTCTCCTCCCACGCCTCCTGGGGATGACTTGTCTGGGGGTGAACCCATGCAGCTGGGGTTTGCTCGCCTGTCCGAGGGGGAGAGGGTACTCCGGAGACGCGAGGGCCGATGCATGTACTGTGGTCTCGGTGGGCATTTTCGGTTGGCATGCCCGAACCGTCCGGGAAACGCTCGCACCTGAGATCCTGTCGGGGGCAGATCTTGGGTGGAGTCTCCTCGTCCCCGGTTTCCCGTGTTGACAAACCACTGATTACTGTTGTCCTCTCCTGGGTCGGGGGCTCGGTGACGACCCAGGCGTTGGTGGACTCTGGTGCTGGTGGTTTGTTCATTGATAGTGTGTTCGCTGCCGCCAATTCCATTCCTCTGCAGCCTCGAGGTTCCCCACTGGCTCTTGAGGCGATAGACGGCAGACCCCTTCTGCCGCCACACGTGACTCAGGAGACCCTTCCAGTGGGGATGGCCATTGGTGCCGTTCACAGAGAGTCGGTCTGTCTCCAGGTTATTTCGTCTCCACACTACTCGGTGGTCTTGGGGTACCCCTGGCTCCAGAAGCATAATCCGACTTTCGATTGGAGATCGGCCGAGATCCTCTCGTGGTCACCGCAGTGTGGGGCTAGTTGCATCCATGGGCCTGTCAAGTTGCTGTGTACTTCCTCGGACTCTCTGTTGCCTCCTGAATACGAGGAGTACCGGGATGTATTCGATAAGGTGCGTGCGGTTGCCCTACCTCCGCACCGCCCATACGATTGTGCCATAGAGTTACAATCTGGTGCCGTTCCTCCTCGTGGCAAAGTCTATCCACTGTCGGTAGCGGAGAATGAGGCCATGGAGGAGTACGTGAGGGAGGCGCTTTCACGCGGACACATTCGCAAATCCTCGTCCCCGGCAGGGGCTGGATTTTTCTTTGTGAAAAAGAAGGGCGGTGAGTTGAGGCCTTGCATCGACTACAGGGGTCTCAATCGCATCACGATCAAGAACGCTTACCCGATACCCTTGATTTCCGAGCTGTTCGATCGCCTCAAAGGGGCCACGGTCTTTACCAAACTCGACCTGAGGGCGGCATATAACCTGGTAAGGATCAAGGCGGGCGATGAGTGGAAGACCGCGTTTAACACCAGGACCGGTCATTATGAATCCTTGGTTATGCCCTTTGGGTTGTGCAATGCGCCCGCAGTCTTCCAGGAATTCATCAACGATGTTTTCCGTGACCTGTTGCAGCAGTGTGTGGTGGTCTATTTGGATGACATCTTGGTATATTCTGAATCCATGGAGGCCCACATTCTGGATGTCAGACGAGTGTTGCAACGCTTACGAGAGAACAAGCTGTTCGGTAAGCTTGAGAAATGCGAATTTCACCGATCCCAGGTAACCTTCTTAGGTTACATCATTTCCGCTGAGGGGTTCTCTATGGATCCTGAGAAGGTTTCGGCTGTCTTACAGTGGCCCCAGCCCAGTGGGCTTCGTGCCCTGCAGCGCTTTTTGGGCTTCGCCAATTATTATCGGAAGTTCATCAGGGACTTTTCCATGCTAGCCAAGCCTCTCACGGATCTGACCAGGAAGGGCAGTAATCCCCAGGTCTGGCCGCTCGAGGCCATCCGAGCTTTTGAGGCTCTAAAGTCCGCCTTTGTGTCGGCTCCGATTCTGTCGCATCCCAACCCTGGGTTGCCTTTTGTCCTCGAGGTGGACGCGTCTGAGACGGGAGTAGGCGCCCTCCTGTCTCAGCGTAGAACACCAGAGGGTCCTCTGCTTCCTTGTGGGTTTTACTCCCGGAAACTGTCTTCCGCGGAGTGCAACTATCAGATTGGTGACAGGGAGTTATTGGCCATCGTGCAGGCCCTTAAGGAATGGAGGCACTTGCTCGAGGGCTCGGTGGTTCCGGTTCTCATCCTGACGGACCACAAGAATCTGACCTACCTCTCTGAGGCCAAGAGATTGACACCACGTCAGGCCAGATGGGCTCTGTTCTTGTCACGTTTTAATTACGTGGTCTCCTACCTACCCGGTTCCAAGAACATCAGAGCGGATGCCTTATCACGGCAGTACTCCGAGCTGTCCGGGGAGGAGTCGATTCCGACTTCGGTCATACCTCCGAATCAGATCCTGGCCGCCATTCGCACCAGCCTGACCTCTCCCCTGGGTGAGCAGATTTTGGCGGCTCAATCTGGTGCTCCCTCTGGGAGACCCAACGGCAGATGTTTTGTGCCTGAGGAGTTGCGCACTCGGTTGTTGCGAACCTACCATAACTCCAAGGCCGCGGGGCATCCTGGAAAGAATCAGCTGTCCTGGGCTGTTTCACGTCTGTTCTGGTGGCCTTCTCTACGTTCCGACATCGCCGCATATGTAGCGGCATGCTCCGTTTGTGCCCAGAGTAAGTCCCCTCGGCACCTTCCGTTGGGCCTTTTGCAACCCATAGCCACCGGGGAGCGTCCATGGTCACACCTGGGGATGGATTTCATCGTGGACCTCCCTGCATCCCGAGGCCATACGGTCATTCTCATGATTGTGGATCGGTTTTCCAAAATGTGCCACTGTGTTCCTCTCAAGAAGTTACCCTCTGCACAAGAGTTGGCCTCGATTTTTGCCAGGGAGGTCTTCCGGTTGCACGGTTTGCCCAAGGAGATTGTGTCGGATCGGGGGAGTCAGTTTGTGTCCAGGTTCTGGCGCGCCTTTTGCTCCCAGTTGGGGATTCATCTCTCTTTCTCCTCGGCCTACCACCCTCAGTCCAATGGGGCCGCAGAACGATCCAATCAGGCCTTGGAGCAATTCCTTCGTTGCTATGTCTCCGATCACCAGGACAATTGGGTTGACCTCCTGCCTTGGGCTGAGTTTGCCAGGAACACGGCGGTGAACTCTTCCTCTGGGACGTCTCCCTTCATGGCCAATTATGGGTTCCAACCTGCCGTGTTACCGGAGGTATTCTCTCCCCAGGATATTCCGGCTGTGGAGGATCACCTTTCCGTCCTACGTGCTTCTTGGGTACAGATCCAGAGGTCCCTTGAGGTCTCTGCGCAGCGCCAGAGACTCCAGGCTGATCGCAGACGAGCGCCCGCTCCTTCCTACCAGGTCGGAGACCGCGTATGGTTGTCCACCCGCAACCTCAACCTTCGAGTGCCCACTCCCAAGCTGGCGCCTCGCTCTGTTGGTCCCTTCCGAGTGCTTCGCAGGGTAAACCCGGTAGCCTATGCCCTCGCGCTTCCTCCTGGCATGCGGATCTCCAACGTGTTTCATGTCTCCCTGTTGAAGCCACTGGTGTGTAATCGTTTCACTTCCTCGGTTCCTCTGCCTCGTCCGGTCCAAGTGGGCAATCGTGAGGAGTATGAGGTGAGCAATATCCTGGACTTACGCCTGGTCCGCGGTCGGGTGCAGTTTTTGGTCCATTGGCGTGGTTATGGTCCAGAGGAGCGTTCCTGGGTTCCCTCCGCAGATGTCCATGCTCCTGCCTTGCTCCGAGCCTTCCACGCACGCTTCCCTCAGAAACCGTTCTTTACTCCGCGGAGGAGGGGCCCTTGAGGGGGAGGTACTGTCATGGTCTTACCTTCTTGCTGTCCTCCTTCGTTTGACATGTGCTGGCGGCCATCTTGGTTTCTGGGTTTCTTGTAGCCTCCCACCCTGCGGCTTCTCCTTCCCACTGGGAGGAGCTGGATGCCTAGCTCACATATATAGGAGGTCTGTGGCTTCAGTTCCCTGCTTGGTCCTCCTGTGTTCACATGCTTCTAAGACTGCTGCTGCTTCTGGTTCCTGATCCTGGCTTCGTCTGACTACACTTCTGGTTCCTGATCCTGGCTTCGTCTGACTACCCTTCTGGTTCCTGATCCTGGCCTCGTCTGACTACCCTGCTGGTTCCTGATCCAGGCTTCGTCTGACTACCCTTCTGGTTCCCGACTTCTGGCTTCGCAAGACCCTGCTTCGGTTTAGCCATCCGCTTGAACTTTTGCCTTACGGCTTGACTTTCAATAAAGCCTTCTTATTTCCACTATCTCTTGTTGTACGTCTGGTTCATGGTTCCTTGACACACACATGGAGTACTGTGTACAGTTCTGGGCTCCTGTGAACAAGGCAGACTTAACAGAACTGGAGAGTGTTCGGAGGAGGGCAACTAAAGTAATAACTGGAATGGGGCAACTACAGTACCCTGAAAGATTATTAACATTAGGGTTATTCACTTTAGAAAAAGGAAGACTGAGGGAAGATCTAATAACTATGTATAAATATATCAGGGGTCAGTACAGAGATCTATCCCATCATCTATTTATCCCCAGGACAGTAACTGTGATGAGGGGACATCCTCTGCGTCTGGAGGAAATAAGGTTTGTACACAAACATAGAAGAGGATTCTTTACGGTTAGAGCAGTGAGACTACGGAACTCTCTGCCTGAGGAGGTGGTGATGGTGAGTACAATAAAGGAATTCAAGAGGGGCCTGGATGTATTTCTGTAGTGTAATAATATTACAGGCTATAGCTACTAGAGAGGGGTCGTTGATCCAGGGAATTATTCTGATTTCCTGATTTGATTCGGGAAGGAATTTTTTTCCCCTTAAGTGGGGAAAATTGGCTTCTACCTCACAGTTTTTAGTTTTTTTTCCCCTTCCTCTGGATCAACTTTCAGGATAACAGGCCAAACTGGATGGACAAATGTCTTTTTTTGGCCTTAAATACTATGTTACTATGTTAAAACAACAGGCACCCGACGGCTATGGCACCCAATTGCACTTGCAATTGGGTGCCATATTTAAATTTCAGATGGGCAGTGGGGAAGAGGGTAAAGTAATACTTATATAGAAATTCTGAATGTTCCATAATACAGGGAAGAAGACAGCATTTTTTTTTTTTTTTAGGAGTTAAATGTTTAGGAATTTGTCAACTAAAGCTACTTTCACACTAACATTTTTGCTGGATCTGGCAGAGTTCAGCAAAAACGCTTCCACTACTGATAATACAACCATCTGCATCCGTTATTAACCAATCAGGTTGTATTATCTTTCACATACCCAAAACGGATCCGTCATGAACTCCATTGAAAGTCAATGAGGAAGAATTTGTTTTCTGCCATGTCAGATTGTGTCAGAGAAAACAGATCCATCCCCATTGACTTGCATTGTGGGTCATGACGGATCCGTCTTGCTCCACATCCCAGGACGGAAAGCAAACCGCAGCATGCTGCGGTTTGCTCTCCGGTATGAGAACGGAACAGAATGCATTTTGGAGCATTCTGTTCTGTTCAGTAAAGTTTTGTCTTCATTTGACAATGAATGTGTCACACTCTAGCGTGAAAGGGAAATGGAAATAAGGCCTGAAAACTAGGGAAGGAAGATGGACACCTCCTAGTGAAAACCCTAATGAAAGCCCTGACTGACTACCAGTATCAACAGATCCCAGTGGTAGGTGAGTTCATGCACGGGAATACCTACAGTTTTATCTAACCCTAAAGGACCCTGGTACTAATGACAGGAAAGAGACATCCTGTTCCTCCAAAAGGAAGGATGAACGGGAGTCTCCCTAAGGGCTAATACAAAACAATTATCTCACAAATAGATTTTTTGGACACTAAAAACAAAACAAAAAACTTTATTGTAATAAACTGCTTATTACAACACTGGGTAGAAGACACTTCAGTCACTATAGTGTTAATGCCTTTAGTTTTTTACAGTATTGCATATCATAAAACTTTGTTTTAATACTGTAAGGAGCAGGAGAATGTATTGGCTCCCATGAGCCAAAGTTATTGCTTCGCGAAGTCTCGCTAGACTTTGCGCAATAATTTCATAAATTCATTTTTACTGTAAAAAAAAAACATTTTCCAAGTTCGGGATCGGTTCAAAGTGGTACTGTGGAACTGAACCCGAGTTCAGAAAATGGTGTTTACAGTAAAAATTCAATAACTTTGGCACATCTTTGCCAATACATTCTAATACTGTATGGAGCTCCTGCTCCATACAGTATTAGAACAATGTTTTATGCTCATCCCTAATCATAATCCCTGACAAGTAAGAAAAAAGCTGTCTCAGCCTCCTCTATCACAATGTCGTGAAGTAACTTGTCCTGCTGTGTGATTAGGACAGGTTTTGTGTGCACTAATAGGACGAGGCCATTTTGTTTCTACTAATGTTTTCTCCATAAACAAAATAAGCCATTAAAACCAATGAAAGGTATTTGGGAATATATTTATAATAAAGTAATATTTAAGTATTTTCATTTTCTAAATTCTTAGAGAACCCCTTTAAGGTAAATGGGAGAGGTACAGAAATAAATATATTTACTATTCATATTCTATTCATTCAGATTGGGGGAGCTAGTTACATAGTTAATACGGTTGAAAAAAGACAAACGTCCATCAAGTTCAACCAAGGGATAGGTGGGGACGCGAATCCCAGAAGGAAGTGAGACTCAGATTTCTACACGTTTTCATAAGCATTAATGTTTTTTACTTTTAAGAATTTGTCTAAACCCTTTTTGAAACTGTCCATGGTTCCTGCTGTGACCACGTCCTGAGGAAGTCTATTCCACAGATTCACAGTTCTTACAGTAAAGCTTTGACGCTTCTGGAGACTGAACTTTATTATTTATAAGCCCTGTGTTAAAATTTGCAAATTAGCAAAAAAGCAAGAGCCACAAGGGCATCACCATTGTGTTTAGTGGTAGCATGGACAATCCAGTTCTGTTCCTTTCTTGACATGTCTTGCAAATATTGGAGAAACAGTTAAATGATTTATTTTCCAGTAAACTGATGAGACGTGTTACATTAATCATGTCAGATGTTTCTATCCATCCATTTCTTAGTGCCTATATTCGCAGTAAGCTACCCAGTCTATATGATATGCCTGAGGAATAAGCAATGAATACCTCAGCAGTTCCTACATCCCACTTTGTTAATAGTATGTTGTCTCCCCGGTATACTGACTGATGAAGATGTAAATGTCAGCTTTTCTGAAGAATCCATAAAGTGGATTAATTGACCTTGATTGTTTTTATTCATTGCCATGCTTTTTATTGTTGGCTAGTAAAAGGGAGTACGGGAAAACATCATAATTTAGCATTTATTAACCTTTTCAGTAAAAAAGTACATATGACAAGGAATACATTTATACCACAGTCACATATTTTTACCCCACTTCTATGTAACCAGCAGTGGGTGTGCAATCTAACCAGTTTGGTTTTTAGGACAATGTCCTGGTGGTTCCCTGGTATTCACCCTTTAACTTCTGGGACAGAGAGCCATAGGCCGTAGAAGAATTTGGGTGTGTGCCCTGGGCCTTTAAGATGCTGAGAGTGAGTGGGCAAGCACTAAAATACAGGCTAGGAAGAAGAGTGCAGACCAAACAAAAGAGTTGGGCAGTAGTGGGCACATGGAGCTTCAGCAGCTGACTCAAGTGCAGGTCGCAAATGAGAGCACATGGTTCCGTACCACCAGTAAGGTAGGATGCAGGACGGGGTAAGAGACGCGGTACCCATGCCCACTCAGGGGAGCTGAACTGGCTGCCATTGTAACAGTACGCCCTTTTTGCCTTCTCTTCTTAGTACTGGACTGTGCCTAGATTTTTTTCAGTAGAACCAGGGCGCAATGTTTTCTGCAGGTTTCCAAGACATCACCTCCAGACCAAAACCTTTACAATACCCAAGATAAAATATTTTGAACTGATTTTTATAGATTTCTCTGGTCTGAGAAAAGATATAAAAATAAACAGGTAATGTCCCCCTTAAAGGAACTGCCATCTTCTTTAAACAGAGGTGGAGCATTCGATCCGGACTTACCTAGCGATATGCTGAAAGCCTTTGAGCAAGATGTTATCAGTGAAGTCACATCCAAGTGGATGCAGGCTCCAAAAGGTTATAATAACTGTCCAATAAATAAAAGAAAGGCATTGGATTCTTTGAAAAATGACACATCAATAATAATTAAGAGGGCAGACAAAGGGGGAGCAACTGTCATTATGGATCGATAGGGATATATAGCAGAGGCAATGAAGCAATTGAGTGATAATAATGAATATAATACATTAAAAGGAGATCCTACTCCTATATTCATGAAGTAACATAGAATATTATTCAATGAATTCATTCAAAGTGGGATTATAGAAGAAAAAATTGTGAATACCCTAATATTGGAAAGTCCAAAAGTGCCAATACTATATTTATTGCCTACAATCCATAAGGACAGATTAAACCCCCCTGGACGCTCTATAGTTTCCTGCATTGGTTCATTGTTGCAACCTATAGCAATTTATGTAAATTCTTTCTTACAGAGAAAAGTAAAAACCCTACAGAGATGTCTATCTGATACTACAGATTTTTTTTGAGACAACTAGAAAAAGAGAGACCTTTTTATGTACATTAGATGTACAAAGTTTGTACACTAATATTCCCCAACATGAAGGACTCCAATGCGTTAGGGACTCAGGAAGATATTGATGCAGGATGCCAGTCTGGACAACTGCATGATTGTCTTCCTGATGACATTATTGGAGTTCATTCTTACAAAAAAATATTTTAGATTTAATGAAGATCATTACTTGAAGCTGTGGGGGACTTCAATGGGGTCCTTCGTTGTGCCAAGTTTTGCAAATATTTTCATAGCGGCATTTGAGAATGAGCATATGGGGATGATATATTTCTACTGTGGAAGGGTACAGAACAGTCACTGATCGAATTTAACGTTTATCTCAATTCCTGCCATGAAACTATAAAATTTTAATTGCACTATCACCCTAATTCTATAGAGTTCCTAGATGTAGAGATTAAAAAAGCAGACAATGGTAGATTTAATATTGCCCTATATGCCATGCCAACTGATCGAAATAATATATTGCTATATTCCAGCTATCACTCCCCACACATATTCAAAAATATACCAAAAGGTCAATTTATTAGAGCAAAACTCATCACTATTAACGGACCACGAGTATGAGAAGCATAAAAAAAATTTGCTAAAAAATTCACTGATCGTGGTTACCCAGGGAGATTGATTAAAAACATTAGTAGTGAAGTAGACAAAATTTCACGTGAAGATCAATTAGTCAGAAAAGAAAAAAAAAGGCCAAGGAAAATCGCTGCATGTACAGTATATAGGGACCTATGATAGACATAAGACTCTCATAAAAAATGCTATAAATAAATATCGGGGATTATTAAAACATGATAAAAATATGGCAATTTAGTTAAAGAAAAATCTAGTTTTTCATATTGGAGAGGTGGAACTGTAGGGAATACTCTTATCAGAGGTGACATCAGAACAAAAGAGAAAAACAAACAGACTTTATTAGCTGCAAGGAAGAAAGGAACCTTCCCATGTTTATCCTGTACTCACTGCAATTCCATTTTAAAAGGAGATTCGATATATCACCCAAGACAGGGATATACAATCCCAATACAACATTTGTTTCTACATGTATGACAAAAAATTTAGTTTATGGCATTCAATGTCCATGTGGTTTATGGTATATCGGACAGACAAAAAGAGAAATAAAGGTACGATTAAACAAACATAAATCTAATATTTGACGATATATGGAAATACAAGAGGTGAATGCAGGTGAAACAAAGGGAAACAAGTATAGTGAAACTACATTGTTGCAACACTGTTATGAAATGAAACATAAATGGCATGATTTAAAATGGCTAGTGCTGGATTGCATTAATGAAGGTACTACTCTGGCAGAAAATAAACAGAGATTGCTATAATATGAGACTAGAAGGATAATGAAAATGGAGACACTAAATCCTAAAGTGTTAAATTAAATTTACAATTTTAAGGTATTTTCTTTGATCAGTATCTAAGTAACTGGTTTTAAATGCGACATAAATATTTTATGTACATCTGTGAAAATTTAAACTATCAATGAATATATATAAATGTGAAATGATGATGATGGAAAGAGATTGTATTTAAAGCGCATGGTAACAACCCACAGGCACGCATGATTAAGGGACTGTGACCCCCGAAACTTTGCGCAGCATGGGGTAGCAATCAGTTTAGCGCTGTCAGGATTACTATGCATTATAGCGATTTATTTATATGAATAAAATAACTGAATAATACAAGCATAGCTTCAAAAGAGTGAGTATTAGTTATACCTCACAAATAACCTTTTGAATAAGACTAATACTATGTAGATAAAAAATCTTGACCCTGAATTTCTTAATATCTAATATACCACTGACCTCAAGAAGGAGAAGTGGGGATACACTGCCACATTGAATTGCACATAAGCCAGTGGGATGAGGCCAATTCAATATTACTGATAACTTCTCAGGATCCATCTAAAATCCCTGACTTGAGATTATACAGTTGCAAGAAAAAGTATGTGAACCCTTTGGAATGATATGGATTTCTGCACAAATTGGTCATAAAATGTGATCTGATCTTCATCTAAGTCACAACAATAGACAATCACAATCTGCTTAAACTAATAACACACAAAGAATTAAATGTTACCATGTTTTTATTGAACACACCATGTAAACATTCACAGTGCAGGTGGGAAAAGTATGTGAACCCTTGGATTTAATAGCTGGTTGAACCTCTTTTGGCAGCAATAACTTCAACCAAACGTTTCCTGTAGTTGCAGATCAGACGTGCTCAACGGTCAGGAGAAATTCTTGACCATTCCTCTTTACAGAACTGTTTCAGTTCAGCAATATTCTTGGGATGTCTGGTGTGAATTGCTTTCTTCAGGTCATGCCACAATCGGGTTGAGGTCAGGACTCTGACTGGGCCACTCCAGAAGGCGTATTTTCTCAAAGACACACAAATTTAGAGTATAGCCTTCACTAAGGCGCTAGAGTAGAGTGCAGACGTGTCTGAGGTGAGAGGTCAGACAAGAATATTAAGATGCTGTCAAGGAGGACAGAGTAGAGGAGATCCCAGAATATATTGTTTTTAACTTCTTGAAACACTACTGGAGCATTACTGAGTCCAAATAGCATAACCAAGTACTCACAGTGGCCATCACCGGTACAGTGAAAACTGTTTTCCATTTACCTCCCTCCCAGATCCAGATAAGATTGTATGCTCTGCATAGATCAAGTTTATTGAAGATCCTGGAACTGTGGAATCTATCAAAAAATTCTGGTATCAAAGATGGTATAGTGGCTGCTTATTCTTCACTGTTATTTTGTTTAGTCCGCTGTAATCTATACATGGTGTAAGTGATCCATCTATTTTCTTGAAATAGAACAATCCAGCTCTAGCTAGTGAAAAACAGTTATGGATAAATCCCTTCTCCACATTCTCAATATATTCATAGATATAGATAGCCAGTGTTTCTGGAAGAGAACGGGATACATTCAACCTTGAAGAGGTAACAAGTCTATTGGACAATTATACAGGGAGTGCAGAATTATTAGGCAAGTTGTATTTTTGAGGATTAATTTTATTATTGAACAACAACCATGTTCTCAATGAACCCAAAAAACTCATTAATATCAAAGCTGAAATTTTTGGAAGTAGTTTTTAGTTTGTTTTTAGTTTTAGCTATTTTAGGGGGATATCTGTGTATGCAGGTGACTATTACTGTGCATAATTATTAGGCAACTTAACAAAAAACAAATATATACCCATTTCAATTATTTATTTTTACCAGTGAAACCAATATAACATCTCAACATTCACAAATATACATTTCTGACATTCAAAAACAAAACAAAAACAAATCAGTGACCAATATAGCCACCTTTCTTTGCAAGGACACTCAAAAGCCTGCCATCCATGGATTCTGTCAGTGTTTTGATCTGTTCACCATCAACATTGCGTGCAGCAGCAACCACAGCCTCCCAGACGCTGTTCAGAGAGGTGTACTGTTTTCCCTCCTTGTAAATCTCACATTTGATGATGGACCACAGGTTCTCAATGGGGTTCAGATCAGGTGAACAAGGAGGCCATGTCATTAGATTTTCTTCTTTTATACCCTTTCTTGCCAGCCACGCTGTGGAGTACTTGGACGCGTGTGATGGAGCATTGTCCTGCATGAAAATCATGTTTTTCTTGAAGGATGCAGACTTCTTCCTGTACCACTGCTTGAAGAAGGTGTCTTCCAGAAACTGGCAGTAGGACTGGGAGTTGAGCTTGACTCCATCCTCAACCCGAAAAGGCCCCACAAGCTCATCTTTGATGATACCAGCCCAAACCAGTACTCCACCTCCACCTTGCTGGCGTCTGAGTCGGACTGGAGCTCTCTGCCCTTTACCAATCCAGCCACGGGCCCATCCATCTGGCCCATCAAGACTCACTCTCATTTCATCAGTCCATAAAACCTTAGAAAAATCAGTCTTGAGATATTTCTTGGCCCAGTCTTGACGTTTCAGCTTGTGTGTCTTGTTCAGTGGTGGTCGTCTTTCAGCCTTTCTTACCTTGGCCATGTCTCTGAGTATTGCACACCTTGTGCTTTTGGGCACTCCAGTGATGTTGCAGCTCTGAAATATGGCCAAACTGGTGGCAAGTGGCATCTTGGCAGCTGCACGCTTGACTTTTCTCAGTTCATGGGCAGTTATTTTGCGCCTTGGTTTTTCCACACGCTTCTTGCGACCCTGTTGACTATTTTGAATGAAACGCTTGATTGTTCGATGATCACGCTTCAGAAGCTTTGCAATTTTAAGAGTGCTGCATCCCTCTGCAAGATATCTCACTATTTTTGACTTTTCTGAGCCTGTCAAGTCCTTCTTTTGACCCATTTTGCCAAAGGAAAGGAAGTTGCCTAATAATTATGCACACCTGATATAGGGTGTTGATGTCATTAGACCACACCCCTTCTCATTACAGAGATGCACATCACCTAATATGCTTAATTGGTAGTAGGCTTTCGAGCCTATACAGCTTGGAGTAAGACAACATGCATAAAGAGGATGATGTGGTCAAAATACTCATTTGCCTAATAATTCTGCACTCCCTGTATGGCCAATGAGGGGACAAGATTTTATTCTCCTTATTCTCCTTCTTATTAAATGGCATCTGTATAACTGGAAGAAGTGCCTGGTATCCTGTATAGGTTTTTAGGGATAGGTCCAAACAGGTATAACATTCGCCAGGCATAAAAAATGGCAGGCAGGTCCCCAAATAAGTATTTGTCTAGAATTCTTGTCCAGGACAGGGCAATGCAAACATAGCCAAGGAAGGCCCAAGAGTAGAAAGTTAGACAGGCAGGAGATTTAAGGAGATCTTGTCCAAGTGGAGAGCACCCACTTAAAATGTCAAGAATTTTGTGACATATTGTATCATCTCAGTAAGAACATTTTAATTGACCAATTCAACACCAAGAGCTTCTTCAAAAGGAATTTGATACTGGTTCACCAAGGCCTGATGCAGGAAGTTTCCTGCAGAGACAGCGTCAATGAGAGCCTGCACAGTGAACTGCATATGATTGCTGGATTTTTCTATAGCAATAGACAATTTGGAAGAGAGTGAATATTCACCTAGGGCTGCCTCTCCCATGGACCATAGGCTCAGAATTTTCCCGCCTTCTGAAAGCTAGTGTGGGCATAGTGTCAGTATTCACACAGATTGTTAGTGTGCCTGCGTTGATGTTCCTCTTTGAACAACCTGACTCAGTTAACCTGCATGGCCCCTGGTGCCGAAGTTAAGGAGGATAAAGGTGAAGGAGACAGTGGGTTCTGAAATTTAGGTTCCAGTCAAGGAAGTCTACTTTTATGAGCTGCCTCCTTGGCATGCTGCCGGAACCAAAGGTCAATGGGGGTAGCCAGTGAGATCCGGGCCTCTAAAGTAGATGATGTGTCTCGAACAGCCAGTTCATCCTTAATTCACCCTGACAATCCTTTCTAAAAGGCTTCATTATTGTATGCCAAGGTTCGGAACTGGATTGCGGTTTGGCCGACTGAGAGACTGCCCTGGTGTAATAGGGAAGAGGCAGCAGCAAACCAAAACTCCCGGCGCATAATGCCATACATGTACGGCATTACGAGTAAAGGGGTTAGCCTAAGTTCATTCTTAGGGGCAAGAAATAAGGAACAGATGGAAAAGGTATCATACGTCAAATAGATTAGACTACACACAGAGGTTTTTATAGTCTGCCACCATAGAGATAACTGAGTCTTCATGGTAGCTCTGGACACAAAATTATTTCCAAGTGTAAGGAACTATACTCACTTTACTAGTGTACAGAGGCAGGGACACCACAAAGATAATCAAAGTCTTCTTTATTTAGGCTTGTCCAAATACGTACAGCAGGTAAATCCGGATCACAGCCGGGTCCAACATGAATCCCTGGACATGAGTATGCCCCAAGTCCCGGACTGGAGCATGGGGAACAGGCACTCGCCCACCAGATTGCCTGTTCCCAGTAAAAGCCCAACCCGGACTAGCTGGAACCAGCTATGCTATCTATCACAGTGTCCACCAACTACCTTAGTGGACACCTAATCTAGGGGCCTTTACTCCACCAAGGCCAGGCACCTTGGTGACACCTTCCCGATGCAAGCAAGACCTTTTTTAGAATGCTTCCTGCAGCATTTTGGGTGACACATATCTCCCATCATAAATAACTCTTGTCACTGCCTCACACAAGGTTGATTTTTTATTTTTTATTTTAGAAGCATGAGGCAGATTACATATTTTGTTGAAAAGGTGGATGTACTCTTTAAACCTGTAAAAATGTGTACACATTTGCAAATTTAAGGAAGCACTGTAGGGACACTGATATTAGTGGTCATTTGCTTCAACAGATTATGAGTTTTAGAAATGTTTTTTTTTTTTCATTCTGTAAATCAGCGGTGGTCTGAATTAGCAGACTTCACCCATGTCATATATGGCATCATAAAAATTAATTTTGATGGCATTTCTCCTTTAAATTACTATAGCACTGAGCACACAAATAGTTTTATCGTGATTTATTCATCTGTATATTCAGTAGAGTTAGCAGTTTAGTTTTGTTTGTTTGTTTGTTTTTTGTTTGTAAGGGAAGAAGTTTCCTTGACATACGGAAGCATTTCCAGTGTACACTATTGATATGAGGTTATGTTTCTCACTGCTTTGTCTGTGCGTGAAGATGTCAGAATATATTTGAACGTGGAGATAGGAATATATAATTATGTGTGATTTCACACACTTCTTTCCTGTTATAGAGAAGGTGAGGCTATCAAAAATATGTTCCCATTGACCTACTGCCAAAATGTTATTTGTTTAGGACAAGCCTGTCTCCTACACGTAGATATGCTCAGTGACCCATATCCACAGCTGGTAATTGGACACCGTGGAAATATCACAAAGCAGCAAGAGGATAAAAAGTGCATATGAGAATATGGTGTGCTATGCTAGAACCTAAAAACATATCTGACTTTAATTTAGTTATTATGATTCATGCATTGGTTTATTGCAGAGGGATTAACTAATGGCAGATAGCCTTTCAGACTCGCAATTTGAATGGACCTATCTTGATTTGCAGAAAATTGCCATTGGAGATGTAGACAGGGCATTTAAGTGACCTATACTCAGCACTGCCCAAAATCTGTAAACTCATGGACAGTCCATAAAAATGTCTGCAGTCCAATTCTATCAATATTGCCATCAGAACCGATTCAGTCCAGATAAATTCGACCCAAACTGAAAGAGACTCAATTACTCAGAGAAGTCACATATGACACCCTGGGGTCTCCTAGGACTATATCTAACCAGTTTAACGCTCTTTAATGCCAAGACAGGATTAGTCATGACAAAGTGACAGCAGCGTATATGGCTGTGTGTAAATGGATGCTAGCCAGTGGTAACAACCAGCCTGCTTGAAAATACACCACACGGTGGGAATGGTTATGCCATAAAATTACTCCTTTTTGGGGGCAGATGCGTGCCAACATTTTAAAACACTCAGAAGTAACTAAGAAAAATGTTTTTAACAAAATATGGTAAATTGGACAGAGTTAACCAAGACACACAAAAATTATATAAAAGAAAAATATTTACATAATCCATTGATTAAAACATGTTCATTTATTCATATGTTCCACGTGATAAAACTAGCACCATTTTGACGCCATATGACCCTTTATCTATCGGATGGTAGCAGGTGGTAACAAATTGCCTGCTTAACAATACACTACTATGTTGGATTTTTGTATGCTTTTAAGGTTAAAAAATGGTCCAAAATGATCCCTTTGGATCCCATTTGGATGTGGCCTGGCTGCTAGAATAACAATGCTCACATTGTTGGCCAGTTACATTTCTTGATGCCAGAATGATGCAACCGTCCCTCTGCCCTGCATTTGAGTAAGTATGAGTTGAGCCCTGCCTGGACGCCTGCCCTCTCTAAATAATACATGATGAATTGGGAAGGGGGATAACATTTGACTATTAAGCCCACACTGCTCCCCATCCCCAGGGGCCATGCCCCTCCCTTCAAGCAGCGTCTACCATGTTTTCCCCTACCTGCTCCTTGTTATCTTCACATAACCCCTGCAACTCCTGCTTCCCTTACATCCTACCAGCAGCACAGATGGGGTTAACTGCCCCTGTGGACTGGTAGGACCGGCGGAATTTTTAATGAGCCCAAGAACCAATAAACGATCTTCAGCTCCCTGAAAGGGAGGAGATCACCCCCCAGCCCACCGCGTTTTTTTCTGTCCTTTAGACAGGTGGACTGGCGGATCGCTCCCCTTCTGGGAGCTGAAGAGTGTTAGGGGCTCTTTTTTTCCATTTTTAGGAAATTGCCCTTTTATTGCCTTTATCGCCTTTATTTTAGTCGTTATTGCGGATACAAGTTACCGTCGGGGGAGGGGTGTTCTCCCCTTCTCTTTTTTTCCGCTTGATTCGGCGTCTTACGGTGTCCCCTCCTCTCCTTGCCAACAGGTGTGCGGCACCATGGGCGCCGCCATCTTCCGGAAGTGACGCGCACTTAGTGTGCTACGTCACTTCCGGTTTGTTCGTCCGATGCGGTGAGGTTTAGTATAAGGCTCACCGCTCGTTTTTTCTCTTCTCATATAAACCCTGAAGGTTCAGGATACCCTGGGGAGACACATAGGGTCAAATTGAGCCTGGTATAGGCTCTATTACTTCTCTGGGCTGGTTTCGAGTGAGGCCCCGCCCAGAGGGCGGGGCTTCCTCTTTTTAAGCGCCCAGAGCCTGTCATTCAGTGCTCTGGTTGCATCGCTTTCACAAGCTAGCTCTAGAGTTCTCTGTGCTTTGATATATATTCTAGTATATCGCTTGGCTTGTTTTTTTTTCACAGCTCTATTTTTCTTCAGTGCTGGTGGGCACCCATATGGTCTCGTTTTCACCTCCACCTTGTGTTTGTAGGTGTTATGGCCTGTTTTGTTCTTTTTCTTACAGTTATGGCTTCCCTTAAGAATCCTTATCAGCGGAAGTCTGCGGCCAAAAGGAAGCATTTGGCCTGTTACGAGTGTAACACACCTCTGGATGACAACTGCCCTTACTCAAGGTGCGAGAGTTGCCGCACACAGTCATCCACGGAACCCACGATGCAAGAGATGTTTCAATGGACAAAGACCTACGTGGATGACTCCATTAAGGGAGTAGTGCGCCTGCTTAATGAGAGGCTACCAGGATCCTCTCAGACTCCCATGGAAGTAGCTGCACCGGTCAAGAGACCTACTCCCTGTTCGGTGGGGTCTTCTTCCGAAGAAGAAGAATTAACTTCTTGCTTTTTTCCCCCAGAGAAAACGCAGAAGTTGCTGAAGTCCATCAGGTCGGGGGACCAGGATGTTGACATGGGGGAGTCCTCCAATCCCGACCCTCCTCTCTGTGATGCATACAGAGTGGAGAAAGCCTGAGAAAGGCCCAGTCCTTACCAGGAAGTTTAAGCTCTTGTATCCGATGGCTAAACCCTTGGTGGAATCGTGGGGTTCCGTTCCCAAGGTGGACATGGCAATAGCCAAGTTGTCCAGGCGCACTCTGGTCCCTGCAGACTATGGGTCTAGTCTGCAGGACCCTCTAGACCGGAGGGCAGAGTGCACCCTTAAAAGGGGTTAGGCGGCGGCTGCTGCCTCCGCATCAATATCAATTGCGGCCACTGAAGTAGCCTCCTTTTTACACTCCAAACTCAACCTGATCCAGACGGACGTGGACCAGAGCATTTCTAGAGACGACATCTTGGCAGCCTTTAAATCAGCCAATCTGGCTATGGATTTCTTGGTCGATTCCACCCAAATGCAGCTGAAGCTGGCCGCCAAGACTATGGCCCAGGTTTCAGCTGCCCGCAGACCGCTTTGGCTGAAGCCATGGATCGCAGACAACCTTCAACCTTTGCGGGCTCCCCTTCGAGCCGGGTAGGCTGTTCGGGTCCGAATTGGACAGAACCATGGAGGGACTCTCCGACAAGAAAGGGAAGAGTCTCCCCCAGCAGCCCTTTCGGGGTCGCCCCAGGCAGGATAAGAAGGACGGAGGTCGTTCAGGACAGCAGGCTAGGCGCAGAGATTGGGGGGGGGGGGCGTCTCGTAGATTCTCGAGACGCTCCCGCAAACCCACCAGGGAGGGAAAACCCTCCTGACTATGGGCCTCTTCGAGGCTCTTGGATAAGCCCTGCTGCCCCTGCAGTATCTCCTCTAGATTTTCCCGTACCCCTCCCCCAAATTCCCGTGGGGGGCCGCCTCTCCCACTTCAAAGACTTTTGGGCCCAGCAAGTTGCAGATCCCTGGGTTCAAGATATAATTTCTGCCGGTTACCGGGTAGATCTCATCTCCCCCCCTCCGGAGAGATTCATCACCACACGAAACTTCGGGCCTGCCAAACAAAGGATCGTAGAATCTTATATTCAGGACTATATCTCCAAGGGAGCCCTGGAGGAGGTGCCGGCAGGGATTTATTCTCCAGTGTTCCTGGTTCCCAAGAAGACGGGAGATCTCCGGATGATCTTCACATCCCGATCCATTCCACTTCCCGGAAGTTCCTCAGGATCGCGGTCCAGATTTTAGGGGTTCGCAGGCACTTTCAGTTCGCCGCGCTTCCCTTCGGAATCTCTTCCACCCCCCTTATCTTCACCAAGGTGGTTGTGTCGGTGGTGGCAGCTTTGAGACTTCAAGGACTGACTATTATTCCCTATCTGGACGATTGGCTTTTCATAGCCTCTTCAGTTCCGATCCTTACCCACCATCTTCAGATCGCAATCTCCTTTCTCCTCCACTTGGGCTGGATTGTCAACTGGCAGAAATCGAATGTGAGCCCATCCAATCCATTATTTAGGATTCGTGGTCGACTCTGTGGAGATGTCCCTCCAGTTGACTCCAGAAAGGAGAGCGCGGATTCAGGACCTGGCAAGGGTCCTTTATGTCCCTCGTCGAGTCTCCATCCGGACTCTCATGAAGATGCTGGGGCTCATGTCAGCAGCTGCGGACGCTCTTCAGTCGGAGGTCTTACACCTATGGAACGGCAGCCCTGCGGGGCTAGATTCCCTGTGCTCCCTGTCCGGTCAAACCTGGAATTTCCTCAGATGGTGGGTCCATCTGCCAGCAGGGAAATCTATGACTCAACCAGCTTGGGTCATATTGACTACAGACGCGTCCCTTGTAGGCTGGGGCGTTCACCTGGACGGATCCCCAGTACAGGGATCTTGGTCTCCTCTGGAGCGGCGTCTTTCTTCCAATCTTCGCGAGATGTGAGCTATCCGGCTAGCCCTCCTTCACTTCGCCCCTCAGATTCGGAGCAAGGCAGTGAAAGTCCAGTCAGACAATATGACTGCGGTTCTCTATATAAACAAGCAGGGAGGCACAAGATCATTGCCCCTTCTGTCAGAGATCGGGGTAATTCTTCGGTGGGCAGAGACGAACCTTTCCCATCTATCTGCCACTCATATTCGAGGCTCCCTCAATATGATAGCGGACCGCTTAAGTCGAGGATTACCGACCATGGAGTGGTCTCTGCATCCGGAGATCTTCAGACAGTTAGTTCACAGATGGGGTATGCCAGAAGTAGATCTCATGGCAACCAGGTTCAACGCCAAGGTGCTGAGGTTCTGTTCCCTGTACAGGGAAGACAACCCCCTGGCGATAGATGCTCTGTCGATACCGTGGAGGTTCAGGCTGGCTTACATCTTCCCTCCGTTTTCCATAATACCGAGGGTATTGATGAAAATCCGTCAGGATCAGGCCTCGATAATAGCCATCATACCGTTCTGGCCCAGGAGATCCTGGTTTACCCAGCTCATTCAGATGAGTCGGGGACAATACTGGAGACTCCCCCCGGAGCAGACCCTGGTGTCGTGGGACACTCACCTCTGCCCAGATCTGCACAGGTTCAACCTGACAGCCTGGAGGTTGATCAGTCCCTTCCCAACATAGAAGGGCTTTCTGAGTCGGTCCTGAGAACTTTGTCGCATTCCCGAGCAGAGTCTACGAAGAAGGCCTACTCCAGGATCATGAGAATCTTCATGTCATGGTGTGATTCCAAACAGGTGGCGTCTGCAGATCCGCCCCTTCCTGCGATATTACAATGTCTTCAAGATGGGTTGGATAAAGGTCTTTCTCCAGCTACCTTGAAGGTACAGATTTGTGCCATATCGGCCTGTCTCAACAGGCCGCATTCTCGGGACCCGCTCATCAAACGCTTCCTGAAGGGAGCTGTAAGACTAAAGCCTACTATACTGAAACCCATTCCCCAGTGGGATCTTTCAGTAGTGCTCAGGGGGCTAGCATCTCCCCCCTTCGAGCCTTTGGAGGAGGTGGAATTCAGATTTCTGACTTTAAAGATGGTTTCTCTTCTGGCTGTAGCTTCAGTCAAAAGGATTTCTGAATTGCAGGCTTTCTCTGCAATTCACCCCCATATTATCTTCCTACAGGACAGAGTACTCCTGAAGTTCTTACCCTACTTCAGGCCTAAGGTGCCTACCTTCCAAAATATAAACCAGGTAATCTCCTTACCAGTTTTGTTTTCAGCCTCCTCCTCTGATACTCCAGCTAGAGACCCGCTGGATATTTCAAGGTGCCTCCAGGTCTATGTGGATAGATCCAGAGAATTCAGGATAGATGAAAATCTCCTTATCCTGTTTGCCGGTAAGTCTAAAGGCCATAAAGCGTCTAAAGCTACTATTAGTCGCTGGATCAAGGAAGCCATCAGGGAGGCCTTTGTCTCCCAATCCCTAGATCCTCCGGAGTTTGTGAGAGCCCATTCTACTAGGGCTGTCTCCACCTCTGTTGCGGAGAGAAGACTTCTCCCCTTAGAGTTGATCTGTAAGGCGGCTTCCTGGAGTTCTGAGTCAACCTTCATCTCCCATTATAGGATAGATGCTAGGATGGCAGAGTTTTCGGCCTTTGGGCAGACAGTTCTTAGTTCTGCCAGGCATGAGGACCCTCCCTAGGGGATTCTTCTTGCTATCTCCCCATCTGTGCTGCTGGTAGGACGTAAGGGAATCGTTAATTTCTAACGATAATTTGTTTTCCCTTAGTCCTAACAGCAGCACACAAATATCCCACCCTAAATACATTATGCTTGTTAAAAACACGGTGGGCTGGGGGGTGATCTCCTCCCTTTCAGGGAGCTGAAGATCATTTATTGGTTCTTGGGCTCATTAAAAATTCCGCCGGTCCTACCAGTCCACAGGGGCAGTTAACCCCATCTGTGCTGCTGTTAGGACTAAGGGAAAACAAATTATCGTTAGAAATTAACGATTTCTGCCTCTCCCTACACAAGGGCCCCGCCACTTTGGGCCCCGCCTCCTATTATCCTCTCAGAGCCTCTGAAACATTCTGTTCCGCCGCTCTCTCTCCACGGGATCCCTCCATTTTTGTATTAGGCTGTTCAGCAGCAGCTGACAGGTGTAATGTGAGGTTCTGCAGCAGCTGAGGAATGCATTATGAAGGTCTGCAGGAGCTGACGTGTGTTTTATGATCTGCGCAGCTGGCATGTACTGTAGTTCTGCGATACTTTGCATTATGAGGTTCTGCAGCACTTTATGTGTGAATTATAAGGTTTTGCAGCAGCTGGCATGTACTGTAGTTCTGCGATACTTTGCATTATGAGGTTCTGCAGCACTTTATGTGTGAATTATAAGGTTTTGCAGCAGCTAATATGTACTGAGGTTCTGCAGCACTTTATGTGTGCATTATGAGGCTCTGCGGCACTTTGTGTGTGCATTATGAGTTCTACAGCACTTTATGTGCGCATTATGAGGTTCTGCAGAACTTTGTGTGTGCATTATGAGGTTCTGCAGCACTTTATGTGTGCATTATGAGTTCTGCAGCACTTTATGTGTGCATTATGAGGTTCTGCAGCACTGTGTGTGCATTATGAGTTCTGCAGCACTATGTGTGTGCATTATGAGGTTCTGCAGCACTTTGTGTGTGCATTATAAGGTCTGCAGCACTTTATATGTGCATGATGAGGTTCTGAAGAACTTTATGTGTGAATGATGAGGTTCTGCAGCATTTTGTGTGCATTATGAGGTTCTGCAGCACTATGTGTGCATTATGAGTTCTGCAGCACTTTGTGTGTGCATGATGAGGTTCTGCAGCACTTTGTGTGTGCATTATGAGGTTCTGCAGCCCTTTATGTGTGCATTATAAGGTCTGCAGCACTTTATGTGTGCATGATGAGGTTCTGCAGCACTTTATGTGTGCATTATGAGTTCTGCAGCACTTTATGTGTGTATGATGAGGTTCTGCAGCACTTTGTGTGTGCATTATAAGGTTCTGCAGCACTTTATGTATGCATTATGAGGTTCTGTAGCACTTTATATGTGCATTATAAGGTCTGCAGCACTTTGTGTGTGCATTATGAGTTCTGCAGCACTTTATGTGTGCATTATGAGTTCTGCAGCACTTTGTGTGTGCATGATGAGATTCTGCAGCACTTCGTGTGTGCATTATGAGGTTCTGCAGCCCTTTATGTGTGCATTATAAGGTCTGCAGCACTTTATGTGTGCATGATGAGGTTCTGCAGCACTTTGTATATGCATTATGAGTTCTGCAGCACTTTATGTGTGCATGATGAGGTTCTGCAGCACTTTATGTGTGCATTATAAGGTCTGCAGCTCTTTGTGTGTGCATTATGAGTTCTGCAGCACTTTATGTGTGCATTATGAGGTTCTGCAGCACTTTGTGTGTGCATTATAAGGTTCTTCAGCACTTTATGTATGCATTATGAGGTTCTGTAGCACTTTATATGTGCATTATAAGGTCTGCAGCACTTTGTGTGTGCATTATGAGTTCTGTAGCACTTTATGTGTGCATTATGAGGTTCTGCAGCCCTTTGTGTGTGCATTATGAGTTCTGCAGCACTTTATATGTGCATTATGAGGTCTGAAGCACTTTGTGTGTGCATTATGAGGTTCTGCAGCACTTTGTGTGTGCATTATGAGTTCTGCAGCACTTTATGTGTGCATTATGAGTTCTGCAGCACTTTGTGTGTGCATTATGAGGTTATGCAGCCCTTTATGTGTGCATTATGAGGTTCTGCATCACTTTATGTGTGCATTATGAGTTCTGCAGCACTTTATGTGTGCATTGTGAGGTTCTGCAGCAGTTTATGTGTGCATTATAAGGTCTGCAGCTCTTTGTATGTGCATTATAAGGTCTGCAGCACTTTGTGTGTGGATTATGAGTTCTGCAGCACTTTATGTGTGCATTATGAGTTCTACAGCACTTTATGTGTGCATCATGAGGTTCTGCAGCACTTTATGTGTGCATTATGAGGTTCTGCAGCCCTTTATGTGTGCATTATGAGTTCTGCAGCACTTTGTGTGTGCATTATAAGGTATGCAGCACTTTGTGTGTGCATTGTGAGGTTCTGCAGCAGTTTATGTGTGCATTATAAGGTCTGCAGCACTTTGTGTGTGCATTATGAGTTCTGCAGCACTTTATGTGTGCATTATGAGTTCTGCAGCACTTTATGTGTTCATTATGAGTTCTGCAGCACTTTATGTGTGCATTATGAGGTTCTGCAGCACTTTATGTGTGCATTATGAGGTTCTGCAGCACTTTATGTGTGCATTATGAGTTCTGCAGCACTTTATGTGTGCATTATGAGTTCTGCAGCACTTTGTGTGCATTATGAGTTCTGCAGCACTTTATGTGTGCATTATGAGGTTCTGCAGCACTTTGTGTGTGCATTATGAGGTTCTGCAGCACTTTGTGTGTGCATTATAAGTTCTGCAGCACTTTATGTGTGCATTATGAGTTCTGCAGCACTTTATGTGTGCATTATGAGGTTCTGCAGCACTTTGTGTGTGCATTATGAGTTCTGCAGCAATTTATGTGTGCATTATGAGGTTCTGCAGCAACTGACACCTGCATTTTGAGGTTCTGCAGCCGCTCATGTGTTTATTGGGAATGTCTGCAGCACCACGACCGTTGTTGTGTTCCGTGCCCGTTGTTGCGTTTTCCGTGATTTTCTGCGGACCCATTGACTTTCGTATAATGCACCGTTTGTCATCCGCATCCGTGATCCATGTTTCCAGTCCGTCAAAAAAATATGACCTGTCCTATTTTTTTCACGGACAACGGTTCGCGGACCCATTCAAGTCAATGGATCCGTGAAAAAACACGGAGGCACACAAGATTGTAATCCGCGTCCGTTTTTTTTGCAAGGCAAACTTGACTTAGATTTTTTTTCACTTTCCTTCATGTCTGGTGATCCTCCAAAAATCAAGGAAGACACACGGAAACAAAAACGGAAACGGATCACGGAACAACGGAACCCTGTTTTGAGGACCGTGAAAAAATACTGTCGTGGGGGGCGGAGCTAGCGCCGGATGAAGATGGTTGCATAGTTCTCCGCTCTGCAAGGAGAACCGTCCCTAACGCCAGCTGACTTAAGCTACTACAGGCAAGAATGGTCAAGATCGGGAACGCTAGACACGGTGACCCCCCCCTGCTCCTTCTAAAAATCAAGTCTCAAGCGGAGAGATGGAGAAATTTCTGAAAAAAGCTGCCGCCACGATCGCTGCAAAAGAATCCAAGATGGCGCTTACGCCACAGCCTAAAGCCCCGAAGCGCGCCTCAGCAGACTCAGACGGGGAGAGTGACTCAGAGGCCTGCCAGCCCAGCGCTGAACTCCCGATCACGAGAAAATACCTCGACCGTGCTCTAAACAGAATACTGGAGCCGATTCTGGCAGAACTGTCGGCGTGCAGACACGAGGTGAGGCATGTGGGGGAGCGCGTGGAGGCCCTTGAATTGCACCAGGTGGAAATCCTGAACCACCAGTCAGCAGTCTCTGACTCTTTTCGCCGCTGCGCCCTGTACCTGAATGACCTGCATAACTCCCTGGAAGACCAGGAAAACAGGGGGCGCAGGAACAACCTGAGATTTAGGGGAATGCCAGAATCAGTTTCCCCGGGTGAAATTCCCACTGCCATCATCGAGCTCTGCGGATCCCTGCTGGGTCCCGATCACCCGCATGACATCGTTATAGAATGAGTACACAGGGCTCTGAGACCCAAGCCCAAACCAGCTGAACCCCCCAGGGATATTATTTGCAGGTTCCTCAACTTTCAAGTGAAAACGGCCATCCTGGAAGCTGCACGCACTCATCAAGATCTGAGATACGAAGATTCCAAGATAGACATATACCAGGACCTGGCACCCTCCACGTTGAAGAAACGCAGAGCCCTCAAGCCCCTGACTGATTGGCTTCGGTCCCACAAGATTTTGTATCGCAGGTCATACCCCTTCGGCCTGTCGTTTTCATATATGGGCAAGAGGGTGAACGTTTCAGCATTTTCGGATCTTGTAGCAGTCTATGAGTTATTGAATGTGCCTCCTATGCCGATCAAAAACTGGGAACTTTTCCAAGATTTAAGTATTCTGCCTGATGTCCCCAAGGTGGTCCCTTTTGAAGTGCTCCTGTACGCCGAAGATCTCTCGCTCCAAGAAAAGAGGCCAGCATCTCACCCCAAGAAGTCTCTCGCAGGAACATTGATTAGACTCATGTATCCTCTACCTGCAGTTATGGACTCTGTCACCTATACAGCGTTATCTCAGTAATATTCGGAGTCCCACTACCACCAGGACTTTGTGAGATCCTATCTCTTATGAGGTCCCTCTCCCTCTTCTTGCCTATCTAACTAAGGCCATTCCCGAGGCGTTAAACGGTCTCCTAAATTGGTCTGCAGACCAAACTACCCCCTCCTGCTTACGACATATCCCAATATGTCTATGTTCTTGTTTTATGTATGTTCTTACAGTTTTGTTATGTTTTCCCTTTTTTTCCCTTCTCCAAGGTATAAGTCTCGCGCGTTGACATGGAACAGGCTTCTATCCTGCTCGAATCCTACAGCACACGGGACGATAGTTCCGCATAACTTCGATGTGCTCTTCTGGGGAAGGTCACGTCGGTGACGAGGTAATCCTACCCACACCACACCTAATGGCTGACCTTTCGATAGCTTCTTACAATGTCAAAGGCTTTCACTCCCCTTCAAAAAGGAGCCAAATCTTTGCCATTCTAAGAAAGGCTGGTGCCGGGGTGATCTTCCTACAGGAGACGCATTATCGTTTCAACCACTACCCTGACATGCAATTTTCCCATTACTCCAACTGGTATCATTGTGGGGGAGGTTCCTCAGCCTCCAGCGGGGTCAGCATAGGGCTACAGTGGAGGATCCCCTTTAAATTTGTCAATCAGATCTTAGACCCAGAGGGGAGGTACTTGCTACTTAAGGGTACTATAGGGTCACAGACCTATACTTTCATCAATTTGTACGCCCCAAACTCTCACCAAGCCCGCTGGCTCTCTACCATATTCCCTTTAATAGAGTCCTTCAAAGAGGGCATTGTAATTGCAGGAGGCGACTTAAATGTGGCTCTATGGCCGCAACTTGATGTCTCCACCCACAAATCCTCCCATTCTAACAGGTCGCTAAAGGCAATCAGGAGCTCTCTGTGGGAACTACACCTGATTGACGTGTGGCGTACCCAGCATCCCAATGACCTAGATTATACGTTCTATTCGTCCCTACATGGTACATATCACAGGATCGATTACCTATTGGTATCTAAGGAACACCTACACTTATGTCAGACGTCTTCAATTGGTTCAATCCATTTGTCAGACCATTCCCCAATCTTTGTAACTGTTAAGGCTCCCAACGAAACCCCCTCGTGCTTTAATTGGCGCTTAAATGAATCCCTCCTAGGCCACCAGGAATCATTTGTGAGGATATCTAAGCACATTAAGGAGTATTTCTCCCTAAATAAAAGTCCGGAACTTCAAATTAATACTATCTGGGACGCTCACAAACCTGTAATTAGGGGACAGTTCATCAGCATTGGCTCCTTCCAAAAGAAAGCTAGGGAAAAAGAAATAGACGTAACTCTGAAGAACATCCAAAGGCTTGAGTCAGCCCACAAAATTAAATCGACCGACCCTCAATTTAGTGAACTATCCAATTATAGAGCCAAGCTCAAACTCCTTCTAAACGCTAGGGCAGCCAAGTTTTACATGAGCTCCCAACATAAATTCTTTGCGCACGGTGATAAGGCCACCAAATTCATCATGAACAGGATCAAAGGGAGAAGGTCCGCGAATTATGTTCATCAGCTCACCTCTCATGATGGGTCTCCCATATATTCTGCGTCCCAGATTGCTGCCCAATTTCGATCCTTTTATAACGATCTATATAATCTCCCCCCAAAAGTAGATGCGGAACCCCGCTCCTCGGCCATATCCTCTTTTTTAGAGGCTGCTAACCTCCCTAGCATTTCCCCAGAACAGAAATCGAGTCTTGAGGCCCCTTTTTCCCTGAATGAGCTTAAAACGGCGATGAACCAAATGCCACCAGGGAAAAGCCCAGGCCCTGATGGTCTCCCGCTGGCCTATTACAAAACATTTCATGAAATTCTCCTACCTCACCTCCTAGAAGTCTGTAACCAGACTCTGCGGGGAATCCCCCTGTCCAGGGATATGACTGCGGCCAACATCACTCTCATCCCCAAAGAAGGGAAAGATGCCTAGAGTTTGTGCCAACTATAGGCCTATTTCCCTCCTAAACATAGACCTCAAACTCCTGGCCAAGATGTTGGCTAATAGGTTAGCTGCCCTTCTTCCCCAACTGATCCATGGAGACCAGGTTGGCTTCATCCGTAATAGGGAAGGCAAGGACAACACCACAAGGGTGATCAACACTATATGCCATGCCAAACGAGTATCCTCCCCGTTACTTTTACTTAGCACGGATGCCGAAAAAGCATTCGATAGGGTCAATTGGTCATACCTAAGACATGTATTACGGATCTTCGGCATTCCTGATTCCTTTATTCAAGCGACATTCGCAATGTATGAGTGTGCATCTGCTGCTGTTCTAGTTAATGGCACAACATCTTCCCCATTCTCTATTAGAAATGGAACACGTCAGGGATGCCCCCTATCACCCCTTCTTTTTATCTTGGCCCTGGAGCCCCTACTGGCCACCATAAGATTGGACCAGGAGGTAATGGGTCTATGTTTGGGAGGCAGGGAACAGAAATTAGCTGCCTTTGCTGATGACGTCCTTGTGATGACGGTCAACCCAAAGACTTCCTTACCCCGAATTCAGTCCCATCTAAATGACTATAGCAACCTTTCGGACTTCAAAATCAATACTAGTAAATCGCTAGTCCTCTGCCTAGGTGTCCCACTAACAACTAAACATCAATTGATGATAAACTCCCCTTTTAACTGGTCTTCTCCCACTATTACCTATCTTGGGGTCAAGATCAGCTCTAACATATCAGACCTATTCTCCATCAACTATACCCCACTGAAACAGTCACTCTTTGATGCATTGACCACTTAGCTCAAACTAATCCCACATTGTCTTGGTTTGGTCGCAAAAACCTCCTTATGTCCCTAATACTCCCACGACTCACATATTTGCAACAAGTTCTCCCCATCTCGGTCCCCAAGCATTATTATGATTCTATTATCCAGAAATTCAGGTTCTTTATTTGGAATGGAAAAAAGGCGAGACTATCTAGCGCCCTCCTCTCCAAGCTTAGACAAGCAGGGGGAATTGGTCTGCCAAATCCTGAACTATATGGAAGAGCCATTCAACTCTCACGAGCCCTAGCTTGGTTACGCCCTTCTCCACCATCCATAGTGGTACAGATGGAATTAGACATACTAAATAGTCCAGCCAGGGCGCTCCTTCTAGGCCACAAACTAGTCTTTCCTGGCCCCATGACTCACTACCCAATACTTAAAGCCACATTAGAAGCCTGGAAGTGGCTGTCCTCCACACATTGTTCTATCCCTTTCCCCTCCCCAATCCTGTCCGTATCAGACGTATTAAATACGGCCCCCCCTGAATTGAGGAGGGCGACCTCTTCGGAGCTCTCGTCATCCAAGACCCCTATATTTTCTCTGGCACTTCCGACTGGAGAGTGGATGGATCTCAAGGACATGAATGTCCTACTGAACCCCCACCCGCGTGATTTTTTCTCTGTTACCTATATTAGAGCTTACCTGAAACAACATGTCACCGTGGGAGACCTTACTCGCCCGTGGGTTTGGCTTGAATCTCTGATATCCCAACTTCAGATGCCAAAAAAACTAATCTCGCAGATCTATAGCAAACTCCGTTCATTCCCTATGCTAGCTAAGCCATCATTTATCGCGCATTGGGAGATGGATCTAAATACTGCAATCCCATTTGAATTACTGCCTTCTTTGCTGGAATCTCCCCATGGGACCTCCCGCTGTGTCAGAATCCAGGAAAATGGATATAAAATCCTTACTAGATGGTACAACACGCCAGATAAAACATCAAAGTACACTAGATCTGCTTCTGACGCCTGCTGGAGATGCCTTGGGGAGAGAGGGACCTTCCTACACATTTGGTGGACCTGTCCCCTTATCCATAAGTGGTGGTGTGAGGTCTTCTCAATCGCCAACAAAGTCTGCGGCACTTCGATCAATCTGTCACCTCAAATGGCCCTTCTCTCCCTTCCTCAGTCTAAAGAGGACGCTAAACCCCCATTTATATTCATACAAATGTTGATAGCGGCCCGCCTCCTCATCCCTAAATACTGGCTCCGCCCTGAAGTTCCAACCCTGGAACAGTGGATCCTAAAAATCGACCAGATCCATAGATTTGAGGAATTGTCAGCCTGGGAATCACGCGTTCATGGGTCATTTCTCAAAAAATGGTCCCTTTGGTCTGAATTTAGATCCCCCAAGCCGTAATAGGATTTCCCTGAGTGCAACACATGTGGGCAGTTGTTTAGCAATTTCAACTAACATATGACATGCTATTTAGAGGTGGTTTCCTGGCCTCGTTATGCATATTTGTACGTCTCCCCTTTGGCTTTACCTGCCTTTTTGGATCAATCCCTGTCCTTTTCTCATCACCTCACCTAGCTTGGACCTGACTGTGAGTCTTCCCTACACCAAATATCGTTATGTGCTTCACTACTACTTATTGATATGTGCCTGCTCCATGCTTCATATTTCATATTTCATACTTCATATTGATGTCTTGCATCTGCTTGGCCTGCGAGCCTTTACCTTGGCATCCTGTTACCTCTTGTTACAAAATTTACAATAAAAAAATAAATAAAAATAAAAATACTGTCGTGTGCATGAGGCCTAATGATAAGAAACATATTTCTATGCATCATTTTGCATGCAGCACTGTTATGTTTCCGTCTATCCATATATTTTACATTGTAGTTAGGTAGCCCCTGAGCAATCTTTTTTTCCACACTAAGCAAACACCAGTGAACCCGTCTTGCTTACTGCAATCCACAAATTCCCTTTCTCACCCTCATCTGCACCCACTCTAGTTCAGGTATGTCTTTCTTATATGAAGGTAGCCAAACCGAACACAATATTCTGTGTGTGGTCTGACTAGTGATTTGCATAGAGAGAAAAAACTATTCGAGTCATTTATCAAACTGGTGTGAAGTAGAATTGGCTTTGTTGCCCATAGCAACCAATCAGATCCCACCTTTCATTTTCCAAAGGAAAGGAGGAATCTGATTGGTAGCTATTGGCAACTAAGCCACTTTACACCAGTTTGATAAATGACCCCATATGTCCTTGTCATTAGGCATCTTTTGCAGCAGTTGCCTAGCATTGTTCAATAAAGATCACTGTCCACCAATATGCCTAAGGCCGGCTTGGTCCGGGAAACATGTGTGTTGGCAGCATCTTTCAGCTCCCCAGACCAAAACTGACGGCATCATTGTGACTTATGATACAGTCACTTCCTACCTGATTGTGGGTCTATTATGGCTGACCTACGGCCATGTTCCCGGACTGAGCTCGGTTGTATGAATGAGGCCTAAGTCTTTTTTACTCATACATTTTTTCCTCGGCTCACGGTCATGACCTTACATTTATCCACATTGGACTTAATTTGCATCCAGTTTCCCCCAATCTTTCTGCAATATTATATTTTCCTCTTCTGTGTACATTGCTTTGCGGACCTTTTTATCATCTGGAAACATTGAAATTCCACTATGTAAGCCCTCTACAAGGTCATTAATATACATATTCAAAAGGAGAGAGACCAATATTGACTCTTGTGGCATCCCACTGGTGACACTAACCCAATCTAGGACTGTGCTATTAGAAACCACCTTCTATTTCGTACCACTAAGCCAGTTATTAACCCATGTACACATTCTCCCCTAGTCCTAGCAAGCACATTTTATGTACCAACATTTCATGGTTGAACTGTTGCACTATCATGTTATTAAGAGCAGCAGGGATTTTACCATTTTCTCATTTTCTCAAGTTCACTATGCAACTGCCTTATACCTGATCTCTAGGTCAGCTGATCAGCTTGGTCAATTCAGGGAGCAGCATTAATTGGTTGTCCTGACTTTAAATATTCATGCTTCCTACTGTTCAGCTGCCGGTCCTAGTCTAGATTTGTGTCTCAGCAGTGTAGCTTGGTTCTTTTGTACATTTTAGCCCCTTTATTGCTGCTAGATCACAGATTGCTGTTTGTTTTCCTATGGATCGTGTTAATTGTGTCTGTTTGCTCAGTTTGGTTCTTTATTTCTCCTGGGTCCTAGGTTTTTCTCGTAGTCTTGCTGCGGTAACCTTGCAAATTGGGGTCAGCTTCTGTCATAGTCATTTATATTCTGTTAACCTCAATTCATCCGCTCTCGATCTGTTTATACCATCTTCCATCGGCTCCATTAGCTGAATGATACATTCTTCATCTATTTGTGCTTTCATCCGCTTGCCATCATCAGTTAGTTTCTGTCTTCTGTTGGAGCCTTTACTTGTACATGTGTTAATAGATACTTCATAATATCATTATTGTGATTAGAGAGGAGCGAATTTCATATTTTGAAATTCGTTCACGCTTTGTTTGTTGGTAAAAGGTGAATTGCATTATGGATTCCATTACCGCAGACCATAACGCAATTCTATGACGGAATGCTTAACGGAGTGCCTTTAGAGGAATTAAGTTATTCATTCCGTCATAATAGAAGTCTATGGCATGCATAACGGATCCGTCCCGAGTTCCCCAGGGGTCTGAATTGAAAAACTGATCTTTTGTATCTGTAGTGACTTGTTATTTGTGTGTGTATATATATATATATATATATATATATATATACCTAAAGGCTCATGGGCCTTGGTGCAAGAGTTCAGCTTGCCCCCCCCCCTTTACTCAGCACTGGTGCACCTAGCTTTTCTGCTGCCCAAGGCAAATATTTAAATCCCCCCCCCCCTTCCCTCCAGTCCTACTGTTAAAGGGGTTATCCACTTTTTGCTACTGATGACCTATCCTCAGGATACAGTAGGTCATCAATATCAGATCAGCCAGGGTCCTCTGACACCCCCGACGATGAGCTATTTGAAGGGAGGGCAGCCAACCTGCCACCCCCAATACTGTGCCCACTGTGCTCCCCAATACTTTCCTGCAGAAACACCCTGAAAATACTGGTACCACACATATAGTAGGTCAGTACAAAAACACCCCTTTATATTGTGCGCTAGTACAAAACAATTCCCCCTTCCTTTCAGATCACAACCCCAAATAAAACCCTAAATGAGATCCCCATCTCACACCAAACCGCCTTTAGACCTCTATGTCAGACCCCATATAAGACCCCAGTTTTAGACCTCAGACCAGACCCCCATTAGACCTCCATGTAAGACCCCGACCCAATATCAGACCTCAGATAAGACTCCCATTAGACCTCCAGACCCCCATATAAGACCCCCATTGCTGCTGTCTGAGAGTGAGCTGTTCAAAAGGACATCCCTATGTCCATCCAGGACCTGCACCGGATGTAGGACAGGGAGTCTGGAAGCAGGACTGTCTGGCCTAAAACCAGACCTGTGGCCACCCTAGGGGCATGCTGCTGTGGAGGTCACAGTTAAGGGGACGGTCCGCTATGGAGGTCAGTGTTAAGAAGCAGATTGCTGTAGAGGCCCCTGTTAAGGGGAGGAGGTGTTGTGGAAATCACGGTTAAGGAGATGGGGTACTGTGGAGGTCACTAATAAAAGGGTGGCCGCTGTAGAGGTCACTGTTAAAGGGGCGGGCTGCTGTTGAGGTCACTGTTAAGGGGCGGGATGCTGTGGAGGTCACTGGGAGGGGCGGGTGCTGTCTAAGGGGCAGGCAATATGTTATGACTAAGCACGGGTAATGTGTAAAACACATCAACAGCATCATGGGATGATTTTAGAGTGCACTGTTGTGCTAATTTTTATTGGATCAAATAAAGATGATCATTTTAGCAGAAAGATCTGGATTTATTTCTTCCTGTTTTCCCGATGGTCAAGCACTGGATTGTTTGCTGCAAACACATATAGGTGCCCTACCTGCGAAACACTTCTTGGTGAGCAATCCACTTGCAGAGCAACTGTCCTAAACAGTGCTACTAAACAGGAGAAGATAAGAAAATAGGGAGATATCTGGTGCACATAACATAAGGGACTGCTTGTCACGATACTAGTGGAATACTGCTGGAATCCAATGGCAGGGATAAGGCCTATACACCGGAAGCACCGAAGTCTTTAATAGGAGGTTGGTTGCAGGACTGAATTATGATGCAGAGCCAGGCAGGTGGAGCCATTACTGACAGCAAAGGTGCAGGACCAAAGGATGCAGCAGAGCCAGGCAGGCACAGCTGTTACTGGAAGCAACGGTGCAGCAGCAGAACCGCACAGCAGAACCGCACACAACTGCCGCACAATACAAATGCACTATAATATACTTTCTAACATAGAAAGTATATTATAACATTGTACAAGGAAGGCAATCCATTAGAAAATACTTAAAGATAAAACTTAACCTTTAATAATGTTACTATGGAGGGTCCATTCACACGTCCGTAAGTGTTTCGCGGATCTGCAAAACACGGACACCGGCAATGTGCATTCCGCAATTTGCAGACCGCACATCGCCGGCACTATAATAGAAAATGCCTAATCTTGTCTGCAATTGCGGACAAGAATAGGACATGTTCTATTTTTTTGCGGAAATGGAAGCACGGATGCAGAAGTGCAGAGCCGCGGATGCGGATCCGCAAATGCAGATGCGGACAGCACATTCCGGCCCCATTGAAAATGAATCGGTCTGCACCCGTTCAGCAAAACTGCGGAACGGATGCGGACCCATTTTGCAGACGTGTGAATGGAAAAGATATCCCTCAAAATGAAAAAAAATAAATTCAATTATTAAAGTTAAGCAAAAAGCATAGATGTAGTAGGCAATAACAAGTGCTCGACGGCACTAAATCAGGTGCTCGGTGGCACCAAATCAGAAACCATATGCCCTACCACAATCCCGGAGGTTCCAGTGCACATCCATGAAAAGCAAAAAACATCTATCCCTGGGCTAGATGATGATGTGGTATTGAAGGACAGGGTGGGCAAAGAACTGTCCCTGATATTGCCCTACAGGGGGTGCTATTCTGGCTCTGATAGCCTAACCAGAGACCACCCACCCTGATAAGAGCGACCCCGTCCGAAACCTTACCCTATATAAAAATTGCCCTAGTAAGCCCCTAGCCCCTAGGCGACTGACTTCCAGGTGATCACTATATAGATCTATGTGTTTTTGACTCATTATAAAAGTATATTATAAGTATATCGCACCCCTCTGTGTATCACACCTATCGATAGCACACCTATACTAGTCCTTAAAAGGACTTTTGTGGCCCTATTAGCTAGCGTTTGGTGTCCCTAACAGTCTGTCCCTGCTCCACACAGCAACCTCTCCCTACACTGGCAAAACACTGAATGTAAAATGGCAGCCAGATCAGGTTTATTTATAAGGTGGGGGTATGTCCATGTGCTGAAATGTCTCAATTGGCTGTCCTGTACCACCTGATGGATGTGTCATAGGTCAAAGTTCTTCACAATGTAAAAGAATATGGCGGCTGCGAATATCTCCATATGTTCGCATGTTCGGCAAAACGACCGCCGGGCCAACCGCAAGGCCATCTCTAATGTTGTACCAAATTTATCTTCCATCACTAGCCAGTATGATAAATCTGGTGCATCTTTAGGCTGTCTAGTCTAAGGATTTAACTGTCTAAATCTTATAAAGTATTAGTAAATCTGCCCCAGTGTGTATTGCACTGTAATCTGTGAACCCTAACAGCAAAAAGGTAACTGCCTGGTGTCTGGGACCAGCATAAGTGTAATGCCTCCAACACAGTGACGTAACTACCGGGAAAGCAGGGGAAGCAGCTGCTTCGGGGCCCGGGCTGCGAAGGGGGCCCAGCACCCTGGCAGCGTGTGTGACAGTTTATTTTCAAGTTAGTTAAATATCGTGTTCAGGGCCCCTTCACAGCAGCAGCCGCTAATGTGATCTAATCTTACTGTCTGCTAAAGTCTCCTGGTGTGTCTGGGATTCGATACCACAACCTCCATCCCAGCAGAAACTTTTCTGAAATACAAGCACTGACTCCATATGGACATACAGGGCGGGACACAATACAAGGCGGGACACAGGAAGAGGCTGCATCGCATCGCTGACATGGAGGTAAGTACAAGTGTTTTTTTTTGTTTTTTTTTATACCCGACTGTTACTGACATGGGGGAGCCGGAGGCACCTGATACTGGCACCTGGAGGGGGGGAGCTGGAGGCACTTGATACTGGCACATGGGGGGAGGGGGGTTGGCACCTGATACTGGCACCTGGGGGGGAGAGGGGGGATTGGCACCTGATACTGGCACATGGGAAGGAGAGGCACCTGATACTGGCACATGGGGGGGAGAGGGGTTGGCACCTGATACTGGCACATGGGGGGGGGGAGAGAGGCACTTGATACTGGGACATGGGAGGGGGGGGTTGGCACCTGATACTGGCACCTGGGGGGGAGGGGGGGTTGGCACCTGATACTGGCACATGGGGGGGAGAGGCACCTGATACTGGCACATGGGGGGGAGAGGGGTTGGCACCTGATACTGGCACATGGGGGGGAGGGAGAGAGGCACTTGATACTGGCACATGGGGGGGGGAGGGGTTGGCACCTGATACTGGCACCTGGGGGGAGGGGGGGTTGGCACCTGATACTGGCACATGGGGGGGAGAGAGGCACCTGATACTGGCACATTGGGAGGGGGGAGGGAGAGAGGCACTTGATACTGGCACTTTTTTGTGGGGGGGGAGATGGCACTATGATACTGGGACATGGGGGGGAGGAGAGAGGCACCTGATACTGGCACATGGGAGGGAGAGAGGCACTTGATGCAGGCACTTTTTTGGGGGGGAGATGGCACTATGATTATGGGACATGGGGGAAGAGAGAGCCACTTGATACTGGCTCATGGGGGGGTTGGCACTATGATACTGGCACATGGGGGGTGGGAAGGAGAGAGGTACTTGATACTGGCACATGGGGGGGTCTGGCACTATGATACTGGCACATGGGGGGTGGGAAGGAGAGAGGCACTTGATACTGGCACATGGGGGGGAGATGGCACTATGATACTGGGACATGTGGGGGGGAGAGGCACTTGATACTGGCACATGATGGGGCGGCATCTATGGGGACACTTACTGGCACATTATTGGGGGGCATTTTGGGGGACACTAGGCCGGCAGCCTATCAGAGGCCGGACACTGAGGGGCATCTACTGGGGCACTATATATAGGGCATTTTATACTGGTACATTATGGGGGGCACTAGCAGGAAGGGGGGAGAGGATCACTATGGGGGAATTTACTGGGGGCACTATATAGGGGTATTTTATACTGGCACATTATGGGGGCACTATGTGGACATTAGCTCAACTGGGGGCATTACAAGGGGGTATTTTTGCACTGTCACATTATAAGGAGAATTATTACTACTCAGGGACATTATGGTGGGCGTTATTACTCCCCCATGGTATGACCCCCTAGTAGCAGCACCAGCCTCTCCCTGCTCTGCTATCCCTCTTCCCCTTCTCCAAATCCTTATTATGAAATATTTCTCATTAGGATAAAACACAACATCAGCTCCGCCAAGCCCCCGGCCAAGTGGTGAAGTGGCGTCCGAGGTCCCCAAGGGCCAAGACAAGTAATTGTAAGTGAAATATGTTGTGAATATGTTATACACATATAGCCTACACTGTGCCCCACAATGTACAGTATATCGCTACACTGTGCCCCACAATGTACAGTATACCGCTATACTGTGCCCCACAATGTACAGTATACCTCTACACTGTGCCCCACAATGTACAGTATACCGCTACACTGTGCCCCACAATATACAGTATACCTTTACACTGTGCCACACAATATACAGTATACCGCTACACTGTGCCACACAATATACAGTATACCGCTACACTGTGCCACACAATATACAGTATACCTCTACACTGTGCCACACAATGTACAGTATACCTCTACACTGTGCCCCACAATGTACAGTATACCTCTACACTGTGCCATACAATATACAGTATACCGCTACACTGTGCCCCACAATATACAGTATACCGCTACACTGTGCCAAAGGAGTGGGGTTTACACAGGAGGAGGGAGGTGCGAAGCGCGCTGAGGGGGGCCCTTACAAATATTTGCTGTGGGGCCCAGTCACTTCTAGTTACGCCCCTGCTCCAACATAACTAGTTGTCTTATTTACCTGTTGCCTCTGATTGTGCCCTGAGAGCCACTTTAACTGTATGCTAGATGCACTTAGACGGCAACTGCTAAGCTTGTTGCCTCCGAAAGTGTTTGTAGCAGCTACATACACTTGTTGGAAGGAGTGGGAATCCACCCATACCACTTAAGGGAGAAAACAGATCCTTTTGTAATTTCTGATCCCCTTACAAGCAGAATAATAAAGTGGAGAAAGTAATGGCAGTTTTGCATAACTTAATGTTTTGTCGGAGGTGTATTCAACATCACAGCAAGTTTACAATGTGGCCCCACAACAGCAGCAAGGAAGCTCAGGACATGAAAAGCCCTCCATTAGCTGTTGGGCCTAATAGAAGTTGCTGTGGTTGGTAGGTACCCTAATAGTAAAAGGGAATGTGTCGTCAGAAGATGACCTACTGTCTAAATTACTTTTTTTATGTCTAACATATTTTTTAATAATTTCTGATGTTATTTTTAATTTTCCATATATTTAAACAGAAAAGATAAAATCCTGCAGTTTTTCCACTGACAATTGGCAACCTTAATTGCATTCAAATCCTGCCTGTAATGATATCACCTCTGTGTATAGATAAGACAGAATCCACCATTGACAATAGGTGATTGTCAGACCTTATCTATTCTTTCCTTGTACAATTACCTCTGCACAGGGCACAGAGCATGTCTAAAAACAAGTCTCCCATAGAAGTCAATGAAGTCTTCATCTGACCATTGTGTCTATGGCTGCCGTAAATCAATTTTCTTAAAGCTTTGTAAATGCTGTTAAGAACGGCTTAAGCAAGATGGCCGCTCCGATAATCAAGTTCAGGAAATAAAATAAAAAAATCTACAATCAGGAAATAAAAACAGATTAGGAAAAAAGAAGAAGTGTTATGATCTGGTTTTAAATGGCAGGTAAAATTTTGGTGACACATTTCCTTTAAGTCCATGGCTATACTTCAATGGAAAAAATATAGAGAAAGAGATGCTAAACAAATTAGAAAAACATTAATAAATTTCACTTTGGATTATAGGAAATGCAATTTTCTAATCTCCATCTTATTTGTCCCATAATATTAAGAAAGATGTTGAGGTGAGGTGTGCACAAAACAAATATTGTATTAGCAAAGGGATCTCCAAAAACCTGGAGTGCTTATTTGGTCATTATCCTGAGTAATGCAATGCTAATGCAGCATGTTAGCGGAGGAAGTACAGTTATTTCTGTGGCTGTATAAATGCCAGCATAAACACAAACCATCACTTTGTTTGATGAATGTGACTGCAACGTTTTTGCTATTATAATTTATCACTTAAACATTCCTTGTACAAGCAAGGTTTTACAAAGTTATTAGTCATCAAAATTGCAAGTATAAACTTGAACATTTAATCTGGATGGTTCATGAGATACATCCGTAATTGTTTTTTTTTCCCCACTGCGAAAACATTTATTAAATCGTATTATGCCTCTTATGATGTAAAACGGCTTCAGTAAAAAAAGACTAGTGGCGGCTGGACTGCGTTTTATGCAGAGCACACAATGGTTCCTAAACAGGATGTACCAAAATGTCTTAGTGATCTATTACTGAATATCCATGATGTAGATGACAGATCCTTTGTTATGGACTATTGATACAAAATGGATACTTGCTTTTTGAGAAATATACTGTAGTTAAAATGGTGGTCAGGCACCCAGCCAATGCCTATAACAAGAATCTTGCTCTTTGCTTTATCATGTGTCACAAGACGTTTTCTGTTCACCTCAAGCAAGCAGCTTCAAAGAGACAGAAAGTAGCAGCTTCTCCTATCTGGAAGGGGGATGGGGAACTTCCTTTTGCACATAGATGTGAAAATACAGTTTATAGCCAATAGAAAAGATATACACTGCTGTTCCGCAATAAACCAGAGATATGCGTTGACTCCCACCTGCGTGTGTCAGTGTAATTTCTTTCCAGGCCTGTAAACTTACTTCTATAATTTGGACCAGCACATAAACTTTATTGACCATTGATGAGATCCAAAACAGTTGGAGCCCAACGTGGGGCTCGAGGATAGGATCCCCTGATCCAGCACCTCCAGAGATCAGACGAGGAGGACCTCACTAATGGACACCGGGACTGCAGGCCCGTGATAAGAGGTAAGAAAACTGTCTTATCTTACCTCCATGTGTCCTTTGGTGTAGTCCATCGCTGCATGTCTGAGGAGGGGTGCCGTGTCAGCTTGGGACGTCCTTGAGGGCATGAAAGTGAGAACCCCATGTATTTGATAATAACTTGATGTGTTGTAAATATCGTTATCTCGTTATGTGGAAACAGGGAGAACCTTGACTATCTGTGTTGAACGTTAGATATCCAAAGTCTACCTCAATTGCCTGTATCGCGGGACAGCCAGAGCGTCTGCCCAGATCACAGATTGAGAGGAGGTGGTCAGACTTAGCCAGTGAGTCGAAGGCCGGACTAGAGAGATAGCTGAGCACTTGATACAAGTATAAGTTGCGCAGGCCTCCATAGAGAGAGGCAAGATGTTTTAGAGTCTTGATGTACTGTGTTGCGTTTATAAGTTGTGAAGACTCTGTTGACAACACTGACTGAGACACGGAGTTCTCCTATTAGCCTGTATCAGACTGCAGCCCGGCGTCTGACTCAAATCTCCAAAAAGGGGACGATCACCAAAAGGGGGAGAGTGGTCCGTGTTAGCCCAGAGTCTGCTTGACCGATACTCAAAAGGTCATCAAGTCCAGTAATTACTCTATACAGAGGTCTTTAGACAGCTCCAGTAGGTGCGAGAGACGATGGAAATCAAGGGAGTGCCCTGAAGGGTTACTGTTCCCCTGAGCAGTATGTGGCGGACAAACGAGGAAAACAATTTGTTAAATGTTTAAGCAAGTTAGAAAAAATGCATAACATACCAAAAGGTGGCACACTGCGCCGTCAGACAGGAAAAAGTCTGGACTTGTAAAGTGTGCAGTCAACAGAATTCTGCCTCCAGTAATACGTGCCTAGCCTGTGGTGCTTTACGCCCACATAACCACACCTCTGTAGTTCCCCAGCACATCTCATCAGTCCCCACTACGCCGCCATCTTTTCCACAGCCAACGCCCATGGCTGGACCTTTTAATCTCCTTTGGCCTGGATCCCCCAGTCACCCCTAGTGTCCCGGTGGTCTCTAAGCTGTACCCGATGATAAACCCGGATGGCACTTTTATGACTCTCCGTCAGATCACGACCCCCACACCCATAATGGTGGGAGGTCAGACAGAAGAGCCCGATCAAATTCAGTCTGATGAGGCAGTAGAATCTGTGTCAGGCACAAGGACTCCCACCCCTCCCCAATTGGCACCATGGAACAAGGGTAGTCCTGCTGCACAGAACCCAAACACTGCTCTCCTGTCTCAGATTACTGCATTGCAAAGAAACATGGAATTTGGTTCAAGAATAAGAACTATGGGGTTCCTCTGACTCAATTTATGCTGAACCTGAACATGACTGCCTCACAATGATGGAGGCTGAAGTAGGAACGCCACCATCAATTCAGGACACACCATTACTGAATCCACACTGGACTCTCTTTGTGGATGGCTCAAGGTATGCCATGACAAGGGGAAGTTCCATACAGGCATGGCAGTCACTAGTGAGCATGAGGTGCTGTGTGCAAAATAATTGCGCCCAGACAAGTCAGCACAGAAGGTTTACTCATTGCTCTCACTGAAGCCTGCCTCATGGCAAAAGACTCAACTGCCAACATTTACACTGACTCTAGATATGCATTTGGAGTAGTTCATGACTTTGGAGTAATATGGAAGGCCCGGGATTACATCACAGCCACAGGAACCCCAATCAAAAATGCTTCAGCAGTAGTGGCTCTAATGGCAGCAGTACTCCTGCCCACCCAAGTGGCAGTGATTAAGGTAAAGGCTCACACTCGAGCTGACACCTCTGAAGCCAGAGGAAATGCTCTAGCTGATCAAGCAGCAAAGCAAGCAGCAGTGAAAGAGGAAGAAGAACAGACCTCACAAGTCTTCATGGCAACAGAGTCCACAACAGACCTAACACAGGAACTAAAAGAGGTTTCCTGGGATAATCTTGCTCTTTGCTTTATCATGTGTCACAAGACGCTTTCCGTTCAGCTCAAGCAAGCAGCTTCCCCTATTTGGAAGGGGGAGGGGGGAACTTCCTCCTGCACATAGATGTGACAGAAAATACAGAGTTTATAGCCAATAGAAAAGATATACGCCACCTTACTCCCCCCATTCCTTCCTGTTCTATATACTGACTGATGTTCAGCAATAAACCAAAGATATGCGTTGACTCCCACCTGCGTGTGTTAGTGTCATTTCTTTCCATGCCTGTAAACCTACTTCTATAATTTGGACCAGCACATCAACTTTACTGACCATTGATCGATCCAAAACACCTTCAATGGACAAAAACAAACCTTGAAAGAGACATCCCTATAAAAAATAGTACATCTCTTGTGTCTGAAAAAATTACTTTATAAAGTTATGGAAATTAGCAGTCGCAAGTTCCCAGGGGCAGAGTTACGGCCGCAAGTACGCAGGCCCTTCAGCTATGTGCCCAGATAATCACTCCCCTTGCAGTCCTCATGGTCCAACCTCCTCTCCTACTTTATCCTCCTCCTCTGGTTTGGAGATCTCCCACGAGCAGAGGCCACCGCCATGCCTGTGCACCACTCTGCCCACTATGGGCAGAGGCACTGATCTTAACAGTGTGCATGCATGGCCTGGCAGTGACTGGCGCTTGTGCGGAATTTCCAAGCCAGAGGAGGAGGACAAAGTAGGAGAGGATGGAGGGCCAGAGGAATGCAAGGGGAGAAGTTATCTGGGCACATAGCGGATGGGCCTGGGCACTTGTGGTCATAACTCCACCAATGGGCACTTGCAGCTGCTAATTTTCAAAACTTTATAAAGTACTTTTTTCAGGATCTCTACATGGAACAGACACAAGAGAGGTACTGTTTTAATGGGTGGTCAAACGTTCTATAACGCTATCTGAGCGGTCTAAAATGGTGACAGACTCCCTTTAACACTCTTATTCAGACCATTACTCTGACCAGGGTGGTTGGTCACTCAGTTAAGAGAACCAAACCTCCCAGCTGCTATCCCAGTAGTGTAGCTGGTCAGGGCTTCTTACATTATACTAGTCAATGCACTGCTCCTCTGTTTTATCTGAGCCTATCAGAGGAACAATAGAGCTGTCATTCTGACAGTCATTCCAGTCCTCCACCTATTATTCTAATGAGATTAACTTGCAAATAAACCATTCCCTGTGCAACTGAGATTGGTTTGTTCTTCCCCTGAGGACTTTTATCTCTCTCACATTACTGCTAGAGAAGGACAGTATATTTTGTATACTTCTAAGAACATAGTAGATGTGAACTAAAGAAAAAAAATAAACTACAACAGCCAAACATTCTAAAGAAATTGTCTGCTTTCAATATTGAGTTTTAAAAAATACCCCTTTCTGCACTTTACTTTGCAGTCATCCTTTGTAAGAATAGGCAGGTCAAGTTGTGTTGGTTAACGATATGTTTCTAAGGGCTCATTGAGATGGCCATATTTTTTCTGTGGTCAACATAAATGTGGATTCGTTTTTTTTGCAGTCAGTTCAGCACGTCCGCAAATAACTGATTGCATTCTACAGTTTTGCAGACCCATAGACGTCAATGGGGCCACATTCTGATTTTCACTGACAAGTATAGGACATGTTTTATTTGCTGTGCAGTGAAACAGAAGAACAGATGCAGATGTTTGCATCTTTTGGGGCCCCATAGAAGTAAATGGGTCTGCATCCAATTCAGAAATTTGCGGATCAGATACCGAAAGCAACATACGGCTGCCACACAACTTTATATGTCGTGGTGGTAGGCTCTTATCTGTAACCCGACATATAAAATTATCAGGTTACATTATCATTATTACTGTATTGACAGAAAACTCCTGAATTAATTTAATTGTATATTCATTAAGCAAATCCCTATACAGAACTTTTGTACATGGCACAGGGATTCAAGGAATATGAAAGACAAAATCCCTGTGTCCTGCATTGCTCACTCAAGCCCAGCATTAAACAAGAAGGATGTAAATTTTTCCTGGAGTGCTCCTTTAGTGTGCATTCACACAACCGTATGTAAAATGCCAATCAGCAAAATATGGATGATGTCTGTGTGCCAATCATGTTGCATCCGTTTTTTGGCGGACCTGTTGACTTCAATGGGTCCGTGGTCCACACTTGCAGCCAAAAATCGGACATGTTCTATCTTTTGGACAGTGTTGATGCTAGACAACCCATTTTCTATGCTCCTGCTCCAAGAACCAAAAACAGTGCTATACATCTTAGCCTAGGTTTACATCACTTTTTTGTTGTTTATTTTATACAGAAACATTTATAAGTTAACATATACCTTTTTTACTGAACTCTGTAGGATGGTAAAGTGTAGTATGCTATGCTTTTGTATGCTTTTTCTTTTGAATATATTTTAGAAGGAAGGCAAAAACGTTATGTGAACCCAGCCTTAAAGGGACACTGACAGGCCATATAAACATATTTAGTTATTCCTATGCAGTCATAGGTCTATTAAAGTGTATTCCAATGATATAAGAGTACCCCCTGTCCGCATTGTAAACCATGTAAAAACAACTTTATATTCATCTGTCAATCACCTTCCTTTATGTCCAAGGGGCGGTATTTCTCCTACCTTTGTGCCCAGCCGCGCCCCAACTGTCGTTCCCTACAGCCGCCCAGCTCATTATTATTCATTGCTCTGGGCGGCTCTTACATTCCCCGATCCTGTCAGATCCCACGCATGCCCCATAGAGACTTATGGGCATCGGCCTCAATCAGACCATCTGCGCATGCGCCGGATACCTGTATCCGGCACCCTCCCAAGCCTGAAATAGAATGCGCCTGTGTCCGGTTTTCTTCTATGAGGCTGCTCTCTGTCTCCTGCTGCGCCTGCGCCGGATCTCTCCTCCAAGGCACTCGTATCCAGCGCTTCAGAGTGCTGATGTCATCAGAAATTCTGATAGTTAATGCGCCTGCGCCGGACAAGAAACTCTGTGAGGGCGGAGAGAAGAGTAAAAGCCGCCCAGCGCAGTGAATAATAATGAGCTGGACGGCGGTAGGAAACGGCAGTTGGGTTGCGGCTGGGCACAAAGGTAGGAGAAAAACCGCCCCTTGGGCATAAAGGAAGGTAATTGACAGATGAATATAAAGTTGTTTTTACATGGTTTGCAATGCGGACAGGGGGTACTCTTATATCATTGGAATACACTTTAATAGACCTATGACTGCATAGGAATAACTAAATATGTTTATAGGGCCTGTCAGTGTCCCTTTAAAGGTATGTCCACATGTGTAGTAAACACTGCAGATTAGCATGAAGCAAATCATCAGCATTGTATGGTACCAGCAAAAGGAATTAGATTCTAAGAAAATACATCCACACACTGTGGAGAAAACTTACATTGTCAATTTATGCTGTGGGTTCACGGTCAATATTCGGTCAGTATTTTTGCATCAGTATTTGTAAGCCAAATCCCAGGTGCGGGTGCAAAACACAGAAGGGGCACAAATATTTCTATTATATATTTTTTCTGTGGGTTCCACTGCTGGGTTTGGCTTACAAATACTGACCAAATACTGACCAAATACGGACCATGTGAAATGGGCCTTAGGAGGAGAGCCTTATGCAGTTTGCTTTTATGCATTTTATTTTTTAATATGAAATTTACAAGTTATCTAATCCTCTACATACAGATTCCCCAAGTCATACTTTTCTCATAATGTACCAATTTGTTTTTTGGCATTTAATTTTAAATACTGTTGGGAAACATGCATTCATCTCCTTCACAAATCTACCTGGTCTATCCTTAAAGGTCAACGCTCATACTTTTTTCTATTTATGTATTTGAAGAACATTTTCAGATTAGACTTTTTTTTTTTAGCAATTCATCTTTTAGTTTCCAGCTTTGCTGACCTTCTTTGCATTTGTTGCTTTCCTCGCATCTTTAATCTATCTTTACTTCCCAGTAGTATTAGAAATAAATGGTGTATTTTAGTGCATTGTTTGCAATACTGTGTGATTTAGGCTCATTCACTTCACCTTCATTGTTAACTGTATAATATTTGTAAGGTCTGCATATTTAACACTTTAACCAAATATATATATATTTTTTTTATCATCTCTAACATAAAACATTTTTTTTCTGCCAATGTAGCCTATCAGGATTTTAGCTGGACCAGCAGTATTTTTATAGACACAATTTTAGGGTATGTACAGTACATTTTTCTTTACTTTTCCAAGGGGAAGACAGATAGAAAACAACAGCAATTCTGATCTTGCTTTTGTGTATTGTTTTTACAGCATTCATCATACGGTGTACTTTGCATGAAACCTTTCTTCTTTGGGTCATTATGAGTGCAGCAACACCAAATTTATATTTTTTTTGTGTTTTCACATTTACTTGTCCACAATAAATATCCTTTTTACACCAAATAATTTGTATCTGTACTGCTGCATGTAAAACTCCACAACAAAGCTGAAAAAGAGTTATTGTCTATATTGTCTACAGTGGTAAGACACCCACCAATCAGACACTTATCATCTATGCAGTAGAAAGGGGACACGTTTAAATGTTGGCAAAACCCTTTTCAAACATTTAGACATTACATCCAAGAGATGCCTGCTCTGTTCTCCACTATTATAAGCCACAATATAATGTTCGTCAGCTCTGAGACTTTGTAGCATCTGCATATCAGAGATATGTTCTGTTATGTGGCTTTTTAGCATTCTCATAGTATAACTAGAGATGAACGAATCGAAGTTGACAAACTGGAATCCGATCCAAATTTAAGGAAAAATTTGATTCACACCGAATTACCTCACGCTTTGTGGTAACGAATCACATTTTTTCCTAAAATGGCTGTTGCACGTGTAAGGACATGGAAGCAAAGAACTCTGGGAAGGAGGGATCACCCACAATGCCATGCATGCAGCCAATCAGCAGTCAGCCCCTTTGATGTCACAACCCTATCAATAGCCTCAGTCAGTGATAGAAAAGACTTTAAAACTTTTTTGGGCTGAATAGAAGTTTAGGGAACGATCATTAGAAATGTAGGGAAAGGATAGGGAGGAATTATTCCACACTATAAAAGGAGAACAAGGTCCAATAGGGGAGTGTACAGCCTGGGTAACACAGACAATCCTATTACACCTTGCTGCACTGACTGGGGATCAAAATTGCCATTATATTGTTGCTTCTAGGTTTGCAATAACCTTGCTTGTTATTGGGGTGATACAGCCATTAACAGGGTGCATTACTAGGAAATATTTGTACGTCTTATTAGCCATTGTGCAGTGCAGTTAGGCTACTTTCACACTAGCGCTTGATCGGATCCGTTCTGAACGGATCCAATCATATTAATGCAGACGGAGGCTCCGTTCAGTACGGATCCGTCTGCATTAATAACTTAGAAAATTTTCTAAGTGCGCAAGATGCCTGAGCGGATCCGTTCAGACTTTCAATGTAAAGTCAATGGGGGACGGATCCGCTTGAAGATTTAGCCATATGGTGACCTCTTCAAGCGGATCCGTTCCCATTGACTTACATTGTAAGTCTGAACGGATCCGCTCGCCTCCGCACGGCCAGGCGGACAGCTGAACGCTGCAAGCAGCGTTCAGCTGTCCGCCTGTCCGTGCGGAGGCGAGCGGAGCGGAGGCTGAACGCCGCCAGACTGATGCAGTCTGAGCGGATCCGCTCCATTCAGACTGCATCAGGGCTGGACGGAGGCGTTTGGGTCCGCTCGTGAGCTCCTTCAAACGAACGCTAGTGTGAAACTAGCCTTATATGTTCTAAAGCCTTTCTTAGGGTGCATTAGTGGGGAAAAAAGGGCTTATTAGCTGTTCAGTGGTGCAGTTATATGTTTTAAAGCCTTTTTTGGGGTGTATTGGTGATAAAAAAAAGGTGTATTGCAGTTCTGTGGTGAAGTGACAAGATTACAGCCTTTTTTGGGGTGTATTAATGGAAAAAAAAAAAAGTATCATTAGCTGTTCAGTGGTGTAGTTATATGTTCTGAGGCCCTTTTTGGGGTGTATTAGTGGAAAACAGGGGCTTATTTGCCGTTCAGCAGTGCGGTTATATGTTCTAGAGCCTTTTTTGTGGTGTGTATAAGTGGGGGAAAAAAAGGCTTGGTAGTTGTTGTGCGGTGAAGTAACAAAATTACAGTCTTTTTGGGGATTTACACGTATTGGTGGAAAAAAAAATCTTATTAGACGTTCAGCAATGCAGTTATATGTTCTAAAGCCTTTTTTGTGGTGTATTAGTGGGGAAAAAAGGCTTGTTAGCCGTTGGGTGGTGAAGTAACAAAATTGCAGCCTTTTTTGGGGTGTATTAATTTCCTTTTTAACTATTTATTTGATCTAACAGTATGTCAGACAGAGAAGTTGTAGGCCCTGCACAGGGGAGTGGCAGAGGCCTAAATGTTTCTGGCGCAGGCACAGGTTGCAGTAGAGTAAGGGGGTGTGGAATCAGGGGTCACTTTGCGAAGCCTGAGCTACCGGTGTCATCTAGCGGTCGTGTCCTGACAAGCAACCCAGCGGTGCTTGAATGGTTGACTCGGTCATCCTCTTCATCCCAAGTGACATCAGACTCCCCCAGCCAAGAGTCAGTGGGTTTGTCAGACACAACCCTTAGTTGGCATGGCCCGGGAGCAGGCCCTGTGCCCTCGCCTGTCCTCTACCTGCCTCTGTCCTTTTCTGTTCCCTCAGCCAGACAAGTATTATATGCTGTGGGCTCAACTGCACTATACAGCGAGGACGAGCTTCCAGGGTCGGATCAAGTGCATGATAGGCCCGGGGCTGTCTACACAGCTTGGGCCCCTCCCTCCATTCTATTTTTTTTTTACTTTTCGGTGTGTTTTTAGGTCCACAATGTTTTTTTTCCCCCCAAAATATAGCATTTTTCTACAGTGGTATTTGACGACAGGTCTTAAATTTGTTGGCTGTAGGCTCTGGTCAGTGATTCAAAAGAAGGTTAAAACAATGGGAAATTGTTGTCTCAGTGTTATAAAATTAACTGACATCAATCCAACAGTGTGTCTCTCCACTCACCAGCCGCCACTTCAGTCTGTGCCCTGGTGCTGAGGGAGATCAAGCGAGGCATAGGCAGCTGTCATGAAGCCATTCCAGAGGATACAATGAAATACACATAAGGCTACTTTCACACTGGCATTTCTGGGTCCTCTTGTGAGATCCATTTCAGGGTTCTCACCAGCGGCCCAAAACGGATCAGTTCAGCCCCAATGCATTCTGAATAGATAAGGATCCGTTCAGAATGCATCAATTTGGCTGAGTTTGGTCTCCGTGTTTTTTAGACGGTCACTAAAACGCAGCTTGCAGCGTTTTGGTGACCGCCTGACGATGTGGAGCCAAAAGGATCAGTCATGACTTACAATGTAAGTCAATGGTGATGGATCAGTTTTTTACTATGTAAGTCAATGGTGATGGATCAGTTTTTTACTGACACAATATGGTGCAATTGAAAACGGATCCGTCCCTTACTGACTTTCAATGTAAGTCAAGACGGATCCGTTTTGACTTAGACTTTTTTTTAAATTAATAATGCAAATGGATCCATTCTGAACAGATACAAGCATTTGCATTATCGGTGCGGATCCGTCTGTGCAGACACAAGACAGATCCGCACCAAACGTGAGTGTGAAAGTAGCCTAAGACAGTCACATGACCTGTAAAGAAATACTATAGAAAATACTATGGTCACCCTCCAGAAGCACCAACAAACTTATAAACTGCTACCGGTCTCCCTTGACCAGTCTAGGTGGTAAGCCATCCCTAGGTTCTTCACTAGAGCCTGCTGCAAGGCCAGATGGACTTGGCAGCTAGGGACCCAGGTAACATCTGCAGAGTAATATATCAGAAAACTGGTGCGAGACAGCTAGAAGCAGACATATTAGAATGACCAAGAGGTGCAAAGCGTAGTAAAAAAAAATCCGGTTCAAAACAAAGAGAGAAGGATAATGCCAAAATAGTGAATGAAGAATTAAATCAGAAACAAGCTGCAGTCAAAATACTAGGAGAATAAGTACAAGCCAGATCAGCAAACTTGGGGTTAATCTAGAAAACAAGCCAGAGTCATGTACAAGGAGTTTAAATGTAGTAGTAGTGAGTAGCACAAACAAATGAGCCAGGAAACAAAATAGCAGTCAAGGATGAGAGGAAGAGCAAGACATAAATTCCAGACAGATTGACCATCTAAGACTTGAATGGTTGGTATAGCAACCCTTTTAAAACAGCCCTGGACTAGAGCATGGCAGGATACATTTCTGACACAACCATTCCCTTATGGCTCCTTTGCCAGCCTGTCAAGCCCTGGCTGGTCGGCCAATCAGAGATTTAAGGCCATAAGTCATTCAGAGCTCTTGCTCAGTGTCCAATCAGAGGTGTAGGCAGGGGATTTTACCCAGGCACTGACATTAGGTCAGTGGCTGTAATTGCATATTGCACCCTGCTGTCTTTTGCGTTTCTGCGCTTTGAGCCTGAACTCTATACTTGCTCACTTACCCTTTGTGTACCAACCTTGCCTAGTTCCATTCGTCAACTTCTTGTCTACTGATTTGGCTCTATCTGTACTCTCCCGTTTGCATCTCGGCTACTGATTAATCTCTTGTCTGCTGAACAGGCTATATCTGTACCCTCCAGGTTTTTTACTCCTTTTCTTTGATCATATGGTTACTTCTTGGACCCTGGAACTTGCACTTGTTTTCTATACAGGGCCGGTGCAAGGATTTTTGCCAACACAAGCAAAGCTACATTTTGGCGCCCCCCCCCTTCCCTCGCAGCTCACCTGGCCCTGGTCCCGTCTGCAGCAGCTGGCTTCTCCTCTGTGTGGTCCTGGTATCTTCTCTCTGCTTCAGATAATCGCTGGTTTGAGGACCGTATTTTTTCGCCCTTTAAGACACACCTAGGTTTTAGAGGACTATAATAAGAAAAAAAATATTTTCCGTTACACCTCAGGTCAGACCATCAATCAGACCCCCAATGTTAATCAGACCTCAGATCAGACCCCCATGTCAGACATCAGCCCCCATCCATCAGCCCCCCCATGTCAGCCATCATTAAGCCATGTCAGCCATTAGCCCCCATGTCAGCCATCAGCCCCCCATGTCACATTTCTCCCCCTCCATGTCACATTTTTCCACCCTCCCCCAGGGTGCGCCCTAAGGCAGCCACTTGGTCTGCCTTATGGTAGCACGGGCCCTGTTTCTATACCCTTACTATGCAGAGGAAACCTGGGTCCCTTCTGCCTTGCGGTGGGTTCTTTTGAATACTTAGCAGTAGCCTTAGTTTCTGCTACACCAGAGTGGTATTTTACGAGAGGCCTTACATTTGTTGGTTCTAGGTTCTGGTCAGTGATTCAAAAGGACTTTTCCTTCGTGATTTTGACTCAAAAACGGTTCAAACACTGAGCCTTAAACCGCATAAATAACTGCTTTTTTATTTTAATATTTATTGAGGCTTTTGATTTGATGTAGCAGAAGTTTCTTCCTTGCAGTAATGATGATCTGTCCCAAGACATCATTGGCACATGAGGCATGAAATATGGATGTTTTATAATGTTGCTGCAATGCAGACTGCTGGAAGTTTACAGTTTGCAAAAGCTAAAAAATTTAACTTTTGCATAGATTTGCATTAACATGTACAGAGATTGTTGAGTTTTTGCTATTTTTGCTTTGTGATTCTGTGAGGATTTTCCAAACCATTTCTTCAGCATAAAAAGTTTTTACTTGCCAGTAGTAAAAATAGTTATAAATGATTATTAGTTCTGCAGATTGCACAAATATGCTGCCTCTTATATGAAAGATTACTGCAGGTTAGTGATAACTGTCAACAGAAATGTCATTGCTACATCATAGCACTCAGGCTGCCAGCGTGCTTAGCAATTTCTGTCAATATCCTTTATGATGATGTATATCTTATCAGCCCCTGTATATAAGAGCTTAGGGAAGTGCCAGCCATTGAAGCATAAATAAAATATGGATTTGGGTTCTAAAAAGTGAATTATGCATTATAGTAATGATACTAGATCAAAACTACAAGTGAACAGGTCAAGGCACAGATGAAATATGAAAACCAGAGGGACAGCACTTTCACTACTGGTGACACCATCTGGTAAAGGATTACACTCTCCACAAAAATGAGTCACTACCTACTACTGAATATAGAGTAACTAAAGTAGAGATGAGGGAATTAATTCTAAATGAATCTAATTCGCTACAAATTTCACAAAATGTTGTCTGCCAAATGAATCCAGGAGAGAATATGGAGATATAATTGGGTAGATTTAGTAGTTTTATATTTTTTTTTCTTCAGTTCATAGACTTATTGCTAGCCCCTCAATGCCATAGATTCATATGCAAATGTTAAACATTATTACTGTATGCAATAACAGCATTTATTTACCAGTTAACACATTGCGTTGTGTCATGATTATCGTGTATTATTACTGAACATGTTCTGCTGCGATAACAGCCTTTTTTATTGTGCTGCAATAAATATATATATTTATACCAGTTAATTGTTAATTCATTGCTTTGCAGCAAGATGACCATGCATTATTACTTAACATGTTGTGCTGCAATAAAAGCATTTGTATATCATTTAATCATTAACAGATTGTATTGCATCAACTATACCAGTTAACCGGTGACGCCCACTCCAGAGCACAGTAGGTACAATAACTGCCAGGTGACTGCTGTTTTAATGTCAGCAATAATTGATTGAAGGCATTTAGCTCCTCAGATGTCGCGGTCAAATGTAACTATGGCATCTGAGAGAACTAAAACCGCAAGCACACACCTTCTGGCCTAGAATGCCTACATGTGGCTGAGATGAGTAAAGTCGTGTCATAGTCATAATAGACCTGCAGGTGGCAGCACTGCATTGAAATATACTGAATCCATTCTGAAATGCAAATGGCAATCTAATGATAGTACAGTAATAGTCATCTAGGGTGGCTTAAAAATAAAAATTTTTAAAGTTTTTTAAATTATAAAAAAAAATAATTAAGTCAGCCCCTATCTTCAAAATAAAAATTATATAAACAAAATAAACAAAATGGTCTTCACCGTGTCTGAAAATGCCCATACTATAAAAATATGAAAGTATTTATCCTCTTTATCACAAGGGTCAAATGGTGTAATGGGGAAAAAAAATAAAAAATAAAAATGGCTGATTTGCAGTTTTTTTGGTTTCTTCATCTCTCCAGAAAATCTAATAAAAAGGGTTCAAAAAGTCATACACACCCAAATCCTTGAAAAGTAAGGATGGCCCACAAAAAAATTAGTCCTCACAAAGCTCCATAGATGTACTGTAAAAGTAAATAAGTTATGGGATTACTATTAAAGCATAAGAAAAACTATACAAATGTGGTGTATATAATTGTACTGACCTAGGGAATGAAGAGAACAGGCCCGTTTAAAGTCCAGGGCTACATAGCTACAGCTATGTGAATGGGAAGCTTTTTAAAAAAAAGTTATGGCTATGGGAAGGCTAGGAGTAAAAAGCAAAAACGCAAAAGCAAAAAACCCTTGAAGTTAAAGGGTTAAATTATGTATCTGTCTTTAAACTACAGAAAAAACAATCACAATTTTGTTAGTATCGTTTAATAATCTGTATACCAAACCTGTGAATTCTGATGTATAGACAGGCTTGGACTGGCACACAGGGGTACAGATGAATCCCCCGGCAGGCCCCTGAGCAAGTTGGGCCCCTAGTCTCCCACCCCCTGCACAAGTGGCATATAACTCAACCAGCCTATGTTCATATAAAAAATTGATAGATAATATAGTATATATAAAGTATATTATATTATTATAGACACGATCAGAGCTAAGATGACTTCTAGGTATAAAGGAAAGCTACCAGTGTCCTCTTTTCCCTAGGACCTAGCTTCTCAAAGTTGCTGCAGGGACCGCCATATTCAATCATCTGGTAGCATCTTGCTGCTGTGTGAGCAGGTAATATTTGAATGTATCCATATGGTCGGTCCCCAAAATAAATTTTACTGGTGGGCCCTAGGCACTCCAGTCCGACACTGTGTATAGACCTCATAATAAAATGTCTTAGAATGGTGGAAAAACAAAGAACCCATGCCTCATCATCCAAGAGTCAGAATGTGGGTAGTAGTGTAAACAGCAGTGGCAGCGTCTGCCATCCGACCAGTGGTAGTATTAGTAGTAGGTAACTCTTCTCCCTGTCTTCGGAAAGATGCCACAAAAAGGATGAGATTGTGGACAGGATGGCTTACTCATGCTTTGTGTCACAGGAGGAATATGTGGATGTTAGCTCTGAGTTTGACATTGTGCCTTGGAACCAGGGGTCACAGCATTCCTCCTGCTCTTCCTTCTTGCAGCCTCAGAAAAACCTTTTAGTTGCATCCTCCTTGTCCTCACTGCCCACTCCTAGTGGGGCACCTTTTTTCTCCATAAGAATAGGCAACACAATCCCAAGCGTTATGGAAGATACTCAAGATAGTCTTTCTGTTGACTTCTATGAAATACATCACCATTTGGAAGGCAAGTACAGCGGAGGGAATTGGCAGAGGGGCCAAGGAGCTCACAATGACATATCCTGGGAGCTGGATCAGGGAGCTGAGGAGGAGAAGACATCAGAAGAGAAGGGTGGTGGCCCCAGCAGCAATACAGCCACAACCTCCAAATGAACTGCAATTCAATAAAGAACTACCAGACCGCATACTAAATAAATTCACTTTATTAATAAATAGAATAACATAGAATAATGCATACAAAGAAAATAGTGTAGGGAAAGGCGGCATCCACAGGAGGAAGACACAGGGGAAATGGGTGTAAATTTCAAGGCCCAGATATAATGCCTATGTATAAAGAGTTTAAAGTGCAAGTGCAAAGAATACATCACAATTACGGCAGAGAAAACTTTACCCATACTGTGCTTCTTCCGGGATGGTGCCATCCCTGGCGCGCGTTTCGGCGAACCTTCATCTGGGGGTGGCGTCATCACTGAGGCACACACATTATATTTTCCCATTAGCCAATCCCAAACTCCAGCTAGTAGCAGCGTGATAAAAAAAAAAACACCCGTGTCCCAGGCGCCATTAGCGGATTAGTTGCTGCTGACGTGTACAGTCACATGAGGGGTCACGCGACGAAAGTCATGTGACCACACAAAGTATCCGACAGTCAGGCCCAGTTAAATTATTGCAGGGCACTATCAATTGACACTCGATCCGCATAAGATATCTTATAATAATACAAATGTAGCTGGACAGGGGAACAAATGTTTCCGCCAATATGGGATCGGACAAATGGGGACTTGCCCCCCATGTGATACAAAAATGTGACATATATATACCATTACAATATTATTAAAATTATCAAAAAATCTAAAACACAGAGCATGCAGACCTGGTAAACAATCTACAGAAAATACAAGAAACCAGAAGATTCATTGAGGCCCTTTGGACGTGGTGTGTCTAGCTTTCAAATCCATCTGCATTCTAATTGAGCAAGTCTCCTGGAAGTATCCCCAGGTATACAGTCAATGGCCTGTACTTTTACGCCTGAAGAATCATAATTATGGTAAAGTTTAAAGTGCCTGGCAATCAGCTTTGATTGGGATTCATCTTGCTCATCATGGGCAGATGTGATGTCACAGACATGCTCTCTGACACAGACTTTCAATTCTCTCGTAGTAAGACCCACGTATATCTTCAAGCAGGAACAGCTTGCATAATATACAACCACAGTACTAGAAGAAGTCAAGCGAAGAGTGATACAGAATATTTTCTAGCCAGTGCTATCATGGAATTCCATGGCTCTCACCATATTGGTGCAGGCCATGCATTTTCCACAAGGAAAAAATCCCCACTTTGGTTTCCAAACTTTAGGAAAAATTTGGGGAGTCTGTCTGACATAAAGGCTCTTCACTAAATGGTCCCTCAGATTTTTGGACCTTCTTGCAACCAATGAAGGCCCAGTGGAGGCATACTTCACAACCACTGGATCTATAAGCAGGACCAGACAAAATTTCTCAAGGCAAGCCCTCATCTCCTGCCATCTAGAGTGGTAATTGGTAACAAACCATACTTTATCATGCTCTACTCTTTCCTTTTGGGAGTACAGCAAATCAAAACGGGTACATGACTTTGCCTTCTTACAAGCCATCTTGATGGAATCCTTGGCTATATCCTCGATTGGCAAAATGTTGTCGCAATTCTTCTGCTCGTTTCTCGAACAATTCATCAGTGGAGCAAATCCTGCATGCCGGCAAATTCTGCCCAGACGAAGGTTCGCCGAAACACGCATCGGGGCTGGCGTCATACCGGAGGAAGCACAGTATGGGTAAAGTTTTTTCTGCCGTAATTGTGATTAAACTTTTTATACATGGGTATTATATGTGGGCATTGCAATTTACACCCATTTCCCCTGTGTCTTCCTCCTGTGGATGCCGCCTTTCCCTGAACTATTTTCTTTGTATGCATTATTCTATGTTATTCTATTTATTAATAAATAAAATTATAGCTTGCTGCATTTTCAAAGTGCTGCTTTTATAAGTGCATCTGAGATTAACTTAGACTAACTTAGAGCTTTTCCACTGTAGCAGAACTTCAGCTGTGTTTCTGGTGGATACTCAGACACTGCTTCCAAACAGCAGAACTTCAGCTGTGTTTCTGGTGGATACTCAGACACTGCTTCCAAACAGGTAAGGAATTTGTTAGACAGGTTCTCACTATTGTCTGATTGCAAATTAGCATAGGTGATTAAGGTGTTAAATTTGTTGTTGGGGGAGGAGCTTTTGTGGGAGTGTGTGTATATATAGCCACATAGTATTATCTTGCCTAATTAGAGCTTGCTGCATTTTTAAAGTGCTGCTTTCACAAGTGCATCTGACATATTCAGGAGATACCCAGGAGGTAATCTGGAGGTGGATACAATCTAAAAAAGTAAGATTTGTTTGTTTAAAATCTTTCCCCTCTTTAAAATGGCAGACCTGGTTCTGTGAAGGAATTGTGCTTTTATTTCAGGTTCCAATGGGTTAAATTCCGATTTGGAAATTTTTGGCTTCATCTAAATTATAAGTCCTAAATAAAATACCGGAGGAAAACAAAATTGAGTATAAATATAAACTCATCCACAGCAGTATGGACGGCAAATAAAAATTGACTATTAAAAAGGGAGTAATGATTCTTCATATATAGCAAAATGAAAATATTATATCTCCGATTGAGCTGAAAAACTTCTCCACTAGAAGGGAAATAGGACCTTCTGTATATAAAAACAAATAATAAAAAATTATAAAAAAACGCATTATAGAGAAGGATACATATAAGAAAGAGAAACAGATTTACCATTCCTTGAAAATTATAAATAAATCAAAATCACAATAGTACTCTAATATCGAATTAATCAGCCCTCAAGAGGATATAGACCGATATCCACCACTCAGGATTAAAATCCTCTTTGAGAATACTGTGGATACCAGTTTAGTAAGACACGTAAATGTACAATCATTTACCACACAATGCTGACATAATAACATTCCCTTGCATTATAAGATACTGCCTTCTATATTAATATAACTAAGAAGTGTCCCTTTTTTTTGACACATCCTTATTTTATGTATTCTATCTGGTTGTATGTATTTTATGTAGTCATATATATCTCCCATATTCGATTGTATAACCGATACATGTATATGTATACAGAGAGACTTGACACTATCAGAAAGGTATCGCTAAATTGCCACCGAAAGAGGGGTTTTAGGTAGAAACAACATATGAAAAAGTAAAGGTCAACGAAAAGCAAGGCTCCATTTTCCCATACAAGCTTTGGAACAGGTGAAATCAATTATCCAATTGAGATGAGAACATACAAAATGCGAGACCAGAGCTCACAGGTCATACCCACTGAGGAAGAGATAAGATATCTCGAAACGCGTCTGGTCGTATTACCTGTGAAAGAACTATCGCAGCGGTACATGGCCATGTACTAAAAGTTAATCCACTTACTCACGTAAGACCAAGAAGCGCTGTGAAATTCACGTAAGTGAAACAGCTGACATAGGTCTCCCACGAGAGTACAGACGGGATCCAAACAGACAACTGGACCCGACACTAATACAGCGGGGAAAGACTGAAGCGTGGGACGCCACGACAGAAAACCTCCCGCAGACCTAACCGAGTGAATTCACACGGGAAACAGTGAGTAACATTAACTCAAGTGGAACCATACTGAACTGCTGTACGCAAGGCGGCATATGCACGGTGACATCAGACGTGCTGGACTAGTGACTTTCTCACCTCCAGTTTACTCCGAAATTGAGACCACTATAGGTGATGGATAATTGAACTTAGTTCACCTTTAAATACCTTTTCTCTACCCCATACGGTGGCACAAGATTTTATTTACATGCATTTAAGCTTATGTGAAATTTATATGTGAATAATACCTGCGAATATTTCAAGCACAATAATTAATCGGCTCTGTGTAGCTCCGTCACGGACGACTGTGATCCAACAGCCTACCCAATTGGGGGGACACGGATGCAGCCCTCTGTGCGTAGCACTTCAGACCTCTGTGCCCTAAGAAAACTCCACTCGCTTGGCTAACACTGAGATATATGCTTTTTATTATATTTTTTATATATTTTATATGAATTTTACCTTGGTGCATCTAGTATATAGTGTTGATTGTTTAATAAATTTTTATTCAACTTCCACGTGTAATCCGATTGTTTTGAGTGCCGGTTCTATCCAGTCTATATTCCAAACCTTCGGAGGTTTGGATACTGTCTGATCTGTAGACAGCTCTCCATAATGCAACAGGAAATAGCATTTTTGAAATCTGAGATTTGTAAATTAACTGTTAAACAAACTCAGGCTGGGAACCTTGCAATGCCACTGCCACAGAGGCCCCCAAGAAATGGAAGATGCGTTACTGCAGGTTCTGGTAGACTGAGAGTTGTGAATAGAAGACAAGTCCCACAGTCTGTGGCTCTCCATAATTCATTTTCAGCACTTTCAGAGCGCAAGAGAAACATGGAGGATGGCTCATGCACAGTGGTTGAGGAACAATCATCTCCCATGCCTAAAGTATGCAAGACTGCAGCCAAGACAAAAAAGAGAAGGTGAGGACTGATAGTAAGCAGCTGTTGGTGGGCGATTCTATCATAAGAGGTGTGAAGTTTGAGGAAAATGGTTTTGTGAGATGTCTCCCTGGTGCTACCGCTAGCAGGGATAGACTATGTATCCTTAATATTGTTAGGCAAGCAAAGCAGGAAAGGGAGGTGGATGTTATTGTCCATCTTGGGACAAATGATCTGGCTTGCAATGAGGTTTCAAAGGTGAAGGAAGCTTTTCACACACTTGGAAATGATTACGGGAGGTTGCATCAACTGTTTCATTCTCTGCAGTTTTGCCTGTGCATAACCTTCAGCATGACAGGAAGATGCACATTAAGGAATTCAATGTATGGCTTGGTGAATGGTGTCTGAACCAAGGGTATGGATTTGTGTCTCATGTTAGCTCTCGTTGGAATGGAAAAGAATTGTACAAGAAAGATGGTTTGCATCTTTCTCTCAAGGGAACAAATGTCCTCAGTGAACAGGTCCAAGTATTTGCTAAGGAGCATTTCAACTAGGAAAGGGGGGCAAAAGGGTGATAATCCAGAAGTCTGACTGCCCCCCGGAACAATGCCAGAAGATGTCAGTAGCACAGAGTTTAAGAAATGACAAGCTCAGAGTCTTGTCTACAAATGCTCGCAGTTTAAGGAATAAGATCAATGAACTTAAGTCTATAATGGCATCTGAGAATATAGATTTAGTGGTTGTTACTGAGACATGGTTCAATGGGAGTAATGACTGGGATATAACAATACCAGGGTTCTCTTTATATAGGAAAGACAGAAAAGGCAAGAAAGGGGGAGGGGTGCCCCTGTATGTGAAAGATAGCATAAAATCGAATTTAATACAAGTTAGCAAGACCAATTTAGAGTCAGTTTGGGTTACCTTGCAGCTTGATAATCATAATGTAACTCGTGTAGGTGTAATATATAGACCACCTAGCCAAGTCAAAGAATTAGATGATCTACTAGTGGAGGAAATAGCTAAAATGACATTGAAAGGGGAAGTTATAATTTATGGGAGACTTTAATCTTTATGATGTAAACTGGAAAACCAAAATAGCTAGTTCTGCCAGGAGTACAGATATTCAAAATTCCCTACTGGGATTATCTCTACAGCAAGTAGTTGAGGAGCCAACCCGAAAGGAGGCTATTTTAGATTTAGTATGCACAAATGGGAATTTGGTATCTGATATTACTGTATGGGAAAGCTTGGAATCTAGTGATCACCAGTCAGTGTGGTTTACTATAAGTACAGTGACTGAGTCACACCACACAAAAACAAAAGTTTTAGATTTTAGAAAAACAGACTTTTCTAAAATTAGATTAGTGGTATACGAGTCCCTAGGAGAAATGGGACTACTTAAAAGTGGCACTATTGAAGGCAACAGATAATTGCATTAGGCTTGTCAGTAAAGGCAAAAAAAGGAAGAGACCACTGTGGTACTCAGCAGAAGTGGCCAAAATTATTAAAAACAAAAAGATCGCATTTAGTAATTATAAAAAAAAAAACGAGGATGACAGACAAATTTATAAGATTAGACAGAGAGAGGCCAAACAAGTTATAAGAGCTTCTAAAGCACAGGCAGAAAAGAAATTAGCTCAGTCAGTGAAAAAAGACGATAATACATCCTTCAGATACATAAATGAAAAAAGGAAACTAAAACAAGGAATTAACAAATTAAAAACAAAAGAAGGAAGGTATATAGAAGAAGATAAAGAACTAGCTGATTGCATCAATGAATACTTCTGTTCCGTTTTTACAAAGGAAAATGAAGGAAAAGGACCTCAGTTAGGAAGAAAGACTGCATGTGTCTTTACAGAGGAATAGGTTCTAAGTCAGCTGTCTAAAATTAATGCAAATAAGTCACAGGGGCCTGATGGGATACACCCAAAGCTATTAAAAGAGCTTAGCGGTGAACTAGCAAAACCATTAACAGATTTTATTTAACCAATCACTGGTAACAGAAGTCGTCCCAGAAGATTGAAAATTAGCAAATGTTGTGCCCATTCACAAGAAAGGTAGTAGGGAGGAATCGAGCAGCTATAGGCCAGTAAACCTGACATCAATAGTGGGGAAATTAATGGAAACCATACTTAAGGAGAGGATTGAACATCTAAAATCCCATGGATTGAAAGATGAAAAACAGCATGGGTTTACTTCAGGGAGATCATGTCAAACTAATCTTATAGATTTTTTTGATTGGGTGACTAAAATAATGGATGGCGGAGGTGCAGTAGACATCGCTTATGTAGACTTTAGTAAAGCTTTTAATACTTTTCCACATAGAAGGCTAATCAATAAATTAGAGTCTTTGGGCTTGGACTCCCATATTGTTGAATGGATTAGGCAGTGGCTGAGGGACAGACAACAGAGGGTTGTAGTTAATTGAGTATATTCAGACCATGGTCTTGTTACCAGTGGGGTACCTCAGGGATCTGTTCTGGGACCCATATTGTTTAATATCTTTATCAGCGAAATTGCAGAAGGCCTTGATGGTAAGGTGTGTGTTTTTGCTGATGACACAAAGATTTGTAACAGGGTTGATGTTCCTGGAGGGATACACCAAATGGAAAAGGATTTAGGAAACCTAGAGGAATGGTCAAAAATCTGGCAACTAAAATTTTATGTTGATAAGTGCAAGATAATGCACCTGGGGCGTAAAAACCCAAGAGCAGAATATAAAATCAGTGATGCAGCCCTAACCTCAGTATCTCAGAAAAGGGATTTAGGGGTCATTATCTGAGAAGACTTAAAGGTAGGCAGACAATGTCATAGAGCAGCAGGAAATGCTAGCAGAATGCTTGTGTGAATAGGGAGATGCATTACCAGTAGAAAGTGGGAGGTGCTCATGTAGCTCTACAGAGCACTAGTAAGACCTCATTTGGAGTATTGTGCTCAATACTGGAGACCATATCTCCAGAAGGATATTGATACTTTGGAGAGAGTTCAGAGAAGAGCTACTAAACTGGTACATGGATTGCAGGATAAAACTTACCAGGAAAGATTAAAGGACCTTAACATGTATAGCTTGGAAGAAAGACGAGAGAGAGGGGATATGATAGAAACTTTTAAATACATAAAGGGAATCAACAAGGTAAAAGAGGAGAGAATATTTAAAAGAAGAAAAACTGCTACAAGAGGACATAGTTTTAAATTAGAGGGGCAAAGATTTAAAAGTAATCAGGAAGTATTACTTTACTGAGAGAGTAGTGGATGCATGGAATAGCCTTCCTGCATACAGTGGAGGAGTTTAAGCATGCATGGGATAGGCATAAGGCCATCCTTCATATAAGATAGGGGCAGGGCTATTCATAGTATTCAGTATATTGGGCAGACTAGATGGGTCAAATGGTTCTTATCTGCCGACACATTCTATGTTTCTATATTTCTATTTAGTATGCGATCTGGTAGTTCTTTATTGGATTGCTTTTAACATTTTACCATAGGAATACCTTTTACACTACATGGTGTCTGTATGTACGATCATTGGTGCTCATTATATATGTAGCTTTGTTGGTTTACATTATTGGGAGAGACTCCAAATGAACTGGCAGGGCCAGATCTGCTGAGGGCACAGGTTCAAAACATGCCAGACAAGCAATTAAGTGAACATTAAGAAGAACACAACATCAATATGAGTACTGCTTTATTCTCACACTGTGGATTGACAGAGATGATTTTTTTCGCTAGCAAAGCTAGAAAAATAGCTATGCCAGCCTCACATCTGCAGTTATATCTTTCAGAAAAAAAAAAAACATTTATCTGAGTAAGGCGGAATGCTCACGGCTGTGGAACACGACCGTGAGCGGTCCGTGGTATCCCGGCCTGGCATCCTGCTGACAGCAGGCGCACACGGCGTCATTGGTTGCTATGACGCAATGCGCTTCATGCCGCAGCTGCACTACAGTAATACACTCGTATAGATCATATGAGTGTATTACTGTAGTGCAGCGGCGGCATGAAGCACATGGCATCATAGCAACCAATGACGCCGTGCGCTCCTGCTGTCAGCAGGATGCCAGGCCGGGATACCACGGACCGCTCACGTCCGTGTTCCACGGCCGTGTGCATTCGGCTTAAGGCCTCATGCACACGACAGTATTGCTTTTTCAGTGTTTTGCGGTCCGTTTTTTACGGATCCGTTGTTCCGTTTTTTGTTTCCGTTGTGTTTCCGTTTCCTTTCCGTTTTTCCGTTCCGTTTTTCCATATGCCATATACAGTATACAGTAATTACATAGAAAAAATTGGGCTGAGCATAACATTTTCAATAGATGCTTCAGCAAAAACGGAACGGATACGGAAGACATACGGATGCATTTCCGTATGTGTTCCGTTTTTTTTGCGGACCCATTGACTTGAATGGAGCCAAGCACCGTGATTTGCGGACAAGAATAGGACATGTTCTATCTTTTCACGGCACGGAAATACTGAAATACTGAAACGGAATGCACACTGAGACACTTCAGTATTTTTTGCTGAACCATTGAAATGAATGGTTCAGTATATGTTCCGTATACTGAGCTAAAAAAAACGTCCAGTATACTGAACGCAAAATACTGTCGTGTGCATGAGCCCTAAGGCAGATGAGAACAGCTTTTTCCAGTTGCAAGACCTTGAGGGGAACATCTGGGTGGTTACTATGTCTATTATGGAGAGCAGTTGACATACATGATGATTAGGGATGACCAAAACTTTGGTTGTATGCTGTAAGTACAGTGAAGTGAGTTATTCACGAAGTCTCGCAAGACTTTGGGGAATAACTTCAGTATTTGATTTTTAAACTAAAAAAAAACAAAAATTTGACTTGGATACGAACTCGGGTTCAGTTCCGAGGTACCGGTTCAATGCAATTTTTTCAGTGCAGTTGCTTGAGAATAACAGTGTAGCTGCGTTAAAAACATGCACTTGATGTGAGCCATAGTCTGTCTCACTTTCTAGGGCAGTTTAAACTGTTACTATAATCTTATCTATAGGTTTAACTTACATATTTTTTTTTTTAGCTCATACCCGGACATTCAATTTTAGCAATTCTATCCATTTTTGGAACCTACAGTAAATACAAAAGTACCCCCATCCCTTAGAGAAAACCCTTATTAAGCTAGAAAGACAGGTACTTCAATTGTCCTTCATAAATCACACGAACATGTACTAGTCAATATTTTTTAATTCAAGGCTTGAACTTTAGAGAGTAACAAGCTAAGGGCTCTTTCACACTTGCGTTCTTTTCTTCCGGCATAGAGTTCCGTCGTTGGGGCTCTATGCCGGAAGAATCCTGATCAGGATTATCCTAATGCATTCTGAATGGAGAGAAATCCGTTCAGGATGCATCAGGATGTCTTCAGTTAAGGACCGGAACGTTTTTTGGCCGGAGAAAATACCGCTCCTGCCAAAAATCCTGAACACTTGCCGCAAGGCGGATCCGGAATTAGTGCCCATTGAAAGGCATTAATCCGGATCCAGCCTTAAGCTAAACGTCGTTTCGGCGCATTGCCGGATCCGACGTTTAGCTTTTTCTGAATGGTTACCATGGCTGCCGGGACTCTAAAGTCCTGTTTGCCATGGTAAAGTGTAGTGGGGAGCGGGGGAGCAGTATACTTACCTTCCCGGGCCGCTTCAGAGTGACGTCAGGGCGCCCCACGCGCATGGATGATGTGATCGCATGGCACGTCATCCATGCGCATGGGGCGCTCTGATGTCATTCTGGAGCGCCCCGGGAGCCACACGGACGGTAAGTATACCGCTCCCCCGCTCCCCCGCTCCCCACTACTACTATGGCAACCAGGACTTTAATAGCGTCCTGGCTGCCATAGTAACACTGAACGCATTTTGAAGACGGATCCGTCTTCAAATGCTTTCAGTTCACTTGCGTTTTTCCGGATCCGGCGTGCAATTCCGGCAAATGGAGTACACAACGGATCTGGACAACACAAGTGTGAAAGAGCCCTAATACATACAGAGAACCCAGAGATGCTTTCTCTTATTCATTAATGCATTTTGATGTTATGATGTATAATTCAGTACTTACATTACAATCTCAATAAATTGCTTTATTTAAATTCCAATCAAATTGCACTAAAGTGCAGCCCACTTCATCCCTACACTTTTGGTACTGAAAGTGTTCTTGATCACTGCAAAAACCTTTTGGGTTCAAAGCACATAAGTGTGAAATGTACAGAACTTTAGTGTACTTTAATGGAATTTGAATAAAGCAACTAAGATTTTAATTCAAGAATGGATTATTTTGGACTCAGACTTAGGGCTCATTCAGACGGCCATATGTTTTGTTCCTCATCCGTTCTGCATTTTTGCGGAAAGAGTGCGGACCCATTAAATTCAATAGTGCCGCAAAAGATGCGGATAGCACACCGCTTGCTGTCCACATCCGTTGTTCCGTTCCACGGCCCTGCAAAAAATCTAGAGCATGTCTTATTCTTGTCCGCAACTGCGGACAAGAATAGGCTTTTTCTATGAGAGTGACGGCCATGTGCGGTCCGCAAATTGAGGAACGCACATGGGCTGGTATCCGTGTTTTGCGGATCTGCAAAACACAGACGGCAGTCTGAATGAGCACTTAGAGTCTTATCTGCCGTTAACCAGCGATGTTCAATGTGCTGATATATACAGGCTATGTCTAAACCCATGTGGGTGATTTGTGGGTGAACTGTTAGATTTTTTAAACAGTATTAAATATTATAAATAATATTTTTTTTTACTTTTTTTTAAGTCACCCAGGGTGACTATAACTGATGATCATTAAATTGCCCATTGTGTTCATTGATGGCTATATACGGATGTAGCAGGGTTAACACTCATGCTTTATGAGACATGTTATCCAAACTAAATGCAACTAAATGTGTTAAGCAATTGTTAAGAGTGTGAGTGTTACCCCTGCTACATCTGTAGCTATAATTGAGCCCTTCGTTTTCAATATAACAATACAGTGCTACCACCTAGTGGCCTGTATTCGTATATACCACTAATAGCTGCTGAAGCCTGCTTGAGGCTTCAGGATATTAGAGCAGCTTAACAGGTTGCGGACTGCTCAGATGCCAGGGTCACATTTGACCACAGCATCTGAGTGGTGAAATCTATGCAAGGATCTCATACATGTCCTGCGGGCCTCTGCTATTTGAAACAGCAGAAACCCAGTGGTTATGTCATCCGCTGCATGCGAGAGCGGGCACCCTCGAGTACTTCACTTTCTCTAGTCTGAGGCAATCTCAGGTGTGTCTACCAGGATCATTACTGGAGAATAAATAGAGGCATCAAAGCCTCAGTCAGTGTCAGAGCATCAATTTGTTGAATTTGTTTTATGACTATTTAATGGCCTTACCCAAATTCAAGCGATGGTAAGGGTGGACACATCTGTAGTTCAGAAAATCTGATGGCATAACGTTTCACTGATTAGATTATCGCTTCATTATTGCCAGATCTATTTTATCCAGACATGTTTTATCCTGTTACACACACAATCAACATAATGTTTAAAAATAAGATCTGCTTCCAAAGATCCCATGAAATAATAGGCCTCAACATCAACAGGGGCATAGCTATAGGGGAAGCAGGGGAAGCGGCTGCTTTGGGGCCCACCCAGTAAGAGGACTAAAAGATTTTATTGTTAGGGCCCCTCAACAGTATTATACAATACAAGAACACAACATTATATACAGTGACATGATACAGTATATACATGTGTGAAACAAACAGAGCAGCTGCTGGGCCTATTCTGGTATAGCAATCTTTACTGACCGCAGGAGTGAGGGTTGCACGGGAGGAAGGAGTTGCAAAGACGTTGCTGAGGGGGTCCCCTTTCAAAAATTTCCTGGTTTCTAGTTATGCCACTGAACGTCAATGTCTTAATATAATAAGTAACACAGAAAAGTAAACTCACACATTGTAAGAATGAAATCACCCCTATGGTATGCTAATATGATAATAAGATTTCCACTCCAAACCCATTGAATCTAGTCATTGTAATGTGCATTGATTGACTCATTATCTAAAAAAGGCATGGTTACTGTTATCAGACAGGTCTGTCCTTTACAGAAGTATAATACACTCGCCAGGTCTCAATTATAATCCAGTCAGGGGCGGATTAAGTGCATGATGGGCTGTCTGCCCAACTAGGCCCCCTCCCTCTATTTTAGTTAGTTTTTTTTCTATGTGAAGAGGTTGCGGTGCTTCGTGAGCGTCACCGTCTCTTCCTAGGCCATATGACATCACATTCATTGTTACTTGGCTTAGGTGCAGCTACCTAGTTCCATCCGAGTGATTGGGGCTGAGCTGCAATACCAAGCACAGTGCTATCAAATGACATCGCTGAGCAAAGAGGCTGCGGAGCTTACTGGAACATCGCAGTCTCCTCAAACAGCTTATTGGCTAGGGTGCCAGGAGTCGGACCCCCACAAGTCTCATATTGATGACCTATCCTGAGGATAGGCCATCAATATATAAATCCCAGAGAACCCTTTTACCTTATGCTATCTGTAGTGTTACATAGGACTGCAAAAAAATACCCAGGAGCCATTGGCTCCTAAACTGAAAAATTTAGGAGTGAAATAAAATTTTTAGTTGGCAAATTTAAAATACATACCGTATTTTTTGCTTTGTAAGACGCAGCTGAATGTAAGACACACCCCAGGTTTAAAGGAGGAGAATAATACAAAATTATTTTCAACCTAAAGGTGGGCTAAAAGATGTGCCGTACATGGGTTCATACCTATGGATGAAGGGGGTTATAGTCATATAATATAAACACTGTCCAGTGTACCATAATTCACCTGTGTTATAACCCCCCTCATTCATAGGAATCCTATAGATGAGGGGGCTTATGGTCACATTAAATATACACAGGTCAATTATGGTACAATTCCTCAACAGTGTTAATATTAAATGTGACTATAACCCCCCTCATCCATAGAAATTCACCCATGCACTGCTGCACATGGGTGTATTCCTATGAATGAGGGGGGTTATAGTCACATTTAATGCAAACACTTGGGCCTATAATAGTACAGCTCGTGGACAGTGTTTATATTAAATGTGACTATAACACCACTCATCCTAAAGAGTGCACCCATGTACCCGTGCTGGGCCCCCCGGGGCTACAGACCCAAACGCCCCAATTATAATCCGCCACTGAATCCAATCAGATAATGGAAGCTTTAATACAAAATGTGTCAGCGCTCAGTACAGCAGAGGAAATGCAGCAAACATGAAATGTTAACCTTAAAACAAAAAGCATTTCATTCCCCTGACTGCTGAAATCTCTGTTAAGGAAAAGGTTGAGTACTAACTCTTTGGAAAAGGAAACCCAGTAGGCGACTGGTCCAAGGCTGCTCAGAACAGATTATTGCAGATGCTCCCTGTGTACTCACAGTGAGTAAAATCTTTTAAACCTTCATCCCAAGCCCAGTGGTATACCCAAGCATCCAACAGCAAAGATCAGACAAGAGCTAAATTGCGATCCTGAACCTGTGGGAGCATCATGTTCATTTCTGCACAGGAACCTGATAATATGAATTTTTTGAAAACCCTAGACAATGCAGACTCAAAGTCATTTCATATCACCCTGCAACTGCAGAAAGTGATAAAATAGCACCGTGCAATTTCTAATTCTCTTGTGCCGTTAAAATCTATTTTTCTGCCAACATAACCTTTTGTTATAAGATGTGAGCAAAACTAGGATACTTACTATGTATAATGCATACCAGGCATTATACACACAAGACAACAAATTTGGGTGTCAAAGACTGCTTGTACAGGCGGCAGTGTACAGTGGTAGTTTCCTTGCTGAAAAAGAAACCACAAGATTTAAAGGGGTTTTCTGGCAGTTTCATACTGATAACATGTACTGCTGGTGGCTTTCAGGGGATGTTCATCTTGTATCCCATCCCCACTGTTGGGTGTGGGTGTAGTTAGCCTGTCGAGCTGATTTAAACCACATTTATCAACTGAGACTAAAAAAAAAGTCACTAAAATTGTTTCAATCTTACTCCAGTAATGGGTGGTGTAGAAAGCAGAGTAACATCTCAAGACAGAAGTGTTAGACTTTAAGGGCTTCGGCAGAGCTCATCAATATCTGATCGGTGGGGGTTTAAAAGCCGGCACCCCCGGCAAACAGCTGTTTGAAGAGGAGGCAATGCTCCATAAAAACACTTCTTCCTCTTCATTAAACTACACATCATCTCCCTTACAGCAGTGGCATAGTGTAAGTTCAAGTACTTGCTCCATTCAAGTGAATGGAGTGAACTCTTGTAATTACACTGGCTTCCAAGATATTAAACAGTGTAATGAACAAGAAGCAGTGCTTGCTTGGAGCGCCACCTCCTCTTCAAACAGCTGATCGTTGGGAGTGGCGGATGTCGGACATCCACTGATTGGATATTGATGACCTTTCCTAAGGATAGGTTATCAATATAAAACCTCTTCACAACCCCTTTAAAGAATATTGTTCACCATTTGATACATTTGGCACAAATTACAGCTAAGAAGAATCTGGAAAAACTGTTTAAAACTCCCTCCATGTGCTTGACTTCTATTTGCCAAAAACAATTACTGCTAAAGCACATGCATTTAGCATGTGGTTCTCAGCCATGTGGTAACGCTATACATATGGTTCGGTCATGTTGTTTTTGTGGCCCCACTGCGGTCATATACTGCATGGCCATAAAAACCACAGCAGTCTCTAATTCAACTAAGTAGAACTGCAATATTTAGTTAGGCCTGCATTGTTAGGCCTCGTCCACACCTCAGCTTTTTAACAGATGCATGCTGTCCACTTTTTTTATGGACAGCATACTGATCTATTTATTTTAATATGTTTGTCCACATATCCATGATTTTCTGAGGTCCGTGTGTCCGCAAAAAATCCACGGATGCATGCACTACTTTTATCCATGCCCTGGACTGCACACGACCGCTGAAGTCTCTGGGTCAGTGAAAATAATGGAGACAGCACGGATGGCATCCGTGGTGCATCTCTTTTTCATGGAAGTCAAATAGAAAACGCGCATGAAATTCATTTTCATCTGTGCAATGTCCGTGCATTACGGATGACACACGGTAAGTAAAAGCAGACAAATCTTAACGGATTATGTAAGGAAGTTTAAATTCATGTAAATCATACTGACACGGAAGTATGGACGAGGCATTAATCGCCACACAGAACACACAATACCACGCAGCCAGTAACAATACAGACCAATTAGACAATGCAGTTGTAATTAGCATATGCACCATGTGGTTGTACCCATAGTAATGTGGAATAGAAAAAATAAAAAGTAAAATCAACAAAGAGGTTGAAATGACAAAGTATATATTAAGGGTGTATGCCCAGAATATATAAAGTGACTGGGCGCCAGGAAGGTGGATGGTAATTGCCAGAAAGGAGAGGTGGAAAATACCGTATGGAAAAATGTGTATTCTAGGGAAGGCAGCCACGTGAGGAGGGTATAGACAGAAATAGAGACTCCCTTTGAGTCTAAAAACACCTCACTGATACCATATTTTAGATATAATCTCTTCACAAAATGATTCTGTAATCAACATATCTACCCACTCTGTATCCACCAGTAGTCCCGATCATTTCTTAGCACTACCCTCCAGTTTACTGTAAAGTCCTTTTTGAGAACAAATGTCGCCAACAGCAAAAAACACAAAAATAATTCCACTCCCCCATTAAGAAAGACGTGGTCCGCTATAAAACTACCACTAAACATGCCCCGAAACACTCAATCAACTAAAAATAACTCGATTCTATTCCCCAATAGCCTCTACACGAAAAAGGCTTTTTTTTTTTTTTTCTAGAGGACACAGGGTGGAAGACAATGAAAGCACCTTAAAGAAAAAATCCAAACTCAAAAAGTAGCTGAAATTATTCAACAACCACTAGTGGTCGATAAAAAGACCAGAGGGATCTTCAACTTATCCCAGCACAAGTTAGAACCGAACAAACTGGCTTTACTGAGCAAGGGTCTTTCATTCTACCCTACTAATAAACCCGATTTGTTTGAACTCTTTGTAGACCAATTTACACGTAAACTTTCACTTTCACTTAGATGTCACTTTGCCCAAAAATCTTTACACCGAGTAGATGATAAAGAATCTCCAATTTCCTCTACTTCTCCTAGTATAGAAACTGTCACTGTAGGTGAGGGAAGGGAAGCAAACCAAATACAACAATTACAAAACCAACAAAACACCTGGCTAAGCCCCGAAGCCAGGGAACAGGGAAAGGTTACCACCTGACAACCCCTGAGCCTTTCCCTGACTGCTAACCTGAGCAAATCCTTAGGGTGGAAGTGCTCATGCGCTGGAACCTAAGTCTAGCTGAAACTGAAGCAAACCCTCAGCTAGGGAGCTGGAGACAAGACTACCGGTTCCTAGCGCAAGGTGCAGGAACTAGCATCTTCCTGAGGCCTAGCCAGAACACACAAAACATGGGAAGGAGAAGGACTTATCTCTTAAGACGGACGGGGAGCAGGAGATCCACCAAACACCAGCTGAGAACTCCAGAAGCAAATATAAACTGCAAGGGCTATAGTGAGAGGTGAGTATAAATAGCACCACTAAATAGATAATGAGCAGAACCTAAGGATAGGTGGGATCCTGCCAAAAACTACAACAAAGAGAAACAGAACAATCTGTCAGATAGACTCACGTGCAGCAAATATGTCAGATTTTCTCAGGCCTCTCATAACTACTAGCCTCATCTGAACTTAAACCTATTCCCTCCAATGTCAAGGGAAAATCGTAATTTTATCGCCTTGAAAGTAAGGGTCCACATATTGAATGTTTTTATAACATGGTCATGAGTGACTTGAAAGATGTCTTTGATAACTCTGTCTTAAATAAGAATCTCAAAAGAAATAACTTAAACTGGGGAGAACGGTCGGCTCTCAAGAATCGTATGGAACACCAAAAAAATTGCGATAAAAAGTGCGGATAAGGGAGGTGGTATAGTCATCATAGAAGCTGACTACTACCTAATGGAGTCCCAACGAATACTATCGGATCAAAACTACTATGAAATCATAAGAGGACCCAACAAAGATCTTCAACAAATCACTCTTCAAACTAGTTGACTTAAGATACGCGCAAGGAATTATCGACAAAAACATTAAGAACGTTTTTAAAAATCCCACACCCGTCCCTCTCAAGATTCTACTATCTACCAAAAATCCATACATTTCTTGTCAATCCCCCTGGTAGACCAATTATCTCCGGGATAGGCTGTCTAACTTCCAACCTGTCCGCACATGGTGATAGTTTTCAACAGAAATATTTTCCCACACTTCCCTCCTATCTTAGAGACACTTCTCATCTTATTCAGTTACTAGAATCATTTACATGGGAAGACGATTATATATGGGTGACCCTTGACTTTTCCTCTTTGTACAGCAACATTAGACATGACCTAGGGATAACAGAAATATCACACTTTCACCAAAGATTCACTTATGCCAAAATCTCAAAAAAACTTTATTCTTGAAGCCATCAATTTCATACCCCGCTATAATTATACTTATTATATCCAGTTAAATGGCACTGCAATGGGGACAACATTTGCCCCATCGCATCCCAACCTTTTTATAGGCGTCTTTGAAGAAAAATTAGTGTTGTTACTACGCCCTAAAATCAAATTTTACCGTAGATTCATTGACAACATAATTTTTGTGTGGCAAGGAGGGGCAGATGAGCTCCACCAATTCATTAAGCTACTAAACTCTAATGAATGGAACCTATCCTTTAGCCTTGAAACCATTCCGACCAAGATAGTTTTTCTAGATCTACATCTCACCGTTCATGACAGGAAGATTTCCACTAAGACCCACTTTAAAACAGTTTATGCCAATAGCTACCTGGATTATAATAGTTGTCATCATCAGAAATGGAAACGCAACATTCCATTTAGTCAAATGAAGTGAATTAGGAGAAATTGCTCTGATGACTAGATACTGAGGAACCAAATAGGGATTTTGAAAGATAGATTTAAGGACCAAGCATAAGAGGAATCTACGAAAAGAATCCTCAAAATTTCCCAAAAGGAAAGTCTTCCACCACGTGACAGTACCAAAAAGAAATCTAAAGAAAGGGACACACAATAAATTCCATCAACTTAGTCTGATCACCAGATTCAACTCCCAACACACCTTGTTCAGAAACACTTTAGAAAAAACTGGACAGTTCTTCTAAAAGATTGTATCCTGTATCCCCCGAGACCCTAATATTATTTTTCAAAACTTTGAAAGATTTAACTGCCCCCTCTTGTCTAACTAAACACTGCTATGAGGCACATCAAAAAACCTAGAGATGTAGGGGCCTTCAGGCGTGGAATTAGGAGATGCAAATGTTGCACCATTATTACACACAACACGAGAGAAATTCTGGTACCCCTTAATAAAGAAACCATAAATATACGCCATAGAATGGACTGCGGGAGCACTAATGTGCTCTATCTACTACGGTGCGAGCTACTTTATGTGGGGTGCACCACACAGACTTTAAGAGAGAGGATAAATGAACACCGCTCAAACATTACCAGAAAAATAATGACCCATAGTGTTTCTTGCTAGAGATGGCCTTGAGGTTCGCCCTGCAGTCATTTCGCAGTGAACTTTGCGTGTTCGCGAACATGCGAAAATATGGCGATATTTGCATCCGCCATATTCTTTTGGATTGCGCCGAACTTTGCCCCATGACACATCCATCAGGTGGGAAAGGATAGCCAATCGAGATGTTTCAGCAATGGACACACCCCCAACCCTATAACAGAAACCGATCTGGCAGCCATTTTACATTATGTGTTTTACCAGTGTAGGGAGAGGTTGCAATTTTGGAGCAGGGACAGGCTGTTAGGAACTTAGGGACACCAAACTGTAGCTAATAGGGCCACAAAAGTCCTTTTAAGGATTGGTAACGTTGTGCTATCGATAGGTGTTATACACAGAGGGGTGTCATATACTTATAATATAATTTCTAACATAGAAAGTATATTATAGTGCATTTGTATGCTTCCAGAAAATATTGATTGAGGGCTGCAATCTACCAGCTTTCACAAAATATTGGTAGAGGTTTTCCAAATACCTGCGTCCACAAAATTACTGCTTAAGGGTGATATACCAGCTTCAACTAACAAATGATTGAGGCTTTCCATATATCAGCTTCCACAAAATAGTGGTAGAGGTGTTCCATATACCTGTGTCCACAAAGTTTTAGCTTGAGGGTGATATACCAGCTTTAACTAACAACTGATTAAGGCCTTCCATATATCAACTTCCACAAAATAGTGGTAGAGGTTTTCCATATACCTGCGTACACAAAATACAGATTGTGGGTTTTGATATACCTGCTACAACTAACAATTGATTGAGGCCTTCCATATATCAGCTTCCACAAAATAGTGGTAGAGGTTTTCAATATACCTGCGTCCGCAAAATTTCTGTAAAGTACTCCTGTTATGCATATGCGAGTGTAATCAATTCAGTAAATCCATCTGTTAGATTCTGGGGGACAATATTTATTATTTTTTTGCTAAAAAGTACATTTGCGACCTGCACTGCATTTGTGATAGCGAAAGGAAATCAATTAAATCCATTTGTTTAAATGCAATCTGCGCTGCATTTCTGACAGTCCAATACAACCATTAAATACTGCTGTTATAGTGTGGTTTGAAAAAAACACCCATTTTGTGCTAAATACTACATTTGCGGCCTTTGCTGCATTTCTGACAGTCAAATACAACCGTTAAATACTGCTGTTATATTGTGGGTTTTGTGCTAGATACTACATTTGTGGCCTTTGCTGCATTTCTGACAGTCCAATACAACCAGTCAATACTGCTGTTACATTGTTGGTTGAAAAATTCAAATTTTTTGGGAACGTGAAGTAATAGTATAAAATTCGCCTGTCACACTGTTGTGTGACCTCAAAAAATTTTTTCTCTTTATGACACCGTCACAGCCTTACTGTCAGTGAACTTAATTGTTGACTATTGGCAGTACATTGTCGCCTGACATAAACCATCTGTTAGTTTGGTGGGTGAACGCAAATAATGAGGAGAGCATCAAATAAGGGACGTGGCCCTGGTCGTGGTGCTGCTGGTGTTGGTGGAGCTCCTGTTGCAGGGAGAGGACGTGGTCGATCTGTGCCAGCTACACGCACAAGTGAAACACCTTCCTCAGGTGCGAGTAGGCGACAGAACCTTCAGCGTTATTTGATAGGCCCGAATGCCGCTCTATGAATGGTGAGGTCAGAACAAGTATAGGCGATAGTAGATTAGGTGGCTGACAGTGCCTCCAGTTCCTTCACATTGTCTCCCACCCAGTCCCTTGCTGAAAGATCAGAGTTGGCACCTGGAGCCGATGGCCATCAGTCTTTCACCTCACCCCCTTGCAAATCAGCCAGGCAGTCTGAACCCCAAGTCATGCAGCAGTCTCTTCTGCTTTTTGATGATTCTGCTAGCATGGTTTCCCAGGGCCATCCACCTATCCCTGCCCCAGAAGTGGAATAGATTGAGTGCACCGATGCCCAACCACTTATGTTTCAGGATGAGTACATGGGAGGACCACCTCGAATGATGACGAAACACAGGTGCCAACTGCTGTGGCTTTCTGCGGTGTGCAGACCGACAAGGGTAAAGACTGGGTGGAAGATGATGTGGAGGACGATGAGGTCCTCGACCCCACATGGAATCAAGGTCATGCAAGTGACCTGTGTAGTTCGGAGGAAGAGGCAGTGGTCGCACAAAGCCACCAGCACAGCAGAAGAGGGAACAGGGTGCAAAAGCGGAGCGGCCGTCCCCTAGACAGTATGCCTTCTACTGCCCAGTGTGCCCACCACAGCAAGGGACCGAGCACACCAAAGCCAGCTTCAAGGAGTTCCCTGGCATGACAGTTCATCTTCAGACAATGTGCTGACGACGAGACACGACTGGTTTGCACGTTGTGCAATCAGAGCCTGAAGCGAGGCGCACAGAGCCACCAGCACAGCAAAAGAGGGATCAGGGTGCAAAAGTGTCTGTTACATTCTTGGGTGACATTTTACCATTTTTGACATGAATAAACCCCTTCTCTGCATAGTTGACAGGGACCGAATTTTTTAAAAATCGTCTGTTACATTATCAGGTGACATTTTGCCATTTTTGCCATACACACACCCCTGCTCTGTATAGGTGACAGGGACCTAATTTTTGTAAAATCGTCTGTTCAATTGGTGGGTGACATGAACCCAGTTTTGCCGTAAATAAACCACTGCTCTGCATAGTTGACAGGGACCGAAATTTTTAAAAATCATCTGTTCCATTGGTGGGTGACATTAACCCATTTTTGCCGTTGAAAAACCCCTGCTCTGCACAGGTGACAGGGACTTCCGCGCCCCCTCCTTTCACTCAATCCTTCCGCTTTAATAACTTGTCCCACATTTCCTCCCGATCACATTTCAGCCATTGACCTCCCTTTGGATGTGGCATCCCTTTCTCACTCTCCCTCTCCGGCATGGAACCCTGATTCTCCGTTACCCGTGATCACCGTGGTAGGTGCATAAAAGAACATTGAAAGTTGATAAAGACATCCAATTGGATCGTGGACGTCACGGGGATGTGCGATCAGGAAGAAGTTATCTAGAGTCAACAAAACGGCAGCAGGCCTCTCCTGTCTAACGTTTCCTAATCCAAAATACCACAGTGACATTCCCTGTAATTTTTTATGAATCATTCCAATAACAGGGCATCTTAAGAGTCCTGTATTGTTATTTATCGTCACTACCTCCCCGAGTCGGGAGTGGGTAATTGCCGCGCGCCCCCTCCTTTTCTTGGATGCTTCCGCTTTAATAACTTTTCCCACATTTCCACTTTTCTGTGGTATCCTTTCTCACGCTCCCTCTCCGGCATGGAACCCTGATTCCCTGTTACCCGTGATCACCATGGTAGGCGCATAAAAGAACATCGAAAGTTGATAGGGAAGATATCCAATTGGATCGTGGACTTCACGGGGACGTGCGACATGGTCGAGCAGTATGTGTGCACGCGCCTACACTTACTGACTGATGGGTCTACCCCTTCAACTTATAGGTCTCCAAATTGGGCACATGGCCTAAGCTTGCCCTTTAGGCCTCAGAGGTGCTGGCCTGCCCTGCAGCCAGTGTACTGTCTGAACGTTTGTTTAGCACGGCAGGACGGGGTTATCACAGACAAGCGCAGCCGCTTGTCCACAGCCAATGTGGACAAGCTCACGTTCATTAAAATGAACCAGGCAGGGATCCCACAGGTCTGTACCTTGTGCAGAATAGACATGTATACCGGCCTCATCCAGCCATTGTTGTACTCCAGCGCCCTTTCTTTTTGTTTTATTTTTTATATTTCCCGATAATTTGGGGTCTACCCAAATTTGAACAAAAAAAATAAAATTAAATAAAAAACAAAACCAAAAACCAGTGTTGGCTACCTCCTCCTCCTCCACTGCCGCTTCCACCTACACCACCACATCCACCGCCTCCTCAACCTACTACTCCATATGGACCTCCTCCTCCTAGATCAAGATTATTTTTTATTTTTACGTATTTTATGTTATTTTAAGTCATGTCCCTTTCCACATTTGTTTGCAGAGCACGTGCCTTGCTCTTAATCACATGTTGCTGCCTTTTGCAGTCCTCTAGCCCTTTCCATTACTTTTTTAGAGCCATTTTAGTGCTCCAAAGTTCGGGTCCCCATTGACTTCAATGGGGTTCAGGTTCAGGGTCAATTTCGGGTCTAGTTCGTGTCCCGAACTCAAACTTCTTTATGAAGTTCGGCCGAACCCGTCGAACCCGAACATCCAGGTGTGCGCTCAACTCTACTGCCAACCATATTTTATGATCGCATCCAACTCCGGGTCGATGGAAACCAGTTGCTGTAGTAGGCCACGCCTATTTTGCGCAAATTCACACAATACATCTGGTATGTCCCTGTCCATGTTGTGGAACTATTTGTGCACTTCTAGTAATTATTTGGTGGATGCAAATATGACCTGAAGGTTTTTCAGGTTCGCCTGCCATTCAAGTCTATGGGGCCCGCCACGAACACACGGTTAGCGAACATTTGAGCACGAACGAGCATTCGCGAACCGTCCCGGACAATGTTCATCCATCACTGTTTCTTGCCATTATGCATTATTTCACAGTGGTGATCCGACCTCCTTACGAGTGACTCCTATCGAATGGTCCCCACAATCTTAGCAACTGTTATGCAGTAAGGAAATGTTCTGAATTTTTCGCCTAAATACTTTGACCCCGTTCAGTCTTAATGAGTCACTAGAATATACAAACTATTTATTAATTTAGTCGATACCCCGGTAATTATTTATTTATGTATATGAGGTATATATTATATACAGTATATATATATATATATATATATATACACTCACCTAAAGAACTATTAGGAACACCTGTTCTATTTCTCATTAATGCGATTATCTAGTCAACCAATCACATGGCAGTTGCTTCAATGCATGTAGGGTTGTGGTCCTGGTCAAGACAATCTCCTGAACTCCAAACTGAATGTCAGAATGGGAAAGAAAGGTGATTTAAGCAATTATGAGCATGTTGTTGGTGCCAGACGGACCGTTCTGAGTATTTCACAATCTGCTCATTTACTGCTATTTTCACGCACAACCCTTTCTAGGGTTTACAAAGAATGGTGTGAAAAGGGAAAAACATCCAGTATGCGGCAGTCCTGTGGGCGAAAATGCCTTGTTGATGCTAGAGGTCAGAGGAGAATGGGCCGACTGATTCAAGCTGATAGAAGAGCAACGTTGACTGCAATAACCACTCGTTACAACCGAGGTATGCAGCAAAGCATTTGTGAAGCCACAACACGCACAACCTTGAGGCAGATGCGCTAAAACATCAGAAGACCCCACCGGGTACCACTCATCTCCACTACAAATAGGAAAAAGAGGCTACAATTTGCACAAGCTCACCAAAATTGGACTATTGAAGACTGGAAAAATGTTGCCTGGTCTGATGAGTCTCGATTTGAGTCTGAATTTGGCGTAAACAGAATGAGAACATGTATCCATCATGCCTTGTTACCACTGTGCAGGATGGTGGTGGTGGTGTAATGGTGTGGGGGATGTTTTCTGGGCACACTTTAGGCCACTTAGTGCCAATTGGCCATCGTTTAAATGCCACAGGCTACCTGAGCATTGTTTCTGACCATGTCCGTCCCTTCATGACCACCATGTACCCATCCTCTGATGGCTACTTCTAACAGGATAATACACCATGTCACAAAGCTCGAATCATTTCAAATTGGTTTCTTGAACATGACAATGAGTTCACTGTACTAAAATGGCCGCCAAAGTCACCAGATCTCAACCCAATAGAGCATCTTTGGAATGTGGTGGAACGGGAGCTTCGTGCCTTGGATGTGCATCCCTCAAATCTCCATCAACTGCAAGATGCTATCCTATGGGCCAACATTTCTAAAGAATGCTATCAGCACCTTGTTGAATCAATGCCACGCAGAATTAAGACAGTTCTCAAGGCAAAAGGGGGTCCAACACCGTATTAGTATGGTGTTCCTAATAATTATTTAGGTGAGTGTATATATATATACACACACACGGTCCTGATCAAAAGTTTCAAGTCCACTTGAAAAATGGCTAAAAATCTTATTTTACATTGTTGGATCTTAACAAGGTTCCAAGTAGAGCTTCAACATGCAACAAGAAGAAATGAGAGCAAGACCAAAAAAATTTGGAGCATTCAATTAATTGAAAATAACGATTAAACTGGAACAGGCTGTTTTTTAGCTGATCAAAATTTTAGGACCACATGCCTTTAAAAGGCCAAATCTGGGCAAAGATGTGGATTCATTGTCATTTTCTGTCAGGTAGTCACACGTTGTAATGGCAAAGGCAAAAAAACTCTCCTTTTTGAATGTGGTCGGGTTGTTGAACTGCATAAGTAGGGTCTCTCACAGCGCGCCATCACTGCTGAGATGGGACGTAGTAAGACAGTCATTTGGAATTTCTTAAATGATCCTGAGGGTTATGGAACAAAAAAGTTAAGTGGAAGATCCCAAAAAATTTCATCAGCACTGAGCCGAAGGATCCAATTGTCTTTCCGTCAAGACACTGGACGATCCTCCACCCAAATTGAGGCCCTTACTGGTGCTGACTGCAGCCCCATAACCATCAGACGGCATCTGAGACGGGTGATGGGCTTCAAAAACAAAAAACGTTTTCAAAGACCTCGTCTCCTTGAACGCCACAGAACTGCTCATTTGGACTTTGCAAGAGAGCACCAAACATGGGACTTTCAAAGGTGGAAGAAAGTTTTATTCTCTTATGAGAAAAAATTTAACCTTGATGGTCCTGATGGTTTCCAACATTACTGGCATGACAAGCAGATCACACCTGAGATGTTTTCTAAGCGCCACAGTGGAGGGGGGCCATGATGGTCTGGGTGCTTTTTCCTTCAGTGGAACAATGGAGTTTCAGGAAGTGCAGGGGTGTCAAATGGCCGCTGGCTATGTCCAGATGTTGCAGAGAGCATTACTCATGACTGAGGGCCCTCGTCTATGTGGTAAGGACTGGGTTTTTCAACAGGACAACGCTACAGTACACAATGCCCGCAGGCCAAGGGACTTCTTCCAGGAGAATAACATCGCTCTTTTGGCCCATCCTGCGTGTTTCCCTGATCTAAATCCAATTGAGAACCTTTGGGGATGGATGGCAAGGGAAGTTTACAAAAATGGTTCCAGACAGTAGATGTCCTTCGTGTGGCCGTCTTCACCACTTGCAGAAATGTTGGCACTGACCTCATGGAAACGCTTGCATCAAGCATGCTGAAACAAATTTTTGAAGTGATGAACAATAACGGCGGAGCTACTCATTACTGAGTTCATGTTTGGAAGTTGGATTTCTGTTTTGGGGGGGGTTTATTTCATTTTTTTTGGAGGTGTGGTCTAAACTTTTTATCAGCTGAAAAACTGCCTGTTTCAGTTTATTCGTTGTTTTCATTAAATTGAATGCTCAAAAAATGTTTAGTCTCACTCCCATTTCTTCTTGTTGCATGTTGAAGCTCTACTTGGAAACCTTGTTAAGATCCAGCCATGCTAAATTTTTTTGCCATTTTTCAAGTGGTCTTATACTTTTGATCAGGACTGTATATACAGTACAGACCAAAAGTTTGGACACACCTTCTCGTTCAAAGAGTTTTCTTTATTTTTATGACTATGAAAATTGTAGATTCACACTGAAGGCATCAAAACTATGAATTAACACATGTGGAATTATATACATAACAAAAAAGTGTGAAACAACTGGAAATATGTCATATTCTAGGTTCTTCAAAGTAGCCACCTTTTGCTTTGATCAATGCTTTGCACACTCTTGGCATTCTCTTGATGAGCTTCACCTGAAATGGTCTTCCAACAGTCTTGAAGGAGTTCCCAGAGATGCTTAGTACTTGTTGACCCTTTTGCCTTCACTCTGCGGTGCAGCTCACCCCAAACCACACCTTCTCTTCTGAATGAGAAGGTGTGTCCAAACTTTTGGTCTGTATTATATATATATATATATATATATATATATATATTATATGTGTATATTTTGTATATACATATATATTCTCTTTTTATATACATACATATTAATTTTTTATACATACTTATTAATTTTTTTTATATATATTTTCTGGAATGCACAGATATATAGAATATATTCTCCTTTTTAGACATTGCATCTTTATGATCTAAAGAATTTTTTTTTTTTATTTATATCTTTTTTGTGGCTTCTAACCTCTTCTATATATGGAATTATGCAACTTTTCATATATACTTTTTAATATTCTGTCCACCATCGATTTTTATTAGTATGGAATATGGAATTATACAACTTTTTAATATTCAATCCACCATCGATTTTTATTAGTACCTCATCTTATCATGATAAATATATATATATATATATATATATTATTAACATTATCTGTATGGATCAGCTGGCATGCTCTGCAGTGGAACGCAAATCTCCCTATGTGCGTTCCACTCTGACACTCCCCTGGCTCCTACGATCAAATACCCAGGTACATCTCACCCTGGAATGCACAGTACTGGATGTGACATTCGGACCAGCATCACTTCTGATCCTGGGAGCCTCCATGGAGTGCACATATACACTTGGGGCTGGAGGCGCCATACAAATAAGTCCCCCATATGGATCTTTTTATGGTAATCCGCATGTATGTTATTTAATTTAAATATTATTTCAAAAAACATTGCGGGGTGTGTTCCACTGTGGAGCGCACATCACCGGAAGTGACGTGCGTGACATGTCACTTCCGGTACAGCTCCCTTTCCCGCAATTTGAACACATGCAAAGCCTTTCTTAAAGGTATAAAACCAGTTGTTTTAGTGATATATGTATAGACTGTACATGTACTAATCCTGAAGAAGGGGAGTATTTTAGACCCCCGAAACGCGTTGAGTGCCGTGAATTTTAAATAAAGGAAAATAGATCTTACACTGGATTGACGGCTGCCATCTGTTACGCTGAGCGCTCCGGGTCCCCTGCTGGCCTCGGAGCGCTCACAGCGTATGCCCCCAGGCAGCACTCCAGTGTCTCGGCGTGTGCGTCCTCGCTCTCTAGGGCGCGCGCGCGCCGGGACTCTTAGATTCAAAGGGCCAGTGCACCAGTGATTGGTGCCTGGTCCAAAGGGGTTATTAAGGGTTAAGGTTTGTGAGAGGCAGTGCTGACTTAATTAGGCTGCACCTGTGCACTGCCCATTTATACCTTCTCCTCCCACAGCTTCCTGCCGGATCTTTGTGCCTTGTGCCTCAGAGAAAGCGTTCCACTGTGTTAGTTTGCCTTGCCTGTTGCCGAACCCGTTGCTACCGTCTACTCGCCTTAGAACCTTGCCGCCTGCCCTGACCTCTGCTACGTCCGACTACGCTCTTGCCTTCTCCCTGTGTACCACGCCTTATCAGCTGCCAGAGAGGTTGAGTTGTTACTAGGGGACACGACCTGGTAGTTACCGCCGCAGCAAATCCATCCCGCCTTGCGGCGGGCTCTGGTGAAGACCAGTAACTGCTTAGAACCGGTCCTTTAGTACAACCCGCGCCATCGCCTCTCTGGTCCAGAGGATCCACTACCTGTCCTGCCGGTACGTGACACCATCATTTTCTATCATCTTTGAAGTGAACCCGGCTCGGGGGGCTCTGTCAGAGGTGTCTTGAGCTTTATCCGACAGATATCCTCCCCAGTGAGTGCTACTTTCTTTTTCAACTGTTGCATCTGAACTTCTATAAAGAGGTTGTAATTGTATTCAATATTCATTTTAATTATTTAATTATTCTTCACTACACACTACAGTGGGTTTACATTTCTTGGTTGAGGAGTGGTATCTTTCAGTGGGTCAAATCTGATGGTCTTCCTGGATTTCTGAGGACCCCCCACTGAGCCCCTAGTATCCATACTTAGACCACAATACTATAGTTGTACCCATAGACCTGTCCTACGTGGAGACATTTTGTAGAGCAACTGATTTTAACTTTTGAAGTACAGCTGCAGTCCAAAGCACCGTATGGGGTATGATCACACAAATAAATTTGAAGTGTATTTTAGCACATAACATGCTGACATTATTTACTAAAATAGCTTTCAAAACTGTTTCAAGCCAGCTTCCTATTGTTTTCGATGGAACATATCCTCTGTTTTTCATTTGCTACATGATGCCACTGTTTTTAAAAAGTGCTTCAAGAAGTGACATTTTATATTGAGTTTTTTTACTAAACGTCATAGGAGCATACACAGAACTCTTTGAATATCGCCACTTTGAGAATTTGCGATTATTTAGAATATAATGCTATATATTTGTATTCGTGAATAGTGTTGATCGTGAATATTCTAATTGCAAATTTATCGGGAATTTATTGCGAATTTCAGCACTTTGCAACATCCCTAACAACCAATAGGAAAGTTGCCTACCCCTTAGTGTTGATTGCGAATATTCTAATTGCGAAATTATTGCGAATTTATCGTGAATATATTACATTACCAATTTTCACAATCAAGTAAATAATGAATTCTTAGATTTGTGACTTTATAGCGAATATTCGGCCAAAAATTTGCGAATTATTGCAAATTTGAATATTGCCTATGCCGCTCATCACTACTCTTCAAATATGCTGGTTTTCTATTTGTAGCATACTTTGTGCATTCTTGCACTTAAAGCATAACTGTCATATTTTTATTTTATTTGCTAGTTTATTAGAGCTAGGCATATATACCTGAGTTAGTCTGCCAGTAATTGTCAAAAGATCTGTAATTACCTTATAATAACAGCTTTCATTAATGTCTCCTGTCCTTTTCCAAAGCTCCCTTAAAAGACTGTTGCTATGACTCAACTGTCTTCGGCTAGGAAGACAGAGGGGCGGTCCTTCACACTGCATGCCTGCATTAGGCTTCAGAGTGATGAGGCGTGTCTCTCAGTAATCCAATCTGATTGGCTGGCAGGAAGCTGCTAGCTACAGCAAGTTTGTGTGTGACCTGAGGGAATGCAGTTTTGGCCTCAGAGATCTGGCAGAGGAGTCATGTTGAGAAGATCCTCATAATGTAGAATTCAAAACAGCCGTAACTAAGGGGAAAACTCAAGGAAAACAGCAGTAAGTGAAGAAACTAAAGATTGATTTATACATAATGCTGCTGCAGCAGTAACATATGCAAAAATAGATTTTTTGATGAAATTATGCAGGCAAAATTTAAAACCACATTGAAAAAAAATCAGTGTATGTGGTTTGAATCACGCAAGCATTTCTCAGGAATGTTTTTACCTACAGTTTATATTTTTAACATAATAGAATTTGTTGTTTTTAACAACTTATGAAGACAAGTGCCGAACACTGGTTTTTCATAATTTGGTACGTATGGTGTTTCCCAGCTTTCAGCCTCAGCGTATGTGTATTCTTGCTGTTTTACACAACCTCTTTTTGTATACCTTATAAGAGCCTATGAATGTAATATAGAGGGTGTGAATGGGCAGCAATTACAAGGAGAAAATGTTCCTCTGCATGGCCTGCTTTGCTTGCACATTATTATATACTGTATACACTCCTCAACATTGAAATTGCAACACCAAGAAGAAAAAGTTGTAGAATTATGGAAATCACAGGATCGATAGACATGTTAATTATATGCAAATGATAAAAATGGAACCAAAATATTCAAAGCATCTCGATTATTTTTTTAGTATAGAATATGAAAACACGCCTTGGCATGCTATCAAAAAGGTTATTAAGGGTTGTCTGAGGAATGTTCTGCAACACTGAATGCACTTAGGCATGCAAATCACCAAGAGCTACTGCTTGCAGCTCCCTTTGCCATTGCCAACAAATTACATCCCAGATGTGCTCATTGGAAACAAGTCCAGAGATACTGCAGGCCATGGTAGCACTTTTAGGCCATGCAGGCTGCTCACAGTAGCCTGAGCAACATGCAGCCTCTGGCCCTGTCCTGTTGAAAATGTCACCTGAGATATTTTGGAGAAATGGCTGTACCACTGGTTCCACTACCATATCAATGTAACACTGAGCATCTAGTATACCTGAAATGAAGACAAGAGGGGTCCAGTTACTATGCAATAAGCAATCCCACACCATAATCTCGGGAGTAGGAATGGTGTGATGTTACCTTATCAAGACTTCTTCATGGAGTTGCACACTTCATCTTTAGACCAATCTCAGGCTATCATTGCGCCCAAACAAAAGCAGGACTCTTTGGTGAAGAGGACAGACATCCATTCTAGCATCCATTGCTGTCTTATTGTGCATGTGCTCTGTGATAGTCTTTGGGAGCCATGGTGGGATGTCACGCAAACTCTTTCTGATGGTTTGTGTAGATGCTATTTGCTGCTCTTGGCTTGGGATGAGAAGTCCATTTTTACTTGCAGTATAGAATGGATCACTGCATGCCATCCTAATTAGATGTCTGCCCATGCAGAGATTTGCCTTTGTGCATCTCTTGCTCTCATTTTAGTTTGTCATTGTTCTACCAACCACTGCGATATGCAACACTGAACAGTGTTGACATCTTAGACTAGGCACGTAGTGACCTGCCAACATAATAAACCAAGCTCTCAGTTCAAGTATTCCGTCTTAATCAATTTGTGACAAGTGGCTATACCTGGCATTTCAATGAGAAGGAGGCATCCTACATCATCCAACATGACTTGACACCAATTTTCAGGTTTCATGTGGCTAAAATCTTTGCTTTCAATATGGCTATATGCCCCTCCCACATGCCACAAATTGATGCTAGTGCAGTGGCTGGTTTTGTGGCCCCCCCAATGCTATGCTGGGTCCCATGGACACCGTCGAAATTTCACCATGTGTTGCTGCTCTCCAGATAAGCTGGTAAGGGAGTCAGGGTTTGCAATAAATCCTTTTGCTTCTTTACTGGAGGAACTCAAGTGCAAAACAATACAGGCAAGGCATCTGGCTTCTTCAGTCTCCTCTCTGGCAGAAGAAGGTTCTGTGTTGAGAAAGGGCCTGAGCTCTCTCTCTCTCTCTCTCTCTCTCTCTCTCTCTCTCTCTCTGAGATGACTGGTACCCTGGCCAAAGTCTGTAGCTCAAGTCATCTGGCTTGCCCTCTGGTCAAAATGTTGGTGATCCAGGTTCTGTGGAAGAAAGTCCCCAATTCAGCATCTTTTTTTCTGGTCATTCATGCAGTAGTGTTCTACTAAACACTGACCCCTATCTGCAGACCACTAGTAGATCTAACTACTCTCCATATATACAGTTTATAACTAGAATGGTGAAGCCTAAACAGAAGCAATGTTGCAATTTCAGGCTGTCGTAGACTTGTACAGATTTTCAAAAGGTCAGTGTGCAATTTGTTTTCCTCTCCAAAACTTTGCACATTCCCGTATAGTAATTGTAGAAGATTAGGAACGTAGTGCATACGGTAGGTAGAAAGCACCAAAGTCTCTAAGTATTAGCTTGCTATGCATTAACCCTTTCCGTAGTGCAAATACAGTGCAATAACACTGCAAACAAAAAGGATATTTTTACAATAAACATAAGAAAAGGAAGTTCAACAATATAAAAACAGTATGTGTAGACAATGCAAACATTATAGTGCCGTACTGAGTTGATAGCTTTGTGTAGTAACAATAGGGGCAAATATCCACAAAGGTCCAAACTACCATTTCTCCAAGACACTAGGTGCTTGAACATTTGATCACCTGCAGATCTTAGCAACACCTGAAACTTCCTTGATTTGCATAACCTTACAGCTTGTCCTCAGTGTTGAGGAGTGTCTTTCAATGGATACCATGTTATGGTTTATTGTAAGGAATAACAGGTTAGGTTGTGTAGGGCAGGAAGACCCCAACAATCAGCACACTGATGGGGGGGTCCTTTGATTTTAGAACGTTTTAATTAAACTGGTCCCCATGGATGCCCAGAAACCTAACACAAGATGACTAATACCACCTTACCAGCCCTACTTACAAGTATGGTCACAAACTTTCTCAACAGCAAAAAATATAAAAATATATATGCAGAATTGCCTTCCAGCATGCATGTATTTTTTTATACATATTATACTTGGTATGCCATACAACAATCTCAGAAGAGCAACCCCAGGTCTCAATCCACAACATGCTTTAGCCTTAGGCTAGCTTCACTGCAGTGTAAAATACTGCAGGATATTTTATCATTAGTCACTGGCATGACTGATGCTCTATGTACATCATTGATGACTTCCAACCTTCGCAGAGGGCAAAATTCCTCCCACAGGCACAGAGACGGTTGCACAGCAGAGCAACCATGTGAACTGAAGTTTGTTAGCCAGACTCAAGAGCGGCTAATATCCTGCTTGTAATAATGCATAATATTGCACCTGGACTGTGTTGATCCAGCAGATTATAGAAAGCAACAATGCAATGCTATGGCTATTTACGGTGGCTGAATATAATCTTACATTGTAAAAACTTCTCATTCTCTGTGTGTAGGGGTGGTTTTACACATGCAACATAAGCAATTATCTCAGCCATAATATGAATACAAAAACTAGCAACAGATGTCTCTTTTAGGCCTAACCTTGTATGATTTTATCAACGGAAAAAGCCTGAGGATTTTATCCCCCCAAAAAAATCACTTTTATGCATATTCAAAATGCTAAAATATTAAAATATGCGTGACATCTTTTTATCACAATAACACATTTGCATTGAAAGCTGCTACATTTCCTTAGTGTAACCAGCACATGTTGCTGATTTGTATGCAGAAAATCCACATGTAAACAAAATTAAAAGCGTGATAAAAACTGCAAAAAGATCACCATGTTTTTTGTACGGTTTGTTTTTGGTGCAGATTTTCGGTGTATTTTAACAACCCCCCATGAAGAGTATGGAGAAACCACAATACATAAGTTGTGGAGCTGCACAAACAATTGAGGATTTTAAAAGCCATGCACCAGGTCAATTTCTCTGATATAAAATATGCCATCTCATTCACTTTGCTGGCATTGTATTACACTGCAGACTCAAATCTTCCGCAGTAGAAAAACTGCTGATTTTCTGCACACTAAAAGGTCATTTTTTGGCTCAGATTTTGTTTAAAAAATGCTGCTGATTTGATGTACGTTAGATTTTACTCTTTATATCGCAAAGGGTTAAATTTGTAACAAAAATTTGCAGCATAGATTTAAAATCTGCACTACGGGTCAATTCCCTCAGTGGATTTTTTTTCCCTGGCATGTGAATGACTAAAACAACATATTCAGTTTGCTGGTTCTGTAAAATGCTGCAGATTTTCTGTGTGCAGCGTCTGCAGCTTTTCTTCAGTGTGTGAACATACCTTAAACGGCGCTGTCTGAACATTTACATTTTGTTTTAAAAGCTCCCCGTATGTAAAATAATACAATAAGTCAAACACACCTTACAGATCCCTCACCAATCTCATTCTGGAAATTCACGGTTCCTCATCGGTCTTTGTTTCCTGGTCTCTCTCAAAGAAAAGTGATTGCCAGCTTTTAAAAAAAATCTATACAAATAGCTTAAGAACCCCTTAAAAAGCCCTAGAACAATACGTGAACTTTAGACAACGCATGTGTTTCTTTGTTTCCCGCATTGTTTGCTACATTGTATTGCCTCAGAAGTTTCAAAACTCAATAAAACCATTGTTTTGACTCTTGCTTTTTACAAAGCTGATGTCGTCTCAGGTCTAAGAGGGGGACGTACTGATGCCATAGGACTGAAAGGATCTGTGCACCTAAAAGCAAATTATTATGTGAGGGACTGGTGTGTCAGACAGACAAGTATCCTTGCAGTGTAAGTCAACCGTATTTAGTAAGTCCTTGTTTGTGGCAGAACAATGGTTAATACAGAATGTGAGGAAGAGAAAGGTAATTTACTGCATGAAGTAGCACAGTGTTATGGTCTAGTCAGCCACATAAATGCTCATTTCACCTCAATCACAGGGAGCTGGCAGGAAGAAAGGTTGACTTGAGCCACTGCGTGTTCTTTTGTGCATGTAGGTTAGAAAGGTACTTGGCGGGATTTATGTCTTACTGTTCCTGAAAGGTATTCTGACCTTTTATTAATTCTTTTTTGCCCCTTTGTTTGAAAGAAGATAATAACTGTTACATATGTGTGTCACAGGACCAAATTAATACAGTTCTAACTTTCAGCTTATTGTTCCTGTAATATCAATTCATCAATGCTTGACAACTATTTTCATGCAAGAACCCAAGGAAATAGCCTATAACGCTGATATTTCCATTAAACCATTTAGTAAAGACCTTGTTAAACTCTGGACAAGTTCCCAAATTTGCTACATCTAACAAGGGCAGGACAACCTCTCTTGATGGTTCCTCTACCATAGGTCCTGAAGTTCAGTATTATACAATCCATTCAGAAAGTCTTCAGAATCTTTTTTCACATTATGTTGCACCGTTGTGCAAAAATGGAAAAGGGACTCTTTCTAGAGCTGGCTGCCCCATCAAACTAAGTAAACCGGGAGAAGGATTTTGGTAAGAGAGGAGACCAAGAACTCAATGACCACTCTGGCTGGACACCAAAGATCCTGTGTGCAGATGGGAGAAACTTCCAGAAGGTCAACCATCACTGCAGCATTCCACCAATCTTGGCTTTTTGGCAGAGTGGCCAGAAAGGAGCCTCTCCAAAAACCCAATGGTCACTTTGGCTAAACTCCAAACATCCTGTGTGCCGATGGGAAAAACTTCCAGAAGGTCAACCCTCACTCAGCATTCCACCAATCTGGGCTTTATGGTGGAGTGGACAGAAAGGAGCCTCTCCTCAGTAAAAATACACATGAAAGCCTGCCTGGAGTTGGTAAAAAAAAAAAAAGCACCTTAAGGACCTTCAGACTGTGAGAAACAAGATTCTCTGTTCCAATGAACCCAAGATTGAACTTTATGGCGTCATGTCTGGAGGAAACCAGGCATTGCCCAAAACCATGTCCTATATTTTGCCATAATGGGGCTGAACTGAAAAGCAGCCAAGCATCAAGCACTGTGGGAGAAAAAAAAAAAAAATTGGCAGTGGCATAATTTTCAAGTTCACAACTGGACTTCTTTAATAATCTTAATAATCTATACAGAGAGGCATTTCCCAAGGAAACAGAACCATTTAGCTAGCACCACCTTGAGAAAGTAGCTCCCTATAAGTCAAGATCTGACCTCTTTGCATATTATTTTACCATGGCACACTTCCAATAAGTCTCCATACATAGCTGGTCTCTTTAAGAAGGCCTAAGGCATTATGCACACGGCTGTTGTTTTGGTCCGCATCCGAGCCGCAGTTTAGGTGGCTCGGATGCGGACCCATTCACTTCAATAGGGCTGCAGAAGATGCGGACAGCACTCCATTTCGTGGTCCGCAAAAAAAAATATAACCTGTCCTATTCTTGTCAGCGTTTTCCAGACAAGAATAGGCAGTTATATTAATGGCTGTCCGTGCCATTCCGCAAATTGCGGAACGCACACGGACGCCATCCGTGTTTTGCGAATCTGCAATTTGTGGACCGCAAAACACACAACGGTCGTGTGCAGGAGGCCTAAGCTTTAACATTCTGAATTTGTATAGTACGCCTCTGTACGTTGCAGTCATTGTTCACTGTCTGTTCAATTGTAGAAAAGCTGTATAGCTCACACTAAAAAGGAGAATTCCAAGTTCAAATGACTCAAAAACATATCTAAAGAAGTGTTACTATTAATAAAGTTAACTCTGAATCTTTTCTCCTATTGCTAAGAACACATTATCTCTGTAAAATGCTACAGTGATTTAACAAAGACCTGAAATGTCTTCCAAATGTGTAGAAGTAAAGATGTTTTATTCTAAGCTCATTAAATCACCCTCCTCATACCTGTTTAATGCCAAATTTTACATATCTATGTATTAAAAGAAGACCTGCCATCAATCTTCTTAGGATGTAACATTATGTAATAATTCAGTTCTGTTGGAGTTATTAGCACCTCATTATGTACTGCCAGTTTTGATTCATTGGATGGTATCCATGGGCAGCTAGTAGTGTAATGTCCCTGGAGTCCTAGTGGTTTAATGGACATGCGGTCCAAATGGTATAAAGGGCATCTGTCATCACTTACCAGACAGACAGGTCAGTCAGCAAAAAAATTTTCACGTCTGGCCCTGAATTCTTGCAGAAGCAGGTTTGGCACATGAACAGTAAAGGGATGGAGATCGCCAGGCAAATGGGCAGTCTCCATCCCTTTACTGCGAATGTGCAGAACTTGCTCTCGTGAGACTTCAGGGCCAAACGTGAATATATTTTCACTGCCCGGCTTGTCTGTCACAGCTGTGGGGGCGAGGCATAGCAAAAATAGGACAGCGCCTCCGGGTGCAATGGCACCTCTATTGTTGCACCTAGGGAGTACTTGGCATATTATAAAAAGCCATTTTTATACAGATTGCTGGAATGTATGGATATACGAAAGATATTATCAGACTACTGACAAACACCGATCTACAGTGGCTAACTGTTTAGTTAGTGATGACAGATGTCCTTTAATGTGTAAGACCTAATGTCTAATAGTTATCAACAGTTTTGAGCAAATTCTGTCTGAAGTTTAGGAAAACTTCGATTCGCAATGAAGCCGAATTTCCTCACGCTTCGTGGTGCAGAATCACTTTTTCTTAAAATGGCGGCTGAAAATGAAAGTAAGAAGCCCGGGAATACGAGATCACTGATAATACCAAGTGACAAGGGCTCATGCGCTAGAGACAGTGTTGCGGCAAACTGTTAGTAGAATATTGGAGAGGGAGAGTGCAGGGAGACTGCAGGGAAAGTGCATCACCATGCACATCTCATTCTAGTGCACCAAAATTCATAGTTTTTCCGTTATTTTAAAGATACAGTTACTGTATCACTAAATGGGAACCTGAACTTTGGTGCACTAAAATGGCTGTAAAATAGTCGTAGTAAGGGCTAGAGGGCTGCAAAAGGAAGCAAAATTGGGGTAAGAGTAGGACAGTTGCCCTGCAAACAAATGTCGGGCCCATCTACCAGGCGTCAAGGTGGCTTCCGTAGATGGGTCCCAAAAACTAGTATACTGCCTCTATTTAGACTTACCTAAGCCTACAATATTCAGGGCAGTGTAGGAACCAGCTACATACGTACTCTGCTCAGAAGTCCCAGGTAGATGGGCGTGTTCAGTCTAAAAGAGGCACTACCCTCAATTAATACTTCAAGAAAATTTAGACTAGAACCTTGAGAATCACAGGTGCATATCTATGAAGCAAACATGATTACAAAAAGAAAATGGCTGCACACAAACATTAGAGCTAAGAAATGGGGGTCATTCTAAATAAAAGTGTTATAATACCTACTATAAATGAGTGTGAAATGTGTGCGCTAAGAGCTTCCATTGACTCATTTATAGTAGGTATTATATCACTTTTATTTAGAATGACCCCCATTTCTTAGCTCTATTGTTTGTATGTATAATGGTGTGCAACCATTTTCTTTTTTACATAAGCAAAGAATATAATTTTTTTATATACTCCACTGCCAAGTTGCATGACCGAGCAATAAACCGTTAAAGTTGTGAAGTGCCGATTTGTAAAAAAAGGGCCTTGTCACTAGGGTGGTATAAATCTGTGGTCCTTAAGTGGTTAATCAATGTAGGCTATACTTTGATGCAAATTCAACTCAGTTTCCTACTGATAGATCTAAAGCGAGATACGGTATGGTCACTGGTTACCAAGGCGTTGCGTTACGCCCTCCTGGAGGAGTGGGTAAGGTCAGCCTTGGTACAGTTTTCACAGATTCCTCTTGTCCACACGGGCACAGAGAGGCAACAAGCTAAGAGAGCCTTTTCACTGCCACAGTGAAGCAGCGCATTCTCAGCCCGGAAATACTGCCACCAGTTCCTTGTTGGATATAAGCCCGGTCCGCTAACAGGATTATATAGGGTAAGAAACCATCCCGCGGTAGCGCATTACTAGGTGTGAAACACGGACGTGGGGATTCGTGATCGAGATACCAGACAGCACAAGATTAAATTATACAGTCCTGATCAAAAGTTTAAGACCACTTGGAAAATAGCAAAAAATCATATTTTACATTGTTTGATCGTAACAAGGTTCCAAGTAGCTTCGACATGCAACAAGAAGAAATGAGAGTGAGACAAAACATTTTTTTAGCATTCAATTAATTGAACATAACGATTATACTGAAACAGGCTGTTTTTCAGCTGATCAAAATTTTAGGACCACATGCCTTTAAAAGGCCAAATCTGTGCAAAGATGTGGATTCATTGACATTTTCTGTCAGATAGTCACACATTGTGATGGCAAAGGCAAAAAAACTCTACTTTTTGAAAGTGGACGGGTTGTTGAACTGCATAAGCAGGGTCTCTGACAGCGCGCCATCGCTGCTGAGGTGGGACGCAGTAAAACAGTCATTTGGAATTTCTTAAATGATCCTGAGGGTTATAGAACAAAAAAGTCAAGTGAAAGACCCAAAAACATGTAATCAGCACTGAGCCGGAGGATCCAATTGGCTGTCCGTCAAGACACTGGACGATCCTCGACCCAAATTAAGGCCCTGACTGCAGCCCCATAACCATCAGACGGCATCTGAGACTGAAGGGCTTCAAAAACAAAAAACATCTTCAAAGACCTCGTCTCCTTGAACGCCACAGAACTGCTCATTTGGACTTTGCAAGAGAGCACCAAACATGGGACATTTAAAGGAGGAAGAAAGTTTTATTCTCTGATGAGAAAAAATGTAACCTCGATGGTCCTCATGATTTCCAACATTACTGGCCTGACAAGCAGATCATACCTGAGATGTTTTCTACGTGCCACAGTGGAGGGGGCGCCATAATGGTCTGGGGTGCTTTTTCCTTCAGTGGAACAATAGGGCTTCAGGAAGTGCAGGGCCGTCAAATGGCCGCTGGCTATGTCCAGATGTTGCAGAGAGCATTCCTCATGACTAAGGGCCCTCGTCTGTGTGGTAAGGACTGGGTTTTTCAACAGGACAACGCTACAGTACACAATGCCCTCAGGATAAGGGACTTCTTCCAGGAGAATAACATCACTCTTTTGGCCCATCCTGCGTGTTCCCCTGATCTAAATCCAATTGAGAACCTTTGGGGATGGATGGCAAGGAAAGTTTACAAAAATGGACAACAGTTCCAGACAGTAGATGGCCTTCGTGTGGCCGTCTTCACCACTTGCAGAAATGTTGCCACTCACCTCATGGAAGCGCTTGCATCAAGCATGCCGAAACGAATTTTGGAAGTGATAAACAATAACGGCAGAGCTACTCATTACTGAGTTCATGTTTGGAAGTTGGATTTCTGTTTTGGGGGGTTTCGTTTTTTTGGGAGGTGTGGTCCTAAACTTTTGATAAGCTGAAAAACAGCCTGTTTCAGTTTATTCGTTGTTTTCATTAAATTGAATGCTAAAAAAATGTTTTGTCTCACTCCCATTTCTTCTTGTTGCATGTTGAAGCTCTACTTCGAACCTTGTTAAGATCCAGCCATGCTAAATATGATTTTTTGCAATTTTTCAAGTGGTCTTAAATTTTTGATCAGGACTGTATATTTAATCACCTTAAGGGCTCACTAGACAATACACTACACGCCCAAGTATATATACAGTGGTCTGAGGTTACAAATACAGGTGGTATGGTACAAACAGGGTTAAGCAGTTTACCAGATGGATGATTCAGTTTTGGGTTGTGATGAGTCCTTTGCTGTAATCACATGGAGGGCGGTGGAGGTCCCTCTAAACACATGGCACGATGTGACCCTCCTTCAGAGAAAGACACGCCTTTTAACCTGTAGCTGGCCCCTCCCCTCCCAGCCTCTGGGAGGGACCCCCCCCCCTCTGCTGGGCTGGAAGCACATGAGCCACAAAATCGATTAGGGCTCATGGCTCCAGACTAGAATGTCGCAGGGATGTGATTCTGGGACCGTTGATTCTGCCTGATTCTGCCAGTAGAGTCCAATCATGGTACTGTCATTTGGTTTCTGTGGGGATATATGTATATCTCCCCTACCTGGCACCCCACCACCAAGCTATGACCACGGGCCTGTTCATCGTGGCCACGGGGAGACAAATATCTATCTGGTTTATGTCTGTGATAGACGGGTGATTCAGAATTCCTTATAAATTGCTGGTTCCATAATGTCTGATAATGGGCATTGAACTGGGGAATTGCCTTTACCCCCTGCAGGGAAATGTTTCTTGTTCCATTAGCTGGGTTCCTGGCTGGCTGAATGTATGTGAGAACTGTAAACAGCGGTGGCCTGCTAGAGGTTCTCTGCCATATGGCTGGGCTTTGAAGCAGGTCCCTTCTGTGGAGCTCACTACCTCTGCTACCTTTCAGCAGATGGTTGCTGTGGGAACATGGCTGACAGTGCCTGGGCTAGTCCACTTATTGAGACTCAAGACACCCTGTTAAATCACTTAGAGGACTTTATCGATGCCATGAGTAAAATGTTTGATGATCCCAAATGAGGTGCTACAACTGAAGCAGCATTACTAGCATTGCGCCAGGGCAGACACCCTGTCACAGAGTATGTAATGGAGTTCAAGAGGTGGGCTGTCAACACTGAACGACACAGTGAAAATGTCTTCTTTTAGGAAAGGACTATGCAGCGCATTAAAAGATGAACTTGCCTGTGCGGAGGCCCCTTTAGATTTGGATGCCTTTTTGCATGTCTCTATTTCCAAGCAACTTTACATTAAGATTGAAAAATTTGAATTTCACCAGACTGAGATCCAATTCCTTGGCTATATAATTTCACCTCATGGTCTACACATGGACTCTAGCAAGATTTAACCATTGCATTCGTATTGATACCCGACTGTCTGAACGACAAGAGAGATGGGCAACCTTGAATTATGATACTAAGCAGTCCCCCTCTTTCCCTGTCTCTATTTCCAAGCAACTCCAAGGAAAAATTTACAAAGAATCAGGAAGTAAGCCTATGCAAGTAGATTCCATACTAAAATGTGAAAGCGTTGATCAAAGGGAGCACAGGCTCCGGAAAAGTCTATGCTTTTACTGTGGAAAGTCTGACCACTTCCTTATAAATTGCCCTAGCTGTCAACAGGGGTTGGTGGCAGCTATTACAGATCCGGATTTTCAGATGGAGAATCAATTGATTCTGAAACAGAATTATCTGAAAAAGTACTCCACTCCATTTCATCAGTGGCTCCTCATATTAAAAAAGAGAATAAAGACTCCCATTGCTTCCATCCCATTAAGTTCCTGATTAACTCTGTAGATATCCACCTCTGCTATGGTGGACTCCAGGGTTAGTGGCAATTTCATGGAACTTTCTTTTGCTCAAAGGCATGGGGTTAAATTTCAGGAAAAACTCTCACCAGTTGTAATGGAGACCGTAGATGGATCTCCACTGAGCTCAGGGCCAGTGGATCAAGAGACGGAACCACTTGAAATCATTATAACACCCCATCACCGTGAAGTCCTATTTTTTCTATTGATCTCTTCTCCACATTTCCCTGTTATTCTAGGCCTACCCTGGTTGCAAGCACAGAACCCTGGTATCAACTGGGAAACCAAAGAAATAAGCTTCCCAGCGGAGGATGTCCTCTCGACATCTCAGTCTGAACAAGGTTCAGAAAATCCAGCTCAAGATAATAAGATAATAGAGTTACCCTCTATATACAAGGAATTAGCAGACGCTTGCGATAAACAAAATACGGACAAGCTCCCCCACCCCGACCCTACAATTGTCCTATAGAATTGCTTCCTGGTGCATCTATACCTTTTGAAAACATCTACCCTTTGGCAGGCCCTGAACTAAAAGCCCTCAAGGACTACATAGAAGAAAATCGGGCTAAGGGGTTTATCCGACCATCTTCCTCACCGGCGGGGGCGCCCATATTCTTTGTTAAGCAGAAGGACGGTTCTCTAAGACCTTGCATTAAATACTGAGAACTTTATAATCAAAAAAGTTATCCTCTACCATTGATCCCCGAGCTTTTGGAGAGAGTGCGACATGCAAAAATGTATACCAAGTTATACCTGTGAGGTGCCTATAACTTGGTCTGTATCAGATCTTGAGATGAATGAAAAACAGCTTTTAGGTCATGGTTTGGACATTTAAAATATCTTGTTATGCCTTTTGATCTTTGCAATGCCCCGGCCACTTTTCAACATCTCGTCAATGATATCTTCAGAGATCTCGACCAGTTCATAGTCATCTATTTGGACGATATCTTGATCTTCTCTAACTCTATTGAAGAACATCAGAGACATGTGAGACTCATTGTGGAACATTTTAGAAAGAATCAACTTTATCAGAGACATGTGAGACTCATTGTGGAACATTTTAGAAAGAATCAACTTTACATTAAGATTGAAAAATGTTAATTTCACCAGACTGAGATCCAATTCCTTGGCTATATAATTTCACCTCACGGTCTACACATGGATTCTAGCAAGATTAAAGCAATAGTAGACTGGCCTACCCCCAAGAGCATAAAAGATGAGCATTAAGAATTTCTCAGAAATAATTGCTCCTATTACACAGTTGACTAAGAAAAAAAAAATGCTTTTGTCTAGTCTCTGCAAGCACAGGAATCCTTTTGTCTCCTAAAGTCCAAATTCACTACAGCCCCGTATTAGTTCATCCCAACCCAGAACTCTCCGTCATTGTGGAAGTAGATGCTTCAGACTGTGCTGTAGGGGCTATTCTGCCTCAGAGAACGGGAGACAAGGGTTTATTGCATCCGTGCGCTTTTTTTCCCCACGTTTCTCCCCTTCTCAGAAGAACTATGATGTGAGGAATAAAGAACTGTTAGCTATCATTGCAGCTTTTAAGGAATGGAGACATCATGTTCAAGGAACCTCGCAGCAAATAATAGTTCTGACTGATCACCGTAATTTGGAATTCGTTAAATCTGCCAAATGTCCATCCCCTCGCCAAGCTCGTTGGAGGCTCTTCCTCAATCAATTTAACTTCGTAATCTCATACAGGCCCGATTCCCATAATGGCAAGGCAGATGCTCTATCTAGAATCTTTTCCAATGATTCCACTTCTAGGAATTCGCCCAAGACCATTGTTCCTGAGTCTAATTTTGTGGGAGTAATCCATCATAAGGACTTGCTTGAAGAGATAAAAGAGGCCTATGACACTGACTCCTTGCTGTCTCAACCACCTGATGATGTGCATTTGGTGCTTAAGAACAAGATGTGGACCCATGGCCAGCAGCTATATATACCCGAAACAATAAAACGGAAAATTCTTAAATTAGTCCATGACTCCAAGATCGCGGGTCACAAAGGAGTGCAGAAGACGCAGGAATTTTTATCCCGTTTCTTTTGGTGGCCCAATTATCAACAGGATGTAAAGAAATATGTCATGTCATGTGGTGTTTGTGCTAGATGCAAGACCACACCCACGTTCTTTACCCATTGGGTTATTACAGCCTTTATCGTAGATCTACCTACCTCTAAAGGAAAAACACAATTTTGGTAATAGTTGACTGGCTCACCAAGGCTGCACATTTAATTTCATGTACCGAACTACCTATGCTAAAGATACTGCTGAACTTGTAGTTCAGAATGTGTTTTGTTTTCATGGAGTTCCTGAAAAAGTTATGTCGGATCGTGGGGTGCAGTTTACATAAAAAAATGTTGGCATAGTTTTTGTACAGCACTTGAGATTGATATTAATCTATCAACCACCTTTCATCCACAATCTAATTGACAAACGCACAAATCAGACTCTGGAACAGTATCTTCGATGCTATATCTGCCATTTACAAGATGATTGGGTCGATCTGCTTCCTGTGGCTGAGTTCTCTTACAATAACTCCCAAAATGCCTCAACTAAGCAAACTCCTTTCTTTGCAAATTTGGGGTATCATCCAAATATTTTTCCTAAATTACTTGCTGTTTCACCTATTCCAGCAGACACGGAAAGGTTCCTTTACAAAAACTAGGACAGAACTTTGTTGGGACTTAAAAGATTTTCGGGATAATTAGTCCAGTAGCTCTTTGGCTCAAACTCCCAAGATCTATGAAGATTCATACTGTTTTTCATGTGTCTCTATTAATGCCTCCCGTGTCCAACCCTTTTCCGGAACGTGTCCCTCCTCCTCCCGATTCGGTGGAGATAAATGGGCAAGAACAGTTTGTTGTAGAATACATTTTAGACTCTAGAATTTTCAGGAACCACCTACAATACCTCATTAAGTGGCAGGGTTATGGGTCTGAAGAGAATTCTTGGGAACCTGTGAGTAACATTAATGCTTCACGATTGATCAAACAGTTTCATCAAAGACATCCTGGGAGACCGAGTCAGGTCTCGTCCAGAGGATGCTGTTAAGGTGGGAGTAATGTCCTGCTATGTCTGTTTAGTTCAGATTGTCTTGCCCTCAAGTTTTCCCTCAATTAGGATGGTGGATTGTGTCTTAGCTGGGTGCCATCTTACTTCCTGTTTCACATTTAAACCTCTCAAGCCTGTTACTAATTGCTTGAGTATTGTGTTTGAGCTCCTGCTCGTGCAGTCCTATCGCTTGGAACTTGCTCTCCAGTTTGTTCCTCCTCCTTGCGGTTTACCCTGCTACCTCCTGTTACCGACCCGGATTACCTGACTACGTTCCTGTGCCGCTTGCCCTGACCCATTGCTTGTCTGACCTCGGCTCTGCTTCATCCTTCGATCCTGCATCATTGCTACTAGTAATGACTCCGCCTGCCTGGCTCTGCTTCATCCTTCAATCCTGCATCGTTACTACTGGTAACGGCTCCACCTGCTTGGCTCTGCTTCATCCTTATATCCTGCTACCTCCTGTTAAAGACTCCGGTGCTTCCTGTGTTCAGGCCTTGTCCTTGCCATTGGATTCCAGCAGTATTCCACTAGTATTGTGACAATTAATTTCCCTGTCACGTATGCAGTGCAGGTGTACCTCACACCAGAAATGGGTATATGTCACCCACTAAACTAACAGACAGATTACCTATATTAATTTCCCTGTCACATATGCAGTGCACGCGTATCTTACAACAAAAATGGGTATATGTCACCGGCCAAACTAACAGTCAGAAGACTTAAAGGTAGGCAGACAATGTCATAGAGCAGCAGGAAATGCTAGCAGAATGCTTGGGTGTATAGGGAGAGGTATTACCAGTAGACAGAGGGAGGTGCTCATGCCGCTCTACAGAGCACTAGTGAGACCTCATTTGGAGTATTGTGCGCAGTACTGGAGACCATATCTCCAGAAGGATATTGATACTTTGGAGAGAGTTCAGAGAAGAGCTACTAAACTAGTACATGGATTGCAGGATAAAACTTACCAGGAAAGATTAAAGGACCTTAACATGTATAGCTTGGAAGAAAGACGAGACAGAGGGGATATGATAGAAACTTTTAAATACATAAAGGGAATCAACAAGGTAAAAGAGGAGAGGATATTTAAAAGAAGAAAAACTGCTACAAGAGGACATACTTTTAAATTAGAGGGGCAAAGGTTTAAAAGTAATACCAGTAAGTATTACTTTACTGAGAGAGTAGTGGATGCATGGAATAGCCTTCCTGCAGAAGTGGTAGCTGCAAATACAGTAAAGGAGTTTAAGCATGCATGGGATAGGCATAAGGCTAGCCTTCATATAAGATAGGGCCAGGGGCTATCCATAGTATTCAGTATATTGGGCAGACTAGATGGGCCAAATGGTTCTTATCTGCCGACACATTCTATGTTTCTATGTAACTATATTAATTTCCCTGTCACATATAAAGTGCACTTTTATTTCACACCAAAAATGGGTATATGTCACAAATCTAACTAACACACGGATTACCTATTATATTTTTGTGTCAGGGGTGCAAAAATGGTGCATTGCACCCACAAAAAAATCACTAGAGGTGACCCACAGAATAAACAGCCAGATTTATTATTGCATTTCTGTGTCAGGGGCGCAAAGCTGGTGTATTGCACCCACACCAAATCATTATACTGTAGGTCACCTACAAAACAAATAGCCAGATTCCTAACACTCTCCCTCACTTCAGCTGCCTGCTTCCTGTCCCTGCACTACTCAGAGCTGATGAGCGGTGCTACACGCGATCCAGGATGTATAGAGGCTGGGTCACATGATGCACCAGCCAATCACAGCCATGCCATTACTAGCATGGCAGTGATGGATTCTAAGTGCCCACAGCTTAAAAGCTTGTTGATTGGCTGCCCTGCAGTCTTTCAAAAGCTTTATTAAATGCCGGAACACAGAACTCAAACCCAAAAATTTTCAGCAAAGTTCGGGTTCGGGTCCAGGTACCTTTACAGTTCGGGTTCGCTCAACACTACTCATCAATACATTTCCTGTTCCCTGCTGTGAATTTCTTACAGAATGTAGTGCAGGCATCATGTAGCAGACCTTTTCTATGATGCAAAAGTGTTGTACAAGAGTTTTGATATGCTTCCCCTAGCATGGAGCCACAGATGCAATATGCAGCTGCCTACCTTACTAGCGATTCATTTCAGACCACATTCCATTACTGTCAATCACCGGCGCATAAAGAATTAATCAAAAACTTTCTCCCTTCTATTTTTCTTGAGTTTGACTTCTTTGTCTTGGCAGTATTTCAAATACATTTGCCATAAAGCTTTCCAGGTATCAAATCCAATTTACACAAAATATGCATGATAATATGCTTTAAACCAAAGTTTACCTATTGCCAATGTTACAGCTAAAATATTGTTACAGAAGAGAATGTACTAATGTAGCTGTCAGATAAAGAGAAAAACTGAGGCTGAATTCAGATTAGTCAATGGGATTCTATGAATTTATGAGGGTGAGTTACCAGGAGGAGTGCACCACTTTATAGGTTGCCAGTCTGGTTCTCAATAACTTTAGCGTTGTAGGAGGTTTCATACATTTGGCATTCATCATCTCAGAAACATTTCATTTCTGTATCAATATTAGTATTAAATAAATAATGAAATGTACACATACAGCAGATACTATGGAGATTTACTAATAACAAATATGGCACAATCTGTATCAAACAATCTGGGTTATGATTTGCACTTAAAGCCTTTTTATGACTTGCACAAGGGGGTGTGGCTTAGCGGGAAAGAGGTGTTACCAGCTTAATTTTTTTTTTTATTAAAAACCACTACCCGATTCCTGTGTAAAGTAAGCCATCTAATAAATAGTAATTTTAGACTAGATAGTGGGGAAGATATATATTATATTCCCTTATATAGCATCACGCTGTCCCCTTTGGGGTTCACAATCTAAGACCCCTATCAGTATGTCTTTGGAGTGTGGGAGGGAACCCTAGCAAACACGGGGAGAACATACAAACCCGATGTAGATGATGACCATGGTCAGAGTCACACCCTGGACCCCAGTGCTGCAAGACAACGGTGCTATCCACTGAACCACTGAGCCACTGTGTTGCCCAATTGATCAAAACTGGTTCTAAGGAAAAGTGACTTAGTTGCCTATAGCAACCAATCACATTTCATGTTTCATTTGATTGAATATGATTGGTTTCTATGGTCAACTAAGCCAATTGTATTTTGCACCACTTTTGATAAATATCCAGCAAGTTTAACACCTTAAGGACCCTGCCATATTTCACTTTAAGGACAAGGCCATTTTTTGCAAATGTGACATGTGTCACTTTATGTGGTGATAACTTTAAAACGCTTTTACTTATCCAGGCCATTCTGAGATTGTTTTCTTGTCACATGTTGTACTTCATGACACTGGTAAACTTGAGTCACAAAAACATTTTATAAATAAATACCAAATTTACCAAAAATGTTTAAAAATTAGCAAATTTCCAATTTTTTATTTCTCTACTTTTATAATAGTAATACCTCCAAAAAAATAGTAATTACTTTACATTCCCCACCTTTAGTTCATATTTGCTGCCACCAAATACTTACAAGAAGTGCACAAATCGTCCCACAACATGGACAGTTACATACCAGAGGGGGATCAATGGCAAAAATTCCCGCTAAAAATATGTATTTTAATCAGGGGCCATTTTTATGCATCTTAAATTGAAACTCTCAAAGATTGGCTATGAAGGAGCCTAGAAACTTTTTATTTTAGGCCACAGAAGTCCAGCCCCAAACATTAGGCATTTACCGGACAGAAAACATCAAGTGATTATGTGGCTTATATGAGTTGGAGTTATATTAGACAATTGTCAATGGATAACAATTTTAATGGAGTACAGGCCCCAAAAATAATTCATTCGACGTACAGAAAAGAACAAGCTTTGTCTTCTTCTCATTGTCTGTCGCTAGTAGAGGGCTAAGCATGCCAGGCAGGTTCCCCCAGAAGTATCTTGCTGGATGAGCAGCCAAAACTGCACTTGCATCAATCTTGACAGGATTCGGCTCCAGGTGGAGAGTAATTTTTTTGGGGGGAATGCTTTCTCCATCGCAACACCATGTTGTTGAAAAAACAGAAGACTGGCCGATTCTCTCCCGTCTTATGCAACATTTAACTTTTATTATTAAATTTATTAAATATTTTAACATTAATTTTATTAAACCAAAACTTGATTAAAATTATAAGTTATTAGGCCAAAACTGGCCTAATAACTCAAGTATGAACTCTGCCTTATAGGTCGATGTTAGTGTCAAGAAGAACTGCACTCCTTTTACACTCTTGTCAGCTGATTCCACATAGATGTTTACAGAACCTGTTCTATTATACGCTTATACAAGTAGAGCCCCCCGACAGAGTGGAGAGGATGTCAGAAGTAAGTTTGTGTTGACGTCAATGATTAATTTGCCCTTCCTCTGATCCGTCAGAATAATAACCCACAAAGAACGGATCCTGTCTTTGGAGCATACGCCTTCGGTCAGCATTTGCTCAGTATTGCTAATGCCAATAAAAACAGGAGTGGATCTAAAATAGAGATGACACGTGAATGGAATGTTTGCATGTCTTCTGTGTTTTGTACCCACTCCTGCTTTTGTCTGCCAAATCATAAGCCAATTCTGGTAACATAGTGTGGACATGGCAGCATCATAAGGCCACAGAGTGGCAGGGTGACATAGTGTGGAGATGGGTGGCAATACTACGGTAGTACTCGCTGAAGATGGTGGGTGAAAGAAGGAGCTCTTGGCATCAGATGTTTGGCATGAGGTGGGTACCAACATCAGAATAATAGCTGAGGCATGTAGCCAGAAGAAAACTGTCTCTTTTGTCAAAATGTTGGTGTAACACCATGGATGATCTACTCTGATGCATGTGTGCTATATGTGGGCACTTTAAACTCTTGCTAAATGTCATATTAAATGTATTGTGGTATCATGCTGTAGTTCCCTTTAACAGACTGGCAGTATTATTTACCTTAATTCGCTCCTAGGTGGTGCAGGAACCATTTAGATATATAGCTGCGTGGGGTGGGGGGTGTAAAGTTAGTGTGTCCGATGTTAATGAAGAGATGAGGAAGTTAAAGGAGGAGGTGGAAATTTTTATTTCCACCAAAATAATTCACAAAAGATTTTACCACATATAAGTACAGCGTTTAATTCAGAATACTTTTTTTTCCACCCAAATATTTCAAAAGAGATTTTAGAGCATATCAGTGCAGCGCTTAACGCCTAATATAAGATTTATTGCCACCCAAATATTTCAAAAGAGATTTTAGTGCATGTCAGTGCAGCGCTTAATGCAGATACAAGACGTAACGGTGAAAGTAGGTCCACGCTGGAAGAGCGAGACGCGGACCTCGTGCGGTTTCTGTGCTGTAGAAAAGTCCCTGTAGTGTCCAGAAATACTCCACTAAAGGCTTTACCTCGTATAACTGCAACAGTGAACGCTGAATATATTTACATTTTTCTACTGATATACGTCAATACATGTTTTTCAAGATATAAGTGCAGCAGTGAATGGGGAATGTATATTTATTTTTCTACTGATATATACGTCAGTAAAGGTTTTTCTATATACAGTATTTGTGCACCAGCAAATGGCGAATGTATATTTCTTCTTATACTGCAATACGCCAGTAAAGGCTTTACCAGATATAACTGCAACAGCGAACTGAGAATATATTTTTCTTGGAGTACTGAAATACGCCCCTATATGCTTTCAACAAAATTAACTGCAGAAGTGAACTGAGAATATATATTTCTTGTTGGACTCAAATAGGCCACTATCGGCTTTCAACAGAAATAACTGCAGAAGTGAACTGAAAATGCTTTTTTAATGTTGGACTGAAATAGGCCACTATCCGCTTTCAACAGAAATAACTGCAACAGCGCCGTGCGTATATATTTTTCTTTGTTTACTGAAATATGTCCCTATACGCTTTCAACAGAAATAACTGCAAAAGTGAACTGAAAAGATATATTTCTTCTTGGACTGAAATAGGCCACTATACGCTTTCACCAGCAGTGCGTATATATATATATATATATATATAAAATAAAGAAATTCCGCAGCACATCCACGTAGTAGAAAAATAAAAAGACTTTATTCACCCAGCGTGCGACGTTTCAATCCTCTCAATGGGATTTTCCTCAAGCAGTGACATGGTAGGTTGTGCACTGTGCATATTTAAGCACAGACCCATAATTGAACAATTGATGTGCCAATTACAATCATTACAGTTAGTGTACATAAACTATAAAATGAACAATATAAAAAATATAATAACACAGTTATATCATATCAAAAAACTATACGTGCAATAATGTGACATGAAAAATGTCCCCAATTCATTCAGTATATAATATACAGAGACATTCATTGATAACAATAAAAATCAATTCAGGTGTGTATCATCCAAATAATTAAAGTGTGCAGGTGTACCTTCGAAAATGGATGGACAAAATTGCAGGGGTATGCAGCGGGGGTCAATGCTCGTGGATGTCGGCGTCTCAGGCATACCATTGCGCATGTCGCAAGGACCTTCCTGGGGCTCTCCATCACGTGATCGCATATCTTAGTCATTCCTTAAAGTGCGCATGTCCAAGGACCTTTCAGCATGTGATCAGCCTGCGGTCATGTGCCTGGACATGTCACATGATCGGAATGAGTCAGATCGGAATCACAGTGTATGTTAATAGTACAAGTTCGTGTGTAACTGATAACATTAGCAGTAAGTGTGTAGCAGTAATCGCATATAGCCATCAATATACAGATTATATCCATATATACATCCAAGTTTGTATCTGTGGAACATACAATTTTTGCACATACAATTTATACCTCCGTTGCATCAGCCCGTGTCAGAAATAAAGATCTCGCACACAGTCATGGGAATCACAGAGCCAATGAGCAGCGCGATTAGGGGGGGATCGACCCCATTCCACAATGTATCGATCCACATGAAGGGCCACATATGAGAGACAAACGTCATAAAGGGAGATGTAGGTGGGAATACCATAATAGTATAGGGAGGGGCGGGAATACCCCCACTTCTCTCATTCAGTATTGAGTACAGTATAGTAGTTGTTTAGAGAACCCCTAGTCTTATCGAGGACTTCAGTGTTAGTGGCCAATGTTGTCATCATCAGGTCACAAACTGAGTAATTCCCCCTGTCAGTTGGTTACCATTCCTGGAAACCTAAACATAGCAGACCCGGGAACATCCTCTAGATTACGGGGACTCACTTGTCCATGTCCAAAAGAAATCCCACCCATCTCACCAGAGACAATTGTTCAAAAGGAGGCCAATCATGTAGTGAATCTAGACACGCGAATGTGTCGATCAGACACCCCCGTTCGCACACAGCCCCACTCTTGTTATCACATGCATGTATGCGGATCAAAAAACGCACGGGCAATGCAACGGGGGACATAAGTAAATCAATCATGTTATGTATTCAATTTTAGATTACATTACATACAAAGTACATTCATGTATTATGCGATATCAACACAATATCTTGTGAGCCTTCATACTCAAAATTTAATCGTAAGAACAGAAATATAAAAATCTATATAGAAATGTTATAATGGTAAGTCTCATGATGGTCCAATGAAGAGACCTTCCATCCTTCCCCCTACTGCAACCACGCAAGATGTTCACCCTTAGTCCTAAGGATGAAAAACAATATATAAGATATAAAATCACCCTGTTCAATGAACAGGGGGCACAACCACATATTATTCCTGATAGAAGCAGGAGAGCAGAATCCGAGGCACAAACATCTAAGACAATAACCAGGGTCTATAGTCCACATTTAATCCCTGAGGTTTTACTGTATTGAGTCTGGCAATCCATCTCATCTCACATCTCTTGAGTAGAGCATGTCTATCTCCACCTCTCCGTGGAGTGGGGATATGATCCACCAACATGCATTTGAGGTCCCTCTCCTTGTGACCCACATCAGTAAAGTGTTTGGGGACTGGAAGATCCATCCGTTTTTTGCGGATGGTGTAACGATGTTGGTTAATTCTACTTTTAAAATCCCATGAGGTCTCTCCAATGTATAATAATTGACATGGGCACCACAAGATGTATATGACAAACGAAGATTCGCATGTTAAGAAGTGCTTTATATAGTATTTTTTATGTGTTTGCGGATGTATAAAGAAACTCCCCTTTTGCATGTATCTACAGTTGATACAGTGTAAACATGGAAAACTTCCCAACTTAGGCTTATGCAAAAAAGTTTGACCCTGTTCTTTTTGTGGACCTATATCAGTATGGATAAGTCTATCCTTGAGGTTCTTGGTTCTTTTGTATGACATGAGGGGAGGAAGATGAAATTCTTCAATACCCTCATGTCCACATTTTAAGACCGACCAGTGTTTCAAAATGATTTGTCGAATGTGTGAACTGTCTTCCGTGTATACCGTCACCAGAGGAATTCTCTTGTTTTGTTTGTTAATATCATCTTCCCTCCTAGTTAGTAGGGATGCACGTGATTTGTCCTGAATGGTGGTAAGATGTTGTTCTAGTAAGGTTACTGGGTAATCCCTATCTATGAAGGACTGTGTCATGCCCTTCAAAATCCCTGATAGTTCATGATTGTTACTTACTATGCGTTTTGCACGATAAAATTGACTAAGAGGGAGAGACTTGACCATGGCCCTGGGGTGTGCACTGTTGTATTTCAATAGTGTGTTACGATCGGTGGGCTTAGTGTATAAGCTCGTTGATAACACACGATCCTGTAGACACACAACCGTGTCCAAAAAATGTATTCTATCACGTGAGTGTTCTAAGGTAAATTTAATATCTGCATCAATGGTATTAAGGAATTGAAAAAATTCCATCAGTGCATCCTCAGACCCCGTCCAAATCAAAAAAATATCATCTATGTATCGCCACCACCTCAGAACCTGTCTGAAGTGGGGCGATACATAGATGTATGTCTCCTCGAGGAAGGAGACCGCCATGTTGGCGTAAGTCGGGGCCACATTGGACCCCATGGCGGTCCCCTTCCTCTGGAGATAAAAGTCATCTCCAAAAAGAAAGTAATTACAAGTCAATACCAGATGTAAGAGTTGTAAAAGAAAATCCTGACATTCAACTGAAAAGGAAGATTGGGATAGGGCCCGAGTTACTACCCCAATCCCGAATTCATGTCTAATCGAAGTATACAGACTAGTAATGTCAAGTGATGCTAGGATGACATCTGATGTTAAAGTGACAGTTGCTAGTTTATTTAGAAAGTCTGAGGTATCTTGAATGTGTGATTGGGCCGACACTGCATATTGTCTCAATACTCTATCTAAAAAGATTGAGATATTAGACAAGAGAGATCCTCGGCCAGACACGATGGGCCTGCCAGGTGGACTGTTTAAACATTTGTGTATCTTGGGTAATAGATATAGTAATGGTGTAACCGGATGTGAAATAGAAAGGAAGGTCCTGAGTTTGTCATCAATGATGCCAGCAGTACTGGCTTCCTGTAACAAGCCCTGGATCCTCCGTTCAATATCCCACTTTGGATCCGTGTGGAGTTTTTGATATACCTCACAGTCCCCCAATTGTCTGTTGGCCTCAGCAATGTATTGATGAGTGTCCATGACCACAATCGCCCCGCCCTTGTCGGCGGGCTTGATGGTAAGACTGTGGTCATGGACCAACTCATCAATAGCACTCCACTCAGTACGTGTAATATTTGGATGAGCGAACTCTTTCCTATCCTTCAATTTCAACAGATTGATGTCTTTCATTACCGCTTCAGTAAATAAATCAATAGCAGGTGATGACATAGGTGGAATAAAATCACTTTTGTTAAACAATTTGTAATCACTTAATTTCAGTTCAGTATTGCTACACATATTCCCCTTAGTAGAATGTGTTGAAAACCAGGTTCTAAGCTTCAGTCTACGAAAAAACTGATGTAAATCAGCCTCGAGTTGTAACCAATCAGTGTGACTATTGGGACAGAAGCTTAAACCCTTAGTCAAGACATTCAACTGTGCATCTGATAAAATATGGGATGAAATATTTACCACAATGTTGTCATTTAATTGCGTTTTTTTGCAACTGTCCTTTTGCTCCTTGTTTTTATGTCGGAAGCGGTGGTGTTTCCTTCCTCCACGTCGCGTTCGCTTCTTCTTGCTGAATTCATTGTGTCCCCTAAAAAAGTCTCTGTAGAGGCATTATTTTGTGAAGTTTGAGTCAAGTCCCTTTTTGTATTTTTCTTCCCAATTTTTTGAGTACGTTGTTGTGATTGATGATTAATTGACCAATTATATACATTTCCTGTATTATAATCCAGCGCATCGCGCTGCCACTTGCTGCGTTTAGTGTCCTGAATCTCAACCTTTAGTTTGTCCAGGTGTGGCTGTAATTTGGACTGAAATTCCTGATGTTCATCTGTTGACAATAGAGAACTCAATGTGTCTTGTAACGCTTCATGCTTTTCTGTAGTATCAACCAGATCCTTTTGCAAAAATTCCATATTTAGTAATATAAGATCAAGTGCAAACTTATTTGCAATAGATTCATACTTCAAGCGAAATTCATTATCATGCATATACATGGTTGGTTGTGAGTGTGTCCTTAAACCACGAGGTATCCTGCTGGTTTTAAAATACTCACTCAATGTAATGAGATGTAAATCCAGACTCACCAACTTTTTGGTAATTCGTTCAAAGTCCCGTTTTGTGTCCATAATATTGGGAGTGGACAGAAACTCTGCGTCTCCACTGTGTGCGCCAAGGATTCTGCTCGCCTGCTCCTGGGAATAAGAAAAAACCGCTGGTGTGGGCATATCCTCAATGGGAAGATTGGTGTCTGAAGTCATCTGGTGAATCTTGGTGTGCTTAGCTCCACTGGATACAATGATAATAGAAAAAGCAATGTGGGCAGCACCACTATCCGTATTCTGTAATGGGAGTGCCAGCGGCTGAGTCGGCGATCCACCTCCAAATTATAAAATAAAGAAATTCCGCAGCACATCCACGTAGTAGAAAAATAAAAAGACTTTACTATTATGGTATTCCCACCTACATCTCCCTTTATGACGTTTGTCTCTCATATGTGGCCCTTCATGTGGATCGATACATTGTGGAATGGGGTCGATCCCCCCCTAATCGCGCTGCTCATTGGCTCTGTGATTCCCATGACTGTGTGCGAGATCTTTATTTCTGACACGGGCTGATGCAACGGAGGTATAAATTGTATGTGCAAAAATTGTATGTTCCACAGATACAAACTTGGATGTATATATGGATATAATCTGTATATTGATGGCTATATGCGATTACTGCTACACACTTACTGCTAATGTTATCAGTTACACACGAACTTGTACTATTAACATACACTGTGATTCCGATCTGACTCATTCCGATCATGTGACATGTCCAGGCACATGACCGCAGGCTGATCACATGCTGAAAGGTCCTTGGACATGCGCACTTTAAGGAATGACTAAGATATGCGATCACGTGATGGAGAGCCCCAGGAAGGTCCTTGCGACATGCGCAATGGTATGCCTGAGACGCCGACATCCACGAGCATTGACCCCCGCTGCATACCCCTGCAATTTTGTCCATCCATTTTCGAAGGTACACCTGCACACTTTAATTATTTGGATGATACACACCTGAATTGATTTTTATTGTTATCAATGAATGTCTCTGTATATTATATACTGAATGAATTGGGGACATTTTTCATGTCACATTATTGCACGTATAGTTTTTTGATATGATATAACTGTGTTATTATATTTTTTATATTGTTCATTTTATAGTTTATGTACACTAACTGTAATGATTGTAATTGGCACATCAATTGTTCAATTATGGGTCTGTGCTTAAATATGCACAGTGCACAACCTACCATGTCACTGCTTGAGGAAAATCCCATTGAGAGGATTGAAACGTCGCACGCTGGGTGAATAAAGTCTTTTTATTTTTCTACTACGTGGATGTGCTGCGGAATTTCTTTATTTTATAATTTGGAGGTGGATCGCCGACTCAGCCGCTGGCACTCCCATTACAGAATACGGATAGTGGTGCTGCCCACATTGCTTTTTCTATATATATATATATATATATATATATACACAGTACAGACCAAAAGTTTGGACACACCTTCTCATTCAAAGAGTTTTCTTTATTTTCATGACTATGAAAATTGTAGATTCACACTCAAGGCATCAAAACTATGAATTAACACATGTGGAATTATATACATAACAAAAAAGTGTGAAACAACTGAAAATATGTCATATTCTAGGTTCTTCAAAGTAGCCACCTTTTGCTTTGATTACTGCTTTGCACACTCTTGGCATTCTCTTGATGAGCTTCAAGAGGTAGTCACCTGAAATGGTCTTCCAACAGTCTTGAAGGAGTTCCCAGAGATGCTTAGCACTTGTTGGCCCTTTTGCCTTCACTCTGAGGTCCAGCTCACCCCAAACCATCTTGATTGGGTTCAGGTCCGGTGACTGTGGAGGCCAGGTCATCTGGTGCTGCACCCCATCACTCTTCTTCATGGTCAAATTGCCCTTACACAGCCTGGAGGTGTGCTTGGGGTCATTGTCCTGTTGAAAAATAAATGATGGTCCAACTAAACGCTAACTGGATGGAATAGCATGCCACTGCAAGATGCTGTGGTAGCCATGCTGGTTCAGTATGCCTTCAATTTTGAATAAATCCACAACAGTGTCACCAGCAAAGCACCCCCACACCATCACACCTCCTCCTCAATGCTTCCTACATGGAACCAGGCATGTAGAGTCCATCCGTTCACCTTTTCTTCACCTTTTCTGTGTCACACAAAGACACGGTGGTTGGAACCAAAGATCTCAAATTTGGACTCATCAGACCAAAGCACAGATTTCCACTGGTCTAATGTCCATTCCTTGTGTTCTTTAGCCCAAACAAGTCTCTTCTGCTTGTTGCCTGTCCTTAGCAGTGGTTTCCTAGCAGATATTCTACCATGAAGGCCTGATTCACGCAGTCTCCTCTTAACAGTTGTTCTAGAGATGTGTCTGCTGCTAGAACTCTCTGTGGCATTGACCTGGTCTCTAATTTCAGCTGCTGTTAATCTGCGATTTCTGAGGCTGGTGACTCGGATGAACTTATCCTCTGCAGCAGAGGTGACTCTTGGTTTTCCTTTCCTGGGGCGGTCCGCATGTGAGCCAGTTTCTTTGTAGCGCTTGATGGTTTTTGTGACTGCACTTGGGGACACTTTCAAAGTTTTCACAATTTTTCAGACTGACTGACCTTTATTTCTTAAAGTAATGATGGCCACTCGTTTTTCTTTACTTAGCTGCTTTCTCTTGCCATAATACAAATTCTAACAGTCTATTCAGTAGGACTATCAGCTGTGTATCCACCTGACTTCTCCACAACGCAACTGATGGTCCCATACCCATTTATAAGGCAAGAAATCCCACTTATTAAACCTGACAGGGCACACCTGTGAAGTGAAAACCATTTCAGGTGACTACCTCTTGAAGCTCATCAAGAGAATGCTAAGAGTGTGCAAAGCAGTAATCAAAGCAAAAGGTGGCTACTTTGAAGAACCTAGAATATGACATATTTTCAATTGTTTCACACTTTTTTGTTATGTATATAATTCCACATGTGTTAATTCATAGATTTGATGCCTTCACTGTGAATCTACAATTTTCATAGTCATGAAAATAAAGAAAACTCTTTGAATGAGAAGGTGTGTCCAAACTTTTGGTCTGTACTGTATATATATATATATATATATATATATATATACAGTCATGTGAAAAAATTAGGACACCCTTTGAAAGCATGTGTTTTTTTGTAACATTTTTAATAAAAGGTTATTTTATCTCCGTTTCAACAATACAGAGAGATTAAAGTAATCCAACTAAACAAAGAAAACTGAAGAAAAGTCTTTTCAAGATCTTCTGTAAATGTCATTCTACAAAAATGCCTATTCTAACTGAGGAAAAAGATAGGACACCCTTGCCCCTAATAGCGAGTGTTACCTCCTTTGGCTGAAATAACTGCAGTGAGACGGTTCTTGTAGCCATCTACCAGTCTTCGACATCGGTCTGAGGAAATTTTACCCCACTCCTCAATGCAGAACTTTTTCAGCTGTGAGATGTTTGAGGGGTTTCTTGCACGTACAGCCCTTTTCAAGTCACCCCACAGCATCTCAATGGGATTCAAATCTGGACTTTGACTTGGCCATTCCAGGACTCTCCATTTCTTCTTTTTCAGCCAATCTTTGGTTGATTTACTAGTATGTTTTGGGTCATTGTCATGTTGCATGGTCCAGTTCCGCTTCAGCTTTAATTTTCTAACTGATGGTCTCACATGTTCTTCAAGCACCTTCTGATACACAGTAGAATTCATCGTGGATTCTATGATGGTGAGCTGACCAGGTCCTGCTGCAGCAAAGCAGCCCCAAACCATGACACTTCCACCTCCATGCTTCACAGTTGGTATGAGGTTCTTTTCTTGGAATGCTGTGTTTGGTTTATGCCAAACATGTCCTCTGCTGTTGTGTCCAAATAATTCAATTTTGGACTCATCTGTCCAAAGAACATTATTCCAGAAGTCCTGGTCTTTGTCAACTTTATCTCTGGCAAATGTCAGTCTGGCCTCGATGTTTCTCTTGGAAAGCCAAGGTTTCCTCCTTGCACTCCTCCCATGCAAGTTAAACTTGTACAGTCTCTTTCTGATTGTAGAGGCATCAACTTCTACATCAACAGTAGCCAGAGCCTGCTGTAGTTCTCGAGATGACACTTTAGGGTTTTTGGAGACCTCTTTTAGCATCTTGCGGTCTGCTCTTGGGGTGAACTTGCTGGGGCGACCAGTCCTGGGCATGTTGGCAGTTGTTTTGAAAGCCCTCCACTTGTAGACTATCTTCCGGACAGTGGAATGGCTGATTTCAAAATCTTTTGAGATCTTTTTAAATCCCTTCCCAGACTCATAGGCTGCTACAATCTTTTTTCTGAAGTCCTCTGACAGCTCTTTTGCTCTCACCATGGTGCTCACTCTCACTTCAACAGTCAGGAGCACACCAAACTAAATGTCTGAGGTTTAAATAGGGCAAGCCTCATTCAACATGCAGAGTAACGATCTACCAATTATGTGCACCTGGTGTGATATACCTGTGTGAGATCTGAGCCAATTTAAGAGGGAATACATGTGAGGGTGTCCTATCTTTTTCCTCAGTTAGAATAGGCATTTTTGTAGAATGACATTTACAGAAGATCTTGAAAAGACTTTTCTTCAGTTTTCTTTGTTTAGTTGGATTACTTTAATCTCTCTGTATTGTTGAAACGGAGATGAAATAACCTTTTATTAAAAATGTTACAAAAAACCACATGCTTTCAAAGGGTGTCCTAATTTTTTCACATGACTGTATATATATTTTTTTTTTTTATGAAATAAGCCGCTATACTCTTTTACTAGAAATGAATGCAACCGTGCAGTGTGTTTAAATGTTTTATGTATTACTGAAATACTGCCCTATGCTCTTTCACAAGAAATAACTGCAAATGATTTTAGCGTAAATAACAACAAAAGTTACCTTTTTGTATTGTATTGAAATAGGCCACTAAATGATATCAGCGCAGTTAACAGCAAAAATGACCTGCGTATATATTTATCTTTTTCCACAGATAAAAGTCAATAAAGGCTTTTCAACATAGCACTTGCACCCCATTAACTAATTGCTGGAATGACAGAGCTGTATTATTAGACTATCTGGATCCCCAAGTAATGTTTGCCTGCACTTGTAAATCGATTCTTTTCACAATGAGGCAAATGGCAGCATCTAAGACGGCCGCCGTATTTATAGGGCTGTGACATTACCGGGCTGGCTGCTTATTGGCTGCATGCTTACGTAATGGATCATCCCGCCTTCCCAGAGTTCCTTGCCCCATGTCCTCACATTTTAGACGCCATTTTAGGAAATATTGCGATTCGTTACCACGAAGCGTGATGAAATTCACATTCGTTCATAATCAAATTCCTGAAATTCGGAACAAATTCGACTTTGTCAGCTTCGATTCGCTCATCTCTAATCACAACAGTTGCAATTAGTTGTTCCAATAGTGTTTGTCCCTCTGCATAGCTGCGGTATGTCAGCAGAACTGCACACAAATGCTGCACAATACAAATGCACTATATATAAATTATATTATAAGTATATCACACCCCTGCCTCAATCAGTTTTGGGGGGGCAACTGGTATATCACACCAGTAGAAATTAGCCAATGGCATTTTTTCACTCTGCGTAGCTGAGGTAACACAGCTAAACCGCAAACAAATGCTGCACTACCCAAATGTACTACAGTTGCAAGAAAAGTATGTGAACCCTTTGGAATGATATGGATTTCTTCACAAATTGGTCATAAAATGTGATCTGATCTTCATCTAAATCACAACAATAGACAATCACAGTCTGCTTAAACTAATAACACACAAATAATTAAATGTTGTCATGTTTTTATTGAACACACCATGTAGGTGGAAAAAGTATGTGAACCCTTGGATTTAATAACTGGTTAAACCTCCTTTGGCAGCAATAACTTCAACCAAACGTTTCCTATAGTTGCAGATCAGACGTGCACAACGGTCAGGAGTAATTCTTGACCATTCCTCTTTACAGAACTGTTTCAGTTCAGCAATATTCTTGGGATATCTGATGTGAATTGCTTTCTTGAGGTCATGTCACAGCATCTAAATCGGGTTGAGGTCAGGACTCTGACTGGGCCACTCCAGAAGGCGTATTTTCTTCTGTTTAAGCCATTCTGTTGTTGATTTACTTCTATGCTTTTGGTCGTTGTCCTGTTGCAACATGCATCTTCAGTTGAGCTTCAGCTGGTGGACAGATGGCCTTAAGTTCTCCTGCAAAATGTCTTGATAAACTTGGGAATTCATTTTTCCTTTGATGATAGCAATCCGTCCAGGCCCTGACTCAGCAAAGCAGCCCCAAACCATGATGTCCCCACCACCATAATTCACAGTTGGGATGAGGCTTTGATGTTGGTGTGCTGTGCCTCTTTTTCTCCACACATAGTGTTTCCAAACAACTAAATTTTGGTTTCATCTGTCCACAGAATATTTTGCCAGTACTGCTGTGGAACATCCAGGTGCTCTTGTGCAAACTGTAAATGTGCAGCAATGTTTTTTTTGGGGGGACAGCAGTAGCTTCCTCTGTGGTATCCTCCCATGAAATCCATTCTTGTTTAGTGTTTTACGTATAGTAGATTCGCTAACACTGATGTTAGCATATGCCAGAGACTTTTGTAAGTCTTTAGCTGACACTCTAGGATTCTTCTTCACCTCATTGAGCAGTCTGCGCTGTGCTCTTGCAGTCATCTTTACAGGACGGCCACTCCTAGGGAGAGTAGCAGCAGTGCTGAACTCTCTCCATTTATAGACAATTTGTCTTACCGTGGACTGATGAACAGCAAGGCCTTTGCAGATACTTTTATAACCCTTTCCAGCTTTATGCAAGTCAACAATTCTTAATTGTAGGTCTTCTGAGAGCTCTTTTTAGCAAGGCATCATTCACATCAGGCAATGCTTCTTGTGAAAAGCAAACCCAGAACTGATGTGTGTTTTTTATAGCGCAGGGCAGCTGTAACCAACACCTCCAATCTCATCTCATTGATTGGACTCCAGAATTTTTGCATGGTATGTTCAATAAAAACATGGTAACATTTAATTCTTTATGTGTTATTAGTTTAAGCAGAATGTGATTGTCTATTGTTGTGACTTAGATGAAGATCAGATCACGTTTTATGACCAATTTGTGCAGAAATCCATATAATTCCAAAGGGTTCACATACTTTGTCTTGCAACTGTATATAGAAAGTATATTAGTGGTATATCACACCCCTGATTCAATCAGATTTTTTGGGGGGGCAACTGGTATTTCACACCAGTAGAAATTATTTGTTCCAAAAGCGTTTGTCACTTTGAAAGCTGAGGTAACGCAGCAAAACCGCAAACAATTGCTGCAGTACCTAAATGCACTATTCAGAAAGTATATTATTGGTATATAACACCCCTGCTACAATCAGTTTTTTGGGGGGGGCAACTGGTATATCACACCAGTAGAAATAATTTGTTCCAATAGCATTTGGCACTCTGTGTAGCTGCAGTATCGCAGCAGAACCGCACACAACTGCTGCACAATACAAATGCACTATAATATACTTTCTATGTTAGAAAGTATATTATAAGTATATTACACCCCTCAGTATGTCACACCTATCCATAGCACACCTATACCAGTCCTTAAAAGGACTTTTGTGGCCCTATTAGTGAGCGTTTGTTGTCCCTAACAGTCTGTCCCTGCTCCACACAGCAACCTCTCCCTACACTGGTAAAAGAAAGAATGTGAAATGGCGGCCAGATCAGGTTTATTTATAAGGTGTGTCCATGTGCTGAAACATCTCAATTGGCTGTCCTCTACCACCTGATGGATGTATCATGGGTCAAAGTTCTTCACAATGTAAAAGCCACCGTGAACGAGCAAAGTTCCCCGCGAAACGACCACCGGGCGAACTGCAAGTCCATCTCTAGCGGCAATACCTAATAAGTATACATTTTTTTTATTTACTAAAATTTTACACAATAACAGCATTTTTTTAAAAAAAAAAAAACGATGTTTTAGTTTCTCCATATTCTGAGCCATAGTTCTTTAGTTTTTTGGGTGATTGTCTTAGGTAGGGGCTCATTTACGGTGGGATGAGGTGATGGTTAGATTGGTACTATTTTGGGGGGTATATGCCTTTTTGATCGCTTGGTGTTGCACTTTTAGTGATGTAGGGTGACAAATTGTTTATTTAGCACAATTTTTTTTATTTTTTTTATTTTTTTATCGGTGTTAGGTTAGGTTATGTGATATTTTTATAGAGCCTGTCGATAAAGATGCGATGAAACCTAATATATCTACTATTCTTTTTTCCCTGTTTTTTTAAATCCCTATATTTTGGCAAAAGGATATATATTTTTTTTCACTTTTCTTTTTCCGTCCCACTCTGGGACTTCAACTTTTGGGGGTCTGATCCCCATTGCAATGCATGACAATACTTCTGTATTGTCATGCATTGGCTATAAGTGCATTACACACTGTAATACACTTACAGCCTTCCTGCATGTGAGATCCAGAGGGCTGGATCTTACAGGCTCTCCCGGAAGGGAGCCACAATGCCTAAGAAAGGCATCGTGCTGCCTTCCATGGCATCGGGTCCCCGTCACAGCAGCGCGGGGACCCAATAGCCGCTTCTACCCTGCACAGACATCGCATGTGCTACGATCAGCGCTTACCACGGCTGCGCAGGGTTTAATGCATCAGTGATTTCACCGATAGCGGCGCTTGCAGCAGGGGTCCGGCTATTAGTGACTACCGGACCCCTGCCGCTGATCGGGCGGGCGCAGCTCCTGCACCTGCCCTATCACCATGACGTACATCTACTTCTCTGGTCTTTAAGTCACAGCCAGAGATGACGTACATGTACGTCATGGGTCCTTAAGGGGTTAAGGAACAGGACATTTTTTGCAAATCCTAAGGGCTGGATCTCACAGGCTTCCATAGAAGGCAAGCCCCAATGCCTATGGAAGGCGTTGGGCTTGCCTTCTCTGCTATCAGTTCCCCGCCACTGCAGCGCGAGGAACTGATGGGGAAGCAGAGGGCACCAGTACCCTCCTCATGCCATGTTCCGCTTTGACCGCCGCATGCAAGGGGTTAATACGCCGGTATCAATGTTTTCACCGATGCCGGGTATGCAGCAGGGGCCCGGATGTCAGTGACTGCCGGGCCTGTGCCGCTGATCAGGTGGGCGCAGCTCTTGCACCTGCCCAATCAGCCCGCCGTACATGTATGGCACTGGTCTTTAAGTCATGTTTACCAGCGCCGTACATGTACGGTGAGGGTCCTTAAGGGGTTAAAAAATCCCACTGACAATAGAACAATTAATGTTATTGACCATGAAACATTTGATGTGTGTACCTCACAGTAGTGAAAACTTCCATCAGTACCCACGGGAGTAACAATAATGATGATGGTCATTTCATGTATGGATAGTTAGTGGTGGTGGCTATGCCCTTGCCCAACTTTACCAATACAATGTGTTTTTCAATATGACAATGTCACCAGGAAAAAATCTACTCAGATTTTATGTATCATCCAGTGCTGGGAAAAGGTAGTATTTATTACGTTTTAAATCAGATCGGTGACAGTAAAATACAGGCATTGAGGTAGTCAAAGCTGGAAGTTTTTGCAGAGGCTCTCATCTTAGGATCACAAAGGAGGTCACAAAGTGGTGAATCCCCTTTAACATGTTCATGTAGTGCCCTGGAGCAGGGATACTTTGAAGTCTAGACATTTGTGGGCAAAACCCGCTCTTTATATATAATATAAAGGCTATATACAGCTTCTGAGGCCTTTTTTATGATTGTGTATGTATGTAAAATATATACCCTGCTTGTTTGCATTGTATTTGCTCAGCTCTATGGAAAGGGTTAGTGAACACTGAGAAACTTATGGGACTTTCTAGCTAATAATAAGAAAATGAGAAGCTGGCAATTTTTCATAGCTACCATAGGGTTTAAAGATGAGCATGTTTTGGAGTCATTGTCATTGAGTACCATTGAAGCTCTAATGCAAGTCTATAAGAGACAAGAGTTGTAACATTGTAACTGTTTGTGCTGAGTTTTTCCAATCCACCCCTCTCAATAGAAGGTTCTAGTTCAGCCAGAAACTGTATATAAGGAGAGCAGTCAGAGACCCTAGTGTTCTGTAGTTAGGGAACAGTGCTTAGAATAGAAGACTCTGCCAGACTACTTGGGTGGCAGTGACAGTTAGCTCAGGTATTTCCTCAGCATCAAACCCTTCATTTGCCAGGGAGGAGACTGGAGGAGCCAACTCTATGCCATGTCTGTATTTATTGTACCTGAATTCCTCCATTAAAGAAGCACACTGGTTTAAGGCAGACCCTGACTCTCTGGATTTGTTTCCCACTGGGGTGTACCACACCTTACCATCCCTTCTGGATAGTAGCAACACATGGTGACACCTCACTGGTGTCCAGGGGACCCAGCGTAGCATTGGGGCCACTCCAAACTCGGTCACTGCATTTATATGGTATAGGGGAAGATTTGTCATGACCAGACTTACGTTATCCTGACCACATGCTACATAAAACTAACAGTCTTCCTCATTACGATGAACTCTATTTTGCTCCACTCAAACATACCTCTGTCAACATACAGACTTTTTTTTTGGCCGTGCTCCTGATTAAGCTTCATTTTGGCAATTACTTGTATTGTGATTAAACCATATAGGACATCTTTCTCATACTTTTACCACCTGTTGCTCCAGCTGTCTTCCTGCTATTGTTTTCTCTGTTTGACCACACACACACTCTATCGGTTTGCAAATATTTTATGGCTGGGAGGTAATTTATTAACATAAACGATTTAAATAAATGGATTTTTTTTTTTCCATATGTCATTGTAAATGGATTTTTGGATTGCAGGCTACCCCTGTTTGACAGGTATGTAAGGTAACGTGTCTTCTATATTTTGCCACTATAAATCATACATAAATCTCACAATGATAGGCTAAAATTATGACAGTGCTATATTTGGTATTGATAAAATATTTGATTTATGTTGCAAATCAAATCTTTGTTGCATCTAAGTCATAAGAGATATAGGAGATATGGAATGGAACTACTATACTGCATGTAACTATCCTATATCAATGAATGAGCATGTATAAACAACTCTTGTGGACTTTCAGGACCATGATCCATTCCTTATATCTCCAGAAACTGCCCCTTTCCCACTCTTCTGTGTTCCCATCATCAAACTCTCCCCTCTGCAATCTATCCGTAATGCAGAAGCCAGGCTAATCTCTCTATCCATCTGAAACACCAGTGCCTCTGTCCTGTGCCAGTCACTTCACTGTTTGCCTATCACTGTAGAATTCAGTTCAAACTGAAGTCACTGAAAAGAAGGAAAAGGCAGTTACTAAATGTTTTTTAGCTCTGTATATACAAAAGAAGAGAAAGGATCTAATATCTGTGGCACAGGGGCTGTTAGTACATCCAGTAATATACTCAATTGGCTAACTGTAGATATGGTCCAAGAGAAGTTAAATAGGGTAAATGTGAACAAGGATCTAGGTCCAGATGGATTACACCCAAGAATGCTTAAAGAGCTCAGTTCAGTCATTGCTGAGCCCCTGTTTATAATTTTTAAAGATTCTCTAGGTATTGGTACAGTGCCAAGTGATTGGCACTAGGCAAACGTGGTGCCCATATTCAAAAAAGGATCAAGGTCCTCCACAGGTAATTATAGACCTATAGGCTTGAAAAGTATAGTCTGTAATTGGATTGAAAACTGGCTGAAGGACAGTGTCCAGAGAGCTGTGGTCAATGATTCCTATTCAGAATGCTCCCGCGTTATAAGTGGTGTACCCCAAGGTTCAGTGCTGGGCCCTTTATTATTTTATTTATTTATTAATGATATTTAGGAGGGGATTAAGAGCACCAAATCTATTTTTGCAGATTAAACTAAGATGTGTAGAACTTTACAGTCTATGGAAGATGTCCATAAAATACAAGCTGACTCTAACACTCTGAGTGATTGGGCATCAACTTGGCAAATGAGGTTCAATGTGGACGAATGTAAAGTTATGCATCTTGGTAGTAATAATCTCTGTGCTTCATATGTCCTATGTGATATAGCACTGGGAGAGTCACTTATAAAGAAGGGTGTCCTTGTGGATGGTAGACTAAATTACAGCATACAATGTCAATCAGCTGTTTCTAAGGCCACCAGGATATTGTCATGCATTGAACGAGGCATAGTCTCGCAGGGCAGGGGTGTAATATTACCACTTTACAAAGCGTTGGTGCGGCCTCACCTGGAATATGCAGTTAAGTTCTGGGCACCAGTCTATAGAAAGGATGCTTTGGAACTGGTAAAAGTGCAAAGGAGAGTGACTAAACTGATGAGGGGTATGGAGGGTCTTAGTTATGAAGAAAGATTAAAATAATTGAAGTTATTTAGTCTTGAGAAGAGACGTCTAAGGAGGAACATGATTAACCTATACAAATATCTAAATGGGCTATACAAAAAATATGGTGAAAAGCTGTTCCATTTAAAATGCGCTCAAAAGACAAGGGGGCACTGCCTCCGATTAGAGAAGAAAAAGTTCAGTCTCCAGAAGCGTCAAAGCTTTACTGTAAGAACTGTGAAGCTGTGGAATAGGCTACCTCAGAACGTGGTCACAGCAAGAACAGTAGACAGTTTCAAAAATGGTTTAGACGAATTCTTAAAAGTAAAAAACATTAATGCTTATGAAAACATGTAGAAATCTGAGTCTCAATTCCTTTTGGGATTCTCATCCCCACCTATCCCTTGGTTGAACTTGATGGATGTAAGTCTTTATTCAACCGTATTAACTATGTAACTATGTAACTATGTGCTGCACCTCCTACATCTCCTCCCTCATGTCTGTCTACCACCCTACCTGTGTTCTTCATTCTGCCAACAATCCAAGATTATGATCTTTCATAATCCAGACCTCCCACTTTCATCTCCCACATTTCTCTTGAACTGCACCAGTTCTCTGGAATGTGCCACCTAGACAGTGAGAGTATTTGTCAATATCCACAGTTTTAAAAAGGTTGTCCACCTCCAGGGGCCTTTTTTGCAGACCTGCTCTGTGCCACCGAGTTCTGGCTGCTTCGGTCTCCTACTGCTGCTGCCGTTCTCTGGTCGGTCCTGCTCATCAACATCAGGGATCACATGTGCTGTTGCAGTCAATGACTGATCACAGAGGTGAACTGTCCCCCATGTGTCTTGTGAGTAATTGATGTGGTGCATGAGGGACACATCATTGCTGCAGCCATTCATTGTCCCACATGTGTCCCCGGTCAAACCGAATGTTGATAAGTGGAAACGGTTCAAGCTAGTGAGGAACTTAAGGAGCTGGAACTTGGCAAGAAGTCAAATGTGCTGTTGCAGCCAGTGACTAGCCACATAGGTGATGTGTCCCTCATATATCACATGAACAATTGATGTGATGTAGTGGCACACATGACTCTGGTCAAATGGATATTGATGAGTGTAGGCAATGAGTGAATGAAGGAGATGGAACTTGGTGGCAGAGATAAGGCGAGTATACATCCCTCTGCAGGTCCAACAATGTGAATTTGGGGGGGGGGGGGTGCTATAAAAACACATTTTTAGACAGTCCTATTACATTCCCTAATGTAACCCAATTTCTGCTTACACAATTATTCCTCAGAATTCAACTCTTTGATTTAACATATACCCCATACTGTAGGCCTGATATCTGCCAGTACTGCCCGTGAGGCATGCACATGTGCTCCTTCTGGCTCTTAAAGGGCCAGCACATGCATCGTAATCTTCCACAGCCAATGGATGGTCACCCAGGGATAATTATGGCACCTTCCCCTGTGGGAACGTGTCTAAGCATTAGGTTCCAGTTCGCTATTTCTTGCATTGCTTTCTTTTTCTTTTTTTTTTTGCTGTATACCAATTCCTGCCTATTTCCTGGATTATGAAACTTCGCTGTCTGTCCTAAATTCTTTCTGATATCCACAATGACCCTGAGTTGCCTGCCATGACCTTGGGCTGTTTCCTGGATTGCATATACCCTGCCTGCCCTGATCTTGGCCTGTTCCTGACTATGGTTTTTTCCTGGTCCCTCTATGTTCCAGACTGGTGTATTTTTAGCCCCATGGGTCAACAGTCACTTGAACAAAGACTACTACTCAAAAATAGCTGCTTGGTTGTTCCCCTGTAGTGAAGTATAGATCCCTATATAGGGGTTAAAGGATAAATACCAGAATACCAGGGGAGGGCCACAAATCTGTTCAAGTGGCGCAGTGGGTCTGTACGTGTTGCATAACAGTGATCCGCCATCCATACTGCACTTATTACTGGGCTGTGAAAATGGGAAAATATTTTTACCTACTGTATTCACATAATATATCTGTCCTTTGAAGGAACCACTGCTGGCTCATAATATAACCTTTAAGTAATTAGCTTGATAATTATCTTAAAGTTATTTTAAAATGTCAATGTGCATTTAGTAGTCTTGCTTTCAAATTGTGGCTATATTTTATTAATACTAATAGATTTGATGACACAATGTCAAATTTGTAATGGGCATTCCAGTATAGAGATTATGTCTATCTACAGTATATGAGTGTCTAGGTATTTTGTCACCGTTGCATTTTTTGTCAATATGTTAATAGTATAAAAATAAATTAAAAGGGTTATACAATACTAAAAACTGCCCCCCATATGCCTCGGCTCTTCTCAATGAATATACTCACCCAGGTCCCCGCTCCGCTCCTGGTCGCTGCATCGCCGCTGCCTCGCCGCTGCCTCGCCGCTGCCTCTCCCTGTGCGCGAATGAAAACATCCGGAGTCCGGGGGCGAGGGGGGGCGAGCCACCCTAACATCGCAGGTTACATCCCCGCCTGCCAATGGCTGCTCCCCCTGACACCGGACCAGGAGCGGCGCAGGGAGTGCAAAGCAGGGTAAGTTTATTCAGTTTGAAGAGCCCGGCATATGGGGGGCAGTTATTCCTCTACCAGGAATAAAAGAATCTGTTTCAGCGCATAAGCGGTGAGTGCTGTCCTTTTGTCTATTATCTGTGCAACAGTGTTGGCTGGCTTACCATACTCCTCATATAGGCTGGCTGCCTGTGCTATTGTGTACTGGCTGCAGTTGACATATTCCCATGTATGCTGGTTGCTTGTGTTGTGCATGATAGCTGTGGACTTTTGTAGGTATGTGTAAACAGTTTTCTGTGTCTTGTATACTCTCACGTGGGGCTAATGGTTCCCTGGTAGAGTGTCTGAACACCATGTGGCAGGGGTCTTCATTGCTTTGCTATTTAGATCTCTGGGTGGTATGCCTGAGAGACCAGTCTGTCTTTTGTTTCCAGGAAAGCTGTGTGCGGGGTGCTTGCTGTCCTGACCAGAGTGTTTGTACTTTGGCCTTGACTCATGTGGTCAGCCTGATCGTTCATTGTGTGTATTATTATCCGCATGGGTTCCAGTTTATGCTTTGATCCTGATTCTGTGTCTGGTTTCATGTCTGTTTTATATGCTCAGGTCCTGGCTGTGTGAAAAGGTCCCTGCAGTTATTACTATGGTGCTTGGACTTGGTAACATAAGGACAGTCGACCAGCCGGGGGCTTTTCTTTCACAATAAGATTTTTATCTATTGCTGTGCTTGCATGTCCACATAATGCTTAGCTGGACAAGAGACATGCAAGCTAGTCTCCTTTCCAAAAGGAAAATAAATTGTCTCATGCCAGGAACCCAGCTCTTTCTGGGGAAAGAAAGAAAACTTGCTTGGCTGCCTGAGGAGTATTGTAAGCTTATCAACGCTTCTCTGGTTTTAATCAGAAAAATATCTCAAAATTAGCACATCTTATGTCTGCTGGCATAAAACAGGCTTAGAAAATCTAATTTAAACATATTTTCCAGAAATCCAGAGGGGCATTGCCTGGTCTACAATACTCTGAACATGTACTGTGCCTGCTCTCCATAATGAGAAAGAGTACCTTCAAAATGATGCATATATTCTATTGCCCAGAAATCCAGAATAGCATTTTATGCTCTTTCTCACACTCTTTCTCAGCTTAGAATATGTCCACAAAATATATACGTTCTTGGAGAGACAGGTATAATTGATTTGTATACGAATCAAACTTGGAGGTGTTATTCAGTCAGTGTATAGTGGATTTACCCAGTGGCGGCGTTATATGGTCACTATATGGTCTATTATTTATTCACTGTATAGAGGTGTTATTCAGTCACTGTATGGTGGTATTGTCCAGTCACTGAATGGTGGTGTTATGCATTCACAGTATTGGGTGGGTTTGGAGTAGAGCGGAGGATGGGAGTGGTAGTGGCTCTGGCTGTAACGGTCAATCACAGTGGAAATCCTCTAGCTAATGCTCGATAGGGCCAGGGCACTGATAGGAGGAACCACCTTTCTTCCTTCCGGGCACACACTGATGTTGGGGCTCATGCCTGATGGTAGTTGGGGTGCTCTTGATGTTATAGCTTTGGTGACAGTGTGAGGCAGGAGGTGTAGGTTGCAATGGCCGACGTATGGTGCAGGAGTCAGTAGCCAGGCCGGTTGAAAGTAAACGTCTCTCTTTCAAAACACTGTTCCAAATAATTCACAGTGCTAATTCTCCCAGGCAGCAATATATACATTTGAGTAAGGAAGAAAATGATAGTGTCCTTTACTCTCTATCTTTCCACAGTCTCTCTCTGCAGAATCTATGGCTGGAAATATTACTCTTGCAATGGTGGCTGTAATTTTTAACTGAAGGATAAAGGGTTAAGATATGACTTACCAGGTAGTGTCCAAGTGTTAATGGTGTCTAAGCAATGTCCCTCTCACCGCAGTAAAGTCAGTAATTTACTGACCAAAGTGCTCGGGTGCTCTGGCCGAACACATCAGGATACTGGAAGTCAATGGGGGAACCCGCGCATTAAAATGAGGGGAGGGTGCCTGGTTCATAGGAAAATGTCAGAAATTGATGGAAACGCCACCGAAATGGTTCAGGAACAGCATGGGGAGGATGTCCGGATGCATCTTGGACTCCCAGGTCGCTGCTGGGAACGATGTTGTCCGAGTAGTACGCCAATTTTACAGACTGACAATAATACACACAAACAAGAAGATAAAAGCGATTTTAGAGGAAAAATTGTTAGGAAACATTCTTTCCTGTATATTTACTTGTATATAAAGTGCAAATGTTGCCAAAAATTACAAGGATGAGGCACTCCGATACAACCTGTATATCACATAAAGGAGGGCCTCATTCACATTGTGGTACAATTGTTCATGTAGTAGGAATCCTACACTCATAAAGCCTATGCAGTGAAAGGGCTGCCAAAAATTACAAGGAATCGGCACTCCAATACACCCTTTGTTACAAATAAAGGAGGGCATCATACCCAGCCTTGAACAATTATGATTGATGGCCTGCTGGTTACCCTCAAAAACATTTTGAGCAAGGCCCTGCTGATCTGACCATCTAAAACATTATGGGAGAGATCCTGCTGACCTGGGGCCGATCGCCTATAGGGATGTCTGCCCTATCAACCTGCAGGTGAGCTGACCCTGTAAAAGATTTTAGGTACGAGCCTGCAGGTAAGCTGACCCTCTAAAACATTATATGAGAGGGCTTGCAGATGAGCTGACCCTGTAAAAGATTGTAGGCGAAGGCATGCTGGTGAGCTGACCCTGTAAAAAATGTATATGCGAGGGCCTGCTGGTGAGCTAACCCTGTAAAACATTGTAGGTGAGGGCCTGCTGGTGAGCTGACCCTCTAAAAAATTATATACGAGGGCCTGCAGCTGAGCTGACCCATTATATGCGACGAATAAGCATGTTGATATGATGGAAGAGGAGAAGGAGGATGAGAAAAGAAAGATTCAACCATATATCCTTGTTTGTGGTAGAAGGGGTGCAATATAAACAACTCATTTAAAGTGCCTTTATATTTATCAGCTTTCCTCTGGTGGACTCGAGAAGGCATTGTCAATCCAGGCCTTGTTCATTTTTATAAGAGTCAACCTGTCAGCATTTTCAGTTGACAGGCAAATACGCTTATCTGTTATAATGCCACCAGCAGCAGTAAATACCCGCCTTGACAAAACTCTGGCGGAAGGGCAGACCAGCACCTCCAAGGCGTAGAGCGCCAGTTCGTGCCACGAGTCCAGCTTGGACACCCAGTAGTTGATCATTAAGGACGCCGGTCTGCTATTTACTCCTTCATAATCTTCCAAAAATGTTCCCTCCTTGTGACACTAGGCTGCTCATCATGGTGAGGGTGCTGACGGGATGTCATTGAAACTGTCCCAGTCTTTGGAGAGTGTTGACCTGCCTCTTTTGGAACTGTTGTGTGTTCCCCTCGTCTCCCCTCCTAGGTTGGCCAAGGAACTACGAACTCTCCTGCCAGTGGAGCAATTTTTCAACACGGATCTTCTGGTATTGCACCATTATGCTTGTCTTCTCTACCAGAGGAATGAGAGATGGGGTCGAGAAGGTTGAACAACCAGTAGTCAGTGTTGTCAAAAATGTGTATAACGTGCGGGTCATGGGAAAAGCAGCCTAACATGAAGTCATCCATGTGTGCCAGAATACCAACACGCAAGACTTTACTGTCATCATCAGGAGGATCACTCTCAATCTCCTTTTCCTCCTCTTCTGCCCACCCACGCAGAACAGGTGGAATTAAACTTCAATGTGTACTACCCTCTGTAGTGGAGGCAACCGTCTCCTGCTCCTCCTTTTCCTCTTCATAGTCCAATTTGCGCTGAGAAGACAAACTCAGGGTAGTCTGGCTATCACCCTAAGTAATGTCTTCCCCTATTTCCACCTCTTCCACATGCAAAGCGTTGTCCTTAATTGTGAGCAGCGAGCGTTTGAGTAGTGGGATGGTTACGCTGATAATAGCATTATCGCCGCTCACCACCTGTGTTGATTCCTCACAGAGGTCAGACATCCATGCCCATTCCTCACTTGTGAATAGCAGGAAGCTAACTGGAAATGTTGCAGCTGGTATTCCACTACTGCCCTCTTCTGCTCACAAAGCCTGGCCAACATGTGGAACGTAGAGTTCCAGCGCGTTCTCAGGTAGCACAACAGACAGTGAGCTGGCAATTTCAAGTGCTTTTGCAGCATTGACAGACCGGCTGAAGCTGTCGATGACTTGCAGAAATGTGCACACAGGCAGCGCACCTTCACCAGCAGCACAGGCAAATTCAGCTAGGTTTTGAGAAAATGCTGAACCACTAAGTTGTTTAAGACGTGGGCTAGGCATGGGATGTGTGTGAACTTGCCGAGCTCCAAAGCCGCCACCAAGTTACGGCCATTATCAGACACAACCATGCCTGATTCTAGGTTGAGTGGCGAGAGCCACAGTTCAGTCTGGTCTTTATTCTTATTCTTATTATTATTTATTATTAAAGCGCCATTCATTCCATAGCACTGTACATATGAGAAGAGGTATACATACATAATACAGACAATTGCACTAATCATAAACAAGACGAGTTACAAACTGGTACAGAAAGAGAGAGAGCCCTGCCCGTGAAGGCTTAAAGTTTATATGTAAGATCCCCTGCCATAGCTCTGCAGAGGTCTGCTGTTTGTCCCCTAAGTATATCAGCTTCAGTACAACATTCACCCAGTATTCCGTCAGGGAAATGTAGAGTCGCTGGCCGAATGCATTTGTCCATGTGTCCGTGGTTAAGTGGACCTTCCCAGTAACTGCATTGGTCAGGAAATGTGTGATGTTACGGGACACATGTTGGTGTAAGGAGGGCATGGCACACCTTGAAAAATAGTGGCGGCTGGGGACTGCATAAAGCGGGACGGCCGCCGACATGAGGCTGCAGAAGGTCTCAGTGTCCACAAGCCTAAATGGCAATATTTCCAGGGCCAGTAATTTTGAAAACTGTGCATTTAGTGCTATGGCCTGTAGGTGGGTGGCTGGGTATTTGTGTTTGTGTTCAAAGGCCTGGGGTAAGGACATTTGGATGCTGAGCTGGGATACGGAAATGGATATGGTCGCTCATGGTGCTTGTGAAGGTCCAGGTGCAGGGCAGGAGGCATCTGGGCCTGCGCCTTTGACAGGGGATTGTCAAGCACGTAACACAGGGGAAGAGGAGGCAGTGGTGTGACCCGCAGAGACTGATTGTGGAACCAGGTGCTCCGCCCACCTATTAGGGTGCTTTGATGCCATGTGGTGGATCATGCTGGTGCTGGTGAGGTTGCTGGTTTTCACACCCCTGCTCATTTTGGTACAGCACAGGTTGCAAATGACAATTCTTTTATCGTCCGCACTTTCAAAAAAAATATATATAAATAAATAAATAATAAAAAATCGACAGACTGCGGAACATCTACCCCTTGGCAAGGGAGATTGCCGCAAGGGGGGCTCCAGGGAACAGTTGTGGGCCTGTTTGGTGTGGCCCACCTTCTCCCTTTTGCCACCCCACTCCCTCTTCCAACCTGTTGCGGTGCAGCAGACCCCTCCCCCCTGCTGTCCTCGCTCAGCTTGCCACCTTCCCAGGTTGTGTCAGTGACTTCATCGTCCACCACCCCCTCTTCCACTTCCTCACTATAGTTATCCTCCTGATTTGTTGACCTAACAACCTCAGTTATTGACAACTATTTCTCATCCTCATCATGAACCTCTTGAGACACTAATTGCGGTTGACTTATTGGAAACTGTGTCTCACTGTTGATGCTCAAGAGTTTGGGAATCAGGGCACAATATCTCCACATGTCCCTCTTCAAGCGGGCTTGTCGAGAGGCCCAAATCAAGGAATGGCGATGAAAAGAGCTCCTCGGAATATCCGAGTGTGGGATCACTTGTTTGCCAAGACTCTCCATAGTGGGAGAAAGGAGTATCATGGTGAGGATTCTGTTGACCAGACTCTTGGCTACTGAGACTGGATTTTGTGGAAGACAGGGTGGTGCTTAACCGACTGGAAGCATTATCTGCTGCAATCCAGCCAACCACCTCGTCACACTTGTTTGACTTCCAGAGTGGTGTACTGCGCTGCTCTGCAAACTAGGACATGAAGCTAGGTATCGTGGATGAGTGTGTTTATTGTGCTCTGGCAGCAGGCACAGTTTAACCGCGCCCAGAGCCACGGCCTCTGCGTGAACCATCAGTAGCACGGCCACTTCCCTGTCCCTTCCTGTTCGCCTTGCGCATATTAAATTGTATACAGTAAAGAACAGAAGTATTTGAACACCCTGTGTTTTTGCAAGTTATTCCACATTGCACCACATTCACATTGTAGGTGCATTACCACTCTGAGAGACAGAATAAAAAAAAATAATTCAGGAAATCACATTGCATGATTTTTTAATAATTTATTTGTCTTGCACTGCTGAACATAAGTATTTGAACACCTGAGAAAGAGCAAGAATTCTGGCTCTCAAAGACCTGTTACTGTGCCTTTAAAAAGTCCACCTCTACTCCACTCATTCATCTAACTTAGTAGCACCTGTCTGAGCTCTTTAAAGACACCTGTCCACCCCACAGTCAGTCAGATGCCAACTACTACCATGAGCAAGACCAAAGAGCTGTAAAAAGACACAAGAGACAAAATTGTGGACCTCCACAAGGCTGGAAAGCGCTACGAGGCAATTGCCAAGCAGCTTGGTGAAAATAGATCAACTGTTGGAGCACTTGTTAGAAAATGAAAGAGGCTAAAGACGATTGTCAGTCTCGCTCGGACTTGGGCTCCATGCAAGATCTCACCTCATGGGGTATCACTAATGATAAAAAAGGTGATGAATCAGCCCAGAACTACAAGGGAGGAGCTGGTCAATGACATGAAGAGAGCTGGGACCACAAAAGTCACTGTCGGTAGAACACTACGCCGCCATGGTTTCAATTAATGCATTGCACGGAAGGTTCCCCTGCTCAAGTCATCAAATGTCCAGGCCCATCTGAAGTTTGCCAATGACCATCTGGATGATCCAGAGGAGGCATGGGAAAAAGTAATGTGGTCAGATGAAACAAAAGTAGAACTTTTTGGTCTAAACTTCACTTGTCGTGCTTGGAGTAAAAAGGGTGAGTTGCATCCCAAGAACACCATCCCTACTGTGAAGCATTGGGGTGGTAACATCATGCTTTGGGGGTGCTTTTCTGCGAAGGGTACAGGACGACTGCACTGTTTTACGGAGAAGACGAATGAGGCCATTTATTGTGAGATTTTGAGCAACAACCTCCTTCCCTTAGTTAGAGCATTGAAAATGGGGCGTGGCTGAGTCTTTCAACATGACAACGACCCAAAGCACACAGCCAGGATAACCAAGGAGTGGCTCCGTAAGAAGCATATAAAGGTTCTGGAGTGGTCTAGCCAGTATCCAGACCTAAATCCAATAGAACATCTTTCGAGGGAGCTGAAACTCAGTGTTGCTCAGCGACAGCCCCTAAACCTGACAGATCTAGAGGAGATCTGTGGGGAGGAGTAGGCCAAAATCCCTGTTGCAGTGTGTGCAAACCTGGTCAAGAACTACAGGAAATGTTTGACCTCTGTAATTGCAAACAAAGGCTTCTGTACCAAATATTAACACAGATTTTCTCAGGTGTTCAAATACTTATGTTAAGCAGTGCAAGACAAATACATACTTTAAAAATCATACAATGTGATTTCATGATTTAAAAAAAAAAAATCTGTCTCTTAGAGTGGGAATGCACCTACAATGTTAATTTCAGACCCCTCCATGATTTCTAAGAGGGAGAACTTGCAAAATCACTGGGTTTTCAACCAGTTCTTCTGTTCCTCACTGTCACACGTACAGTAGCACAGGTTTTTTAAGTGTATGTGCAAATAAAGTACACAGAATGTCACAGAAATTTTTAGGATGTGCACACGTTAAATATAGGTATAGCGTAAGTAATGTCACTCTCACCAGCGGCTAATAAAAAATTGCACTGAATGAATGTCACTGATATTTAGGATGCGCAAACGTTATACAGGAGGCATAGCGCAAGTAATGTCGCTATAACCAGCGGCTAATAAAAAATTGCACTGAATGAATGTCACTGATATTTAGGATGCGCAAACATTATATAGGAGTATAGCGCAAGTAATGTCGCTGTCACCAGCGGTTAATAAAAAATTGCACTGATTGAATGTCACTGATATTTAGGATGCGCAAATATTATACAGTAAGTATAGTGCAAGTAATGTTGCTGTCACCAGCAGCTAATAAAAAATTACACTGACGGAATGTCACTGATATTTAGGATGCGCAAACGTTATACAGGAGGTATAGTGCAAGTATTGTCGCTGTCAACAGCGGCTAATAAAAAATTACACTGATTGAATGTCACTGATATTTAGGATGCGCAAATATTATACAGTAAGTATAGTGCAAGTAATGTCGCTGTCACCAGCGGCTAATAAAAAATTACACTGAAGAAATGTCACTGATATTTAGGATGCGCAAAGGTTATACAGGCGGTATAGCGCAAGTAATGTCGCTGTCACCAGCGGCTAATAAAAAATTACACTGAATTGATGTCATTGATATTTAGGATGCGCAAACGTTATGCAGGAGATGTAGCGCTGGTAATGTTGTTGTCCCCAGCGGCTAATAAAAAATTACACTGAAGGAATGTCACTGACATTTAGGATGCGCAAACATTATACAGAAGATCTAGTGCTCGTAATGTCGCTGTCACCAGCGGCCAAACAATTGCGCTTAATGTCACAGATATTTAGGCTGCGCAAATGTAAAATAAAAAATATGGCAGAGGTTGTGTCACTATCAGAAGTGGCACTAACAATTGCATGCAATTTAGTGCAGGTTGCGTTAATAATTATATTGCTGCCAGATACAACAATAGTCCTTAAAAGGACGTTTGGGTCTCTAACAATTCCAAGCAATTTAGCGCAGGTTGCGCTAATAATTATATTGCTGCCAGTCATACAATAGTCAACAAGTTTTTTTACTAAAATACTACTATTTCACTCCCTACATTATCTGTCCCTTCTTCAGCACAGCTCTCCCTGACTAAGACTGAGCCGAACACGTGCCATAAGGTGCTATATAGCACCTGATGACGCATTCCAGCCAGCCAATCACTGCAATGCCAGTAGCCAACATGGCTACGGCATTACAGTGAGTGCCAGTACCTCCGCGCACATTTATTGGCTGTGTAAAGCATACTCATCCAACACTAATGTCTATTAAATACCATAATAAGCCCGAAAATTCCTTAAAGGTTGTTTCAGTATGTGTTCACGTCTGAATGGTATAGGCTGAATAATGCAGACCATACACCTTCCTCTCAGCTTTATGCAGGTATCAACAACATGTATTTCTAGGAAATTATTTAATTACTGGTTCAGTTGCATCCTTGCAATGTATGGTTTTAGTATTTTTACAATTTCTATGAGAAAGAATTTTTACACTCAGTGTACTTTATATTACTCTGGTATGCTGTGTGAGGGCAACACGTGGTTGCGCATGGACTAAAATACATGCTTTGAACAACGTGATATAATATGCCTCTCTATAATATGCCTACAGAGTGTACATGAGGACTATGAGGACTAGATGTATACTTATCATATACTTACATCAGGAATTCACCTTTGGCCTCCAAAATCATCCCTTGAAAAGGAGCAAATGCTTCATTTTAATACATTAAAATATGGAGTATAGTTATATCTCATTATTATGTCCCACATATACAGTTGAAAGAAAAAGTATGTGAACCCTTTGGAATGATATGGATTTCTGCACAAATTGGTCATAAAATGTGATCTGATCTTCATCAAAGTCACAACAATAGACAATCACAGTTTGCTTAAACTAATAACACACAAATAATTAAATGTTACCATGTTTTTATTGAACACACCATGTAAACATTCACAGTGCCAGGTGGAAAAGGTATGTGAACCCTTAGAATAATGACATCTCCAAGAGCTAATTGGAGTGAGGTGTCAGCCAACTGGAGTCCAATCAATGAGATGAGATTGGAGGTGTTGGTTACAGCTGCCCTGCCCTATAAAAAGCACACACCAGTTCTGGGTTTGCATTGACAGGAAGCATTGCCTGATGTGAATGATGCCTCGCACCAAAGAGCTCTCAGAAGACCTACGATTAAGAATTGGAGTATGCCGAAGTAGAACAACTGTACAGATTGAAAAAAAAAGACGAATATTCTAAAAAAACTAATATATTCGATATAGTGCTATATATTAATTTTTTATAATATTCTAAAACAAGAATATTTGAAAAAACGAATGTAGAGCAATTTACCTAATATAATTCTATATTTTTTTTTGTCTAATAGTTATGCATGCGGTGTGCCCCGGCATCCTCCATTGTAGGCATTTTTTACTGGGGATTGCCGTTATCTGCGGACCGCATGCGGAGGAATTGCTCCCCCGGTTATAGACACGCCACAGTGTCTGGGTTTGGAGCATCTCCACCTGTTTAGGCCAGTGAGTTTTTGTCTTTATGTGTATGGAATGTGCCACTTCATTGTGGTGGTAACGTTCTTTTGCCCATGGTAGCTTCTGTGTCACATGGTCTGTTGTGGGTTCGGCTCACAACTTAATTCTACCGCACAGTGCATTGGTGATACCACTATGGAGGCATGTGAGAGTCTGGCTGTGAGTTGGTTTCTAGCACTGTTTAGACCCTGTTCACACAACACGGGTAGTTGAGTGGTAGGACCCCATGCTTGCTGAGACACCATGACGTCATGCATGAGGGGCTCCGATATGTTCCTGACTGGAAGATATTGGCAAAGTTCTCAGCTTTTAACATCGGCTTGAGGAATAAGCTGGTATTGTCAGTTGCGTATCATTTAGGTGCATTTTTTTCTGTGATTTTTGTCTAAAAGTTTTAATTTTTTTCTCATCTGAAGTTCAGAAAAAAATTACGACTATATTGTTTTTTTTCCAATATTCGCTATATTGCTATATATACTTGTTTTACAATATTACGAGTATTCTGAAAAACAAATATAGCGCTATCTATAGCACTAGCTATATTGCTCTATATATTTGTTTTTTAGAATATTCGTCATTTTTTTCCATCTGAAGTCATGATTCCTCCCTGCTTAAGTAACTTAAGCAGGGAGGAATCATGACTTCAGATAAAAAAAATGACAAATATTCTAAAAAACTAATATATAGCACTATATTCCATAGTGCTATATATTCATTTTTGACCCACGTCTGTATTGATCGCATAATGTTTGCATATTACGCGATCATTAGCTTGCCAATTTTTCGAGTAAAAAAAATGTAGAATATAACGAATATTCGAATTCGCTAATATTTTATGAATATTCTACAAAATATTTGCAAAATATTGCGAATTTAAATATGACCCCAGCTGCTCATCACTAATCAGCAACAGATGCTTAAGCAAAAGAAACTACTTGTCCTTAGTCAGAGCTATAGCCAGGGACAAGTAATTTTTTATTTCCAAAACATGTAAGCATCTTTTCAGAACACTGTTGATGTTTTCTAGACTGTGACAATAAGGCCCTGGATTTTATTGGGAGTGCTGAAAATTGTTTTCTTTTTAAACATAACTTCAACTGGACTGACATTTCATAGACATATCATAGATGTTAGATCTGACACGACTCATATTACTTCATTGTATCTGGACCCTCCTCACTTTGCAATCATTTGCCATGAATAAGAAACCTGTCTGTGAGTCTCTTGCTCTCAAGTCAAAGATTAATTGGTCATTTATTCTAATTTGTAGCTAATAGCCGATTGCTATTTTTATCATTAATTGCAACTTTTGATGGTGTGCAGTATTGATTTTCTGTGCCTGTCAGGTTGCTCTTTTCAGTAACATTCATTCACCAGTAATACCTGTCCTGTACCGTGGTCTTCAGAAGTGGAATCTAATTAAAAAGCACTGAGTGATTTAGTAAATATGACCAGACTTACTAATGTGCCCCTTTAATGAAATTTCAGCGTTCTATTGATTTAATAAGCCCTTGTGTGTTACATAATTAACGTGGGACTTTAATGCAAATGTAAACTCTGCTGGTCTGCAACATATTTCACCTGTTAATAGAGGTAATAATATTATAACAAGTCTGGTCCTATTATTTCCAAACCTAATCTAAGAGAAAATACAACTTTCCCCATTCGCTGTGCATATGTATAATTATTTGAATAGAGACAAGTTCATGCTCTTTTTAAAGTGTTTTAAGTTTTGTATTACTTTCTGGATATGTAATTTTCTGATTTGTTATTCATAAGCCTTATTTAGCTTTATGTAAAAGGTTGTTTGAAAATGCAGCACTTTTTGGCTCCTGTAATGACAGATCCAATATATCACTCACTATATCACTGGATGGTGGTGTAAATTTGTGTGTCCTACCACTGAATAGCATGCCCTAATAATATTATACTGATGCGCCAGCGTATACACAAATAAGATATGTTTCACATACCTGTGCAAAAATGTGGTCTGAAAATACATACATACGTATTTGATAGTTCAAGGAAATAAGTTTTTTTCATTTTCTTCATAACATTGCTAAGAATATTCAGTTTTGTGGCTTAACCACTTAAGGACCACAGGTTTATACCCCCCTAGTGACCAGGCCCTTTTTTACAAATCGGCACTTCACAACTTTAACGGTTTATTGCTCGGTCATACAACTTTAAACCCAAATGAATTTTACCTCCTTTTCTTCTCACAAATACAGCTTTCTTTTGGTGGTATTTGATTGCTGCTGAGATTTTTCGTTTTTATGATATTAATCAAAATAGACCGCAATTTTCTCAAGAAAAGTGTATTTTTAGCTTTTTCTGGTAAAATTGTTCAAATATAATTACATTTCTATACAAGTTTGTGTCAGAATTTATTTTGCTACATGTTTACAAACTATGGTACAAAAATGTGAATTTCCGCATTTTGAAGCACTTTCTGAGCACCTGTCATGTTTCTTGATAGAGACAAAAACATGGCTAAGACGCAAGGTAAGTCACCTCAAGAGTAAGTATAGGAGTATATGCTCCAAGAACCTCCCCAAATATGCTACTGCTATCTATAGTGGCAAACTTGCACAAATAATAAGAATCAAATAAACTGCCTTGATGATTGGTGATGAGTCACAAACCCCATTTCACTGCCTGCCCTGTGAGAGATCTGAGAAGATCGGATAGACTAGCAGTATGTGAGTCTATCTGACAGGTCTTTCTGTGTTTTCTTTCTGTTTGTTGTTGTGGGCAGGATCCCACCTCTCCACAGGTTCTGCTCGTTAGCCATTTTAGAGGCTCTATTTAAGTCCGCCTCTTACTGCTCACTTTGGTGTTGATATTTTCCTTCTGGAGTTCTATACTGGTTGTTTGTGGATCGTCTACTTCCCGTTCGTCTCAAGCTAAGTCCTCCTGTTTTCTCCTTTGTATGTGTGTTGCTGCTAGGTCTCAGGGAGATGCTGGTCCCTTCACGGTGGAAGGTACCGGCTGTCTCATTCCTTTCTCCCCAAGTTAGGGTTTTCTACAGTGTCAGCAGGGCTTAGGTTCCAGCATATGAGTACATTCACTATCAGGATTTACTCATACTGTAAGCAGTCGGGGAGAAGCTCAGGGATTGTTAGGAGGTTACCAATCCCTCCTCCCTAGCTTTAGGTCCTAGTCTGTTTACCTATTGCTGTTTGTTTACTTGGTGTCCCTCTTATCCCCACTTGCCGTGACACCCTAATGCAGTGTTTAACAAATATGATGTGCAAATGATATCAAAATGTTGTTTTGCAACCTCATTAATTCATCACAATCTCTAGTGCATAATTGTAACTAAACAATGGTGCCAAACGTGCAATTCCACAAAAAATCACCCCATTTTGGGCCATTACTGTCAAAGATTCCTTTTGGTACGTTTTCTGCATAATGGTTATGAGTTAAAGTGTCTCGTAAATTACGAAAATGCTTCCATGTGATCTGTGGGAATGTTGGCAAAAGCATAGCCAAATTTTTGTCAGTCTGGAGCACTGCCCATTGTTTCCTGAGGATTCCCTGGACAGTGCACCAATCATTGTTAAATGGAGTGATAAATCTTACCACAGAATCCTCTTGTTTTTATTTGTGAACAGCAATTCACGAGATGACTTTTTTGCTCTGTCATAACCCTCCTTTATGGTATGTGGTCGGTAACCTCTGTCCAAAAAGCATTTTGATAAATACGAGGATTGTCTCTCTAAATGATGCTCATCGCAGTAGATCCAGCCGCATTCTGGGAAATTGTCCAACTGGAATAGATTGAATGACCTTCGGGTAATGGGAAGATGTAGCATGCAGGTGACCCTTAGTTGGCAAGGCCCAGGAGCAGGCCCTGTGCCCTCACCTGTCCTCAATCTGCCTCTGTCCTTTTCTGTTCCCTCACCGCAAGAAGTATTATATGCTGTATGCGGGCAAGTAGTGATAAAGAGAGTGGCATGGGAGCTGGTGTTGAGAGCGGTCAGGCTCCAACCCAGAGACAGTTGAGGAGGACATCAGTGACGTACAGACACTACTAGCTGATGATGATGTAGCTGATTACACTTGGGAGCCGGGTGACAAAGTGGCTTCATCATCATTGGGAGAAGAGGGTGTCAGCTTGCCCGTGAGCCAGCAAGTCGCTATCGTGGCCAGGAGTCAGCAGGATGGCAGCAGTGGCAGGTCGGAAGCCAAACGTGCCCAGGGTAGACCATACGCTTCGCAGGAGCCTACCTGCCCAGGAAGTAGCGGTGCAGAGGCTCAAGGAGGCAATGGCAGTAGAAGTCAGTCAATGCATAGTGTTGGGGGTAAAATCACCTATCACGCTGTGGCAGTTTTTTTTTAAGCAGCTAAAGGAGGTGAACGTGTCCATATGTAGAATCTGTGGGCAGAGGGTGAAGCATGGCCAGGCTGCCAATGTTGGCACTACGGCCCTGCGTCAACATATGCAGCGCTGCCGTAAAGTGGCCTGGGAGAACCGTGGCTCCGATGTGGATCAAACTAGATGATCCATGGTACCACACCAACACTTTGACAAAAGAGACTGGTTTCTTCTGACTAACTGCCTCAGCTACTATTCTGATGCTGCCACCCACCTGATGCCGCACATCTGATGCCAAGTGCTCCTTCTTTCACCCACCATCTTCGGCGAGTACTGGTATTGCCACCACCTCCACACTATGTCACCTTGCCACTCTGTGGCCTCCTCATGCTGCTCCTACCTCCACTCTATGTCATCTAGCCACTCTGTGGCCTCCTGATGCTGTCGCCACCACCACACTATGTCGACTAGCCACTCTATGGCTTCCTGATGCTGCTGCCACCTACAGACTCTGTGATTGGGTTAATCTGTGGTCTCTTCATGCTGCTTTCACCTTGCCACTCTGTCACCTTGCCACTCTGTGGCTTCCTGATGCTGCTGCCACCTCCACACTCTGTCATTGTGCCATCTCTGCTGTACTCAAATGCCACAAGCTGTGACTTCATAAACTCAACCAGAATTCGTAGCTCTCAAAAGCCGAAATCATTGGAGCGATATCCAAACCACTGGACACCCAGCGGAGGCTCTGAAGAATAGAAAAATGGAATAACCAAGTATCCATAACTGATCATAACCTTGCACCTCGACCTGCCTCCCAAGAATAACCGCAAAGGGATGGGAGGGAGGGCCAATTTGCTTCCACTTGCAAGATGAAGTGACCGGAACAGAGAGGGGGTATATGTAACCTTCAGGATTCCTGCACCCCCCCCATGCTGTCTAAGGAGGATCCCCAGTAAATTAAACCTTAATGGCCCTAATCTGACACCTACTTAACCATTAACATGACCAGACCAGACTCCCTAAACGCCCTACGGGGAAAAGGGAGGGATGGGGAGGTAACACCTTTAACTCACCCTTGGCCCCTTTACCCAACCTTGACCCATAACAAAAAACACTGACAACTGTGTCACTTTTTTGCTGGATGGTGATCGGCTAAAGCTTCTTTGTTAAAGCGGCAAACCTTAATAAACGATAATATTGGAGCAATATGCCAAACGCGGGACTCCCAGTGGGCAAGTAAAACCTTAATCATCAGAGCGGTATGCCCCCGCTGGACTCTCAGCGGGCAAGTACGCCATCTGCTACCACTATATCTCCCTGTACTCAAATGCCGCCACGGAGGAGACCTGTTCTCCCAACAGGGCTCCGACCACCACCCAGCAGAACTGAGTCTGTTTAAACCTTTCTTACAGGCCGGAAAAGGAATTGTCCCAACTAACATCCAAGGGGAAGACGCCATCAGGTCCTATTAAAATACAAGGCCAATAAGAAAACGGGTTGCATCAAAAAGGGGGCGTAGATACCCGTGATGATAACATAGTCCAACCCCATTTAAAAATACTAGTCAGACCACAATGGAGTACTGTGTACAGTTCTGGTCTCCCGTGAACAAGCAGACATAGCAGAGCTGGAAGGGGTTCAGAAAAGGGGAACTAAAGTAATGACTGAAATGAGGGAACTATAGTACCCTGAAAGATTATCAAAAGTAGGATTATTCACTTTAGAAAAAAGACAACTGAGGGGGGATCTAATTACCATGGATAAATATCAGGGGTCATTACAGGGATCTCTCCCATCATCAATCTACCCACAAGGACTGAGACTGTGACAAGGGGACATCCTCTGCGTCTGGAGGAAAGAAGGTACACAAACATAGAAGAGGATTCTTTACGGTAAGAGCAGTGAGATTACGGAAATCTGTGCCTGAGGAGGCGGTGACGGTGAGTTCACCAAAAAAGTTCAAGAAGGGTCTAGATGTATTTCTGGAGTGTAATAATAATACAGGATATAGCTGCAAGAGAGGGTTTGTTGATCCAGAGGACTGTAACCACTACACTATATAGCTGCAACTTCCCAATAACGGTGATGAACTACCGCCCTTTGATCTATACCTTTGTATTGTTTTCCTAACACCTTCCCATATATGGCCCAGAGCAACCCACTTGGGAGATTACCACCAACCATCCTACCACCAACTTCCTGAAAAAGACAGGGATCATCATATGTAAGGACACATGAGGTCCTGAGCTCTGGAATTGACAAGGGGCATTACCACAGCATGGGTCACCAGCATCACCGCGCCCCTGGTACAACTCTATACCAAACACCTCCGGAAGAAGTTATGACCACCTGAATTCCCGGATCCCTTTCCAAAAGACTTCCACCTCTCGACAACCAAAAAACACCCACCAGGCCTGTGGTCCTCTCTCCTCACAGAAGATATACGAAAGGCCAACACTCAAACCGCTGAACGCTACAAACCTGAAAGAAAAAACAATTAGCCCAAGCAGCAACACACATAGAGGATTTTTTTTTTTTTTAAAGACCAAGGTAAATTGTAAAACCACATAGGGGAAACCACGCTGATGGGAAAAGGAATTGGAGCCCCACCAAGTCATAACCGAATACTTAACTAACCGGCCAGACCGGACCGAAACCGGGCGGAGGGGAGGTACACGCCCCTTTATATTAAGTGGATTGTCATGCATAGACGGACCCCAATCCCAAGAGTACTATTACCCCGTAAAAAATCCTGGGATAACACCCCCACAACGCAGTGCGGACTCGAATGAAGAGACAAACGCCCTGGAGGAAATATCAATCAGCAAGAACAGAAGGCTGAAAAAGATGGGACATGGCTTTCCAGACTAAATACTCCCTAACTATACACATATCGCCTACCGTATAATGGAACGATATCTGCAAAATGATGCCTAGAGGGTCACCATGCCGACCTGTGAAGTCCTGTCAAGAGGACCAGTCAGTGTGTCTGACCCGCATCAAAACCTAGATCCATACGGGGAATAAAAGGCTGCAGTTTTACAGTGTAAGTCCACATATTGTGTTTGCATCAAGGCTCTACCCTGAGCGACGTCTACGAACGGACCTGGTTATCCACTTCTGGCTTACCATCTGATTATACCTGCGACTACTGATCCTGCAATATCCACCCAACTAGGGGCATCCCAGCTTCATAGAAACCTTGCGACTGCTACGTCCCAATACCGCCCTCCTGGCAACCAACTCGGCTGGACTAGAATAAAGTATTTTGTACTGCTTACATAGTGTACCTCTCCCTTGGATTCTGCCCTACTGGATCCCACCGAGGGGGGGCACGGAGGGTGGGGTTGTCATTGGCGGGGGTATTTGTCGCCAGCATGGGATCCAAGAGGGGCACCAACTGCAGAAACAGGGGCAGCAGGAACACCCTTTGGAGTCAAGCTATAGTAGCGGGTGCATGGTAATCTGGGGTGGAGGAGGGGGGCCTAATGGGCTACCACTGAGGCCCCCACAGTACTGTAGGGGCGCTGACTACAGAAACGGGGGCAGCAGCAGCTCCTCTGCAAGAAGACTATATCAGCGGGGGCACTGCAATACAGGCGGATTTCACGCACGGTTGCTAGGAGACTATCGGGATGGGGACCCGATCTTTATTATTTTCCCTTATAACATGGTTATAAGGGAAAATAATAGCATTCTTAATACAGAATGCTTAGTACAATAGGGCTGGAGGGGTTAAAAAAAAATTATAAATAATTTAACTCCCCTTAATCCACTTGCTCGCGCAGCCCGGCTTCTCTTCTGTCTTCATCTTTGCTGTGCACAGGAAAAGGACCTGTGACGTCACTGCGGTCATCACATGGTCCGTCACATGATACATCACCATGGTGATGGATCATGTGATGGACCATTTGATGAACGCAGTGACGTCATCAAAGGTCCTATTCCTCAAAGAAGAAGACAGAAGAGAAGCCGGGCTGCGCGAGCAAGTGGATTAAGGGGAGTTAAATTATTTATAATTTTTTTTAACCCCAGCACCCCTATTGTACTATGCATTCTGTATTAAGAATGCTATTATTTTCCCCTATAACCATGTTATAAGGGAAAATAATAAAATCTACACAACACCTAACCCAAAACCGAATGTCTGTTAAGAAGTCCGGGTTCGGTTCTGGGTACCAAACATGCAGATTTTTCTCATGCGAGTGCAAAACACATTACAATGTTTTGCATTTGCGCGGAAAAATCACGCATTTTCCCGCAACGCACCCATCACCAAAAACATGACGCCCGTGTGAAAGAGGCCTTAGAGATGGTCTATTTTTTTTTTTTTAATGGAAGCAACTCACACAAACTGCTCATTTAACAACAACATTTGTAAAGCGCTTTTCTCCCATAGGATTCAAAGTGCATAGATATGTCTCCAATCAATACAGGGTTTCAGGCTGGACTGTGTTACAGAGGAAATAGTCAGGTGTTCATAAATGCCAGGGTAAACTGGTGGCTTTTCAGTTTGGACTCAAATGCTTCCAGGGATGGGGATGTCCTAATTGGGTGTGGCAGGGAGTTCTAAAGTGTAGGGGCAGCATGATAGAAGGCTCTGTCTCCAAAGGTTTTGAGGTGGACTCTGGGGGTAGTCAAGTTATTAGATCCTTTTGATCTGAGATTGTGGGGGGGGGGGGGGGGGGGCGTGATGCAGTTGCAACAAGTCGTTGAGGTATCCAGGGCCTTGATTGTGCAAGAATTTGAATGTCAATAAGCCAATCTTAAAAAGAATTCTCAATTTTTTCAGTAGCCAGTGTAGTGAGCGAAGGGTTGGTGTTATGTGGCAATGGCAGAGTTGGCTTGTTAGTTCTGTACTAATTGCAGGCAATGCAGGTCTTTGTTTGGAAGGCCTGTATAGAGAACATTGCTGTAGTCCAACTGTGATGTGATGAAGGCATGAATAAGGCTTGGGAGATCAGCTGGAGGTATGAGGTCAGGTGTTTAATTTTTGCAATGTTCCTTAGATGAAAGAAGGAAAGTTTCACAACAGCTGAGATTTGATTCCTGAAGCTTAATTCCCCATCAATCAAGAAGCCCAAGCTGCGTATGATGTAGTACATCAAACCATATATCATTATGGTGCCCCCCATAGTAATGATGAAAGTGTCACCACTCAGATGTGCTTGCAGAATACTCCTCATAGAGGAACCAATTTCTCCTCATTTTATATTCACAGGTCATAGAACAAATATTTACACTTATGAATTTTTGTCTTAAGTCAAATATATGAATTGAAAGTGATAGCTGATTGAAAATCACATTTGATTTAACCTGGAACAGTTTTGCATATGAAAAGATTTTTTTTTTTTAAGTGAATTCAAGAACATAGAACAGAATTCAATGAACTCCCCCAGAGACCAAAGCAGAAGCCTTCATGTCTTATATTGTCTGTGGATAACAAGGATTTGCAAGCAGAATCATTTTTATTCAGATGTACAATCACCACCTCATCAGCATGCTTTAGGCGGGTCAGTTTCTAGGCACAAGTCCCCCTGGGCCCATGTCTGCAGATGACTTTACTTTGACTTCTGTTTAAAAGGAATGTAATTTGATCAGGTAGAAACAGACTTAATGCTGCAATGTCTACTTTTGTTTGCTGGTATTTAATGACTATTTCAAATCCTTCACTTCAGATGGAAGGTTGATGGAATACAATTTGATTTCTTATGATAAGTCGACCTTAGAGAACTCAGTACAGATCCACTCTCTGGTTTCACATGAAGGAAAAATGCAAAATGCATATTTTGTAGTCATATTAAAGATGGTCATCAGCACGTTCATAATGATATACCCTCCTGCCTCTGCAGTTCCCCAGAATAGGCAAACTGTTCTTGTTATATACTATTATGTAGTGTTATTTATTCTATTTAATATGTTCATGCCTTGTAATATAGCCAGCATAGCTTTTGTATGGATGAGATGGGGTTTGCTACCCTGACTAAGCCCCTGCAGGAAGTTATATACCGAGGACGAATCTAAATTTCCCTCAAGGAGAGGGAAATAGAGAGGAAAAATGGAGCGCACAATAGGGTAGTATGTTCAACCAGATAAATTCATCAAGTGAGAAATATCCAAACTCACCTTATAGAGTTGTGCTCAAGCAGGCACAACTCTACTGTAGACTTAATAGAAATAGGACCTTTATACCAGGACTGCAGCTTTTCAGGGATCAGGATCTCCCCTTATCAGGTTTCACAATAGTATAATAGATAATACAAATAGATAAATATTTAAAGACAAATCGTGTCTTAGCATTATTATTCATGGGATCGTTTCATATTGGATGTAACTCTCGGTCATGTGATCGCAAGTGCAAGCGTCCGGGTTCCCGAGTCATGTGATGCTTGCACTTGCGATCACATGACCGGGAGTTACATCCAATATGAAACGATCCCATGAATAATAATGCTAATTTTTATTCAACTGTAGAAGCGATCCTATGCATAAACCATGAGAATGGTTACACATTGTTGTTATGGTTCGGTTTTATGAATTCAGTCAGCACTCTGGATGACACCTGGTGATGGCTCCTCCCACAGGGGGCATCACCCAGGTGCATCCTTTGGGCGTTTTTTTGACACAATTTGTCTTTAAATATTGATCTATTTGTATTATCTATTATACTATTGTGAAACCTGATGAAGGGGAGAGCCTGATCCCGAAACATGTTGTTTCTATTAAACGAAAGAATTAATTCATTAAGACCGTCTTCACCAGTGATTTTGTGCCGACGCAGAACCTGCAGGAAGTTAGGTGTGGATCTTGTATCCGCCCCTAGCTCAGTCTAGTGCTGTCTAGAGTAAGAGGAGGAAGTGAGTGCTGTGACGTGCTCCATTCCTCTCAGGACTGGACCAAAGTTACAGAGAATCACCTTTTCTGAGGATTATCCACTGTAGTGAAAGAAATCACCATTTCTACAGCACTCCAGAAAAGAAAGAAGTAGTGATGATCCAGCATGCTTGGCCGAACACCAGTTCGGCCCAAGCACCTCGACGCGCGGCACATGGCGTTATTCAGCCGAATACCACATGTGCTCAAGCGCAATGTAGCCAATAAACGTGAAGGTAAGTACTGCCCTCACTGTAATGCCGCAGCCATGTTGGCTGCTGGCATTACAGTGATTGGCTGGTCGGCTCATTCTAAGTCAGGTGGAGCTGTGCTAAGGAAGGGACAGAGAGTGTAGGGAGTGATTTAAGAATATTTTTACCACCAAAACTTTTCAGAGACCAAAAAGTATTTTTAAGGACTATTGGCAGCAATATCTACAGTTGCAAAAAAAAGTATGTGAACCCTTTGGAATTATATGGATTTCTGCACAAATTGGTCATAAAATGTGATCTGATCTTCATCACAAGTCACAACAATAGACAGTCACAGTCTGTTTAAACTAATAACACACAAAAAAATAAATGTTACCATGTTTTTATTGAACACACCATGTAAACATTCACAGTGCAGGTGGAAAAAGTATGTGAACCCCTAGACTAATGACATCTCCAAGAGCTAATTGGAGTGAGGTGTCAGCCAACTGGAGTCCAATCAATGAGATGAGATTGAAGGTGTTGGTTACAGCTGCCCTGCCCTATAAAAAACACACACCAGTTCTGGGTTTGCTTTTCACAAGAAGCATTGCCTGATGTAAATGATGCCTCGCACAAAAGAGCTTTAAGAAGACCTACGATTAAGAATTGTTGACTTGCATAAAGCTGGAATGGGTTATAAAAGTATCTCCAAAAGCCTTGCTGTTCATCAGTCCACGGTAAGACAAATTGTCTATAAATTGAGAAAGTTCAGCACTGCTGCTACTCTCCCTAGGAGTGGCCGCCCTGTAAAGATGACTGCAAGAGCACAGCGCAGACTGCTCAATGAGGTGAAGAAGAATCCTAGAGTGTCAGCTAAAGACTTACAAAAGTCTCTGGCATATGATAACATCCCTGTTAGCGAATCTACAATATGTAAAACACTAAACAAGAATGGATTTCATGGGAGGATACCACAGAGGAAGCCACTGCTGTCCAAAAAAAATATTGCTGCATGTTTACAGTTTGCACAAGAGCACCTGGATGTTCCACAGCAGTACTTGCAAAATATTCTGTGGACAGATGAAACCAAAGTTGAGTTGTTTGGAAAAAACACACAACACTATGTGTGGAGAAAAAGAGGCACAGAACACCAACATCAAAACCTAATCCCAACTATGAAGTATGATGGTGGGGGCATCATAGTTTGGGGCTGCTTTGCTGCGTCAGGGCCTGGACGGATTGCTATCATCGAAGGAAAAATGAATTCCCAAGTTTATCAAGACATTTTGCAGGAGTACTTAAGGCCATCTGTCCACCAGCTGAAGCATAACAGAAGATGGGTGTTGCAACAGGACAACGACCCAAAGCATAGAAGTAAATCAACAACAGAATGGCTTAAACAGAAGAAAATGCGCCTTCTGGAGTGGCCCAGACAGAGACCTGACCTCAACCCGATTGAGATGCTGTGGCATGACATCAAGAAAGCGATTCACACCAGACATCCCAACAATATTGCTGAACTGAAATAGTTCCTTAAAGAGGAATGGTCAAGAATTACTCCTGACCGTTGTGTACGTCTGATATGCAACTACAGGAAATGTTTGGTTGAAGTTATTGCTGCCAAAGGAGGTTCAACCAGTTAATAAATTCAAGGGTTCACATACTTTTTCCACTTGCACTGCGAATGTTTACATGGTGTGTTCAATAAAAACATAGTAACATTTAATTCTTTGTGTGTTATTAGTTTAAGCAGACTGTGATTGTCTATTGTTGTGACTTAGATGAAGATCAGATCACATTTTATGACCAATTTGTGCAGAAATCCATATCATTCCAAAAGGTTCACATACTTTTTCTTGCAACTGTAGTTTTATCACATCCTGTGCTAAATAGCGAATAATAGTTAGGCCGCTGCAGACAGTGACATTAGCTGCGCCACATCTCCAGTTTAAAGTGTGAGCATCCCCAAAAAATCTGTGACATCCAGTGTCCTTTTTCCATAGACGGTGTCTGCTGCGGACAGTGACATTAGCTGTGCCACATCTCCAGTGTAAAGTGCGCGCATCCAAAAAATATCTGTGACATCCAATGTACTTTTTCAATAGATGGTTTCCGCTTCTGACAGTGACATAACCAGTGCCACATCTGCAGCGTAAAGCATGTGTGTTAACTCTACTACATCCGTATTTCATCCCTTTAAAAATGATTGCTTAATACCTGGACACGAACAAAATCATCATGCATCTCTACCTCGCTGTGAGTGCATATATATATATATATATATAATGTGTATATATATATATATATATATATATATATATATACAGGGAGTGCAGAATTAATAGGCAAATGAGTATTTTGACCACATCATCCTCTTTATGCATGTTGTCTTACTCCAAGCTATATAGGCTCGAAAGCCTACTACCAATTAAGCATATTAGGTGATGTGCATCTCTGTAATGAGAAGGGGTGTGGTCTAATGACATCAACACCCTATATCAGGTGTGCATAATTATTAGGCAACTTTCTTTCCTTTGGCAAAATGGGTCAAAAGAAGGACTTGACAGGCTCAGAAAAGTCTAAAATAGTGAGATATCTTGCAGAGGGATGCAGCACTCTTAAAATTGCAAAGCTTCTGAAGCGTGATCATCGAACAATCAAGCGTTTCATTCAAAATAGTCAACAGGGTCGCAAGAAGCCTGTGGAAAAACCAAGGCACAAAATAACTGCCCATGAACTGAGAAAAGTCAAGCGTGCAGCTGCCAAGATGCCACTTGCCACCAGTTTGGCCATATTTCAGAGCTGCAACATCACTGGAGTGCCCAAAAGCACAAGGTGTGCAATACTCAGAGACATGGCCAAGGTAAGAAAGGCTGAAAGACGACCACTACTGAACAAGACACACAAGCTGAAACGTCAAGACTGGGCCAAGAAATATCTCAAGACTGATTTTTCTAAGGTTTTATGGACTGATGAAATGAGAGTGAGTCTTGATGGGCCAGATGGATGGGCCCGTGGCTGGATTGGTAAAGGGCAGAGAGCTCCAGTCCGACTCAGACGCCAGCAAGGTGGAGGTGGAGTACTGGTTTGGGCTGGTATCATCAAGCTCAACACCCAGTCCTACTGCCAGTTTCTGGAAGACACCTTCTTCAAGCAGTGGTACAGGAAGAAGTCTGCATCCTTCAAGAAAAACATGATTTTCATGCAGGACAATGCTCCATCACACGCGTCCAAGTACTCCACAGCGTTGCTGGCAAGAAAGGGTATAAAAGAAGAAAATCTAATGACATGGCCTCCTTGTTCACCTGATCTGAACCCCATTGAGAACCTGTGGTCCATCATCAAATGTGAGATTTACAAGGAGGGAAAACAGTACACCTCTCTGAACAGTGTCTGGGAGGCTGTGGTTGCTGCTGCACGCAATGTTGATGGTGAACAGATCAAAACACTGACAGAATCCATGGATGGCAGGCTTTTGAGAGTCCTTGCAAAGAAAGGTGGCTATATTGGTCACTGATTTGTTTTTGTTTTGTTTTTGAATGTCAGAAATGTATATTTGTGAATGTTGAGATGTTATATTGGTTTCACTGGTAAAAATAAATAATTGAAATGGGTATATATTTGTTTTTTGTTAAGTTGCCTAATAATTATGCACAGTAATAGTCACCTGCACACACAGATATCCCCCTAAAATAGCTAAAACTAAAAACAAACTAAAAACTACTTCCAAAAATATTCAGCTTTGATATTAATGAGTTTTTTGGGTTCATTGAGAACATGGTTGTTGTTCAATAATAAAATTAATCCTCAAAAATACAACTTGCCTAATAATTCTGCACTCCCTGTATATATATATAGACACAGCGCGGTACAGATGTATGATGTCACCAGATGATTTCATACGTTTCACACACGCATAAATATATATAGGTCTTTTTGTTTATATATACATAAACTCCAAACATTATTCAGTATTCCAGTGAAAGGCCCCATCCATTACATACATCCCCCACTTAATTTGCATGGGATTATAGATTTTATATATACAGGTGAAACTTGAAAAATTAGAATATCGTGCAAAAGTCCATTTATTTCAGTAATGTAAATTAAAAGGAATTGCATTAATGCAGCTTAAAGTTAGAATTTTTTTAAAAGGTTTAATATTCTAGGCTCAAAGTGTCACACTCTAGTCAGCTAATTAATCCATATCCCCTGAGCAAAGGGGACCTAAAAATTGTGACTTTGGGGTTTCATAAGTTATCCAAATTATAACAAATAGAGACATGAAATATCTCGCTTTGCATGTAATGAGTCTATCTCATATGTTAGTTTCACCTTTTAAGTTGCATTACTAAAATAAATGAACTTTGCACGATATTCAAATTTTTCGAGTTTCACCTGTAAATTGTGAGTGGATTAGCTCTTGTTCAGGGGTCATTCTCACAATTAGCTTCACCACAGCCGGATTGCAGGTCCAAACGTGAGATTTATTTTCACAGCAACAACAAAACAGAACAAAATAAAAGCCTGACCGTCTGGGCTCTATCTAAATATAACATAACCTAGTCCCTGACTTAACTACAGGTTAGAGTTGATACCTTGCATCAGATCCAGCTTTTCCAGCCTAACAGTTCCCCAGCCCCCCAGCAAGTACGAGTCCATTTGGGGGATTGGGATCCAGCAGTCCTCCCGACTCTGACCTAGTGACCCTAGTACCACAGGAGTCACTGCGTCCCACAAAGTCCAGGCTATCACCTAGCCTCGTGGCCCCTCAGCCAGCCCGGCTGAGACCACTCTTCCAGAGCCTCCAACAGGACTCTGTTGCACAAAGAATCTCCCTCTGACTGACAGTCTGGGCTGGGCTCTAATCCCAGACTGATTGCGTCCCCTGGTGCTGCCTCAGACATGATGACGGGGAGGACACAGAAACTCCTGCCATGAAACTCCCTTATCACTGCCTCACAACATTATATATATATATATATATATATATATACATACAGTGGGATGCAAAAGTTTGGGCAACCTTGTAATTAATCATCATGATATTTCTGTATAAATCGTTGGTTGTTACGATAAAAAATGTCAGTTAAATATATCATATAGGAGACACACACAATGATATTTGAGAAGTGAAATGAAGTTTATTGGATTTACAGAAAGTATGCTATATTTGTTTAAACAAAATTAGGCAGGTGCATAAATTTGGGCACCACAAAAAAGAAATGAAATCAAAATTTAGTAGATCCTCTTTTTGCAGAAATTACAGCCTCTAAATGCTTCCTGTAGGTTCCGATGAGAGTCTGGATTCTGGTTGAAGGTATTTTGGACCATTCCTCTTTACAAAACATCTTTAGTTCATTCAGGTTTGATGGCTTCCGAGCACAGACAGCTCTCTTTAAGTCACACCACAGATTTTCAATTTTATTCAGGTCTGGGGACTGAGATGGCCATTCCAGAACGTTGTACTTGTTCCTCTGCATAAATGCCTTAGTGGATTTTGAGCAGTGTTTAGGGTTGTTGTCTTGTTGAAAGATCCAGCCCCGGCGCAGCTCCAGCTTTGTCACTGATTCCTGGACACTGGTCTCCAGAATCAGCTGATACTGAGTGGAATCAATGCGTCCCTCAACTTTGACAAGATTCCCAGTCCCTGCACTGGCCACACAGCCCCACAGCATGATGGAACCACCACCATATTTTACTGTAGGTAGCAGGTGTTTTTCTTGGAATGCTGTGTTCTTTTTCCTCTGTGCATAACGCCCCTTGTTATGGCCAAATAACTCAATTTTAGTTTCATCAGTCCACAGTTCCTTATTCCAAAATGAAGCTGGCTTGTCCAAATGTGCTTTAGCCCACCTCAAGTGGCACTTTTTGTGCTGTGGGCGGAGAAAAGGCTTCCACTGCATCACTCTCGCATACAGTATCTCCTTGTGTAAAGTGCGCCGAATGGTTGAACGATGCACAGTGACTCCATCTGCAGCAAGATGATGTTGTAGGTCTTTGGTGCTGGTCTGTGGGTTGACTCTGACTGTTCTCACCATTCGTCGCTTCTGTCTATCCGAAATTTTTCTTGGTCTGCCACTTCGAGCCTCAACTTGAACTGAGCATGTGATCTTCCATTTCCTCAATATGTTCCTAACTGTGGAAACAGACAGCGGAAATCTCTGAGGCAGCTTTCTGTATCCTTCCCCTAAACCATGATGGTGATCAATCTTTGTCTTCAGGTCATTTGAGAGTTGTTTTGAGACCCCTATGTTGCTATTCTTCAGAGAAAATGTAAAGAGGAGGGAAACTTACAATTGACCCCCTTAAATACTCTTTCTCATAAATGGATTCACCTGTGTATGTAGGTCAGGGGTCACTGAGCTTACCAAGCCAATTTGAGTTCCAATAATTAGTTCTAAAGGTTTTGGAATCAATAAAATGACAACAGTGCCCAAATTTATGCACCTGCCTAATTCTGTTTAAACAATTATAGCACACTTTCTGTAAATCCAATAAACTTAATTTCACTTCTCAAATATCACTGTGTGTGTCTCCTATATGATATATTTAACTGACATTTTTTATCGTAACAACCAGCGATTTATACAGGAAAATCATGACGATTAACAAGGTTGCCCAAACCTTCGCATCCCACTGTATATATATATATATATATATATATATATATATATATATATATATACGGTTGCAAGAAAAAGTATGTGAACCCTTTGGAATTATATGGATTTCTGCACAAATTGGTCATAAAATGTGATCTGATCTTTATCTAGATCACAACAATAGACAATCACAGTCTGCTTAAACTAATAACATACAAAGAATTAAATGTTACTATGTTTTTATTGAACACACTATGTAAACATTCACAGTGCAGGTGGAAAAAGTATGGTGCTATTGTGCAAACTGTAAACGTGCAGCAATAGTTTTTATGGACAGCAGTGGCTTCCTCTGTGGTATCCTCCCATGAATTCCATTCTTGTTTAGTGTTTCACGTATCGTATTTTTGCTAACAGGGATGTTAGCATATGCCAGAGACTTTTGTAAGTCTTTATCTGACACTCTAGGATTCTTCTTCACCTCATTGAGCAGTTTGCACTGTGCTCTTGCAGTCATCTTTACAGGACGGCCACTCCTAGGGAGAGTAGCAGTGCTGAAACTTTCTCCATTTATAGACAATTTGTCTTACCGTGGACTGATGAACAGCAAAGCTTTTGGAGATACTTTTATAACCCTTTCCAGCTTCATGCAAGTCAACAATTCTTAATCGTAGGTCTTCTGAGAGCTCTTTTGTGCAAGATATCATTCACATCAGGCAATGCTTCTTGTTAAAAGCAAACCCAGAACTGGTGTGTGTTTTTTATAAGGCAGGGCAGCTGTAACCAACACCTCCAATCTCATCTCATTGATTAGACTCCAGTTGGCTGACACTTACCCTCCAATTAGCTCTTGGAGATGTCATTAGTCTAGGGGTTCACATACATTTTCCACCTGCACTGTGAATGTTTATATGGTGTGTTCAATAAAAACATGGTAACATTTAGTTCTTTGTGTGCTATTAGTTTAAGCAGACTGTGATTGTCTATTGTTGCGACTTAGATGAAGATCAGATCACATTTTATGACCAATTTGTGCAGAAATCCATATCATTCCAAAGGGAGGTGGTCGGTTGGATTGCAGCAGATAATGCTTCCAGTTAGTTAAGCACCACTCTGTCTTCCACAAAGTCCAGTCTCAGTAGCCAAGAGTCTGCTCAACCCAATCCTCACCCTGATCCTCCTTGCTCCCACCATGGAGAGTCTGGGCAAACAAGTGATCCACACTCGGATATTCCTAGGAGCTCTTTTCAGCGCCATTCTTTCATTTGGCCCTCTCGCCAAGCACGCTTGAAGAGGGACAGATCTTGTGCCCTGATTCCAAAACTCTTGAGCATCCACAATCACAAAAAGATGATGGTGGGGAATGGCAATTACTGTTTAATGAGGTGGATGATGATGAGACACAGTTGCCAATAACTCAATGGCAAATACTGTCTCAAGAGGTTGATGAAGAGGATGAGACACAGTTGTCAAGTAGTGGTTAGGTCAACAAGTCAGGAGGATGAGCAGAGTTCGGAAGTGGAAGAGGAGGTGGTGGACGATGAAGTCACTGACCCAACCTGGGGAGGTGGAAAGCCGAGCGAGGACAGCAGTATAGAGGGGGAGGGATCTGTTGCACCGCAACAGCCGGGAAGAGGCAGTGGGGTGGCAAAAGGGAGACGGAAGGCCACAGCAAACAGGCCCACAACTGTTCCCCGGACCACCCTCTTGCATAATTCTCCCTTGCCAAGGGGTAGGTGTCCCGCATTATGGCGCTTTTTTTAGGAAAGTGCGGACAACAAAAAAATAGTAGTTTGCAACCTGTGCTGTACCAAAATGAGCCAGGGAGTGAAGACTAGCAACCTCACCACCACCAGCACGATCCGCCACATTGCATCCAAGCACCGTAATAAGTGAGATGAACGCCTGGGTCCACAATCTGTGTCTGCGGATCACACCACTGCCTCCTCTTCCCCTGTTTTACGTGCTGGCCAATCCCCTGTTGAAGGTGCAGGCCTGGATGCCTCCCGCCCTGCACCTGAACCTTCGCAAGCACACCAGCGACCACATCCACTTCCGTGTCCCAGCGCAGCGTCCAAATGTCCTTACCCCAGGCATTTGAACGCAAGCGAAAATACCCAGCCACCCATCCACAGGCCATAGCACTAAAAGCGCAGCTTTCCAAATTACTGGCCCTGGAATTGTTGTCATTTCGGGTTGTGGACACTGATGCCTTCCGCAGCCTGATGTCGGCGGCCATCCCCGCGTTACACAGTCCCCAGCCGCCACTATTTTTCAAGGTGTGCCGTGCACACCTTACACCAACATGTGTCCCGTAGCATCACATGTGCCCTGACCCACGCAGTTACTGGGAATGTACAGTTAACCACGGACACATGGACAAGTGTGTTCGGCCAGTGAGGCTACATTTCCTTGACGGCACACTGGGTAAATATTGTGGAGGCTGGGTGTGAGTAGTACCCTGGGATGGCACAGGTGCTACCGACGCCAAGGATTACGGGCCCCAATTCCATCAGGGTTTCCGCCACCACCTACTTTAGTGGCTCCAACCCCCACTTATCCTCCTCTGCGTCGTCCTCCACTTCCACCTCTAAATTATCATCTTGTAGCACCAGTCAGACATCAGTCAGTAGCTGGAAGCAGTGAAGCACTGCAGTGGGGAAGGAGCAACAGGCCGAGCTTAAACTGATCTGCTTAGGTGACAAGCATCACACCGCTTCAGAGCTGTGACAGGGGATAAGAGACCAGACTGAGCTGTGGCTCTCACCACTCAACCTACAACCAGGCATGGTTGTGTCTGATAATGGCCGTAACCTCGTGGCGGCTTTGGAGCTCGGCAAGCCCACACACATACCATGTCCTAGCCCACGTGTTCAACCTAGTGTTTCAGTAGGTTTCTCAAAACCTACCCCAATTTGCCTGAGCTACTGGTGAAGGTGCGCCACGTGTGTGCCCATTTCCGCAAGTCATCGTCAGCTTCCGCCGGTCTGGCAACGCTGCAGCAATGAGCAAAATGGTGCAATAATAGAAGGTCCTTGTGAAAAAATTGCTCCAAATATTTTCAGCTGACAACGCTGGCTGCAGAATTTGTAGTTCCTTGGCCAACCAAGGGGGGGGATACGAGAAGAACACACAGCAGTTCCAACAGAGGCAGGGCAACACTCTCAAAGGCCTGGGACAGTTTTATGACACCCCACCAACACCCTCAACCTGATGCGCTGCCTAGTGTCACAATTTTGGAAGATGGTGAAGGAGTACGTAGCAGACCATGTCAGCGTCCCTAGTGATCCCTCTGTGCCTTGCAACTATTGGGTATCCAAGCTGGACACATGGCACGAACTGGCGCTCTACACCTTGGAGGTGCTGGCGTGCCCTGCCGCCAGCGTTTTGTCAGAGAGTGTATTTAGTACTGCTGGGAGCATAATAACTGATAAGCGCATTCGCCTGTCAACTGAAAATGCTGACCAGTTGACTCTTATAAAGATGAACAAGGCCTGGATTGCCCCTGACTTCTCTACTCCACCAGAGTAAAGCGGCTGAACATAAAGGCACTCTAAATGTGGCTTTTATGGTGTATTGAATACACTGTATTCCCATGCACCCCTTCCACCACTAAAAAGGGCATATGGTTCAATCTCCCTTTTCTCGTCATCCTCCTCCTCCTCCTCAATCATATCAACATGCTTATTAGGCTGCCCTCGCTCCTAAAGTTTTAGAGGGTCAGCTCAGCAGTAGGCCCTTACCCATAATGTTTTAATGGGTCACCAGCAGGCCCTCGCTCATAATGTTTTAGAGGGTCACCAGCACGCCCTTCTTCATAATTTTTTTGAGGGTCACCAGCAGGCCCTCGCTCATAATGTTTTTGAGGGTGACCAGCAGGCCTTCGACCCATAATGTTTTAGAGGGTCACCAGCAGCAGGCTCTCGCCCATAATGTTTTTGAGGGTCACCAGTAGGCTCTGACTCCTAATGTTTTAGACAGGTCACTAGCAGGCACTCGCCCATAATGTTTTAGAGGGTCACCAGTATGCCCTTGTTCATAATGTTTTTGAGGGTCACCAGCAGGTCCTCGCCCCTAATGTTTTAGATGGTCAGATCAGCAGCCGACCCTCACCCCTAATGTTTTAGATGGTCAGCTCAGCAGCAGACCCTCACCCCTAATGTTTTAGATGGTCATATCAGCAGCAGGCCCTCGCCCCTAATGTTTTAGATGGTCAGATCAGCAGGCCCTTGCTCCAATCGTTTTTGAGGGTCACCAGCAGGCCATCAATCATAATTTTTCAAGGGATTCCCTCCTTTATGTGTAATAAAGGGAGTATTGTAGTGCCGATTCCTTTTTTTTTTGGCAGCCCTTTCACTTAGTGCATAGGCTTTATGAGTGTAGGAGTCCCACTACCTGAACAATTGTACCACAATGTAAATTAGTCCCTCCTTTATACGATATACAGGTTGTATATCCTTTTCATAAATTTGCACTTTATATACAAGTAAATATACAGGAAAGAATGTTTCCTAACAATTTTTCTTCTAAGGGTACTTTCACACTAGCGTTATTCTTTTCCGGCATAGAGCTCCGTCAAAATAACTGATCAGGTATATCCCAATGCATTCTGAATGGATAGAAATCCATTCAGTTTGCATCACTATGCCTTCCATTCAGTCACTGTCAGGCGTTTATGTCCATCCAAAATGCCTGATCAGTCGCCGGAATGCCGGCATTAATTCCCATTGACTTGCATTAGTGCCGGATCCGGCATTGCGAAACAACTGAAGGACGGATCCGTCCTTCCGGTCTGCGCATGCGCAGACTGGGAAAACTGGGAAAAAGACTGCAAGACGGATCCGTCCATCCGCATGACAAGCAGAGAGACGGATCCATTCTTGCAATGCATTTGTAGACGGATCCGCACCCGGATCCGTCTAAAAATGCTGTCAGTCTGACGACGGAACTGTCTGCCGGATCACACTAACGCTAGTTTGAAAGTACCCTAAAATAGATTTTATCTTTGGTTTTGTGCACATTATTGTCAGTCTGTAAAAGTGGCGTACTACACGGACAACATCATTCCCATCAGCGACCTGGGAGTCCAAGATGCATCCAGAAATCCTCCCCAAACCATTTTGGTGGTGTTTCCATCAATTTCTGACCTATTCCTAATTACCAGACACTCTCCCCTCTTCAGAGCAGGGGGTGCCTGGTTTAATGCTCCGGTTCTCACCCGAGCATCCCGAGGTGTTCTACTCGAACACCCGAGCACTTTGGTGCTCGACCAACACTAATAGACATGCTCATGTAGTTGTTTGCCTCATGTATATCTTTTCAATGTTTTTTGTTTTCTTGTTTCCATCCTGTATGTAGCACTGTTATTGTACCCAACCAAACCCATAATGCACTTCTCCATTTTCTGCCACAGCTCTAGTGCCGCCCCTAACAACGCCCAGCTAGTTTATAGCTCCTCCCACTCAGCTAGTTACATAGACACTCCCATATCATTAGCCTTGTTGCTGCTTTGACACACCCATTGACATGACATCACAGGAAATAAGAAAGAGCTGCATGGTCATGTTCATGTGACCACAGCTCAGAATAGAAGATAGGAGCAATATTGGTAAAAAAGAAAAACAAAATTACCGCCACCTTCATAAATAATTATGTTAAAGGATTTTGATGCAATCCAGAAAAAGCCTTTAAAGAGTAATTCAACTTTTCTAAAACCTTCTTTTAGGGTCCATTCACATGTCCATGATGTGTCCGCATCCGTTCCACAAATTGCAGAACAGGTGCGGACACATTTATTCTCTATGGGGCAGGAGTGACAGCACACAGTGTGCTGTCCGCATCCGCATTTCTGGAGCGCGGCCCCCGATCTTCTGCTCCGCGGCTCCAGAAAAAGATAGAACATGTCCTATTCTTGTCCACATACAAGAATAGGCAGTTCTATGGGGGTGCCCGCCGGGTGTTTTGCGGATCCGCAATACGCTACGGATGTGTGAATGGACCCTTAATGTGTTCTAAATAGCCCAAAATTTTTTGGGGGGATATATACTTTATTAATCAATAAAACTGTTTTCCAACTCAAATAAGCACCCAAAGTGCTTGGTTATATCGCGTCTTAAAATTATTATTCTAGTACAGAACTGCCATGTGCTGTACTGGAGTATGGATTTGACTGGGGGCCGCATCGCTGCTCCTGCCTGTGTGCGCCCCTCAAGCTTGGCTATTTTCTGTACCCTGTACAGATGCAATGCCAGAATTTAGCTGAGCGGAGCAGGTTCCTACCTGAGTCCACTCTGTTAAAGGCTCTCTATAGCACATTGGTACAGGAGTGCTATAGAGGGTATATGTTTTGAGTCTTTCGCCCTTATCCTTTTAAGAGCCTAAAATACTCTGGTATACTGCTATTTAGACTGACTAAATGTGAGTGTGTTACTATATTTCATTTGGGGCACCATTTTATATTTTGCCAGAGTCAGATATTGTTTAAAACTGGCCTTGTTTGTATCCAAACCTCTTTTACTCCCAACCAGTCAACATTCAAACCCAGAGACTCCTGTGTGTTACAGGCAGTAGTTCTTTCATCTAGTTGCTGGTGAAGTTGGACAGCTCCTTGATGACTCTATTGTCTAAGTCTATGCCCTTTGAGATGTATTTCTTTGCTTCCCCGATTAGCCTTGCACTTGAACTTCCAATATAAACCTGTTTCTAACAGTTACTCAATTGCTACATTACTGTGCTTTTTGACTAGTTCAGTGCCCCTGTGCTGCTTTCACATGGCTGCATTCCTGGACCGTCCACAGCTCACATAAGCTGAACTCTGGTTTATGATGCTGTGAGACCAATCTTTCAGGTCTACGGTCCCACACTCAAATGATGCACTGATATGGGATAGCGCATCTAATAGTATCAGAACAAACTGACGCACTGAGTTTGGTTCACAAGAGCTGTGGCCAGTCAGTGAAATGTGTCCGCCAATGTGGGCCATGTAAAAGCAGCCTAATGCTATGTACAGCTGCTACTTTTCTGTGTGCTAAATTTGCTTCTGAGCACTTCTCTACCTTATGGTATACACTGTTGCCCCATATATCTGTGTAGTGAACCTAGACTGTTACATGACTACATTCTTTTCAACTTGTTTTAGACACTGCTTCCAGAGATTGAAACAACCATGCATTTACATACATTTTATTTCCCTTTGCTTACAGTACTGTATATAGCACCAACATATTATGACATGCTGTTCACATCAGTCCTTGCTCCAGTGAGGCTGACTACCTAATCTCTCTCTAATCTCAGAAACACATCTAAGTCAAATTCATAGGAGTCGTGTAAACTACCATTTTTTGGGCTTGTTAAAACTACAAGCACATGGAGGAAACCCATGTAAACACATGAAGAACATATAAACTTTAAGCAGATGTGGACCTTGGTTGGATTTGTAGAATCCTAGTGCCATAAGGTAACAGAGCTAAAGACTGAGCAAGCATACTAGCCCAAGATATGTTTTCTTTTCTTTGCCCATATTCCTACAGTTGCAAGAAAAAGTATGTGAACCCTTTGGAATGTTATGGATTTCTGTACAAATTGGTCATAAAACATGATCTGATCTTCATCTAAGTCCCAACAATAGACAATCACAGCCTGCTTAAACTAATAACACACAAAGAACTAAATGTTACCATGTTTTTATTGAACACATCATGTAAACATTCACAGTGCAGGTGGAAAAAGTATGTGAACCCCTAGACTAATGACATCTCCAAGAGCTAATTGGAGTGAGGTGTCAGCCAACTGGAGTCCAATCAATGAGATGAGATTGGAGGTGTTTGTTACAGCTGCCCTGCCCTATAAAAAACACACACCAGTTCTGGGTTTGCTTTTCACAAGAAGCATTGCCTGATGTGAATGATGCCTAGCACAAAAGAGCTCTCAGAAGACCTACGGTTAAAAATTGTTGACTTGCATAAAGCTGGGAAGGGTTATAAAAGTATCTCCAAAAGCCTTGCTGTTAATCAGTCCATGGTAAGACAAATTGTCTATAAATGGAGAAAGCTCAGCACTGCTGCTACTCTCCCTAGGAGTGGCCGCCCTGTAAAGATGACTGCAAGAGCACAGCGCAGACTGCTCAATGAGGTGAAGAAGAATCCTAGGCTGTCAGCTAAAGACTTACAAAAGTCTCTGGCATATGCTAACATACCTGTTAGTGAATCTACGATATGTAAAACACTAAACAAGAATGGATTTCATGGGAGGATACCACAGAGGAAGCCACTGCTGTCCAAAAAAAAACATTTCTGCATGTTTACAGTTTGCACAAGAGCACCTGGATGTTCCACAGCAATACTGGCAAAATATTCTGACCGGGGAGGGCCCTCTGCATTCACATTCTACTGTCATGGCTGCTGGGGAGGGGTGGGGTGGCAGGAGCAGTGGAGCAGTATCATCTCCTTTAGCAGTAGCTCGAGTCTAGAGTCACTGATGAGCATTTTTCTTCATCCGCATAGTAAAGAAACGTCTCACCAGCAGCTAGACGTAGAGCAAAATCTGAACCAGTAGGTGGTGGCATACTTGGACAGCACCATGCCAGCCGTCATTGAAGATCCTCTGGACTACTGGGCAGCCAAATCGGATTTGTCGCCGCAACTGGCCGAGTTTGCCCTGGAAAAGCTGTCCTGCCTGGTCATTAGTGTGGCAGGGGCAATAGTTAAGGATAACTCGCCTGCCCACCCAAAATGTGGAGGGACTGACCTTTGTCAAGATGAATCAGGCATGGATCAGCCAGTATTTCCACCCTCCAATTCATCATGCATCAGACTAGATCATCCATGGTGCCACACCAACACTTTGACAAAAGAGACCGGTTTCTTCTGGCTACCTTCCTCAGCTACTATTCTGATGCTGCCACCCGCCTGATGCCACACATCTGATGCCAAGTGCTCCTTCTTTCACCTACCAACTTCAGTGGTTACTGGTATTGCCACCACCTTCACACTATGTCACCTAGCCACTCTCTGGTCTCCTGATGCTGCTCCCACCTCCACTCTATGTCATCTTGCCACTTTGTGGCCTCCTGATGCTGCAGCCACCTCTACACTATGTCACCTAGCCACTCTTTGGCCTCCTGATGCACCTCCAAATTATGTCACCTTGCCACTCTGTGGTCTCGTGATGCTGCTGCCACCTCCAAACTATATCACCTTGCCACACTGTGGCCTCATGATGCTTCTGCCACCTCAAAACTATGTTACCTTGCCACTCTGTGGCCTCATGATGCTTCTGCCACCTCAAAACTATGTTACCTTGCCACTCTGTGGCTTCCTGATGCTGCTGCCACCTCCACACTATGTCACCTAGCCACTCTATGGTCTCCTCATGCTGCTGCCACCTCTGCACTCTGTCATTGTGCCACTCTGTGGCCTCCTGAAATGTGTCCGCCAATGTGGGCCATGTAAAAGCAGCCTAATGCTATGTACAGCTGCTACTTTTCTGTGTGCTAAATTTGCTTCTGAGCACTTCTCTACCTTATGGTATACACATACTGTAATCCTGTGTTGTCACAAGTTCACAACAATACTTAATGCACCATTCAGTAATATGTAGTCAGATCTGCTAAACTGTTAAGTTGCACGTATTGCACAAAAATATTTGCATCATTAATTACCGATTTGCAAAATTGCGAATATATTGGAGCACTCTATCTGCATATAAAGCTATTGTAATGTTCTGCCATGCCAACCATTTTCTCCAGTCTCAGGAAACTTCTAGCAGCTTGAAAAATGTAGTAAAAGGGACCCACGCCTGTATTGCGCACGCATTAAGTGAATATTATATTGCTGGTTTTTGCAATCAAGAAGATAATTGCGAATTGGATTAAATTACGAATATTTGCCCAAATATTTGCAAAATATAGTGAATTTGAATATTGCCCCTGCTGCTCACTAGTCACCTTATGCTGCCTCTACCTCCACTCTATGTCACCTTGCCACTCTGTGGTCTCCTGATGCTGCTGCCACCTCCACACTATGTCACCTTGCCACTCTGTGACCTCCTGATGCTGCTGACACCTCCATACTTTGTCACCTTGCCACTCTGTGGTCTCCTGATCCTGCTCCTACCTCCACTCTATGTCACCTTGCCACTTTGTGGTCTCCTCGCGCTGCTTTTACCTCACCACTATGTCATAGGGACACTCTGTGGACTTCTCATGTTGTTCCCACCCTCCCCACTTTATGACTGGGACATATTTAGCCTTTTTGGCTTGGCTGACATCATGATTTATTTGACCGTTCTTCTGATCTGTCAGAAGGAAGGTAAAATGATACACACAACAGATCCTCTCTGTGTAGCAGCTGTAAGGCCTATATGGTCCCATCAGAATTGGTTTATGATTATTGCAAATATTCCATTCATGTGTCATCTATGTTTTGGATCCACTCCTGTTTTTATTGGCATTGGCAATACTGATGGATTACTGGCCAAATGCTGACTGAGTGAAGGCGGATACTCCAGAGACAGGATCCGTTTTGTGGGGGCTATTGTTCTGACAGATCAGAGGAAGGGCAAAATGATCAGTGACGTCAACACAAACTAACTGATGACACCCTCTCCTCTCTGTCGGGGTTCTGTAGACATCTATGTGGAATCAGCTGACAACGTTGTAAAAGGAGTGCAGCCAGGAAATAGCACTTATTTTGCCGCAAATAAATTTGGATCAAAACAAATTTTCCCAAAAAAATTGGTGAACCGGTGAATCGAATTTTGGAAAAATTCACTCATCTCTAGTCCGCAGCTATTACAGAACTACAATGCTTAGCCATGTAGTGTCAGGATAGGTCCTAATAGCAGGTACATCATACATTGATTACTTCCCTTCTAACGTAAACAGGTTTTCACCACCTAGATGTGAAGGAAGCATCTGCTTTCAACAGCCCAGATATAACAATAATAAATACTTCCTATTTGCATCTACATGATACAATTTCTGAAGCAAGTGGGATTAATATTTTACAGCTGTCAGATAAGAGAATGGCTGCTGTACTGTGACACCATATCATGAAATGACAGTGAGATTTATTAGTGTTCACACACCATGAAAGAGAGGGAGGTCTGCGGCAGCGTCGCACTAACTGAGATAGCCACAGGATTTGTAGCATATGACAGAATTTTCCCTTCTTGAACGGTGAATCTTGCTTTCTGTTCTTGTCTCCCATCATCTTTTTATGCTTGTTGACTTGACAAGAATTCGTTCTAAAGTGTTTCTGCAGTTTAAATTGATTGGAATAAAATAAGGTCCAAGTCCGACCTGGTGTTTTTTCCTCCGAATTACATGCCTGAAAAAAGCTTTCATTGAGATATGTCAGAAATTTTTTTCAGCAGTTCTACAAACAACCGCTGCTGTGGATTCATGTCTTTTAAGATTTCTTTGAAAATTCTCTATTTGTAAAGTGAATAAAAAGTGACCACTTCTGTGACAGAAAATTCAACAAAAGATGAAAGAGTACTGCTCATGAGCAGTAATAATTGGTAAGGCAGGTGGAGAACTGAATGCATGGCATATATTTAGAAAAATAAACCAAACATTAAAGGGATTGTCCGAATCTTTATGAATGTAGCCACAGCCACTAAATGTGATGAAATAAGCTATACCCACCAGTTAATCCTCTGCAGCTTCCAGCACAGATCACAGGTCCTTTCCTACAGGCTTTATTTACTTGGCTGCAGAGATGATGTTCTGTATACACCATGTCATTGCTGCAGCCTAACACTGGCCTCAGAAGTATTCATTATGTGACCAGTGAGGCCACTCATTGACTTCAGCATACACTTGGGGTATATTGCAAGTCACTATTGTAGCCAAGTAAACAAAGCCCATAAAGTCAATATCAAATTGGGGTGAAAAAACTGTCTAGTCTACTGCTATTGGGGTGTCCACCAGGTTTACTGTATAAGCAATTCTGTTAGGCCTTGATTCTCAATAGCGATGAGCGGCAGGGGCAATATTCGAATTTGCGATATTTCGCGAATATTTGGGCGAATATTCGCCATATATTCGAGAATTCGCGAATTCATGATCTCCAGGCATTATTTTCTTGATTGCGAAAATTTGCATACAATTTTCGCATAAAAATTTGCATGAACTGGTATTTTCACAAAAATCGAATATTCGCAATTACGAATATATTTTGCGAAATTCGAAATATTCGCAAATTCTCAAAGTGCCGATATTCGCGATTAAAATTTGCAATTCGAATATTCGTGATCAACACTAATTCTCAAATTCGGGTTAATAACGTATCTACTTCTACTGTTATTGGGGTGTCCAACTTGTTTAATAAACAATTCTATTACCAAGTTTCTGAAGTCTTCCATCCAACTGCAAGATGTCTTGAAAATGGTCAGGAAAATGGTCAGAACGTGATGTCAGTAACAGTTCTATTTATTGCTTGTCATACATGGGCCTTATATACATTCATGCATACATACAAGAATAGCTGCAGCTCTCATTACAATAGTAGCAGTTCCTTATACAGACAGGCAGCGCTTATTATAATAATGCTGACTAGAAACTTTTCCTTATAAAGACAGGAGGTAAATGTATATATAGTCACCCTTCAATATGATGTCACCCAACCTCCTGTCCTTCATACAGATTATACAGCTAATTCTGTTTAACCCTTCAATCCCCTCTTAAGTCATGAATATGACTTATCTTTTCTCTCTCATAGAGAGGTAAGTAGCATATGATTGTCAAGGGTCTGTGGGTTTTGGACACATTACACAAAACATCTGTATGAGGGAAGGAATACATTGGATGCAACAACATATAGCAATCAAGGAAGCAATTATAATTGTAATACTGATAAATAATGTTCTTAACCAACTCAATAACCAGTCCCACCAAGAGGATGACTCAACATCTTTCCTGATATTATTAGCAATTTCATGTAACCCTTGAATATGGCACTGGATTGATCTGGAATGATCAGATAAATTAAAACAACACATTCCTTTAAAATCTTGACATCCTATATTATGTTTAAGTAACAGATAATCTACAGCAAATCTAGTTTCTAGCACTGCTCCTCTTATGCCTTGTATATCTAAAAGCATGTCTGATAAGGCAATAGAGGTATGATTCAGAGATTTAGGTAAGTCACATGCAATAGAATTTATAGTACGAGCATTATATATAGCCAGTCCAGGCACTCCTAATATAGAGGCGCCCAAACTTGTATATTCTGTACGGCTGAGAAGGGGTAGAGTAGAGTCACAGTCTGCTGATAAAGTCTTGGTAACTGATCTATAAGCTCTCCTGGTTGGGGGTTGACTGGGAACAGCCAAAGTCAGCCTGGATAACGCACAGGGTCCTCCATTAACATTAGCAGGAATGTAATTGTAGGTGCTGTGACCACAAGACGAAAACCATCCTTTAGGGAGCATTATATTATAGATAAAACTGGGAGTCACAATGGTCTTATTACAACTCATGGAATTATCCAGGGAGCTAGCAAGTCTACTATTCTTTTTACAGGTGTCGTCAATATAATCATATACACTATTCTTAGGTAATCCACTTTTTATGTCTCTATTATCACAATATAAAGTCATATCCTGGGAAAAAGTAAAACAAGTTTCTGCTGCAGTCACGTTAATAGTAGTTATCCTAATATTATCCCTGCTATTTCCTAATTTCTGACACTCCCCACAGAAGTAATACAAAGGAATAAAATATTGTGTATTGTTAGCCATCGACCAGACTTCAAGGAGGGAATTCATCGGGTGTAGGTACAGCAATAACACATGTTTTTATAAGATCCCGTGGGCTCTGTAAGTCTTTAAGGCACAATGAACTAACATTTAGGGCATTTGCCATCCTGACTATACTATTCTGTTCAGAATAAAAGGGGACGGGAGCCAAGGGATCTTGCTCCTTAGCTCTTTTATATACTGACCGATTATTTGGTGCACCGCAGAAGAAACTCATTTCCTCTGGGTGATAAATACATATAGTAATAAGCCAGACTGGCAAGAAAACACAAAGATTAATAATTATCAGCAGACAAACAAATCTCTCAGAATATTGTGGGGTCATCATCTTCAGCCTGTGGCAAGGCACATTTCAGGGAAACTTCTTCTGAGTTCCCCTCTTTGTTCAGGGAATTCACACTTGCTTCACACTCTTTGTCTTCGTCTGTCACCGGAGAAGAAACCTCAGGGACACTTTTCACTCTGCTAGCGTGAATCCAGATTGGAGCCTCTTCTGTGAGAATTGCTGTTCTGGTGACTGCTATCACTCGGGTGGGTGGTCCAAACGGGAACTCAATCTGTTTTCGTCCTTTTGCCAGGCGCTGGACTATCACCACATCTCCTGGTTGGAAAGGATGCGTAGGTTCCTGTGGAGAGAAAGGAGAGACGGAGCAACATCTCGTTCAATTTGATCTAAAGTTTCTACAAGTTTCCTCACATATTCTGCCTGTACTACTTCTTGATCCCCTTTTTCTATCACAGGGGCCTTTGGACCCCAGGGAGTCGGGAAGGGTCTTCCCATTAGGACTTCAAATGGTGAGTAACCAGTATTCTTATTAGGCTGCATCCTAATTTCTGCTAGGGCTATAGGCAAGAACTTTTAACAATTAGTGAATGTGCCTCCAGTAATTTTCCTTATTTTCTATTTAATTGTTCTATTCATTCTTTCTACTACTCCTGAACTTTGTGGGTGATAAGGGAGGTGGAACTTCCAGTCAATCCTAAGGGCTTTGGAAAGCTCCTTACATACCCTGGACGCAAAAGCTGGGCCATTATCTGAGTCAATTTGAACAGGACACCCCCATCTAGGGATGATCTCCTGTAACAAATTTTTCACCACAAATGGTTTCATTGGTGGTAGGAAAGACCTCCGGCCATCTAGAGAACAGATCCACAATTACAATGGCATACTCCTGCTTTCTTCCTGTCTTTGGGATATGAGTGAAGTCAATTTGTAAGTGAGTGAATGGTGAAGTTGGGTAATTCAGATGCTGGTGTTGGGCCTTCTTTGAATTATTTGGGTTGTTTCTGAGACATATAATACATCGTGAAACATAAGCTTGTACCTTTGATCTAAGACCTGTTATAAAAAAATCTCTCTGAATGAGGTCAGTGGTTGCCTGTGCTCCCCTATGGCCAAGACCATGATACTGTGCAATTAAAATTGGGGTGCTTGCAACTGGGATACATGGCTTCCCCTCTTTGCAGAGAACACCCGTATTAGGGTATTGTACTACACCGACCGACTGCCATTCCATTTTGTTGCTACTGGTAGCCAAATCCTGGAGGTTGAGCAAATAGATTGTCAGTAAGGGTAATGTCTGGAACTAGGGAGGGCATTTGAACTGTTGCTGCCCTTCTAATAGCAGCCTCATTTGCTGCCTGATCAGCCAGGGCATTCCCTTTAGTTATGTGTGTTTGTAGACCAGTATGTGCCTTACAATGGATAATAGCAACTTTGCTTGGTAATTGGATGGCGGCCAGGAGATCATGGACCAGGGTGGAATGAGAGATTTGTCTCCCATCTGCAGCTATGAAGCCTCTCCTCTGCCAGATTACCCCATGATAGTGTACAACCCCAAAGACATACTTGGAATCGGTGTATACATTTACATCATTCCCCTCAAAAAGACAGCAAGCTCTAGTGAGGGCAATCAGTTCAGCAGCTTAGGCCGACTGAAAAGGTATAGGATTTGATTCCAGTATAACATCAGGGAGCTGAACCACAGCGTATCCTGCATTATAAGTGTTGTCATTAGGGTGGGAACAAGAACCATCCACAAAAATATCAGGTGCTCCTTCAATGGGTGTGGACTGTAAGTCAGGCCTAGGTGAGGTATGCACATGTATAAGTTCAGTACATGCATGGGGAGGAGGCAAATCCTCCTGCTCTCCTTTGTAGCCAAGGAGGGCATTCAGTATAGCCATTGGACCGAATGTAGGTGCTGAGTATTTGATATGAAGTTGAGGATTAGATAGCAACAAAACTTCATATCCACTCAGTCTTTGTGCTGACATATGTTGCATATGTATGTTCTTCAACAGGGCCTGAACATTGTGTGAGGTATGTAGAGTAGTGGGATGACCTAAGTTGATAGGCGTGGCCATCTCAGCGACCATAGCACAGGCTGCCAAACTCCTGAGACACTGAACCTGTACGGGAACCACTTTTGAGAAAAAAGCAACAGGGCGGAATTTACCTCCATGATCCTGCGCCAGGACTCCTGCCATGGTTTTACAATTGTCCCTGGCAAATAAGTTAAGCATCACGCCATAGTCGGGTAGCCCCAAACTAGGACTTGAAACCATTGCACACTTCAAATGACTAAAAGCTTGTAACATGTCATCAGACCATTTAATGAAGTCATGCATCTCAGTATTAGTGGCTTGTCTCAGAATATTATCATAGTAGGAACAATCAGCAATCCATTGGCGGCAGTAACCAATCAGGCCAAGAAAGGTCAACATGTCTTTCTTGGTTTGTGGGCGGGCAGACCCAGTACGGCGGTAATTCTGTCATGGCTAATTCTCCTCTCACCTTTACTGAGAACAAAGCCCAAATACTCAACACTTTCCATACACCATTGTAATTTCTTCCTAGAAACTTTGTGACCGCTTTCAAATAACCACAGTAGTAAACTAACACAGTCTGCCTGGCAGGCCTCCCGAGTAGAACTACATATGAGGAGATCGTCCACATATTGTAGAAGGACAGAACCATGAGGGGCAGTCCAAGGGCGCAGTGTAATTTGGAGGACAATGGAGTGGAGGACTACTGGGGAGTCTACGTAACCCTGAGGCAGTCTACACCAGGTATACTGGCGAAATTTAAATGTGAAAGCAAAAAGTGTCCGTGTCTCCTTGTCAACTGGGACAGAAAAATATGCATTCTTTAAATCAATAACAGAGAAAAACTCTGCATGGGCAGGAATAGCTGATAGCAGAGAGGGTACGTCTGGAACCACAGGGGCTATGGGTATTATTTATGCATTTACTGCTCTAAGATCCTGGACAAACCTAAAGGTATTATCTGCCTTTCTCACTAGATTAATAGGTGTATTATAGGGGGAAACAATTTCCCCAATTACCCCTGCCGTTAGGAATTCCATCAATATAGACTCAATCCCCTTTTCTTTTTCTGGGGAAAGGGGGTATTGTTTAATGTAAACAGGTGCAGTTCCGGGCTTCAGCATTGCCTTATATGGTGTACAGGAGATAAGGCCAACATCCTGGTCAGTATGTGCCCAAACCTCAGGAGGTACTGTATCAAGTAGCGGATCCTGAGGTTGGCATTCCAAATATAAAAAACAATTATCCTTTGGAACATGAATGGGCATAACTGAGGATGTGACATTTAGGTGTCCCGTCCTGCTAATCCCCAACTGCAACTGTAACAGAACAAACAAATCTCTCCCTAATAAATTCATAGGACAATTTGGAATGATCCTAAAACTGTGTGTGAACATTGACTGGTGCTGGTATGGATGTTGGATCGAGAGGGGAGGAGTTTTACAAGATCTGGTCAGTATCCCATTAATTCCCACAGAGGGCTCAGCATCCTCTCTTGGACCACTATAATAATCCTCAGATATAGTACTACTAGTAGCACCAGAATCCACAAGAAAAGGGAGAGGTCGTCCCTCTATGGTCAACACAATCAGTGGAGATTCCTTATAGTGGTTTGTGATGAGAGTGAATGCTGGGACACAGACCCCCGGGTATCCTCATTGTGTGCTGCCCCCAGGCTATGGGAAAACGAGGGGTATTATTCTGGGGCCGTGTCAGTGGTGGGGGAAGATCTCGGATCTGAGATTGTGGGTAAGGTTGGTCTTCTGCCCCTTCCCTTATTGTGCTGATTTGAGGGACAATTCCTATCCTGAGTTTGGTAAAGGGCCTCTTTAGGTCTTACTATTTCAAAACAACCCGCCGTATCCTTCTCCTGTAATTTATTGTGGAATTGATCTTTATTAAGACTAGGCCATTCGGAGACCATTTGTTTAACAGTAAGCTGGAGATGTGGCTGCAGATTGGTAAGGAAAGTCTGAATGAGCATAGAATGCATATGATCCTGAATACTCATTCCTGCCTCCAGGGTCCAAACCTCATTGAACCTCTTCCAAAAGGCTATAACAGACTCTCCTGATTTTTGTCTACAAGCTACAGCAGTAGGCAATGAAGACCTAGTCTGAAAACACCTCTCCATTTCACACTGAATTTCCTCCCACATTGTGTCTATGCCTGCCTCAGTATTTAGTTTATAATTACCAGCCGTCATATTCGGAGGCTCTATAGTGCTTATAGAGGGGACCTTACTCCAATCCCAGGGGGAATTATGTCCAACTATCCCATCTATTATAAGGCGCATATCCTCCTGTGTCAGACATCTCCCTTTACAAGCTCTCCTCAAATAATGAAACGTCCCAGATGAAGATGAAGAGGGTTCAGGGCAGTGTTTAACAATCTTATTAATATCATCTATGTCAATAGCTTTTCTCAACAAGGTGTCCCCTACAGTCATAAAAGGGAACTGTTCCTCAAGGTCACTGTCCACATCAGGATGAGGTATATGTGCAGGTTTGGGAAAATACTTTTGTGATCTAAGGCTCATGTGAGCTATAACATCCCCAGTAGGGATGAGCGAACTCGAACTGTATAGTTCGGGTTCGTACCGAATTTTGGGGTGTCCGTGACACGGACCCGAACCCGGACATTTTCGTAAAAGTCCGGGTTCGGGTTCGGTGTTCGTCGCTTTCTTCGCGCTTTTGTGACGCTTTCTTGGCGCTTTTTGAAAGGCTGCAAAGCAGCCAATCAACAAGCGTCATACTACTTGCCCCAAGAGGCCATCACAGCCATGCCTACTATTGGCATGGCTGTGATTGGCCAGAGCACCATGTGACCCAGCCTCTATTTAAGCTGGAGTCACATAGCGCCGCCCGTCACTCTGCTCTGATTAGCGTAGGGAGAGGTTGCGGCTGCGACAGTAGGGCGAGATTAGGCAGATTAACTCCTCCAAAGGACTTGATTAACTGATCGATCTGCAGCTGTGGATCATTGAGCTGCTGATCCTCAATTGCTCACTGTTTTTAGGCTGCACAGACCGTTTGTCAGTCTCATTTTTCTGGGGTGATCGGCGGCCATTTTGTGTCTTGTGGTGCGCCAGCACAAGCTGCGACCAAGTGCATTTAACCCTCAATGGTGTGGTTGTTTTTTGGCTAAAGCCTACATCAGGGTGAAGCTGTCACACCAAGTGCATTTAACCAGCAATAGTCTGTTCATTTTTTGGCCATATACAAAATCAGGGGCAAGCTGCGCCTGTCACCAAGTGCATTTAACCCTCAATGGTGTGGTTGTTTTTTGGCTAAAGCCTACATCAGGGTGAAGCTGTCACACCAAGTGCATTTAACCAGCAATAGTCTGTTCATTTTTTGGCCATATACAAAATCAGGGGCAAGCTGCGCCTGTCACCAAGTGCATTTAACCCTCAATGGTGTGGTTGTTTTTTGGCTAAAGCCTACATCAGGGTGAAGCTGTCACACCAAGTGCATTTAACCAGCAATAGTCTGTTCATTTTTTGGCCATATACAAAATCAGGGGCAAGCTGCGCCTGTCACCAAGTGCATTTAACCCTCAATGGTGTGGTTGTTTTTTGGCTAAAGCCTACATCAGGGTGAAGCTGTCACACCAAGTGCATTTAACCAGCAATAGTCTGTTCATTTTTTGGCCATATCCCAGTCTAATTCTGTCACTAAATCCATACCGGTCACCCAGCGCCTAAATACTAGGCCTCAAATTTATATCCAGCTAAATCTGTCCCTAGTGCTGTAGCTGGGCGAGTTATTTAGTGTCCGTTCAAGCACATTTCTTGTTCTGGGTTGAAATACAATTCCCAATTTAGCAATTTCATAATTTAGTGGTTCCTGCTATATCAGAGCTATTTGAAATCTATCCCAAAAAGGGTATATAATATTGAAGGTGCACATTGGGTCATTCAGAATAACTTCACACACACCCGCTACTGTGTATTTCCAAGTCTAATTCTGTCACTAAACCCATACCTGTCACCCAGCGCCTAAATACTAGGCCTCAAATTTAAATCCCTCTAAATCTCTCGTTACCCACCGCTGTACTGTTGTTGCTGGGCAAGATATTTAGTGTCCGTCAAAGCACATTTTTTGTTCTGGGTTGAAGTACAATTCCCAATTTAGCAATTTCATAATTTAGTGGTTTCTGCTATATCAGAGCTATTTGAAATCTATCCCTAAAAGGGTATATAATATTGAAGGTGCACATAGGGTCATTCAGAATAACTTCACACACACGCTTCTGTGCATTTCCAAGTCTAATTCTGTCACTAAATCCATACCGGTGACCCAGCGCCTAAATACTAGGCCTCAAATTTAAATCCCTCTAAATCTCTCGTTACCCACCACTGTACTGTTGTTGCTGGGCAAGATATTTAGTGTCCGTCAAAGCACATTTTTTGTTCTGGGTTGAAGTACAATTCCCAATTTAGCAATTTCATAATTTAGTGGTTCCTGCTATATCAGAGCTATTTGAAATCTATCCCAAAAAGGGTATATAATATTGAAGGTGCACATTGGGTCATTCAGAATAACTTCACACACACCCGCTACTGTGTATTTCCAAGTCTAATTCTGTCACTAAACCCATACCTGTCACCCAGCGCCTAAATACTAGGCCTCAAATTTAAATCCCTCTAAATCTCTCGTTACCCACCGCTGTACTGTTGTTGCTGGGCAAGATATTTAGTGTCCGTCAAAGCACATTTTTTGTTCTGGGTTGAAGTACAATTCCCAATTTAGCAATTTCATAATTTAGTGGTTTCTGCTATATCAGAGCTATTTGAAATCTATCCCTAAAAGGGTATATAATATTGAAGGTGCACATAGGGTCATTCAGAATAACTTCACACACACGCTTCTGTGCATTTCCAAGTCTAATTCTGTCACTAAATCCATACCGGTGACCCAGCGCCTAAATACTAGGCCTCAAATTTAAATCCCTCTAAATCTCTCGTTACCCACCGCTGTACTGTTGTTGCTGGGCAAGATATTTAGTGTCCGTCAAAGCACATTTTTTGTTCTGGGTTGAAGTACAATTCCCAATTTAGCAATTTCATAATTTAGTGGTTTCTGCTATATCAGAGCTATTTGAAATCTATCCCTAAAAGGGTATATAATATTGAAGGTGCACATAGGGTCATTCAGAATAACTTCACACACACGCTTCTGTGCATTTCCAAGTCTAATTCTGTCACTAAATCCATACCGGTGACCCAGCGCCTAAATACTAGGCCTCAAATTTAAATCCCTCTAAATCTCTCGTTACCCACCACTGTACTGTTGTTGCTGGGCAAGATATTTAGTGTCCGTCAAAGCACATTTTTTGTTCTGGGTTGAAGTACAATTCCCAATTTAGCAATTTCATAATTTAGTGGTTCCTGCTATATCAGAGCTATTTGAAATCTATCCCAAAAAGGGTATATAATATTGAAGGTGCACATTGGGTCATTCAGAATAACTTCACACACACCCGCTACTGTGTATTTCCAAGTCTAATTCTGTCACTAAACCCATACCTGTCACCCAGCGCCTAAATACTAGGCCTCAAATTTAAATCCCTCTAAATCTCTCGTTACCCACCGCTGTACTGTTGTTGCTGGGCAAGATATTTAGTGTCCGTCAAAGCACATTTTTTGTTCTGGGTTGAAGTACAATTCCCAATTTAGCAATTTCATAATTTAGTGGTTTCTGCTATATCAGAGCTATTTGAAATCTATCCCTAAAAGGGTATATAATATTGAAGGTGCACATAGGGTCATTCAGAATAACTTCACACACACGCTTCTGTGCATTTCCAAGTCTAATTCTGTCACTAAATCCATACCGGTGACCCAGCGCCTAAATACTAGGCCTCAAATTTAAATCCCTCTAAATCTCTCGTTACCCACCGCTGTACTGTTGTTGCTGGGCAAGATATTTAGTGTCCGTCAAAGCACATTTTTTGTTCTGGGTTGAAGTACAATTCCCAATTTAGCAATTTCATAATTTAGTGGTTTCTGCTATATCAGAGCTATTTGAAATCTATCCCTAAAAGGGTATATAATATTGAAGGTGCACATAGGGTCATTCAGAATAACTTCACACACACGCTTCTGTGCATTTCCAAGTCTAATTCTGTCACTAAATCCATACCGGTGACCCAGCGCCTAAATACTAGGCCTCAAATTTAAATCCCTCTAAATCTCTCGTTACCGCTGTACTGTTGTAGCTGGGAAAGTTATTTAGTGCCCGTCAAAGCACATTTTTTGTTCTGGGTTGAAGTACAATTCCCAATTTAGCAATTTCATAATTTAGTGGTTCCTGCTATATCAGAGCTATTTGAAATCTATCCCAAAAAGGGTATATAATATTCAAGGTGCACATTGGGTCATTCAGAATAACTTCACACACACGCTTCTGTGCATTTCCAAGTCTAATTCTGTCACTAAATCCATACCGGTCACCCAGCGCCTAAATACTAGGCCTCAAATTTATATCCCGCTGAATTTGAATACAATACATTGGGCCAAATAATATATTTGTTGTTGTGGTGAACCATAACAATGAGAAAAACATCTAGTAAGGGACGCGGACGTGGACATGGTCGTGGTGGTGTTAGTGGACCCTCTGGTGCTGGGAGAGGACGTGGCCGTTCTGCCACATCCACACGTCCTAGTGTACCAACTACCTCAGGTCCCAGTAGCCGCCAGAATTTACAGCGATATATGGTGGGGCCCAATGCCGTTCTAAGGATGGTAAGGCCTGAGCAGGTACAGGCATTAGTCAATTGGGTGGCCGACAGTGGATCCAGCACGTTCACATTATCTCCCACCCAGTCTTCTGCAGAAAGCGCACAGATGGCGCCTGAAAACCAACCCCATCAGTCTGTCACATCACCCCCATGCATACCAGGGAAACTGTCTCAGCCTCAAGTTATGCAGCAGTCTCTTATGCTGTTTGAAGACTCCGCTGGCAGGGTTTCCCAAGGGCATCCACCTAGCCCTTCCCCAGCGGTGAAAGACATAGAATGCACTGACGCACAACCACTTATGTTTCCTGATGATGAGGACATGGGAATACCACCTCAGCATGTCTCTGATGATGACGAAACACAGGTGCCAACTGCTGCGTCTTTCTGCAGTGTGCAGACTGAACAGGAGGTCAGGGATCAAGACTGGGTGGAAGACGATGCAGGGGACGATGAGGTCCTAGACCCCACATGGAATGAAGGTCGTGCCACTGACTTTCACAGTTCGGAGGAAGAGGCAGTGGTGAGACCGAGCCAACAGCGTAGCAAAAGAGGGAGCAGTGGGCAAAAGCAGAACACCCGCCGCCAAGAGACTCCGCCTGCTACTGACCGCCGCCATCTGGGACCGAGCACCCCAAAGGCAGCTTCAAGGAGTTCCCTGGCATGGCACTTCTTCAAACAATGTGCTGACGACAAGACCCGAGTGGTTTGCACGCTGTGCCATCAGAGCCTGAAGCGAGGCATTAACGTTCTGAACCTGAGCACAACCTGCATGACCAGGCACCTGCATGCAAAGCATGAACTGCAGTGGAGTAAACACCTTAAAACCAAGGAAGTCACTCAGGCTCCCCCTGCTACCTCTTCTGCTGCTGCCGCCTCGGCCTATTCTGCTGCTGCCGCCTCGGCCTCTTCCTCCGCCTCTGGAGGAACGTTGGCACCTGCCGCCCAGCAAACAGGGGATGTACCACCAACACCACCACCACCACCTCCGTCACCAAGCGTCTCAACCATGTCACACGCCAGCGTTCAGCTCTCCATCTCACAAACATTTGATAGAAAGCGTAAATTCCCACCTAGCCACCCTCGATCCCTGGCCCTGAATGCCAGCATTTCTAAACTACTGGCCTATGAAATGCTGTCATTTAGGCTGGTGGACACAGACAGCTTCAAACAGCTCATGTCGCTTGCTGTCCCACAGTATGTTGTTCCCAGCCGGCACTACTTCTCCAAGAGAGCCGTGCCTTCCCTGCACAACCAAGTATCCGATAAAATCAAGTGTGCACTGCGCAACGCCATCTGTAGCAAGGTCCACCTAACCACAGATACGTGGACCAGTAAGCACGGCCAGGGACGCTATATCTCCCTAACTGCACACTGGGTAAATGTAGTGGCAGCTGGGCCCCAGGCGGAGAGCTGTTTGGCGCACGTCCTGCCGCCGCCAAGGATCGCAGGGCAACATTCTTTGCCTCCTGTTGCCACCTCCTCCTTCTCGGCTTCCTCCTCCTCTTCTTCCACCTGCTCATCCAGTCAGCCACACACCTTCACCACCAACTTCAGCACAGCCCGGGGTAAACGTCAGCAGGCCATTCTGAAACTCATATGTTTGGGGGACAGGCCCCACACCGCACAGGAGTTGTGGCGGGGTATTGAACAACAGACCGACGAGTGGTTGCTGCCGGTGAGCCTCAAGCCCGGCCTGGTGGTGTGTGATAATGGGCGAAATCTCGTTGCAGCTCTGGGACTAGCCAATTTGACGCACATCCCTTGCTTGGCGCATGTGCTGAATTTGGTGGTGCAGAAGTTCATTCACAACTACCCCGACATGTCAGAGCTGCTGCATAAAGTGCGGGCCGTCTGTTCGCGCTTCCGGCGTTCACATCCTGCCGCTGCTCGCCTGTCTGCGCTACAGCGTAACTTCGGCCTTCCCGCTCACCGCCTCATATGCGACGTGCCCACCAGGTGGAACTCCACCTTGCACATGCTGGACAGACTGTGCGAGCAGCAGCAGGCCATAGTGGAGTTTCAGCTGCAGCACGCACGGGTCAGTCGCACTACAGAACAGCACCACTTCACCACCAATGACTGGGCCTCCATGCGAGACCTGTGTGCCCTGTTGCGCTGTTTCGAGTACTCCACCAACATGGCCAGTGGCGATGACACCGTTATCAGCGTTACAATACCACTTCTATGTCTCCTTGAGAAAACACTTAGGGCGATGATGGAACAGGAGGTGGCCCAGGAGGAGGAGGAGGAGGATGAGGAAGAGGGGTCATTTTTAGCACTTTCAGGCCAGTCTCTTCGAAGTGACTCAGAGGGAGGTTTTTTGCAACAGCAGAGGCCAGGTACAAATGTGGCCAGCCAGGGCCCACTACTGGAGGACGAGGAGGACGAGGATGAGGAGGAGGTGGAGGAGGATGAGGATGAAGCATGGTCACAGCGGGGTGGCACCCAACGCAGCTCGGGTCCATCACTGGTGCGTGGCTGGGGGGAAAGGCAGGACGATGACGATACGCCTCCCACAGAGGACAGCTTGTCCTTACCCCTGGGCAGCCTGGCACACATGAGCGACTACATGCTGCAGTGCCTGCGCAACGACAGCAGAGTTGCCCACATTTTAACCTGTGCGGACTACTGGGTTGCCACCCTGCTGGATCCACGCTACAAAGACAATGTGCCCACCTTACTTCCTGCACTGGAGCGTGATAGGAAGATGCGCGAGTACAAGCGCACGTTGGTAGACGCGCTACTGAGAGCATTCCCAAATGTCACAGGGGAACAAGTGGAAGCCCAAGGCCAAGGCAGAGGAGGAGCAAGAGGTCGCCAAGGCAGCTGTGTCACGGCCAGCTCCTCTGAGGGCAGGGTTAGCATGGCAGAGATGTGGAAAACTTTTGTCAACACGCCACAGCTAACTGCACCACCACCACCTGATACGCAACGTGTTAGCAGGAGGCAACATTTCACTAACATGGTGGAACAGTACGTGTGCACACCCCTCCACGTACTGACTGATGGTTCGGCCCCATTCAACTTCTGGGTCTCTAAATTGTCCACGTGGCCAGAGCTAGCCTTTTATGCCTTGGAGGTGCTGGCCTGCCCGGCAGCCAGCGTTTTGTCTGAACGTGTATTCAGCACGGCAGGGGGCGTCATTACAGACAAACGCAGCCGCCTGTCTACAGCCAATGTGGACAAGCTGACGTTCATAAAAATGAACCAGGCATGGATCCCACAGGACCTGTCCGTCCCTTGTCCAGATTAGACATTAACTACCTCCCCATAACCATATATTATTGGACTCCAGGGCACTTCCTCATTCAATCCTATTTTTATTTTCATTTTACCATTATATTGCGATGCTACCCAAAGTTGAATGAACCTCTCCTCTGCCTGTGTGCTAGGCCTAAATATATGCCAATGGACTGTTGCAGTGGTGGCTGACATGAAGCCTGATTCTCTGCTATGACATGCAGACTAATTCTCTGCTGACATGAAGCCAGATTGTCTGTTACGGGACCTCTCTCCTCTGCCTGGGTGCTGGGCCTAAATTTATGACAATGGACTGTTGCAGTGGTGGCTGACGTGAAGCCTGATTCTCTGCTATGACATGCAGACTGATTCTCTGCTGACATGAAGCCAGATCGTCTGTTACGGGACCTCTCTCCTCTGCCTGTGTGTGTGCTGGGCCTAAATATATGCCAATGGACTGTTGCAGTGGTGGCTGACGTGAAGCCTCATTCTCTGCTATGACATGCAGACTGATTCTCTGCTGACATGAAGCCAGATTCTCTGTTACGGGACCTCTCTCCTCTGCCTGTGTGTGTGCTGGGCCTAAATATATGCCAATGGACTGTTGCAGTGGTGGCTGACGTGAAGCCTCATTCTCTGCTATGACATGCAGACTAATTCTCTGCTGACATGAAGACAGATTCTCTGTTACGGGACCTCCCTCCTCTGCCTGGGTGCTGGGCCTAAATATATGCCAATGGACTGTTGCAGTGGTGGCTGACGTGAAGCCTCATTCTCTGCTATGACATGCAGACTGATTCTCTGCTGACATGAAGACAGATTCTCTGTTACGGGACCTCTCTCCTCTGCCTGTGTGCTAGGCCTAAATATATGCCAATGGACTGTTGCAGTGGTGGGTGACGTGAAGCCTCATTCTCTGCTATGACATGCAGACTGATTCTCTGCTGTCATGAAGCCAGATTGTCTGTTACGGGACCTCTCTGCTCTGCCTGTGTGCTAGGCCTAAATATATGCCAATGGACTGTTGCAGTGGTGGGTGACGTGAAGCCTCATTCTCTGCTATGACATGCAGACTAATTCTCTGCTGACATGAAGACAGATTCTCTGTTACGGGACCTCTCTCCTCTGCCTGTGTGTGTGCTGGGCCTAAATATATGCCAATGGACTGTTGCAGTGGTGGCTGACGTGAAGCCTCATTCTCTGCTATGACATGCAGACTGATTCTCTGCTGACATGAAGCCAGATTCTCTGTTACGGGACCTCTCTCCTCTGCCTGTGTGCTAGGCCTAAATATATGCCAATGGACTGTTGCAGTGGTGGCTGACGTGAAGCCTCATTCTCTGCTATGACATGCAGACTAATTCTCTGCTGACATGAAGACAGATTCTCTGTTACGGGACCTCTCTCCTCTGCCTGGGTGCCGGGGCCTAAATATCTGAGAATGGACTGTTCCAGTGGTGGGTGACGGGAAGCCAGATTCTCTGCTATGGAACCTCTCTCCAATTGATTTTGGTTAATTTTTATTTATTTAATTTTTATTTTAATTAATTTCCCTATCCACATTTGTTTGCAGGGGATTTACCTACATGTTGCTGCCTTTTGCAGCCCTCTAGCCCTTTCCTGGGCTGTTTTACAGCCGTTTTAGTGCCGAAAAGTTCGGGTCCCCATTGACTTCAATGGGGTTCGGGTTCGGGACGAAGTTCGGATCGGGTTCGGATCCCGAACCCGAACATTTCCGGGATGTTCGGCCGAACTTCTCGAACCCGAACATCCAGGTGTTCGCTCAACTCTAATCCCCAGCACCAACAGCACCAGCAGCTGGATCCTGACCACTTTGATCAGGCATAGGTTGTGGCAACTGCGGAGGTGGCTGCAGGAGCTGGGGAGCTGTAGGTGGTCGGATGTCAGTAACAGTATATGCAGTCAGTAAATCTAAGTCATCTTTTGAAAGGGATGGATATATCTGTGGGATATTTCCTAAATAGGGAGGAGGGGGCTTCTGGAGTGAACCCCTAGTCAATTATTTTTCTAACTCATGCTTCTTTTTATATCCCTCCTGGTTCTCTGCCTTCTGTCTGTGAACGGTCCTATTTGGTCTATCATACCAGTATGGTGCATAAGCAAGCTAATTTTCCCCTCCCGACTGCATATACTGCATATCCCACTGGGGTGCTGGACCGTAATATGGGTAAGCTTCATTGTCACCCAAACGTAACCCTTTTACCATGTCCATATGAAAGGTGTCATTAGCCCCTACCCGAGGGAACTAATTTATACTCCTCATTGCCTCTGTCCATCCCACCATATTATCCACCCAGGGAGTAACTAAATAATAATCAGTCCCACAGACCCGGGCTACATAATCCCTACATTCGGAGGGGGTGGAGAGACCTTTCCTTGCTTTGCACCAATGTCATATAACTGAATTGAGATGGAGGCAGAGCAAAATTGTCCCCAGGACGGGCTGTACAGAATCGTGAAGGACTTATGTTTATGCACAACCACCTGCTCAACTGTCTGTTAATATGATCCCTTAAAACAGTTACTTGCGTTCACCAGTTACTGGGTTAGAAGGTCATCCAGGACACACACAATAAAGTTAGTACATTTGTCTCAGTATCAATTGCTGCTTACCGTCAGCATAAAAAATTACTTAATGCTTTATAACATCATAATATAACAGAAAGCCTAAGAAAGCGACAGAAAAGAAGTAATATACAGGGGGTGACAAGAGAAATCAAGATGCAGGCACTATATGAAGTCTTCCCAAAAGAATTCCTCTGGTATATCCTTCCCCAAAAGATATAGCTATAAAATACTTCCCTAAAGAATTTATCTGTGTGACCTGGCCAGGAGTCTATTTACAGTCTATCTTCCCTAAAGACAGACACCATTTTTTTACTATTCTATCTTGCCTAAAGATAGATTCCAATTCTTTCAGAGTGTCTAAAGCGGATTCAAAATAGAAGCAACAGAAAATGTTACAGAAAGCATCGGAATGTCCCCCAGTCGTTAGACAGGAATGTTCCGTTACTTACCGAATTCCTGTGTATTCTATTCCACGGACAGACCCCCCAACTGAAAGTGTATTTCCTTCTCAATGCACCTTGATTCCTTCCTTTGTCCCCGAAGACAGGCCCTGAGAACGTGTCAGTGACAAATGCAGTATGATGTCAGTAACAGTTCTATTTATTGCTTGTCATACATGGGCCTTATATACATTCATGCATACATACAAGAATAGCTGCAGCTCTCATTACAATAGTAGCAGTTCCTTATACAGACAGGCAGCTCTTATTATAATAATGCAGACTAGAAACTTTTCCTTATAAAGACAGGAGGTAAATGTATATATAGTCACCCTTCAATATGATGTCACCCAACCTCCTGTCCTTCATACAGATTATACAGCTAATTCTGTTTAACCCTTCACCCAACATCGCCTCATATGCAACATTTCCACCCATTGGAACTCCACCCTGCACATGTTGGACCAACTATATGAGCAGAGAAAGGCTGTGAACGATTTCTTGATGATGCAGGCAGACAGAAGCACTAAGGCAGAATGGGCTGGGTATGTCTGATTTGTAGTGTTTTGTGACAAATTATTTGTAACAAATCAAATTTTTTGGCTAACTTCGGCTAACTTTTCAAAACTTTCCTGATCTGTAAAAGCTGCTATACTGTTACTAAATAAGACAAGCAAAATGTTACTAAAATAAACTGTTACTAAATAATACCATTAACTCATATAGTACCAGCGCCGTACAAGTAAACAATGCCAAAACAGCCATTTTTTTCACCTTTTCTTACAAAAAGTCTAATACCAAGTGATCAAAAAGTCTTATGTACCCCAATTAGGTACCAATTAAAAAGTCACCTAATCCTGCAAAAAAATGAGTCCCTACTAGTGTTTTTCGAGCACCATAGTGCTCGGGTGCTCGGACCAAACACATCGGGATGCTCGGGTGCTCTACCAAGCGCCCGAGTATAATGGAAGTCAATACATCTTGGACTTCCAGGTCGCTGCTGGGAACAATGTTGTCCGAGTAGTACGCCACTTTTACAGACTGACAATAATACACACAAAACCGAAGATAAAATCGATTTTAGAGGAAATATTGTTAGGAATCATTCTTTCCTGTATATTAACTTGTATATAAAGTGCAAGTGCTGCCAAAAATTACAAAGAAGAGGCACTCCAAAATAACCTGTATATAACATAAAGGAGGGCCTCATTTACGTTGTGATACAATTGTTCAGGCAGTGGGACACTCATAAAGCCTATGCACTGAAATTACTAAAAAAAAATTACAAGGAATCGGCACTACAAAACACCCTTTGTTACACATAAAGGAAGGCATCATACACAGCCTTGAAAAATTATGATTGATGGCCTGCTGGTGACCCTCAAAAACATTTGGAGCAAGAGCCTGCTGATCTGACCATCCAAAACATTATGGGCGAGGGTATGCTGCTGCTTTGGTGACTCTAGATAACCTGGGGCCGATCGGATGTCCCTGTGACGGCAACGATCCATTCGGATGTCTGCCCTATCAACTTTCGATGTTGTTTTCTGTGCGAACCACGGTGACCACAGGTAAGGGGAAATCAGTGTTCGATTCCGAAGAGGGAGCCTGAGAAACGGCTACGTCTACCACATCCATCAAGGCAGCATGTGTGCAAATTACCTATTAGGTAAAATTAGGTGAGGGCCTTCAGGTGAGCTGACCATGTAAAAGATTGTAGGCGTGTGCCTCCAGGTGAGCTGACCCTCTAAAACATTATATGTGAGGGCCTGCAGGTGATCTGACCCTCTGAAAAATTATAGGCGAGGGCCTGCTGCTGAGCTGACCCTCTAAAACATTATGGTTGAGGGCCGGCTACTGAGCTGACCATTTAAACAATTATGTGAGAGTGCCTGCTGCTTAGCTGGCCATTGAAAAAAATTTACAGTGTTCAAAGCAGGCTTGGTCGCCTGAATACTTCAGCTATAAATAATGGAATAGGACTCCGGTTCCATTTTGTTGGTTTTCGGAACTGGGGCCATGATTAAGAGGGATGGCCATGATTAAGAGGTGAAATTCTTGGACTGGTGCAAGATGAACTAAAGCGAAAGCATTTGCCAAGAAAGTTTTCATTAATCAAAAATGAAAGTCGGAGGTTCGAAGACGATCAGCTACTGTCATAGTTCCGACCATAAACAATGACGACGAACGATCCGGCTGGATTATTACCATGACCCGCCGAGCTGCTTCCGGGATTCCAAAGTCTTTGGGTTCCGGGGGGAGTATGTTTCAAAGCTGACAAAGTATACTTTATGTCACAGATACATTTTTGAAGCACACACTACACTGCAGATGTGGCCCTGGTAAGGTCACTGTCAGAAGCGGACACCATGTACGGAAAAATTACAATGTATGTCACAGATACATTTTTGTAGCGCACACGTTACACTGCAGATGTGGCCCTGGTAAGGTCACTGTCAGAAGCGGACATCGTCTACGGAAAAATTACATTGTATGTCACAGTCTGTCAATAGGTAATCAGAGCAGCTCTCACCTGTCTGGAGTTCAATTCCTGGAGGCACGGACCGCTTCCACACCCGGTTAGAAGTATTAAATGAACATAAAAAAAAGGAGACAGGTCAAGCCTATCATGAGTAAGGGCTGTAATCTTTCTGTTGCCTGAGATGCGTAGACCTACAGTGTTTGTACCTGGATATTTTTTTAATATTTGTCTACAATAAAGTGCTACTGGAAATTCCGTAAGAATGGCTGGACCTATCTCCTATTTTTTGTATGTCACAGATACATTTTTGAAGCGCACACTTTACACTACAGATGTGACCCTGGTAAGGTCACTGTCAGAAGCGGACACCGTCTATTGGAAAAGTACACTGGATGTCACAGATATTTTAGGGATGCGCACACTTTACACAGCAGATGTGGCGCATATCATTTAACTGTCCGCAGCGGACACCATCTACGTAAAAAGTGCACTGGATGTCACTGATATTTTAGGGATGCACACACTTTAAACAGGAGATGTGGCATGAAAAATCTTCCTATTAACCTCCCTACACTTCCTATGCACAGCTCTCCCTAAAGCCGAATGCACACGGTCGTGGAACACGGACGTGAGCGGTCCATGGTATCCCGGCCTGGCATCCTGCTGACAGCAGGAGCACACGACGTCATTGGTTGCTATGACGCCGTGCGCTTCATGCCGCTGCTGCACTACAGTAATACACTCATATGATCTATACGAGTGTATTACTGTAGTGCAGCGGCGGCATGAAGTGCACGGCGTAATAGCAACCAATGACGCCGTGCGCTCCTGCTGTCAGCAGGATGCCAGGCCGGGATACCACGGATCGCTCACGTCTGTGTTCCATATTCGTGTGTATTCGGTCTAACACTGAGCAATTTAGTGCAGGTTGCGCTACAAACATATATTGCTGCTGTCACACACAATAGTCCAAGGACTTTTGAGTCTCTGAAACGTTTTTGTACAAAACAATATACAATTACACTCCCACTCTCTGTCCCTTCCTATGCTCAGCTCTCCCTGACTATGAATGAGAAGAACATGTGTCATTGGGAAGCTAATCATTGTAATGCCAGTAGACAACATGGCTACTGGCATTACAGTGAGGGCAGTACTTACCTGCACGTTTGGGGAGGAGACTCGAGCATGGCGCTCGAGCACATGCGGTACTTGGCTGAGTACCACCATGTGCCGAGCATCGAGATACTCGAGCTGAACAGGTGTTCAGCCAAGCAGCATGCTCGATCATCACTAACCCCCACATAAGACAATCACTCAAAAAATAAAAACCAATGGCACCCGTAAACTAATCTATTAAAATCTGCTTCAAAAGCGCTCCTTCAATTATAAGTCCTGTCATGTGCCCCCATAGCAGTTTACCACCACATATGGGGTGTTACTGAATTCAGGAGAAAATGTGTAACAAATTATGGAATACTTTTTCTCCTGTTATCCTTGGGAAAATGAAACATTTTAGGCTAAAGCAACATTTTATTGGAAGAAATTAAAGAGGTCAATGTGCTCAGTACCCCCTTATTATATTCTTTAAGGGGTGTAGTTTCCAAATTCCAAAAATGGTCTCATCAAATACAAAATGGTGCCTAAAAACCATTCTAGCAAAATCTGCCTCCAAAATCCGTATGGCGCTTTATTCCTTCAGACCAGGGCAACGTGCCTATAGAGCAGTTTACCACCATGTATGGGGTATTTCTGTAAACTACAGAATCAGAGTGATATATATTGAGGTTTATAAATAGTATAAAATAGCAGGCGGCACTCAGCTCTGTGGATATCACATTCCTTTATTCGTTTCAGTATTCTGTGTACACAGAATGTACACAGAATGCTGAAACGTATAAAGGAATGTGATATCCACAGTGGTGAGTGCCGCCTTCTATTTTCTACTATTTATGGATAGAGATGGCCTTGCGGTTCACCCGGCGGTCGTTTCGCGGCGAACTTTGCTCGTTGGCTGTTCACCGAAGGGGCGAACATATGGCGATATTCGCGCCCGCCATATTCTTTTACATTGTGAAGAACTTGACCCATGACACACCCATTAGGGACACAAAACACTAGCTAATAGGGCCACAAAAGTCCTTTTAAGGACTGGTATAGGTGTACTATCGATAGGTGTGTTATACTAAGGGGTGTAATATACTTATAATATACAGTACTTTCTAACATATAAAGTGCATTTGTATTGTGCAGCAGTTGTGTGCGGGTCTGCTGCGATACTGCAGCCACACAGAGTGCCAAACGCTATTGGAACCTATAATTTCTACTGGTGTGATTTACCAGTTGCCCCCCCCCCCCCAAAAAAAAAACTGATTGAAGCAGGGTTGTTATATACCAATAATATACTTTCTATATAGTGCATTTAGGTAGTGCAGCATTTGTCTGCTGTTTTGCTGTGTTACCGCAGTTACACAGAGTGACAAACACTATTGGAACCAATAATTTCAACTGGTGTGATTTACCAGTTGCCCCCCAAAAATCTGATTAAGGCAGGGGTGTGATATGCCTTCTTGCACAAATACTGCTCTTCTATAGAGACTTTTTTTCACATTTTGAAAATGACAGGCAGAGGAAGAGGCAGGCCTTTCCGCAGGGGTGGCAGGGGTCGGGCAGGTGCATCAGGCCGCAGCCTAAGTGGGAAGTTGCAGAAGGTGCGGGTGATTACGTCAAAGGATGCACCAGACTTGGTTGAGTGGCTCACTCAGCCTTCTGCTTCTGCACCCTCCTCATCTTCTCTATCTACACCCTCTTCACTCTCTGCTGTGTGCACCCCCAAAGACACCACCACCACCACCATATCCCCTCTGCTCGAGTCAGAGGAGTTATTTTCCCATCCATTACAAGACCTTTCTTTTGTGCAGCCATTATTGGCATCGGATTAGGAAGAGGAGGTATCAATGGTCGCCACCCAGCAGTCTGACGACAGTACCCAGATCAGCCCAAGGAGGGTGGTCCCCGCTGTTGCTGTCTAATCTGAGATCTCTAATGTCAGTGGTGGTGAAGGTGACAAATCCAATGATGACGTGTCAATGGACATCACGTGGGTGCCCACAAGAGAGGAAGATGAGGGGAGTTCAGAGGGATAGACGAAGCAGCAGATAGGGAGGAGAATGAGGAGAAGCAGGCAGAACTTACAGTGCACAGGAGTCAAAAAGCAGACTGCTAATGTATCTGGAACGAGCCATTCACCATGCACAGCCACATCTGGCGCTCCCAGGATGCCGACACAGCCACTCCACCACTTCCAGTTTAGTGAAAACGGGGGCCTTCATGCTCCAGTGTTTGAAGAGGGACCCCTGTATAAAAAGTATAAAGGGCAAGGACCAGTACTGGGTGGCAATGTACTTAGACCCCCGGTACAAACACAAAATGGCAGAAATGTTACCACCATCACAGAGGGCTGTCAGAATGCAGCACTTCCAGGCCTTGCTTCGAGAAATGCTGCATTCTGCTTTTGAGGGCGCTGGCAGAGGAATTTCCTCTTACAAACAATTGCGGGTAACAATCCAACAGCACATGCAAGAAGAGGGCAGTTTGAAGATGTGTTGGTCACTTTGGATATGAGATCATTCTTGCAGCCAACCCATTGCCAGCTGTCCTCCAGATCCTCAGGGAACACCTAGACCGACAGGTGTCTGACTACATCGGGTTGACTGCCGATGTGGACGCTCTGAGAAACGATGAACCCCTGGACTACTGGGTGTGCAGGCTTGACCTGTGGCCAGAGCTGGCACAATTTGCCATGGAACTGTTGGCTTTCCCCTCGTCCAGTGTCCTGTCCAAAAGGACGTTCAGCGCAGCAGGAGGGATAGTGACCGATAAGTGCAATCGCCTAGCTCACAACAGTGTGGACTACCTCATTTTTCAAAAAATGAATGAGGCATGGGTCTCGGAGGAATTCAACACATGTAACGAGTCGACCACATTTGATTGAATTTCCTCATGACAGCCCACAAATCATGGTCCCTGTCTTAGGTAAATACAGCGGCATAAAAGGCCTTTTATGTCCGTTGAATGCCTAATTTTTGGGGCCTGTACTGGCCGATATTTACATATTTATCCTGTGACTGCCTAATGTACCTCTAGCCACTGAATCCAAAGTTCTTTGTTGTCAGGTGAATGCCTATTGACTAATTTTTTGGGCCTGTACTGGCCAACAGTTAAATTTTTTCTCTCTAGCCACATAATCACACCCTTGTCTCACTCCTCTGCCTTTCATTATGGTGGCGTATGAACCGCATTCACCATAAGGACCTTCTAATATCACAAGGTCATGTGACTGTGCCCCCCACCCTGTAATATGCCCCTTACCCTATACTGTGCCCCCTTATACCCTGCATTGTGCCCTCTTACACCCTGTGCAGTGCCCTTACTCATTTCCTGTACTATGCCCTCTTATACACTTTTATCCGGTCACGGTATGGCGGTGTTATCCGGCCACTGTAGAGATATTATTCAGTCAATGTATGGTGGTGGTATACAATAACTGGATGGACATAACTGTATCCCTTTCCCTGCCCACGCCATCCTTTTTTAGACCTGGCATGAGAGGGAAAAATATGCAGATTGCGGTGCTATGGACCTTTGCGCCACATTCTGTGTCAGAAATACACCTAATATAGACGTATTTCTATATAATAAATGATCACCTAATTGTATTATCATTCGGGGTTAGACATAATATCTTAATATTTTTTAGATTCTAGTGTATTATACTGTGCCCTGTATTTCCCAGTAGAAAATGATTCTTGGGAAACACAGTCCTCATCCCTGACCACTAAGACCAGGTAGCGCTCTGTCAGTACATGGCAGCCTCCTCCACGCTGCTCCACTGTATTCTGGTGCTTATTCTGACACTAGGGCTGGGTTCACATCTTATTTTTGCCATCCATTTAATGCATACCAAAAATGTATGTTTAAGGCCCCATGCACACGGCCGTGTTTCACAGCCGTGTGCGGGCCGTGGAACCGCGGCCTGGATCCCTCCTGAGAGCAGGAGCGCACGGCGTCACTGGTTGCTATGACGCCGTGCGCTCCCTGCTGCCGGCACAGTACAGTAATACACTGGTATAGATCACACCAGTGTATTACTGTACTGTGCCGGCAGCAGGGAGTGCACGGCGTCATAGCAACCAGTGACGCCGTGCGCTCCTGCTCTCAGGAGGGATCCAGGCCGCGGTTCCACGGCCCGCACACGGCTGTGAAACACGGCCGTGTGCATGGGGCCTTAACAGATGCCTCAGACTGATGCAGTACAGTGGCGTCCATTCACCATACAGTTCCATGGTAGAAAAAAAATGTATGTTAACGTATGCATTTTTTTAATAGACTCTGGAGGATACAAAAACGTGGAGTGCTGCACATTTGTACAGGGAGTGCAGAATTATTAGGCAAGTTGTATTTTTGAGGATTAATTTTATTATTAAACAACAACCATGTTCTCAATGAACCCAAAAAACTCATTCATATCAAAACTGAATATTTTTGGAAGTAGTTTTTAGTTTTAGCTATTTTAGGGGGATATCTGTGTGTGCAGGTGACTATTACTGTGCATAATTATTAGGCAACTTAACAAAAAACAAATATATACCCATTCAATTATTTATTTTTACCAGTGAAACCAATATAACATCTAAACATTCACAAATATACATTTCTGACATTCAAAAACAAAACAAAAACAAATCAGTGACCAATATAGCCACCTTTCTTTGCAAGGACACTCAAAAGCCTGCCATCCATGGATTCTGTCAGTGTTTTGATCTGTTCACCATCAACATTGCGTGCAGCAGCAACCACAGCCTCCCAGACACTGTTCAGAGAGGTGTACTGTTTTCCCTCCTTGTAAATCTCACATTTGATGATGGACCACAGGTTCTCAATGGGGTTCAGATCAGGTGAACAAGGAGGCCATGTCGTTAGATTTTCTTCTTTTATACCCTTTCTTGCCAGCCACTCTGTGGAGTACTTGGACGCGTGTGATGGAGCATTGTCCTGCATGAAAATCATGTTTTTCTTGAAGGATGCAGACTTCTTCCTGTACCACTGCTTGAAGAAGGTGTCTTCCAGAAACTGGCAGTAGGACTGGGAGTTGAGCTTGACTCCATCCTCAACAAGGCCCCACAAGCTCATCTTTGATGATACCAGCCCAAACCAGTACTCCACCTCCACCTTGCTGGCGTCTGAGTCGGACTGGAGCTCTCTGCCCTTTACCAATCCAGCCACGGGCCATCCATCTGGCCCATCAAGACTCACTCTCATTTCATCAGTCCATAAAACCTTAGAAAAATCAGTCTTGAGATATTTCTTGGCCCAGTCTTGACGTTTCAGCTTGTGTGTCTTGTTCAGTGGTGGTCGTCTTTCTGCCTTTCTTACCTTGGCCATGTCTCTGAGTATTGCACACCTTGTGCTTTTGGGCACTCCAGTGATGTTGCAGCTCTGAAATATGGCCAAACTGGTGGCAAGTGGCATCTTGGCAGCTGCACGCTTGACTTTTCTCAGTTCATGGGCAGTTATTTTGTGCCTTGGTTTTTCCACACGCTTCTTGCGACCCTGTTGACTATTTTGAATGAAACACTTGATTGTTCGATGATCACGCTTCAGAAGCTTTGCAATTTTAAGAGTGCTGCATCCCTCTGCAAGATATCTCATTATTTTTGACTTTTCTGAGCCTGTCAAGTCCTTCTTTTGACCCATTTTGCCAAAGGAAAGGAAGTTGCCTAATAATTATGCACACCTGATATAGGGTGTTGATGTCATTAGACCACACCCCTTCTCATTACAGAGATGCACATCACCTAATATGCTTAATTGGTAGTAGGCTTTCGAGCCTATACAGCTTGGAGTAAGACAACATGCATAAAGAGGATGATGTGGTCAAAATACTAATTTGCCTAATAATTCTGCACTCCCTGTATACATCAAACCGATAGGAACAAAAACATTTCAAGGCTCCAGCAGGGCACATTTTTGAGAGTTTTCCTTTAAGATGCATAAAAAATGGCCCCTGATTAAAATACATATTTTTGTGGGAAATTTTGCCAATGATCCCCCTCTGGTATATAACTGTCCATGTTGTGGGACTATTTGTGTACTTCTAGTAAGTATTTGGTGGCTGCAAATATGATGGGGCCCTCCGCGAAAGAACATTTGTTCGCAAACGCGTTCGTGAACCATCCCGGCCGAGTGTCATCCATCACTATTTATGGACTTTCTGTATTCTGATCAGGCTTGTGCACCACAGATGCTGTTGTGACACGGTTGTTGCATAATAAGGTGACTACATGTGTTGACGGAGGGCTGTGTCGCATCTTACCCTCTCTCCTTTTTTATATTGAGGTTTATTTTGCTGTTAACTCTTGCTGTGCTGGAAGAAAAAATTGATTAACAAAAAAAAAATACACAAAAAATGAAATTTCACCTTGATTTTCCTTGAATTCTTGTGAAACACCTCAAGGGTTAACAAAGTTTGTAAAATCGGTTTTCAATAATTTGAGGGGTGTAGTTTCTAAAATGGGGTCATATATGGGTGGTTTCCATTACGAAAGCCCCTCAAAATCACTTTATAACTGAATTGGTGCTTAAGAAAATGGTTATGGAAATGTTGGTGAAAATTTTAATTGCTTCTAAAATTCTAAGCCTTCTAACGTCTTAAAGAAATAAAATTAAATTTACAAAATTATGCCAAAATAAAGCAGACATATGGGGAATGTTTATTGATTAAAGGTGAAAAATATCGAGTCAAATTTACCACTACCGTGATGTACAATGTGTCCTGAAAAAACTGTCTCAGAATGGCTTGGATAAGTAAAAGCATTCCAAAGTTATTGGCACATAAACTGACGCAAGTCAGATTTTCAAAAATCGGCCTGGGATTTAAGATGAAAAGTGGCTTGGTAGTAAGGATCGACCGATTATCGGTTTGGCTGATATTATCGGCCGATATTCCTGTTTCTCCAAGTTATCGGTATCGGCATCTAAACTGCCGATACCACTGATAATGTGAGTCTCTGAGTCCACCATGTCTTTCGGCTGCCAGTGTCAACTATTGTGGGAGTACAGGAGAGACTATGCGTGTGGGCGTGCCTGCCTGGAACGTCCCCAAACAGAACTCTGTAGGCAACTCTAGTCGATGTGACTGACGTCATTGGAGGCAGGAAAGTGGTCAGTGTATAGGGCAGAGTGGAGAAACAGAGTGCCTGCCGAGATCACAGTCACTATACACTTGTGCTATGGTAATAATAAATACGTGCGCCGTCATTGTTACCTACAACCTCATATTTTTATATACCACATATACTATTATACATATACAGTGTGTTATGTATTATATATACCTCATACTACATCATACACACATTATATAGTATGTAATTGTAATGTCTGTATGATGTAGTATGAGGTATATATATAATACATATAACACATTGTATATGTGTTATATGAGGTATATATAACACAAAGTATATGTTATATATATTATTATCAGGTATATAAGGACTCTAAAGAGTGCATGATGTAGTATGAGTAAGGTATATGATATATAACACACTGTACAGTATATGTGTTATATGAGGTATATATAACACACAGTATATGTTATATATACAGTACTATTATCAGGTATATAATGACTCTAAGGAGTGTATGATGTAGTATGAGTGAGGTATATGATATATAACACACTGTATATGTGTAATATTATGAGGTATATAAGAAGTCCTAATATACCTCATAATATTACACATATACAGTGTGTTATATATATATATATATATATATATATATATATTATACACCTCGCTCATACTACATCATACACTGTCCTTATATACCTGATAATAGTATACGTAACATATACTGTGTTATATATACACCTCATGGTATTATACATATACAGTGTGTTATATGTATTATATATCTCATACTACATCATACACACATTATAATTACATACTATAATGTGTGTATGATGTAGTATGAATATGAGGTATATAATACACATTGTATATGTATAATAGTATGAGGTATATATAAAACACAGTATATTTTATGTATACTATTATCAGGTATATAAGGACTCTAAGTGTATGATGTAGTTATGAGCTAGGTATATATAATATATAACACACTGTATATGTGTAATATGAGGTATGTATAAGGAGTGTATGATGTAGTATGAGGTTTAACGCACTGTATATATGAGGTATATATTTATATACCTCATAATATTATACATACTGTATACAGTTACAGTGTGTTATATATTATATATATACCTCAGCTCATATACTACATACGTACACTCCTTATATACCTCACAAGCTTTTATTGTTCTATATATATATTTTACCCCCCCCCCCTCGATTCCACATATTTCTTGCGCGCTGTTCCTTAATCTGTACTGCTCCTAAAAGGCTAATAGCACTAGTAGTCATGTAACCCTCTTCTTTCAATGCAGATGGATGCACAAAGAAAAAGTAAAAGTATAGTTTGGGACTATTTTAGTCAACCCACTCCAGGACGGGCAATGTGCAACCCATGCAAAACCAATGTGAGCATGGGATCTGCAACTGCAAAAACAAAGAATACATCAAATCTTTGGACCCATCTAAGAATTAATCATGTTGAATTATCCAAAGAGGACCTTTCATCTGGCAAAACATTGTGAACTAAGTGTCATGATCTGTACAGCGGCGCCCAGGGATCTCACTGCACTTACTATTATCCCTATGTCCTCCGGTATGTTTGGTCACTTGGTTGTAGTAGGAGGAGACTTCCCTTGCTCTCCTGGGCGTCTCCTTCTCCCAGGCTGTAGCGCTTGCCAATTGCAGCGCAGAGCTCACAGCCTGGGAGAAGAAGACGCCCAGGAGAACAAGGGCAGTCTCCTCCTACTATAACCAAGTTCCCTAAGTGTCTGCCTACTATAACCCAGTGACAGAACATACCGGAGGGCATAGCAGAAGAGAAGGGAGCGGCGCCTAGGGATAATAGTAAGTGCAGTGAGATCCCTGGGCGCTGCTGTACAGATCATGACACTTAGTTCACAATGTTTTGCCAGATGAAAGGTCCTCTTTAATGACGCACAAAAAGAAAAGGGAATCATCTGAAACACCAACTCTACTCCAGCCAAAAATAAAAAGACCAATTTTTCAGAAACACATAAAGTGGCAAAATTCCGATGAAGAATTCCAACTTGTGGACAGAGCAATCACAGAGATGATGGTTATGGATAACCAGCCATTTACAATAGTGTCTGACTCTTTAACGGCTTGATGTCCATAGTTGAGCCAAGTTAAACACAGAAAAATGAAAGGTTTTACATAACCGAAAAGCTGGCTAAGATTCATCACAAGGTGGTTCAGAAAGTGAAAACAATGTTACAACCAGAGAACGCTGGCAATTCACTGTGATTTACTACTGACTGCTGGTCTGGATCAACAGAATCACTAATGAGTCTTACGTGTCACTTCATTGATAATAGATGGACAAAAAGGCAGTTGGTGTTGAACACAAAGGTGATGCAAGGATCCCACACTGGCGAGTACATTAAAGAAATGTTTCTAGGCATGCTTGATGACTGGGGGATAACCAAAGATCAAGTACTGCTTGTGCTTCGAAACAACGGAGCAAAAATGGTGAAAGGAATGAAGCATGCCGAAGTGTAAGATATCAGCTGTATGGCACACACGCTGCAACTTGTAGTAAATGATGGTGCATTCAGTTATTCCTTAGCCTGCCCCAAAACAGCCTGATTCAGGCTGTTCCAACATGGTGGAACTCCACACTCCATATGCTACAATCAATGCTGGAACAAAACCGAGCTCTTGGCATCTATGATGGTGAACATGGAGGATATTCTTGCCCTAATGCTGATCAGTGGGAGATTGTAGCAAATCTGATTCAGACCCTCCTCCTAGTAGGGGAAGTGACCCTAGAGGTTAGCCATAACGACTCAAGTGTGTCATCCGTCATTCCATGTGTGAGAGTGCTGAAGATGCTTCTTCAAGAGAATGAAGGGCCCACTACACGAGGCATTAAAACACTCAGGGAAGTCATGAAGGAAAGATTCAACAACATTTTTTGAAGTATGAAGAGAATGTCTTTTAGATCCTCGATTCAAACATCATGCTTTCTCTTCTGATAATGTATTGAGCAAGGCAAAAGAATGGCTGACAGAAGATATGCAAAAGGAGGTGAAGGTTCTAGAAAGGTCACATCTGGAAGAGCTTTATGTTACTAGTCTGGAAGAGCCTGCTACTAGTACTACTAGTCTGGAAGAGCAGGATGATGATGCAACAGAAACATGCAACCTCCCAAAAAGAAAACACATGGAAAATTAATGCCATGTTCAGCATTTTATTGGGGCCTCATGTAGAAGATTCTCTAACTTTACCAAAAGTCTGCCTTGATGATGAGCTTCATCTTTATTTGAAAGAACCAGTAATCAATAGAAAGGGCAATTCGCTTGAGTGGTGGAAAGAAAATGAGACACGCTTTAAAAACCCTTGCTTCTTATGCCAGAAGATACCTTTGCTCTCCACCCTCCTCTGTACCTGTGCTTTCTGCACTACAATGTACTCCTTCTTAACTGGAAGAATTAAAGAAATTATTTGTGTACGGGATGAACCAAGGCGGGCTCTCAGCACATAAATGTGAAAGGATAAATTCCAGCACTTGATAAATTTATCGTTGCAACGTCTTTTTTTAAAATTTCATATCACAGGTTACATCTTGTGGACATCACCTCCCACCACCACAGGTTGACATGTTTTGAATGTCCAGGAGGTTACAACTAAGGGTACTTTCACACTTACGTTTTTCTTTTCCGGCATAGAGTTCCGTCCTAGGGGCAGTTTTATCCCCATGCATTCTGAATGGAGAACATTCCATTCAGGATGCATCAGGATGTCTTCAGTTCACTCTTTTTGACTGATCCATTCCATAGGAATGCATTAGTGCTGGATCCGGCATTCAAAATACGGGAATTCCGGACCCGTCCTTCCAGTCTGCGCATGCGCAGACCAGTAAAAATGTGAAAAAAAATTGAAGCGAACAGACGGCTCTGTTCTTGCAATGCATTTTTAAGACAGATCAGTCAGTCTTAAAATGCAATCAGTTGGCATATGTTTTGCCGGATCCGGCAGGAAGTTCCGGCGACGGATAGACTATTGGCTGATATGTTCTGGAGGGCTCTACCACCCATTCTCCAGCACTGGATCAGCCAGGTGTCTCCTGGCAACGTCCTAGAAATGGTGGACCTGGTGGAGCGCTATGAGGTTACTAAGACTGTTACAGGGGGTTCTTTTGGAAAGGGTGCAGTCTCACCCTGTAAATCTCCATCCCAGACCCAGCGACTTGTACCAACCAAACCCACCCAGGGTGCACCCTCTATGGACCTGGCTTCATTAGTCTGCTGGTGGTGTGATTAGCCAGGCCATGTAAGAGCTGACTGTCCCCATCAGGTGGAACCCATGGATACTAACTATTTCTACCATCAGTCGCTATATGCCAGGAAGCTGTGTGCAGCAGGTACCCCAAAAACTCTAAACCACCTGTGCCAGGTGGAGGTAGGAGACACTCCAGCGGAGGCTCTGCTGGACTCAGGGAGTCTGGTGTCCCTAGTAAGTGCTCCCCTAGTACGGTCAGCGGAGTGTACTAGCCGGAAAGTCAGAGTCATGTGCATCCCTTAAAATACTATCTCACCACCCTGGTGTCTCTAACCACAGGGGCTAGTAGATGGAATCACGAAGTGGCAGTTGCACCAAATCTACACTACGAACTTATAATAGGGAGAGACTTCCCGGGCTTCCCGACACTGTGGCCTGCTATGATAGTGACTGATACCCATGAGACAGGAGTTACCCTAGCAGAGTTGCCAGGCTCAGGGTGGAGACCAGAACCCTTGGAACCTGAGACCGAAGGGCGAGCGGTAGGGGTGACCGCCACTTTAGTGGAAGAGGGGAGACAACCCCGCTAAGTGTGATGGTTGGAGACGTGGAGGACTTGCCTCCAGGTCCTGAATTGGCAGACCTCAATGTCTCCTGGGAAAATGTGTTAATAGTAGATGGTGAACCACAACAACCTGGGGCAGAGTCAGTGTTTTCCCGTTTTGTGGTTTATCAGGATATGTTGTATTGGGTAAACCAACTACGGGGTGAGCCTATTGAACAGTTGGTGGTCCCCAAGGCTTATCGCAAGCTTGTGTTAGATCTAGCCCACCAACACGTTCTCGGGGGTCACCTGGGGCAGCAGAAAACTCAAGATCATATTCTACAGTGGTTTTACTGGCCCAGCATATTCAAAGAAGTGGAAGAGTTTTGTAAGTCTTGCCCGACCTGCCAGATAACTAGCCCCCAGACACATTTCCGTAGTCCCCTAGTACCTCTTCCTTATCGAAGTACCATTTGACCGAATAGCTATGGACCTCATAGGCCCAGTACCAAAGTCCGCCAGAGAGAATCAACGCCTCTTAATCATTCTAGACTATGCCACTTGGTACCCGGAGGCAGTGCCACTGCGACATACTTCAGCCAAACTCATAGCTAAGGAGTTAATTGAGATATTTTCCAGAGTAGGACTACCTAAAGAGGTTCTGAGGTTCTCCTTTTAAGGTGATGAGGGAACTCTGTAAGTTGCTGCACATAAAACAACTACGGACGTCCGTTTACCATCCGCAAACGGACGGTCTGGTAGAACGGTTTAACCAAACATTAAAAAATATGTTGAAAAAGGGTAGTGTCTAAAGATGGGAAGGACTGAGACCTCCTATTGCCCTATCTCATGTTTGTAGTGCGAGAGGTACCCCAGGCCTCTACTGGGTTCTTGCACTTCGAACTGTTTTATATGGCAGACATCCTCGCAGTCTCTTGGACGTGGCCAAAGAGGCGTGGGAACAACAACCCACTCCACATAAAAGTGCCATTGAGTATGTTACCCAGATGCAAGATCGGATAGAGACCGTGTTGCCTCTTGTTAGGGAGCATATGGAGGCAGCTCAGCGAGCCCAGAGTAAATTCCTGGCTAGGTGGCAGGGGCCCTACGAGCTACTCTAGAAAATTGCAGATGTAAACTACAAGGTACACCAGCCAGGGCAGCGAAAGCGAGAACATTTTTACCATGTGAATTTACTCAAACCATGGAAATATAGGGAAACCTGTACAGAAGACAGCCCGCGACTGGGTTTTCTAGGAGAAGAGGTACCGTCCCCTCTGTCTGATGCAAGGGAGGCGGCTGCCACAGTAAAAATTGTTGACAGCCTCTCCTCTAAACAGAATAAGGAGGCCAAGGAGTTCATTAGTCGGAACACAAATGTGTTCTTGGACCTCCCTGGACGCACTTCCATAATCCAGCATGACATTGTCACTGAGCCTCGGGCAAAAGTCTGATTAAAACCATACCGGGTACCCGAGGCTCGGCGAAGAGCCATATCAGAGGAGGTGCAGCTAATGTTGCAGCTAGATGTCATTGAGGAGTCAAAAAGTGAGTGGGCCAGTCCTATAGTATTGATACCCAAACCAAATGGGACATTGCGGTTTTGTATCGACTTTCGAAAACTTAACAAGGTTTCCAAATTTGAAGTGTATTCAATGCCCCGGGTGGATAAGCTCATCGAGAGGTTAGGACAAGCCCAGTATTTTTCTGTTTTGGACCTCACGAAAGGGTACTGGCAGGTGCCCTTAACAGGGGCTGCCAAAGAGAAAACTGCCTTCTTCATGCCTGAGGGGCTGTATCAATATAAGGTCTTACCCTTTGGTCTGCATGGCGCCCCCCGCCACTTTTTAGCGACTAATGGACATTGTGTTTCGTCCACATTGTCGGTACGCATCGGCTTACCTGGACAATATTGTCATCCACAGTAGTGACTGGGAAAGTCACCTACCCAAAGTGCAAGCTGTAGTGGACTCCCTTCAGAAAGCTGGCCTAACCGCTATGCCCAAAAAATGTGCTTTAGGGTTAGAAGAGCCTAAGTACCTGGGGTATGTCATTGGGCGCGGAGTCATCAAACCCCAAGTGAACAAAATAGAGGCAATACGGAATTGGCCCCAACTTGTCACCACTAGGCAGATAAAGTAATTCCTGGAAATGGTGGGCTATTACATGAGGTTTGTACCCCACTTTGCTACTCTAGCAGCGCCCTTGACAGGCCTCTTAAATGGACGAAAATCAGTGATGGTTCGCTGAAATGATTGGGCATAAGAGGCAGACAGGGAAGGCAGGCACAGTACAGAGGCAAAATACAAGTTCTTAACTCAAAATGTCAGTATTTATACACACTTGAGGCAATTGCACAAAACAGCACTTAACTTTGTAGTCTTAATGTTAATTCACCTACAAAGTAAAGTTCATATGACAAAGGCTATATTGCTGGCAGTTCTGCCACCAGTAGTCCACAGCAGGCTTTAGGGGGACTGTTTCCCCAGCGTGCGGCTCTCAGCCCTCCAGCACAGGCCTAAAGCCTCAGATCCCAAAACAGAGACATCTCTGCTGAGCCCAGCTGCCTATTTAAGGACAGCCAGGTGCTGCCAAAACCCAAACCCATCTCTGATCCGGTATTGACCTCACCTAGCTGGAAACCAGCCCAGCCGCACATGCTAGGAGGAATATACCTTGCCTTGCCAGACACAACCCCTCACTGTGTCACAATACAGAATACAGTAGTAATTCCATGAAGTCTCGCATGACTTCAGGCGAGACGAGGTTTGGCTCTACGGAGCCAATACATTTTAATGCTGTACGGAAAAGCATTAACGTTGACGTTTTTGAACGAATCAATGATTCAAAGCTTAACTCGCTCAAGCCTAGTTGCTACATACCACAATATCAATACTAAAAAATATCAGCATCCTGTTACTAGATAGATCTAACATAATGTTTATAAATAATATCATGTTACTTTTACCAAATATTATTTCCATAGTGCTACTAAATAATACCACTGTGGAGGTCACTGTTAAAGGGGAAGGCATTGTGGAGGTCACTGTTAAATGGGCGGTACTATGGAGGTCACTGTTAAGGGGACGGGTACTGTGGAGGTCACTGTTATGGGGGATACTGTCTATATCTTTTGGCCTAAAACCAGACCTTTGGCCACCCTAGGGCAGGCTGCTGTGGAGGTCACCGTTAAGAGGACGGTCTGCTATGTAGTTCAGTGTTTAGGGGCAGATTGCTGTAGAGGCCACTGTTAAGGGGATGGGGTGTTGTGGAAATCACTGTTAAGGAGATTGGTTACTGTGGAGGTTGCCCATAAAGGGGTGGCCGCTGTGGAGGTAACTGTTAAAGGGGTGGGCCGCTGTGGAGGTCACTGTTAAAGGGGTGGGCCGCTGTGAAGGTCACTGTTAAGGGGGAAAAATGCTGTGGAGGTCACTAATAAAGGGGCGGCGGCTGTGGAGGTCACTGTTAAAGGGGTGGGCACTGTGGAGGTCACTGTTAAGGGAGGAGGGGACTGTGGAGGCCACGATTAAAGGGGCAGTGCGGTACTGTGAGGTCACTGTTAAGGCAGCGGGGTACTGTGAGGTTACTGTTAAGGCAGCGGGGTACTGTGAGGTCACTTAAGGGAGAGGTGTACAGTGAAGTTCGCTGTTAAGGGAGTGGAGTACTGTGGCAGTTAGGGATGAGCGAACCAGAACTGTATAGTTTGTAAAAGTCCGGATTCGGGTTCGGTGTTCGTCGCTTTCTTGGCGCTTTTTGAAAGGCTGCAAAGCAGCCAATCAACAAGCGTCATACTACTTGCCCCAAGAGGCCATCACAGCCATGCCTACTATTGGCATGGCTGTGATTGGCCAGTGCAGCATGTGACCCAGCCTCTATTTAAGCTGGAGTCACGTAGCGCCGCACGTCACTCTGCTCTGATCAGTGTAGGGAGAGGTTGCAGCTGCGACGTTAGGGCGAGATTAGGCAGTGATTAACTCATCCAAAAGACTTCATTCAGTGATCGATCTGCAGCTGTGGATCATTGAACTGCTGCTATTCAACTGCTCACTGTTTTTAGGCTGCCCAGAGCGTTTTTCAGTCACTTTTTTCTGGGGTGATCGGCGGCCATTTTGTGTCTTGTGGTGCGCCAGCACAAGCTGCCACCAAGTGCATTTAACCCTCAATAGTGTGGTTGTTTTTTGGCTAAATCCTACATCAGGGTCAAGCTGTCACACCAAGTGCATTTAACCATCAATAGTGTGGTTATTTTTTGGCCATATACTACATCAGGGGCAAGCTGTCACCAAGTGCATTTAACCCTCAATAGTGTGGTTGTTTTTTGGCTAAATCCTACATCAGGGTCAAGCTGTCACACAAAGTGCATTTAACCATTAATAGTGTGTTTTTTTTTTGGCCATATACTACATCAGGGGCAAGCTGAGCCTGTCACCAAGTGCATTTAACCCTCAATAGTGTGGTTGGTCAAGCTGTCACACCAAGTGCATTTAACCCTCAATAGTGTGGTTGGTCAAGCTGTCACACCAAGTGCATTTAACCATCAATAGTGTGGTTATTTTTTGGCCATATACTACATCAGGGGCAAGCTGAGCCTGTCACCAAGTGCATTTAACCCTCAATAGTGTGGTTGGTCAAGCTGTCACACCAAGTGCATTTAACCATCAATAGTGTGGTTATTTTTTGGCCATATCCCAGTCTAATTCTGTCTGTAAACCTATACCTGTCACCCAGCGCCAAAATAATAGGCCTCAAATATATAGTCAGATAAATCTGTGGTTATTGCTGTGGCTGGGCAAGTTATTTAGTGTCCGTCAAAGCACAGTTTTTGTTCTGGGTTGAAATACAATTCCCAAATTAGCAATTCTCTAAATTAGTGGTTTCTGCTGTATCAGGCCTACTTTAAATTTATCCCTAAAAGGATATATTAGTTTCAAGGTGCTGATAGGGTCATTCTCAATAACTTCACACACACACACACTACTGTGCATATCCCAGTCTAATTCTGTCTGTAAACGTATACCTGTCACCCAGCGCCTAAATAATACGCCTCAAATTTATAGTCAGCTAAATCTGTGGTTATTGTTGTGGCTGGGCAAGTTATTTAGTGTCCGTCAAAGCACAGTTTTTGTTCTGGGTTGAAATACAATTCCCAATTTAGCAATTCTCTAAATTAGTGGTTTCTGCTGTATCAGGCCTACTTTAAATTTATCCCTAAAAGGGTATATTAGATTCAAGGTGCTGATAGGGTCATTCTCAATAACTTCACACACACGCTACTGTGCATATCCCAGTCTAATTCTGTCCGTAAACGTATACCTGTCACCCAGCGCCTAAATAGTAGGCCTCAAATTTATAGTCAGCTAAATCTGTGGTTACTGCTGTGCCTGTATTAGTGTAATACGGTACCTAAATAGATAGCCAGATAGTGTTAGGTGTCTGTAAAAAAAGGCCTGAATTTGAATTCAATACATTGGGCCAAATAATATTTTTGTTGTTGTGGTGAACGATAACAATGAGGAAAACATCTAGTAAAGGACGCGGACGCGGACATGGTCGTGGTGGTGTTAGTGGACCCTCTGGTGCTGGAAGAGGACGTGGCCGTTCTGCCACAGCCACACGTCCTAGTGTACCAACTACCTCAGGTCCCAGTAGCCGCCAGAATTTACAGCGATATTTGGTGGGGCCCAATGCCGTTCTAAGGATGGTAAGGCCTGAGCAGGTACAGGTATTAGTCAATTGGGTGGCCGACAGTGGATCCAGCACGTTCACATTATCTCCCACCCAGTCTTCTGCAGAAAGCGCACAGATGGCGCCTGAAAACCAAGCCCATCACATCACCCCCATGCATACCAGGGAAACGGTCTGAGCCTCAAGTTATGCAGCAGTCTCTTATGCTGTTTGAAGACTCCGCTGGCAGGGTTTCCCAAGGGCATCCACCTAGCCCTTCCCCAGCGGTGGAAGACATAGAATGCACTGACGCACAACCACTTATGTTTCCTGATGATGAGGACATGGGAATACCTCCTCAGCACGTCTCTGATGATAACGAAACACAGGTGCCAACTGCTGCGTCTTTCTGCAGTGTGCAGACTGAACAGGAGGTCAGGGATCAAGACTGGGTGGAAGACGATGCAGGGGACGATGAGGTCCTAGACCCCACATGGAATGAAGGTCGTTCCACTGACTTTCACAGTTCTGAGGAAGAGGCAGTGGTGAGACCGAGCCAACAGCGTAGCAAAAGAGGGAGCAGTGGGCAAAAGCAGAACACCCGCCGCCAAGAGACTCCGCCTGCTACTGACCACCGCCATCTGGGACCGAGCACCACAAAGGCAGCTTCAAGGAGTTCCCTGGCATGGCACTTCTTCAAACAATGTGCTGACGACAAGACCCGAGTGGTTTGCACGCTGTGCCATCAGAGCCTGAAGCGAGGCATTAACGTTCTGAACCTTAGCACAACCTGCATGACCAGGCACCTGCATGCAAAGCATGAACTGCAGTGGAGTAAACACCTTAAAAACAAGGAAGTCACTCAGGCTCCCCCTGCTACCTCTTCTGCTGCTGCCGCCTCGGCTTCTTCTGCTGCTGCCGCCTCGGCCTCTTCTGCTGCTGCCGCCTCGGCCTCTTCCTCCGCCTCTGGAGGAACGTTGGCACCTGCCGCCCAGCAAACAGGGGATGTACCACCAACACCACCACCTCCGTCACCAAGCATCTCAACCATGTCACACGGCAGCGTTCAGCTCTCCATCTCACAAACATTTGAGAGAAAGTGTAAATTCCCACCTAGCCACCCTCGATCCCTGGCCCTGAATGTCAGCATTTCTAAGCTACTGGCCTATGAAATGCTGTCATTTAGGCTGGTGGACACAGACAGCTTCAAACAGCTCATGTCACTTGCTGTCCCACAGTATGTTGTTCCCAGCCGGCAATACTTCTCCAAGAGAGCCGTGCCTTCCCTGCACAACCAAGTATCCGCTAAAATCAAGTGTGCACTGCGCAACGCCATCTGTGGCAAGGTCCACCTAACCACAGATACGTGGACCAGTAAGCACGGCCAGGGATGCTATATCTCCCTAACTGCACACTGGGTAAATGTAGTGGCAGCTGGGCCCCAGGCGGAGAGCTGTTTAGCGCACTTCCTTCCGCCGCCAAGGATCGCAGGGCAACATTCTTTGCCTCCTGTTGCCACCTCCTCCTACTCAGCTTCCTCCTCCGCTTCTTCCACCTGCTCATCCAGTCAGCCACACACCTTCACCACCAACTTAAGCACAGCTCGGGGTAAACGTCAGCAGGCCATTATGAAACTCATATGTTTGGGGGACAGACCCCACACCGCACAGGAGTTGTGGTGGGGTATAGAACAACAGACCGACGAGTGGTTGCTGCTGGTGAGCCTCAAGCCTGTGTGCGATAATGGGCGAAATCTCGTTGCAGCTCTGGGACTAGCCGGTTTGACGCACATCCCTTGCTTGACGCATGTGCTGAATTTGGTGGTGCAGAAGTTCATTCACAACTACCCCGACATGTCAGAGCTGCTGCATAAAGTGTGGGCCATCTGTTCGCGCTTCCGGCGTTCACATCCTGCCGTTGCTCGCCTGTCTGCGCTACAGCGTAACTTCGGCCTTCCCGCTAACCGCCTCATATGCGACGTGCCCACCAGGTGGAACTCCACCTTGCACATGCTGGACAGACTGTGCGAGCAGCAGCAGGCCATAGTGGAGTTTCAGTTGCAGCACGCACGGGTCAGTCGCACTGCGGAACAGCACCACTTCACCACCAATGACTGGGCCTCCATGCGAGACCTGTGTGCCCTGTTGCGCTGTTTCGAGTACTCCACCAACATGGCCAGTGGCGATGACGCCGTTATCAGCGTAACAATACCACTTCTATGTCTCCTTGAGAAAACACTTAGGGCGATGATGGAAGAGGAGGTGGCCCAGGAGGAGGAGGAGGAAGAGGGGTCATTTTTAGCACTTTCAGGCCAGTCTCTTCGAAGTGACTCAGAGGGAGGTTTTTTGCAACAGCAGAGGCCAGGTACAAATGTGGCCAGCCAGGGCCCACTACTGGAGGGCGAGGAGGACGAGGATGAGGAGGAGGTGGAGGAGGATGAGGATGAAGCATGGTCACAGCGGGGTGGCACCCAACGCAGCTCGGGCCCATCACTGGTGCGTGGCTGGGGGGAATCGCAGGACGATGACGATACGCCTCCCACAGAGGACAGCTTGTCCTTACCCCTGGGCAGCCTGGAACACATGAGCGACTACATGCTGCAGTGCCTGCGCAATGACAGCAGAGTTGCCCACATTTTAACGTGTGCGGACTACTGGGTTGCCACCCTGCTGGATCCACGGTACAAAGACAATGAGCCCACCTTACTTCCTGCACTGGAGCGTGATAGGAAGATGCGCGAGTACAAGTGCACGTTGGTAGACGCACTACTGAGAGCATTCCCAAATGTCACACGGGAACAAGTGGAAGCCCAAGGCCAAGGCAGAGGAGGAGCAAGAGGTCGCCAAGGCAGCTGTGTCATGGCCAGCTCCTCTGAGGACAGGGTTAGCATGGCAGAGATGTGGAAAAGTTTTGTCAACACGCCACAGCTAACTGCACCACCACCTTATACGCAACGTGTTAGCAGGAGGCAACATTTCACTAACATGGTGGAACAGTACTTGTGCACACCCCTCCACGTACTGACTGATGGTTCGGCCCCATTCAACTTCTGGGTCTCTAAATTGTCCACGTGGCCAGAGCTAGCCTTTTATGCCTTGGAGGTGCTGGCCTGCCCGGCGGCCAGCGTTTTGTCTGAACGTGTATTCGGCACGGCAGGGGGCGTCATTACAGACAAACGCAGCCGCCTGTCTACAGCCAATGTGGACAAGCTGACGTTCATAAAAATGAACCAGGCATGGATCCCACAGGACCTGTCCGTCACTTGTCCAGATTAGACATTAACTACCTCCCCTTAACCATATATTATTGTCAGTGCAGTTTCTAGGTAAAATTTCTCTCAGGGCGAGTGTCAAAAAAACTCCCCCCCCCCCCCCCCCCCCGGTAACAGACAGGCAGGCAGTGCTGACCTCACTCACTGTACGTCACGCAGTGCGTGAGGTACAGTGAGTGAGCGCCGCCGCCCGCACTGCCTGCCTGTGGGGGGACATTATTTTTAATAAGGATCACTATGGACATTATTTAGAATGGAGGCTGCTGTGGATGTCATTATAACTGTATAATGTCTGATAGGCCTAGTCCTGAGTTATATTACCCTGCCCTGTATAATAATGTACCCCGATACCCCTTAGTTATATTACTCCAGCGGGGTAATATAACTTAAGGCTACTTTCACACTAGCGTTCGTCGGTCCGCTCGTGAGCTCCGTTTGAAGGGGCTCACGAGCGGACCCGAACGCAGCCGTCCAGCCCTGATGCAGTCTGAATGGAGCGGATCCGCTCAGACTGCATCAGTCTGGCGGCGTTCAGCCTCCGCTCCGCTCGCCTCCACACGGACAGGCGGACAGCTGAACGCTGCTTGCAGCGTTCGGGTGTCCGCCTGGCCGTGCGGATCCGTTCATACTTACAATGTAAGTCAATGGGAACGGATCCGCTTGAAGATGTCACCAATTGACTCAATCTTCAAGCGGATCTGTCCCCCATTGACTTTACATTGAAAGTCTGAACGGATCCGCGCAGGCTACTTGCGCACTTGCGAATTTTTTTAAAGTTATTAATGCAGACGGATCCGTACTGAACGGAGCCTCCGTCTGCATTAATATGAACGGATCCGCCCGAACGCTAGTGTGAAAGTAGCCTTAGGGGTATCAGGGATGGGTACATTATTATACAGGGCAGGGTAATATAACTCAGCTCAGGACTAGGCCTATCAGACATTATACAGTTATAATGAGTAATGACACCAACAGCAGCCTCCATTCTAAATAATGTCCATAGTGATCCTTATGAAACTTAATGTCCCCCACAGTGACAGTGGCCCCCATTTTCATGTCTCCCACAGTGGCCCCCCCATTGTAATTAATTCCCCCCATTGTAATTAATTCCCCCCCATTGTAATTAATGCCCCCCCCATTGTAATTAATGCCCCCCCCCAGACCATCACTCGCCTCACAGCAGGCATCAGCACTGCTCAGGGGCTCAGGGCGGGCGGTAACAGGCAGGCAGTGCGGCGCTCACTCAGTCACTGTATGTCACGCGCCTGCGCCGCCTAGTGGGAGGAGCAGGCGCGTGACGTCAGTAAGTCTGACCAGGGCCGGTGCAAGGATTTTTGCCGCCCTAGGCAAGATAAAAATTGGCACCCCCGCCCCCCCCTTATCAGATCCGGAATTGCGGACCCGGATCCGCAATTCCGAACCTGAAAAAAAATAGTACATGTCCTATTCTTGTCCCCAATAACGGACAAGAATAGGCATATTCTCTTAGTGCCGGCAATGTGCGGTCCGCAAAATGTAGTATTAATAACTAAACAATTAAATAATACACATATTGCATTGTCTACTTACCACCAGGACAATTAGATGATCTGGTCTCTGGCTGCAGTCTGGCTCTGCGGACTCCCTTGTCACTCTCTTCTCCCCCCCTCCCTTGTCACTCTCTTCCCCCCCCCTTGTCACTCTCTTCTCCCCCCCCCCCTTGTCACTCTCTTCTCCCCCCCCCCTTGTCACTCTCTTCTCCCCCCCCTCCCTTGTCACTCTCTTCTCCCCCCCCCTCCCTTGTCACTCTCTTCTCCCCCCCCCTCCCTTGTCACTCTCTTCTCCCCCCCCCTCCCTTGTCACTCTCTTCTCCCCCCCCCTCCCTTGTCACTCTCTTCTCCCCCCCCCTCCCTTGTCACTCTCTTCTCCCCCCCCCTCCCTTGTCACTCTCTTCTCCCCCCCCCTCCCTTGTCACTCTCTTCTCCCCCCCCCCTCCCTTGTCACTCTCTTCTCCCCCCCCCTCCCTTGTCACTCTCTTCTCCCCCCCCTCCCTTGTCACTCTCTTCTCCCCCCCCTCCCTTGTCACTCTCTTCTCCCCCCCCCCTCCCTTGTCACTCTCTTCTCCCCCCCCTCCCTTGTCACTCTCTTCTCCCCCCCCCCCCTTGTCACTCTCATTCTACTACTCCCCCCCCCTCTTGTCACTCTCATTCTACAACTCCCCCCCCCTCCCTTGTCACTAGTCTCATTCTACTCCCCCCCCCCCCTCACTCTCATTTCCTCCCCCTTGTCAATGTCACCTCTAATGTAGCGTGGCCGAGCTCTGTTCGCTTCGCGGTACAGGAGCTTTTGTTTCCTGTACCCGGCTGACAGGAAGTGCTCACTTAGTGTGCACTTCCTTTCAGTCCGGCCGGGTACAAGAAACAAATGCTCCTGTACCCCGGGCCGGACCGAACAGAGCTCGGCCACGCTACACTAATAACTCAGCAGTCTGCAGCGCAGGCAGGCTGCGCAGCACTGAGCCGGCCGCTCAAGAGGCTCAGCATGAGGGGCGCCGCCGGCCGGCCGCCCGATCATTTACCTTCATAACAATTTTCTTTTTTTTTTTTTTTTACCTAAACGGGCGCCCCCTGCTGCTGACAGCGCCCCGGGCGGCCGCCCGTCCCGCCCGCCCCTAGAAACGGCCCTGATTATTGTACTCCAGGGCACTTCCTCATTCAATCCTATTTTTATTTTCATTTTACCATTATATTGCGAGGCAACCCAAAGTTGAATGAACCTCTCCTCTGTCTGGGTGCCGGGGCCTAAATATATGGACTGTTCCAATATTGGGTGACGTGAAGCATGATTCTCTGCTATGACATGCAGACTGATTCTCTGCTGACATGAAGCCAGATTCTCTGTTACGGGACCTGTCTCCTCTGCCTGGGTGCCTGGGCCTAAATATATGACAATGGACTGTTCCAGTGTTGGGTGACGTGAAGCATGATTCTCTGCTATGACATGCAGACTGATTCTCTGCTGACATGAAGCCTGATTCTCTGTTATGGGACCTCTCTCCTCTGCCTGAGTGCCTGGGCCTAAATATATGACAATGGACTGTTCCAGTGGTGGCTGACGTGAAGCCTGATTCTCTGCTATGACATGCAGACTGATTCTCTGCTGACATGAAGCCAGATTCTCTGTTACGGGACCTCTCTCCTCTGCCTGGGTGCCTTGGCCTAAATATATGACAATGGACTGTTACAGTGGTTGGTGACGTGAAGCCTGATTCTCTGCTATGACATGAAGCCAGATCCTCTGTTACGGGACCCTCTCTCCTCTGCCTGGGTGTAAATATATGACAATGGACTGTTACAGTGGTGGGTGACGTGAAGCCTGATTCTCTGCTATGACATGCAGACTGATTCTCTGCTGACATGAAGCCAGATTCTCTGTTATGGGACCTCTCTCCTCTGCCTGGGTGCCTGGGCCTAAATATATGACAATGGACTGTTACAGTGGTGGCTGACGTGAAGCCTGATTCTCTGCTATGACATACAGACTGATTCTCTGCTGACATGAAGCCAGATTCTCTGTTACGGGACCTCTCTCCTCTGCCTGGGTGCCTTGGCCTAAATATATGACAATGGACTGTTACAGTGGTGGGTGACGTTAAGCCTGATTCTCTGCTATGACATGCAGACTGATTCTCTGCTGACATGAAGCCAGAATCTCTGTTACGGGACCTCTCTCCTCTGCCTGGGTGCCGGGGCCTAAATATCTGACAATGGACTGTTCCAGTGGTGGGTGACATGAAGCATGATTCTCTGCTATGACATGAAGACTGATTCTCTGCTGACATGAAGCCAGATTCTCTGTTAAGGGACCTCTCTCCTCTGCCTGGGTGCCTGGGACTAAATATCTGACAATGGACTGTTACAGTGGTGGGTGACATGAAGCCAGATTCTCTGCTATGGGACCTCTCTCCAATTGATATTGGTTAATTTTTATTTATTTTATTTTTATTTTTATTCATTTCCCTATCCACATTTGTTTGCAGGGGATTTACCTACATGTTTCTGCCTTTTGCAGCCCTCTAGCTCTTTCCTGGGCTGTTTTACAGCCTTTTTAGTGCCGAAAAGTTCGGGTCCCCATTGACTTCAATGGGGTTCGGTACGAAGTTCGGGTCGGGTTCGGATCACGAACCCGAACTTTTCCGGGAAGTTCGGCCGAACTTCTCGAACTCGAACATCCAGGTGTTCGCTCAACTCTAGTGGTAGTCACTGTTAAAGGGAGAGTCACTGTGGAGGTCTGTTAATCCCTTAAGGACTCAGCCCTTTTTCACCTTAAGGACTTGGCCATTTTTTGCAAATCTGACCAGTGTCAGTTTAAGTGGTGATAACTTTAAAACGCTTTGACTTATCCAGGCCATTCTGAGATTGTTTTTTTGTCACATATTGTACTTCATGACACTGGTAAAATGAAGTCAAAAAAATTATTTTTTTTGCATAAAAAAATACCTAATTTACCAAAATTTTGAAAAATGTGCAAATTTCAAAGTTTCAGTTTCTCTACTTCTGTAATACATAGTAATACCCCCAAAAATTGTGATGACTTTACATTCCCCATATGTCTACTTCATGTTTGAATTATTTTGGGAATGATATTTTATTTTTTGGGGATGTTACAAGGTTTAGAATTTTAGAAGCAAATATTGAAATTTTTCAGAAATTTACAAAAACTCAATTTTTAGGGACCACTACAGCTCTGAAGTCACTTTGCGAGGCATAAATAATAGAAACCACCCAAAAATGACCCTATTCTATAAACTACACCCCTCAAGGTATTCAAAACGGATTTTACAAACTTTGTTAACCCTTTAGGTGTTGCACAAGAGTTATTGGCAAATGGGCAATGACATTTTAGAATTTCATTTTTTTGCCTAATTTTACATTTTAACCCATTTTTTCCACTAACATAGCAAGGGTTAACAAACAAACAAGACTGTATCTTTATTGCCCTGACTCTGCCGTTTACAGAAACACCCCATATGTGGCCGTAAACTACTGTGCTTTTTGGAAGGCAGATTTTGCTGGACTGGTTTATTTACACCATTTGAAGCCCCTAATGCACCCCTAGAGTAGAAAAAAGTGACCCCATCTAAGAAACTACACCCCTCAAGGTATTCAAATCAGATTTTCCAAACTTTGTTAACCCTTTAGGTGTTGCACAAGATTTAATGAAAAATAGAGATACAATTTCAAAATTTTACTTTTTGGGCAGATTTTCCATTTTGATTTTTTTTTTTTCAAGTAACAAAGCAAGGGTTAACAGCCAAACAAAACTCAATATTTATGGTCCTGATTCTGTAGTTTACAGAAATACCCCATATGTGGTTGTAAACTGCTGTACGGGCACACGGCAGGGCGCAGAAGAAAAGGAATGCCATACGGGTTTTGGAGGGCAGATTTTGATTGACTGTTTTTTTGACACCATGTCCCATTTGAAGCCCCCCTGATGCACCCCTAGAGTAGAAACTCCAAAAAAGTGACACCATTTTAGAAACTACGGGATAGGGTGGCAGTTTTGTTGGTACTAGTTTAGGGTACATATGATTTTTGGTTGCTCTATATTACACTTTTTGTGCGGCAAGGTAACAAGAAATAGCTTTTTTGGCACTGTTTTTTTTTGTTATTTACAACCTTCATCTGAAAGGTTAGATCATGTGGTAATTTTATAGAGCAGGTTGTCACGGATGGGGTGATACCTAATATGTATACAATTTTTTTTATTTATGTAAGTTTTACACAATGACTTCATTTTTAAAACAAAAAAAGTTTTTGTGTCTCCATAGACTAAAGGCACAGCAGCCCCCCGATGGGAGAGGGAGGGAGCCTCATCTTACTGTAAATTCTTTCCATACAGCGGTTCGTACGGACCACTGTTTGGAAAGGGTTAAACCGCTGACATCCCATCACAGATGTCAGATGTTTATACCAGAGTGTCAGCAATGTGCTGACACTCTGGTATACCACTGTACACCAACGATTATTCGGCAGGAGGCGGGCGGGGATCGCGATCCCGCCTGCCGCACCGCCCGCTCGCCTCCCGCACCGCCCGCAACACCCCCCCTGCACCACCCGCCGCCATAAAGCCATCCAGGGGTGCGGGGGGGGTGAAAAAAAAATGTATATGCGGCATTTTGAAGTTTGATCCTGGCGGTCAGGTTCAGCCAAAAGCGACCCCCCCCAGCATTGTGACAGGATGCCGGCTGAATGATTTCAGCCGGCATCCTGTGCGGATTAACCCTAGCAGCGTCGCAATCTCACTTTAAACTCATGACGTACCGGTACGTCATGGGTCCTTAAAGACTCGGGATCCATGCCGTACCGGTACGTCATGGGTCCCTAAGGGGTTAAGGGGGACGGGAATGGTGGAGGTCAGTTAAGGGGATTGTAACCTATGGTCATTGTTAAGGGGCGGATGCTGTAGAGGTCACTGTTAAGGGGAAGGGCCCCTGTGAAGATCACTGTCAAGGGGGTCGGGTGATGTGGAACTTAATGTTAAAGTGGCAGACTGCTGTGAAGGTCAAAGTTAAGGGGTGGGCTGCTGTGGAGGTCCCATTTTAAGGAAACTGCTGTGGAGGTCACTGTTAAGGGGGTGGGGTACTGTAGATGTCACTGTTATAGTGGATACTGTCGATGTATTTAAATAGCACACACAAACATTAAATTAAATAGATGAAATATACCCGTGCAAACCTGGGTCCTTCAGCTAGTTTAGACATACAAACAAGTGTACCAAAACTAACCAGGTGTACAGTTGTGGCCAAAATTTGAGAATTACATAAATATTGGAAATTGGAAAAGTTGCTGCTTAAGTTTTTATAATAGCAATTTGCATATATTCCAGAATGTTATGAAGAGTGATCAGATGAATTGCATAGTTCTTCTTTGCCTTAAAAAAATGACTTAATCCCCAAAAAACCTTTCCACTGCATTTCATTGCTGTCATTAAAGGACCTGCTGAGATCATTTCAGTAATCGTCTTGTTAACTCAGGTGAGAATGTTGACGAGCACAAGGCTGGAGATCATTATGTCAGGCTGATGGGTTAAAACGGCAGACTTGACCTGTTAAAAGGAGGGTGATGCTTGAAAATCATTGTTCTTCCATTGTTAACCATGGTGACCTGCAAAGAAACGCGTGCAGCCATCATTGCGTTGTATAAAAATGGATTTACAGGCAAGGATATTGTGGCTACTAAGATTGCACCTCAATCAATAATTTATACGATCATCAAGAACTTCAAGGAAAGAGGTTAAATTCTTGTTAAGAAGGCTTCAGAACGTCCAAGAAAGTCCAGCAAGCACCGGGATCGTCTCCTAAAGAAGATTCCGCTGCGGGATCGGAGTGCCACCAGTGCAGAGCTTGCTCAGGAAATGGCAGCATGCACAGTGAGGCGAAGACTTTTGGAAGATGGCCTGGTGTCAAGAAGGGCAGCAAAGAAGCCACTTCTCTCCCCAAAAAACATCAGGGACAGATTGATCTTCTGTAGAAAATATGGTGAATGGACTGCTGAGGACTGGGGCAAAGTCATATTCTCCGATGAAGCCTCTTTCCGATTGTTTGGGGCATCAGGATAAAGGCTTGTCCGGAGAAGAAAAGGTGAGCGCTACCATCAGTCCTGTGTCATGCCAACAGTAAAGCATCCTGAGACCATTCATGTGTGGGGTTGCTTCTCATCCAAAGGAGTAGGCTCACTCACAATTTTGCCCAAAAACACAGCCATGAATAAAGAATGGTACCAAAACACCCTCCAACAGCAACTTCTTCCAACAATCCAACAACAGTTTGGTGAAGAACAATGCATTTTCCAGCACGACGGAGCACCGGCCATAAGCGAAAAGTGATAACTAAGTGGATCGGGGACCAAAACATTGACATTTTGGGTCCATGGCCTGGAAACTCCCCAGATCTTAATCACATTAAGAACTTGTGGTCAATCCTCAAGAGGCGGGTGGACAAACAAAAACCCACTAATTCTGACAAACTCCAAGAAGTGATTATGAAAGAATGGGTTTGCTATCAGTCAGGAATTGGCCCAGAAGTTGATTGAGAGCATGCCCAGTCGAATTGCAGAGGTCCTGAAAAAGAAGGGCCAACACTGCAAATACTGACTCTTTGCATAAATGTCATGTAATTGTCGATAAAAGCCTTTGAAACGTATGAAGTGCGTGTAATTATATTTCACTACATCTCAGAAACAACTGAAACAAAGATCTAAAAGCAGTTTAGCAGCAAACTTTGTGAAAACTAATATTTGTGTCAATCTCCAAACTTTTGGCCATGACTGTATTTTGCAGCATCGTGATCAGTATATACTGTATGTATGCAGCAGACTCTGTCCTGTTGCACTTTAAAAAAAATTTTTTTATTGATGATACATTTCTTCAATTATCAATAAGTCCACAACAAATTACCAGATGTATTTTGCAGCATACATTTTTGCTGCAGACTCCAATTGCACCCTATTGCAAAATATCTTCAGTTAATACCTGGTTAGCCAGATTAGGGTGATTAGGAGGTAGTGGCGTCAGAGGAGGCGGGTGTTCGAGCAGAAACACTATATAGCCAAAACATCCCCAAAAATCTGCCATAACTACCTCTTGGGGTAGGTCATTCCATAATTTTACTACTCTAACTGTAAAGGGCCAACAATCAGAGCAGTTATCGGAAGGACAAAATTGTTTCCAATAATTGTGCCACCAACCCTGTGATGAACAAGCAAATCCTTGTTCATCAAATGAAAGTGTTGATGATGCCATCACCTAAATTATTATTTCTGGGCACCATAGATCCTGTGTAAACAGTAATCTACTGCTCAGAAACATTTACCATTTATCTTATGTGGACGAACAATCAAAGTAGCAACTTCTAGTCCACATACAGAGGAGATGATTGCTGCAATTCTCACCTCATCTGACAATCATGCAATTATTGGGAAGGAATGGTTTGGTCCCTTTAACTGCCTGCCATGTTGGCCCATCTAAAGGGGCCTTTAAGAACCATTTCCTGTTGATGTCTAATAGGATAGGATAATATTGGACAAGTAAACAACTAGCATTCACATTTTAAACTTCAGATTTCAATTGGCTAAAAAGACAATAAATAAATGATGGCTTTGCAATCTCAAGACGACTCAGTCAGTGTCTGCCTTTCATGTATGTGAAATCCTGCTCTTTTATTCCTCTGCACTTAACTCAAATCAGTTTCAGAACAGCTTTTGCAAGTTCAACTGCATTACTTTCTATAGGTACAGTATGTAACGCCCAAGAATGGCATTACCACTTCTGTACCCTGCTACTATCTCTAATGGGCTAATATCATGTCATCTGTGTATTTATTGCAGGTCCTTCATAATGTGCATTTCCTATTTTGCAACTGTTGTGTTCAAATGTAATGTGCCTGGTTCATCAGCAGGTGGCAGCAAACATGGCAGAGCTACAGGTATATAGATTGAAGCCTTCCATTGTAACCCCCCTCCATGGAGGAGTGGGTGAATCCTACTTCCTGCAGGATGGGTGGGGACCAGTGAAAGTCATTTCAGCTTACCCCCTTCTAGGGAAAGGTTCAGCTTACCCCCTTCTAGGGGAAGGTCTAGATTACCCCCTGATAGGGAAAGGAAGCAGGTGCATGTCCCTGTTGGATGTACTATGCCTAAGGCTACTTTCACACTTGCGCTTGATCGGATCCGTTCTGAACGGATCCGATCATATTAATGCAGACGGACACTCCGTTCAGTACGGATCCGTCTGCATTAATAACTTAGAAAAATTTCTAAGTGCGAAAGTAGCCTGAGCGGATTCGTTCAGACTTTCAATGTAAAGTCAATGGGGGACGGATCCGCTTGAAGATTGAGCCATATGGTGTCATCTTCAAGCAGGGTCCGTTCCCATTGACTTACATTGTAAGTCTGGACGGATCCGCACGCCTCCACACGGCCAGGCGGACAGCTGAACGCTGCAAGCAGCGTTCAGCTGTCCGCCTGGCCGTGCAGAGGCGAGCGGAGCGGAGGCTGAACGCCGCCAGACTGATGCAGTCTGAGCGGATCCGCATCCATTCAGACTGCATCAGGGCTGGACGGAAGCGTTCTGCTCCGCTCGTGAGCTCCTTCAAACGGAGCTCACAAGCGGACAGCAGAACGCTAGTGTGAAAGTAGCCTAAGCCAGCCAGAGCACCTTCAGCCCTGCTGGATGTGGAGGCTACAGCTTGGAGCCTCTGAAGCCAGAAAGTATACAGTAGTTAACCCTGGACAAATCTAGAGTCAAACTACGAAAAGAAAAGTTGCATCATACAGCTAAAGCAAAGTTATTCAGTCAGCCTGTCAGCACAGCAGAGCCAGAGAGCAACAGATGTAGCAGAGTTGAGTTTGTTTACCTGTCAGAGTTAATGCTAAAGCCTGCTGGGAACTAAGACAAAGCCTGAAACTGTTGGAGAAACGTTTATGCAAAGTAAAGCTGTTATTGAAATTCATCACAAGGTCTGGACTCAATTTATTTCATCACTCCCTACATCAACAATCCCCCTTTCATTGCTTCAGGGCCAAAGCCTGGGGTCCAGCATATCCAGGGAGGAACATTGTGACACGTGCACAGAACATTAAGGGACATTATAGGCTACCCTACACCACTCTGGCATTCTTACACCTGGGTACCATCTACTACATCACTAAAAGGGGCCCTTTTCTCATTACACACTTTTTCGATGTACATCTATTGTATAGTAGTCCCACAGTAGAAAAAATCATTTTCATTGTAAATGTAAAGGGGTTGGCAAGTTTATATAACTGCACATGTGCTGGTAACAGCAAATGCATGCAGTTAGTAATAATCATTACTAAACTATCGGCACAGATGTATGAACAATTCATGAAGTGAAGGAAAATTACTGCAGCTCTCAACCTCCAAATGGACTTGGTCAGGTATGAACTGAGAAAAAACGAATGGAATCCAGCCACATAAAATTTGCTTTTAATCGACTTCCATAATTTCCAGACATCAAACAGGACAAATTGCTGTTTGTCCTGTTTGATGTCTGGATTTTATGGAAGTCGATTAAAAGCAAATTTTATGTGGAGCTGGATTCCATTTGTTTTTTCGCAGTATGAACAATTCATGTATTCCGGCACTGCTCTGCAAACATGGCCGCTGATGGATGGGTTCAATCCACTAGCGGCCTCCATTCATTTACTCGGATGGACAAGCTAACTACCACATGTGCTGGTTGTCCCCCAGTGTAAATGAATGAAGGCCACTATATGGAACCCTTCGCAGTGCAGTGCATTCATTTCAATGGGGCTGAATGTGATATCAAGCACAGCCGCTATACAATATACAGCGCTGTGCTTGGTAAGCTCAAGAAGGGCACAGTGCTGACAGGAGTGCTGGTGCCTTCTCAAACAGCTGATCAGCAGGGATCCCGGGTGTCGGACCCACACCGAGGATAGGTCATCAGTATCAAAATCTTGGACTATCCCTTTAAAAGTGCTCGTAACAATGAGGAACATTTATTTGCCCATTGGCATCTGGCAATAAGTACATGTGAGAGAGATATTTTCACAATAAACACTATTAACAAATCTAGCAGTATACTGCATCTAAGGAACTGTCAAAAATCCTGAGACTTGAAACAAGTGACCTTCTCCTGAAATTGGCTGAATAATGGCTTAAGTCAGAGATTTACTAGTAATTGGCGTTATCAGAGCAACTTTCACATCTAGGCAAGTAACTTTGTGTACGTTATGTCATACAGAACACCACAAGTGAATTATTTCTAGGGCTTGTCAAGGCATAAGTGTGCTGGATTTCCTTCGGCTAAGTGTAGCATCTCTTTTGACCTATGTATAGAATAAGGCAGTGTATGTATAATTGTTTTATTGGATTCAGAGATCATATTAATGTGGCAACTGAAGAAACTGTATAAAAGACATAGTATGGTAGAGGTTCATTGTATCCTGATTATGGCACAATTTTCTAGAAGGCAACAAGGTGAGAGGTTAATTACTCTAGAATAAAATTGTCATATACTTACAGTCAGGTCCATAAATATTGGGACATCGACACAATTTCAACATTTTTGGCTCTATACACCACCACAATGGATTTGAAATGAAACGAACAAGATGTGTTTTAACTGCAGACTGTCAGGTTTAACCACCTCCGGACCGCCTAACGCAGATGTGCGGTCCGGAGGTGGCAGCCCTGCGCTCAACGACGCATATACGCGTCATCTCGCGAGGGCCGGAATTTCCTGTGAACGCGCGCACACAGGCGCGCGCGCTCACAGGAACGGAAGGTAAGCGAGAGGATCTCCAGCCTGCCAGCGGCGATCGCTCGCTGGCAGGCTGGAGATCCAAATTTTTTAACCCCTAACAGGTATATTAGACGCTGTTTTCATAACAGCGTCTAATATACCTCCTACCTGGTCCTCTGGTGGTCCCTTTTGTTAGGATCGACCACCAGAGGACTCAGGTAGGTCAGTACAGTCGCACCAAACACCACACTACACTACACCCCCCCCCCCGTCACTTATTAACCCCTTATAAACCCCTGATCACCCATGATCACCCCATATAAACTCCCTGATCACCCCCCTGTCATTGATCACCGCCCTGTCATTGATCACCCCCCTGTCAGGCTCCGTTCAGACGTCCGCATGATTTTTACGGATCCACGGATACATGGATCGGATCCGCAAAAAGCATACGGACGTCTGAATGGAGCCTTACAGGGGGGTGATCAATGACAGGCGGGTGATCACCCATATACACTCCCTGATCACCCCCTGTCATTGATCACCCCCCTGTCATTGATCACTCCCCTGTAAAGCTCCATTCAGACGTCCGCATGATTTTTACGGATCCATGGATACATGGATCGGATCCGCAAAACACATGCGGACGTCTGAATGGAGCCTTACAGGGGGTGATCAATGACAGGCGGGTGATCACCCAAATACACACCCTGATCACCCCCCTGTCATTGATAACCCCCCTGTAAGGCTCCATTCAGACGTCCGCATGCGTTCTGTGGATCCGATCCATGTATCCATGGATCCGTAAAAAATCATGCGGATGTCTGAATGGAGCCTTACAGGGGGGGTGATCAGTGACAGGGGGGTGATCACCCTGATTACCCTGATCACCCCCTGTCATTGATAACCCCCCTGTAAGGCTCCATTCAGACGTCCGCATGCGTTCTGTGGATCCGATCCATGTATCCATGGATCCGTAAAAAATCATGCGGATGTCTGAATGGAGCCTTACAGGAGGGGTGATCAGTGACAGGGGGGTGATCAACCTGATTACCCTGATCACCCCCTGTCATTGATAACCCCCCTGTAAGGCTCCATTCAGACGTCCGCATGCGTTCTGTGGATCCGATCCATGTATCCATGGATCCGTAAAAAATCATGCGGATGTCTGAATGGAGCCTTACAGGGGGGGTGATCAGTGACAGGGGGGTGATCACCCTGATTACCCTGATCACCCCCTGTCATTGATAACCCCCCTGTAAGGCTCCATTCAGACGTCCGCATGCGTTCTGTGGATCCGATCCATGTATCCATGGATCCGTAAAAAATCATGCGGATGTCTGAATGGAGCCTTACAGGGGGGGTGATCAGTGACAGGGGGGTGATCACCCTGATTACCCTGATCACCCCCTGTCATTGATAACCCCCCTGTAAGGCTCCATTCAGACGTCCGCATGCGTTTTGTGGATCCGATCCATGTATCCATGGATCCGTAAAAAATCATGCGGATGTCTGAATGGAGCCTTACAGGGGGGGTGATCAGTGACAGGGGGGTGATCACCCTGATTACCCTGATCACCCCCTGTCATTGATAACCCCCCTGTAAGGCTCCATTCAGACGTCCACATGCGTTCTGTGGATCCGATCCATGTATCCATGGATCCGTAAAAAATCATGCGGATGTCTGAATGGAGCCTCACAGGGGGGGTGATCAATGACAGGGGGGTGATCAGGGAGTCTATATGGGTGATCACCCCCCTGTCATTGATCACCCCCCTGTCATTGATCACCCCCCCCTGGTAAGGCTCCATTCAACATTTTTTTTGGCACAAGTTAGCGGAAATTTTTTGTTTGTTTTTGTTTTTTCTTACTAAGTCTCATATTCCACTAACTTGTGTCAAAAAATAAAATCTCACATGGCCGCACCATACCCCTCACGGAATCCAAATGCGTAAACATTTTTAGACATTTATATTCCAGACTTCTTCTCACGCTTTAGGGCCCCTAAAAAGCCAGGGCAGTATAAATACCCCACATGTGACCCCATTTCGGAAAGAAGACACCCCAAGGTATTCCGTGAGGGGCATATTGAGTCCATGAAAGATTGAAATTTTTGTCCTAAGTTAGCGGAAAGTGAGACTTTGTGAGAAAAAAACAAAAAAAAATCAATATCCGCTAACTTATGCAAAAAAAAAATAATTCTAGGAACTCGCCATGCCCCTCATTGAATACCTTGGGGTGTCTTCTTTCCAAAGTGGGGTCACATGTGGGGTATTTATACTGCCCTGGCTTTTTAGGGGCCCGAAAGTGTGAGAAGAAGTCTGGGATCCAAATGTCTAAAAATGCCCTCCTAAAAGGAATTTGGGCCCCTTTGCACATCTAGGCTGCAAAAAAGTGTCACACATGTGGTATCGCCGTACTCAGGAGAAGTTGGGCAATGTGTTTTGGGGTGTCATTTTACATATACCCATGCTGGGTGAGAAAAATATCTTGGTCAAATGCCAACTTTGTATAAAAAAATGGAAAAAAGTTGTCTTTTGCCAAGATATTTCTCTCACCCAGCATGGGTATATGTAAAATGACACCCCAAAACACATTGCCCAACTTCTCCTGAGTACGGCGATACCACATGTGTGACACTTTTTTGCAGCCAAGGTGGGCAAAGGGGCACATATTCCAAAGTGCACCTTTCGGATTTCGCAGGCCATTTTTTACACATTTTGATTGCAAGGTACTTCTCACACATTTGGGCCCCTAAATTGCCAGGGCAGTATAACTACGCCACAAATGACCCCATTTTGGAAAGAAGACACCCCAAGGTATTCTGTGAGGGGCATGGCGAGTTCCTAGAATTTTTTATTTTTTGTCGCAAGTTAGTGGAATATGAGACTTTGTAAGGAAAAAAGAGAAAAAAAAAAAAATCATCATTTTCCGCTAACTTGTGACAAAAAATAAAAAATTCTAGGAACTCGCCATGCCCCTCACGGAATACCTTGGGGTGTCTTCTTTCCAAAATGGGGTCACTTGTGGCGTAGTTATACTGCCCTGGCAATTTAGGGGCCCAAATGTGTGAGAAGAACTTTGCAATCAAAATGTGTAAAAAATGGCCTGCAAAATCTGAAAGGTGCACTTTGGAATATGTGCCCCTTTGCCCACCTTGGCAGCAAAAAAGTGTGACACATCTGGTATCGCCGTACTCAGGAGAAGTTGGGGAATGTGTTTTGGGGTGTCATTTTACATATAACCATGCTGGGTGAGAGAAATATCTTGGCAAAAGACAACTTTTCCCATTTTTTTATACAAAGTTGGCATTTGACCAAGATATTTTTCTCACCCAGCATGGGTATATGTAAAATGACACCCCAAAACACATTCCCAAACTTCTCCTGAGTACGGCGATACCAGATGTGTCACACTTTTTTGCTGCCAAGGTGGGCAAAGGGGCACATATTCCAAAGTGCACCTTTTGGATTTCACCGGTCATTTTTTACACATTTTGATTGCAAAGTTCTTCTCACACATTTGGGCCCCTAAATTGCCAGGGCAGTATAACTACCCCACAAGTGACCCCATTTTGGAAAGAAGACACCCCAAGGTATTCCGTGAGGGGCATGGCAAGTTTTTAGAATTTTTTATTTTTTGTCGCAAGTTAGTGGAATATGAGACTTTGTAAGAAAAAATAAAAAAATAAAATCATCATCAATTTCCGCTAACTTGTGACAAAAAATAAAAAGTTCTATGAACTCACTATGCCCATCAGCGAATACCTTAGGGTGTCTACTTTCCGAAATGGGGTCATTTGTGGGGGTTTTCTACTGTTTGGGCATTGTAGAACCTCAGGAATCATGACAGGTGCTCAGAAGGTCAGAGCTGTTTCAAAAAGCGGAAATTCACATTTTTGTACCATAGTTTGTAAATGCTATAACTTTTACCCAAACCATTTTTTTTTTTTGCCCAAACATTTTTTTTTTATCAAAGACATGTAGAACAATAAATTTGGCGAAAAATGTATATATGGATGTCGTTTTTTTGCAAAATTTTACAGCTGAAAGTGAAAAATGTCATTTTTTTGCAAAAAAAATCGTTACATTTTGATTAATAACAAAAAAAGTAAAAATGTCAGCAGCAATAAAATACCACCAAATGAAAGCTCTATTAGTGAGAAGAAAAGGAGGTAAAATTCATTTGGGTGGTAAGTTGCATGACCGAGCGATAAACGGTGAAAGGAGTGTAGTGCCGAAGTGTAAAAAGTGCTCTGGTCATGAAGGGGGTTTCACCTAGCGGGGCTGAAGTGGTTAAAGGGCTTCTGTCACCCCACTAAACCGTTTTTTTTTTTTTTTTTGGTTTACTTATAATCCCTATAGTGTGATTTCTGCATACATAAGCTAAATAATCATTTCGGTTCAGTAGAATTTGTTAAAAAAGTAATTTTAAAATATGCAAATTACCTTGCTACCAGCAAGTAGGGCGGCTACTTGCTAGGTAGCAGCCGCATCCTCCGATCCTAAATACGCCCCCACCGCATGTTGATTGACAGGGCCAGGGAACAGGATCGTTCTCTGCTGGCCCTGTTTGAATTCAAAATATTGCGCCTGCGCCGTACCTGTCTTCAATCGGCGCAGGCACACTGAGAGGCAGCCGCTCCATCCTCAATCCGCCTGCGCTGATGATGTCACATCTACACCCGGCGCAGGCGCATTGAGGATGGAGCGGCCGAGCGAGCGGCTGCCTCTCAGTGCGCCTGCGCTGACTGAAGACAGGTACAGCGCAGGCGCAATATTTTGAATTCAAACAGGGCCAGCAGAGAACGATCTCATTCCCTGGCTCTGTCAATCAACATGCGGAGGGGGCGTATTTAGGATCGGAGGATGCGGCTGCTACCAGCAAGTAGCCGCCCTACTTGCTGGTAGCAAGGTAATTTGCATATTTTAAAATTATGTTTTTAACAAATTCTACTGAACCGAAATGATTAATTAGCTTATGTATGCAGAAATCGTACTATAGGGATTATAAGTAAACCCAAAAAAAAAAAAACGGTTTAGTGGGGTGACAGAAGCCCTTTAATTTGAGGGCATTTACATCCAAATCAGGTGAACGGTGTAGGAATTACAACAGTTTGCATATGTGCCCCCCACTTGTTCATGAACCAAAAGTAATAGGACAGAATAATAATCATAAATCAAACTTTCACTTTTTAATACTTGGTTGCAAATCCTTTGCAGTCAATTACAGCCTGGAGTCTGGAATGCTTAGACATCACCAGATGTTGGGTTTTATCCCTGGTGATGCTTTGTCGGGCCTCTACTGCAAGTTCTTGGGGCATTTTCCCTTCAGTTTTGTCTTCAGCAAGTGAAATGCATGCTTAATCAGATTCAGGTCAGGTGATTGACTTGGCCATTGCATAATATTCCACCTCTTTCCTTTAAAAAACTCTGGTTGCTTTTGCAGTATGCTTTGGGTCATTGACCATATGCACTGTGACACGCCGTCCAATGAGTTCTGAAGCATTTGGCTGAATATGAGCAGATAATATTGCCCAAAACACTTCAGAATTCATCCTGCTTCTTTTGTCAGCAGTCACATCATCAATAAATACAAAAGAACCAGTTCCATTGGCAGCCAAACATGCCCACACCATGACACTACCACCACCATGCTTCACAGATGAGGTGGTATGCTTAGGATCATGAGCAGTTCCTTTCCTTCTCCATACCTTTCTCCTCCCATCACTCTGGTACAAGTTGAGCTTGGTCTCATCTGTTCATAGGATGTTGTTCCAGAATCTGGCTTTCCTGTTTTTGAGGCTCACCAATGGTTTACATCTTGTGGTGAACCCTCTGTATTCACTCTGGTGAAGTCTTCTCTTGATTGTTGACTTTGACACACATACACCTACCTCCTGGAGACTGTTCTTGATCTGGCCAACTGTTGTGAAGGGTGTTTTCTTCACCAGGAAAATAATTATTCGGTCATCCTCCACAGTTGTTTTCCGTGGTCTTCCGGTCTTTTGGTGTCGCTGAGCTCACCTGCCTTCTTTTTAAGACTGTTCCAAACAGTTGTTTTGGCCACGCCTAATGTTTTTGCTCTCTCTCTCTGATGGGTTTGTTTTGTTTTTTTCAGCCTAAAGATGGCTTGCTTCACTGATAGTGACAGTTCTTTGGATCTCCTCTTGAGATTTGACAGCAACAGATTCCAATTGCAAATGGAACACTTCAAATGAACTCTGGACCTTTTATCTGCTCATTGTAATTGGGATAATGAGGGAATAACACACATCTGGTCATGGAACAGCTGAGAAGCCAATTGTCCCATTATTTTTGGCCCCTTAACAAGTGGGAGGCTCATATGCAAACTGTTGTAATTCCTACACTGTTCACCTGATTTGGATGTAAATACCCTCAAATTAAAGCTGACAGTCTGGAGTTAAAGCACATCTTGTTAATTTCATTTCAAATCCATTGTGGTGGTGTATAGAGGCAAAAATGTTAGACTTTTGTAGATGTCCTAATATTTATGGACCTGACTGTATCTGTCTATGCTTCAGCAGCAAGTCCTTCCTCTTCGTTGAGGTGCAGCCAGGGTCTTTCCATTGCTATGACAACCAACCTCACTGAGAGTCGGACTGGTCAGTCTATCAGGGAGCAGGGATACCGGGCCAATCAGGTTCAGTGCTTGCATCACATTTCCTGTCAGTGCAAGATTTTGACAAGCATCTGATAGCAACAGGTACCTATGATTGGTCTACTAGCATTTGTACATTTTGAAACTCCGTGATGTTGAATTCTGTTTTGACCTTGACCTTGCTTCTGACGCTAACTCTTGGTATTGATCATGCCTGTTATTTGTCTCTGTGATTATATCTTGCTATACCTTTGAAGTTTTATCTTCTGGCTCTTGCTTTGTCAGCCGGTATTTGTAGGAACCCTCGACCAGTTGGGGTCCGTCATTAAGGATGAGCTAAAGTAGGTAGGGATAGTGATGTGGGTGGACGTACAGAGCTGCACTATTTCTTACCTAACATTATAGGAATATTATACATGCTGACTAAACTAATTATTCTGGACCTTGCCTATATTACAGTTTTTTTGGTTGAATAAATCTGTCTTGTGTCAGCAGTGCAGGTTTCAAAGGAAGACAATCAATAAGAATCCAAGCCCATACCATTGAATTAAAAACAAATAATTTAGACAATATATGATGTCTATATCAATACCCAACAAATATGTATTTTACAGCCTTCCAAGAATCATCCAGGAAGCATAAAATCCAATTTGTTTCACACATGCTAAAAAGTGACTCAAACTGGATGACAAAATCTAAATATGATCACACACAACTAGCATTTAATTAAGTGCACAACAAATAGAGCTGTAAGCGGTATGAGCTGTGATATACTAGCTTAGAGCCTGTGTGTCGATTAACAGAGAATTATGACAAAATGTATTGGCTTCTCTATATTTCTTGACAGATAAATGATTTCCCAACTCGTAACTAACAGTGCAATTGTCGATTCTTCCAGAATCCTGACAAAAATTTATTTGCTTCTTCTTTTTTCTTGACAAATAAATGTTTTATGAGTAAGCACTACTTACCTGTCAATTGTGTTGGCGCCAAGACCAAATTCATAGGCTACTCTATATTTAATGACTAAATCCACAGCCAAGACATCTTTGCATAACTATTAAAGCCTCCGCCAAGCATTATTTAAAATGGGCAATGGTCAACATGTTTGAATAAATATATCAGAAATTCGTTTTTACTCTCCACATGTATCTGTTATATCAGCTTAGCCTTCCATATGCACTTAATACAAAGACTAGTCCTTTAGTACAGAGTAAGAAGAAAGCATTAAAACTGACTAACAAACCTAATGAAAAATATTAAAATTCCATTGATGCATCTTGATGTGTCAGCAGGATTAATTCTAGCCAAAGACCCAGTGTCAGACTAGGTTTCTCTGCAGCCACAAGATAAAGAACATCTGTAATTCCACTTTAATTGCATTAAATGTAATGACTTATCAGCAATAAAATCTAATAATCATGAATCATCCAATAAGAAATAGACTCTAGTACCAAGTACTGTAGTCTGCTCCAAATGGGGTTGTCTCTTGATAAACGTTTGGAACCATTATTGTGTCCTGACCCATCACGGGAACCTCTAACATGTTGGTGAGCCAGCTGGTCATGCTTGAAAGTACTTGATGGTGCAAGAAGAGAAACATTAGCATGCCTTGCATTTCTATAACATACCATGCGTTGGCTAGCGTTCCCTATGTCTCCCATAACCTCCCAAGGACGAACACTGAATACACTTTTACATTAAGTATTTAATCTTTTGTTGCATTTTCTTACTTCATATAGTTACAAAAAGGTTAAGAACACTTTTACACAACCAGTATTTGGCACAAATATTTCCATAATACTTTTATCTGTAGGTTCCACTCCCGATTTTCGCTTACAGACACTGATGCAAAATACTGACCAAATACTGACCGTGTGAAAATGGCCTTAGAGTAAGAAGTTTATAATATATTGATACTTACATTTATAAGAGAGCTGCATGAGGCCATGTGGATCCTGAAGTTGTACCATATTTAAAGTTTTGCAGTTGAGATTGCATTCATGAATTGACATGAAGAATCTGTATAGCTATATAAATTATCGCAAGGGGAGTATAAAATGTCTAAACCTTTTCTGACCAAAGGAACAGACTTCTGTTGTCGACATAAATGAGTTTCCTATTAGCTAATGCATTGAATTCGTTTTAGGGTTTTGTGATTATTGATTAGTGTTAGGGTTAACAAACAGGATGGGAAATTATATGATTAAGGCCCCGTGTACACGATCATATCAGCTTTGTGAACTACAGTTTTCTGGTTAATTACAATAGTACATTCTAACTAGCCATATGCATGGAACTTCCCCCATAAAATAGCGCATTTGGTTTTCTTTAACAGTCTCTACTTTTTCTTGTCATACCTACATTTCTTTCTTATTTCCTGTGTTGTTGTGTCTATGGGCGTGAAAAAGCAGCAGCAGGGGTAATAACAGGGGAGTACTCTAATCCCTGGAGATTATGAGGAAGCATATTATAATATTAAACTAAGTTTATTCTAAAACCAAATTCAGACATAAAGGTATACTTTTAAATAAATAAAACATAATACTACAGGGAATTACAAATAACAGTGAGTCATATAAATATATCAAGTAGAAATATAAAATTATAGATATAAATAGAATTCTACGGCTGTTAAAGCAGTGACTGTTGTTGTCACTTATACAAAAGATTGCACACCTTATTAACCATTAATTGACTGTGCCACACATCAAATACACAGGATTTTATAGCTGCATAGTTGCACCGGAGTCAACAATAGCATATACTCCTACTGAATGGTGCATGAACCCTTGCATAACTGCTTCTTACCAAAAATAGCTATAGGACTTTAACCCCTTAAGGACCCATGACGTAGCTGTACGTCATGGGTTCGATCCCTAAACATGGCGCCCGCTTGCGCATGCAGCGGTCACCATAGCCGCGGGTTCTCTGCTATTTTAAATAGCAGAGACCCGCGGCACATGTATACGATCAGCCATAAGGCTTATCGCATACATCTTACCTTTCAAATGCCGTGGTCAAATGTGACCATTGCATCTGCGCAGACCAGAACCGGAAGTCGCACACTTCCAGTTAGGTAACATCATTCCCCGGCTGAGATTGGGGGACCTGTTACCTCGATCTAATTGAGCGAACCCGCAAGTCTTCTTCCGAGTCAATTAGATGTATATATCAACAGTGATGACCAGTTCGCAGTGTTCGCCAATGAACACATGCAGGCTGCCATCTTGACTCACATGTCCGGCAATGCACAGCAAAAAGCAAGGGTTAACAGCCAAACAAAACTCAATATTTATGGCAGTGATTCTGTAGTTTACAGAAACACCCCATATGTGGTTGTAAACTGCTGAACGGGCACACGGTTTCTGGAAGACAGGTTTTGCTGGACTGTTTTTTTTGACACCATGTCCCATTTGAAGCCCCCCTGATGCACCCCTAGAGTAGAAACTTAAAAAAAGTGACCCTGTAGTGTCCCACTAGGTAGGGGCACTACACAAGGGTCAATTGGTTAGCGTGTACTTCTACTCACAAGGGACAGTGATATTGTATTGATCTATGCATTTAATGTAATTTACTGTGTGTTTTACATGCAATGGTTTTCCCTGTTATATGCTTTGCAGGCCTAGTGGGGTGTAATTTAGCCTCCCAGACACTAAAGGGAGATAGGGAGCCCCTAGTATAAATGTCCAGGCCCAGACAGGGAGTGGTTAGGTCATAGTCAGGAGTCTGTGGAGACAGAAGTGAGAAGGCACCAGCCCAAGATATGCTGAGAGCCTCCTCCTGACATGCAGCTGGATAGTCCTGGTTTCTAGCTGCACCAGGAGGCTAGATGGAGTACAGCCTGCTTGGAGAGGAGTTACCTCGTCAGCCTGAAGCTTCTGAGGCTAAGGATAGCTCAGTTGAGATACCCCAGTAGTAGGACAGCACGTCCTGAGAGCAACCTGCAGTCACCTGTCACCTGAAGCAGAGAGAGACAGCTAGGAAACAAAGGTACTGTAACCTTAAGCAAGTGCCAATACTGGAGGAAGGAATTCATACCAAGGATTTAAGCCAGTGAATAGGCATCCGGGCCTTGTATCCTATAAGCCTGCTTTACCTCTGGACATTCCATTGTACAAAGGTTTATTATGCACTCCTAGGAGTTTATTCCCCTTATATCTCTACTATGCACTGTTTCATGTTGCCTCAGCCCTATTTGAGTGGTGTGACACTTGGGACTAACCGGTGACAGCCCCTCTGCCGCAGGTGCGCCCCGACTGCCCCACCATGCAAATTTAACCATTTATATGTAGCTATATGGCTCGCTGCCATAAACAGGAAGTATGAATTTTTCTATGCAATTATAGATGTCTCCATGTATGTGCTGTTGTGCTCTGGGGCAATCGTCTTTTTCCGATTGGCCACGGTGCACACCACGTACATAACCAGGAATCTTGTTTCTAGCACTTTAACACCCAGTGCTATTTTGTTAAATGGAACGCCCAGGAATATGTATTGCATATGTGATGTTAACTATGCCCAGTGGGCCCGCCTCCTTCGCATGTGATTCTTAGCAGTACAATCATGTATTTATGCTATCATGTATTTTTGATTTATATGATTATCATATGAATTTTTTGGTACATCTATGTACACTATTATGTATTTTTTTGATCACTGTATGAACCTTTTTTTGATCACTGTATGAACTTCTCTTTCTGTACATTATGTCTTGTCAGCCTGATGAAGGGCGATTATTACGCCTGAAACGTTGCAACTGACAAAAAAAAACACCTATTCCGGCTGAAATAACATGAAATCAAATCATTTAATTATCACAAAAAAAAAAAAAAAAAAAGGAGTGCTGTCTAAATATTTGTGACACTTACAAGTTCTGGAGGTGGAGCCTTAGAACGCTACCCGGACGTGCACCCACCCCTGCCATTCTATGAACAGAGTGCTGTGGCCAATTTTGTTGTAAAAGGCATCCGGGCCTTGGGATCCAGCCAGCTAGAATAGCTGTGGGGATAGAGCAGCATAGCACTGCCAAGCATTAACTATATACCCTCCAAGTATCTTGCGAGATTGAAACCTGCTGTGATATAAACCTGCTGTGCATTTGGGACTGTAAAGGACTGTATTACCATCTTGATGTACAAAGTTGGACTGTTATAAGTAAAGCAACGTTTGGTTCACCATATCATCCGTGTACCTCACTTATTGCTACTGAAAACCGGTGTGCCACCGTTACAAGCACTGGCGTCACGATCCTTAAAGGGACCTTGCCTCAGGCACTCTAAACACCTGCAACAACCAGGGCACCTCACCCAACATCAGGCCAGGTCTCTACACCCAGAGTGTGCCCCAGAGGAACTAGTGTCTGCCTCTCATTCACTGCTGCATGCCTGCCCAGGGTCCTCCAAAAAGTGAGTAACCCTCGATTGCCCATACCGTGACCTCACTGTCGCTATACCCTGCAGGTCTGGCGTGTTGCAATCCCATTTTAGAAAATACGGGATAAGGTGGAAGTTTTGTTGGTACTAGTTTAGGGTACATATGATTTTTGGTTGCCCTATATTACACTTTTTGTGAGGCAACAAGAAATAGCTGTTTTGGCACGGTTTTTATTTTTTGTTATTTACAACATTCATCTGACAGGTTAGATTATGTGGTATTTTTATAGACCAGATTGTCATGGACGAGGCAATACCTAATATGTATACTTTTTTTTGTATGTAAGTTTTATACAATGATTTCACAAAAGAATTATGTTTTAGTGTTTCCATAGTGTTTTTGGGCGATTACCTTGGGTAGGGTATGATTTTTGTGGGATGAGAAGACGGTTTGATTGGCACTATTTTGAGGTGCGTGTGACTTTTTGATCGCTTGCTATTACACTTTTTGTGATGTAAGGTTTTTTTTTTTTTTTACAGTATTCACCTGAGGGGTTAGGTCATGTGATATTTTTATAGAGCAAGTTATTACGGACGCTGCGATACCTAATATATGAAAAAAAAATAAGGTTTTAGTGTCTCAATATTCTGAGAGCCATAGTTTTTTCAGCTTTTGGGTTATTATCTTAGGTAGGGTCTCATTTTTGCGGGATGAGATGATGGTTTGATTGGCACTATTTTGGGGTGCATATGACTTTTTGATCGCTTGCTATTACACTTTTTGTGATGTAAGGTGACAAAAAATGGTTTATTTAGCACCGTTTTTATTTTTTACGGTGTTCATCTGAGGGGTTAGGTCATGTGATATTTTTATAGAGCCGGTCAATACGGATGCGGAAATACCTAATATGTATACGTTTTAATTTTTTTTATTTATGTAAGTTTTAAACAATAACAGCTTTTTTAAAACAGAAAAAAATGATGTTTTAGTGTCTCCATATTCTGAGCCATAATTTTTTTACTTTTTTGGCAATTGTCTCAGGTAGGGGCTCATTTTTTGTGGGATGAGGTGATGGTTAGATTGGTACTATTTTGGTGGGCAAACACCTGTTTGATCGCTTGCTGTTGTACTTTTTGTGATGTAAGGTGACAAAAAAATGGTTTATTTAACACAGTTTTTATTTTTAGTTTTTTACGGTGTTTATCTGAGGGGTTAGGTTATGTGATATGTTTATAGAGCTGGTCGATACAGACGTGGCGATACCTGATATGTATACTTTTTTTTCCCCCTATTTGTTACCAATTTTTTTTTACTTTATTTGTGGAAAATTACATTTTGGTTTATTTTTACTTAAAACTTTTAATTTTTTGGAGGAAAAACTTTATTTTTTCAACAGTTTTTTTCACTTTATTTTTTGACCCACTTTGGTAGTCAACTTTTGGGGGTCTAATCCCTTTACAATGCATTCCAATACTTCTGTATTGGAATGCATTGGCTGTATGAGTAATACAGTGAATATTACTCATACAGCCTCCGGCCTTTGAGATCCAGGGGGCTGGATCTAGCAGGCTCATCACCGGAAGGTAGCGCAGATGCCTAAGGAAGGAATCGCTCTGCCTCCCATGCCATCAGGTCCCCCCTACAGCCGCATGGGGACCCGATAGCACGCCCGATCACCGCCGCAATCACAGGTAAAAGCCACAAACCGCAGGTCTTAATTGACACAGGACCCCCCCGCGCATTTAGCCAAGGTGTCTGCTCAATGATTTGAGCAGGCACTGGGTTCCTACCACTGCCGGGCGGCGGTTATCGGAACTATACATGACGTACCGGTACGTCATTTGTCCAGAAGAGGTTAAGGACACGGCCATATTTCACCTTAAGGACTGAAGGGTTAAATAGAATAAGCTATATGATCTGTATGAAGGACAGAATGCTGGGTGACATCATACTAGAGGGTGAATATATTTACATTTTGTCCATATAAGGAACTGTTCCTAGTCAGCACTATTGTAATGTGAGCCGCAGCTGTTTGGATGTATGTATAAGAGGCTGTATGGTCAAGATTAAAACAGAGCTGTTTCTGATATCGTACTGTGTGTGTCATTGATAGTTCTCCAGGCCTGTCTTTGGAGACGAAGGAGGAATCAGGGTGCATTCAGAAGCAGATTTCTTTCAGCTGGGGGCTCTGTCTGGGATAGAACATACAGGAACTCGGTAAGTATGGAACATTCCTGTCTTTAAGTACTGGGGACATTCCGATGCTTTCGGAAAACTCACTGTTGTTTCTATCTTGAATCCACTTTAGACACACTGAAAGGAATAGTATCTATCTTTAGGCAAGATAGACTATAAATAGACTACTGGCCAAGTCTAACAGATAAATTCTTTAGGGAAGGATTTAAAAGAGGACTTATTTTGGGAAGAATTCAAATAGTGTCTGCACCCTGATTTCTCTTGTCAACCAATTTCTATTGCTTCTTCTGCTTTCTGTTATGTTATGATGTTATGAAGCATTAAGTAATTTTATTTTATGCTGAAGGTAAGCAGCAAATAATACTGTGAAAACTGTACTAACTTTATTATGGGTGTCCTGGAAGACCGTAAGACGCCCCACTACTCTGGCGAGGGGAGACCCGCTAACCCAGAAACTGGTGAACGCAAGTGACGGTTTTAAGGGATAATACTAACAGACAGTTAAGAAGGAAGTTGAGCATAGACATAAGTCCTCTGACTCAGTTGACAGGAATTGTTGGAGCCTTTACGGTTCAGTACAGCCAGTCCTGGGGAGAGTTTTGCTCTGCCTCCGTCTCAATTAAGTTATAAGAATGGTAATTGACGTGATGACGTAGGTAGAGTACGTCACGCTTTCCGCCTCCCCGTGGCTCAGCTGTCCCGCTGACCTGAATCTCCTGGCGTCTCCTGAATCTCCTGGCGTCTTTGTGGGGACCTTCGGCCGTGTCCTCTTTATGGTTGTGGGGCATGTGCTGCTGCCCCGACTGCTGAACCTGCGTGGAGTTTGTCTTTAGCTTCTCAGCTTCTCGGCTTCTGCCGATCCTCTCTCCTCCTCCTCTCCGTGCCGCTGTGACTACTCCTGTGCTGACTGGATCGCTGAAGGTATCGGGAGTTCGTCCTGTGCTGCCTGGATTGCTGTATGTATGTGGAGTTCGTCTCCAGTCCCTGCCGATTCTTCCTCCTCCCCCAGGTGTCGTTGTGATTAGCCGTACTGTGTCTTCTCTGGCTGAAAGACCCAGGATGGTCTGCTGAAATTGATTTAGGATTTATTCTTGATCGTCTGACATACATTGGACCTCTCCCTCGTGTCATTAGTTTTTACCGATTTGTTTCCCCTTCTCCTTGTTACTGCCATGACTAACCTCCCTGTGATTGGGACTAATCCTGTGTGGAGATTGATGGGCTGCTGAAGGATTCTTCAGGGGGCTTGTATGACCTAATCTAACCTCCCTCTGACTGTGACTAACCCTGTGTGGAGATTGACGGGCTGCTGAAGGATTCCTCCGGTCGTTGACCATCCCCCCTTCCTCCTTTGCACTGCTGGGATCAACCTTATAAATCCTATTTTTGATAGGCTGCTGGAGATTCGCTTTCCTCGTTTTCTGCTGCCGGTGTGTCTCAGGACTTTCCAATCCTGGGGAAGGTTGAAAACCGGTGAGATCGTTCCTTTTTCTTTTTTTTTGTCCCCCCTCTTTTGTCTCCTATATGTCCTCTCCCTTGGATGATACCTTGGATGATACCTATTAACTAAAATTACTTTATCATCTTAAAACACATTTGGTGGCTACAAATATAAAAAGTAGTAAACTATAAAGTATAAGGCGGAAAGTGGAAGAGAGAAAAAGAGTATAAAGAGGAAAAGGAAAGAAAAGAAAAAAAAAGGGAGGAAAAGGAGGAGAAGAAAAAGAAGAGAAAAGAAAAGGAGGGAGAGGGGAGGGAGAAGGAAGAAAAGAGGAAAAGAAAAGGTGAAAAAAGGAAAAAAAAAAAAAAAAAAAAAGGAAAAAGAATATAGGAACAGGGTATGGCTGCAAAAGCTAGCAGGCGCTCGGCTGACCTCTCAAGTCAGAAATCGGGGTCTAAAACTTTTGAAACAACAAAAATAGACCAGTTCCTGAGGTCTCCGAGGATTAATACGAGGGGCGGACAAAAGGAACTTGTCACAAAAAAAAATGATGACTTAGAGGTGACTGCAATAGAATCACAAAAAGCTTTCAGATACCCCGAAGAGGAAGACGGTATAATGGGGGAAGTTATCCCTAATGACAACTCTTCTCCGTTAGAAGAAATATTGCTAGCGGTCAAACAAAATGGGGATTTAATACAGGCTGTTACAACCCAACTCGGGTTTATCCAAGTTGATGTGGGACTAATAAAAGATGATCTGTCCAAAATGCGAGATAGAGTTAACAACCTCGAGAGCTCTGTTGCCCTGATACAGAATGAATCCAAAAAAATAAACACTGAAGTCTCCTCACTTAAACTAGAGTGTAATCTTCTGAAGAAAAAGGTGGTGGACCTTGAGGACAGGTCACGAAGATATAATGTGAGAATAATAGGGATTCCAGAGGGTGCGGAAGAGAAGAATCCAATTCAATTCATACAGAACTTAATCTTTGAGAATTTTGGGAAAGATTCTTTTTCCGCTTTTTTTATGATAGAAAGAGCTCATCGGGTCCCAGGGGGTAAGCCAATTCCAGGGAGACAACCTCGGACATTTCTCGTTAAGCTATTGGCCACAGGGGACAAAGATATCCTTTTGAGAAGGGCGAGGGAATGTTCACCGGTTGTATATAATGGTAATAGACTGGCTTTTTTTCCAGATTTCTCAAAAGACATACAAGAAAAGAGACGCACATTTATGACTGTCAAAAAGAGGCTAAGAGAAGGGGATATTAAATATTCTCTTATGTTCCCAGCAAAATTGCGGATTATTTTCAATGACAAGATCTTATTTTTTGACACCTCGGAAGAAGCCGTGGATTGGCTTGAACGAAATAATCTATGATCTAATTGTTTTAGGATGTGGTGGGAACAATAATGGTTACAAGGGGCCTATACCTCTAAATTTCTTTCTCTTCGCTTCCTAATAGGGGTGGCCGAGCGGGGGGAGTGTGGGAGGGATGGTCATAGGAGAGAAATCTACCACAATATGTGGTGGATTACCTGTATGGGGGGTTGGGGGGTGGGGGTTGGGGTTGGGGTTGGGCTGTGGTGCGTCAGAAAAACTTTTTTTTTTTTTTTTTTTTTTTTTTTTTTTTTCTTTCCTATTTAACCGCTGCTAATAATGTTGACTAGAATTGTTGCCTGGAATATACGCGGTTTGGGGGATAGAGGTAAAAGACAAGCGGTTTTTGACTTGACTCGGGTCCACTTACCAGCAATAGTATGCTTGTTAGAGACCCATCTCACTGAAGAGACCTCCAGGGTGGTCGACAGGGGATGGGCTGCGCACACGTATCATTCTACTTTCTCCAATTACTCGAGAGGTGTTACTGTCTTGATACATAGACTTATTGATTTCGTTTGTGAGGCATCCTCCGTCGACCGTCAGGGGAGATTTATTTTTCTATATTGTAGGTTAAGGGGGAAGATATGTATTTTGGCATTTGTCTATATTCCACCGCCATTTTCTTTTTCGGTTCTTAATTCTTTGGTATTATTTATGGATAAATGGCCAGAGTGTCCAACACTGATTATTGGTGATTTCAACTGTGTCATTGATCCTCTACGTGATAGGGTCTCTACGAGTGTCAAGAGTGATAGTCCGGTTCAGGGGTCTCCCCTGGCACGGTTTTGTCTGGAGGCTGGCTTTGAAGATGTTTGGGAATATCTAGGACAGGGGAAAAGGGCTTTTTCATGTTTTAGTAAAGCAGGTAAATCGATGTCCAGAATAGATCTTGCATTGATAAGTAGTAAACATGTGAAACTGGTAAAGCGAATGAAATATGAAACGAGGTCAATATCGGATCACTCTCCGTTACTACTCGAACTCTGCTTATCTCAGGAAAGATACACACAAAAACCTCCTTTTAGACTAAATCCTTATTGGCTATCAGTTATAAAGACACATGAAATAATCCAAAATGAAATTGGTCGATTTTGGGATAATAACTATGGCTCAGCAAAAATTCAAGTGGTGTGGGACACTTTTAAGGCATATATGAGGGGATTGATGGTTAGTAACATCGCGAACCTCAGAAAGGAGTATGGGAAAAAACAGAAAAATCTAGAAGAACGTGCATCACTGGCGACAGAATCCTTTTATATGAATAAGACGGAGGAGAATAGGGAAAATATGCAAAGAGCAACACAGATATACTCTAATTTTTTATTGGACAAGGCCCAACAGAGCCTTTTTTTTAAAGGGCAAAAAAACTTCACGGAGTCAGGGCGACCTGGTAAATTTTTGTCCAGAGTAATCTCAAGCCAACAATCCAAAAAATATATAGATAAGGTTAGACTGACTGATGGTAGGATGGTCACTAGGACAGGGTCCGGTAGAGAAGGCCTTTGTTGACTATTTCCTTGATTTGTATAAAGCCGAATCCAAGATCACAGATGATAAGATAGATTTCTATCTTGATGGGATCGTCTTTCCAACTATTACTGAGGCGCAAAAGAAAGCACTTGAACTAGAGGTCTCAATTCAGGAACTTGAGGGAGCTATTAAATTATGCTCAGCCAATTCCACTCCTGGTTCAGATGGACTCCCATATGAATTCTATAGTAAATATGGGGACTGTATTCTCCCTAGATTGTTGGAAGTCTTTTCTGAATCAATGGAGGAAGGGAAGCTGCCAGATTCAATGATGGAAGCTGTAATAACATTAATTCCAAAAAAAGGCAAGGACCCTTTAGATCTAGAATCCTATAGACCAATCTCACTGCTTAATGCAGATGTAAAGCTTCTCGCGAGGGTCCTGGCTACAAGGCTTTCTAGGGTCATTTCCTCTATTGTCCATACAGGATCAGAGTGGCTTTATTCAAAACAAGGGCACACATCACAATTTACATCGACTCTTTTCTAATATTCAGGCCCCTGGGGGGACCGCTCGCTCCATCCTGTCATTGGATGCCTCCAAGGCCTTTGACAGGGTGGAGTGGCGCTTCCTCTGGAAGGTTCTGGCAAGGATGGGCTTTGGGGACAAGTTTATAGGTACTCTCAAGTTATTGTATAGATCTCCAAGGGCAAAATTGAGTCTTAATGGAATTCCTGAGTAGTAGTATTGACTTATATAGAGGCACGCGGCAGGGCTGTCCATTATCTCCCTTGTTATTCGATATTTATATCGAACCCCTTGCGATGGCCTATCAGGCAGGATGATCAGGTTAAAGGATTTGGTACGCTAGGATCACAAGACCGTATCTCCTTATATGCGGATGATGTTCTTTTTTTTATAGACCATACGGAAATTACTCTTCCTAGGATTATTCAAATGGTTAAAGCATTTGGTGAGGTTTCCGGTCTTCTTATAAATTGGGCCAAGACCAGCTTGATGCCAATAGACCCCCTGCCACAGAAAGAGGTTCTTGTGACACAGTTGGACATTGTTGACACCTTTCAATACTTGGGTTTGACTATATCACCCCGGGTTGAAAATTTTGTACAACTTAATTTGATTCCCATAATGGTAAGGCAGTAGAGCTAAAATAGGGATCTGGCTGAGACTTCCCTTATCTAGAGCTGACCGAGTTTCATTGGTTAAAATGGTGATACTACCACAATTTCTTTATGTGCTCAGGAATACACCTATTTGGATACAAGATAAGTATTTTAAACTCATGGAAAGAATAATTAATGATTTAATATGGGGAAGAAAGCGAGTTCGAATAAAGCTGGAATATTTGTATAAATCAGTGGAGTGCGGGGGATTAAATCTCCCCTACTTTAAAGGGTATTTTATTGCAGCCCAGCTATTGAGGTGCTATGAATCAGAGAACAGCGCACTGCTGGGGAAGTTGGTAACCAGTCACGCTCATAATAATATTTTTACCCTGTTGGAATCCGGGCTATTGAAGAGCTATGAGCAAGGCTATAGAGAGACTATAAAACTACTCCTGAAACGTAGGGCTACAACTAGGACATGGTTGAAGGTGAAGGGTTCACTTACATTTACGCCTCTTTGGCATAATGTGTATCTACAAAGGCTAGATGATATTGCAGCTGACACATTTTGGCAGAAGAATAAAATTCTGTATATTTCACAGGTAGTTAAGGATAGAGATATTAACCATTTATAGAGATGACACATAATATAGAAAACCTTTCATGGTTTAGGTATTTCCAATTGCGCTCAGTACTATCCAGTCTGGACGATAAACTAGGTGTTGGATATAGATAATTCATCTTTTTTGAATGATTAGGTAGGGGGTACACTGTCTAGAATAAAGATTTCAAATATATATAAGTTATTACTTAAGGCACGGTTTAGTGATACACAGTCACCAGGACAAAGAACGTGGGAGATGGATTGTCCGAATTTACAATTAGAAGGGTGGGAGAATATTTTTGGGAACTTAGGCTCACTATCCCAGACCTTTAACCATGTTTTAGTACAATTTTATATTTGCCATAGATTATATATCACTCCTTTATGGATGAATAAATGTGGATTAAGAGACACGTCCAACTGCACTAAATGCGATACCGTAGGAGCGGATTTTCTTCATATGATATGGACTTGTCCAGAACTCATAAACTATTGGAATGCTATAAATAATTGTATTATGTATAAACTAAAAATTCGAATCCCCTTTGAACTACAAGTATTCGTGCTTAATGATCTTTCCAAACTAAATAATCATAACTATCAAAAGATCCTCCTGAGTAGGATACTGATGTTGGCCAGAGTCCTGATCAGTCGGACCTGGTTCGCTCGATATACTCCAGATATAAATACATGGATAAATCTAATTAATAAGGTAAAAAATTATGAGAAAATCCTGTATAAACAGAGGGAAGCTGAGGAGAAGTGGACTAAGATATGGGCCGGTTGGAGGACCTGATTAGTTGTGATAAAAAATTTTTTTTTTTTTTTTTTGACGCACCACGGTAGGAGGGGAGGGGTTAGGGAATCAGGGTTGGGGGGGAATTGCATCCTTTTTTCTATTTGTAGTGTTTTGATATATTAATTAATAAAGATAATCAATTTAAAAAAAAAAAGTTATAAGAAATGGGTGCAAAGCAAGGAAAGGTCTCTTCACCCCCTCCGTATGTAGGAGAAACATGTAAGGATTATGTAGCCCGGGTCTGTGGGACTGATTATTATTTAGTTACTTCCTGGGTGGATAATATGGCAGGATGGACAAAGGGGATGAAGAGTATAAATTTGTTCCCTCGGGAAAGGGCTAATGACACCTTCCATATGAATATGGTAAAAGGGTTGAGTTTGGGTGACACTAAAGCTTACCCATATTATGGTCCAGACATCCAGTGGGACATGCAGTATATGAAGTCTGGAGGAGAAAATTGGCATACTTATGCACCATATTGGTATGATAGATCAAATAAAAGGTTAAGAAACAGAAGGCAGAGAACCAGGAGGGATATAAAAGAAACATAAGTTAGAAAAAGAATTTACAATAGGGCTCCTCCCTATTTAGGAAATATCCCACAGATATATCCATCCCTTTCAAAAGATGACTTAGATTTACTGGCTGGATATACTGCTAACAACATCCAACCACCTACAGCTCCCCAGCTCCCGCAGCCACTTCCGCAGTTGAGTGGTCAGGATCGTGCTGTTGGTGATGGGGATGTCATATCTCCCATGCGCCTCAGATCACAAAAGTCTTTTCCGAAACCTGAACGTATACCGCATCATGATGAGGACAGTGACCTTGAGGAACAGTTCCCTTTTATGTCTGTAGGGGACACCTTGTTAAAGAAACCTATTGAAGTAGATGATATTAATAAGATTGTTATCATACCCATAGCCACTGTGGTTCCAGACATATCATCTGTTGCCTTCACATTAAAATTTTGCCAGTATACTTGGTATAAAATGCCTCAGGGTTGTGTAGACTCCCTAGTAGTCTACTCCATTGTCCTTCAAGTTACGCTGCGCCCTTGGACTGCCCCTCATGGTTCTGTCCTTCTACAATATGTGGACGATATCCTCATATGTAGTTCTACTCGGGAGGCCTGCCAGGCAGACTGTGTTAGTTTAATACTGTGGTTATGTGAATGTGGTCACAAAGTTTCTAGGAAGAAATTACAATAGTGTATGGAAACTGTTGAGTATTTGGGCTTTGTTCTCAGTAAAGGTAAGAGGAAAATCAGCCATGCCAGAATTACTGCCGTACTGGGTCTGCCCCGCCCACAAACCAAGAAAGACATGTTGACCTTTCTTGGTATGATTGGTTACTGCCACCAATGGATTGCTGATTGTTTCTACTATGATAATATTCTGAGACAAGCCACTAATACTGATATGCCTGACTTCATTAAATGGTCTAATGGAATGTTACAAGCTTTTAGTCATTTGAAATGTGCAATGGTTTCAAGTCCTGGTTTGGGCCTACCCGACTATGGCGTGATGTTTCACTTATTTGCCAGGGACAACTGTAAAACCATGGCGGGAGTCCTGGTGCAAGATCATGGAGGCAAATTCCGCCCTGTTGCTTTTTTCTCAAAAGTGGTTCACGTACAGGTTCAGGGCATGCCTGCGTGTCTCAGGAGTTTGTCAGCCTGTGTTATGGTTGCTGAGATGGCCACGCCTATCACCCTAGGTCATCCCACCACTCTGCATACCTCACGCAATGTTCAGGCCCTCTTGAAGAATATACATACACAACATATGTCAGCACAAAGACTAAGTGGATATGAAGTTTTGTTGCTATCTAATCCTCAACTTCATATCAAATACTCAGCACCCACATTCGGTCCAATGGCTATACTGAATGCCCTACTTGGCTACAAGGGAGAACAGGATGATTTGCCTCCTCCCCATGCATGTACTGAACTTATACATGAACATACCTCACCTAGGCCTGACTTGAAGTCCACACCCATTGAAGGAGCACCTGATATTTTTGTGGATGGATCCTGTTCCCACCCTAATGACAATACTTATAATGCAGGATACGCTGTGGTTCAACTCCCTGATGTTATACTGGAATCGAATCCTATACCTTTTCAGTCAGCCCAAGCAGCTGAACTGATTGCCCTCACTAGAGCTTGTTGTCTTTTTGAGGGGAAAGATGTGAATGCATACACCGATTCGAAGTATGCCTTTGGGGTTGTACATGATCATGGGGTAATCTGGCAGAGGAGAGGCTTCATAGCTGCAGATGGGAGACAAATCTCACATTCCACCCTAGTACATGATCTCCTGGCCGCCATCCAATTACCAAGCAAAGTTGCTATTATCCATTGTAAGGCACATACTGGTCTCCTTGAAGTCTGGTCGAAGGCTAACAATACACAATCTTTTATTCCCTTGTATGACTTCTGTGGGGAGTGTCAGAAATTAGGAAGTAGCAGGGATAATATTGGAATAATTACTATTAATGTGACTGTAGCAGAGACTTGTTTTACCTTTTCCCAGGATATGACTTTAATTTATCTGACCATTCCAGATCAATTCAGTCCCATATTCAAGCGTTACATGAAATTGCTAATAATATCAAGAAAGATTTTGATTTATCCTCTTGGTGGGACTGGTTACTGAGCTGGCTGCCGGATTTGAGTTGGTTAAGAACATTATATGTCAGTATTATAATTGCTTCCTTGATTGTCATATGTTGTTGTATCCAATGTATCCCTTCCCTTATACAGATGTTTTGTGTAATGTGTCCAAAACACACAGACCCTGGACAATCAAATGCTACTTACTTCTCTATGAGAGAAAAGAAGATAAGAGGGGATTGAAGGGTTAAATAGAATAAGCTATATGATCTGTATGAAGGACAGGATGCTGGGTGACATCATACTAGAGGGTGAATATATTTGCGTTGACCTTCTGTCCATATAAGGAACTGTTCCTAGTCAGCACTATTGTAATGTGAGCCACAGCTGTTTCCTGTATGTATGTATGTATATATAAGAGGCCGTATGGTCAAGATTAAAACAGAGCTGTTTCTGACATCATACTGGATGTGTCAATGATAGTTCTCCAGGCCTGTCTTTGGAGTAGGAGGAGGAATTAGGGTGCATTCAGAAGCAGATTTCTTTCAAGGACCATGCAATTTTTTGCAAATCTGACCAGTGTCACTTTATGTGGCAAGTAACTTTAAAACGCTTTTACTTATCCAGGCCATTCTGAGATTGCTTTTTCGTCACATATAGTTTTTCATGACACTGGTATAATGGAGTAAAAAAAAAAAAAAACATTTTTATTTATAAAAAAAGATACCAAATTTACCAAAAATTTGGAAAAATTAGTAAATTTACAAATTTCTATTTCTCTACATTTATAATAGATAGTAATACCTCCAAAAATAGTTATTATTTTACATTCCCCATATGTCTACTTCATGTTTAGATCATTTTGGGAATGACATTTTATTTTTTGGGGGACGTTACAAGGCTTAGAAGTTTAGAAGCAAATCTTGATATTTTTCTGAACATTTCTAAAACCCACTTTTTCAGGACCAGTCCAGGTCTGAAGTCATTTTGTGAGGCTTACATAATAGAAACCACCAAAAAATTACCCCATTTTGCAAACTACACCCCTCAAGGTATTCACTCAAAACTGATTTTACAAACGTTGTTAACCCTTTATGTGTTCCACAAGAATTAATGGAAAATAGATATAACATTTCAAAATTTCACTTTTTTAGCAGATTTTCCATTTGAATAAATTTTTCCCAGTTACAAAGCAAGGGTTAACAGCCAAACAAAACTTATGGCCCTGATTCTGTAGTTTACAGAAACACCCAAATATGGTTGTAAACTGCTGTACGGGCACACGGCAGGGCGCAGAAGGAAAGGAATGCCATACTGTTTTTTGGAAGGAAGGTTTTGCTGGACTGAATTTTTTGACACCATGTCCCATTTGAAGCCCCCCTGTCACCACCAGTTCTGTGAGAAGGTCTGTCAGACGTTCTTCTCTACCTCTTGCATGACGTTCTTTGTTTTGGTTTCATGTTGTTATCGCCTTTCCCTCTCCCAGGTGTCACCTATTTAGACTAATTGTCTCCCTTTATATTCCCTCCCATACTGCCTCACTTTGCGGTTTATACTGCTTCCTGGATGAGGTGTTCACTGCTGGAGGCTGCTGCTGCTGTTTGCTAAGATAAGTCTTTTTCTTTATTTGTGTTTCCTTGCTGGCTTGATTCTAGGTGACCCTGACTCCGTCCGTATTAAGTGCAGGGAGCCGGTGGTCGTGTCCCCTCACTATTATAGGGTCTTCAGGTGTCACACAGTCTTAGGTACATGGGCATGCAATCGTCTACCATTGAGACCCTTGCATGGGCATAGCAGTCAGGGAGAGCTCAGGGATTTATAGGGCTCACCCATATGCTCCTGAGTTTGGGATCAAGCCAGTCGGATGTTTATTTATAAGTTCCAGCTATCTGCAACATCATCCGTGACCCCTGATGCACCCCTAGAGTAGAAACTCCATAAAAATCACCCCATCTAAGAAACTACACCCCTCAAGGTATTCAAAACTTATTTTCCTAACTTTGTTAACTCTTTAGGTTTTCCACAAGAATTAATGGAAAATACAGATGAAATTTTAGAATTTAAATTTTTGGCAAATTTTCCATTTTAATCCATTTTTTCCAGTAACAAAGCAAGGGTTAACAGCCAAAAAAACAATATTTATTGCCCGTATTCTGTAGTTTACAGAAACACCTCATATGTGGTAGTAAACTGCTGTACGGGCACACGGTAGGGCGCAGAGGAAAATGAATGCCATACGGTTTTTGGAAGGCAGATTTTGCTGGACTGTTTGTTTTTACACCATGTCCCATTTGAAGCCCCCCTCATGCACCCCTAGAGTAGAAACTCCCAAAAAAGTTACCCCATTTTAGAAACTACGGGATAGGGTGGCAGTTTTGTTGGTACTATTTTAGGGCACATATGATTTTTGGTTGCTCTATATTACTCTTTTTGTAAGGCAAGGTAACAAGAAATAGCTTTTTTGGCACAGTTTCTTTTTTTTTTTTTACGGTATTTATCTGAGGGGTTAGGTCATGTGATATTTTTATAGAGCAGGTTATTACATGCTCAGCGATACCTAATATGTCAACTTTTTTTAATGTAAGTTTTACACAATGATTTCATTTTTCAAACAAAAAAATCATGTTTTAGTGTCTCATAGTCTGAGAGCCATAGTTTTTTTCTGTTTTGGGGCGATTATCTTGGGTAGTTTATGATGAGATGACGGTTTGATTGGCACTATTTTGGAGTGCGTCTGACTTTTTGATTGCTTGCTATTACACTTCTTGTGATGTAATGTGACAAAAAAATGCCTTTTTTTTATTTTTTATTTTTTACGATGTTCACCTCAGGGGTTAGGTCATGTATACTTTTTTTATTTACTTATAGTTTTACACAATACCAGCATTTTTTAAACAAAAAAAATTATGTTTTGGTGTATCCATATTCTGAGCCATAGTTTATTTTTATTTTTTGGGAGATGAGGTGATGGTTAGATTGTTACTATTTTGGGGGGCATACACCTTTTTGATCACTTGGTGTTGCACTTTTTGTGATGCAAGGTGACAAAAATAGCTTTTTTTTTTACACTGTTTTTATTTAATTTTCTTTCTGATATTTATCGGACAGGGTGGATCATGTGATATATTTATAGAGCCAGTCATTGCGGACGCGGCAAAGCGTGTTTTTTTAATGTATTATAAAATAAGGGGAAAGGGGAGTTTTTTTATTACTTTATTAATTTTATTAAAAACGCTTTTTTTTCTTTTATTTACTTTACTTCTGACGTTCACTTTTGGGGGTCTGATCCCCTCTGCAATGCATTGCAATACATATGTATTGTAATGCATTGCCTGTTAGTGTATTATACAGAGTAATACACTAACAGGTTGCCTAGGAGACCCAGCCTGAGGCTGGATCTCCTCAGCTCCCGTAGAAGGCAGTTCCTGATGCCGTGCAAGGCATTGGGCAGCCTCTGCACGGCATCAGGCTGCCTTCTGAGACATCGAGTCCCCGCCATAGCAGCGATGGGACTCGATGCGCTCCCTCAAACACAAACCCCTTCTATTCCACGGTAGCGGCTTAGAAGGGGTTAATCTGCAGCGATCGCCGATACGGGGGAGTCACAGGACCCCCCTCGGCATTGATCCAGGGTGCCTGCTGATTGATTTCCGTGCGGCGGTGATCAGAAATAAACAGGGCATACAGATACACCCTGTGTCCTTAAGTACAGAGACATCAGGGCATACCTGTAAGCCCTGTGTCCGTAAGAGGTTGAAGGGGTTTCCTGGGATTACTATGTTTTGTTTTTTTCTTACCAGAAAGACATAGGAAAGAAATGCAAATAGCGTTTCAGTTAAAAAACTGATTCTGCTAATGTGCATGTCTTTCCCATATGCCCATGTTTATGTAAATTAGTTTACATAACAAAACAATATAGAAAAGCTTTTGAATATAAATGTTAAGACAATTAGAAAACTGAATTTTTTTTATGCAGCCCTCCTAAGCAGTGAGAGAAGAGTTAGCTGGAATCTCCCCCATTTTTTTTTTACAATTGTTGTCACCCTAATGATAATATTCTAGGTGCGCAGGATCCCCAAGCTATCCAACAAAAGTCAAGCAACTTTGAGGCTCACTGGCTCTCAAGTCTGTGTGGATAGAGAGCTGGTCTTGAATGTCTCATAGTGCACAAGGCTGCCTTTGTAAGGTATAGTGGAATGCGAAAGTTTGGGCAACCTTGTTAATCGTCATGATTTCCTGTATAAATCGTTGGTTGTTATGATAAAAAATGTCAGTTAAATATATCATATAGGAGACACACACAGTGATATTTGAGAAGTGAAATTGCGTTTATTGGATTTACAGAAAGTGTGCTATAATTGTTTAAACAAAATTAGGCAGGTGCATAAATTTGGGCACTGTTGTCATTTTATTGATTCCAAAACCTTTAGAACTAATTATTGGAACTCAGATTGGCTTGGTAAGCTCAGTGACCCCTGACCTACATACACAGGTGAATCCAATTATGAGAAAGAGTATTTAAGGGGGTCAATTGTAAGTTTCCCTCCTCTTTTAATTTTCTCTGAAGAGTAGCAACATTGGGGGTCTCAAAACAACTCTCAAATGACCTGAAGACAAAGATTGATCACCATCATGGTTTAGGGGAAGGATACAGAAAGCTGTCTCAGAGATTTCAGCTGTCTGTTTCCACTAGTTAGGAACATATTGAGGAAATTGAAGACCACAGGCTCAGTTCAAGTTAAGGCTCGAAGTGGCAGACCAAGAAAAATCTCGGATAGACAGAAGCGACGAATGGTGAGAACAGTCAGAGTCAACCCACAGACCAGCACCAAAGACCTACAACATCATCTTGCTGCAGATGGAGTCACTGTGCATCGTTCAACCATTCGGCGCACTTTACACAAGGAGATGCTGTATGCGAGAGTGATGCAGAGGAAGCTTTTTCCTCCGCCCACATCACAAAAAGTGCCGCTTGAGGTGGGCTAAAGCACATTTGGAAAAGCCAGCTTAATTTTGGAATAAGGTGCTGTGGACTGATGAACTAAACTAAACTAAAATTGAGTTATTTGGCCATAACAAGGGGCGTTATGCATGGAGGAAAAAGAACATAGCATTCCAAGAAAAACACCTGCTACCTACAGTAAAATATGGTGGTGGTTCCATCATGTTGTGGGGCTGAATGGCCAGTGCAGGGACTGGGAATCTTGTCAAAGTTGAGGGACGCATGGATTCCACTCAGTATCAGCAGATTCTGGAGACCAATGTCCAGGAATCAGTGACAAAGCTGAAGCTGCGCCGGGGCTGGATCTTTCAACAAGACAACGACCCTTAACACTGCTCAAAATCCGCTATGGCATTTATGCAGAGGAACAAGTACAACGTTCTGGATTGGCCATCTCAGTCCCCAGACCTGAATATAATTGAAAATCTGTGGTGTGACTTAAAGAGAGCTGTCCATGCTCAGAAGCCATCAAACCTGAATGAACTAAAGATGTTTTGTAAAGAGGAATGGTCCAAAATACCTTTAACCAGAATCCAAACTCTCATTGGAACCTACAGGGATCGTTTAGAGGCTGTAATTTCTGCAAAAGGGGGATCTACTAAATATTGATTTCATTTCTTTTTTGTGGTGCCCAAATTTATGCACCTCCCTAATTTTGTTTAAACAATTATAGCACACTTTCTGTAAATCCAATAAACTTCATTTCACTTCTCAAATATCACTGTGTGTGTCTCCTATATGATATATTTAACTGACATTTTTTATCGTAACAACCAACGATTTATACAGGAAAATCATGACGATTAACAAGGTTGCCCAAACTTTCGCATCCCACTGTATACCCGACGGCTCCCGCCTAGCCCTTATCAAACTACCCTATCGCAAGCCTCTTTAACCAATTGGACATAATGCTCGGTGACACATTGATTTTAGGAAGCGACAACCTTTATACGTAGAGCATATATAAAGGCCCTAATAAATTATAATTAATTATAATTCTCAAACTTTAGCTGCCCAATATACTGCCGGCTTATTCTATAAAGACACAGCCGGCCATCATGATGACCGGGCTTTCGACAGTCGTAATGCAGTATAGTGCGCGCTCTAGAAGTGTGGAATTAATGGGACCCATTTACACCAATATATTTAATCAACCGAATTTAATACTGAACGGATTAGATCTAAAAATAAAATTGACTAGAAACAAATACACCTTCTGCCTTATGTCCGCCGAGGCGCCCCATTTTAAAGTCGAAATACAGCAAGCGCCCCTGTTTGTCAAAAGAGTACAAGTATCGCCCACTGTGAGAATCGGGCACAGTCACACTCTGTTAGCAGCTGACGCAATACACAAAGTATTCGGTCGATCGTGAGTCGCTTAAAGTGTATAGTATATCCGCCGGTACTCCCATATCTAACCACGAGCATCTTTTTCTGGGGAACATACCGAGAACAGTAATACTAACGTTTGTGGACAACGAGTCATTTTCAGGTCATTACCAAAGAAATCCTTTGTGCTTCAACCACTATAATGTGAATTATGCAGCCTTATATTTGGACGGGCAACAGATACCCGCAAAACTGTTTCAACCTAATTTCCAAGACGAATCAGCAGTTCGAGAATATATGTCGCTTGTGCATATTTCGGGAAAGCATAAGGCTGACAGCGCTTTATCCATGGACCGGTCAGAATTTTTTAACGGCTACACATTGTTCGCTTTTGATTTATCGTCGGATCAAGAACCCGGCGGTCATTTCTCGCTAGTAAAAAGAGGAAATCTCAGAGCTGAAATTTGATTTGCTCAGCCTGTTACAAACACTATTAACATGATTGTGTATTCAGTTCATAAAAACATTATTAAAATAAATTATAGAAGGGAAGTTTTGTATGATTTTCAATAACAATAAATAATTATGAAATTACACGTGTTATTAAAACCGACTTTCACGCCCGTCGCATATTTAAAAGGTGTATTTCCGTGCGATTTATTACCTAAAAATAAAATCATCGACCGTCTGGCGGCCTACATTGTAAATACGCACAATTCGTATAAGCGGGGACGAAACTGGATTTTAATTATATTACAGCCTGATGATGTATCTATATTTTTTGCTAGTTATGGATTATCGCCGTCGAGTAAGCTATTTCCTGCTGAATTTATAAAGTGTATATACAAAAATTCTAAGACTATAAGGTATCAAAACAGACAAATCCAGGACGTCGCTAGTTCGGTCTGCGGCCATTACTGCATCTATATCTTACATTGTATAGCTAAAGGAATACCTTTTGAAAGTGTATTAAAAATGTTTACGAGTAGATTTTTAGAAAAAATGATCGTGTTGTGCACTCCTTTGTAGCGAAGAGCATTAAACAATTATGTATCCGCCATTGTAGTTACACACAAACTTGTCGGTCCCTAAGTGGTTGTTAAAAATGTAAGTTTACGTGTTGTAAATAAAGAAAAAATTATAAAACTTTTTAAAATGATTTAAATTATGTCATACTTGATTTTTCATCATTGCTATTATAATTAAAAGACACCCGGCCGTGTAGTATACGTCTTTTGGCCATGTCCGGGCATGCCAATATATAAAAGACATCAAAATGATATCAAATCACAAAATGACATAAAAGTGGTATAAAACTGTATCAAAATGTTATAAATGGGATATAAAGTGTTAATAAAAGCTTATCATTTGATATAAAATGTATATTAAACCATATAAAATTATATGAAAATCATATCAAAGTGGGAGGCATTTAGGCGTGGTATGGGGCGGCGAGGGGAGAGAAATGGGAAGATTTGGGTGGTGTTAGGGCGTTTCTGGGAGGGGTTATGGTGTGAAAAAGGGGCGGGCACCTGTCACTTTGAGTTTGACGAGACATGTCCCACTGTACTTCTTATAGGTCACATTAAAGGTGGAAAAAGTTCTGAAATGATTTATCTTTGTCTCATTTTTTACATCACAGAAACATGACATTTTAACAGGGGTGTGTAGACTTTTTATATCCACTGTACCTGTACACACTGCATCTACTATACCTCATACCTCGCATATTACACTACTGTATATACAGTACTATATACCTGTACACACTGCATATATTATACCCCGTACCTCACATATCAATACACTGCTGTATATACTACATACCTGTACACACTGCATATATTATACCTTGTACCTCACATATCAGTACTCTGCTGTATATACTATAAATCTATACATTGCATCTATTATACCTCGTACCTCACATAACAGTACACTGCTGTATACACTATAAATTTTAACACACTGCCTCTATTATGCCTCTTTTGAGTGCCAGGGCTGTTTTGTAATCCCAATCCGGCCCTGATGGCATAAATTATAAAACACAGCAGCAAGCATAGTTCATGGAACAAAGAGAGAGGCCTGGAATGGGTAGTGGGAGGGGCTATAAAAGAGGACTGGGGGCCCAATTTAGATTCTTGCTATGGGGCCTAGTGATTTCTATGTACGCACCTGCTACCAGGATATTGTCATGCATTAAACGAGGCATGTACTAGCGTGATAGGGATGTAATATTACCACTTTACAAAGCGTTGGTGCAGCCTCATCTGGAATATGCAGCTCATTTTTTTTTTTAACAGCGGCTGCTGTGCGCCGCTGTTCCCCTGCTTAGCTCCGCAGTCCAGGGTGCCATGTTCAGCGGTGATCTGCTGCCGTGTTTACTTTCAGCCCTGTCCACAGCATGCTTGCTGCTTGTTTCCTGCAGCATTTTCTTAAGGGCCGATGCGCGTCACTTCCTGTGCTTTATGGGTTGGATCATGTGACCTTGCTGACCAATCAGCCCTCCTTCACATAGATAAGTGGCTCAGCCCCCTTCCCAGATGCCTTAGTGTCAAGGTCCTTGTGTTCTGTTAAGGATATCTACCTGTGTTCCTGACTCGTACTTGTATTCCTGAACTCTGCTACCTGTTTGATCCCTGCCTGCTTGTCTTGACTCTCCTGTTGCTGACCGGATTGCCTCACCTGTACCTGTGCTGCCTGCCCTGACCTGTTGCCTGTTTGACTTCGCCTCTGCCTCATCCTTCAGTCCTGCACTGTTGCTCCTGGTTATGATTCAGACTGCTGACAATGCCTGTACCTGTGGTGCCTTGCCTCGGTACCTCCTGGTCCAGCTGCCTCGTGTGCCAATCCACCTCAAGAGGCAGCAACCTGGTGTTGCCCTCAGAAAAGTCTATCCCCATCATCAGGGGTACTGTGAAGATCGAGGGGTTCACTTAGACAACACCCATAGAGGAGGTAGAACACGTGGAACAGTGGGTTCACACCCGCTGGTTCGTGACAATTTCTTGGCACCAGCCCAAAGAAAGGACGCTCTTCAGCTGGAAGAAGTACAGAAGAGAGCGACTAAACTGATAAGAGGCATGGAGGGTCTTAGTTACGAAGAAAGATTAAAAGAAGTAAATTTTATTTAGTCTCAAGAAGAGACGTCTAAGGGGGGACATGATTAACCTATACAAATATATAAATCGTCCGTACAAAAATATGGTACAAAAATGTTCCATGTAAAATGCCCTCAAAAGACAAGGGGGCACTGCCTCCGAATGGAGAAAAAATAGTTTAGTCTCCAGAAGCGTCAAAGCTTCTTTACTGTAAGAACTGTTAATCTGTGGAATAGACTTCCTCAGGACGTGGTGACAGTAGGAACAGTGGACAGTTTTAAAAAGGGCTTAGATGAATTCTTAAAAGTAAATGACATTAATGCTTATGAAAATGTGTAGAAATCTGAGTCTCACTTCCCTCTGGGATTTACATCCCCACCTATCCCGCAAAATGTTTCAATTTTTTTTGTTTTGTTTAAGTCTTATTTATGATATTTGTAAAGAATAAATCAAGGCAACTGGACGTACTGTAGATTTCTTGAAAATGTTGATTCAGTTACATATTTATTCCCAGAGAATTCTTGTACAGTCACTCAGAATTGAGAAAGCTTGTTGGAAGAACGAGTGAAACGTTTTCAAGAAATCTACAGTAAGTCCAATTGCCTTGATTTATTCTTTACAGATATACTATGACCTGGATAAATGAGAACCTTCACAGTCTTATTTATCACCTTTACTTTTATGAACGCGCATATTTTTTCTGCATGACACCCTAGAATAATTTTATATGTGAAATAACTTGTATTTAAAAATCTTTTTTTCTATCTTTTTGTGTTTCCACCAAATATTGATTGAGACCTGCGATATACCTGCTTCCACAAAATACTGATTAAGGTTTTTTATATGCATGCTTCCACAAAATACCAATTAAGGGCTGTGATATACCTAGTTCCAAAATATACTGATTAGGGGTTCGATATACCTGGTTCCACCAAATATTGATTGAGGCCTGCAATATACCTGCTTCCGCAAAATACTGATTAAGGGGTTCGATATACCTGCTTCCACAAAATACTGATGGAGGAGTGCGATATACCTGCTTCCACAAAATACTGATTAAGGGGTTTGATATACCTGTTTCAACCAAATGTTGATTGAGGCCTGCGAGATACCTGCTCCACACAATATTTATTAAGGGTTCGATATACCTGTTTCCACCAAATATTGATTGAAGCCTGCGATATACCTGCTTCCACACAATACTGATCAAGGGGTTTGATATACCTGGTTCCACCAACTGTTGATTGAGGCCTACTATATACCTGCTTCCAAAAAATACTGATTGAGGGCTGTGAGACACCTGCTTCCACAAAAGACTAATTAAGGTGTTCGATATACCTGTTTCCACCAAATATTGATTGAAGCATGTGAGATACCGGCTTCACCACAATACTGATTAAGGAGTTCGATATACCTGTTTTCACAAAATATTGATTGAGGCCTGCGATATACCTGCTTCCACAAAATACTGATTAAGGGGTTTGATATACCTGCTTCCACAAAATACTGATTGAGGGCTGCGATATACCTGCTTCCACAAAATACTGACTAAGGGGTTCGATATACCTGTTTCCACCAAATATTGATTGAGGCTTGCGATATACCCGATTCCACAAATACTGCTCTTCTCAGGGACTTAGGCACAGGGTCGTTTTGAAAATGACAGGAAGCGGCAGGTGCACCAGGCCAGAGTGTGGGAAGTTGGAGAAGGCATGTGCAATTACTTCAAAGGGCGCAACAGTGTTGGTTGAGTGGCTCAATTACCCTTCAGCTTCTGCACCTTCCTCATTCTCTGTATCTGCACCCTTCTCCATCTCTGCTGTGTGCACCCCCAAATACACCACCACCACCACCATAGACCCCTCACTTGAGTCAGAGGAATTATTTTCCCATCCATTCCCAGACCTTACCTGGGAATGGGAAGAGGAGGAGAGTTCAGAGGGAGAGAACAAGCAGCAGATAGGGGGTAGAAGGAGGAGATATACGGAAAAAGACTGCGCTGCAAGAGGAAAATCTTCTCTGTGTATAAAGTTCACTTTCAAGTCTTCAACTAGTAGAATCACAAACCACCTCACAATCCAACATTAGTGTGCAAATCTGTGGATAATGAAAAAAACGCACTATGGTGTAGCAGGTTCCAAACAACTAACGCTCCATGTGAACAAATTTATACTCACAAGATCCCTTGTAAGTGAAGGCGTGTATAGATATCGATGGTGTCAAGATAGAGCTCTGTGGAAAAGAGGACTATAGCGTAGTATATCACAACACTTAGAATGCCTGCAAACAGATTATACTCACAGGGCTTCACTTATCAGGTGCGCATATAAGATTTTCTTTGGGTCGCTCAGATCCTGGATTACAACCATACTAGATGTCCAAAAACTCTCAGGGGAAAAGGCCACAAAAGAAGTATGTGCGTACCAGAGGTCAGGTAAAAAACAATTTAATATTGGTAAAAATTACAGCTAAAACATATAAACATCAGGAATATAGCCCGACCCGGGTTTCGCGTTGATGCTTCGTCTGGGGCGTTAGTAGGTAATTGCAAACCACTGTGTTTTAAATGGACAGGGAACCTCCCCTGGATGACATCATAGGCTCTTCCAAAAATACAAGTTAAAACAAATCATACACACAGAATAAAACTAAAACATTAAAAAGGACTGGGACCGAACCGGACAGCTGACGGCGAATATATTAAAATAAACAATTATTAATGTCACATTCGATGTTCAAACCTTGTGGTTGAATGGTGCCCATACGAAACATCCACTCAACCTCTTTTTTATTCATTAAGGCAACAAAGTCCCCCCCTCGAATGGGGGTATGCACTAATTCTAATCCAGTAAAACGGAGACCTTTCGGATTTTTGTCATGGTGGATCTTAAAATGCAGCGAAACACTATGGGTCTCAAGACCTTTTTTGATATTACGAATGTGCTCCTGCACCCGAGTCTTAAGGCTCCGTGTAGTCCTGCCTACATATTGGAGGCCACAAGGGCACTCCAAAAGATAAATGACTCCAACATTATTGCAAGAAAAATGTCCCTTAATTTTAATAATGGTCTCTTTTGTCTTTTTGGATATGACGTAATCCACACATCTTTCTCGTTGTTTCAGGGTACGGTTTTTGCAAGGTAAGCAAAAGCCGCACCATGTGAACCTACCCTTACTAATATTGGTGCGTTTTTTGTTAGTAGCGAGACTAGCACTACGGACCAATTTATTGGAGAGATTATCTGCTCTTTTGAAAACTACAGGAGGTTTCAATGGTAAATCTTTACTAAGTATAGGGTCATTTTGAAGAATGTGCCAGTTTTTTTGAATCATATTTTTAATATGGCCTATTTTGCTATTGTACTGGGTCAGAAAAGTGTACCTAAAATCTTTCTTTGTTGTTGCCTTGTTGACTTTATCAATCGGGGGCTTATTCTCAATACGTTTCTGTTCTATTTCATCTTTGCAATGGTCTAAAAAACCTTTTTCATAGCCTTTTTCCAAAAATCTATGTTTGACCATCTGCCCCTGCTCTCTGTAGTCCTCTAATTTGGTACAGTTTTTTGAGATGCGTTGAAATTGGCTTTTGGGTATGTTTTTAAGCCAAGAAGGATGATGACAACTCTTGAGCTCTATGTATGTGTTCACATCTACTGCTTTAAAAAAGGTTTTAGTTTTTAGTCTGTCATCCTCCAAAAAAATGACCAAATCGAGGAAATCTACAGAGGTGTCGCTAATACAGTGAGTGAATTTGAGATTAAAACTGTTGACATTAATATCCGCTAAAAAACTTTCTAGACCCTCCCTCTCACCTAACCAGATGAGAAGGCAGTCGTCTATATATCTTCGCCATACAAAAAGCTGCCCCTTTCCTAGATCTTTTTTGAGGATCTGATCTATATTTTCCCTCTCCCACATCGTCATAAAAAGGTTGGCGAGGCTTGGGGCGAATTTCGCCCCCATCGCCACGCCAGAATGTTGAAGATAAAAAGTGTCTTTATATAAAAAATAGTTATGGGTAAGGCAAAAATCTACACATTCCAAAATGAAATTCTTTTGGTCAGCCCCCATTTCTAAATCATTGTTGAGGGCTTCTCTCACCCCTTTCATCCCCAAATGCTGGGGAATGCAGGTGTATAGAGAAGACACATCAACCGTGGCTAACCACAGGGATCCAGGCACTTCGCCGATTTCTTCAATGAGGTCAATCACACTAGAGGAGTTTTTTAAGTAAGAAGGGGCCACAATCACATGCTTCTGTAAGAAGGAATCAATGTATTCGGAGACTCTACTGTTCAGGGAATCAATCCCCGAAACAATAGGTCTCCCTGGTGGATTAACAGGATCCTTGTGGATCTTGGGCAAAAAGTATATAACCGGGGTAACTGGGCACTTTGAAGAGAGGTACTCATATTCTTTTTTATCTAAAACTTCCTTCTCCAAACCTCTCTTCAAAATATTCTCCAGCTGCCCTTTAAACAAAATGAGTGGGTTATTTTTTAGAACCAAATAGGTATCCCTGTCCATAAGAAGTCTATCCATTTCCCTAGAATATTGTTCCACATCCATAATAACGACTCCTCCCCCTTTGTCAGCCGGTTTGATCACTATCCTGTCGTTTTTTTCCAACCGCTTTAATGCCTCCTTCTCCCCCCTAGAAAGATTTTGTTTTCTTGGTTTGGAATCCATTTTTTCTAATTCATTTAGGAGGCTCCTTTTAAAGGCGTCAATGCATTCATTATTTTTGTTTTTGGGGCAAAACTTAGATCTATTATGAAGGTCTGTATGCAAGACCCCCTTAGTATTTACAGTATTGACGGGTTGGGATGGTGTGGCATTTATATAATATTTCGCTATATTGAGTTTTCTAATATACCTATGTATATCGAGAAATAGATTAAATTTATTAACACCATTGCTGGGTGCATATTTCAATCCTTTTTGTAGGACCAATTCTTCCTCTTTGGACAGTGGATATTTACTCAAATTAAAAATACCTATTTGTTCCCCTTGCTTTTCTTCCCCCCTGGGATTGGGTTTCCGTCCCCCACCTCTATGACCTCGGTATAACTTCTTTTTTGGGGCGTTCTTATTATCTCTTTTAATATCTGGGGGGGGTCCCTCTGTACCCCCCCGCATACCCTGATGGGGAAAATTTTGACTCAGATCGCTCACAGGTATATCTGTAATATCTAAAACCCTGTCCTGATCGGTATCTGTCCTTACCTGTTCAATAATCGTCTGTTGTATATTTTTATCTTTCCTAGTAGATTTAGAAGGAATGATGGAATCCGTTTTAATTATGTTTCCTCCACTATTCTTTTTACTGTTTATAGGACTCTTACAATTGTTCAACCTCAATTGATCCCTAGTGGGATATGTGGAGACATACCCAGATCTTGATGGATGATGTTGTTCCATATTATAATATGGACGTTGTCTAAATCTTCTATTCCCATTATTACCCTGATCATAATATGGCATGTAATTTTCTCTACGTCCATTAGGTATATAATGTTGGTTGTCTCTATAACCATAAGGAATATAATGTTGGTCAGGATATTCCTCAAAGTTTCTTCTGTCATTGTAATGGTCCCTATTTTCATATGGTTGTAGTGGATATCGTGAACTTCTTCCAATATTACCTGTAGACACCTGTTCTCTATTCATTGTCTGTACAACAGATATATCCACACTCTTATCCATCAGTCCCTTGTGATCTATATTAGTTGGTGATTTCCATTTATGACAGACATACAGACAATGAATAGAGAACAGGTGTCTACAGGTAATATTGGAAGAAGTTCACGATATCCACTACAACCATATGAAAATAGGGACCATTACAATGACAGAAGAAACTTTGAGGAATATCCTGACCAACATTATATTCCTTATGGTTATAGAGACAACCAACATTATATACCTAATGGACGTAGAGAAAATTACATGCCATATTATGATCAGGGTAATAATGGGAATAGAAGATTTAGACAACGTCCATATTATAATATGGAACAACATCATCCATCAAGATCTGGGTATGTCTCCACATATCCCACTAGGGATCAATTGAGGTTGAACAATTGTAAGAGTCCTATAAACAGTAAAAAGAATAGTGGAGGAAACATAATTAAAACGGATTCCATCATTCCTTCTAAATCTACTAGGAAAGATAAAAATATACAACAGACGATTATTGAACAGGTAAGGACAGATACCGATCAGGACAGGGTTTTAGATATTACAGATATACCTGTGAGCGATCTGAGTCAAAATTTTCCCCATCAGGGTATGCGGGGGGTACAGAGGGACCCCCCCCAGATATTAAAAGAGATAATAAGAACGCCCCAAAAAAGAAGTTATACCGAGGTCATAGAGGTGGGGGACGGAAACCCAATCCCAGGGGGGAAGAAAAGCAGGGGGAAGAAAAGCAAGGGGAACAAATAGGTATTTTTAATTTGAGTAAATATCCACTGTCCAAAGAGGAAGAATTGGTCCTACAAAAAGGATTGAAATATGCACCCAGCAATGGTGTTAATAAATTTAATCTATTTCTCGATATACATAGGTATATTAGAAAACTCAATATAGCGAAATATTATATAAATGCCACACCATCCCAACCCGTCAATACTGTAAATACTAAGGGGGTCTTGCATACAGACCTTCATAATAGATCTAAGTTTTGCCCCAAAAACAAAAATAATGAATGCATTGACGCCTTTAAAAGGAGCCTCCTAAATGAATTAGAAAAAATGGATTCCAAACCAAGAAAACAAAATCTTTCTAGGGGGGAGAAGGAGGCATTAAAGCGGTTGGAAAAAAACGACAGGATAGTGATCAAACCGGCTGACAAAGGGGGAGGAGTCGTTATTATGGATGTGGAACAATATTCTAGGGAAATGGATAGACTTCTTATGGACAGGGATACCTATTTGGTTCTAAAAATAACCCACTCATTTTGTTTAAAGGGCAGCTGGAGAATATTTTGAAGAGAGGTTTGGAGAAGGAAGTTTTAGATAAAAAAGAATATGAGTACCTCTCTTCAAAGTGCCCAGTTACCCCGGTTATATACTTTTTGCCCAAGATCCACAAGGATCCTGTTAATCCACCAGGGAGACCTATTGTTTCGGGGATTGATTCCCTGAACAGTAGAGTCTCCGAATACATTGATTCCTTCTTACAGAAGCATGTGATTGTGGCCCCTTCTTACTTAAAAAACTCCTCTAGTGTGATTGACCTCATTGAAGAAATCGGCGAAGTGCCTGGATCCCTGTGGTTAGCCACGGTTGATGTGTCTTCTCTATACACCTGCATTCCCCAGCATTTGGGGATGAAAGGGGTGAGAGAAGCCCTCAACAATGATTTAGAAATGGGGGCTGACCAAAAGAATTTCATTTTGGAATGTGTAGATTTTTGCCTTACCCATAACTATTTTTTATATAAAGACACTTTTTATCTTCAACATTCTGGCGTGGCGATGGGGGCGAAATTCGCCCCAAGCCTCGCCAACCTTTTTATGACGATGTGGGAGAGGGAAAATATAGATCAGATCCTCAAAAAAGATCTAGGAAAGGGGCAGCTTTTTGTATGGCGAAGATATATAGACGACTGCCTTCTCATCTGGTTAGGTGAGAGGGAGGGTCTAGAAAGTTTTTTAGCGGATATTAATGTCAACAGTTTTAATCTCAAATTCACTCACTGTATTAGCGACACCTCTGTAGATTTCCTCGATTTGGTCATTTTTTTGGAGGATGACAGACTAAAAACTAAAACCTTTTTTAAAGCAGTAGATGTGAACACATACATAGAGCTCAAGAGTTGTCATCATCCTTCTTGGCTTAAAAACATACCCAAAAGCCAATTTCAACGCATCTCAAAAAACTGTACCAAATTAGAGGACTACAGAGAGCAGGGGCAGATGGTCAAACATAGATTTTTGGAAAAAGGCTATGAAAAAGGTTTTTTAGACCATTGCAAAGATGAAATAGAACAGAAACGTATTGAGAATAAGCCCCCGATTGATAAAGTCAACAAGGCAACAACAAAGAAAGATTTTAGGTACACTTTTCTGACCCAGTACAATAGCAAAATAGGCCATATTAAAAATATGATTCAAAAAAACTGGCACATTCTTCAAAATGACCCTATACTTAGTAAAGATTTACCATTGAAACCTCCTGTAGTTTTCAAAAGAGCAGATAATCTCTCCAATAAATTGGTCCGTAGTGCTAGTCTCGCTACTAACAAAAAACGCACCAATATTAGTAAGGGTAGGTTCACATGGTGCGGCTTTTGCTTACCTTGCAAAAACCGTACCCTGAAACAACGAGAAAGATGTGTGGATTACGTCATATCCAAAAAGACAAAAGAGACCATTATTAAAATTAAGGGACATTTTTCTTGCAATAATGTTGGAGTCATTTATCTTTTGGAGTGCCCTTGTGGCCTCCAATATGTAGGCAGGACTACACGGAGCCTTAAGACTCGGGTGCAGGAGCACATTCGTAATATCAAAAAAGGTCTTGAGACCCATAGTGTTTCGCTGCATTTTAAGATCCACCATGACAAAAATCCGAAAGGTCTCCGTTTTACTGGATTAGAATTAGTGCATACCCCCATTCGAGGGGGGGACTTTGTTGCCTTAATGAATAAAAAAGAGGTTGAGTGGATGTTTCGTATGGGCACCATTCAACCACAAGGTTTGAACATCGAATGTGACATTAATAATTGTTTATTTTAATATATTCGCCGTCAGCTGTCCGGTTCGGTCCCAGTCCTTTTTAATGTTTTAGTTTTATTCTGTGTGTATGATTTGTTTTAACTTGTATTTTTGGAAGAGCCTATGATGTCATCCAGGGGAGGTTCCCTGTCCATTTAAAACACAGTGGTTTGCAATTACCTACTAACGCCCCAGACGAAGCATCAACGCGAAACCCGGGTCGGGCTATATTCCTGATGTTTATATGTTTTAGCTGTAATTTTTACCAATATTAAATTGTTTTTCTACCTGACCTCTGGTACGCACATACTTCTTTTGTGGCCTTTTCCCCTGAGAGTTTTTGGACATCTAGTATGGTTGTAATCCAGGATCTGAGCGACCCAAAGAAAATCTTATATGCGCACCTGATAAGTGAAGCCCTGTGAGTATAATCTGTTTGCAGGCATTCTAAGTGTTGTGATATACTACGCTATAGTCCTCTTTTCCACAGAGCTCTATCTTGACACCATCGATATCTATACACGCCTTCACTTACAAGGGATCTTGTGAGTATAAATTTGTTCACATGGAGCGTTAGTTGTTTGGAACCTGCTACACCATAGTGCGTTTTTTTCATTATCCACAGATTTGCACACTAATGTTGGATTGTGAGGTGGTTTGTGATTCTACTAGTTGAAGACTTGAAAGTGAACTTTATACACAGAGAAGATTTTCCTCTTGCAGCGCAGTCTTTTTCCGTATATTTTCGTCAAGTAATAGACTTTTCCCACATTGTCTTCAGACTTGCAGCGCTCAAGGATATTGGTGTATTTAACAGAGACTCTATCTTTTTATTGCTTGGTAGAAGGAGGAGAAGCAGGCAGAACTCGCAGTGCACAGGAGGCAAAAAGCAGACTGAAAATGTATCTGGAACAAGTCATCCATCATGAACAGTCACATCTGGAGCTCCCAGGATGCCGGCACATGGCACAGCAGTGTAGCCATCTGCAACCTGTGCTGTCAACGCATAAGTCGCAGTATGCCCAACACTCACCTAGGTAGGACCGCCTTAAGAGGGCACCTGGCCTCCGATCACAGAGCCCAGTGGGAGCAACACCGTCAGAACCCACAAAGTCACACTCCTGGTGTTCCACATCCTGCAACTTCACCTTATCCTTCTCCTCCCATTTGTCCTCCACATCACCTTCCACCATGTCGCGTTCATCTGGCAAAAGGCAGACTTCCATGGCCCAAATATTTGAACGTAAAAAGCTGATGACGCCGGATAACCCTCTTGCCCAATGGCTGACCGCTGGCTTGTCAGAACTGCTAGCACACTACCTACTGCCATTTAAACTGGTGGACTCGGAGACCTTTAGAAAATTTGTGGCCATTAGCACACCACAATGGAAGGTCCCCGGAAGGAAATATTTCTCACAGAAGGGCATCCCATCTGACCACAGACAGGTGGTCTAGCAAGCATGGGCAGGAAAGGTACATAACTTTTACTGCCCACTGGGTGAACCTTCTGACGGCAGTCAAGCATGGTGTTACCGCCATGGGTTGCATGCAGGCCTGACTCTTCTTCTCTCCTCCTCCTACTCTATCCTCTGTCTCCTCCCCGGCTGACTCCTCCTTTTCCACAGCTAACGACTCTTCCGCTGCACCCCCCAAGCTCTCTAGAAACTATTCAACGTGCCAGGTGAGATGTTGCCATTCTGCGCTGCCGCTGTTGTGCCTTGAAGCCAAGAGCCACACCGGTCCTACACTGCTTTTCAGCTCTGCGGTCACAGGCCAATCAGTGGCTAACCCCGGTCAATTTGACAGTTGGTAAAGTGGTGTGCGACAACGATGCCAATCTGCTGAGCGTGCTGAAAAAGGGCAAAATGAGGGATCCCTGTATAAAAAGCATGGCACACGTCCTTAACTTAGTCGTGCAGTGGTTCGTTGCCAAAAACCTTGGGGGCCAGAACGTCTTGCGGCAGTCTAGGAAAATCTCTGGCCATTTTAGAAGATCTTACACAACCATGTCTCGCCTTGCTGACATTCAGCGGCGACACCACTTGCCCTAAGCACTAAAACACTACCTTGTATATGCTTGATAGGATTCTCCAGCAGCAACGTGCCATTAACAACTACCTGTACGAACTCTGCAGCAGGACAGGTTCTGGGGAGCTTGGTTTAATTTCACTGTGCCAGTGGCTGCTCATGCGCGACGCATGCAGACTTCTGCGGCCATTTGATGAGATCACCAAACTGGTCAGTCTCAGCCAGGGCACCATCAGTGAGATCGCACCTTACGCCTTCTTTCTGAAGAGTGCATTCAGTCGCGTCATTGATCAAGCCGTCGAGGAGCAGGAGCTGGAAGAAGAGGAAGTCACAATGCTGAATGAACTCCCAGGGGGAAGGCTACTCCATCTGAGACAAGTCAGCAGGAGTCTGAAGAGGAGTCAGAAGAGGATGGTGGCTGGGGGAGGAGGAGGAGTAAGAAGAGCAGGCTTTGAGGGGGACTTTAAACTTTTCGGGAATCCCTGGTGTTGTCCGTGGGGGGTAAGAAACCGAGGACAACATGCTCCTGGGCAATGAGCAGGAGCCAGGGCACTTCACAGCTTCCAATTTAGTGCAAATAGGGGCCTTCATGCTCCAGTGTTTGAAGAGGGACCCCCGTATAAAAAACATAAAGGGCAAAGACCAGTGCTGTGTGTCAATGTATTTAGACCGCTGGTACAAACACAAACTGGCGGACTTGTTACCAGCATCACAGAGGGCTGGCAGAATGCAGCATTTCCAGGCCTTGCTACGAGAGATGATGCATTCTGCTGTTGCGGGCGCTGGCAGAGGAATTTCCACCCACAGCGAAACAGGTGCGGGTAACTTATTGTACCACGGCCTGCAAGAAGAGGGCGGTTTGAAGATGTGTTGGTCACTTCGGATATGCCTCAAGGGACACCTAGATCAGCAGGTGTCGATCTACATCGGGACAGATGATGTGGACGCTCCAAGAAGCGAGGAAGCCCTGGACTACTGGGTGTGCAGGCTTTAACTCTGGCCAGAACTAGCCATAGAACTCTTGGCTTGCCCCTCGTCCACAGTGTGGACTACCTCACATTTCTAAAAATGAATGAGGCATGGATCTCAGAGGAATTCAACACCTGTGACGACCACCTGTCATTGAATTTCCTCATGCCAACCCACACATATCCTCCACCACCCAGAACAAAGAATGGTCCTTGTCTTATGTATATACAGCGGCATAAAAGACCTTTTCTGTCAGGTGAATGCCTAATATTTGGGGCCTCTACTCCAGTGGCCTACAGTCAAATTTTTATCCAGTGACTGCCTAATGTAAATCCAGCCCTATCATCACAAGTTATTTCCTTTCAGGAGAATGCCTAATTTTTTGGGCCTGTACTGGTCTACAGTAACATTTTTATCCAGTGACCGCATAATGTACCTCTAGCCACATAATCAAAAGTTTGTTTCTGTCAGGTGAATGTCTAATTTTTGGGTCCTGTATTCCAATGCTTTAAAGTAAAATTTTTATTCAGTGACCACCTAATGTACCTACAGCCACATCATCAAAAGTTCTTTTCTGTCAGGTGAATGCCTAATTTTTGGGGCTTGTATTGGTCTACAGTAAAATTTTGATCCAGTGACCACCTAATTTACCTCCAGCCACATAATGACAAGTTCTTTTTTGTCAGGTAAATGCCTAATTTTTGGGGCCTGCACTCCAGTGGCCTACAGTAAACTTTTTATCCAGTGACTGCCTAATGTACCTTCAGCCACATCATCACAAGTTCTTTTCTGTCAGGTGAATGCCTAATTTTCGGGGCCTGTACTGGTCTACAGTAAAAAATGTTGCCAGTGACCGTCTAATGCACCTCCAGCCAGTTGAATGCCTAAATTTTGTGGCCTGTACTCCCTGCTCCAGCAGGGCACATTTTTGAGAGTTTCCCTTTAAGACACATAAAAAAGCAAAAGAATTACTGCAAAAAATGCACCAAACTGATACGCAACTGATAATACTAGCTAATTCCTCAGGCCAATGTGAAAAGCTGAGAACTTTGCCAATATCTTCCAGTCAGGAACATATCGGAGCCCCTCATGCACCACATCATGGTGTCTCAGCACGCATGGGGTCCTACCACTCAACTGCCGTGGTGTGTGAACAGGGTCTGAATCAGTGCTAGAAATCAACTCACAGACAGACTCTCACAAGCCTCCATAGTGGTATCACCAATGCACTGTGAGGTAGGATAAAGCTGTGAGCCGCACCCATAACAGACCATGTGACACAGAAGCTACCAGGTGCAAAAGAATGTTACCATCAAAATAAAATATCACATTCCATACACATAAAGACAAAAAGCTCACTGAAAAAAGTGACCTAAACGGGTGAGAATGCTCCAAAACCAGACACTGTAACTGGGTGAGCAATTCCGCCGCATGCGGTCCACAGACAACAGCAATCACCAGCAAAAAATTCGCACAGTGGAGGATTCTGGGGCGGACCGCATGCACCAGAAAAACATCTTACACAAAATGATACATTGTGCAGATGAAAAAATATACATGGTGCATGAGGGACTCCGATATGTTCCTAACTGGAAGATATTGGCAAAGTTCTCAGCTTTTCACATCGGCCTGAGGAATTAGCTAGTATTGTCAGTTGAGTATCATTTTGGTGCATTTTTTGCAGTAGGGCACCAACAATTTGGTGCCCTACCCTGTATATTGGTGTACTGATCACCTATATGCTGGTTTAATTAAATTGAACCGACCAAAAATAATTAAATTCCAATCGTGTGGATATAGAATAAACAGAAACATACAACTGAGGCCTGACATTTATTTTCACAGTAACACTCACAGATAAATTGTCGCCCTACCCTGTGTATTGGTGAACTAATCACCTATATGATGGTTTAATTATTTTTGGGATTGTTCAATTTAATTAAATTGTGCATATAGAATAAACAGAGATGGACAATTGAGGCCTGATGCTTATTTTCATGTTAACCCTCATAGGTAAATTGCTGCCCTACCATGTGTATTGGTGTACTGATCACATACAGACGTGGACAAAATTGTTGGTACCCTTTGGTCAATGAAAGAAAAAGTCACAATGGTCACAGAAATAACTTTAATCTGACAAAAGTAATAATAAATTAAAATTCTATAAATGTTAACCAATGAAAGTCAGACATTGTTTTTCAACCATGCTTCAACAGAATTATGTAAAAAAATAAACTCATGAAACAGGCATGGACAAAAATGATGGTACCCCTAACTTAATATTTTGTTGCGCAACCTTTTGAGGCAATCACTGCAATCAAACGCTTCCTGTAACTGTCAATGAGACATCTGCACCTCTCAGCAGGTATTTTGGCCCACTCCTCATGAGCAAACTGCTCCAGTTGTGTCCGGTTTGAAGGGTGCCTTTTCCAGACTGCATGTTTCAGCTCCTTCCAAAGATGCTCAATAGGATTGAGGTCAGGGCTCATAGAAGGCCACTTTAGAATAGTCCAATTTTTTCCTCTTAGCCATTCTTGGGTGTTTTTAGCGGTGTGTTTTGGGTCATTGTCCTGTTGCAAGACCCATGACCTGCGACTGAGACCAAGCTTTCTGACACTGGCTAGTACATTTCTCTCTAGAATTCCTTGATAGTCTTGAGATTTCATTGTACCCTGCACAGATTCAAGACACCCTGTGCCAGACGCAGCAAAGCAGCCCCAGAACATAACAGAGCCTCCTCCATGTTTCACAGTAGGGACAGTGTTCTTTTCTTGATATGCTTCATTTTTTCGTCTGTGAACATACAGCTGATGTGCCTTGGCAAAAACTTCGATTTTTGTCTCATCTGTCCACAGGACATTCTCCCAGAAGCTTTGTGGCTTGTCAACATGTAGTTTGGCATATTCCAGTCTTGCTTTTTTATGATTCGTTTTCAACAATGGTGTCCTCCTTGGTCGTCTCCCATGTAGTCCACTTTGGCTCAAACAACGACGGATGGTGCGATCTGACACTGATGTTCCTTGAGCATGAAGTTCACCTTGAATCTCTTTAGAAGTCTTTCTAGGCTCTTTTGTTACCATTCGGATTATCCGTCTCTTAGATTTGTCATCAATTTTCCTCCTGCGGCCACGTCCAGGGAGGTTGGCTACAGTCCCATGGATCTTAAACTTATGAATAATATGTGCAACTGTACTCACAGGAACATCTAGTTGCTTGGAGATGGTCTTATAGCCTTTACCTTTAACATGCTTGTCTATAATTTTCTTTCTGATCTCTTGAGACAGCTCTTTCCTTTGCTTCCTCTGGTCCATGTCGAGTGTGGTACACACCATATCACCAAACAACACAGTGATTACCTGGAGCCATATATATAGGCCCAATGGCTGATTACAAGGTTGTAGACACCTGTGATGCTAATTAGTGGACACACCTTGAATTAACATGTCCCTTTGGTCACATTATGTTCTGTGTTTTCTAGGGGTACCATCATTTTTGTCCATGCCTGTTTCATGAGTTTATTTTTTTACATAATTCTGTTGAAGCATGGTTGAAAAACAATGTCTGACTTTCATTGGTTAACATTTATAGAATTTTAATTTATTATTACTTTTGTCAGATTAAAGTTATTTCTGTGACCATTGTGACTTTTTCTTTCATTGACCAAAGGGTACCAACAATTTTGTCCACGTCTGTATGTGCTCGGTTAAATTGATTCTGCTCCTTGCTGCCTTGCCTGACCTTGGAACTATGACCTGGATTATGTACAAAATGTGCCTTCCGTAAACTTGGAATAGCTATTTGGTATACGCAAGTACTCAGCTTGCCCTGCCTATTGGACTGCATTCAGACTACGCTTTTGCCTGTGTCCTTGGTGTTTCGCACTGGTGTCTCTGACTCCTGTGGACAGCTCTGTTCAGCCCTGTATTGACTACTGTGGTCTAAATATAATAACCATCAAAATCAAATATCCTCTACCATAGATTTCTGAGCTATTCAATAAAATTTGTGGTGCTAAGATTATTACTAAAAATTGATCTAGCATACAATATGGTCCAGATTTTCGAGTGGAAAACTTTTAAAGGGCATCCATCAACAGATTTGCATTTAACACCAACCCTGTCCTCTCCAAGATGTCCGGCCTTGTCAATCCAGTAGCAGAGTGAGTGTCCTCAGATGTGGGAATACCCCTTTGCTAGTACAGAACCCTGCTTGATAAAGCAAATTCTTATGAACCAATTCGCTCATCTCTAATTTCAGTGTATCCTTAATCCACTGAATGAATGTCTGATTGCTGGGGTCTGACTTCTGGGCCCCGTACCTATTAAGAGAATAAGGATCACATGAACAAGGGTCTGCTTACATGAATGGAATGGTGGTTGAGCATGTGTATTACCGCTCCATACTATATATCTCTTTGGAATTGTTTCTGGCAGTCCTATAGAGGAGAATTGAGAGGGAGGTTTCAGGATCGATTTTCATATGAGGAATGGTGGACAGAAATCATGATCAATAGGTGCCCCAATAGATTGACCCCCACCAATGAGGCACTTTAGGGGATGTTTAAATGTTGGCACAACCCCTTTAAGAATTTAATAATAAATCTTAACCAAAGTCTGAAGTATTTCCAGCAGTAAATGCACAGCATATTATTCCAGATAGGAAATAGAGCTGCTTAGGAAATAAATGCAACTTGTAAATTAGGTGTTTTCCCTTAAAGAACTACTTTCATTCTATGGATGAAGTGTAGTACTGTGTCAACCAAGGGAAAAAAATCATGAGTTTTAATCAATACAATCTAATCTAAATGTGTCTTAACTTGGTTAAACCTTAGAGAAGGATTCAGGCAGGCAATTGTTTGCTTAGTTGCATTAAAAGTATGTGTCATTAATTTCTGGGATGACTTGTTCCCAGCAGCGGGTTTCTTGTTAAACAATTATTTCAATTCTTTTGAGAAGTAATCCTACAAAACTGTTAGTGAATAATTCTCATATCATTACTCTTTATTATTTTAAAGGCTATGTGCACTCTGGGGCAGCAATCTGCAAATTCCTAACTTTCTGGACACTGATGAAAGACAGCTCTCCCTTCTAAAATAAATGACTATTGTGAAATCCAGGCTATTCATATTGACTTCATCATGCAGAGTTTGCTATGCAGCCACAATTTCAAAGCAGCAGTTTAGAGCCGATTCTATAGTTGACAGTGCTTAAATGTTTTCTTTACATTTTTAATGCTGTCTTTTTCTTTATTTAACTCAAAGGCTGTTGGCAGCATATCATAAAGAACAAATAGTTTCCAAATACATAGTGTGAACATAATGGCTGTAATGGCTTTACAGGACCAATAACACATGTCACGTCAATGCCATTAACTGTTGACTACCTGCCTCCAGCCATATGAGATTTTCAAGCACAATGACAGCTTAAATGTCTGCTGCTTAACACCATATCATTTTAAGGTTCAACATTGTAAGACTATAATATATGTATTTGAGCTTGCAGCTCTACTTTACTGATACAGATCTCCAAATCTCTATTTAAATGATAAAATTGTGCTGCCTGAAGCCACCACTAGATGGCGCTTAAAGGGGTTTGCCCATCTTAGACATTGATTGCATATCGTTAGGATATGCCATCACTGTCAGGTAGGCTTGCATTTCACCTCTGGGGCCTGCTCCTATCACCAGAACTGTGTCCCTAGAGTGAAGGTGTACTGCACATGCATGGACATGCTCTACATTCGATGCTATGGGAGTTACGAAACTAGCCAAGCATGCTAGAACGCTTTTTTCGTTAAGTTCCATGGTGGTGAATGAAGAGCACACCGCGTATGCACGGCCACCCCTGCAGCACTTGCCTATTTTTGGAACATAACAGACAGTGACTGGACACATTTGCACAGTGTATTCTCCATTACTTCAGGAGGCCTATTCTAGACATAGGAGCGGGTTCCAAACATGGGACCTCCAATTATCTGACATTGATGATATATCCTAGCGATATGCCATCAGTGTCTCAGATTGGAATACCCCTTTTAGAACTTACTGCATATTGTGTTAATACAAAGATAAGTAGTAAGCACCTACCCTATACAAAATCTGTGGGCAGAATTTTGGTCGTCTAACACTGTGTGTATGTAGGAGATTTGGGGCATTGATGCATCAGGAAAACAGAGCTTGGATTTATAAAGATAAAAAAATAATAATGATCTTAAGTAGAGATGAGTGAACCAGGTTCATTACGAATTTGCAAAATTTCATCTGGCAGATGAAGCCAAACCTTTTTGGGTTAATTTTGGACTAAGTAAAACAGCACTGTATTATTTAGAAAAAGTATGTACAGTTGAAAGCAGACGTTCACATACACTATATAAAAAGACACATATGCATGTTTTTCTCAATATCTGACATGAAATCAGAATAAACCTTTCCTGTTTTTGTTCAATTAGGATTACCATAATTATTATTATTTTGACAATCATCTTGGCTATCTTATACATAAATTGGACTTGCAACTATTTAGCATATAACTAGTTATGCAGATTCTTGCCATGTAACTGCATGGTTACCGTTTTGCTCCTAAAATTCTAAATAAATTTTTTTATTATTTTCTTATTACTTTGTCCACCTCTGCCTTTCAACAATGCATGAATCCTTCTGGGCATGCTCTCGATCATTTTCAAGCATGTCTCGAACGAAATCTGATCCCAGGTCTCTTCTACACATTTCCAATGTTAGTGTATAATGGTTGGCTCACTTGGGCATGAATACAGCTTTTTCTTCAACTCTACCCACAAGTGTTTGAATGGGTAGAGGTCTAGGGACTATGGACGCCAATCCAGGTACTCTACTTCATTGTGATTGAACCATTTCTTCTCCAATCTCGACGTATGATTCAGGTACTTGTCCTGCTGGACCACTATGTTGTCCTTTTCATACACATAGTACTCGAGTGTAGGAAGTAACTTGTCTTGTAGGATACTCATATATAGCTCAGCATTAAGACCACCATCAATCCTGGTCAAGTATCCAACGCCTATAGCTGTGAAACCACCCCATATTATCAGACTTCCTCCACAGAACTTGACAGTTCCTTCAATTTCTCGATCTGTTAGCTCCCTTTTCCCTGGTTTCTTCCAGACCTATTTGTACCCATCAGAGCCCAGTCAATTGACTTCTGTTTCATTGCTCCAAATCACCCATTTCCAATCTTCTACTGTCCACTGTTCGTACTTTTATGCAAAAAAATTGAGGCTTAGGGTTGCGACTGCGATCGCTACACCCCTTCTTGTGCAACGATGCTATGCTGCTATGCTACTACTGCAGCCACTAATATTGTGGACACATACCACTATATTCCACGGGAGTACAGGCCCCAAAAATTAGGCATTCATCTGACAGGAAAGAACTTATGATGATGTGGCTAGAGGAGGCGGTCACTGGATAAAGATTTTACTGTAGGCCAGTACAGGCCTGTGATCTAGAGAAACTTGTAGCGAATCCGAAGGGCATCAATTGTAACAAAGATGAATTCAGGGCTATATCAAATTTGGAAAGAGATCGGGAAACTTACGATCAAGCTCTCTGACAAAGGAGGCAACATCATCGTACCACATATTGTGTGGATACCACACAATATAGAACAATGTGTAAGGATCTTCTAAGAGACAAAAGGGACATATAAAAAACTCCAGTCGCACCCCACAGGGCGATATCAAGCTCAATTAGTTCAAATACTATGTGAAGATAGATATATGGATCTGATCTCTAAGGAATAATTTGATTTCCTGAACTGCAAGCACCCCACAGTGACTACATTTTATAGCCTACCTAAAATACATAAAAGGAGTTACACCCTTAAAGGGGTGTCCAATAATTTCAGGAGTCAACAGCCATAGTCAAAATATTGGAATCTACATAGATACTATCTTGGCACCATTTGTCAAGTCATTACCGTCCTATGTCAGGGATATAAGTGACCTATTAGGTAGATTAGAGGGAGTTTATCTTGATAAAGACTCTATGCTTGGGTCCATCGATGTGGAAGCCCTTTATTCATCAATCCCACATGATCTTATGATCAAAGAAGTCAAGTAATTCCTAGTTGCTAGGGGATGTCAATTTCAGGCGCACAATTCATTTATCCTCAGACATGTAATGACTTCATCTTTGACGGTGTCTTCTTCCACCAGCTCAGAGGCACTGCGATGGGGAGACCCTATGCCCCGTTGTATGCAAATCTGTTCCTGGGCTGGTGGAAGAAGAACATTGTCTTTATGGATCCCCCTGACCCACTGACAGTTGACATTGTTATGTGGGCGAGATTCATAGATTATATTTTTATGACGGGGACAGAGGGACAATATCTGAGGATGAAGAGAAAATTGTTCCACACTTGCACACTTCAAGGAACAGGCTGGGGACCTTTGTGTTAGATTCTGGGAGAAGGGGTACCCTGTAATTTGTTACATCCTAAAAAGGTCCTCAAAGGGGAGGGACACTATCTGTTTGATAACTAGTTTTGATGGTGGAGCAGAAGAAGCGAGAAAAGTAATCTCCAAATATTGGAATATATTGCAACTTGCCCCAGATATCAAAGATGCCATCTCAGAGGTCCCACAAATAACCTACCATAGGGGACAAAACCTATGGGATCGAATGGTTTGCAGTCACTACAGTGGGGCACCCAATAAGATGAAGGGTTGGCTCCGCCCGGTATGTGGGTGCTACCTCTGTAGTGGCTGTGTAGCATGGCCTGTAATTTTTCCCTTCCCTAACCGCTGGTGAGGCTCCCAGCGCATGCTCAGTTTCGGCCGGTGTCCAGCTGAGAACATCCATCCGATCACCATGCCTGCGCACTAACTCTGCTGTGAAATTTCCCTACTGCATCGTTGTACTCATGCGCGGCGTGGCACACCTCCTCAAGTCATGTCCGGTGTGGCCTGAAGTGATGAGGGTAGGGAAATCTCACGAGGTAGGGAAATCTAGCGGAACACCGACTGGGTGGATCTACTGCCTGCGCGGGTGGTTTAAAAGTGCCACCACACAGGCTGCTAGACGCTGCTGCCATCCGCTGCCGCCAGAGACCTGACAGCGTTCTGAAATTACGGGTCTCCATGATTGAGTCGAGTGAACGGCTTTCACCTGGCTGTTCCTCCTCACCTGACCTATGATTCCACCTGTACTCTGGAGCAAAGTATTATGAGTTTGCACATGAGTTGCTGAAACTTTACTGATGCTATCTGTGCTATATTTAACTATCTTGTCAATTCTTGGCTACCTTGCTGTTTGTTGTGAGTCCCCTGATAATTTGGCGTAATGGCCACTGAAACGCGTTGGGTCACTTTTTTGTGTATTGGGACATTTTCTTGTCTATTTATACTAGGATTTCCCCTGCTCCTCATTCCCTGACGAAACTGGGCAGTTGACTGGCGCAGTGTAGGGACACAGAGGGAAATCCTGGCAGGTAGGAAAGTCACAGAGTGGTTGCCCTTGCAAGGGGTAATGTGTATTGCCCCCTGATTAAGGTTTTTTGTTGAGTTGAGAATAGGGACATATAGGGGCAGAGACCCAGCACTTGGATCCCACCCCTCCCTACCCCAGTCTTATAGATAGACCCCATACAATTGCTCACACTCCTTCAAATCAATGCAGCATGTCATTTCTAGCACTTTGATTGTGTTTAATTGGTGTGTGCACTAGCATGACTTTTTAATTAGAAGGCATATTAAAAGTAAAGTATTAATTGAGGTTACCTTTCACTATTGTTTGCTGCTTCTAATATTGGGTACCCAGAACTTTTTGACCATTACTGACCATTGATCCCATGGTCGTGTGATTGTATTAGGGCAGTACAGGTCCCAAAATTAGGCATTTACCTGACAGAAAAGAGCTTGTGATGATTGGGCTGGAGGTACATTAGGCAGTCACTGAATAAATTTTTACTGTAGGCCACTAGAGGCCCCAAAAATTAGGCATTCACCTGTATATACATAAGACAAGGAACATTCTTTGTTCTGAGTGGTGGCGGATATGTGTGGGCTGGCATGAGGAAATTAGATTACACGTGTTCATCGCAGGTGTTGAATTCCTCCGAGATCCATGCCTCATTTATTTTTGGAAATGTGAGGTAGTCCACACTGTTGTGAGCTAGGCGAGTGCGCTTATCAGTCACGATTTCCCCCCCCGCTGCACTGAACGTCATTTCGGCAAGGACACTCGATGAGGGGCAAGCCAAGAGTTCCATGGCCAGTTCTGGCCACAGGTCAAGCCTGCACACCCAGTAGTCCAGGGCTTCCTCGCTTCTCAGAGCGTTTACATTGTCCGTTAACCCGATGTAGTCGAACACCTGTCGGTCTAAGTGTTCCCTGAGGATCCGGAGGACGGCTGGTGATGGGTTGGCTGCAAGAATGATCTCATATCCGAAGTGACCAACACATCTTCAAACAGCCCTCTTTTTGCAGACACGGTAGGATTGGTACTTACACCTGTTTTGCTGTGGCTGGAAATTCCACTGCCAGCGCCCTCAACAGCAGAATGCAGCATCTCTCGCTGCAAGGTCTGGAAATGCTACGATCTGACAGCCCTCTGTAATGCTGGTAACATGTCCGCCATTTTGTGTTTGTGCTGGGGGTCTAAGAACATTGCTACCCAGAACTGGCCCTTGCCCTTTATGCTTTTTATACGGGCGTCCCTCTTCAAACACTGGAGCATGAAGGCCCCCATTTGCACTAAATTGGGAGTGGTGGAGTGCCCTGGCTTCTGCTCATTGCCCAGGAGAATGTCGTACTCTGTCTCCTCCCCCCCAGCCACGGACAACATTAGGCATCCCCCTCAAAGTCTGCTCTTCTTGCTCCTCCTCCTCCCAGCCACCATCCTCCTCTGACTCCTCTTCAGACTCCTGCTGACTTGTCTCAGACAGAGTAGCCCCTCGGGGAATTCATTCAATATAGCTACTTCTTCATCTTTATGCTCTTGCTCCACGATGGCTTGATCAATAACACGACGCAATGCACGCTCCAGAAAGAAGGTGTAAGGTACGATGTCACTGATGGCGCCCTGGAACTGCGACTGACCAGTTTGGTGATCTCATCAAATGGCCGCAGAAGTCTGCATGCGTCGCGCATGAGCAGCCACTGGTGCGGTGAACGAAGCCAAGCTCCTCAGGACCTGTCCTGCTGCAGAGTTCATACAGGTAATCATTAATGGCACGTTGCTGCTGGAGCAGCCTATCAAGCATATACAAGGTGGAGTTCCAGCCTGTTAGGATGTCACAAATCAGACGTCTGACGGGAAGTTGGTGTCGCCGCTGAACATCAGCAAGGCGACACATGGCCGTGTGAGATCTAAAATGGCCTAGAGATTTTCCTCGCCTGTAGCAAGACATCCTGGACCCCTGGGGTATTTGGCAACGAATCACTGCACAACTAAGTTAAGGACATGTGTCATGCATGGCACATTTTTCATTTTGCCCTGTTTTGCACGCTCAGCAGATTAGCACCGTTGTCGCACACTACTTCACCAAGTGTCAAATTGAGCGGGGTTAGCCACTGATCGATCTGTGACCGCAGAGCTGAAAGCAGTTCAGGACCGGTGTGGCTTTTGGCTTCCAGGCACAACAGCCGCAGCACAGCATGGCAACATCTCACCTGGGATGTCGACTAGGTTCTGGGGAGCTTGGGGGGGGGCAGCATAAGAGGCAGTAGCAGTTAAAAAGGAGAAGATCAGCCTAGGAGGAGACGGAGGAAGGAGTAGGAGGCAGGTCTGCATGCAAACCTTGGCAGTAACACCAAATCCACATGGGAGACACAGGTTACATGCTTGACCACGTGTCTGTGGTCAGATGTATCTTGGCACAGACACTGTGTGCCGAGATATAGTCACTTGTCGCTGAACGTGGCCATATAGCTCTGAGATGCCCTTCTGGGAGAAATATTTCCTTCGGGGAACCTTCCATTGCGGTGCGCCAATGGCACAAATTTTCTAAAGGCCTCCGAATACACCAGTTTATATGGCAGTAGTTGGCTGGCTAGCAGTTCCAACAAGCCAGTGGTCAGCCATTGGGCAAGAGGGTTATCGGCGTCATCAACTTTTACGCTCAAACTTTTGGGCCACGGAAGCCTGCCTAATGCCAGATGAACGCGACAATGGCATGGTGGAAGGTGGAGTGTAGGACAAATTGGAGGAGAGGGAGAAAGAGGCAGAATGTGGATGCCGGGAGTGTGGCTTTGTGGGTTCTGACGGCATTGCTCCCACTGGGCTCGGTGATGGGAGGTTGTCCCTAGGTGAGTTTTGTGCTTACCGCAAATTATGCGTTGACAGCACAGGCTACTGATGGCAACACTATTGTCAGCAGCTGACACAATAAAAAAAGCCCACACTGCGGAGCCATGTGGCCGGCTCCTGGGAGCGCCAGAAGTGACCGTGCATGGTGGATGGCTCACTCCAGATACATTTGCAGTCTGCTTTTTGCCTCCTGTGCCCTGCAAGTTCTGCCTGCTTTTCCTCCTTCTCCTACATATCTGCTGTTCCGTCTCTCCCTCTGAACTCCCCTCTTCCTCTCTTGTGGGCACCCACATGACGTCCATCAACATGTCATCATCGTCACCTTCATCACCACTGGTATTCGAGATCTCAGAGTAGTCAGTAACAGCAGGGACCTCTCTCCTTGTGCTGATCTGGGTACTGTCGTCAGACCGCTGGGTGGCGGCCGTTGCTACCTCCTCTTCCTCATCCAATGTCAAGAATGACTGCGCATAGGTAAGGTCTGGGAATGGATGGGAAAATAATTCCTCTGACTTGAGAGGAGGGACTATGGTGGTGGTGGTGATGTATTTGGGGGTGCACACAGCAGAGAGTGAGGAGGGTGCAGATACAGAGGATGAGGAGGGTGCAGAAGCGGAAGGGTGAGTGAGCCATTCAACCAACTGTGGTGCGCCCTTTGAAGTAATCGCACGCGCGTTGTCCAACTTCCCACTTAGGCTCCGGCCTGGTGCACCTGCCTGATCCCTACCACACCTGCGTAACGGCCTGCCTCTTCCTCTGCCTGTCATTATCAAAATGACCCTGTGCCTAAGTCCCTAGAGAAGAGGAGTAGTATTTGTGGAAGCAGGTATATCGCAGCCCTTAATCGGTATTTTGTGGAAGCAGGTACTGTATATCAAACCGCTTAATCAGTATTTTATGGAAGCAGGTATATCGCAGCCCTCAGTCAGTATTTTGCAGAAGCAGATATATCAAACCCCTTAATCAGTATTTTGTGGAAGCAGGTATATCGTAGGCCTCAATCAATATTTGGTGGAAACAGGTATATCGAACCGCTTAATCAGTATTTTGTGGAAGCAGGTATATCAAATCCCTCAATCAGTATTTTGTGGAAGCAGGTATATAAAACCCCTTAATCAGTATTTTGTGGAAGAAGGTATATCACACCCCTCAATAATTTTTGGGGGGGCAACAGGTATAGCACAACCATTGCAAATAGTTGTCCTAGTAGCGTTTGTCCCTCTATATAGCTGCGGTATCGCAGCAGAACTGCACACAACTGCTGCACAATACAAATGCTCTATAATATACTTTCACCCCTCAGTATATCACACCTATCGATAGCACACATATACCAGTTCTTAAAAGGGCTTTTTTTGGCCCTATTAGTTAGCGTTTGGTGTCCCTAACAGTCTGTCCCTACTCCACAAAGCAACCTCTCCCTACATTGGCAAAACACAGAATGTAAAATGGTTGCCAGATGGGGTTCTTTGATAGGGTGGGGGTGTGTCCATGTGCTGAAACGTCTCAATTGGCTGTCTTGTCCCACTTGATGGATGTGTCATGGGTCAAAGTTTGGCGCAATGGAAAATAATATGGCGCTGGCGGACATCGCCATATGTTTGCATGTTCGGCGAACGTGGAGAGATCACCGCGAAACGACTGCCGGGCGAACCGCAAGGCCATCTCTAAACCCCTTTACACAGTCCAAATGAGCTAAAAATTATTAAGATCAAGCTGTTCATTTTAGATAACTGCCTGTTCAACAGAGGAGGTAAGAGCTGTATTTACATGTAGCAATCATTCTCGCTATATGGGGACAAGCAAACTCTATGGTGATTTTTCAGTTCCATAGAGAATCATTTTCTGGGCAGCAGATCGCTGTTTACAAGATTTTGGTGTCTGCACCAACAAAGCCTTCACCCAATGAATGAGCTTTTGCTCATCAACCACACCTTTACAGAGGGCAATTATCAGAAACGATGCAAGGCAATTATCCTTCTCAATAATTGTCCCAATCACCAGCCATGTAAACAGGCCTTTAGGCAGACAGTCTAAAACTGTGCCAGATTTATCACAATGGCAGATGCTGGTTAATAAATTTGGTGCAACTTTAGACTGTATAAGTTGATACTATTAGTTGGCATACCCTGATCCAGAATTTTGCACAAATTTTGGCACATGTTGTTGCACATTGCTTTTCAGAATGCCACAGTGCTTTATCACTAGGCCACTCCCGTTGGCGGATGAAGCCAAAAAAGTGTGTAAAACGATAAATGTGGTACAAGGTAAGATGTAAACCTTTACATATACAATGCTGCCCATAATTATTCATACCCCTGGCAAATTTTGATTTAAAGTTACTTTTATTCAACCAGTAAGTAATTTTTTGATGGGAAATGACATAGGTGTCTCCCAAAAGATAATAAGATGATGTACAAGAGGCATTATTGTGGGGAAAAAAAATTCTCAGCTTTTATTTACATTTGAGCAAAAAGTGCCCAGTCCAAAATGATTCATACCCTTCTCAATAATCAATAAAAAAAAAAGCCTTTATTGGCTATTACAGCAATCAACCGCTTCCTATAATTGCAGACCAGCTTTTTGCATGTCTCCACAGGTATTTTTGCCCATTCATCTTTAGCAATGACTCCAAATCTTTCAGGTTGGAGGGTTTTCTTGCCATCACCTTGATCTTTAGCTCCCTCCACAGATTCTCAATTGGATTCAAGTCTGGACTCTGGCTGGGCCACTCCAAAACGTTAATGTTGTTGTCTGCTAACCATTTCTTCACCACTTTTGCTGTGTGTTTTGGGTCATTGTCATGCTGAAATGTCCACTGGTGCCCAAGGCCAAGTTTCTCTGCAGGCTGCCTGATTTTGTCGTTGAGAATCCTCATGTATTGCTCTTTTTTCATGGTGCCGTTTACTGTGATTAGGCTCCCTGGTCCATTGGCTGAAAAACACCCCCAACGTATTAGGTTCCCACCACCATGTTTGACAGTGGGGATAGTGTTCTTTGGGTTGAAGACTTCTCCTTTTTTACGCCAAATGAAGGAAACATCATTGTGACCAATAATTTTTGTTTCATCTGACCATAACACCGAAGACCAGAAGTCTTCTTCTTTGTCCAGATGAGCTTTTGCAAAGGCCAAACAAGCTTTAGTGTGCCTTATCTGGAGAAGTGGCATCCTCCTTGGTCTGCATCCGTGGAACCCAGTAGTGTGCAGTGTCCGTTGGACCAGCAGAGCCCAGATTCACCAGGATGGCCTTGGTGGTGATCCTTGGATTCTTTTTCACTTCTCTAACTATCCTCCTGGCCAGCACAGGTGTCACTTTTGGCTTCCAACCACGTCCTCTAAGATTTCCCACAGTGCGGAACATCTTGTATTTTTTGCTCAAATGTAAATAAAAGCTGAGAAATGCTTTTTTTTCCACAATAATGCCTCTTGTATATTGTCTTATTATCTTTTGGGAGACACCTATGTCATTTCCCATAAAACAAAAATACTTGCTGGTTAAATAAAAGTAACTTTAAGTCAAAATTTAACTTTAAGTCAACAATTATGGGCAGCACTGTATAGGGAACTTAGATTGTGAGCTCCACTGGGTACAGCAAGTGATGATAATGTCTGTAAAGCTCTGCCGAATATGTCAGTGCTATACGAATGAGTAAAATAAATAGAGTTAAATAAAATTCAGGACAGAATTGTTTTAATTTTATTGTTGTGCTCTGTGCTTTGCTGTGTCATTACATTAGATAGTTAGTTAGTTAGTTAGTTAGTTCGCTCATACAGTATATATAATACAGATAGTTAGTGGGAGATAGTCAGTGTTGGTTAGATAGTGATATAGTGTAGCTGATTCTGCTGTCCATACATACATGCTACAGACAGCACTCTCTGATTTATATAATTCACAGAAATAATTTATAAATATTTCTATTATTCCCTCCTGATCTTCAATAATAGGCGCGCGAATACTACTAATCTCTTTCTTTGGATACTGGCTAGCTATTACCCTAGCCAGCATCTTTCCAGGACGACCTGCCTTGGAAAAATATTTTTCTCCTCTAAAGAATAGCCTCGGTTGAGCTTTATCCAAAAGGAAGTCAGAAAAAGCCTGACTTGTCCTCTGCATAAGCTCTCTACCTTCCTCTGTTTTTAACTTGGCATATCTAACTATTCCAGCAGCAGCTGCTTCCTCTAGTTCTTTCTCCTTCTTAGCATAACGTTTACTCAAATTCGCAAGTGTACTAATAAAGATCCCTCTCATAAACGCTTTAAACGCATCCCAAACATATTGAGATTTAGCTGAAGCATAATTCCTATCTCAAAAGGAAGTAATCTTCTTTTTTTATCTGGTTAAGAGTATCAATTATAAATAGCCAGTGGGGATTCAATCTAAATGGAGGTTTCACTCTAAAGTTATTCCTGACCATACATAGCTCTATTAAAAAGGGAACGTGGTCTGAAACGGATCTGACCTTGTATCTCATCCGTTTAATACAGTTTAAATATCCTTTGTTTATCAGGGCCAGATAATTTCTAGACATACAGCTTCCAGATTTACTAACACTAAGCTCTTTTTCCTTTGAATAGGTATTCCCAAACATCCACGAGGCCCACCTCTTGGCAAAACCGAGCCAAGGGAGACCCCTGGGCCGGGGAATAACTATTCCCTCCCATAGACATCCTATCCACATCTGGATTAATCACACAATTGAAATCCCCATTGACTATAACCAAACAATCAGGCCACTGATCCACAAAAGCTATCAAACGATTCAATATTTGCATAGAGAAAGGAGGGGGAATATAAATAAAAGCCAGGATACATAACTTCCCATTAAGCCTACCGTGGAGAAAAACATATTGCCCCAGTTTATCAATAGAGGATGCCAAACATAAAAAATTAATCTGTTTAATGGATTAATACTGTGACTCCTCTAGAGTAGCTAGTATATGTGGAATTATAGACCAAGATTGTATCCTGTGTACAATGGGTTTCTACCAGGCTAACAATAGCTGGTAGATGTCTCCGTATCAAATCTAACACCACCTGCCTTTTTATCTTCTCCCAATGGCCCTGAACATTCCACATAAGTATTCTTGTAGTCATTAATTAATCTTGAAGTGCCTAGGTACTAAACTCCTCAAGTCTCGCTCTATTCCCCACCTCAAGGGAAGACGCATCGCAGCCCACCCTCCCCTCTGACCCCCCCCACCCACACACCCCATATCCCCCTTGATCCTTAACTAAAGGTAACAGACCTCTTTACTAGGACCATCCCTCCCCCACACCCCCAACCGAACCTCCATCAGTCAGAGAAAAAAATAAAAATATAAAATATTTTAAACATTTTTCCTATCTAACCAATCAGTGGCCAAATCTGAAGTGTCAAAAAAGAGTACTGTTTCATTAAACACAATCCTTAACTTGGCTGGGTACAGAAAAGAGTACTTAATGTCCTTGCCCTGAAGGCATTTTTTAACATCTAAAACAGTACGCCTCTTATCTCGAACTTCTTTTGAAAAATCGGAAAAAAAAGAAAGTTTACACCCATTATACAAAATCGGAGGTGAATCCTGTGCTCGCCTCAAGATCATATCTCTATCACAAGCAGCTAGCATCTTGATTATTACAGTCCTTGGCAACCGCCCGGGATAGGTTTACCACCAGGAATTTGATGGGCCCTTTCAATTAGAAACAATGATGAAAAATTTTCCTTCCCAAAATTATCGAAAATTATAGATTGTATCGTTCCTGCTCGATTTTGTTCATCAGAAGTTTCTATTAAGCCAATAATTCGTACATTGCATCTTCTTGACCTATCTTCTAGGTCCACCGTTTTTTGTTTTTTTTCCAGGTAGTTGTAATCTGTTTTTACTATAGTGTTCTCCGACTTTAATACTTTTACTGTGTTTTCTAATTCCTTAATTCTATCACAAATCTTTATCAGATTGTCTTTTATAATAAGGATATCTGACTGTACTGACCCGAATTGAACAGCAATATCTTGTATCGCTTTTCCATTGTTTTTAACAATCAATAGAATCTCCTCTAATGGAGAGGAATTTTCCATAGGCGTCTCCAATATGTCCCCGTCCCCATCTCCAATATGGCTGAATCTCCTCCGATCTGGATTCAGAGGTGTTTTTTTTTTTTTTATATTAGTATCCTGCCTTCCTTTTAATCCAGACCTGGTACCTAAATTTGGTGATCTCAAGAATTGATCAATTTTAGAAGACTCTATTGGTTTCAGTTTTGACTTAAACAAGGTCAAATCCGTTGAACGTCTATTCTGTTTAGGGGCCATCTTCCTGGTCTTTTTCTTTCTATTCTCTTTTCCCCTGCATTTTTATTTAATTTTTTTATTTTTTTTCTTCTTCCCTTTTTCACCCCTCCGTTCCTTTTCGTCTTTCTTTCTTTCTTTTCTCTCTCTCTCTTCTTCCTTCTCTTCTTCTCCCCCTTTTTTTATTTTTTATATTTTCTTCCCCCTTTCCCTTCCTCCCTCCTTCCTTTTTTTTCTCTTTTCCCCTATTTATTTAATTATATTTAATTATATTTTTTTCCCGATCACAGTGTAGTTTTTATTATCTTTTTTTTTTTCATAACATTTTTTCCCCCCAATAAATAATAAGGGGTTAGTAATTAGTTGACAAAAATACGGAATAGGGATTAAAACTAAGGTTAGGTGAGGCAGAGAGATTAGCACAAAACACAAGGAGCAAAGGGACAACAGGGATAGATCTCACCAGTCCAAGATCTCCCAATCTGATTCAGCTCACAGCACGAGTCCAGAAGAGCCCTACAAGACAGCCATATAAGTAGGATAAAAAGACCAAAGACAAGGGAAAGCGATCCACCGATGAAGCAGTCAGGGAAACTGAAGACCAGGAGTCCAGGCAGGATCAACACCACAGCAGGGAGACAGCACCAGGAGTCAAGGAAGCATCAGGGTCACGGCAGGGAGACAGCTGGGCAGCAGACCGCCCCAGCCAAACAAATAGGCACATGGCGGGAACGCCACCATACACAAGCAGAGGGGGGGGGGCAGCGCCCAGAATGGCCACACTTTCACCCCCCAAGCAGACAAGCGATCCTCCACTCTCGAATGCGATCACAGCACCGAAGGAACGCAGCAAAGCGGTCAGAACATACTCCAGGAGCGCGATCCAGCACGGCGTCCACTACATGCTACGGAGGTAAGACGGCATTGAGGGAGGAGAGAGAGCGCGACACTACACAATCACGTCATCACGTCCTCCTTCCAAAGCCTATGCTTTTTGATCAAATTGTATACTAATGCCTCATGTATAGCATGCAGCATAGGAGTAGGTACACAATAAATTGCGCTGAGAAGCGATGTTAATTATGCTGAGAAGTAGTCAGATAAAAGCATAGTATTGAGGATGTGCGATCCAGTTCTTTTTCTTATATGTTACATCACTGTAGAATCTATGCTCTTTTCCCTTCTGGTATCAGCACTCCTCCCCATTTGGCCCAGGTGTTTTTAATTAGCAGGAGTCTGCATACGGCTATAAATTCCTACCTGTCAGTTGGAGTTCCTTAGAGTATGTGATGAGGTGAGTTCCATACCTGTTCACATGATGAGAGTATGTGATAGGGGTGAGTTCCACACCTGTTCACATGGTGCAGTACTACGCAGCGGCCATTGTTGCTTTGGTGCTATCCCGGTGGGTTGGTGGGGCCCAGTGCCAGGGTGGCTTAGTCGGACAGCGGGGGGCGCTGTTTGACTGCCGGGTACCGCTGCCTGCCGGGGTGGTTCTGCGGCGTCGGTGGTCACCGCGCAGTGCTGTGCCAAATTTAGAATAGGGTCCCATAGGGGTAGGTATATGATAAATTGCCCTGAGAAGTGATGTTAATTATGCTGAGAAGTAGTTAGATAAAAGCATAGTATTGAGGATGTGTGATCCAGTTCTTTTTCTCATATTTTACATCTGAGTAGGCTTCACTACTGGTTTTGGTTCATAATAACTCATGGAAATAACTGACCAAATAACTGAATAACTGAAGTGTGAACTCTGCCTTAAAGGGGTTGCGCTAAGTTTATGTTATCTTCTATCCACAGGGTAGATGATAACTAGCTGATCGCTTGGGGTCTGAAAGCTCAGACCCCCACCAATAACAATAACTGGGGTCCTGTTCCTCTGGTCTGATGGAGTGATAGGTTGAGCATATGCCCTGCTGCTCCGTTCATTCTCTATGGGACTTCCAAAGTAATAAAATCAATCTCTGGTTCTGCCATAGAAAATGAATGGAGCCACAGTGCAGATGATTGACCTGTGGCTCCATCAAAAGGATGGGATGAGATCCCCATTTTCATCGGTGGGGTTCCCAGTGTCCATACCCCCAGATTTCAGCTAGTTATCCCCTATCCTGTGGATAGGAGAAAACTTAAGTTTGGCACAACCCCTTTAAAGGGGTTGCCCAGCCTCAGAGCTGTTAAAAACCCAAAAGTGGTTAGTTAACTGTGGCCAAGTAAAAAAAAATTTGATCTGTCTACAGTCCCATCATTTCTGTGCCCACTGGAACAGAAGTTGCTTGGTTCCATTACATGCCATATTTAGTATCTGACCATTGAGGCCAGTAATTGGGACCAAGTCACTTCTGGTACAGTAGGGATCAGGAGCAAACAGGAACTGAGTAGTGGTGCAGGATCATCGAAAGGTGTTTGATTTTATTTGTTTGTTTTTTTTCCCTTCACTTAGCCACAGATTAGCACCATTTTAAATAATTTTACTCTATTGTTAGTATTGTTTTCTCTTACACTGTGGTGCATTACCACTTTTGCACCCCGCTACTATCTTCTATGGTTAACCACGTGTCATCCCATGCATTTATTTACAGGTCCTGCATAATGTGCATTTCCTATTTTGCAACTGTTTATGTTATCATGTAATGTGCCTTGTTTACTAGCAGATGGCGGCAAACATGGCAGAGCTACAGGTACATAGAGTAGAACAGTCTCTTCCATTCTAACCCCCCTCCCCTGGTGATGTGGTGGGCAGCAGGAGCCTGTCCCTGTTGGACGAGCCCTGTCTAGGCCAGCTGGAGCACCTTCATGGAGCCAGAAGCCTGAAGCCTCAGAAACCAGGAGGAAAGTTTCCTGGACAAAGCTAGAGACAGACCAGATTACAAAGTGAAGTACAGCCTAAAGAGGAAGCTGAGTTCCATAGCCAGCCTGATAGCACAGCAGGGCCAGTGAGCAACAGATGTAGTAGAGAGGAGTTTGCCTGCCACAGTTAATGCCAAAGCCTGCTGGAAACCAAGATAAAGGCTGTAAACTGTTTGGAGAAATGTTTATTCAAGTCAAGCTGTTGTTATCAACTTCATCACAAGGTCTGGACTCTTGACTTTTTTTCATCCCCTACTACTACCACCCCTTTTTGCTGTTTCGGAAGGCCACGCCTGGGGTTCCAGTGTATTCAAGTAGGAGCACTGTGACACGTGCAACACCATTAAAGGGACATTTAGGCCACCCCACACCACTCTGGCATTCCTACACCTGGGTACCATCTACCACAGTATCACTAAAAGGGGATCTGTGCCCTTGTTGCTTCACTGCAACTGGCATCACGGCAACCATGTACTTTAAGAAACCCCAAGTAGTGCACCCGATCGGCTGCTGCCCCCCCCCCCCTTCCCCAGTTGGATGTTTTGATAAGCACGACAGGGAGTGCCAGGAAGCGAGGTAAGTACAATCTGTGTGAGGGGAGGGGGGAATTTTTGGGGTTGGATAAACCCTTTAAGCAAAAATTTGCAGTTAAGAGAAAGGGGTTTCATTCATACCTTTGGAACCTTTTAACCTGTCCTGGACTAGATTATAGGGGACACAAAAGGGACAAATGCTTCAGCATCAGCACCACTATCATTTAGGGTCTCCAGATGATTCACAGCAGGGTCTTACTACAAGTATGTGATGATTGGCTGTAATATTAGGGCACTGTATGCAATTACTGATTGGCCATAATACAGGTGTATTAGGTGTATTAAGAGACCATAATAAAAAGTCTAAATACACAATTCATCCCATCCAGTATCTTTAAGAATTATCATTCAAAACTGTCCCTTAAAAATGGTGGTATATATAATTATTATTACTATTATTATTACTATTACTACTAATATTATTTGTTAACACCATTATACAAATTAATGCATAGCTTGCATTAGTAGCTCTATAATTTTAAAAAGACAATGGCATGCTTGGAAATGTTTTTGGAATGTCCCGGTAGCTCCCAGAAAAAGGAGAGACCTCCCAGACTCCTGGAATAGTAGCCAAACCTCTGGGGCACATCATAGAGGGCTGATTCCTCCTGAGAAAGCAGCCAACCTTGTACTGTAACTGTTTGTGGTGCCAGGATTCAGCATCACTAGATGCAACCATGGTGCCCAGTGTATCTTAAGGGAGCAGGGCACCACTCAGACCAGGACCACAAAAAAATCAGCATAGCTATAAAAGAAAATGTTTTGCACATCCCAGAGGATAACCTTCATAAGTTGGTACTGTACGTATGCAATATATATAGCAATAATAGTGTGTACAAATACAATCAAATGTAACCTCATTTTTGACAAATATTAACCACAACTATCAGTGACAGTCACTAGCACCAGGCATCTTCATGCATGCCCCTGGCTCCTTCACCCGGAGCCTTAGTTCTCAGGCTGAATGCCACATTCAACTCTATGTGGACAGACAGTAGGTACAGTACCAGGTAGCTGTCAGCTAACTGCCCCTCACGTACTCTAGTAGGTTACTGTCCACTTTAAGAGATGTCCGGAGCAACATACATTTGGATGCACAAAATGAGGCACTATTAGGCTACGTTCACACAACTGTATTTTTCTGTCCGTACCCATTCATTTCAATAGGGCTGCAAAAGATGCGGAAGGCACACAGTGTGCTGTCCGCATCCACACTTACGCTCGGAGGCCCCACAAAAAAAAATATAACATGTCCTATTCTTGTCCGTTTTTGCGGACAAGAATAGGCATTTCTATCATGGAGATGAGTGTTACGATCTGCAAAATGCAGAAGTCACGCAGCCGGTATCCGTGTTTTGCAGATCCACTATTTGCAGTCCGCAAAAAAGTATATGGTCATGTATACGGAATGTAGCCTTAATGTTTTTATTTTTCTCTTCTAACTGGAATAATCAATAGAAATCCTGCAATGTTATAAAATGTTTATAATTTTAGATCGGGACGCTAGATCTGGGATTATTCAGGGACTTTTGAACTTCTGTATATAATTTATTATTTATTAGAACACCCCACTTATTTGTGCCTCAGCAAAATACCTAAGGAGGTGAGACATCTCTAGACATTTGATTTCCATAAAACTAACATAAAGACAAAAGGAAACAGCTGTAAAAACGGACACTATGCTTTGAAAAAACTCTGAGCACTGTCAGACACGGTGATGGAAACGCCATAATGTTACAACATTGAGATAGAGTTGCCATCTAAGTGTCTGTCACATACACATATATCATTTTGGTTATTACAGCAGCAGCAGAAAATTGGGTGTTTGACAAACACTAGAACAACAGGATTTTGTTTTTACGATTTTATATTATTTTCATATTTACTTTTATATAGTTTTTAACAGACATTTTTGTTGTATATGTATTTTCAGTTTTTTTTGTTTTATGCAAATATGTACTCATCTGTGCCGAGGCACAAATAAGTGGTGTGTTCTAGTAAATAATAAATTATAAACAGAAGTTCAAAAGTCCCTGAATAATCCCAGATGAAGTGTGCCTATCTAAAATTATAACTATTTAAATATATGTATGCAGCGTCCCACATATGTGTTTAAATGGGACACTTTAAACATCTGCTTATTTGTGTATTTATCTAATATATGGTATTTTATATTATCAGTCCGGCATTGTCATTCCACCTATTCGCCCCTAGGTGGTGCTGGCACCACACTATATATAGCTTTCGGTGTGTCTAGCTTAGAGTGAGAGCAAGGAGAAGCAAGTTCATGGAGGAGAGAAACAGGCCTAATCATCATGTAGCTGTTTTCCTTTCCTCTGGGCCCTGATCAAGCCTGGAGAAGACAACCACAGCAACCAAGCACCAGCCAGTGAGTCTATGTCTAAATATGAATCAAGCCTAGTGAGGGTTATAGCTGAGTCTTACTTATGGACCTCATCAGCACAAGTGCCTGAGAGCAACTTTCCAAGTGTCGGGACACGAATGCATAATTAGTGTGCAGAATTGTTCTTATCCACTACACAGACCTTCCGGGATATAGTGGAAAACCTAAACCTTTTTAGGAGAGCATACTGCAAATAATGTAGCAGAAGACTGATGCCTGCCACAAGGGAGAACGCCCTTATAGGATAGCTCAAAGTAAACCGAAACCAGCATATTTAGTACCAGAGTGCTATAGATTAAGCTTGGAACTATTAGGGTCCATTCACACGTCCTGTTTTTTTTCATCCTGAAAAACGGTCCGTTTTTTGCGGATCCGTTGTTCCTGAAAATGTTTCCGTATGTCATCCGTTTTTTGCGGATCCGCAAAAAACGGAAACATGTATACATTTCAATAATCAAATAAAGTTGTTTGGATTTCTTTTAAAAAAAAAAAAAAAAAAAAAAAAAAAAAAAATTTGTTATGTGTTTCCAGGAACGGAATCCGCAAAAAACGGATGACATACGGAATGACATCCGAATGTCATCCGTTTTTTGCGGATCCATTGACTTTGTATTGTGCCAGGATCCGATTTTTCAGGACAAGAATAGGACATGTTTTATATTTAAACGGACATGCGGAACGGAACAACGGAAACGGACAGCACACATTGTGCTGTCCGATTTTTTCCAGGAGCCATTGAAAATGAATGGGTCCAGATCTGGTCCTGATCTGTTCCTGAAAAAACGGAACAGATCAGGAAAGAAAAAACGGACGTGTGAATGGACCCTTATAAGAAGTCTCGCCTGTAAAGTGTCAACCCTAAAGAGAAAACTCCTCAACTGACAATTGCCTAAACCTGATAGGTGGAATACAATTGAATGGAATACAATTGAACTTATTTCATCACTTTGCCATATGAATGCACTTTATTGATGGACTGTAACATCTGCCTTGAGACTGTTGATTCAAGTAAAGTTTGGAATTGTTTAGCAACAACTGTCTCTTCATTACTACTACTACACTTAAGGCGCTGGCATCATGAACACAAGGGCCCAGTGTCACGGATAATGTTGCAGATAGCTGGAACTTATAAATAAACATCCAACTGGCTTGATCCCAAACTAAGGAGCATATGGTTGAGCCCTATAAAACCCTAAGAGCTCTCCCTGACTGGTATGCCCATGCAAGGGTCTTAATGGTAGGCGATTGCATGCCCACGTACCTAAGACTGTGTGACACCTGAAAACCCTATAATAGTGAGGGGACACGACCATCGGCTCCCTGCACTTAATACGGACGGAGTCAGGTTCACCTATAATCAAGCCAGCAAGGAAACACAAATAAAGGAAAGGACTTATCTGAGCAAACAGCAGCAGCCTCCAGCGGTGAACACCTCAGCCAGGAAGTAGTATAAACCGCAAAGTGAGGCAGTATGGGAGGGAAAATAAAGGGAGACAATTAGTCTAAATAGGTGACACCTGGGAGAAGGAAAGGAGATGAGAAAGTGAAACCAAAACAAAGAACGTCATGCAAGAGGTAGAGAAGAACGTCTGCCAGACCTTCTCACAGAACTGGTGGTGACACCCAGCCACCAAAGCACCTTAAACACCTACACCAGGCATGTCCAAACTGCGTCCCTCCAGCTGTTCCAAAACTACAACTCCCAGCATGCCTGGATAGCTTACAGCTATTAGGGAATGCTGGGAGTTGTAGTTTTGCAACAGCCGGAGGGCCGCAGTTCGGATATGCCTGACCTACACTATCAAGGGCACCTCAACTCTAATGTTCCCTGCAATAGACAGTGCCCCAGAGGATTTAGTGCTGTCTTCCCATCCACTGCACTGCCGGCCCAGGGAGGCTCTGCTAACCGTGAATACAAACAACTACTACCCCCATCGGCCCACCGTGAGCCTCACGTGTTACCCCTGCGGTCCGGCTCGTTGCATTTATCAGGATGAATTCATATAGATAGCACACTAAATCCGCTATTCTATTTCATTTTAAATGTTATAAAATGTGTCTTCTAGATGTTCTGTCTTTGATATATGTATATTCTCTAAGGCAGTCAAAACATGCTATAATTCTTGAGGCTTTTAGCCCTGATATTTTAATACTCTAACAATGCCCCTGACAGCTGTACATCACTGGTTACTTCACATGTGAGTCTTTAGATGTTATCTCTCATTATTAAATTCCTGCGCAGTGTGGCTTACAATGTGTTCTCTCTGCAAAGTGAAGAGGACAGTATAGATACAGCAAGTGACAGTTTCACAATCCATGCCTTCTATCTGTGACGACAGTGTGTGTTCTTGTGTTGCCACATGGGACCATAATGTTAATGTGGTGCCATCTGCTGTTCAAAATTGTAAATGCATTGTGAAAAAAACTGCTTTTTTAAAAATATTTGATTATGGCCCTTTACGTTATGATATTACTCCCTAGGCATCAGGCACCATTAAAATATGTATAACTAGGGTAAAAGACAGCTCACCTTCTGGCTCAAGATGGCAAGGTGCACCACACTGATGTCGTACCCTGATCACCGAAAGAAACAATTGTAATATGGAAAGGGTGGGCACTCTTATAGCTGGACCACAAAGTTGGCAAATGACACTAGTTTATTAATGGCAGTATATTTACACACATATAGTCACCATATAAATATATAATAAATTGCAACCTAAAAATATATGTTATATATAAAATAGAATATTAAAAGGTATATAATAAATGAATAATGACAATCCCTGGTCTAGCTAGTATAAGACTGTGGAAGCTAGATAGTGATATCACAGGCTGACCAGGTTAAATACAGGCTGGCAAACTAGCTGGACTCAATTAGTTACAGCAGTGGCCAGTGCCAAGTAGGTCTCCGCAAATAGAGTATAATTGCATAAATAAATACAGTGAAACAATGTATAGTTATGTGTGACAAGTGATAGCAAAAACAGTGAATCAATAATCACAATAAATAAATGGCAAAAAGTGAATAGGATAGCTTGGGTATCAAAAATAGCGGTGCTCAAACCGTGATATTAGTTAAAACCATGTAAGATCATAAGGTGTCTCCGGAGACCTGGCAATGGTAGTAAACGATCTTTCTCCCTAAATGCTCTGTTATAAAGTATGAGAGTGACTTCTGGAGATTGCCTTGATACTTCAGTATTAAATCCGGAGAGTAAAGAAGTTACAGTCCAGCAGATATCTGGCTAGGTCAACTTTAAAATTCAGCGGCAACAGTGCGATATGTTCGCATTAGAATCGTTATGCAGCGGTAACATACGCATATGATGATAATTAGTGTTACTCACGTACAGTCTTGTTATTCGCACCGTGGCGTCCCACGTAGTGTAAATTCAGGCTGAAGTTTATCTTTGGCCAGCAAGTTGAAAAGCTGCCTAACTGTTGAGTACAGGTCCTGTACAAGTTAGTCTTGTGGTTTTGCAGAACTGGCTGTGAATGAGAGCGCTTAATTCATTGCGCTGCAGGCTCACACCTGGTCTCCTTGATTGAGGTGGGTGTTCCGCCTGTCTTGTGGAAGAACAAATGCTTCAGGTCTCACCCACAAACGGCTGCTATGTCCAAAAGGGCCGCAATTCGTTGATCTCAGAAAGCGCTTTCTTAGTTCAGCACAAATGATCGGACTATAAAGTTAGCCGGTTTTTAGTCAGGTCCAAATACCTGACTACATATTAAAAAAAGTTTAATATCTGTTTTCTTAAACAGAATTATTTTTTTTGTGCAAACCACTGTATACTTTGCTGGGATTGCTGTGTCTCCCCTAAACAACTTCTGCTATACCTCTGTTTGTCACCCTAGATCCCTTATTATTTAGTCATCCAGTTTGATGGGCTTCTGACATTAGCTCCCCGGCAGAGCACCACTTATTTATATAGCAGAATTGCATATATACATACTAAGGGGGCATTTATTTAGATTGGCGTATTACATGCCGGTTTTAATCTATCCTCCACTGGCATCAGATGCATCACAACTGTTAAGAGACACATCTGGCGCATCTGTGCAAATGCAGTACGTGTAAATCTACACCAACCATTTGCGTACCAAGGGGGGGGGCGGGCCGCCCCGGGTGCCACTCACAAGGGGGGTGCTGACGCCGGAGTCACCCGTCCCCGGCCAGCTCCATCCACTGCTGCCACCGTGCGACGCGACTCGGCGCCAGGCGCCGGCTTCGGTCCGGTGGAAGAAGGATTATTGCGGCGGCGGGCGGCGCGCAACATGACGTGACGACGTCACAACGCTGATGCCGCGCCACCGCCTTTACGGATCAGAAGGATCCCATCCATCTATTATACCAGCACAGCGGTCGGACGGCGGGCATCATCAAAATAAATGTGAGACACACACGAGTAAAGTAAATAATTGTGTAATTAAGGGGGGGGTCGGGGTGTACCGTGTAATTAAGGTGGGGAGGGAGGGGGTGTAATTAAGGGGGGGTGTTATTAAGGGGAGAAGAGAGGGTGTAATTAAGGGGGGGTGCAGGATTTGTTCATTTTATTGATAGGGATTTGGATTTTTTTTCTTTTTGGTGCAGATGGAAAGTGATTTTTTTTAAGGGGGTGCAGCCTGCGTAGGTAAGCGTTAGCGAGTGGATCTCCAGCCTGCCAGCAGCGATTGCTCGCTGGCAGGCTGGAGATGTGATTTTTTTAACCAATAACAGGTATATTAGACGCTGTTTTGATAACAGCGTCTAATATACCTGCTACCAGGTCCTCTGGTGTCCCTTTTGTTTGGATCGACCACCAGAGGACACAGGTAGCTGTGTAAAGTACCACAAAACACCACTACACTACACTACACCCCCCCTGTCACTTATTAACCCCTTTTGAACCACTGATCACCCCATATAGACTCCCTGATCACCCCCCTGTCATTGATCACCCCCCTGTAAGGCTCAATTCAGAGGTCCGTATGATTTTTACGGATCCACTGATACATGGATCGGATCCGCAAAACACATGCGGATGTCTGAATGGAGCCTTACAGGGGGGTGATCAATGACAGAGGGGTGATCACCCATATAGACTCCCTGATCACCTCTGTCATTGATCACCCCCCTGTAAGGCTCCATTCAGACGTCCGCATGTGTTTTGCAGATCCGAAAATTTGTAATAAATATTATTGAAAACATTGAAAAAAGTTTGTGCATGTTTTCTTCTTGGGGGGGGTACGCCCCTGACACCAACAAGGGAACTGATTGTAGATTTACACTCTAACCCACTCCAGTTTCCTGACATAGGTTACAATGAATGTACCAGGTCGGCTATAGTCGCCCCTGCACCACTCGACTCCACAGATACTTTTTGGGAAAGTGACAAGTGGGACCGTAAAGCCCCAAAAAGTCCAAAAAGGTGACACAACCATGAACAGTTTCAAACTTTGCAACTTTGGACACCACAAGAACAGCATAGCAATCACAATAATTGAAAATGGACAAACACATTTTCCTATAGTTGTCATAATGCAGAATAGCAAGATTCCTCATCCCCCATAGTCTGAGGGCTTAACTACAACAGAATCATCCATCTCAAAATCACAGCCTACAACTAATCTGGGGGTAAACTGGGTACTTTGGGATAAATGGTGTTGTTTAGTTTCTCAATTTCTTACATTATGATTTCCAATAAGATGTCACCACTAGCAGTTTCTGATATAGGGGGTATTATATTACATGAACGCCTCAAGTTCTTATGTAACGCCCCACAGTGGCATTACCACCTTTTTGCGCCCCCACTATCTCTTAAGGGTGATCCTGTGACATCTTACATATTTACTGCCATGTCCTGCACAATGTGTATTTATATTTCCCTGTAATGTTATGTTAAAATGTAATGTACCTGGTTCACCAGCAGATGGCGGCAACAATGGCAGAGCTAGTTTTTCTAGAGTGGAACCTTCTATCCATTCTAGCCCTCTCTAGACAGGAAGGAGTTTAATGTTAGTGAAAGTCAGAGTAGCTTACCCCCTGCAAAGGGCAGGCTGTCAGGGCCGTCTTTAATATTGATTGGACCCTGGGCAAGAATTTACTTGGGAAAGTGACAAGTGGGACCGTAAAGCCCCAAAAAGTCCAAAAAGGTGACACAACCATGAACAGTTTCAAACTTTGCAACTTTGGACACCACAAGAACAGCATAGCAATCACAATAATTGACACCAACAAGGGAACTGATTGTAGATTTACACTCTAAAATCTTTTTTACACAATGTGCAGATAGTACTGTACTACTAACCCCTCCATCCACCCCTACATACAGGGTAATACAGCGCCACATACCTCTTACGTCCAGTGACGTCTCTTTCATGCAGATGTTCTCTTTCCTCATCTTCTCCTTTCAGAACTTCAGACCAGACCACCATTTTTCAGCCATTTCTCGTCTCTGCAGTTTAACAAAGAAAATCTTAGTTTACTACTTTTGCATCATCCCTCCATCTTCTGGACAAATCATCCTACCACTTCCAATACTGTGCAGCTGTGCTCCCCAATACTATACTGCAGAAACAGATAAACCCCCTGAGTAGTAGTACAATGCAGATACAGTAGTGCCCTTCAATAATTATTGGAATACAGTGCCCTAAAATAACTGCACCCAGCAAATAGTACCCCTGACACTAATAGTGTAAACATAACATCCCCCAAAAATAATTGTGGTAAGCTGATACTGTGCCAAGATGCCCCCACAGTAATAGTGCTCCCAAAAGTCCCACCAATAGGAATAATTCTCTGCTAGAGCACACATGGTAGTAATAGTGCTCCTACAGTGCCCCCAACATGTCCTCACTGTGCCCCAGTAATAATGCTCTCATCGTGCCCATACTAGCAATCATGTTCCCCATAGACCCACAGTAGTAATAATTCTCCTTATAATGTGCCAGTGCAAAAAATAACCTCTTTTAATGCCCCCAGTTGAGCTAATGGGCCCGTAGTGCCCCCATAATGTGCCAGTATAAAATACCACTATATAGTGCCCCCAGTAAATTCCTCTATAGTGTGCCTCTCCCCCTTCTTCCTAGTGCCCCTATAATGTAGCAGTTTAAAATGCCCCATATATGGTGCCCCAGTAGATGCTCTCAGTGTCTCCCATAATTTGCAAGTATAAACTACCCTTTCTTAGTGCCCCCCATAGTAACAAGTACCCCTATAGATGCCCCCAATCATGTGCCAGTGACAAGTACCCCCATAGTTGCCCCCAATCATGTGCCAGTAATAATTGCCCCCCATAGATGCACCCCAATCATGTGCCAGTAACAAGTACCCACCTAGATTCCCCCAATCATATGCCAGTGACAAGTACCCCCATAGATGCCCCACAATCATGTGCCAATAACAAGTGCCCCATAGATGCCCCAATCATGTGCCAGTAATAAGTGCCCAATAGATGCCACCCAATCATGTGCCAGTAACAAGTACCCCCATTGAAGCCCCCCAATCATGTGCTAGTAACTGGGGAGGGGAGTGTGTTACCTGTGGACAGAGGCCTAGAGGCTCTGTGAATGTGGTCTCAGCTGGGCAAGGCTGAGGGACCAAGAGGCTGGTAGATAGCCTAGACTGACTTTGTTACAGCCTGGAAGTGAGCTGGACTACTGGCTAAGAAAGCCGCACCTGAAACAGTGTGTGAACTGTGAGGTATACTTTAGGTGAGTCAGGTTATTATATGTTTATTTAGAGCCCAGCCGGGCAGGTGTTTGTTTTGTATTATGTTTTGTTTTTGCTGAGGTGCCAAATAAAAGTAATGTTTGGACCTTAAAACTTGGTGTCCGTGAAGATGTGTGTGGTTGCAACCCCCGAAAAAGAGCTTACCCCCATAATAGTAACATAGTAACTGTGATGAATACCACACCTCGTGCCCACTTGACGTCACCTACGTCGAGCTCACGAGATGCGGTATACACACACCTCCTGTCCACACGGGCACAGAGAGGCAACAAGCTGAGAGAGCCTTTTCACTGCCGCAGTGAAAACAGCGCTGTCTCAGCCCGGGAAATCTGCCACGAGCTTCTCGTTTGATATAAGCCTGGTCCGCTAAAGGGATTATATAGGGTGAGAAACCAAAACCCGCGGTAGCTTATAACTAGACCAAAACACGGACGTGGGGATTTGTGATCGAGATACAAGATAGCACAAGATTAAATTATATATTTAATCGCCTTAAGGGCACACTAGATGTAACACAGAGAATATATAGAGTGGTCTGAGGTTACAGATACAGGTTATATGGGTTACAAGAGGGTTAAGCAGAGCAAAAGTCAGTTACCGGGTAAGATGAAAGTTCCTTTGGGTACATAAGGGTGGAATAGCCCTTGGCTTCAGTCACGTAGGGGCGGTGATGTCAGCGGTTTCCAGGTCTCTCCAAACACATTTGCACAATGTGACCCCCCTTTCAGAGAAAGACACGCCCGCTTGCTGACACAAGCCTTTTAACCTGTAGCCGGCCCCTCCCCTCCCGCCTCAGGGAGGGGTCCACTCCACCTCTTCTGGGCTGGCAGCAAATGACCCACAAAACACTTTAGGGTTCATAGCTCCAGACCAGAGGGTCACAGGGAGATGGTTCTGGGACCAAACGACCTGCCTGGGTGCCGTCTACAAGTAGAGTCCAAACCTGGTACCGTTATGTGGTTTCTATGGGGAGATATGGATATCCTCTTTCCCTGGCATGCCCCCATCAAATAAAGCCCATGGGCACGTACATCGTGGCCACCGGGACACAAATATGTATCCAGTTTGCGCCTGCGATGGTCAGGCGATTCCTTATGAAATGTAGGTGCAAACATGTCTGGAAGGTATCCTTGATCCTGGCAAGGGCTGATACCTTCCTGCTGGGGGGTTTTCCTGCAGGATTGAGCTTGCCTCCAAACTGGTGGACCCCTGAGGTTTTCTTCCTTGCCAGCTGATACTCAGATGGCTGGGAACTTATTTTGCATGTACACTTATGAACATGCCAAAAGGTGAATCAAATGACAATCAGCTTTGAAGCAGGGCCCTCCTGTGGAGTTCACTACCTCTGCTATCTGTCAGCAAATGGGGGTGTGAGGACATGGCTGACAGTAAATATTAATCCATATTCCTCACAGTAACATAGGTTTATAAGGCTGAAAAAAGACACCTGTCCATCCAGTTTAGCCTGTTATCCTGCAAGTTGATGCAGAGGAAGGCAAAAAACAACAACCTGTGAGGTAGAAGCCAATTTTCCTCACTTTAGGCGAAAAAAATTCCTTCCCAACTCCAATCAAGCAATCAGAATAAGTCCCTGGATCAATTACCCATCTCTAGTAACTATAACCTGTAATATTATTAAACTCCATAAATACATCCCCTCTTGAACTATTTTAGTGAACTCACCATCACCACCTCATCTCAGGCAGAGAGTTCCATAGTCTCACTGCTTCTTACCGTAAAGAATCTTCTTCTATGTTTGTGTACAAATCTTTTTTCCACTAAATGCAGAGGATGTCCCCTCAGCACAGTCCTGGGGATAAATAGATGATGGGATAGATCTCTCTACTGCCCCCTGATATATTTATACATAGCTATTAGATCTTCCTAATTTTGATAATCTTTCTGGCCCTCCTTTGAACCCTCCCCAGGTCTGCCATCTCTGCTTTGGTCACATGAGCCCAGGACTGTGTAGTCTGACTAGTGATTTGTAAAGTGGCAGGACAATATTCTCATCACGGTCATCAGTATCTTATTGGTGGGGGTTTGACAGCTAGGACCCCCCCCCCCTCCTGTTTGAGAAGGCACCAGCATTCCTGTGAGTGTCCGTGGCCTTCTCTGTGCTCACCAAGCACAGCACCATAGATTGTAAAGCGGCTATGCTTGATATTGCAGCTCAGCCCTATTCACTTCAATGGGGCTGAGCTGCGCCTAGGCTATGTGACCGATGAATGTGTCGTCAATGGCCTAGGAAAAGCTGAAGAAGGCTGCAGTGCTACTGTGAGCATCGCTGCCTTCTCAAACAGCCGATTAGAGGAGGTCCCAGGTATCAGACTCCCACTGAGTAACTCAAATTTTTCTAAGAAGAAGCAATGCGGATCTGGTAATGTGTGGAAGTAGCATCAGCAGGAGGTCTACCTAAGCCACCTAACTTGGAGAGAAGAGGTACCCGGCAGATGCCGTACTGAGTCACGCATGAAATTTGGCCCAGATGGGGCAGAGGCAGAGGATGAAAAGGAGGTCTCAGGGGAGAGAGAAAGGAAACCCATTGTAAGAACAGTTAATGAAAGAAATTGCTTTTGCCATGTATCCAAACTGTGATCTGAGAGAAGGTGAGGTGAGCCCAAAACTAGAGACAAGAGAAAAAAGTTGCCTTATCCATACTAAGGTGCAACATACAAGTGTGTCAGCTGGAGAGAAGGACTGCGTCTAAAAATTGTGCCTGCAATATTACCTGCCATATTGTTTTGGACTGTTCATAGTTACAGTACAAAAATGTGGAATGTACTAACAATTACCCCAGGGGCATAGCTATAGTGGAAACAGCTGCTTTGGGGCCCAAACTCAGAAGGGCCTCGTCCCAGGTGGAGGACTGAAAGATTTTATTGTCAGTGCCACCTCAACAGTAATTATACAATTACATTATATGCAGTGACAATATATACAGTGACATGACCTACAGTATATACTGAGTTGCTACCTGGCCTGGTCTAAGGCTGGGTTCAGACCTGAGCGTTCGGAATGGAGCGCTCTTTATGCGCGATTGTATGCGCGTTTACAATCGCAGCTCCGGAACAAGCAAACGCCCATTGTCGCGCGTTCCCGGAAGTCTATGTACGGGAACGCACAACAAAACGCCCCCAAGAAGCTCCTGTACTTCTTGGGGCGTCGGGCGTTTTACAGCGCGATTGTAGGTGCTGTAAAACGCTCAGGTGAGAACCCTTCCCATAGGGAATCATTGGTTCTTGCCTGTTGAGCGTTTTACAGCGAAACGCTCAGGTCTGAACCCAGCCTAAGAGAGCAATCTTTACTAGCCATAGGAGTGAGGGTTTACTGGGGAGGAGGGGGGCGTTCAAAATTTTGGTGTTCTAGTTACGTCACTAAATTACCCAAATTAAAGCAATAAAATAGCACAACTCTACCTCTCCCATTAACAATACCAGAGTGGCGAGACATGAACGGTGTCGACCAGAAAGTCAGTATCAGAACCATCCTTAGGTGTTTTAGTCAAACAGAACTGATTTATGTTCCCTATCACACTGCCTCCACCTGTTGCCCCATCTTCTCCCTCACAGCATGTCTCACAGCTTTATAGGGATTTTGGACTGCTTAAACTACTGCAAATAATTTTACCTGCCACATTAACAGTCAGCTAAAAAGTGCCTCTATAAATAATTACAGACAAAGAATATCAAGAATTATAGCCGTGGTAGCTGGAAGGTGCTCCCTTAAAGATATCTGTAGCCAAAATGTTCACAAAAAATGTACTCACCACTTTCAGAGACTCTGCTTTACAACATGAAATGGTATGTAAGTGGCAAAGAGCCATATATTCTCCTGGAGCTGATCACCATCAGCAGAAAGAAGCTGTGGAAAGCGGAGCAAACTGCGGCCTCAGTGGGAGACTTGCCTGCACGGGTCTGATAAAGTGTGTGGGAAGCAAATATGTACAGAATAAGGTAATTTAAAGCAGAATGTCTTTCAAAAACATACATAGTGGTTTGGGTTATGCTATGTATGTAAGAGTACGGTCAAAAACTGGATAAGTTGTAGAAATTTGTGGTTCCAGCAAAGGTTCGTATTTTTGTCAATTATCTTCTCAGTAGGTAAGACATTAAACGAATAACCTGAACATTCTGAAACCACAAGAACAGGAAACTCAACGTGTGTATGAGGCCTCTGAGTCATGAAGCAGTTATTGAAATGTTAGATACGGTAACTTCAGGTAAAGACATTCCCATGTATTATTCATCACTAAAACAATGCCAATAAAATCACTGACCTAAAAAAACGTCTCTGAGATCTTTACAAACTTGTTTAGAAACGGTCATTGAATAACTGATTGATTGATGGCAAATCACTTCTTAAGAATCACTGTCTAAGGCCTCATGCACATGACCGTTGTTTTGGTCCGCATCCGAGCTGCAGTTTTAGCGGCTCAGATGCGGACCCATTCACTTCAATGGGACCGCAAAAGATGGGGACAGCACTCCGTGTGCTGTCCGCATCCGTTGCTCCGTTCCGTGGTCCACAAAAAAAAATGTATGTCCTATTCTTGTCCATTTTGCAGACAAGAACATGCAGTTATATTAAAGGCTGTCAGTGCCATTCCGCAAATTGCGGAACGCACACGGACGCCATCTGTGTTTTGAGGATCAGCAATTTGCGGACCGCAAAACACACAATGGTCATGTGCATGAGGCCTAAAGCAACAGAGCCACAGTGGCAGGATATCCCTTCTGAAATTCAATAATTAAAATAGGAATCCCCAATGGAGTTTAGATTTCTTTATCTACAAATTGAGTTCATAGTCAATATAGTTTATTAACCTGCATATTGTCCTATGGCCCTAAGGTGACCACTTTTTCTCATCCAGTGGCATATGATGATAGGTGCACCATAGCATAGATTAAACTTGGCCTCTCATTGTCATGTCCAGTTTTGCAACACAACAAAAAAACAGATATAGGGTCATTTATGAAACTAGTGTAAAGTAGAACTGGCTTGGTTGCCCATAGCAACCAATAAGATTCCACCATTTTCCAAAGGTACTGTCAAAAATGAAAGTTGGAATCTGATTGGTTGCTATGGACAACTTTACACCAGTTTCATAAAAGACCCCAATAGTGGTTTCTTTTTTCACCATAATCCTTTTCCATTAAATTTGGACTAAATCCACCATCCTCTTGTTTAGGAACAATGCATTTCCACTAGAAAGGAGAGGTCTTTGCCGCCCAATATCATAATAGATGAGACAACCAGGCCCCAATAGCAGCTACATAGTTTCCCTCTATGATTTATATATATTGTGGGGATTTGCTCTGGTAGACAGGCTAGCAGACGCAGTATAGAGGCAACCACAAAGTCTTTAACCACTTGCCGTCACACTAACGCCGAAAGGCATCAGTGCTGCGGCTCTCTCAGGTCACACTAACACCGAAACGCGTCATCTCGTGAGACCCGAGATTTCCTGTGAACGCGCTCTCACAGGAGCGCGCGTTCACAGGATCGCGCAGTTCAGAAGTTCATCTACAGCCTGCCGGCAGCGATCATTGGCTGGGAGGCTGTAGATTTTTAAAAAATCCAATCAAAGAGGTATGTCAGACGCTATTTTGTAAATAGAGTCTGCCATACCTGCTACCTGCTCCTCTGGTGGTCCCTTTTGCTTGGATCGACCACCAGAGGACACAGGCAGCTCTGTAAGTAGCACCAATCACCACACATACACTACCCCCCCTGTCACTTATTAACCCCTGATCACCCATATTAGACTCCCTGATCACCCCCCTGTCATTGATCACCCCCCTGTCATTGATCACCCCCCTGTAAGGGTCCCTCATCACCGCCAGGTAGTTAGCTACTTGCTAGGTAGTTAGCGCCCAGCCCACCGCACCGCAGTCACTGATTAGTCGCTAATCAGCACTAGTACAGTATCTGTAAGTGATCAAGACTGATCGCAATCAGATCTATATTAGTAAGTACATTAGGGTCACCTTAGGCTCTACAAAAAACGCAGTGTTTGCCCGATCAGGCCTGATCTTGTGCGCACACTTGCGTTCAGTCCGCCCCACCGCAGTGACAGATTTTTTTTTTTCTGATCACTGCAAAAACACCGTAAAATCGCTGCTCCGCTATAAAGATCACTTTTGAGCTTTTTGGATCTTTATTAGCAATCGCAGCTTTACTTCGCAAGCACTCCTTTTTACTAGGCATGTTTGCTCTTTTTCCTGGGTAGTCTCAGAGAAATACCCCCTAAATTTAGTGAGCCCAAAATGTCAAACAAGGGGTATTCTGCTGAAGAGGCCTACAGGATTCTGGCCATGATGGATGAAAGCGATGGGGACGCCTCACCCGCTGAATCCAGTTGTTCAGAATATGTACCTGTAGACAGCAGTGGCACTCTAACCGCTAGCGAGGTTGAGGTCCCTGCTACGGTCAGGCGTACCCGATCCCATGTCAGTGTTCTGCATACCCCGCATGATGAGCATCATTTGCAGCAGAGTGGTGCTAGCGCTGATCTTTTTTATGGTGCGGCATAGACCAGCAGCGCAGCACATCCTGGACCTTCTACCAGGACTGCCGTATTCCCTGGTGAAGTGGTGAGCACCAGAAGGGCAGTTCAAGCTGGTACGGTGGCACGTGCACTAATTTCCCTGCCGCAGCCACCACGTTCACAGGCCCGTAGAGCCGTTAGTCTCCCAGAGGTGCTGGCAAACCCTAATTGGCACTCCCCTGCTTCCGCCGCACCTGTATTGCCCCCTTTCACTGCCCAGTCTGGAGTTCGCATGGAGACAGCTCATTTAGGATCAGCCCTCAAGTTTTTTGAGCTGTTCTTCACCGCGGATCTCTATGACTTAGTTGTGGCAGAAACCAACCGATACGCCGCAGACTATATTACCGCCAATCCGGAAAGCTTCTATGCCCAACCTTACCGGTGGAAACAAGTCACAGTTTCCGAATGTAAAATTTTTTTGGAGCCTTATCCTCAGCATGGGTCTAACTAAAAAAAATGTATTGCGGTCCTATTGGTCTAAAGACCCAATACATTACATGCCCATGTTCTCTGCTGCAATGTCCAGGGCATGTTTTAAGGTCATCATGTGCTTTATGCATTTCGCTGACAATAAAACCTGTCATCCAAGAGGCCACCCTGCTTATGACCAGCTCCACAAAATTCGGCCCCTCATAGACCATTTGTCATCCAGATTTGCAGATGTGTATACCCCCAATCAGAACATCTGCATAGACGAGTCCCTAGTACATTTTACCGGGCGCCATGACATCAAACAGTACATCCCCAGCAAGCGCGCCCGGTATGGGGTCAAACTGTATAAGCTCTGTGAAAGGGCCACAGGCTATACATATCGTTTTAGGGTCTATGAGGGAAAAGACTCAAAACTGGAGCCGGTCGGATGTCCTGACTACCTGGGGAGCAGTAGCAAGATTGTCTGGGACTTGGTGTCACCCTTACTCCACAAGGGGTACCACTTATACGTGGAAAATTTTACTCAAGCGTGGCCCTCTTTCAGCACTTACATCTAGTCGGAATTCAATGCTGTGGCACCTCGCGACCTAGTCGCCGGGGCTTCCCCTAACGGCTCGTTAATACCCGACTTCCACGGGGGGAGAGGGCTGCCCTGTGTGACCAAGAACTGCTTGCGGTGAAGTGGAGGGACAAGAGGGACGTTTACCTTCTGTCCACCATTCACACAGACACGACAGTGCAAATTGATAGGGCAACTAGAGTAATTGAGAAACCCCTCTCTGTCCACGACTATAACCTTCACATGGGAGGGGTGGAATTCAATGACCAGATGTTGGCTCACTTTTTAGTGTCCCGCCGCACCAGACGCTGGTATAAGAAGGTGTCTGTTTATTTAATTCAATTGGCTGTATATAATAGTTTTGTTCTCTACAGTAAGGCTGGGAGAACAGGCTCCTTCCTAAAATTCCAGGAAGAGATCATTTCAGAAATCCTGTATCCAGGAGGGTCCGTGCCCCAAGTCCCTGATGTAGTGAGCCGGCTACATAGCAGACACTTCCCGAGTGTCTATCCTGGTACCCCAACTCAACGTTCCCCAAGAAAAAGATGTTGTGTCTGTAGCAGGGGTGGAATAAGGCGTGACACCACCTTTTTTTGTCCTGACTGTCCTGACCAGACTGCCCTATGCATAGGGGAGTGTTTCCGCAAGTACCACACACAGGTACACTATTAGTGTAGGGATTGCGTGACACAGGAGAGGCACACAGGGGTCTTAGGGCCCTTTCATACAGAGCTGCCACAAACCTCTCCTTTCACCTGGGACAAAGTGCATGATGTACTTCGCCACATCTCTGGGCGATTTGCGCTTTGCACATTGTCCCATGGGGAAGGAGAGGTTTATCCTCTAAAGGTAAAAAAAATAAAAATAATAACCAAAAAAGTTAATGTTCTGTTTCAAAAGTTCAATAAAGTTTATAAAAGTTAATGTTCTGTTCAAATGTTATGTAAAGTTAATGTAAATAAATTTATTGCGTTGCGGCCAGTTTTTTTTTTACCTTCTAGGTGGACCAAGCGATCAACCAGCTGCAGCACTGATGTGCATTCTGACAGAAGCATTGCGCTTCTGTCAGATTACAAAAAGTCGGTGTATGCGGCGCTGCAAGAGGAGATTTCTCCTCTGCAGTAAAAAAGATACGTTTGCCGAGGCTTATGAGCTGAGGGGCGATGTTCATATGCATTGGGCAAACATTTTTTATAAAAAAATAAATAAAATTCTGGCAATGATTTATTCATCCACATCGATTGATGTGAATGGAGAAATCGGGTTTTCAAGGGCATACGAGCTGAGTGGGTTTGGATGTTGGGCGGAGCTCCTATGTCCTGGCAGACGCCTTTCCCCTACTTTTTTTTTTTGCACATTTTTTGGCAGAGATTTTTTCATCCACATTGATCGATGTGAATGAAGAAATCTGTGCCGTTCATTGTTTTTTTCAGCCATGGGGCTGAACGGAAAAAAAAAATCTCATTACCTGTATGCTCAATATAAGAAGAATAGCAGAAACTCCTAATGCTGGCCATACATGTAATGATTGTGGAGACACTCAAATGCCAGGGCAGTACAAACACCCCACAAATGACCCCATTTTAGAAAGAAGACATCCCAAGGTATTCGCTGAGGGGCATATTGAGTCCATGAAAGATTTAACTTTTTGTCCCAAGTTAGCAGAAAGGGAGACTTTGTGAGAAAAAAAAAAAAAAAAATCTATTTCCCTTGCCCTGAGAAATCCCAAAGGTACTTATTGGAATTTGGGCCCCTTTGCGCACCTAGGCTGCAAAAAAGTGTCACACATGTGGTATCGCCGTACTCAGGAGAAGTAGGGCAATGTGTTTTGGGGTGTCTTTTTACATATACCCATGCTGGGTGAGAGAAATCTCTCTGTAAAATGACAACTTTGTATAAAAAAAATGGGAAAAGTCTTTTACAGAGATATTTCTCTCGCCCAGCATGGGTATATGTAAAAATACACCCCAAACCATATTGCCCTACTTCTTCCGAGTATGGCGATACCACATGTGTGACACTTTTTTGCAGCCTAGGTGCGCAAAGGGGCCCAAATTCCAATAAGTACCTTTAGGATTTCACAGGGCATTTTTTATGCATTTGGATTCCAAACTATTTCTCACGCTTTAGGTCCCCTAAAATGCCAGGGCAGTATAAATACCCAACAAGTGACCCCATTTTGGAAAGAAGACACCCCAAGGTATTTCGTGAGGGGCCTGGCGAGTTCATGTTAAAAAAAAAAATTGTCACAAGTTACACGGCACTCCACAGTCAGAGAGGAGTAATCCACACCCAGCTGACACTGCTGGCTGGGTTTGATAAAGACCTGGCCTGGAGCGTGGGGAGAAGCCACCCACCCAGCACTTTGGCTACTCCCAGTAAGAGCCAGCCCAGATCAGCTTACAGCCATACCAAAATAGCAACGTGTCAACCAGCACTAGCTGCCCCCGACACTTAAAAATACCGGCTCTTACTTCACCGAGGCCAGGAACCTCGATGACACATACAGTACAGACCAAAAGTTTGGACACACCTTCTCATTCAAAGAGTTTTCTTTATTTTCATGACTATGAAAATTGTAGATTCACACTGAAGGCATCAAAACTATGAATTAACACATTTGGAATTATATACATAACAAAAAAGTGTGAAACAACTGAAAATATGTCATATTCTAGGTTCTTCAAAGTAGCCACCTTTTGCTTTGATTACTGCTTTGCATACTCTTGGCATTCTCTTGATGAGCTTCAAGAGGTAGTCACCTGAAATGGTCTTCCAACAGTCTTGAAGGAGTTCCCAGAGATGCTTAGCACTTGTTGGCCCTTTTGCCTTTACTCTGCGGTCCAGCTAACCCCAAACCATCTTGATTGGGTTCAGGTCCGATGACTGTGGAGGCCAGGTCATCTGGCGCAGCACCCCATCACACTCCTTCATGGTCAAATAGCCCTTACACAGCCTGGAGGTGTGTTTGGGGTCATTGTCCTGTTGAAAAATAAATAATGGTCCAACTAAACGCAAACCGGATGGAATAGCATGCCGCTGCAAGATGCTGTGGTAGCCATGCTGGTTCAGTATGCCTTCAATTTTGAATAAATCCCCAACAGTGTCACCAGCAAAGCACCCCCACACCATCACACCTCCTCCTCCATGCTTCACGGTGGGAACCAGGCATGTAGAGTCCATCCGTTCACCTTTTCTGCGTCGCACAAAGACACGGTGGTTGGAACCAAAGATCTCAAATTTGGACCAAAGCACAGATTTCCACTGGTCTAATGTCCATTCCTGGTGTTCTTTAGTCCAAACAAGTCTCTTCTGCTTGTTGCCTGTCCTTAGCAGTGGTTTCCTAGCAGATATTCTACCATCAAGGCCTGATTCACACAGTCTCCTCTTAACAGTTGTTCTAGAGATGTGTCTGCTGCTAGAACTCTGTGTGGCATTGACCTGGTCTCTAATATGAGCTGCTGTTAACCTGCGATTTCTGAGGCTGGTGACTCGGATGAACTTATCCTCCGCAGCAGAGGTGACTCTTGGTCTTCCTTTCCTGGGGCGGTCCGCATGTGAGCCAGTTTCTTTGTAGCGCTTGATGGTTGTTGTGACTGCACTTGGTGGCACTTTCAAAGTTTTCCCAATTTTTCGGACTGACCGACCTTCATTTCTTAAAGTAATGATGGCCACTCGTTTTTCTTTACTTAGCTGCTTTTTTCTTGCCATAATACAAATTCTAACAGTCTATTCAGTAGGACTATCAGCTGAGTATCCACCTGACTTCTCCACAACGCAACTGATGGTCCCAAACCCATTTATAAGGCAAGAAATCCCACTTATTAAACCTGACAGGGCACACCTGTGAAGTGAAAACCATTTCAGGTGACTACCTCTTGAAGCTCATCAAGAGAATGCCAAGAGTGTGCAAAGCAGTAATCAAAGCAAAAGGTGGCTACTTTGAAGAACCTAGAATATGACATATTTTCAGTTGTTTCACACTTTTTGTTATGTATATAATTCCACATGTGTTAATTCATAGTTTTGATGCCTTCAGTGTGAATCTACAATTTTCATAGTCATGAAAATAAAGAAAACTCTTTGAATGAGAAGGTGTGTCCAAACTTTTGGTCTGTACTGTACCTTCTGTCAATGACAGACTTTTGTGCCTTCCTACAATATACATATATGGTAAAAATTCCACGGCACTCCCATAGATTGTGGTTAAAAAATGTGTTCTTTAATCACCAACGCAACGTTTCAGTCCTCTCACTCACTGGGCCATTTTTAACTTCCTCACGACCGCCGTACGCAGGATTGCGTCTTCGCGGCGGTCGTGCTCTTCTGAGTGGACGCGCCGGTGCGTCCTCTCGCGAGACGCGAGATTTCCGGGTATGCCGGCCCGCGCATGCGCATCGCGGGCCGGCAAAATTCAAAGAAGTAGTTCGTCATCAACCTGCCGGCCACGATCATTGGCTGGCAGGTTAATGATTTTCAAAAAATCCAATCAGCAGCCATTTAACCCCACATATTAGTAAATATGATGGGGATATATGGCTGCTGTGCTCCTCTGCTCCTTCTTTTGGTCGGTTGGTTCCAGGAGAGGAGCAGAGGAGCACATCATCACTGTGAGTACCCACTACAGTACACTTAGCCCCCAGATCACCTCCCAGCACCCAATTAACCCTTTGATCACCCCTTCTTGCCCCTGTCAATCACTAGTGAAAAGGAAAAAAAGTGATCAGTGCAAACTGTCACTTTTTTTTTTTTCACTGGTATTGACCGTTAGGTTTTAGGTATAGTTTAGGTCCCTTGGTTAGGTAGTTAGCGATCAGTTAGCGCCCAGCCCACCGCACCGCAGTCCGTTATTCGCTGATTAGCGTATCGCTAATCAGCATTTGTACTTTTATAGTATCTGAAAGTGATCAAAACTGATCACGGTCAGATCTATAATAGTACTAGTGTCACTTTAGTTCGCCCTCCACCCAAAACGCAGTGTTTGCCCGATCAGGCCTGATCGGTCGCCCACACGTGCGTTCGCCCACACCCGCCCCACCGCAGTGACAAAAAATTTTTTTTTTTTGATCACTGCACATTCACTTTACACGCACTGCGGCGATAAAAAAATCAGTTTTGATATTTTTTATCAACCGCAGCGGCCTCCGGTACTTCGCTAGCCTCCCCTTTGTAAGACAGGCTTGCTTTTTTTTCTTGGGTAGTCTCAGGGAATACCCCTAAATTTAGTTGCCCACATGTCTAACAGGGGGTATTCCTCTGAAGAGGCCTACAGGCTTCTGACCCAGTCGGATGAGGAGTGGGAACCCTCATCTGATGAATCCAGCGGGTCAGAATACGAACCTGTAGAAAGCAGTGGCTCTCTGACCCAAAGTTCGGACGAGGAGGTTGAGGTCCCTGATAGCAGCAGGCGTACCCGGCCCCGTGTCGCTAGACCGCAGGTTGCGCAGGATCCGCTTCAAGAGCAGCAGAGTGGGGCTGGTGCTGTCGGATTACGTGGTGAGGCATACACCAGCAGCCCAGCCCTTCCTGGACCTAGTACCAGCACTGCCGTACAACCTGGTGAAGTAGCGAGCACCAGAAGGGCAGTTGAAGCTGGTACGGTGGCACGTGCAGTAGTGACCCCGTCGCAGCCACCGCAAAGACGTGCCCGTAGAGCCCCTAGAATCCCAGAGGTGCTGGCAAACCCTGATTGGCAGTCCCCAACTTCAGCCGCACCCGTAGTTTTCCCTTTCACTGCCCAGTCTGGAGTTCGGGTTGAGACAGCTCAGATCGGTTCGGCCCTGGGATTTTTTGAGCTGTTCTTGACTGCGGAGCTTTTAGACTTAGTTGTGGCCGAAACAAACAGATATGCCACACAATTTATAACCGCTAACCCGGGAAGCTCTTATGCCCAGCCTTTCCGGTGGAAACCAGTCCAAGTTTCCGAAATTAAAACTTTTCTGGGCCTCCTCCTCAACATGGGCCTGACAAAAAAGCATGAATTGCGGTCATATTGGTCCACGAACCCAATTCATCACATGCCCATGTTCTCTGCTGCTATGTCCAGGACACGATTTGAGACCATCCTGCGTTTCCTGCACTTTAGTGATAACAGCACCTCCCGTCCCAGGGGCCACCCTGCTTTTGACCGGCTCCACAAAATTCGGCCCCTCATAGACCATTTCAACCTGAAATTTGCAGATATTTATACCCCAGAGCAAAACATCTGCGTAGACGAGTCCCTTATACATTTTACCGGGCGCCTTGGCTTCAAACAATACATCCCAAGCAAGCGCGCCCGGTATGGGGTCAAATTGTATAAGCTCTGTGAAAGGGCCACAGGCTATACCCACAAATTTCGGGTCTATGAGGGAAAAGATCAGACCCTGGAGCCGGTCGGTTGCCCTGACTACCTGGGGAGCAGTGGGAAGACAGTTTGGGACTTGGTGTCACCCTTATTCGGCAAGGGGTACCATCTTTATGTGGACAATTTCTACACAAGTGTGGCCCTCTTTAGGCATTTGTTTCTAGAACGGATTGGCGCCTGTGGTACCGCGCGAACTAGTCGCGCGGGCTTCCCCCAACGGCTCGTTAGCACCCGTCTTGCAAGGGGGCAGAGGGCCGCACTGTGTAACGAAGAACTGCTCGCGGTGAAATGGAGAGACAAGCGTGACGTTTACATGCTCTCCTCCATTCACGCAGACACGACAATACAAATTGAGCGAGCAACCCGTGTCATTGAAAAGCCCCTCTCAGTCCACGACTATAACCTCCACATGGGAGGGGTCGACTTCAATGACCAGATGTTGTCTCCGTATTTAGTTTCCCGACGCACCAGATGCTGGTATAAGAAGGTGTCTGTATATTTAATTCAATTGGCTCTGTACAATAGTTTTGTTCTCTACAGTAAGGCTGGGAGAACTGGATCCTTCCTCAAATTTCAGGAAGAGATCATCGCGAACCTCCTGTATCCAGGAGGTTCCGTGGCCCCATCCACCAGTGTAGTTAGCCGTCTACACGAGCGACACTTCCCCAGTGTCGTTGCTGGTACCTCAAACCGACCGCCACCCCGAAAAAAATGTCGTGTCTGTAGCAGGAGTGGAATAAGGCGTGACACCCGCTATTTCTGTCCTGACTGTCCGGACCACCCTGCCCTGTGCTTTGGAGAGTGTTTCCGGAAGTACCACTCACAGGTACACTATTAGCATAGGGATCATCTCACCAGGATAGGCACACAGGGCTATTAGGGCCCATTCACTCACAGCTGCTGCAAACGTCTCCTTTCACATGGGACAAAGTGCATAACGCACTTCGCCACATCTTTGGGCGATTTGCGCTTTGCACATTGTCCCATGGGGAAGGAGAGGTTTGTTCTATAAAGGTAAAAAAACAAAAAAAAAAAAACAGGTAAGCAAACAGGTTAATGTTTAGTTCCAAAAGTTAAAGTTACATGTTCTGTTCCAAAGTTAATAAAATTATTGCGTTGTGGCCTGGTTTTTTCTTTTTTCTTTTTTTTTGTTTTTTTACCTTCCAGGTGGACCAACCGATCGACCAGCTGCAGCACCGATGTGCATTCTGACAGAAGCATTGCGCTGCTGTCAGATTAAACGCAAGTCGGTGTATGCGGCGCTGCAAGACGGGATTTTCTCCTCTGCAGTGACAGATACGTTTGCCGAGGCATACGAGCTGAGGAGGAGGCGGCGTTCCTATGCTTTGGCAAGCACTTTGTATATATATATATATTTGTGGTCGTGGCCACCAGGTACGTACCTGACCCTACCTAGGGAACCTAACCCTAAGCGGTCAGAGTTGTGCCGCAACCGCGTCGTGGAGGGACGCCTGAAAGAGGGCAAGAGACATACTGATAGGCAAAGTACTTTATTGCGACGTAATTACAAAGCCAGGTTCTGAAAAGCTGTTGACATTTCGGTATCGGGGTGAGGTATGTAACGGGTGAAACATGCCGAGTGCCAACGCCCTAATTTCTGAATTACGTGTGCTGGTACCTGATTCTTGGATGCTGCAGACGCAGCGCCTATGCGGAACGAATGTCCTGAAATAGCGGAGGGGTCACCACCCAGGCTGGCCACCAGTGACCTGACGTGGGACACAAACTGATGGGTGGTGAGTGGAACCACCCCGAAGGGTAACAGTGGACTATTAGGCCCAGACCCCGACAAGGCGGACCGTAGCTGACGGAGCACTGTGACGGGGCACCATTGGTGTGAAGTGGGATAGAAGGACACAGGGACAGGGGGGCCCACCTGGGAGGTCTTAGACGTCCTGAGCAGTAACGTGAACCCCTCGGTGTTCTGGACCAGCTGGCTGACCGTGAGGAACTTGCTACTGCCAGAAGAACAAGTGAACTCCCCAGGCCTCAGAAAGCCGTAAAAGGCTAAATAGATGGCAGATTTGAGTACCAAGCTGGGCAAAACCCCGAAAGGATTACTGTCCAGGACGTCGGATAGATTGCGGAAAAGGGGCCCGGTGACCGCTTGCCTACGGCCTCGGCCTTGAGGTCCGCATTTGCTTAAGCCCTTGAGTGCTGCTTTAACAGCATGCATGGCGAAAACTGATGGTTGTTCGGGATGACTGACGGAGAGGAAATGTTGTACACCCGCTAGGTACGACCTCACTGTACTGTGGGAGAGCTTGTGCACTGAGTGGCAGTAGCCAATAAACGCCAGGACGTGATCTGGAAAACTGGATTCCCCCTGAGGACATTCCCCTTGGAACCTGCAGAACATCTTCCACCCGGTGTGGTATGCTCGGGTCGTGTTGGGCGAGAGAGAATTGTGAATCAGAGCGTGGGCCGTCTCAAGGTGGTCGGTTATGTTAACATTAAGGACTCGTGAGGAGGAACGGTGGCGCCTGTCGCATCTGCCTCTGGCATGATCTGAAAGAAACGGTAAAAGTTAGCGCTGGATAAGGCGTCGGCAGCCAAGTTTCGCTCACCTGGTACATGCGCGCTATGGACGTGGAAATGGTGGTGTAGGGACAGCTGTACTAACCGCCTAAGGAAACCCATGACGTGGCTTGACTTTGATGATCCACTGTTTATGATGTCTACCACGGCTGCGTTGTCCGTCACAAACAGAACGGACTGGTTCGCCCAGAGACTGCCCCATATGTGAGCAGCTACCACAATGGGGTACAGCTCGAACAGTGCCGAGGAGTGGAGGAACCCTGGGATTAGTACCTGCCTCGGCAGGCCATCTGTCTGCAACCCAGTGAGTGGCAAATACAGCGGCAAACCCTGTGCCGGCTGCCGCGTCCGAAAAGACTAAGGGGGACTGGCACGACAGCTTGGGGACGAATAGGGACACCCCGTTCCACTGGTCCAGGAAATGGTCCCACATACGGAGATCCGCTAAGGCCTGGCTGTCCAGACGCACTGGGCTGTCCTGTTCTGGGGCGGTGCTTAGGAGCGCCAGCAGGCGGGATATGAACATTCTGCCTTGCGGAATGATACGCATAGCAAAATTTAGCATACCCAGTAGCGACTGAAGGTCAGTCTTAGTGACCACCGATGTGGCTGAAAACCTGTGGATCACTTCTCGGACTCTCGTTAGCTTGTCCGTGGGTAACCTGGCTAACATGCGTTGGGAGTCCAACTCGATGCCCAAAAAGGTGATCACGGTGGACGGGCCCTCTACTTTCTTGGAAGAAACTGGTACCCCCAACTGGGAAAAACACCTTAGTAGCTTCCCCAGCCCCAGAGGAGCAGCCCCTGGCCTTTCAATCAGTAGGAAGTCGTCTAGGTAATGGATGACGAATTCACAGCGCACCTTGTGTACCAGAACCCAGTGGAGGGCTTGGGCCAGCTGATCGAAGAGCCAGGGGCTGCTCTTGGAACCGAAGGTGAGTTTTGTGGCAAAGTAATACAGGCCTCTCCACCTGATACCGTGCCATTGCCAGAGTGCTGGCATAATGGGGAGCAATTTGAAAGCGTCCGATATATCTGCTTTGGACAATGCGGACCCGGGACCTGTCTGCATGATGATGGCGATGGCCTGGTCTATGGAAGAATACCTCATACCAACTTCTTCCGAAGGAATGAGGGAGTTGAGGCTGGGAACCTGTGAGCCATGTGGGGCAGACAAGTCAATGATGAGTCTCTCCTTCTTACTGAACTTGCCTGTGACGACTCCTACGGGACTGACTCTCCACCGTTGAAATGGGGGTACTTCGAAAGGACCGATTAAGAACCCTTTGACTAACTCGGATTCTATGAGTGTGTCTACTGAGCCAGGATTCCTTTCGGCTGACTGAAGGTTCCTACACTCATGTGTGACCTCTGGGGTCGTGATTAACCCCGTGTGGAAACCTTCATGGAACCCTGACACCAGGAACTGCACGAACCCTGGGTTGTGATGACCTTGCAACATTACTTGTAGACGACTAGTATTGACCACGCTCATATAATTCTTCACCGATTTTAATGAGCAAGCTACTCGGGGGTGAGCCCTGAAGCAGTTGGTACAGATATGCAACAAGCGGCACTGCCCGAAATTACAAGACGCGTAATTAAAATTGTTGCATATCTGGGCCCTACCTAACTGGACAATGGGTCGTCCTAGTTTGTCTACTGAATTGGGGGGCCTGAAGATGTCGAGTGGTCCCGCTGAAGAGCCGGAGGGGTATGATGTCGTGCCGACTGCCGACTTATGGCACCACTCTACTGAGTGGAAGATAGACTGACAGGCCGAACAGGAGGGAGCCTTCAGGCCTGCAAAGTGTCTGCAGAACAACTCTGTGTCCAAGACGGACCAGTCTGTGACATGTTGAAACTGGGACAGGGCTGCAGCCGCTTTGGCTGAGAACGAACAGTGGTAATCATAGAACGCGTTCCCACCATACCTATGTCCCAACTCTGTGACCCTAAAGAGGTACAGGTCTAGCTCCTCCCTCCTGTCCGGCCTGGCAGTACAGATGACGTCCCTGAAAAGGCTGAAAGCCATGACGAACTCTGGAATGTTCAATTTGCGATTGAGCCGGTGGTCGCGGCTTCTCAGCACCACCGAGACTTCCCCGCAGGCTATGACCTTGTTGTCGGAAAGGTCCCTGGAGGCTATTAGTAGCGAAGCGAGATTGATGTCCCTACCCTCTAGGATGTCCTTTCTGATGTTGATGGGGACAAAGTGAGACGGAGTCACGTTGGGGACTGGCTGGGCAGTGCGAATGTCTGCTGCAGCAGAGGTGGAGGCGACCGGAGGCTCGGGTAAAGAAACCGACACTGCCGAGTTGTGAGCCTCGACTGACTCGAGTCTAGCCTGTATGGACGTGACGGCCGAAGTCAAATTGTTCAGCATGAGGTGTAATTGGGCCAGCGATGCTTGTATCGTGGCTGCGGGGGGATCACCGCCGCTGGGCACCAAGGAGTCTTTCCATAACCGGTATAGCTCCGCTTTTCTGGCAGACGCCGGGAAAGGAACACCCCGTCTCGTCAGCTCCGCCATCAGCTTGGGGATAGTCCAAGCACGCAGGGATAACGTGCTGCCCCCTTCGGACGTCCCTGCAGCATTCTCATCCACTGATGCTTCCATGATATCAGACGCGTGCGACATCACAGCTGTGGCGACAATAACGCAAGGTGACCGGCTACCCTGGGCGACCACCAATGTCCGTGAAGCTGTTTGACAACGTAGTAGAAAAGGTGCACTGTCCCTGTGAAGCACACACACTAACCCCCGACAGCCGTGAAAGAGTGGCCAGGAACCGCCACCTGAAAGTGCACGCCAGGACCTGACTTACTTACCAACTGAGGAACACTGCGTTCTGAACCCCACGGATGTTTTTAAATGGAAAAGGAAACCTGGACGTAAAACAGTGCATGAGACCACTCCCTTGCTAGCGATCAATACCTCCCGTCCACTGACGTGAACCCCCACTACCTTGTTCGTGATAAACTCGGGTGAATCCTAGACTAGCTTCTCTTGTGTGTATATTTAATTTTTTATTTTCTCTCCTTTCTCTGACCTGGGAAACAAGCAGCACAAAGAAACCAATCAATACACGAGGTACAACTGATGGAGCGCGAGCTGTGGGCAGTGGATTTGATCAACGGATGGGGATGGCATTGATTGACGTTTTTCCGCCCCCCCGACTCTGTCTGTCGTATGTGGTGGACCCCTACCTACCTAAGCAGCACGGCGGCCCGTGCCAGACTTTAAGTGTGAGCGAGGCGCTGGCCATTGCATCCCCCACCGTGTTCCACTGCGCCGCGTGGGGAGCGCGGAGCTCCCTGACACCGAGGACCAAGCGGGGGGATACTTGTGAGCAACAGCTCACGCCTCACACTACACGACTTTTGTGCCACGTGGAGAGTTGACGCGTGTCCCTGGCAGGGTGCGCAGTGCAGGGGCGCCCTCCGTTCGAGGGCTGGCCCGCCCGCCGGCTGGGCACACCTGCCGCGTGGGGAGCTGCGCAGCCCTCAGGCCTGAACCGGCGCAGGGAGGACCCCCAGTGGTGAGGGCCTATCCCTGCCGATAATGAAAATGCCGCGTGGGGGGCCTCACCGGTCCCTGGCGGAGCGCCCAGTGCGAGGGTGCCCTCCTGCCGTCTGTGGGCCGACCCTCCGCCGGCTGAGCGCGTCCACCGCGTGGGGAACCGGCTTAGCCCCCTGGCATAACTGGAACAGGGGGGAGCTGAACATGGCACCGCCTTCCCCCCTATTCCCCTTAACATCGTGCCACGTGGGAGGCCCACCGCTCCCTGGTGGAGTGCCCAGTGCGGTGGTGCCCCCTGATTCCGGAGGGCCGACCCACCGTCGGCTGGGCAAATCCACCGCGTGGGGACACGGTGGTGCCCCCTGGCTTGGACAGAGACGGGGGGGGGCGTGTGTACATTGCCCCACCCCGATTGTGGCAAGGAGGGTCACATGGAGCCTCCCCGATCCCCGGCACAGTGCAGGTGGCAGGGGCGCCTCCCCTCAACTGGGGGGCCGGCCCGCCGCTGGAGGCCACGCCCACCACGTGGGGGAGCGGGGCAGCGCCGGCAGACATGGAGCGTGGGACGCGCCTGTGAAGGTGAGCTGAACCGGCGGAGGAGGGGAGCGCGGTCTGCTGTTGGGCTCCACCACCTCCATGGCACGAGCGTGAGCGGGAAGGGGGGACGAAGTGTTCCGGAGCGCGGGGCCCGCTTACCAACAGGGCCGACCGCACTACCGGACGTCTACTTACCTGGCCTGTTCGGCAGGACTGTCAGGTACAACGCACGCTCCGGAACACTGAGAACTTCGTACGTCGTACACATGTGGGAGGGTGCCGGCGGCTGATGTAGGCAGCCAAGCCCCTCCCACAAATACAGGCCAATGAATCGGCCTTACACATATATAAAAAAAAAAATCCCGGCAATGATTTATTCATCCACATCGATTGATGCGAATGGAGAAATCTGGTTTGCCAGGGCATACAAGCTAAGTGGGTATGGATGTAGGGCGGAGCTCCTATGTCCTGGCAGACGCCTTTCCCCTCCATTTTTTTTTTTTGGCAGAGATTTTTTCATCCACATTGATCGATGCGAATGAAGAAATCTGTGCCGTTCATTTTTTTCTTTCAGCCCAGAGGCTGAACGGAAAAAAAAATCTCATTACCTGTATGCTCAATATAAGGAGGATAGCAGAAACTCCTAATGCTGGCCATACATGTAATGATTGCGGAGACCCTCAAATGCCAGGGCAGTACAAACACCCCACAACTGACCCCATTTTGTAAAGAAGACACCCCAAGGTATTTGCTGAGGGGCATATTGAGTCCATGAAAGATTGAAATTTTTGTCCTAAGTTAGCGGAAAGTGAGACTTTGTGAGAAAAAACAAAAAAAAATCAATTTCCGCTAACTTATGCGAAAAAAATAATAATTCTATGAACTTGCCAGGCCCCTCATTGGATACCTTGGGGTGTCTTCTTTCCAAAGTGGGGTCACATGTGGGGTATTTATACTGCCCTGGCTTTTTAGGGGCCCTAAAGCGTGAGAAGAAGTCTGGGATCCAAAGGTCTAAAAATGCCCTCCTAAAAGGAATTTGGGCACCTTTGCGCATCTAGGCTGCAAAAAAGTGTGACACATCTGGTATCGCCGTACTCAGAAGAAGTTGGGGAATGTGTTTTGGGGTGTCATTTTAGATATACCCATGCTGGGTGAGATAAATATCTTGGTCAAATGCCAACTTTGTATAAAAAAATGGGAAAAGTTGTCTTTTGCCAACATATTTCTCTCACCCAGCATGGGTATATGTAAAATGGCACCCCAAAACACATTCCCCAACTTCTCCTGAGTACGGCGATACCAGATGTGTGACACTTTTTTGATGCCAAGGTGGGCAAAGGGGCACATATTCCAAAGTGCACCTTTCGGATTTTGCAGGCCATTTTTTACACATTTTGATTGCAAAGTACTTCTCACACATATGGGCCCCTAAATTGCCAGGGCAGTATAACTACCCCACAAGTGACCCCATTTTGGAAAGAAGACACCCCAAGGTATTCTGTGAGGGGCATGGTGAGTTCCTAGAATTTTTTTTTTTTTGTCGCAAGTTAGTGGAATATGAGACTTTGTAAGAAAAAGAAAAAAAAAATCATCATCATTTTCCGCTAACTTGTGACAAAAAAAAAATAATTCTAGGAACTCGCAGTGCCCCTCACGGAATACCTTAGGGTGTCTTCTTTCCAAAATGGGGTCACTTGTGGCGTAGTTATACTGCCCTGGCAATTTAGGGGCCCATATGTGTGAGAAGTACTTTGCAATCAAAATCTGTAAAAAATGACCGGTGAAATCCGAAAGGTGCACTTTGGAATATGCGCCCCTTTGCCCACCTAGGCTGCAATAAAGTGTCACACATGTGGTATCGCCGTACTCAGGAGAAGTTGGGGAATGTGTTTTGGGGTGTCATTTTACATATACCCATGCTGGGTGAGAAAAATATCTTGGTCAAATGCCAACTTTGTATAAAAAAATGGGAAAAGTTGTCTTTTGCCAAGATATTTCTCTCACCCAGCATGGGTATATGTAAAATGACACCCCAAAACACATTCCCCAACTTCTCCTGAGTACGGCGATACCACATGTGTGACACTTTTTTGCTGCCAAGGTGGGCAAAGGGGCGCATGTTCCAAAGTGCACCTTTAGGATTTCACCGGTCATTTCTTACACATTTTGATTGCAAAGTTCTTCTCACACATTTGGGCCCCTAAATTGCCAGGGCAGTATAACTACCCCACAAGTGACCCCATTTTGGAAAGAAGACACCCCAAGGTATTCTGTGAGGGGCATGGTGAGTTCCTAGAATTTTTTATTTTTTGTCGCAAGTTAGTGCAATATGAGACTTTGTAAGAAAAAAATAAAATAAAAAAATCATCATCATTTTCCGCTAACTTGTGACAAAAAATAAAAAGTTCTATGAACTCACTATGCCCATCAGCGAATACCTTAGGGTGTCTACTTTCCGAAATGGGGTCATTTGTGGGGGTTTTCTACTGTCTGGGCATTGTGAAACCTCAGGAAACATGACAGGTGCTCAGAAAATCAGAGCCGTTTCAAAAAGCGGAAATTCACATTTTTGTACCATAGTTTGTAAATGCTATAACTTTTACCCAAACCATTTTTTTTTTGCCCAAACATTTTTTTTTATCAAAGACATGTAGAACTATAAATTTAGCGAAAAATTTATATATGGATGTCGTTTTTTTTGCAAAATTTCACAGCTGAAAGTGAAAAATGTCATTTTTTTGCAAAAAAACGTTACATTTTGATTAATAACAAAAAAAGTAAAAATGTCAGCAGCAATAAAATACCACCAAATGAAAGCTCTATTAGTGAGAAGAAAAGGAGGTAAAATTCATTTGGGTGGTAAGTTGCATGACCGAGCGATAAACGGTGAAAGGAGTGTAGTGCCGAAGTGTAAAAAGTGGCCTGGTCATGAAGGGGGTTTCACCTAGCGGGGCTGAAGTGGTTAAAGCAGTGTCACTGCTTGAAAAAAGTCCCAGTGAGAGGACTGAAATGTTGCGTTGGTGATTAAAGAACACATTTTTTAACCACAACCTATGGGAATGCCGTGGAATTTTTACCATATATCTATTTTGGATGAAGTATTGTCTCCATAGCCGCTGGCACACCACATACTTTTGCTCTCCGGTGCCGCTTTCATTTTGTTGATATATATATGAATGTGCTCTTATCTATCCAGCAATGTCATTACACCTCTCAGTATGCTCACCATTTATATAATGACAGAAATATAGGGTTTAATACCAAATTAGGGTGATTATAGGCATTTTGTTAAAGGAGCATCATATAGTACATGACAATCACTTTCTTCCAAAGCTAAAACCAGCCCTGTACTGTACCTCACATGGATCCCCATTTATTTCCCCAAATGCTCAAAGGATGTGTGTGTCCTTTCTGCTGCAGCTTTCTGCCTATCACAACTCAGGAGGCGTGTCCTTTCTGCTGCAGTTTTCTCCCTGTAAATGTCACAGCTTCTAGCAGTAGATACGGCTGGTGGCAGTTGGGGGATGGAACTGAGTATTAGTAATGAGCGGCAGGAGCAATATAAAAATTTGCGATATTTCATGAATATTTTGTAGAATATTCGTCATATATTCGTGAATTTGAGAATTCGTGATTATCTTCTTTATTGCGAAAATCGTCAATGTGTTATTCGCGTAATGGGCGCGCAATGCAGGCGTGGGTCACTTTTGCTCCATTTTTCAAGCTACTAGAAGTTTCCTGAGACTGGAGAAAATAGGTTGGCACGGCAGAACATAAAAAATTGCTTTATATGCTGATAGAGTGCTCCGATATATTCACGATTGTGCTAATCGGCACTAATGATGCGAATATTTTGGTGCAATACGTGAAACTTCACATTTTAGCAGGTCTAACTACCTATTACTGATTGGTGCACTATGTATTGTTGTGACATCACAGCACTACAGTATGTCTGTAGCATGTATGTATGGACAGCTACACTATATCACTATCTAACCTACACTGACTATCTCCCTCTGTATTATATATATATAAGCTATCTAACTATCTATCTAAGGGTACTTTCACACTAGCGTTTTTCTTTTCCAGCATAGAGTTCCATCACAGGAGCTCTATACTGGAAAAGAACTGATGGGGTATATCCCCATGCATTCTGAATGGAGAGTAATCCGTTCAGGATGCATCAGGATGTCTTCAGTTCAGTCATTTTGACTGATCAGGCAAAAGATAAAACCGCAGCACGCTACGGTTTTATCTCCGGCGAAAAAAACTGAAGACTTGCCTGAATGCCGTTTTTCCCCATAGAAATGTATTAATGCATTCAAAATACCGGAATGCGCAGACCGGTAAAAATGTGAAAAAAGATACAAGACGGATCCGTCTGTCCGCATGACAAGCAGAGAGACAATTGCGTTCTTGCAATGCATTTGTGAGATGGATCCGCATCCGGATGCGTCTCACAAATGCTTTCAGTCACATAGAGATCGGCTTGACGGAACTGCTTGCCGGATCACGCTGCCGCAAGTGTGAAAATAGCCTAATGTAATAGATGGAAAGCACAGAGAACAAGAATGTCACTGCTGTCTCTCTCAGAACTTTAAAAAACTGTAGAAAATGGCTGCTGGGGAGGTTCTTATATAGTAAGGGGTAGGCAGCTTTCCTATTGGTTGCTAAGCTCAGACAAAGACATTGCAGCCTTCTCATTGGCCCACAAGCAAGAAGCAGGGAGGGATCATGGGTTCAGATGGAAAAAAATCTAGAATATTCGGAAATACGAATATACGTATCACTATATTCTAAATATTTGCGAATTCTTGAAGTGCCGATATTCACGATTAATGTTCTCGATTCGAATATTCGCACCCAACACTACTAAATATGCGCAACCACCTCAGTCGGGGACATGCACATTTCTAAACAGCTTAAACACCAGAGAGCACCATTATAATGAATTAAAGATAATATCTCTCAACTGGAGCATTTTTGTAACAGAAAGTGAATTGCAAAAGTAACTAGTTTTCATGCTAAATTATATTAAAAAAAACATTTAACTGTTGTGCAATGCCTGTATGCCCTATTACATTTTCCACATTACATTTTTCTATGCCACCTTTAGACAGATTGTATCATAGATTTGGTAGTTAATGTTTCTTTAGAAGGGTTATCCGTCTAGCTCCCTCATGGTTGCTGGGTCCCCACTGATCTCTACTTCCTATTAATTTTTGACATACTGGAAATGAGCTCTTGGCCAATCACTGTCTGAGGTGGTTTACTACTGTGGCCAGTAATTGGCTGAGTGGTCATTTCCTGTGTGCCAACAGGGACCCGGAAGTAGAGACCAGCAGCGACCTTGAAAGCATCAGAACAGGAGCTACATTTTTTTTTTTCATTTAGTCTTTATTAAAAAATATGGAGCCCTTTTTTGTGTACAGAGCTGAGATGCTTTAGCAGCCTGTGGATTTTCTGTCATTTGGGGAACAGACGGACTCCTTATCTCATTATAGCTCAATCCTTATCTTACTGATACAAATGTGTCTTAAATAAGTGTTTATGACCTCTTAGTAGTTTAGAGATAAGGGTAATTAGATGACCAGCAGAAACTGAAAGTACCATTCACACAGTTAGAAAAACAGTTAAAGGGGTTGTCTCACTGCAGTAAGTGGCATTTATCATGTAGAGAAAGTAATACAAGCCACGACCCCCACTGATGGATTGCAGGGTGGTCTGTAACCATGGAAACGAGCAGTGTATAATGTGATGGAAAAATGAATTCAGCCTTGTATTACCTTTCTCTACATGATAAATGCCACTTATTGAAGTGAGACAACCCCTTTAACCCTTTGCGACAGACTGGCTCAATATTTCTACTAAAGGCCAATTGAAAATATGATTTTTAGCCTAAAATGAGTAAAATGCAATTGTAAACAAAAATTGTCTCAGAAGGTGTACATAGCCTTTAAAGGTTAGCAAAACTTCCTTTTTAGTGCTAGGCGAGCATGCTTGGCCGAATATCGCGTGTGCTCAAGTCAGTGTATTTAAATCTAATTTAGCCTCTATTTCTGGCGGGACTCGAACTCACAACTTTCTACACAGTTTAAAAAAATATTTATATATGAGAATTCTGCTGTATGGGAATACTTACTGTATAAGTCTCATTTATTTTATTTTATTATTTTTAGCAGCTGACCATGCAGCTGTATAGTGTAGTGGTTAACATTCTGGGCTGTAATGTAGAAGGTTGCAAGTTCAAATCCCATCAGAAGCTTTTCAGAAGTAGAGGCTAAATTTAATCTAAATATATATATATATATACGTTTTTAGCCATAATATATTTACATATATATTATATATATTTAGAATATATAATACATTATAATATATGTAAATATATTAGGGCTAAAAGATCAGTAGTAGTTTCTCACAGATTATGCATTCATATAAACGGTAGTTACCACGAAGCGTGAGGAAATTCGGCTTCAATGCTAATCGAATTTTTCCTGAAATTTAGATCGAATTCCACTTCATCAATTTTATTCACTCATCTCTAGAAATAATACTGACCTCAGAACTCACTGGTTATACAGGGATGACTGGTGCTCAACTCTCCCCAGGCACAAGCAATATGCTGTAGATTACTTCTGCATGGTTGGACTTTCTTCTTCTTGTCAAAATAGTTAAAAAGTAGAAATTACTGGTGGTAATCCTTTAGTTGACCTTCTTGGAAAGTGTATGCACTCTGTGGACCACAGACCAAATGAGATGTGTTTTCCTAAAATGTATACTTTGTGTTGCTGATCATATTGGTATGCCATGCTATGACTTCTTTGTTTGCAGTATATATGTATAGTATATCTTCATATATTAATGTTGTTGCTGCTATCTCAGAATATTAATGAGGGCTTTTAAGATTCCCATGTATAAAGTCTAACTTAAAAATTAAATCTGAGATTCCCCAAGCACTAGGAGAGGTCATATTCCTTTACTAATTGAGACAAAACTGAATTTTCAATGGCTGTCAGCGTTCATTGGCACAATTCTTAGTGTTAAACCATGTGGATCATTTCAGAACATCAGGAGCCACTGTGCAGTCATCAAGATGAATGACATCTGAAGAGAGGCTCACGGGAGTTTGCCTTCTAAAGAAATTAACCCATGTTGTTGTAGATGGCCTGGTAATAGTTCTCCAAAATGACATAACATTAAAGAATGTTAACTTGGAAAAGTAATGATTTGTTCTTTCTCCAGGGAGCGAGTTATAGATTAGAGATCTTCATTAGTTGCTTATGTCTACACAGAATGAATGGTGCTGGTATCCATTTTCAGTACCATATGTTGACAGATTAGCATATCTCTCAACTGTCTTGCTTTTGTCCCTCTTTTCTTCAAATAAGGACTTTTTATTTAAGTCTCACGTTTTTATGTGTCTTAGTAAATGTCTTTCCTGCCTTGCAAAATTAGCTATAATGACATGCAGACTGGACTATTTTATGAGGTTTAGCGCTTTGTAGTGTGTGCTATTCAGATGGTTGTTATGGTAATTTTTATTCAAACGTTTGCAAAGTTACTGTATTTCTTTGTGAAGACAGGCAAAAAACACATCTGTTTCCAAAATGAAAATAAGACCACTGAAAATTTTGAAAAGGAATAGTGTTGGTCGAGCAGCAAAGTGCTCGTTTCTCGAGTAGAACACTTCCAAATGTTCGGGTGCTCTACAGATCACCTGAGCACAATGGAAGTTAATGGGAGAACCTGAGAATTAAACCAGGCACCTGCTCTGAAGAGGGGAGAGTGTCGGGACTGTAGTTCGGCTTAGGAGACCCTGCTCTGACTCCATATATAGCTATGTCCATATATGGAATTAGTGCTTGGGGACACCCAGTGTATTTAAATCTACCGTATTTTTCGCCACATAAGAAAAATTCCCCCCCCCTGTCTCTTATGGGGCAAATATTAATGAAGCGCTTCCATTATGGAAGTGCTTCATTAGTACCGGAGGACTGGGAAGCGGTGAAGGCTCTGTACTCACCGCTTCCTGGTCCTCGGCTATTGGCTGTGCAGGGCTGCACACAGCGTGAGGGAGCTCTTGGACCTCATTTTGTGATACACAGCTGACAGCAGGATGAAGAGGCCCGCGTTGGTGAGAAGCGGTGGCGTCCAGGAGCATGAGAGGCAAGTGAGTTTTTGGGGGTTTTTTTGCACTGGGGGCTGACATATGTAGTATTTGATATATGGGGCTGATGACTGACATATAGGGGCTGATGGCTGACATATGGGGGCTGATGGCTGATATATAGGGGCTGCTGGCTGACATATGGGGGCTGATGGCTGACATATAGGGCTGATGGCTAAATATATGGGCTGATGGCTGAATATATGGGGCTGATGGCTGACATATACGGGATAATGGCTGACCTATGGGGGCTGATGGTAGGTAGGGGGTATGTCCATGTGCTGAAACATCTCAATTGGCTGTCCTGTACCCCCTAATGGATGTGTCATGGGTCAAAGTTCTTCACAATGTTCTTTGCCATATGTTCACCCGTTCGGTGAATCGAGAATGAGCAAAGATTGCCGCGAAACGACTGCCAGGCGAACCGCAAGGCCATCTTTACTGAAGAGGTGTCCGATACAGGGTTACCAGAAACACGTCGAGCAGGGCTGGGCATGATTAGTTAGCCTTTCTATTTTTTACTTGTGGCAAAGGGCTCTCTGTGTGATCATTTTGACTGTTGAGTACAAGGACAGCAGGGTGGTTTATGCCTGGTATCACAGAGGGACCCTTGAGATATTTAGCATTGGAGAGTGATTGGCTTTTTAGAGCTCACCTGGGTCACTATTGATGTTTAATGGTGCCATTGCTGGGACTATAGATAAAATGTTTTTTATAAACGTAATAGCCCAGCATGTTACACTGCCACTTTCACTGTGGTTATTTTTCCCCTAACTATGGATATCCATAAACAGTGTCAAGAGAAATGTATCTGGGTCATCTGCCTCATCGCCCTGTAGCTCCTCCGGCTGCTCCTGCTCCACCTCTCCTGTCATCTGTGTAGAAAAACCACCTATTTCTCTACGCATTGCTTGTGTTTGAATGTCCTCCTCCTCCTCTAGTTCAGTCCCCGATGTAGTGGCCACGTCTCCTGTTCCCTGGCCAGCCAAATTTAGCAGCATCTGTTTTAGGACATGAATTAGTAAAATTACATTGTTCATCCCGTAGTCCTGGTGACGGACAAATAAAGTGGCCTCCTCAAAGGGCCCGAGCAAACGGCAGGTGTCACACATGAGCTGCCACTGGCTAACATCGAAGTTACACAGAGGAGTATCTCTGCCCACCTGTATCATTAAGAAATCGTTTATGGCCTTTCTCTGTTCATATAGTCGGTTGGACATATGGAGGGTGGAATTCAACGGGTTAAAAATTTGCATATCAGCCTATGTTGGGGGACGTCGCTCTACCTCTGCAGCTCAAGGAGGGTGTGCTTTGCAATGTACGAGTAGCTGAAGTGCATGCAAAGTTTCCTGGCCATTTTTAGGATGTCTTGCAGATGAGTGTAAGACTTCAGGAACAGCTTGACAACCAGATTGAACATGTGTGCCATGCAGGGCGCATGGCTCAACCCTCCTTGACGCGGCGCCAACACCATATTCTTCCTATTGTCGTATGCTGGTGGAGCACTATGAATTGTCCCAGCAGTGGAGGCTGAGGATGCGGTTAATGATGAGGAGGCAGAGGCAGACATTGTCGCAGGACCAACGGCGTGAGAACATGGAGGCGGAAGTGCTGTCACCTGGCCAAGTTGCTGGTGTGGCTGGTCAGTAACTACATTTAACCAATGGGCCGTTAAGGATATATATTGTCTTTGACCGTAGTTACAGCTCCATACATCAGCGCTGCTGTGCACTTTGGCAGACACCGACAGGCTCAAGGACTGGCCCACCTTCTGTTCTACATATGTGTCCAGGGCTGATACTGCCTTTTTCACAAAGAAATGACGGCTTGGGACTCTCCACCTCAGCTCGGCACTAGCCATCAGTTCTCTGAAAGGTGCAGAGTCCATAACTTGGAAAGGGAGGGACTGCAGAACCAGCATTTTGGCCAGGAGCACATTCCGCTTCTTTGCTGTTGGATGAGTGCACGCATACTGTTGTCTCTTGGCAATCACTTTGGTGATCGATTGCTGACAGATTAACTGATGAGGAGTAGGGGGAGAAGGAGCAGCAGCATCAGATGATGGAAAGGACAGACCGCTCTCTTCGGCTGAGGTGGTGGAGCCTTGATTGCATGAAATTGGGTGCATGCCACTAGGTGATGCAACGTTTGCTGCAGCAGGCTGGACCACCACATTGGAACCACGGTTCACCCAGGCCACTTTATGGTGACGCTACATGTGTTGATGCAGGGCTGTGGTGCCAACCCTGGCCATGCTTCACCTTCTGCCCACAAATTCTGCAAATGGCCATGTTCACCTCCACCAGCGCCCTAACAAAAAATTGCCACAATGCCGAGTATGGCATTTTCACCCCAACACTCCGCTCTGACTGCCTGCTACCGCTGACTCCACCATGAACCCCTGCATTACTACTTTCTGGCCCAGTAGGCTCCTGCGAAGCGGGTGGTCTACCCCTGACACGTTTGGTTCCCACTGCTGCCACCCTGCTGACTCACAGCCACCCTACCACCCTGCTGGCTCAGCCACTGACTCACGAGCAAGCTGCCACCCTCTTCTACTGGTGATGATGATGAAGCCCCTTCTTCACCCAGCTCCCAAGTGTGATCGGCTAAATCATCATCATTCGCTACTGTCTGCACGTCATTGATGTCCCTCTCAATGGTCTCTGGGGCCTTTCTGCATTTGTCACAGTAAAATACAAGCTTAAAATACTGCAATAATATTCTGGGTTTATAAAAACACCCATTTTTGGCAATACCCTACATCTGGGGCTTTTGCTCCATTTGTCACTGTGAAATAAAAGCTTGAAATACTGCAATAATATTCTTGGTTTAAAAAAACACCCATTTTTGGCAAGATAATAAATTTGCAGCCTTTGCTGCATTTCTGACAGTCCAATACAAGCGTTATATACTGCTGTTATATTCTGTTATTAAAAAAAAAACACCCATTTTGGGCAAGATAATAAATGTGCAGCCTTTACGGCATTTGTTACAGTGAAATAAAAGCTTTAAATATTGCAATAATATTCTGGGTTTAAAAAAACTCAAATTTTTGGCTATACCCTACATCTGGGAACTTTGCTGCATTTGTCACTGTGTATTTGTCACTTTAAAACACAAGCTTGAAATACTTCAATAATATTCTTGTTTTAAAAAAAAAACACCCATTTTTGGCAATACCCTACATCTCGGAACTTTGCTGCATTTGTCACTGTGAAATACAAGCTTGAAACACTGCAATAATATTCTGGGTTAAAAAAAAACACCCATTTTGGGCAAGATACTACATTTGCGGCCTTTGCTGCATTTGTCACAGTGCAATACAAGCTTGAAAAACTGCACTAATATTCTGTTATTAAAAAACACCCTTTTTGGGCAAGAAACTAAAATTGCGGCCTTTGCTGCATTTGTCACAGTGAAATACAAGCTTGAAATACTGCAATTATATTCTGGGTTAAAAAAAACAGCCATTTTTGGCAATACCCTACATCTGGGGCCTTTGCTGCATTTGACACTGAGAAATACAAGCTTTAAATACTGCAATAATATTCTGGGTTTAAAAAAAACACAAATATTTGGCAAGATAGTAAATGTGCGGCCTTTGCAGCATTTCTGACAGTCCAATACAAGCGTTATAGACCGCTGTTATATTCTGGTATTAAAAAGACACCCATTTTGGGCACGATACAAAATTTGCAGCCTTTGCTGCATTTGTCACAGTGAAATACAATCAATCAATACTGCAGTTACATTGTTGGTTGACAAATGAAAATTTTTTGGTGACCGTGAAGTAATTGTATAAAATTTGTAACCTCAAGAAATTTTTCCTCTTTATGACACCAGCACTGCCTTACTCTCAGTGAACTTAATTGTTGACTATTGGCGGTTACATTGTCGCCTGACAAAGGAGGGCATGGGAACATGATGTGGATAACGATGAGGTCCTCGACCCCATATGGAATCAAGATTATGCGATTGACCTGTGTAGTTTGGAGGCAGAGGCGGTAGTCCCACAGAGCCACCAGCACAGCAGAAGAGGGAGCCAGGTGCAAAAGTGGAGCGGCCGTCCCCTAGACAGTACGCCTGCTACTGCCCATGACACCAAGGGACCGAGCACACCAAAGCCAGTTCCAAGGAGTTCCCTGGCATGGCAGTTCTTCAGACAATGTGCTGACGACAAGACACGAGTGGTTTGCACGCTGTGCAATCAGCGCCTGAAGCAAGGCATAAACGTTCTCAACCTAAGCACAACCTGCGTTACCAGGCATCTAAGTCCAAAGCACGAGCTGCAGTGGAGTAGACACTTCAAAAACCAAGAAATGTCTCTTGCTCCTCCTGCTTCCTCTTCTGCTGCAATCTCGGCCTCTTCATCCACCTCTGGAATGACAGTCACACCTGCCACCCTGCAAACAGAGGATCTGCCAGCAACGCCACTACCTGGGTCACCAAGCATCTCCACAATGTCGCATGAAAGAGTTCAACTCTCTATCTCCCAAACACAGGAGAGAAATAGAATGCCAGAATTTCAAAATTACTGGCCTTTGAAATGCTGTCATTCTGTCTGGTGGAGACAGAGAGTTTTAAAAGCCTTATGGCGATGGCTGTCACACAGTACGTCGTGCCCAGCCGCCACTACTTTTCCAGGCGAGTCTTCCCTTCCCTGCACAACCAAGTGGGGAACAAAATCAGGTGTGCACTGCGCAACACTATCTGTGGCAAGGTCCACCTAACTACAGATACATGGACCAGTAAGCACGGTCAGGGACGTTATATTTCCATAACAACACACTGGATAAATGCAGTGGCGGCTGGGCCTGAGGCAGATAGCAGTTTGGAGCATGTCCTTCCACCACCGAGGATTGCAGGGCTCTTCTCTTTGCCTCCTGTTGCTTCCTCCTCCTACTCCACTTCCTCATCTTCTACCGCCTCCTCATCCGGTCAGCGTAAAACCTTCACCACCAACTTCAGCACAGCCAGGGGTAAACGACAGCAGGCAGTTTTAAAACATATCTGTTTGGGGGAAAAAAACACACCGGGTATGGAACAACAGACCGATGAGTGATTGGTGCCAGTGAGCCTCAAGCCCGGTCTGGTGGTGTGCGATAATGGGCGAAATCTCATAGCAGCTCTGGGACTAGCCGGTTTGACGCATATCCCTTGCCTGGCGCATGTGCTGAATTTGGTGGTGCAGAGGTTCCTTAAAAATTACCCCGATATGTCAGAGCTGCTGTAGAAAGAGCGGGCCGTCTGTGTGCACTTTCGGCGTTCTTACCCTGCTGCTGCTCGCCTGTCAGCGCTGCAGCGTAACTTCGGCCTTCCCGCTCCCCTTCTCATATGGAACTCCACCTTGCACATGCTGGACAGACTGTGCAAGCAGCAGCAGGCGATAGTGGAGTTTCAGCTGCAGCACGCACGGATAAGTCGCTCTGCGGAACAGCACCACTTCACCACCAATGACTGGGCCTCCATGCGAGACCTGTGTGCCTTGTTGGACTGTTTCGGGTACTCCACCAACATGGCCAGTGCCGATGACGCTGTTCTCAGCGTTACTATCCCACTTCTATGCCTCCTTGAAAAAAGCGATTCAGGCGACGATTGAAGATGTGGCACAGGAGGAGGAGGAAGGGGGGGATCATTTACAAGGGTTTCAGGCCAGTCATTCACAAGTGGCTCCGAGGGTGGGTTCCTGCACCCACAAACGCCAGGTACACAATTGTCCAGCTGTGGCACAGTTCCGGAGGATGATGAGGTGGAGAATGAGGAGATGGAGGAGGAGGTAACAGTGTTCACAGCAGGGTGGCACCCAAACCATCTCATGGCCATCACTGGTGCATGGCTGGGGGGTAACAGAGGACACAGACGATACACCTCCCACAGAGGACAGCTTTTCGTTGCCTCTGGGCAGCCTGGCACACATGAGTGATTACATGCTGCAGTGTCTCCGCAACGACTGCCGAGTTGCCCACGAGTACAAGCGCATGCTGGTAGACACACTGCTGGTGGTATTTCCACCTGACAGCGGGGTCACAGTGGAAGCACAAGGCAAAGGCAGAGGAAGAGGAAGAGGTCGCCACCAGCACTTCAGAAGGCAGGGTTAGCATGGGCGAAATGTGGAAAAGCTTTGTCAGCATGCCACAACAACCAGCACCACCAGCTGATATGGAACGTCTTAGCAGGAGGCAGCATTTCAGCAACATGGTGGAGCAGTATGTGTGCACAATCCTGCACGTACTGGATTATGGGCCTGCCCCCTTCAACTTCTGGGTCTCCAAATTGGACACCTGGCCAGAGCTTGCCCTTTACACCTTGGAGGTGCTGGCCTGCCCTGCAGCCAGTGTATTGTCTGAACGTTTGTTTAGCGTGGCAGGGGCGTTATCACAGACAAGCGCAGCCGCCTGTTCACAGCAGGCTCGGACTGGCCCACAGGGATACAGGGGAATCCCCCGGTGGGCCCCTTGAGCAAGGTGGGCCCCTAGTCTCCCACCCCTTGCACAAGTGGCACATAGCACAGTAGACTTACTGCACTACATACATATATTCAATGTACAGCACCTTAACCAGCCTATGTTCATATAAAAAAACGTGTTTATTTATTACATTTAAATGTATCCATACGGTGGGCCCCCAAAATACATTTTACTGGTGGGCCCTAGGTACCCCAGTCCGACGCTGGTTCACAGCCAATGTGGACAAGCTCACGTTCATTAAAATGAACTAAGCATGGATCCCACAGGCCTTGTCCATACCTTGTGCAGAATAGACATGTATACCCGCCTTACCCAGCCATTGTTATACTACAGCACAATTGCTCATTGTTGTATTTGTGATATTTCCCACTCTTTTGGGGTGTACCCTAATAAAAAAAATATTAATAATTTAAACCAAAAAACAGTGTTGGCTACCTCCGTCCTCCTCCACCGCCGCTTCCACCTACACCGCTACGTCCACCGCCTCCTCAACCTCCTACTCCATATGAACCTCCACCTTATACATCAAGATTATTTTTTGTAAATTTTGACGTATGTTTTGTAAATTTTAAGTCATTTCACTCATTAGTCTGATACATTGTTGGGTTACATATACCAAATATTTGGCTGTGATATACCCCTGCTCTAACTAGTGGACAGGTTAATAAATTTCACAAATTTGTCTGTTACATTGTCGGGTGACATTAACCAATTTTTGGCTGTGATATACCCCTGCTCTACCTAGTAGACAGGTTAATAAATTTCACAAATTTTTCTGTTACATTGTCGGGTGACATTAACCAATTTTTGGCTGCAATATATCCCTGCTCTACCTAGTGGACAGGTTAATAAATTTCACTAATTTGTCTGTTACATTGTCGGGTAAAATTCACCGATTTTTGGCTGTAATATATCCCTGCTCTACCTAGTGGACAAGGAAATACATTTCACTAATTTGTCTATTACATTCTTGGGTGACATTTCACATTTTTTAATGTATACAAACCCCTGCTCTGCATAGGCGACAGGGACCTAAATTGCAAAAAAATCGTCTGTTACATTGTCAGGTGACATTTTACCAATTTTGCCGTATACAAACCCCTGCTCTGCGTAGGTGACTTGGACCTTATTTTTAGTGAAATCGTCTGTTGAATTGGTGGGTGACATGAACACATTTTTGCTGTGAATAAACCCCTGCTCTACATAGTTGACAGGGCCCAAAATTTTAAAAAATCATCTGTTCCATTGGTGGGTGAAACCTCCTGGTCTGCATAGGTGACAGGGACTTAAATTTGTAAAATTCATCTTTAATTGGCCCTTTCATTCGATCCTTCCGCTTTAATAACTTGTCCCACATTTCAGCTCATATTGCTGCCATTGACCTCCTTTGGATGTGGTATCCCTTTATCATGCACTCTCTCCGGCTTGGAACTCTGATTCGCCGCTAACCATGATCAACATGGTAAGAGGAGGAGGAGCAGAAAAGAACATCGAAAGTTGATAGAGAAGATATCCAATTGGATCGTGGACATCACGGGGAAGTGCAACATGGTGGAGCAGTATGTGTGCACACACCTACACGTACTGACTGATGAGTCTCCAAATTGGGCCCATGGCCTGAGCTTGCCCTTTACACCTTGGGAGGTGCTGGCCTGCCCTGCAGCCAGTGTATTGTCTGGACGTTTGTTTAGCATGGCTGAAGGGGGTTATCACAGGTTATATTTCCCAATGTTTTGATGTGTACCCTAATTTTAAAAAATTTAAACCAAAAAACAGTGTTGGCTACCTCTACCGCCGCTTCCACCTACACCGCCACATCTGCCGATGGGGTTCGGGGTCAAGTTCGGGCCCCGAACTCAAACTTTTTTGTGTAGTTCGGCCGAACTCGTCGAACCCGAACATCCAGGTGTCCGCTCAACTCTATTGGTGATCAAGCAAGATATTATTTTTTCATATTTAGAGGATTTGGGGCATGTCCCTTAAGTTGACGTAGTTTATGAGACACCATTTCTAAAAAAGTATCAAGGGGTAAGGTATCACATAGATGGTAATCTTAGACCTGTGAAGGGTCCCTCTCCCGGGTTCCTTTGTCCAGTGGCGTTGCTAGGGCTGGTGTCACCCGGTGCGGTAGAAAATGGTGACACCATGTCAGCAGACCCCCCCAGCAGTCAGAGCCTGGTCTCGGAGGGGCACTTCCAGATTATTTTCTGTTCGCCGCTACAAAACAATGGTGCTTATAGAACAGACTACACAGTGTAGAGGTATACTGTATATTGTGTGGCACAGTGTAGAGGTATACTGTATATTGTGTGGCACAGTGTAGAGGCATACTGTATATTGTGTGGCACAGTGTAGCGGCATACTGTATATTGTGTGGCACAGTGTAGAGGTATACTGTATATTGTGTGGCACAGTGAAGAGGTATACTGTATATTGTGTGGCACAGTGAAGAGGTATACTGTATATTGTGGGGCACAGTGTAGAGGTATACTGTATATTGTGTGGCACAGTGTAGCGGTATACTGTATATTGTGGGGCACAGTGTAGAGTTATACTGTATATTGTGTGGCACAGTGTAGCGGTATACTGTATATTGTGGGGCACAGTGTAGAAGTATACTGTATATTGTGGTGGGGCACAGTGTAGCGGTATACTGTATATTGTGGGGCACAGTATAGAGGTATACTGTATATTGTGGGGCACAGTGTAGCGGTATACTGTATATTGTGGTGTGGCACAGTGTAGAGGTATGCTGTATATTGTGGTGTGGCACAGTGTAGAGGTATACTGTATATTGAGGTGTGGCACAGTGTAGCGGTATACTGTATATTGTGGGGCACAGTGTAGCGGTATACTGTATATTGTGGGGCACAGTGTAGAGGTATACTGTATATTGCGTGGCACAGTGTAGCGGTATACTGTATATTGTGTGGCACAGTGTAGTGGCATACTGTATATTGTGGGGCACAGTGTAGCGGTATACTGTATATTGTGGGGCACAGTGTAGAGGTATACTGTATATTGTGGGGCACAGTGTAGAGGTATACTATATATTGTGTGGCACAGTGTAGAGGTATAGTGTATATTGTGTGGCACAGTGTAGCGGTATACTGTATATTGTGTGGCACAGTGTAGCGGTATACTGTATGTTGTGGGGCACAGTGTAAAGGTATACTGTATATTGTGTGGCACAGTGTAGAGGTATACTGTATATTGTGTGGCACAGTGTAGAGGTATACTGTATATTGTGTGGCACAGTGTAGAGGTATACTGTATATTGTGGGGTGCAGTGTAGCGGTATACTGTATATTGTGTGGCCCAGTGTAGCGGTATACTGTATAGTGTGTGGCACAGTGTAGCGGTATACTGTACATTGTGTGGCACAGTGTAGAGGTATACTGTATAATGTGGGGCACAGTGTAGAGGTATACTGTATATTGTGTGGCACAGTGTAGCGGTATACTGTATATTGTGTGGCACAGTGTATGTTATATGTGTATAACAAACATACTCCACATGAAAACTTACAATTACTTGGCTTGGCCCTTGGCGATCTCGGATGCCACTTCCACACTTTGGCCGGGGGCTCGGCGGAGCTGATGTTGTGTTTTATCCTAATGAGAAAGATTTCATAATAAGGATTTGGAGAAGGGGCAGAGGGATAGCAGAGCAGGGAGAGGCTGGTGCTGCTACTAGGGGGTCATAACATGGGGGAGTAATAATTCTCCTTATAATGTGACAGTGCAAATTATGCCCCCTTGTAATGCCCCCAGGTGAGCTAATGTCCCCATAGTGCCCCCATAATGTGCCAGTATAAAATACCCCTATATAGTGCCCCCAGTAAATTCCCCCATAGTGCCCCCCCCCATAATGTACCAGTATAAAATGCCCCATATATAGTGTCCCAGTAGGTCTTATTGCCACCAAAATAAAAAATCTGCCCCTCTTTAAAGTCTTGAGTGTCTATAATATACTGTGAGTGTTTTTTATCCTTAATAAACACAGCAAACGTCTCTATTGCCAGTTGTAGAGTATTGTATTTCCTACCGAACTCTGGATCATTACTTAATTTCTTGACACTCTAAATACTCTCCTTCACCTCTTTCTCGGTTTTAAACAGGAGACTTCTCTCTTTCTCCAGCAAAAGTGTCATTCACACCTGCCAGGGAACGTAACCTTGCGGCAGGTGTGAATGAGAGGCGTAACCCCCTAGGAACTATTTGATCTTTGATATAGGTTTCCAGGGACTGAAATTTATTTTCAGGTAGAGATAGAAAAGTCTAGAAAACATTCATCTGTGATAAATTCTGGAAATGGCAAACAGAATAAACTGTGCTGGAGTATAATAATGGCTGGGTGCAGACGCTATGCTTCTCTACTTTGCCAATATAACAAATAATAATCTTGAACTAGGAGGTGGAAGTCCGGGTGGAAGTGGAGGTGAACATGGCGAGGTAGGTGAAAGAGGCAGAGGAGGTAGCCAACACTGTTTTTGTGTTGTTTTTGCATTTTTTTTCTTTCTTTTTTTTTATTTAGTTTATTTGGGGAGGTCCCAAATGGCAAACAGAACAAACTGTGTTGGTGTATAACAATGGCTGGGTGAAGATGATATACTTCTCTACTCAGGTACAGACAAGTCCTGTGGAATCCATGCAGGGTCAATTTTAATAAATGTGAGCTTGTCCACGTTGGCTGTGGCAGGGGATGTACGTGATCACACCCCCTGCCATCCAAAACACTTCCGACAATACACTTGCCGCACGCCAGTCAAACACCTCCAAGGCGTAAAGGGCAAGCTCAGGCCATGTGCTGGGTTTGGAGACCCAGAGGTAAAATGGGGCTGACCCATCAGTCAGAACGTTCCTCCTCATCATCTTCATCCTTCAAAACTGTGCACTGACTGGACAGTTGTGTACCTGGCCACTATTGGTGCAGGAACCCACCCTCTGAGCTGCGTGTGGATGACTGGCCTAATAACCATGTGAATGATCCCTGTTCCTCCTCTTTTCCTCCTGTGTCACCTCCTCATTCATCATCGCCTAAAGCATTTTTTCAAGGAGGCATGGAAGTGGCATAGTAACGCGGATGATGGTGTTATTAGCACTGACCTTGTTGGCGGAGTACTCAAAACAGCGCAACACATAGATGCCCCACTCTTTGGTGGTGAAGTGGTGCTGTTCCTCAGAGCGACTCACCAGTTCATCCTGCAGCTGAAACTCAACTATTGCCTGCTGCTGCTCACACAGTCTCACCGGCATGTGCAAGGTGGTCCTATATGAGGTGGTGAGTGGGAAGGCAGAAATTATGGTGCAGTGCAAACAGTCGAGCAGCAGCAGGGTGAGAACGCCAAAATTGCACATAGACGATCCCTACTTTCTTCAGCATCTCTGACATCTCCGGGTTTTTCAGAAACCTCTGCTCCCACAAAATTTATCACATGAGCCAAATTAGGGATGTGCGTCAAACCAGCTAGGGCAAGAGCTGCCCTAGCTGGTTTGACGCACTACCAAACACTACCAGGCCGGGCTGAGGCTCAGCAACACCAACCACTCATCGTTCTGTTATTCAATGCCCATTTATAGCTCCTGGCAGTGTGTGTTTTTCAGCCTGCTGTAGTTTCCCCCTGGCTGTACTGAAGTTGGTGTTGCAGGTGTTACTGACTGGATGAGGAGTTGGTAGAGAAGGATGAGGAGGCGGTAGAAGAGGAAGTGGAGTAGGAGGAGGAGGCAACAGAAGGCACGAGAAAAGTATAGCAATTCTTGGTAGCGATAGGACATGCGCCAAACCGCTTTCCGGTTCCCAGCTGCCAGTACATTTACCAGTGGGCAGTTAGGGAGATATAATGTCCCTGCCTGGGCTTACTGGTCCATGTTTCGGTGGTTATGTGGACCTTGCCACTGATAGTATTGCGCAGTGCTCACCGGATTTTGTCTGGCACTTGTTCGTGCAAGAAATACAATTTGGCCTATATTAAAATGTCTACAAGTTCAAAAGAGCACACCAGAAATCCCATCGACCGTAAAAAGGTGACCCACAATCAGGCGCCACTCCCTCACAAGGCCAATAAAGTAACCATAGTATAAGTAAAATAAGAACAGTATTGTCCAGTGATGGTAAGAGAAGGAAGTGTGGAATGTAAGCCCAGAGATAAGGCCCAAGAAATGATATGGCGACACACAAGGAGGTGGAAGGTGTTGAATTTTAGATAGAATACGGATGGTAAAAGTGAAGATAATAGCAATTAAAACCAATGACAATCCGTATAGGGTAAAACAAATAGATAAGAGATCTGCAGATAAAATTGTATATATACAGTCCTGATCAAAAGTTTAAGACCACTTGAAAAATTTCAAAAAATCATATTTAGCATGGCTGGATCTTGACAGCCTGTTTCAGTTTATTCGTTGTTTTCATTAAATTGAATGCTCAAAAAATGTTTTGTCTCACCACTTTGCCAAGTGGTCTTAAACTTTTGATCAGGACTGTGTGTGTATATACACTATTTATATATATATATATATATATATATATACTAAATTCAAAACAAAAATGTCCATAAGTAGAGCTCACTTTACTGGGGAGGATGTCTGCAGGATAAAGCTCAAGACAGAACCCTCCAGGCCGGGTTCGCTTCTAGGATGATAGAAATTATGGCAGCTGGATGTTTAGCTTTTTGGGGGTCTAGGGTAAACAGCCCCCTGCTTCAGAAGTAATACAAATACAATATAGATAAAGTAATACAAATACAATACATATGTATTGTATTTGTATTACCTTATCTCTGGGCTTACACCCCACACTTCCTACTCGTACAATCACTGGACAATATTGTACTTATTTTACTTATACAAACCGGATTCCCAAAAAGTTGGGACACTATACAAATCGTGAATAAAAACTGAATGCAATGATGTGGAGATGGCAAATGTCAATATTTTATTTGTAATAGAACGCAGATGACAGATCAAACGTTTAATTCGAGTAAATGTTTCATTTTAAAGGAAAAATACGTTGATTCAAAATTTCACGGTGTCAACAAATCCCAAAAAAGTTGGGACAAGTAGCAATAAGAGGCTGGAAAAAGTAAATTTGAGCATAACGAAGAGCTGGAAGACCAATTAACACTAATTAGGTCAATTGGCAACATGATTGGGTATAAAAAAAGCTTCTCAGAGGGGCAGTGTCTCTCAGAAGCCAAGATGGGTAGAGGATTACCAATTCTCACAATGTTGCGCAGAAAGATAGTGGAGCAATATCAGAAAGGTGTTACCCAGCGAAAAATTGCAAAGACTTTGCATCTATCATCATCAACTGTGCATAACACATCCGAAGATTCTGAGAATCTGGAACAATCTCTGTGCGTAAGGGTCAAGGCCGTAAAACCATACTGGATGCCCGTGATCTCCGGGCCCTTAAACGACACTGCACCACAAACAGGAGTGCTACTGTAAAGGAAATCACAGAATGGGCTCAGGAATACTTCCAGAAACCATTGTCAGTGAACACAATCCACCGTGCCATCCGCCGTTGCCAGCTGAAACTCTACAGTGCAAAGAAGAAGCCATTTCTAAGCAAGATCCACAAGCTCAGGCGTTTTCATTGGGACAGGGATCATTTAAAATGGAGTGTGGCAAAATGGAAGACTGTTCTGTGGTCAGACGAGTCACGATTCGAAGTTCTTTTTGGAAATCTGGGACGCCATGTCACCCGGACCAAAGAGGACAAGGACAACCCAAGTTGTTATCAACGCTCAGTTCAGATGCCTGCATCTCTGACGGTATGGGGTTGCATGAGTGCGTGTGGCATGGGCAGCTTGCATGTCTGGAAAGGCACCATCAATGCAGAAAAATATATTCAGGTTCTAGAACAACATATGCTCCCATCCAGACGTCATCTCTTTCAGGGAAGACCCTGCATTTTTCAACAAGATAATGCCAGACCACATTCTGCATCAATCACAACATCATGGCTGCGTAGGAGAAGGATCCGGGTACTGAAATGGCCAGTCTGCAGTCCAGATCTTTCACCTATAGAGAACATTTGGCGCATCATAAAGAGGAAGGTGCAACAAAGAAGGCCCAAGACGATTGAACAGTTAGAGGCCTGTATTAGACAAGAATGGGAGAGCATTCCTATTTCTAAACTTGAGAAACTGGTCTCCTCGGTCCCCAGACGTCTGTTGAGTGTTGTAAGAAGAAGGGGAGATGTCACACAGTGGTGAAAATGGCCTTGTCCCAACTTTTTGGGGATTTGTTGACACCATGAAATTCTGATTCAACATATTTTTCCCTTAAAATGGTACATTTTCTAAGTTTAAACTTTTGTTCCTTGATTTATGTTCTATTCTGAATAAAATATTAGAAGTTGGCACCTCCACATCATTGCATTCAGTATTTATTCACAATTTGTATAGTGTCCCAACATTTTTGGAATCCGGTTTGTATTACGGTTACTTTATTGGCCTTGCCTAATATAGGCCAAATTATTTTTCTTGCATTTGTGTGTTTGCCATGGCTACACTTTGACCACTAGTGCTGCCTTCCCTTTCTATTTAACATTTCCACCTCCCTTTTGGTTTGTACATTCCGCCGGTCATGTTCTTGGAGCCCATCACGTTGTTGCTTCCTATATTCTGGGTTAGTATCACGGGGCGCCGACAATGCGCTGTACAGGAGCAAGGACACGTGCAGCGTCCTCGTCTCCTAGGTGATGGGGGCAGGATGTACCCGGCCGTGCACGTCTCCTCAGTGCGGCCAGCGTCCTCGGTCCCCCCCCAGCAACCAGATGAAGCCTGAGCACCGAGCTGGGCACTCGCTGGCCACGTCACATGATCCCTGTTATTCAGTATTTAAACAGGCAGCCTGCCCGCCACAGGTTGCCTGTTATTTAGGTTCCTGCGGCGAATTAGAATTACCCAGCATACTTTCCTTCTGCTATTTCCTAACGATCCTCTGCCTGCTCCTTGTGTACTTTGCTGCTCTCAAGGAAATTTTGACCCTGGCTTCCTCCCGATGATCCTCTGCTGATTCCTTTTGTACTTCTCGACTCTCCTGGTATTTATGACCCCGGCTTCTCCTGACTATTCTCTGCTTGCTCCATTTATACTTTGTTGCTCTCCTGGTATTGACTCGGTCCGTTTACGTTCTGTTGTTTGTCTGGTATGTCCTCCCAGCACTTATTCCAAGCTAGGGAAGTAGGCAGGGCCAGGAGTGAGGGTGGAGCGCAGTGGTCATTCCCCCCACCCCGTGTGTGTACGCGACCGTTACAGTTAGTTACCCATAATATATATCTATCCTAATCCTCTTTTTATATATTTTTTTTCCACTTTCATTACTTGTCCATGCAAGGCAGGGATGGCCCACCTGGAAATAAAGTGGCGGCTGGGATCCACATTAGGTTTTTAAAAGTGTCCGTCTCCACCAGAGGGAATAACAGCATTTCAAAGGCTAGGAATTTTGAAATGCTGGCATTCATGGCCAGGGCTCGTGGGTGGGTAGGAGAGTACTTCCTCTTTCTCACCAGTGTTTGGGGAATGGACAGTTGAACGATTCCATGGGACAGTGTGGAGATGCTCGAGGACACTGCTGGTGTTGCTATCACATCCTCTCTTTGCAGGGTGCCAGGTGGCCCTGTTGCTCCGGAGGGGGGGGGGGGAAGAGGCCAAGACTGCAGCAGAAGAGGGAGCAGGAGGAGCCTCAGATCTTTCATGGTTTTTCAGGTGTTTACTCCACTGCAGTTCGCGCTTTGCATATAGATGCCTGGTCACACAACGTGCAACCCACCCGTGTCTTGTCGTCAGCACTTTGCCTGAAGTACTACCACACCAGAGAACTCATTTGAGCTGTTTTTTGTGTGCTCTGTCCCTCGGCATGGTGGGCATTAGCAGGCGAACTTGCTATGGGCTGGCCACTGTGGTTTTGCACCCTGCTCCCTCTTTTTCTGTGCGGTTGGCACTACATGACCACCACCTCTTCCTCCGAACTGCCCATGTCACTCGGATTACCTTGATTTCATGTGAGGTCTAGGACCTCATCATCCTCCACATCATCTTCCACCAACTCCTCACCCCTGAACTTCTTGCCGGTAGGCACACTGCAAAAAGCCACAACAGTTGGCACCTGTGTTTTGTCATCATCAGAGACATGCTGCGGTGGTCCTCCCACGTACTCATCCTCAAACATAAGTGGTTGGGCATCAGTGCACTGAATATCTTCCACTTCTGGGGCAGGGTTAGGAGGATGGCCCACGGAAACCCCACCAGCAGAGTCATAAAAAAGCATGAGACTGCTGCATGACTTGGGGCTCAGACTTTTTGGCTGATGTGCAAGGGGTTGAGGTGGAAGACAGATACCCGTTGGCCGCGGGTACCAACTCTGTGCTTTTAGCAGGGGACCAGGTAAATGACAATGTGCAGGAACTGGAGGCACTGTTAACCATCCAAGCTAATAACGACTCTACTTGTTCTGGCCCTCAGCATTCCTACAGCGATATTCATCCCTACAAAATGACTCAGGACGTCCTGTTGCCTGCGTTCATCAGAGGAAGGTGTTTCATTTGGGTGTGTAGCTGGCACAGATCGACAACGTCCTCCCCCTGCAGCAGTAGCTCCACCACTAGCTGCGTCACGGCCACGTCCCTTATTTGATGCTCTCCTCATTCATTGAGGGCACTAACAAAATTGACAGACAGATTAACTATTCTATTTCTGTGTCACGGATGCAAAGGAGGTGTTTTGTGTCACAAAAAAGGGTTTATTTTACCAACAGAATTAACAGGCAGATTAACTATTCTATTTCACGAATGCTTTGCAGCTCAAAAAATTGGTTTATTTTACCCACAGAACTAACAGACTGATCATTTCTGTGTCACGAATGCAATGGCAGTGTTTTTGAACCCATAAATAGGTTTATATCAGCCACAGAATTAACAGACAGATTAAAGGGGTTGTCCGGGATTGGTAAAATTTGTTTAATAGCACCAAAGTCACCTTAAGTGTATATATATATATATATATCTGTGTTTTACCTTAATTTTTCTGTTGTGATCCCCTGATTCATCAGATCTAAATTGCGAGCCGGAAGTGAGGATTTTCTCAATGTGAGTGACCTACCAGGCTCCTTTGTGGAAAGTGAAGCCTCTTCTTCTGCTTAACGAAGGAGCCCGGTTATGTCACAGGCACACAAGGGCGTTCTGCAGAGCGCAGGGAGGGAGGTTAGTAGGCGGTAACTGGCAGCGCTAGGCAATGCCCCTCCGGGCCGGTGATGTCACTGGGCATTCAGGAACGCTAGCCTCTGAAGAAGGAGGCAGAGAACTATGCTATTTAACATAGTCCACACCTCCCATCTACTTTACATATGAGTGGCAGGAGGCGGAATAGCAATGAGGGGAGGGATACACGGAGGAGTGGAGACTGCTGTGACATATAGCCTAGCAGCGGCGATGGGACCCACAAGGCACTGTGGCCGGAAATTACATAACCCAGTTTCAGAAATGTAAACATTCCGTGGGGGACCGTAGCAGCACTGGAGAAGTACTGAAAATATTGAAAACTAACAGGGGGACATTGAAACTGCTAGACCAGGTGATATTGCATGTTTAAAAAAAAAAAAAATGTTTTATCCCGGACAACCCCTTTAACTTTTCGGTGTCACAGATGCAAAGGAGGTGTTTTGAACCCCAAAAAATGGCTATAAGTCATTGATAGAATTAACAGCCAGAATAAGCATTGTATTTCTGTGTCACTGGTGCAAAGGAGGTGTGAAAAAATGCCAAATGCCAAATGCTAGAGTTAACAGCCAAATGAGAACCCAGACCCCGCAATAAGATAGTTAGATAGATATTAATCTCTTAAGGACCTGCGACGTACATGAACAGCGCAGATGTCCGTGACTTAAGGACATCTTACAGCAGCCATCGTGTCCTCATCACAGTAGCGCGGGGACCCGATGGCTGCTGTATCCCTCCTTCCATAAAGGTGATAAGACCCCAAAAGTTGAAGTCCCAGAGTAGGACAAAAAATAAAGTGTAAAAAAAAAAAAAGTTAAAGAAAAAAAGTTTTACCAAAAAGTTTTAAAAAGTTTCAGGTAACAAAAAAGCATCCTTTTCCCAAAATAAAGTAATTTAAAAAAAAATAGGGAAAAAAGAAAAATAGACATATTAGGTATTGCCGCGTCCGTATTGACCTGCTCTATAAAAATATCACATAAACTAACCCCTCAAATGAACACCGTCAAAAAAATAAAATAGAAACTGTGCTAAAAAACATTTTTTGTCACTTTACATCACTAAAAGTACAACACCAAGCGATCAAAAAGGCATATGCCCCGCCAAAATAGTACCAATAAAACAGTCATCTCATCCTGCAAAAATGATACCCAACCTAAAACAATCGCCCAAAAAAATAATAATAATATGTTTCTCAGAATATGGAGACACTAAAACATGATTATTTTTTGTTTCAAAAATGATATTATTGTGTAAAACTTAAATAAAAAAAGTTTACATATTAGGTATTGCCATGTGTGTAACGACCGGCTCTATAAAAATATCACATGAACTAACCCCTCAAGTGAAACCGTCAAAAAAAAAAAAAAAAGTGCTAAAAATACAAACCGGATTCCCAAAAAGTTGGGACACTAAACAAATTGTGAATAAAAATTGAATGTAACGATGTAGAGATGGCAAATGTCAATATTTTATTTGCAATAGAACGTAGATTACAGATCAAACGTTTAATCCGAGTAAATGTATCATTTTAAAGGAAAAATGCATTGATTCAAATTTTCAATTTTTTTCCCCAAAAAGTTGGGACAAGTAGCAATAAGAGGCTGGAAAAAGTAAATTTTAGCATAACGAAGAGCTGGAAGACCAATTAACACTAATTAGGTCAATTGGCAACATGATTGGGTATAAAAATAGTTTCTCAGAGTGGCAGTGTCTCTCAGAAGCCAAGATGGGTAGAGGATCACCAATTCCCACAATGTTGCCCAGAAAGATAGTGGAGCAATATCAGAAAGGTGTTACCCAGCGAAAAATTGCAAAGACTTTGCATCTATCATCATCAACTGTGCATAACATCATCTGAAGATTCAGAGAATCTGGAACAATCTCTGTGCGTAAGGGTCAAGGCCGTAAAACCATACTGGATGCCCGTGATCTCCGGGCCCTTAAACGACACTGCACCACAAAGAGGAATGCTACTGTAAAGGAAATCACAGAATGGGCTCAGGAATACTTCCAGAAACCATTGTCAGTGAACACAATCCACCGTGCCATCCGCCGTTGCCAGCTGAAACTCTACAGTGCAAAGAAGAAGCCATTTCTAAGCAAGATCCACAAGCTCAGGCGTTTTCATTTAAAATGGAGTGTGGCAAAATGGAAGACTGTTCTGTGGTCAGACGAGTCACGATTCGAAGTTCTTTTTAGAAAATCTGGGACGCCAGGTCATCTGGACCAAAGAGGACAAGGACAACCCAAGTTGTTATCAACGCTCAGTTCAGAAGCCTGCATCTCTGATGGTATGGGGTTGCATGAGTGCGTGTGGCATGTCTGGAAAGGCACCATCAGAAAAATATATTCAGGTTCTAGAACAACATATGCTTCCATCCAGACGTCATCTCTTTCAGGGAAGACCCTGCATTTTTCAACAAGATAATGCCAGACCACATTCTGCATCAATCACAACATCATGGCTGCGTAGGAGAAGGATCCGGGTACTGAAATGGCCAGTCTGCAGTCCAGATCTTTCACCTATAGAGAACATTTGGCGCATTATAAAGAGGAAGGTGCAACAAAGAAGGCCCAAGACGATTGAACAGTTAGAGGCCTGTATTAGACAAGAACGGGAGAGCATTCCTATTTCTAAACTTGAGAAACTGGTCTCCTCGGTCCCCAGACGTCTGTTGAGTGTTGTAAGAAGAAGGGGAGATGCCACACAGTGGTGAAAATGGCCTTGTCCCAACTTTTTGGGGATTTGTTGACACCATGAAATTCTGATTCAACAAATTTTTCCCTTAAAATGGAACATTTTCTCAGTTTAAACTTTTGTTCCGTGATTTATGTTCTATTCTGAATAAAATATTAGAAGTTGGCACCTCCACATCATTGCATTCAGTTTTTATTCACGATTTGTATAGTGTCCCAACTTTTTGGGAATCCGGTTTGTAAAAATATTTGTCACCTCACATCACTAAAAGTGCAACACCAAGCGATCAAAAAGGCAAAAAAATTGCCCCCAAAATAGTGCCAATCAAACTGTCTCATCCCGCAAAAATGATATCCTACCTACGACAATCTCCCAAATAATACAAAAAACTATGGCTCTCAGAATATGGAGACACTAAAACATGATTAATTTTTTTCAAAAATGATATTATTCTGTAAAACGTAATAAAAAGTAGACTTAGTAGGTATCGCCGTGTCCATAAGAACCTGCTGTATGAAAATATCACATGACCTAAACATAAAAAGTGTGTCAAAAAAGTGTAATACCGAGGGATCAAAAAGTCATACACACCCCACAATAGTACCAATGAAACATCATCTCATACCCAAAAAAATGAGCCCCTACATAAGACAGTCCCTCAAAAAAAAAATTAAAACTACGGCTTTCAGAATTAACTGATTTATTTAACCAATCACTGGTAACAGGAGTTGTCCTAGAAGATTGGAAATTAGCAAATGTTGTGTCCATTCACAAGAAAGGTAGTAGGGAGGAATCGGGCAACTATAGGCCAGTAAGCCTGACATCAATAGTGGGGAAATTAATGGAAACCATTCTTAACCCCTTCACGACTGCAATACGTTTATATATGTGATATTTGCACATGCCCCGTGCAGCTGTCATGTCTATAAACGTCAAACCAGCTTTTTAATCCAAGAGCTGCAAAGCACTTGGATTAAAGCTTCTGCTCCTGCACTGCTGCGGCAGTGAAAAAAATGCAGAGCGCCGATCAGAGCCTGAAATCAGGTAGTGTCTTTGTGCCCCCCGATCTGTACGCCTCCAACACCCCCCTGTCCGCGCTTGCCCCTGATGTAGTTCCCCCGCCCCATCCATATTCATGTAGTAATGTAATCTGCCCCTGATGCGGTCCGCCACCTCCCCGCCCCATACATTAATCCTGCCCCCATTTGCTCCTGCCCCTCAATGCTGGTCATACCTTTCCCCTCCCCCTTTCCAGTGCTGCCCCCTTTTCCCCCTTGCGGTGCGGTCCCCCTGCTGTGTGTGATGGCGGCGGCTCCATTCCTGAGCTGCCGCCATCAGCAGCGAGTATCAGCTCTATGCTGACACTGTGCTGTAACCCCATACATGTTGCGGCATCCATGGGGTTAATAGAGGGAGGGAGCTCCCTCTCTCAACCATCGGGGCTGCAGCGCTGTGATGGCAGCGCTGTGATGGCAGCGCCCGATGGTTGCCATGGCAACTGGATGCTTTACAAAAGTGTCCGCAGTTGCCACCTACAGGGCATCTAATAGTATTATACTTTGCAATGCAAGAGCATTGCAAAGTATAGTACAGCCATCAGCCCCACTGGATCTTCATGATCCAAGAGGGACTTGATAAAAAAAGAAAGTGAAAAAAAAATTAAAGAAATTGCCTTTTCCTATGAAAAAATAAAATACACATATTAGGTGTCACCGCATCCGTAACGACCGTCTCTATAAATATATGACATGATAGACTCCATCCGATAAACACCATAAAAAAATAAAAAAAACTGTGCCAAAAAAGCAATTTTTGTCACCTTACATCACAAAAAGTGCAACAGCAAGCGATCAAAAAGGCTTATGACCCCCAAAATAGTACCAATCAATCCGTCACCTCATCCCGCAAAAAATGATACCCTATTTAAGACAATCGCCCAAAAAATAAAAAAGCTATGGCTCTCAGACTATGGAGACACTAAAACATCATTTTTTGGGTTTCATAAATGCTATTATTGTGTAAAACTTAAATAAATAAGAAATAGTATGCATATTAGGCATTGCCACGTCCGTAACGATCTGCTCTATAAAACTCACATGAAACATATCACATGACCTAACTCCTCAGATGAACGCTGTAAAAATAAATAAATGAAAACTGTTCCAAAACAGCCAATTTTTGGTCACCTTGCCCCATAAAGTGTAATAATGAATGATAAAAAAATCCTATGTACCCAAAAATGGTACCAATAAAAACCTCAACACTTTCTGCAAAAATCGAGCCCCTGTACAAGTTGATCGGCAGAAAAATACAAAACATATGGCCAACCAAAAACCGTATGGCATTCCTTTCCTTCTGCGTCCTGCCGTGTGCCAGTACAGCAGTTTACGACCACATGTGGGGTGTTTCTGTAAAGCATGTAATCAGGGTAATAAATATTGAGTTTTGTTTGGCTGTTAACCCTCAATGTGTTAAAGAAAAAAATTTAATAAAATGGAAAATCTGGCAAAAAAGGGAAATTTAGAACTTTCATCTCCATTTTCCATTAATTCTTGTGGAACACCTAATGGGTTAACAAAGTTAGTAAAATCAGTTTTGAGTAAATTTAGGGGTGTAGTTTCTACAATGGGGTCATTTATGGGGGGTATCCACTATGTAGGCCCCACAAAGTGACTTCAGACCTGAACTTAAAAAGTGGGTTCTGGAAATTTTCGTAAAAATTTTAAGAATTGCTTCTAAACTTCTAAGCCTTCTAACGTCCTAAAAAAATTATATGTATTATAATACATATTTTATTAGATATCACTTTCTGTTTTAGAAGCAGAAAAATTGAAATTTGGAAAATTGTGAATTTTTCAAAATTAGGGGTACATTTTTGATTTTTTCATAAATAAAGGTGAAATATATTGACTATCATGGAGTACAATGTGTCACGAGAAAACAATCTCAGAATGGCTTGGATAAGTAAAGTGTTCCAAAGTTATTACCACATAAAGTGCCGCATGTCAGATTTGTAAATATTGAACTGGTCACTAGGGCATCAATGACCCTTGGTCATGAAAGGGTTAAGGAGAGGATTGTAGAACATCTAAAATCCCATGGATTAAAAGATGAAAAACAGCATGGGTTTACTTCAGGGAGATCATGTCAAACTAATCTTATTGATTTTTTTGATTGGGTCACTAAAATAATAGATGGCGGAGGTGCAGTAGACATCGCTTATCTAGACTTTAGTAAGGCTTTTGATACTGTCCCACATAGAAGGCTTATCAATAAATTGCAGTCTTTGTGCTTGGACTCCCATATTGTTGAATAGATTAGGCAGTGGCTAAGGGACAGACAACAGAGGGTTGTAGTCAATGGAGTATATTCAGACCATGGTCTTGTTACCAGTGGGGTACCTCAGGGATCTGTTCTGGGACCCATATTGTTTAATATCTTTATCAGCGAAATTGTAGAAGGCCTCGATGGTAAGGTGTGTCTTTTTGCTGATGACACAAAGATTTGTAACAGGGTTGATGTTCCTGGAGGGATACACCAAATGTAAAAAGATTTAGGAAAACTAGAGGAATGGTCCAAAATCTGGCAACTAAAATGTTATGTTGATAAGTGCAAGATAATTCACCTGGGGCGTAAAAACCCAAGAGCAGAATAGCGCAGGTAAGTATAATGCTTCTAAAATTGCTAAGTAGCGTTCTGGCTGCCATAGTAACCGATCGGAGCCCCAGCGATTAAACTGGGACTCCGATCGGAACTCTCGGCTGCCACCAGTGATGGGGAAGTGATTTGGCCACCAATTAATTTAATACTGGGGAGGGAGGGAGGGGGGCTGCACTGGCCACAAATGAATTTAAAACTGGGAAGGGAGGGAGGGGGGCCGCACTGGCCACCAATGAATTTAATACTGGGGAGGGAGGAAGGGGGGGCTGCACTGGCCACCAATGAATTTAAAACTGGGGAGGGAGGGGGGTCTAGCCCCCTGCTGCCTGGCAGCACCTGATCTCTTACAGGGGGCTATGATACACACAATTAACCCCTCAGGTGCGGCACCTGAGGGGATAATTGTGCGGATCACAGCCCCCTGTAAGAGATTGGGTGCTGCCAGGCAGCAGGGGGCAGTCATGTACACAGTTCTTAGTATATTCTAACTTGAAGCGTCCCCGTCACCATGGGAACGCCTCTGTGTTAGAATATACTGTTGGATATGAGTTTTCACGATGTTAAAACTTAGATCTGAAAAAGATGTTATGCAGGCGGATCCATTCTGAACGGATGCAAGCGTTTGCATTATAGGTGCGGATCCGTCTGTTCAGATACCAGACGGATCCGCACCGAACTCAAGTGTGAAAGTAGCCTAAGCCTCACAAAATTACTTCAGACCTGAACTGGTCCTTAAAAAGTAGGTTTTGGAAATTTTCTGAAAAATTTCAAGATTTGGTTCTAAACTTCTAAGCTTTCTAATGTCCCCAAAAAACTAAATGGCATTCACAAAGTGATCCAAACATTAAGTAAAAATATAGGGGATGTAATGTAATAACTATTTTTGGAGTTATTACTATATATTATAAAAGTTGAGAAATTGAAATTTTTAAAATAAAATGGCTGCACAACATTTCACATACAAACAATAGAGCTGAGAAATGGGGATCATTCTAAATTAAAGTGGTATTATACCTACTATAAATGGAAAAATAGAAGCTCTTTGTACACATTTTTCGATCAAAAGTGTGTCGGGCCCATCTATCAGGCGTCAAGGGGGCTTCCACCTACAATTTTCAGGGCAGTGTAGGAACCAGCTACTATAAATCTGCTCAGAAGCTCCAGGCGTTGCTCAGTCGATAAGAGGCGCTACCCTCAATATATACTACTAGAAAATTTAGACTAGCACATTCATATACATAATCACAGGTGCATATCCATGGATATGCACCTGTGATTATGTATATGAATGTGCTAGTCTAAATTTTCTTATAAATAAAAAAGAATTATTTTTTACTCAATGTTACCACTGTCATGACGTACAATATGTGACGAGAAAACAGTCTCAGAATGGCCTGGAGCATTTTAAAGTTATCACCACATAAAGTGACACATGTCAGATTTGCAAAAAATGTCCAGGTCCCTAAGGTGAAATATGGCAGGGTCCTTAAAGGGTTAACTAAATGATAGGAGCTGCTTCGTTAATTTATTAATCCACTGCCATATTTTGCTTGCAATAAAAATTACTAGAAAACAGAAATACGAATTGACATCTACAACTCTCATCTCATTAGTTGCTGTATACATAAATATACTTCTACCTACTCAAGTCACAAAACATATTATCAGATGTGACTGTGTATTAGGTTTTCTTGCAGTCAACAGTTTAATAGAAAACTTGTTTTTATATCTACTAAATACCAAAAGCCATCTCTATAGTTATATCATAATTAGATTAGATATTATCGTAACAAGATGCAACTTTGGAAATGTGGACAGATGTCGCTATGTTAAATAGCTGATATTTTCAACTCTGTCAAAGATATCATGTAAAGTGGCAGTCCAATTAATGCATGTAATGTTCAGAGAACAGCTGCAATCAGAACTATTAAATGCCTTCATTTTCCTATACTGGGTGATATATTCATCATATGTAACCTGAGGAGAGCTTTTAGTATTGAGATACGGTATGGAGAATAACCGCTCACAAGTCATGACCTTGCTCATTGATGTGTATTTATGGACTCAAGTTGTAGAAAATGTAAGCGTACATGGTTCATTCAGGGTACCATTGCCAGCCAGCCCACTATGAACACCTTTTCATTGACTCTGGTACCTTAACCTGTTTGTGGCTACGAAAGATTAATTTTCATTGGATACTTCTACTTAAATGCCCTACTTTCATGGTATAATATCACTGTAGGTATCGTGGGTAGAGATGAGAGAATCTCTCAAAATGCCATTCTAGTTCGAATAGGCTGACTGATTCAACTCCAGTCCAAATCAATTCTACACAGATCAAAAGTGCACCAATTGGCCTGGAACTTTCTGTATCAAACTCTTAAGTCTCCTAGAACTGATATTTTTTTTATTAATTTATTTCTCATTTCTCATTTCTCTCTCTCTCTCTCTCTCTGTCTCTCTCTCTATGTCTATTTATCTTTTTCTCTCCCACTCCAAAATTCACCCAAATTGAATCACCCAAAATTTGGATTTGGATCTACCTCAAATTTTTACAAAATTGGGTCAAATCCCATTAATTTAGAATTGATTTGCTCATCTCAAATAATGAAACATTAAAACACCCAGAGAAATATAGAGGGGATGAGTATATGAAATAGCAGACCTGGTTCCAATGCTTTGGTGCAATTTACAAATTAAGTACACTTTGTCAGAGATGGACAGAGACATCAATGTTACCAGACAGAGACAGTTTTAAATAAAAATAAGTATACCACCTTAGGCCTCATTCATGCACACGACTGTTGTTTGCTTCCGCGTCCATTCCGCCGATTTTAGCGTTTCAGGTGCGGACGCATTCATTTCTATGGAGCCGTTGAAAATGCGGATAGTGCACCGTTTGCCATCTGCGTCCGTGATCTGCGGTTTTCAGTCAAAAATATAACATGTCCTATAATTTCTACGGACCCATTCAAGTCAATGGGACTGCTAAAAAAAACGCGGAGGCACACAAGATTGTCATCCTCGTCCGCGCGTCCGCATCCGTTTTTTTCCTATCATTTGCATGGCAAACCTGTCTTAGACTTTTTTTTACATTCCTTTGCATGTCTGGTGGTCCTCCAAAAACAAAGGAAGTCACATGGAAACAAAAACGGAAACGGATCACAGAACAACGGAACCCCCTTTTGCAGAACGGAACACAACAACGGTCGTCTGCATGAGGCCTTATTCATTGACATACCAAACTGTCAAATACAAACTATTGCTAGTTTGTAAAAACTGCATGAAAAGCTCTTGTGAAACCTGTATGCAAAGTGTGTTCTATATGCAGCAGATAGATATATCATTCAAGTTACTTTTTATTTATTTTTTCAGTTGAAAATCATATATAGAATATTTTCCAACAGCATAATGTTGAAATCTGTGGGTACAAATGCTTCCAGGAAAATAAAATATCTTGACAACAGATGCCATGGGGGCATCAGTCTATCCTGCCAAGAATAGCAGTTGAACAAACTGTCATAATGTAGACCCACAAACAATATGGCATAAAAGTCTTGTTATCTGCGAAAATTAACAAAAAATAAAATATAAACGAGTTTCATTGGATAGTCCTCTTTAGAAACTGAAGACAGAGATTGTTATAAATCTGATAATAAATACATTCATTCCGGAAGAAGAATGAATGAGCTTAGGAACAATGGTCTGGATTCTGCAGAACCTTGAACACTCACAATGAATGGCTTGCTTGTCACGATGCAACACAAACTGGAATCTGTCATTGTTACCCAATCCGTAACTGAGAGACGGTGGTATGAAAAGATCCTGGCTATTGTTACCAATCAAATTACATATCAGATATGTTCTTCCCATTTGATTACCGTACTTTTGTCACATTAACTCAAAAGGGTAAATTATCATTCAGATAATTAAATTATTAACCCCTTAGTGACCACCCATGCACTTTTTTACAGCAGTTACGAAGGGGTCTTAGGCTGGGCCGACGCTTTTTTGTGGCAGCCCAGTCTAAGCGCTGCACGGGTCCCCTGTATTCACATGTTTAGAAAAAAAGTTGCCCAAATGTTTTTATTATTTTAATTATTACAATTAGAAATTGTTAGACACCAAATGGATAGTGGAGTGCAGTTATAGATTAGGTATCACAGGCTATACGGTTATGGAGGGTGTCTGCTTCCTACATGTCTGGTTCCTATGCCGAATACGAGCGGAGCATCTGCCCTGAGATGAGTGACCCAGATTCGGAACTAAAACGTGGGAACCTGTCACCAAATATGTCTCACAAAAAACAGCTAAAACGGGACATGTGTGCTAATTAGCTGAATTTAATTCTGTTGTTCCCATGGTTATAAGTGCCTGCAATCTGCAGAAATTAGCCTTTTAATTATATGCAAATAAGCCCATTGGTTACAATGAGGGTGGTGCTGCTGCACCTTATTGCACCCAGAGGCCGCTCACTTACAGGCGGCACCCCCGCCTGTTTGAACAACAGGGCCAGGCAATGAAGACATAATCACTCCTGGCCCAGAAGTCTTACATCTTTTTGCTCCACTGGTCAACATAGGCACAGTACAGTAAACAGGCTTGCGAGACGATGGATTCAGTACTGTGCTGTTTGGCACAGGCACAGTACAGAATCCATCAGCTGCAAGCTTCTTCACTGTACTGAACCTGTGCCAACCAGTGAAGAGTCATGCAGGTGCAAGACTTTGGGGCCAAGCGTGACATCTTCACTGCCTGGTCCTGTCATTCAAAGAGATGGAGGTGCGGGCGGTAAGTGAATGGTTAATTTCTACAGATTGTGGGCAATTAACAGCATAGGCATGCCATCATTAGATTCAGCTGACTAGCATACATGTCCCATATTAGCTTGTTTAAGTGAGACGTATTTAGTGACAGATTCCCTTCTAGGTCCCTACGTGATCGACTAGTGTTTTCCACTAACTTGTCAAGGGGCAGTCTGGCATCATGACTTTCTAGGTATTGGGTCAGGCAATGGCTTAAAAAGCCGCTGTGCAAGGACTTTTTATACTCATGATTCCACCTCTTAGTTTGTCATGCCACCTTTCCAATGATATTGAAGAGAAGACTTCATCAAGCCTCTCATTGGTGTCAGGTAGGCTAGCCTCCGGAGGGCAGGTGTTGAGTAGAGATATCGCGAACATAAAATTTTCCGTCATAAACTTCAATAGGCAGGCGAATTTTAAAACCCACAGGGACTCTTTCTGGCCACAATAGTGATGGAAAAGTTGTTTCAAGGGGACTAACACCTGGACTGTGGCATGCCGGAGGGGGATCAATGGCAAAACTCCCATGGAAAATTATGTAGTTGACGCAGAGTCGGGTTTTAATCCATAAAGGGCATAAATCATGGGTACCTAACATTCCTAAATTATTTGGAATAACGTGCTTTAAAACATCAGGTATGATGTTGTATTGATCAGGTAGTGTAAGGGTTACGCCCGCTTCACAGTGACAGACCAAACTATGAGAAACCAAACTCCCTGTTTAACGCACCGCAAACAACCGCACACAGTCCATTTGCACAACCGCAAACTCCCCATTTGCACAAGGTTGGATACCAAGCTAGCGATGTCCCATTCCTTGTCCTCACTGACGTAATTGAAGGTCTCTTCCTCCACCCAGCCACGTACAACACCAAGGGTCCCCGAAAGGTGACAAGCCCCCTGGGACGTCTGCTGTGGTTGTTCTTCCACCTCCTCAAAGCCACTTCCTCCTCTACTCCTCTTCTTCAGACTCCTCTCTCTGCGTTGCCGCAGGTCCAGCAATCGATGACGACAAGGCTGCTTCTGGTGGTGATGGTGATCACAACTTTTCCTCTTCATGCTCATCTACGGCCTGATCCAGCACTCTTCTCAGGGCACGCTCCAGAAAAAACGGAATGGAATGAGGTTGATGATATTGCCTTGGGTTTGACTGACCAGGTTTGTCACCTCCGCAAAACGACGCATGAGCCTACAGCCATTGTGCATGAGCGTCCAGTAACGTGCCCAACAAATACCTAGCTCTGCAGAGGCTGTCCTAGCACCCCAGTCATACAAAAACTAATTGACGGCTTTTTCTTGTTGGAGCAGGCGTTTGAACATTAGGAGTGTTGAATTCCAACGTGTCAGGCTGTCGCAAATCAAGCGCCTCACTGGCATGTTGTTTCGCCGCTGAATATCTGAAAAGTGCGCCATGGCCATGTAGGAACGCCTGAAATGGCCACACACCTTCCTGGCCTGCTTGAGGACGTCCTGTAAGCCTGGATACTTATGCACAAAGCGTTGTACAATCAGATTCAACACATGCGCCATGCACGGCACATGTGTCAACTTGCCCAAATTCAATGCCGCCAACAAATTGCTTCCATTGTCACACACCACTTTGTCGATCTCCAGTTGGTGCGGAGTCAGCCACTGATCCACCTGTGCATTCAGGGCGGACAGGAGTGCTGGTCTGGTGTGACTCTCTGCTTTCAGGCAAGTCAACTCCAAGACGGTGTGACACTGTTGTATCCGGGATGTGGAATAGCCCCTGGGGAGCTGGGGGGGGGGTGCAGTTGATGTGAGCAAGACGCAGCAGCAGAAGATGACTCAGCTGAGGAGGTTAGCAAAGAGGATGGAGTAGGAGGAGTAGAGGAGGTGGCAGCAGGCCTGCCTGCAAGTCGTGGCGGTGTCACCAACTCCTCTGCAGAGCCACGCATTCCTTGCTTGGCAGCCGTCAGCAGGCTTACCCAATGCGCAGTGTACGTGAAATACCTGCCCTGACCATGCTTTGCAGACCAGGTATCAGTGGTCAGATGGACCCTTGCCCCAACACTGTGTGCCAGACATGCCATGACTTCCTTTTCCACAATAGAGTACAGGTTGGGGATTGCCTTTTGTGAATAAAAAATTTGGCCGGGTACCTTCCACTGCGGTGTCCCAATAGCTACACATTTTTTGAAGGCCTCAGACTCCTTCAGCTTGTATGGTAAAAGCTGGCAGGCTAAGAGTTCCGACAAGCTGCAAAGGGGTGACTCTGTGACATTTGCTTCTTACGCTCAAACATTTCCTTGACAGACACCTGACTGTGGGCAGATGAGCAGGAACTGCTCAAGCTAAGAAGTGGAGTGGCGGGTGGTTGAGAGGGTGCAAGGAGGACAGCAGTGGTTGACGTGGCTGAAGATGCTGGACCAGGAGGAGGATGGTGGCTTTGAGCTTGTGTGCTGCTTGTACTCGTCATCATGTGTTGATCCCATAGGCTTTTGTGATGTGAGATCATGTGCCTTCGCAAAGCAGTTGTACCTAGGTGGGTGTTGGACTTCCCACGACTCTTTTTCTGAGTTGATTGGCGTGCTGTCTGGCTGACCCCGGGTGCCGATACATGCTGTCTGACTGTGCCACTAGCTAATTGCAACGACCTCCCCCTGCTTCTAACTCGTCTCCTCCTCCTCTGTCTCCCCATCTGAACTTTCCCTCTGTTCTTCTTCTCTTCTAGCGGGCACCCACATGACATCCACGGACACATCGTCATCATCAACCGCTTCACTTGTATCTGACAACTCAGCAAAGGAAGCAGCAGCAGGTACAACATCATCATCATCACACCGTACGTCTACGTGCGTAATGCTGCCTGACTGAGACATATCCCTGTTATCTACATCCTCTGGCAATAATGGTTGCGCATCACTCATTTCTTCCAACTGATGTGTAAATAACTCCTCTGACAGATCAAGTGAAGCAGCTGGGGTGATAGTGTTAGTGGTGGCGGCAGGCGGGCGAGTGGTAACTTGAGAGGTCCCGAAGCTGACCTGGAGAAGGATGGTGCGTCAAGGTTCCGACCGGAAGCTGTAGAAGATTGGGTGTCCTGTGTTAGCCAGTCAACTATGTCCTCAGAACTTTTCGAGTTCAGAGTATGAGGCCTCTGAACACTGGGCATTATTCTAGGGCCAAAGGAAATCACAGCATCATGACCACGACGGCCTCTGCGGGGTGGCCTGCCTCTGCCTGTCATTTTTTTTTAGATTAGTGGTACTATGCGTGCAAGGTACTGTGATACCAGATATGAGTGATGGGCACTGGCAGTAGAGGGCACAAAACACTCTGTGGGCCTGACACATGCTGGCAGGCAACTGCAATTATATTACAGAGATTTTTTTTTTTTTTTACTGATTTCAATGCAAGCTACTGTGACACCACATATGAGTGGTGGGCACTGGCACTAGTGGGCACAGTACACGCTGCTGTGGGCCTGACACACGCTGGCAACTGCAATTATATTACAGAGGGAAAAAAAAGCAGACTGATGTACTAGCCCTAAAAAGGGCTTTTTGGGGTGCTGTCAGGATGCTGTCCTTACAGCAGATCAGATGAGTCTTTCAGGACTGGAGTGGACACTGAATACACTGGCCTAGCTAATGATTTCCCTATTAAATCAGCAACAGCTGCACTGTCCCTCCTCTCACTAAGAATGCAGCTTCCGAATAAATCTAAGATGGATGCTGTCCTTGCTTTTTGATAGGAGGTGGGAGGGTCTGGGAGGGAAGATATGCTGCTGATTGGCTGATTGCATATGTTCACCCGCTGCGGAGAACGCGAACAAGCAATGTTCGCCGGAGAATAGTTTGGGACATCTCTAGTGTTGAGTTGCTATAGAGACCATTTTGTCTCCTTAGTAGTCTGATTCAATTCTATTAGGCAGTACTGAGATATCACAGCTGGATACACAGATAGTAAGTAAAGGTAGCAGTAGTAGTCTATTGGTGCCTCAGCGACCTGAGTTCATCAGAGTGTGAATTAGGTAGGAAATGGTATTCAGAAGATTAATGTGGCTATAATGTATTTTTTACATTCAATCAGAGTATGAATCAATGATTAACATCAATAAATCCATCCATGATCAAATCATGTATTACTCAGATCCAAAATACCAAGTTGCGATATATGCTCGTTCAATGTGTGTATAGATTGATGAGATACACATTTTTTTTCTAACCATGTCCATGTTCTCAGTGCCAGAGTGAAATGACTGTTAACAAGAAGATCCCTTATGGTCTACCCTCTACTAAAGATGGTTTTAAGTTTTTTTTAGTATAACCTGGACTGAGTGTTCTCTGAGTTATCCCAGTGGTTTTTGAGGACTCTCTTTACCTCCTCATGTGCCTTATCAAATATGCCAATCATATGGATTCTTCTTGTTCTACACTTTTTGGGGGGATGAGGAAGTTTCTTACTACTCCAGTTTTACTTACCTTCTGTGGATCCAGCAGCGTTATTTCAGGATTGACTAATAGATTTGAATCAAGAGTACTAAGCTGGGAGAAGAGTAAAAAGTAGAGTTGAGCGAACACCTGGATGTTCGGGTTCGAGAAGTTCGGCCGAACTTCCCGGAAATGTTTGGGTTCAGGATCCCAAACCCAAACCCCATTGAAGTCAATGGGGACCCGAACTTTTCGGCACTAAAAAGGCTGTAAAACAGCCCAGGAAAGGGCTAGAGGGCTGCAAAAGGCAGCAACATGTAGGTAAATCCCCTGCAAACAAATGTGGATAGGGAAATGAATAAAAATAAAAATAAAATAAATAAAAATTAACCAATATCAATTGGAGAGAGGTCCCATAGCAGAGAATCAGGCTTCACATCACCCACCACTGTAACAGTCCATTGTCATATATTTAGGTCCCGGCACGCAGGCAGAGGAGAGAGGTCCCATAACAGAATCTGGCTTCATGTCAGCAGAGAATCAGTCTTCATGTCATAGCAGAGAATCAGGCTTCACGTCACCCACCACTGTAACAGTCCATTGTCATATATTTAGGCCCAGGCACCCAGGCAGAGGAGAGAGGTCCCATAACAGAATCTGGCTTCATGTCAGCAGAGAATCAGTCTTCATGTCATAGCAGAGAATCATGCTTTACGTCACCCAACACTGGAACAGTCCATTGTCATATTTAGGCCCCGGCACCCAGGCAGAGGAGAGAGGTCCCATAACAGAGAATCTGGCTTCATGTCAGCAGAGAATCAGTCTTCATGTCATAGCAGAGAATCATGCTTCACATCACCCAACACTGGAACAGTCCATTGTCAGATATTTAGGCCCAGGCACCCAGGCAGAGGAGAGAGGTCCCGTAACAGAGAATCTGGCTTCATGTCAGCAGAGAATCAGTCTTCATGTCATAGCAGAGAATCATGCTTTACGTCACCCAACACTGGAACAGTCCATTGTCATATATTTAGGCCCCGGCACCCAGACAGAGGAGAGGTTCATTCAACTTTGGGTTGCCCCGCAATATAATGGTAAAATGAAAATAAAAATAGGATTGAATGAGGAAGTGCCCTGGAGTACAATAATATATGGTTAAGGGGAGGTAGTTAATGTCTAATCTGTACAAGGGATGGACAGGTCCTGTGGGATCCATGCCTGGTTCATTTTTATGAACTTCAGCTTGTCCACATTGGCTGTAGACAGGCGGCTGCGTTTGTCTGTAATGACGCCCCCTGCCATGCTGAATACACGTTCAGACAAAACCCTGGCCGCCGGGCAGGCCAGCACCTCCAAGGCATAAAAGGCTAGCTCTGGCCACGTGGACAATTTAGAGACCCAGAAGTTGAATGGGGCCGAACCATCAGTCAGTACGTGGAGGGGTGTGCACACGTACTGTTCCGCCATGTTAGTGAAATGTTGCCTCCTGCTAACACGTTGCGTATCAGGTGGTAGTGCAGTTAGCTGTGGCGTGTTGACAAAACTTTTCCACATCACTGCCATGCTAACCCTGCCCTCAGAGGAGCTGGCCGTGACACAGCTGCCTTGGCGACCTCTTGCTCCTCCTCTTCCTTGGCCTTGGGCTCCACTTGTTCCCCTGTGACATTTGGGAATGCTCTCAGTAGCGCGTCTACCAACGTGCGCTTGTACTCGCGCATCTTCCTATCACGCTCCAGTGCAGGAAGTAAGGTGGGTACATTGTCTTTGTACCGTGGATCCAGCAGGGTGGCAACCCAGTAGTCCGCACACGTTAAAATGTGGGCAACTCTGCTGTCATTGCGCAGGCACTGCAGCATGTAGTCGCTCATGTGTGCCAGGCTGCCCAGAGGTAAGGACAAGCTGTCCTCTGTGGGAGGCGTATCGTCATCGTCCTGCGTTTCCCCCCAGCCACGCACCAGTGATAAGCCCGAGCTGCGTTGGGTGCCACCCCGCTGTGACCATGCTTCATACTCATCCTCCTCCCCCTCCTCCTCATCCTCTTCCTCCTCGTCCTCCAGTAGTGGGCCCTGGCTGCCCACATTTGTACCTGGCCTCTGCTGTTGCAAAAAACCTCCCTCTGAGTCACTTCGAAGAGACTGGCCTGAAAGTGCTAAAAATGACACTTCTTCCTCCTCCTCCTCCTCCTGGGCCACCTCCTCTTCCATCATCGCCCTAAGTGTTTTCTCAAGGAGACATAGAAGTGGTATTGTAACGCTGATAACGGCGTCATCGCCACTGGACCATTTTGGTGGAGTACTCGAAACAGCGCAACAGGGCACACAGGTCTCGCATGGAGGCCCAGTCATTGGTGGTGAAGTGGTGCTGTTCCGCAGTGCGACTGACCCGTGCGTGCTGCAGCTGAAACTCCACTATGGCCTGCTGCTGCTCGCACAGTCTGTCCAGCATGTGCAAGGTGGAGTTCCACCTGGTGGGCATGTCGCATATGAGGCGGTGAGCGGGAAGGCCGAAGTTACGCTGTAGCGCAGACAGGTGAGCAGCGGCAGGATGTGAACGCCGGAAGCGCGAACAGACGGCCCGCACTTTATGCAGCAGCTCTGACATGTCGGGGTAGTTGTGAATGAACTTCTGCACCACCAAATTCAGCACATGCGCCAGGCAAGGGATGTGCGTCAAACCGGCTAGTCCCAGAGCTGCAACGAGATTTCGCCCATTATCGCACACCACCAGGCCGGGCTTGAGGCTCACCAGCAGCAACCACTCGTCGGTCTGTTGTTCTATACCCCGCCACAACTCCTGTGCGGTGTGGGGCCTGTCCCCCAAACATATGAGTTTCAGAATGGCCTGCTGACGTTTACCCCGGGCTGTGCTGAAGATGGTGGTGAAGGTGTGTGGCTGACTGGATGAGCAGGTGGAAGAAGAGGAGGAGGAAGCCGAGTAGGAGGAGGAGGCAACAGGAGGCAAAGAATGTTGCCCTGCGATCCTTGGCGGCGGAAGGACGTGCGCCAAACAGCTCTCCGCCTGGGGCCCAGCCGCCACTACATTTACCCAGTGTGCAGTTAGGGAGATATAGCGTCCCTGGCCGTGCTTACTGGTCCACGTATCTGTGGTTAGGTGGACCTTGCCACAGATGGCGTTGCGCAGTGCACACTTGATTTTATCGGATACTTGGTTGTGCAGGGAAGGCACGGCTCTCTTGGAGAAGTAGTGCTGGCTGGGAACAACATACTGTGGGACAGCAAGCGACATGAGCTGTTTGAAGCTGTCTGTGTCCACCAGCCTAAATGACAGCATTTCATAGGCCAGTAGTTTAGAAATGCTGGCATTCAGGGCCAGGGATCGAGGGTGGCTAGTTGGGAATTTACGCTTTCTCTCAAATGTTTGTGAGATGGAGAGCTGAACGCTGCCGTGTGATATGGTTGAGATGCTTGGTGACGGAGGTGGTGGTGTTGGTGGTACAGCCCCTGTTTTCTGGGCGGCAGGTGTCAACGTTGCTCCAGAGGCGGAGGAAGAGGCCGAGGCGGCAGCAGCAGAAGAGGCCGAGGCGGCAGCAGCAGGAGAGGTAGCAGGGGGAGCCTGTGTGACTTCCTTGTTTTTAAGGTGTTTACTCCACTGCAGGTGCCTGGTCATGCAGGTTGTGCTAAGGTTCAGAACGTTAATGCCTCGCTTCAGGCTCTGATGGCACAGCGTGCAAACCACTCGGGTCTTGTCGTCAGCACATTGTTTGAAGAAGTGCCATGCCAGGGAACTCCTTGAAGCTGCCTTTGGGGTGCTCGGTCCCAGATGGCGGCGGTCTGTAGCAGGCGGAGTCTCTTGGCGGCGGGTGTTCTGCTTTTGCCTACTGCTCCCTCTTTTGCTACGCTGTTGGCTCGGTCTCACCACTGCCTCTTCCTCCGAACTGTGAAAGTCAGTGGCACGACCTTCATTCCATGTGGGGTCTAGGACCTCATCGTCCCCTGCATCGTCTTCCACCCAGTCTTGATCCCTGACATCCTGTTCAGTCTGCACACTGCAGAAAGACGCAGCAGTTGGCACCTGTGTTTCGTCATCATCAGAGACGTGCTGAGGTGGTATTCCCATGTCCTCATCATCAGGAAACATAAGTGGTTGTGCGTCAGTGCATTCTATGTCTTCCACCGCTGGGGAAGGGCTAGGTGGATGCCCTTGGGAAACCCTGCTAGCAGAGTCTTCAAACAGCATAAGAGACTGCTGCATAACTTGAGGCTCAGACAGTTTCCCTGGTATGCATGGGGGTGATGTGACAGACTGATGGGCTTGGTTTTCAGGCGCCATCTGTGCGCTTTCTGCAGAAGACTGGGTGGGAGATAATGTGAACGTGCTGGATCTATTGTCGGACACCCAATTGACTAATGCCTGTATCTGCTCAGGCCTTACCATCCTTAGAACGGCATTGGGCCCCACCAAATATCGCTGTAAATTATGGCGGCTACTGGGACCTGAGCTAGTTGGTAGACTAGGACGTGTGGCTGTGGCAGAACGGCCATGTCCTCTCCCAGCAACAGAGGGTCCACTAACATAACCACGACCATGTCCGCGTCCCTTACTAGATGTTTTCCTCAGTGTTACCGTTCACCGCAATAAGAAAAATATTATTTGGCCCAATGTATTGAATTCAAATTCAGGCCTTTTTTTACAGACACCTAACACTATCTGGCTATCTATTTAGGTACTGTATTACACTAATAAAGGCACAGCAGTAACGACAGATTTAGCTGAATATGAGGCCTAGTTTTTAGGCGCTGGGTGACAGGTATACGTTTACAGACAGAATTAGACTTGGAATTGCACAGTAGCATGTGTGTGGAGTTATTGAGAATGACCCTATCTGCACCTTGAATCTAATATACCCTTTTAGGGATAGATTTAAAGTAGGCCTGATACAGCAGAAACCACTAATTTAGAGAATTGCTAAGTTGGGAATTGTATTTCAACCCAGAACAAAAACTGTGCTTTGACGGATACTAAATAACTTGACCAGCCACAGCAAGAACCACAGATTTAGATAAATATAAAATTTGAGGCCTATTATTTAGGCGCTGGGTGACAAGTATACGTTTACACAGCAGAAACCACTAATTTAGGAAATTGCTAAGTTGGGAATTGTATTTCAACCCTGAACAAAAATATATTCTTTGCCAGACAGCAGACAGTATTACAATTGGCTGGCCACAGCTGAAACACCAGATTTAGGGTACTGCTATTTTGGCAATTGTATTTTACCCCTCAATAAAATAGCAAGATTAGCCAAGCCCCTGTTGTAGGATATAGCCAAAAAATAACCACACTATTGATGGTTAAATGCACTTGGTGACAGCTTGCCCCTGATGTAGGATATAGCCAAAAAATAACCACACTATTGATGGTTAAATGTACTTGGTGGCAGCTTGTGCTGGTGCACCACAAGACACAAAATGGCCGCCGATCACCCCAGAAAAAAGTGACTGAAAAACGCTCTGGGCAGCCTAAAAACAGTGAGCAATTGAATAGCAGCAGTTCAATGATCCACAGCTGTAGATCGATCACTGAATTTTGGAGGAGTTAATCACTGCCTAATCTCGCCCTAACAGTCGCAGCTGCAACCTCTCCGTACACTGTTCAGAGTACGTGACTCCAGCTTAAATAGAGGCTGGGTCACATGCTGCACTGGCCAATCACAGCCATGCCAATAGTAGGCATGGCTGTGATGGCCTCTTGGGGCAAGTAGTATGACGCTTGTTGATTGGCTGCTTCGCAGCCTTTCAAAAAGCGCCAAGAAAGCGACGAACACCTGAAGCCGAACCCAGACTTTTACGAAAATGTTCGGGTTCGGGTCCGTGTCACGGACACCCCAAAATTTGGTACGAATCCGAACTATACAGTTCGGGTTCGCTCATCCCTAGTAAAAAGGTCTTCATAGGAACTTGACTCCTAGCTTCAGGAGTCTTGCCTAAAAAAACCTAATAAAAAGCTTGATTATTCATTCTCATTTGAAGGGAGGTGTGACTAGCTACATGAGGAGGTGGAGTCCTGAGTAGGGATGAGCGGACCCGTGGATGTTCCGGTTCGCCGGGTTCGGGACCCGAACTTGACCTGAACTCAAACCTGAACCCGAAACTCATTAAAATCAATGGGGACCCAAACTTTGTTGCACTAAAATAGCTGTAAAATAGTCATAGTAAGGGCTAGAGGGCTGCAAAAGGGAGCAAAATCGGGGAAAGAGCAAGACAATTGCCTTGCAAACAAATGTGGTAAGGGAAATGACTTAAAATAACATAGCATATAAAAAAAAAATGTAAATAATAATCTTGAACTAGGAGGTGGAGGTCAAAGTGGAGTAGGAGGTTGAGGAGGCGGTAGACGTGGCGGTGTAGGCGGAAGCGGCGGTGGAGGAGGAGGAGATAGCCAAGATTGTTTTTGTTTGTTTTTTCCCTTTATTTATGTATTTATTTTTATAACTTTGGGAAGGCCCCATAACATTGGGAAATGGAAAAGAAAATGCAAAGAGAAAGTGCGCTGGAGTATAACAATGGCTGGGTGCATCCAGTATACTTGTCTATTCAGCACAAGGTTCGGACAAGTCCTGTGGGATCCATGTAATGAACGTGAGCTTGTCCAAGTTGGCTGTGGACAGGCGGCTGCACTTGTCTGTGATCACCCCCCTTCCACGCTAAACACACGTTCGGACAATACACTGCCCACAGGGCAGGCCAGCACCTCCAAGGTGTAAAGGGCAAGCTCAGGCCATGTGTCTAATTTGGAGACCTAAAAGTTGAATGGGATAGACCAATCAGTCAGTACTTGTAGGCATATGCACATGTACTGTTCCACCATGTTGCTGAAATGCTGCCTCCTGCTAAGACTGGTATCAGCTGGTGGTGCTGGTTGTTGTGGCATGCTGACAAAGCTTTTCCATATTTCGGCCATGCTAACCCTCCCTTCTGAGGTGCTGTGGGTGCTCCAGCTGCATTGGCTACTTCTTCCTCCTCTGCCTTCGCCTTGTGCTTCCACTGAGCCCCCGCTGTCAGGTGTGAATGCCATCAGCAGCACATCTACCAGCGCGTGCTTGTACATGCGCATCTTCTGATCACGCTACAGTGACGGAAATAAGGACGGCAGGGTGGCCACCCAGTAATCAGCACTGGTTAGAATGTGGGCAACTCGGTGGTCGTTGCTCAGGCACTGCAGCATGTAGTCCCTCATGTGTGCCAGGCTGCCCAGAGGCAACAACAAGCTGTCCTCTGTGGTAGGTGTATCGTCTGTGTCCTCTGTATTCCCCAGCCAGGCTCCAGTGATGCCCATGAGCTTCTTTGGGTGCCACCCTGCTGTGAACATTGTTCTTCCTCATCATCATCCTCCTCCTCCTCATCCTCCAAAACTATGCCCTGGCTGGACAGTTGTGTACCTGGCCTCTGGTTCTGGAACCCACCCTCCGAGCCACTTGTGAATGACTGGCCTGATAACCATACAAAATGATCCCTCTTTCTCCTGTGCCACATCCTCTTCCATCATCGCCCGAAGCGTTTTTTCAAGTAGACATAGAAGTAGGATAGTAACGATGAGGGGTCCCGCATGGAGGCCTACTCGGTGGTGAAGTGGTGCTATTCCACAGAGCGACTCACCCATACGTGCTGCAGCTGAAACTCCACTATAGCCTGCTGCTGCTCGCACAGTCTCTCCAGCATGTGCAAGGTGGAGTTCCACCTTGTGGGTACATTGCATATGAGGCGGTGAGCGGGAAGGACAAAGGTGAGAACGCCGCAGCAGGGTGAGAATGCCGAAAGCGTGCACAGACGGCCCGCACTTTCTATAGCAGCTCTGACATATCGGGGTAATTTTTTCAGGAACCTCTGCACTACCAAATTCAGCACTTGCGCCAGGCAAGAGATGTGTGTCAAACTGGCTCGGCCCAGAGCTTCTATGAGATTTTGCCCATTATTGCACACCACCAAGCCGGGCTTGAGGCTCATTGGAACCAGCCACTCATCGATCTGATGTTTCATGCCCATCCACAGCTGCTGCACGGTGTGGGGTTTTTCCCCCAAACAGATGAGTTTCAAAACAGCCTGCTGTCGTTTCCCCCTGGCTGTGCTGAAGTTGGTGGTGCAGGGGTTACGCTGACCGAATAAGGAGGCGGTAGAGGAGGAGGTGGAGTAGGCAACAGGAGGCAACGAGAAACTTCCTGCGATCCTCATGGTGGAAGGCCATGCGCCAAACTGCAATCCGCCTCAGGCCCAGCCGCCACTGCATTTACCCAGTGTGCAGTTAGGGAGATATAACGTCCCTGTCCATACTTACTGGCCACGTATCGGTGGTTATGTGGGCCTTGCCACAGATGGCGTTGCGCATTGCACACCTGATTTTGTCCGCAACTTGGTTGTGCAGGGCAGGGATGGCTCGCCTGGAAAATTAGTGGCGGCCGGGAACCACGTACTTTGGGAAAGCTACCGCCATAAGGTTATTAAAAGTCTCCGTCTCCACCAGACAGAATGAGAGCATTTCAAAGCCAAGGAATTTGGAAATGCTGGAATTCAGGACCAGGGATCACTGGTGGTTAGGGGGGTACTTCCTTTTTCTCTCCAGTGTTTGGGGGATGGACAGCTCAACACTTCCATGGGACAGTGTGGAGATGCTTGGTGACGATAACGGTGGTGGAGGTGGTGGTGTTGCTGCCACATCCTCTGTTTGCAGGCTGGCAGGTGCTACTGTCACTCCAGAGGGGGAGAAAGAGGCCAAGACTGCAGCAGAAGAGGGAGCAGGAGGAGCCTGAGATCTTTTGTGGTTTTTAAGGTGTGTACTCCACTGCAGCTTGTACTTTGCATTTAGATGCCTGCTCATGCAGGTGGTTCTCAGGTTTAGAACATTTATGCCTCGCTTCAGGCTCCGATTGCACAGCGTGCAAACCACTCGCGTGACCTTCATTCCATGTGGGGTCCAGGTATTCATCATCCTCCACATCATCTTCCACCCACTCTTCACCCCTGCCCTCTTTGCCGGTCTGCGCACTGCAGAAAGCCGCAGCAGTTGGCACCTGTGTTTTGTCATCATCATCAGAGACATACTGCGGTGGTCCTCCTATGTCCACATCCTGAAACAAAAGTGGTTGGGCATCAGTGCACTCAATCTCTTCTACTTCTGGCAAATGATGGCCAATGGGATAGAGAAGGCGCTCATAGGGTAAGTAAATTCAAACAAACAAATTTCTAATGAAAGAAATGGTTTGCTCACCTACTGCGGTTGCATCAATTGGATGCAACTGCAATGGAGATCAAGTATAGATAAGGGATGGTTGGTGCAGCCAAGATCCGTCCTAACACCTTGGGCAGGGGCCACCCTGCCACTAGGGTAATGGAAATGAAGAGAAGTACGCTACACCTTAAGTGGAGCGTGTGGACTGCTGGGGGCGCACGAGACAACCAAACAAGGACCGTGTTTTAATTTTCCATTTTTTCCAGTATTCCATTTATTTATAAGACAACGCGTTTCGGGGTAAAGTCCCCTTTATTAAGTCTAAAAGAAAGGTTAAATAAAACAAAAGCAGAGAAACATATATTTGAAGACATAAATTTTGTGCTTCCCTATAATAATTCTGTATAAAAAGGGATATATAAATAAATAAATAGATAGGTATTGATGAATATAGCTGTAAATATAGGTACCAAAACATATAAAAATGGTAAGTATCACTAAAATACACAAAGGAAGGGGATTACAAAATATATACACATATATATATATATATATATATATATATACACATACATATATATATATATATATACACATACATACATATATATATATATATACATATACATACATATATATATATATATACACATATACATACATACATACATACACATAAAAATAAATCAGTAGTAATGATCATAAACGGTAAAAATTAGTACGGATTAAAAATAATGCTATTGTATCTATGTTACTATATTTAAAGTACTATTTCTATTGTAAGAATGGATTTTGTGTTATATTGGCCACAGAATGGCAGATGAAAAATGAATCCAGGGTCAGGCTTTAAAGTATAGTTACTGATATTTCATATGTTTATATATATACACAGGCACTATCAGATATAATTAGCAAATGTAAAATGTCTACTGGCAGTTAATTAGGGGGTATATATTATCTATTAGCCAACAGGAGTGTTACTACTATGGCTTTAAAAAGAGGAATATATAGCAAATCTTTAAGCCCTAGGGCATCTTACCTGAGCCGGGAAGGTTAGGAGAGTGTCACGGCTCCTCTGGAGAGGCACGTGTAGAACGCTGACCTTTTCAGTGCCCGCGCTGCTGAAGGAAAGGGGAGTGGGTGGGAGGGACTGGCCGGGTCCAGAGGAGAGGCCTCAATAGGGAGGTGTGGTTGGGGAACACGAGCGGGGCCTGAGGTGGGCGGTGAAAGGAGGGACTTGTCCAGGTGAAAGACAGGGTGCTCATGTGGAGGCATGCTTAAGCGGAGCACTGGAGCCTGTCAGGGGAGGTAACGGGGCAGGGCTAAATCGGAGGGCGGGGCGGGGCTAACGCACGAGGGGCGGGGCTAACGCTGGTGAGAGGCGGAGCCAGAGAGACAGCGTGCCGGCCTGGATCTGTGGGTTCATGTGGGGGCGTGGTTAGGTGTAGCGCCGAGGGAGAGGACTGGGAGCTGTTGGAGGGGATGGAAAGAGCACTATATTACGTGGGGGAATTAGGGGACTGCAGCCAGCATGTAGGGGAAGGATAGTGGGCTGAATATATGTGACTATACATATGGAAATGTATATGACCCATGGAAGTGATGTTTGAATGAGTGTAACTGATGATTGGATGTTCTTAGCCTAAAATAATAAGCAAAGGCAAATGAATTGCTTTTAGGGGTATGGGGGACGTCGCCTATATATATATATATATATATATATATATAAGGATGTTGGTGTTTGGGAGGAAAACAGGGAATCCGGATAATAGGACTAGAATATGGCTGTCTTGTAAATGAAAAAGCGAAAAAATGGCAATTAGATATAAGAAATATATAAAGGATACAGGTGGATGGGACAGAAATATTAGAGGGGGGGGGGATGAATACTATAGAGAACCATAAAAGAAGAAAGAGAGGGGTCTCACAAGTGGAGACGAGTGTCCATACTATACTTGCAGGCCGTAGCCGAAAAAATGTGTGAGAAACAGAGGACAACCTTTTTTAGCACTTTTTCCTTGAATCTCTTTAAATACATGGCAGAGAATTGTTCAGAAACATTTGCTCTCTAGGGACTCATTGAGTCCATAGGGTTCGAGGGTTTGTAATTTAAAAATCCAAAACATCTCTCTCTTCTGTAGGGTCCTAAATCTATCCGACGTTGTTTCTGCAATGATTTCGATGGATGTAATTGTCAATCCAGATGAGTCTTTATTATGAGCAGTGAGGAAATGGCGGGACACACTGTGTTTAAGGTAGCCCCGTGAGATGTTCCAGCGATGTTTGTTTAGTCTTTCTCTAAGTGACTGGATGGTGTGGCCCACGTATTGTAAGCCACACTCACATTCCATCACATAGATGACATAAGAGGATGAGCAATTCAGAAGGCTTTTTATTGGGTATTCTTCCCCCGTCACATTGCTCTTAAATGACTGTCTCCGATTTGAGATGTTGTTACAGCATTTACATAATTTATGGTTACATTTATAGGTACCTGTGTTTTTTAAAAGACCTGTTGCCCCAGATAAAGGTTTTGTTTTATTTAACCTTTCTTTTAGACTTGATAAAGGGGACTTTACCCCGAAACGCGTTGTCTTATAAATAAATGGAATACTGCCGAAATTAAAACACGGTCCTTGTTTGGTTGTCTCGTGCGCCCCCAGCAGTCCACACGCTCCACTTAAGGTGTAGCGTACTTCTCTTCTTCTACTTCTGGGGCAGGGCTAGGTGGATGGTCCATGGAAACCCCGCCAGCAGAGTCATCAAAAAGCATAAGAGACTGCTGCATGACTTTGGGCTCAGACTGCTTGGCTGATCTGCAAGGGGGTGAGGTGAAACACAGATTCCCATGGGCTGCAGGTGCTAACTCTGCAATTTCAGCAGGGGACTGGGTGGGAGATAATGTGAAGGAACTAGATGTACTGTCAGCCACCCAATCTACTACCGCCTTTACTTGTTTTGAACTCATCATTCAAACACCGGTATATGGGCCTTCAAAATAACGCTGAACGTCCTGTCGCCTACGTGTTTCATTTGGGTGTGTAGCTGGCACAGATCGGCCATATCCTCTCCCTGCAACAGGAGCTCCACTCACACCAGCAGCACCACGACTAGGGCCACGTCCCTTATTTGATGCTCTTCTCATTCTTGGAGTTCACCCACCGAACTAACAGACAGATTAACTATATTAATTTTCCTGTCATGTATGCAGTGCAGGTGTTCCTCACACCAAAAATGGGTATATGTCACCCACCGATCTAACAGACGGATTAACTATATGAATTTTCCTGTCACGTATGCAGTGCAGGTGTACCTCACACAAAAAATGGGTATATGTCACCCACCAAACTAACAGACAGAAAAACTATTATATTTTTGTGTCAGGGGTACAAAGATGGTGCATTGCACCCACAAAAAATCACTATAGGTCACCCACAGAATTAACAATCAGATTAAATATAATATTTCTGTGTCAGGGGTGCAAAGCTGGTGTATAGCACCCAATTTTTTTTTTTTAATTCCTAACACTCTCCCTCACTTCAGCTGCCTGTTTCCTGTCCCTGCACTACCCAGAGCTGATGGGCGGTGCTACACATAATCCAGCTTGTATAGAGGCCGCGTCACATGATGCACCGGCCAATCACAGCCATGCCATTACTAGGCAAAGCTGAGATGGCTTCTAAGTGCCCACAACTTAAAAGCTTGTTGATTGGCTGCCCTGAAATACAAGCTTGAAATACTGCAATTATATTCTGGGTTAAAAAACACTAATTTTTTGCAAGACCCTACATCTGGGGCCTTTGCTGCATTTGTCACAGTCAAATACTAGCGTTCGATACTGCTGTTATATATTCTGGTTTAAAAAAAAAAAAAAACACCCATTTTAGGGAAGACCATACATCTGGGGCTTTTGCTGCATTTGTCATAGTCAAATACAAGCATTAGCTAGTGCTGTTATATTCTGGTATAAAAAAAAAAATACCCATTTCGGGCAAGATAATAAATTTACGGCCTTTGCTGCATTTCTGACAGTCTAATACAAACGTGATATACCGCTGTTATATTCTGGTATTAAAAAACACCCATTTTGGGCAAGATAATACATTTGTAGCCTTTGTTGCATTTGTGACAGTCAAATACAAAGTTTAAATACTGCAGTTATATTCTTGGTTTAAAAAAACAAACATTTTTTGCAATACCCTACATCTGGTGCCTTTGCTGCATTTCTCACAGTCAAATACTAGCATTAGATACTGCTGTTGTATTCTGTTTTTAAAAAAACACCCATTTTGGGCAAGACCCTACACCTGAGGCCTTTGCGGCATTTGTCACAGTCAAATACAACCAGTCAATACTGCAGTTACATTGTTGGTTGACAAATAAAACATTTTTGTGACCATGAAGTAATTGTATAAAATTTGCCTGGCACACTGTTTTGTGACCTCAAGAAATGTTTCCTCTTTATGACACCAGCACTGCCTTACTCTCAGTGAATTTAATTGTTAACTATTGGTGGTTACATTGTCGCCTGAGATAAACCATCTGTTAGTTTGGTGGGTGAACGCAAAGAATGAGGAGAGCGTCAAATAAGGGATGTTGTCCCGGTTGTGGTGCTGCTGGTGGAGCTCAAGTTTCAGAAAGAGGATGTGGTTGATCTGTGCCAGCTACACGCACAAGTGGGTGCAAGTAGGCGACAGAACCTTCAACGTTATTTGGTAGGTCCAAATGTGGCTCTACGAATGGTGAGGCCAGAACAAGTACAGGCGATAGTAGATTGGGTGGCTGACAGTGCCTCCAGTTCCTTCACATTGTCTCCCACCCAGTCTCCTGCTGAAAGATCAGAGTTGGCACCTGCAGCCCATGTCCATCAGTCCTTCACCTCACCCCCTTGCAAATCAGCCAAACAGTCTGAGTCCCAAGTCATGGAGCAGTCTCTTCTGCTTTTTGATGACTCTGCTAGTAGGGTTTCCCAGGGCCATAGACATATCCCTGCACCAGAAGTGGAAGAGATTGAGTGCACTGATGCCTAACCACTTATGTTTCAGGATGAGGACATTGGAAGACCACCGCAGCACGTCTCTGATGATGGCAAAACACAAGTGCCAACTGCTGCGGCTTTCTGCAGTATGCAGACCAACAAGGAGGGCAGGGGTAAAGAGTGGGTGGAAGATGATGTGGAGGATGATGAGATACTAGACCCCACATGGAATCAAGGTCATGCAAGTGACCTGTCTAGTTCGGAGGAAGAGGCGGTGGTCGCACAGAGGCACCAGCACAGCAAAAGAGGGAGCAGGGTGCAAAAGAGTCTGTTACATTCTTGGGTGACATTTTACCAATTTTGCCGTGAACATACCCCTGCTCTGCATAGGTGACAGGGACATAAATTTCCAAAAATCGTCTGTTATATTGTCAGGTGACATTTTACCAATTTTGCTGTATACAAACCCCTGCTCTGCATAGGAATTCGGATTAAATTGACGCACGCCACCTTTCATTCGACCCTTCTGCCTTAACAACTTGTTCCACATTTCCGCTCGATCACTTTTCAGCCATTGACCTCCCTTAGATGTGGTATCCCTTTCTCACGCTCCCTCTCCGGCGTGGAACCCTGATTCACCGCTAATCGTGATCAACATGGTAGGCGCAGAAAAGAACATTGAAAGTTGATAGAGCAGATATCCAATCGGATTGTGGACATCACGGGGACGTGCGATATGGTGGAGCAGTATGAGTGCACACGCCTACACGTACTGACTGATGGGTCTGCCACCTTCAACTTCTGGGTCTTCAAATTGGGCACATGGCTTGAGCTTGCACTTTACGCCTCAGAGGTGCTGGCCGGCCCTGCAGGCAGTGTATTGCCTGAACGTTTGTTTAGCACGGCTGGAGGGGGTTATCACAGGTTATATTTCCCAATGCTTTGGGGTGTACCCTAATTTAAACCAAAAAATAATAATAATTAAAACCAAAAACCAGTGTTGGTTACCTCCACCGCCGCTTCCGCCTACACTGCCACATCCACCGCCTCCTCAACCTCCTACTCCATATGGACCTCGTCCTCCTAGATCAAGATTATTATTTTTTATTTTTATGTATTTTATGTTATTTTAAGTCATTTTTAACTATCCACATGCTCTTAACCACATTTTGATGCCATTTGCAGCCCTCTAGCCCTTTCCATGCTCCAAAGTTGGGGTCCCCATTGACTTCTATGGGGTTCTGGTTCGGGGTCAAGTTCGGGTCCCGAACTCAAACTTTTTTGTGAAGTTCGGCCGAACCCATCGAACCTGAACATCCAGGTGTCCGCTCAACTCTATTCTTGGGTTGAGAACTTGGAGACTGTGCTGTACAGGGGATAATACTTTACTCAGACACAGACAGCTACCAGGACTACTCCTAGAGCTGGCTGCCCCTCCAAACTAAGTAATCAGGGGAAATAGCTTTGGTTAGATAGGTGACCAAGAACCCCATGGTCACTCTGACTAAGCTGCAAAGATCCTGTCTGCAGATGCAAGAAATTTCCAGAAGGTCAACCATCACAGCAGTATTCCACCAATCTGGGCTTCATAGCAGAGTGGTCAAGAAGAAGCCTCTCCTCAGTAAAAGACAAATTAAAGTTTGTAGAAGACACTGTGAGTTGAGAGAAAACTGAATCAGCACACAGCCAAAACTAAGCACACAACCAAGACAACACAGGAGTTGCTTATTGACAACTCTGTGAATGTCCTTTAGTGGCCTAGCCAGACCCTGATGTGAACCTAATCGAACCTGAGAATGGCTGTCCACCGATGGTTTCCATCCAACCTGGCAAAGCTTGACAGGATCTGCAGGGAATAATGTAAGAAAAACTCAAAATCCAGGTTTGCAAACCTTGAGGCATCATACCCAAGTAGACTGGAGGCTGTAATTACTTCTACTAAGTACTGAGTAAACGGTCTGAATACTTATGTCAAAGCAAGATGTTAGTTTTTCATTTTTCAGTAAATTAGCAAAGATTTTGAACATTCTGTTTTCACTTTCTTGTTATGGGGTATTGAGAGCACAATTATGGGAAGAATTGTTTTTTTTATTTATTTTAGCACAAGGACACAACATAACAAAGTATGAAAAAGTGAAATGGTCTGAAGACGTTCACAATGCAATGTAAATAGTGCATCATATTGTAATGACAAATTTTCTAAATCTATAGAAATGATGGAAACAGACATATTCACTCTCCCTGTATTATGGGTTCTGTTTGAACCATACCCTCCAAGGCATGTACCCACTTCTTCGTATCATTTGGAGTGCTGTCTATATTGAAGCTTTGTCCTAGGAGAGACAGTGAGAGCCCTAATAACCCCACTCAAACATCTCACATATCTAAATGTAGATATGGTCCAAGCTAAGTTAAATAAGGCAAATGTGAACAAAGTTCCGGGTCCAGATGGATTACACCCAAGAGTTCTTAAAGGGGTTCTCTGGGAATTAAGAAAATTAAAATCCTTAAATATTACTTTAGTATAAATATATTTCTAAATACATTTCATTAGCTATAATGGTTCATTTTGTCTAGGGAGCAATCATTAGGAGAAATAAAATGGCCGCTGTCCTATTAGTACACACAAAACCTGTCCTAATCACACAGGAGAACAAGTTACTTCAGAACACTAAGTTCAAGAGATGCCTCCTCCTCCTATCTGCTCTTCTGATCTTCAGCTGAATCCCTGTAGGAAGGGAGTTCATGAGGAGACATGAGAGGACAAACAGGACAGATAATGTGGGGCTGTGGCAATGGAGACCGCATACAAGTGCTGCTGCTCATTATCTACACCCCCACTATCCTCTCTGTACTTCATGTCTCCTAATGAATGCCATTCCTACAGACTATCTCTAAATGGGCCCTGGTTTAGACCCTCGGGATGTACCATGAAAAAAACACAATGCCGATACATTTTAAAACTACATACTTTATTTCTATCATTAAAACCACAATCCTATACTAATGCAGGCTTTGTTTGGGGATTATTTAGTTGCGATACACCAGTGTGAACTACAGAGCCTTATTTGGAAAATGCTCCTATAATATTTGCCGCAAGAGTGAGTGATTATGTTGTTGTATATCACACAATCTTTGTGCTGGGAGTGTTTTTATACTGTGTAGTATACAAACATATAATCCATAGATTGTGATATCTTGTGCAGCTTCTCAGCGTATCCTCTCTATTTCCACTGTTTGCCACATACTAAATGTGATATTCCGCAAGTGAACTTCAACAAATAGTCTCCTCCATTGGTCCAGCTGGCACCCTACAGCATTAAAAAATGGTATACCTACTGGACAATACATGAGAGCCAGAAGGAATTGTACCATGGAGGAGACGTTTAATTAGGAAGCGGATGACTTATATAGACAGTTTAGGGCCAGAGGATATCCACAGAAATCTTTAAAGAAGGCCTTTAACCCAGCTAAAAGCTAAAAAAATCTGAAGCGAATCAATGAGGAGGATCCCCCTCAGAAAATTAAACCATAAGATGCATTATAACATATGATAGTCATCATCAACAAATAATGAATATTTTTAGGGGACATTGGAAAATACTTATCAGTGACTCAGATCTGAGACAAGTCCTGCCATCCTATCCCAGTGTCACGTACAGAAGGGGACAAAACTTAAGGGTCCAATTAGTACATAGTATCATCCCTAAAATAGAAATGGATCATTCCCCTGTGGAAATTGCACGATTTGTAAATATATACCAAAAATCAAAAAATTCCCGGTGGATGGACATAAATATGTCATTAGGGACTATTTAAATTGCCGTAGCAGTGGGACAAAATTTGAACAAAATTATATGTAGGCAAAACAATACAGGAACTGAGGAGAAGAATCTCTGGTCATATTAGTGCCATAAACACAAAAAAGGAAACGTCACTATGCAGACATATATCATATGTCCACAATAATAATCTTGAGGTACTAAAATTTTGGGACCTGTCACAAATAAAATTGAGCCCCAGGAGTTGACATTTGGACCAAAAACTACTAAAGGAGGAAGCTAGGTGGATCTATAAATTACAATGCCTGATCCCCAAAGGCTTAAATGAAGGCTTTTCATATACAGCCTTCATTTGAGTCTGGTACGTACTCATTGTTCAATCATATCCAGATTAGAAGTGCATATATTTATAGTATCCTTGCCAATTGAGTCATATTACTCTAAAGGATGATATTAAAAATGGACAATCTAACTAATTGTCATATAGCCCTTACTGAATCTAGAGTAGAGATCACTTCAACTAGCAATGCCTACACCCATAAAATTAGAGAGTGTTTGACATGTAGTTCGACAAATGTGATCTATATCATCACATGCCCCTGTAATAAGCAATATGTGGGAAGAACAAAAAGATCCTTGAAAAAAAGAATTTCGGAACATATTGCTAATATAAAAAAGGGGTATCACACATTGTCTAAACCAGGCATGCTCAACCTGCGGCCCTCCAGCTGTTGCAAAACTACAACTCCCAGCATGCCTGAACAGCCTAAAGCTATCAGCCCACAGCAGGGCATTGTGGGAGTTGTAGTTTTACAACAGCTGGAGGGCCGCAGGTTGAGCATGCCCGACTCTAAACACTTTAAAGAACATCATGATCAAAACCCCACGGGTCTCACGTATTCAGCCATTGACAAAGTCGATTTACATTGGAGAGGAGGGAATCATATTTGTCGTATGTCACGTTTGGAATCCAGACGAATCTTTGAATTCAACTCACTTACACCACAGGGCTTAAATGCTGAAATAGAACTGTTTGGTTTTCTATAAAGGGGGTGGTGCGCTCCCGGCGATGAGGTACCTCAGAGGCTGTTTCGAACTCCGGGGTCCTCCTTACCGAGAATGCACCACCCCACTGACTACATTGATTGTGTTTTCAGACTGGACTTGCAGACTTAGGGATATTTTTAAGTTAAAATTTATATTCTGTTAAATATGAAGCATTAACATCAAAATGGATGTACTAGAGGCATGGGAGTGATGTATTTTGTGTCAATGGATATAAACACACAGAAAACGCATGTGGTCAAAAAAAACTATGGAAAACGCAATCAAATCGCACCATATACCATATGCGTTTCTGTGTCATGATGTTCTTCAATTTAATGTCAAACTCAATCATTATCTTGCTTTCAGACTTCATTTGCACATTTAGAGATTATTTGAATCTATAATTTACATTGTGTTGAATATTAGATATCAGCAATGAAAATGTACATATTGGAGACATGGAAGTGATGTTTTTTGTGTCCACAGACACAGATACAGATACACAAAAAACGCATGTGATCCAAAAAAAAGCATGAAAAACGCATCATTAAATCGCATCATACATTATATGCATTTTTTGTGTCATGATGTTCCTCAACATGTTTCCAATCTTTACAATTAATCAGCATCTCATAAGATTCTAAAACTAGACATATATTTTTGAAAAATGGTATTATACATTGAAGTAATGATGTTGGACACCAAAATCCAGTTCCGTAAATTCAAGAAGAGCAGTATATAAGGGCACACTCATTCACAGTTAAGTTACCACTGAAGAAGGAGTGGGAAACTATATACACTCCGAAAAGTTTGGTTTTAAAGAGAAAAAAAGTCTGATGAAGTGCCCCAGCATTATATTTTGAAGAATTAAGTACAAGTTGCGCAACTGAAATATTATAGAGAACTTTTATCCAAGAATTTGTGCTCACCAGCTGGATTAATTATCAAGAGCAGCTGTCCACTAACTAACAGATCCCAGGACCAAAAGCCGGCAAGTATAAGAGGGTTAATATCCCAAATCTCGAGATAACTCACGAGACTCACTACGCAGTCACGCTGAACACAGGTGGGATGCCACACAGCGTGCAACATTATCCGCGGCCTGGAGACATCAACTGTGAGTACCCTGTGATGCCGATATTACAACTATAAAAATCAGGGGTTATTTAGTTTTGGACGAATAATAAGTATATCCAATATCCGCACCTTAGCAAACTTTGGGGAGGACATGGAGTGATGCTAGTGTGAGCACGTACAGCACATGACCAACTCACCGCATGGTTTTATGGAGAGACAATTATTGGATCCAACTCGGCTTTACTATACAGGGTTTGGAGACTACTTCTGATCCATCTATTTTTCACATATACAGGTCCTTCCAAAAAATTTAGCATATTGTGATAAAGTTCATTATTTTCTGTAATGTACTGATAAACATTAGACTTTCATATATTTTAGATTCATTACACACCAACTGAAGTAGTTCAAGCCTTTTATTGTTTTAATATTGATGATTTTGGCATACAGCTCATGGCTAGTCAATGTGCTCTTTGGCAAATTGTAACCTCTTCAGCACATGTCTTTTTTTCAACAGTGGAACTTTGTGGGGGCTTCTTGAAGATAGTTTAGCTTCACATAGGCGTCTTCTAATTGTAACAGTACTCACAGGTAACTTTAGAAGGCTATTCTTCTATCCATTCGAATGGTAGTTTTTCGCTTTCTTCCACGACTTTCAGGTTTTGGTTGCCATTTTAAAGCATTTGTGATCATTTTAGCTGAGCAGCCTTTCATCATCTGCACTTCTTTATATGTTTTCCCCTCTCCAATCCACTTTTTAATCAAGGTACACTGTTCTTCTGAACAATGCCTGGAACGACCCTTTTTACTCAGAATTTCAGAGAGAAATGCACTGTAACCAGCATGTACAACATTTGCTGCCTTCCTTCCTTAAATAGGGGCAATAATTGCCACCTGTTTTTCAAAGAATGAATGACTTCACTCATTGAAATCCACACTGCTATTATTTTGAACATGCCCTTTTCAATAAGTGATTGACTTACAGAGAATCAGCAGCATGCATGTCATGACTGTTGGGTCTGTTGGGTTTCTATGACTCTACTACACCTGCTATTAATTTATTTGCCATGTAGAAATATAATTTCTACCAAAAACAGTGGTTGATCAGGTTAGTGAGGTCTGACTACTATTATTTTGAACACAACTGTAGGTAAGAACCCTATATGGAATTTCCAGCCAATTGACCGGCATTGTGTTTTTTTCCATTCCTACAGAGATTCAGCTGAAGGTCATATTAAACTGTATTCAGGATCACAATCCCTGACAAGTAAGGCTCCATTCACACGTCCTGTTTTTTTTCATCCTGAAAAACGGTCCGTTTTTTGCGGATCCGTTGTTCCTGAAAATGTTTCCGTATGTCATCCGTATGTCATCCGTTTTTTGCGGATCCGCAAAAAACGGGAACATGTATACATTTCAATAATCAAATAAAGTTGTTTGGATTTCTTTGAAAGCGTGACAGATTAGGTCCGGATGCGTTCAGGGTGCGTTCAGTTAAACTCGCACCATTTTGCAAGCAAGTTCAGTCAGTTTTGTCTGCGATTGCGTTTAGTTGTTCCGTTTTTTCCACGCGGTGCAATGCGTTTTGATGCGTTTTTCACGCGCGTGATGAAAAACTGAAGGTTTACAAACAACATCTCTTAGCAACCATTAGTGAAAAACGCATCGCACCCGCACTTGCTTGCGGATGCAATGCGTTATTCACGCAGCCCCATTCACTTCTATGGAGCCAGAGCTGTGTGAAAAACGCAGAATATAGAACATGCTGCGATTTTAAAGCATTGCAGAAGTGATGTGTGAAAAAAAACGCTCATGTACACAGCCCCATTGAAATGAATGGGTCAGGATTCAGTGCGGGTGCAATACGTTCACCTACTGCATTGCACCCGCGCGGAAATCTCACCCGTGTGAACGCAGCCTAAGAGAGGAAGAGGGCATAGCTCTTTAACTTGTCCTCCTTGCTTCCCAGACAAAACAAGCCACTGTAACTAATGAAAGGTATTTGGTAATATGTTTATATTGAAATAATATTTAAGTATTTTCATTCCCCTAATTCCTGGAGAACCCCTTTAAAGAGCTCAGTTGAGTCATTGCTGTGCCCTTGTTTATAATTTTTTTAAGATTCTTTAGGTACTGGTACAGTGCCAAGTGATTGGTGCAAGGCAAATGTGGGGTCCATGTTCAAAAAATGATCTGGGTCCTCTACATGTAATTCTAGACCAATTAGTTTTACTTCTGTGGGAAAAATGTTTGAAGGGCTCCTAAGGGACTATATACAAGAGTATGTGACTATAAATAATATCTTAAAGGGAACCTGTCACCTGGATTTTGGGTATAGAGCTGAGGACATGGGTTGCTAGATGGCCACTAGCACATCCGCAATACCCAGTCCCCATAGCTCTGCGTGCTTTTATTGTGTAAAAAAAAAAATATTTATACATATGCAAATTAACCTGAGATGAGTCAGAGCTTGAAAATATGACTCTTCTCTGGTCACACAAGTAAGATATGACTCTTTTATGTTAATTTGCAAAAAAGATGGGAAGTACAAAAATGCATAATACTTATTGAATTCGTCTTCAAATAAAATTAAAAGTGTAATTTATATGTTTAGGGTAACACAATGAACATTTAGAGATGCTCAGTGAGGGTAGCATAGTAGAGGTGACAGGTTCCCTTTAAGTGATAACCAACACAGGTTTACCAAGGACTGAAGTTGTCAGACTAACCAGATTTGTTTTTATGAGGAGGTGAGTAGTAGCCTGGAGGGGTGGCTGTGGATGTAGTGTTTCTGGATTTTGCAAAGGTTTTTGATACTGTCCCTCATAGACGCTTAATAAGTAAAGTAAGGTTTATAGGCTTGGAAACTATAGTTTGCAATTGGATTGAAAACTGTCTGAAGGACCGTCTCCAGAGAGTTCTGGTCAATTATTCCTATTCAGAATGGTCTCGGGTTATAAGTGCTGGGTCCTCTATTATTTAATCTATTTATTTGTGCAGTCTATGGAAGATGTCCATAAACTACAACCTGACTTGAACACTTTGAGTGTTTGGGCTTTAACTTGGCAAATGAGGTTCAATGTGGATAAATGTAAAGTTATGTATCTTGGTAGTAATAACCTCGCTGCATCATATGTCCTAGGGGATGTAACACTGGGAGAGTCACTTATAGAGAAGGATTTGGTTGTCCTTATAGATCGTATAGCTTCTAAGGCCACCAGGATATTGTCATGCCTTAAACGAGGCATGGGCTCTTCGGGTCAGGGATGTAATATTACCACGTTACAAAGCATTGGTGCGGCCTCATCTGGAATATGCAGTTCAATTCTGGGCACCAGTCCATAGAAAGGATGCTTTGAAACTGGGAAAAGTACAAAGGAGAGTGATTAAACTGATAAGGGGCATGGAGGGTCTTAGTTATGAAGAAAAATGTAAAGAATTCAATTTATTTAGTCTTGAGAAGAGACATCTAAGGGGGGACATGATTAACCCATACAACTATATAAATGGGCCATACAAAAATACAGTGAAAAACTGTTCAATGTAAAAACTCCAGAAGCGTCAAAGCTTCCTTACTGTAAGAACTATGAATCTGTGGAATAGACTAACTCCGGACGTAGTCACAGCAGGTACAGTGGACAGTTTTAAAAGTGGTTTAGATGAATTCTTAAAAGCAAATGACATTAATGCTTATGAAAATGATTCACTTCCTTCTGGGATTTGCATCCCCACCTATCCCTTGGTTGAACTTGATTGACGGATGTTTTTTTCCAACCATATTAATTATGTAACTATGTAACTATGATTGACAACTCTCCATTTATCAATATGTGTACACAAAATGCTGTCAATCACCCTGTATGGGGGCAGAGCTATCAGGACTTTGTCTCTCCTAGGAGTCCTGTAAGGACTGACTCCAAATCATATAAACTAGACATGAGTGACATAATCAACAATTTGAATCAGCTGCTTCACTGAAGTTTACAAAGAAATTTGATTTGTTACAAATTACTTTGTCACGAATCACATTCCATCGTATATAGTGGGCACAATGATGAGGAATGGAGATCACTCCACCCCCCTGTCATGGAACCCCGTGTTCAGCACTGATCGCGGCATCTGACAGTCACATTGAGTCTTACCGGGGGTTAATTAGGGGTTAAATCCATTTGCTCTCTGTGCGACTGTCGCTACCATATTGTGTAGGAAGGCACAAGGGTCCGTCATTGATGGAAGGTATGTGTCACAGAGATTCCTGGCCTTAGTGAGGTAAGAGCCGGTAGTTTTAAGTGTCATCAGCAGCTAGTGCTGACTGGCACAGTTTTTTGTTAGTATAGCTGTAAAGCCGATCCGGGTCCCTTACTGGGAGTAGCCAAAGTGCTGGGTGGGTGGCTTTTCCCCACGCTCCAGGCCAGGGCTTTTTGGTCTATATAAAAAACCCAGCCAGTGGTCTCTGCTGGGTGTGGTTTATCCTCCATCTGACAGAGAAGCTGGGGAGTCTCTGTGTTTTGGGACCTGTAAAGTTGTGCTGTGCTAAAGGGCTGAGAGCCGCATGCCGGGAAACAGGCCCCTAAAGCCTGCTGTGGACTGCGGGTGGAAAACTGCTGACCAGGTGAAGATTTTATTCTATGGATATTGCATGGTGTGAACAAACACTAAGACTGTGAACAGTCATTTTTGTTTTTCCTTATGTGTGAATAAACACTGAAATGTTTAAGTTAAAGACTTTGTGATTGCCTCTATACTGCGTCCGCTAGCCTGTCTACCAAAGCAAAACCCCACAATTGGTGTCAGATGTGGGCAAACGCAGTGAGGCAGGCCTGAAGGCCAAAAAGTGTTTTTGTTTTTTTCTGGGCACAAGTGCATGTCCCATATTAAGTCGGCAAGGCAGTGGCGTAGCATGTGTTTCCAGCCCCCGGGACAATAGGGGGCTATTATATTAACAAAGAGGGGGCCATCACATTAATAGTAAAGAGGGGGCCATTATATTAATAATACATTTATAATTAAATAAATAAATAATTCAGATTATACTTACCTCTCTCCATCACAGCTGGTGGCATCCCTATGCAGGCGGTCACTAACGCCTCGCTGTGCATTCCCGCGCCGCTTCATCTCACGAGATCCGAAGTAGGAGGTCACAGTCAGGTAGGCCTGAAGCCTATGAGTAGGGATGAGCGAACTCGAACTGTATAGTTCGGGTTCGTACCGAATTTTGGGGTGTCCGTGACACGGACCCGAACCCGGACATTTTCGTAAAAGTCCGGGTTCGGGTTCGGTGTTCGTCGCTTTCTTGGCGCTTTTGTGACGCTTTCTTGGCGCTTTTTGAAAGGCTGCAAAGCAGCCAATCAACAAGCGTCATACTACTTGCCCCAAGAGGCCGTCACAGCCATGCCTACTATTGGCATGGCTGTGATTGGCCAGAGCACCATGTGACCCAGCCTCTATTTAAGCTGAAGTCACATAGCGCCGCCCGTCACTCTGCTCTGATTAGCGTAGGGAGAGGTTGCGGATGCGACAGTAGGGCGAGATTAGGCAGATTAACTCCTCCAAAGGACTTCACTTGATTAATCGATCGATCTGCAGCTGTGCATCATTGAGCTGCTGAAATTCAAATGCTCACTCACTGTTTTTATCTGCCCAGACCGTTTGTCAGTCACTTTTTTCTGGGGTGATCGGCGGCCATTTTGTGTCTTGTGCGGTGCTGCGACCAAGTGCATCCAAGCTGCGACCAAGTGCATTTAACCCTCAATGGTGTGGTTGTTTTTTGGCTAAAGCCTACATCAGGGTGAAGCTGTCACACCAAGTGCATTTAACCAGCAATAGTCTGTTCATTTTTTGGCCATATACTAAATCAGGGGCAAGCTGCGCCTGTCACCAAGTGCATTTAACCCTCAATGGTGTGGTTGTTTTTTGGCTAAAGCCTACATCAGGGTGAAGCTGTCACACCAAGTGCATTTAACCAGCAATAGTCTGTTTATTTTTTGGCCATATACTACATCAGGGGCAAGCTGCGCCCGTCACCAAGTGCATTTAACCCTCAGTAGTGTGGTTCGTCAAGCTGTGACACCAAGTGCATTTAACCAGCAATAGTCTGTTCATTTTTTGGCCATATACTACATCAGGGGCAAGCTGCGCCCGTCACCAAGTGCATTTAACCCTCAGTAGTGTGGTTGGTCAAGCTATCACACCAAGTGCATTTAACCAGCAATAGTCTGTTCATTTTTTGGCCATATACTAAATCAGGGGCAAGCTGCGCCCGTCACCAAGTGCATTTAACCAGCAATAGTCTGTTCATTTTTGGGCCATATACTACATCAGGGGCAAGCTGCGCCCGTCACCAAGTGCATTTAACCCTCAGTAGTGTGGTTGGTCAAGCTATCACACCAAGTGCATTTAACCAGCAATAGTCTGTTCATTTTTTGGCCATATACTACATCAGGGGCAAGCTGCGCCCGTCACCAAGTGCATTTAACCCTCAATGGTGTGGTTGTTTTTTGGCTAAAGCCTACATCAGGGTGAAGCTGTCACACCAAGTGCATTTAACCAGCAATAGTCTGTTTATTTTTTGGCCATATACTACATCAGGGGCAAGCTGCGCCCGTCACCAAGTGCATTTAACCCTCAGTAGTGTGGTTCGTCAAGCTGTGACACCAAGTGCATTTAACCAGCAATAGTCTGTTCATTTTTTGGCCATATACTACATCAGGGGCAAGCTGCGCCCGTCACCAAGTGCATTTAACCCTCAGTAGTGTGGTTGGTCAAGCTATCACACCAAGTGCATTTAACCAGCAATAGTCTGTTCATTTTTTGGCCATATACTAAATCAGGGGCAAGCTGCGCCCGTCACCAAGTGCATTTAACCAGCAATAGTCTGTTCATTTTTGGGCCATATACTACATCAGGGGCAAGCTGCGCCCGTCACCAAGTGCATTTAACCCTCAGTAGTGTGGTTGGTCAAGCTATCACACCAAGTGCATTTAACCAGCAATAGTCTGTTCATTTTTTGGCCATATACTAAATCAGGGGCAAGCTGCGCCTGTCACCAAGTGCATTTAACCCTCAATGGTGTGGTTGTTTTTTGGCTAAAGCCTACATCAGGGTGAAGCTGTCACACCAAGTGCATTTAACCAGCAATAGTCTGTTTATTTTTTGGCCATATACTACATCAGGGGCAAGCTGCGCCTGTCACCAAGTGCATTTAACCCTCAGTAGTGTGGTTGGTCAAGCTATCACACCAAGTGCATTTAACCAGCAATAGTCTGTTCATTTTTTGGCCATATACTAAATCAGGGGCAAGCTGCGCCCGTCACCAAGTGCATTTAACCAGCAATAGTCTGTTCATTTTTTGGCCATATACTACATCAGGGGCAAGCTGCGCCCGTCACCAAGTGCATTTAACCCTCAGTAGTGTGGTTCGTCAAGCTGTGACACCAAGTGCATTTAACCAGCAATAGTCTGTTCATTTTTTGGCCATATACTACATCAGGGGCAAGCTGCGCCCGTCACCAAGTGCATTTAACCAGCAATAGTGTGGTTATTTTTTGGCCATATCCCAGTCTAATTCTGTCACTAAATCCATACCGGTCACCCAGCGCCTAAATACTAGGCCTCAAATTTATATCCCGCTAAATCTCTCGTTACCGCTGTCCTGTTGTGGCTGGGAAAGTTATTTAGTGTCCGTCAAAGCACATTTTTTGTTCTGGGTTGAAGTACAATTCCCAATTTAGCAATTTCATAATTTAGTGGTTTCTGCTATATCAGAGCTATTTGAAATCTATCTGCAGTGTCCCAGGGGGTCAGTAGAGTGCTGGGCTTTGTAGTGCAGATTGACTCACTAACCTGGGATCCACTGTCGTCTTCAATTGGGGCAAATACTGGAACTGGCAGGTATTTAACAGTTCGTGACGCCAGTGTCAATTAAACGGTGACACGCCGTGTAGGGTATGGTAAAAGAATGAAGCAAGCACAGGATAGCCAACAAAAACTGGAACTTTTACTGAATATCAGTCAGGATAATACATGGACACAGGTAGAGCACAGTTCCATGAAAGACGGTTGGTTTTCCATAAAGATACAGGTGGTTCTTGGGAATTACAGAATGGCCGGTCTTAGCAATGTATAATACAGAGTGTTGATTGCAGGAGATGCAGTACAGGCGGCTTGCACACTATTCCTGACTGGTCCTGACACATGTGACTTTCTCTCCAAGGTCTAATGCCCTTTATCTGGCGTACCCTTGAAGCTGTCCTTATCTAGTACCTCCTCTGTTATCTTGAGTACCTCTTGCTTTATCTGATCGGCCTCTGTGGTAATCTGTGTCTTGACTGGTGGCTTGCTTATGCTGCTTCAGCTAAACGGATGATGACTCAGGAGGGGAACCTTTTCCTTGGATCCGGAACCCGGTTACAGGGCCTTTACTACCCTCTCCTAGCCGACAGGCTTCAGGCCTGCAATGCTCTCACAGGCCCATAGCCTGGCCTTCACTCAGACACAGGATCATTTCTGACCTCTGCTCCCACTGTCTGACTCCTGCTACTACTTCCTGACTGGGCCTTATATAACCTAGGGTTCCCTAGCTCCCTCTAGTGACTCAGAGCTGGAACTACACCCTAGCCGGCCTGCAAATGCACGTTTCACAGTAACAGGAAAATACATAGCATGACATTATAAGATGTTTTATACCAACCTCCCCTTAAATACAGGGGGAACGACAACACCCAAGTGACCCTTCTGTAGTGACGGGGTATTACTCTCCCGTACACTACATACCCCGCTGCTTTAAGCTGAGTACGACCTCGTACTCCATCAGGGCCCGCCCAACTGGAATCATGACCTGAAACAGAGAAAGACACATGCATGCATACATATATGTCAATTACACTCTTATCAGACCCAATTGGCAAAGGTGAAGTCTGGTGACAAGGGGCGTCGTTCTCTTTTTCACAGGATAGTGAGTGGAACGGGGGCGCTGACCTGGCACAGCGAATGTTAAAAAACCAGGATAGTCCATGACAATAAATTAGTCCATGATAAATTAACCTCTCAGAGGCTTGCACATAGGAAGTCCATCTCTGGGCACATAGACGTGAATAAAACCAAACCGGTTACTTAAATACTGTCAGCAGCACAGATATAAAATGACAATACAGGACTCTGACAATACCAGGGCCATGTTATCCTGGCAAGTCCTGCTTACCCTTTAAAATAGTGCTGACATAAAAATGTCTTTTCAACCTGAAATGGGGGTAAAAAGGGGTAAAATGGTGCAACACTTTAAGGCACAACTGGGATAATAGCAGCAAACCGGATGTCCCAAACATAACAAGGGCAGCTGGAAGCAGTGGTACACAGTGGCGCATTATTCAACTAGGATGCCACCGGCCGTGTGTAACTGGCAGCGAGCTTTACCAGCTCTACCAACTGAGGGACAAAACGGCCATTAAGGAGATGGACAGGAGGGCCGGAGTACTCACAGGCGAGTGTCGTATTCTTCCTCGGATGATGAATCGACATACGGAACCTGCAGCAATTGTTCTGGCAAGGCCGGCCACATTTGGAACCCGTCTCCCCTGACAATTTTTAGAGGGGGAGGCTTGTCTTTCACGGCCTCCATTTCGGCCTCCGTCCTCGGAAACGGAAACCACCGCACGCCTCCTGCGCAGCCGAGGTCCGCCACCCAATACACCCTCTTGCATAGGGCCTCTAGTTCAGCTTTAGTGAAGGTGAGCGGGGCTACCGGAGGTTCAGGGGCTGTGACCGCTGGGGTAACAATGGCAGCTGCTCCTTGGCGCCGGGCCTCAGCACATTCCTCTGCTCGCCGGCAGCTGTCCTGCCGCTCCTTCTCTTCCTCACGTCTCACTGCATCCGGAGGGGGATACCGCTCCTCCAGCCCCTGCAGCACGATGGGCTCCCAGAAAACGTCGGGACTGAGGTACGCCTGGCTATGCAGATGGGTGGTTCGGGCCTGTTCCACGTGCGCTCTCTCTGTCTCAACTGGTTCTGACCTCTCTTTCCCAGAGTCCCAGTTCTCAGCCGGCGCCTTCGGGCGAGTCACTGCGGTAGCGTAGGGACCCCTTAGACTTTCGGCGGGGGTGTACTCAACGATCTCTCCCACAGTTAAATTATGGAGATGCTCCGGGAGATAGTGCCGCTTCACCGATCGCCGGTTTACATAGAAGTCCCGGCCAGTCCCCAACTCCTGGATAAACCCGTAGCCTTTCTCTTTATCAAAGGACACCACGATCCCGCGGCGCCTTTCTAGCTGGGGCTTACCCGGAAAGGAGTCTCCTTGTATGGACTTAGCCATTTCTTCAAACCGCTTCTTCCGGCTGGTGTTCTTTTTCGCCACCGCGGCTCTCAACTCCTCCATAATAGCCGGCCATTCTGCGTGCCGGCGACGGATCGGTGGGGACTCAGGTCGGGCGATACTTAAGTCCATGGCCTGGGCCCAGGGGGTGGCCGTCCAGGCTAGAGGGTCCCACGGCCCCAACTCAGGAAAGTCCGGTGGAGTGGCGCCCCACTCGCACGTGGTCTCGACTTCTAGCTCTGCAGCACACGCCATCTCTCCTCTTCCTGGTTGCAGCGTCGACACTGACTCCTCCCACGCACTGGGCCGGTCTACCTCCATCTGAGGCCCGCCTCCCAGGCGTAACTCTTCAGGGTAGTCAGTCGCGTCGTCACTCCTCAAGGTGGGTGGCGCTCCAGGGCAATCTCCTCCTTCTTCTTGGAAGGTTTCGGCGCCAAATATTCGCGCCTCTGCACATCCTGATGGCGCAGTAAAAAGCCTCATGGCGTCGGCGGCCATTTTAGATGTCCTGATGCTGCAATTCACTGACAGCAAGCAGGATGATGAAAAGTCCAATAAAACACAGTCCACAAATGCGATTTTCTCTCTGGGGGTAGCGCAACACAGTACAGCGTCTCTGATTCCTCCCAGGCACAATTGTAATCCACAGATTAGGAATAAAGGTTACAGTCTTTGCAATACGGTGGTGGAATAGTTAAAGCACACAGTTCACACTTCTCTGCACTTCAGAAGTATGCGGATCCTGTTCGTGACGCCAAAAAGAGCGACGCAGTGTCCCAGGGGGTCAGTAGTGTGTGCTGGGCTTTGTAGTGCAGATTGACTCACTAACCTGGGATCCACTGTCGTCTTCAATTGGGGCAAATACTGGAACTGGCAGGTATTTAACAGTTTGTGACGCCAGTGTCAATTAAACGGTGACACGCCGTGTAGGGTATGGTAAAAGAATGAAGCAAGCACAGGATAGCCAACAAAAACTGGAACTTTTACTGAATATCAGTCAGGATAATACATGGACACAGGTAGAGCACAGTTCCATGAAAGACGGTTGGTTTTCCATAAAGATACAGGTGGTTCTTGGGAATTACAGAATGGCCGGTCTTAGCAATGTATAATACAGAGTGTTGATTGCAGGAGATGCAGTACAGGCGGCTTGCACACTATTCCTGACTGGTCCTGACACATGTGACTTTCTCTCCAAGGTCTAATGCCCTTTATCTGGCGTACCCTTGAAGCTGTCCTTATCTAGTACCTCCTCTGTTATCTTGAGTACCTCTTGCTTTATCTGATCGGCCTCTGTGGTAATCTGTGTCTTGACTGGTGGCTTGCTTATGCTGCTTCAGCTAAACGGATGATGACTCAGGAGGGGAACCTTTTCCTTGGATCCGGAACCCGGTTACAGGGCCTTTACTACCCTCTCCTAGCCGACAGGCTTCAGGCCTGCTATGCTCTCACAGGCCCATAGCCTGGCCTTCACTCAGACACAGGATCATTTCTGACCTCTGCTCCCACTGTCTGACTCCTGCTACTACTTCCTGACTGGGCCTTATATAACCTAGGGTTCCCTAGCTCCCTCTAGTGACTCAGAGCTGGAACTACACCCTAGCCGGCCTGCAAATGCACGTTTCACAGTAACAGGAAAATACATAGCATGACATTATAAGATGTTTTATACCAACCTCCCCTTAAATACAGGGGGAACGACAACACCCAAGTGACCCTTCTGTAGTGACGGGGTATTACTCTCCCGTACACTACATATCCCTAAAAGGGTATATAATATTCAAGGTGCACATAGGGTCATTCAGAATAACTTCACACACACGCTACTGTGCATTTCCAAGTCTAATTCTGTCACTAAATCCATACCGGTCACCCAGCGCCTAAATACTAGGCCTCAAATTTATATCCCGCTAAATCTCTCGTTACCGCTGTCCTGTTGTGGCTGGGAAAGTTATTTAGTGTCCGTCAAAGCACATTTTTTGTTCTGGGTTGAAGTACAATTCCCAATTTAGCAATTTCATAATTTAGTGGTTTCTGCTATATCAGAGCTATTTGAAATCTATCCCTAAAAGGGTATATAATATTCAAGGTGCACATAGGGTCATTCAGAATAACTTCACACACACGCTACTGTGCATTTCCAAGTCTAATTCTGTCGCTAAATCCATACCGGTCACCCAGCGCCTAAATACTAGGCCTCAAATTTATATCCCGCTTAATCTCTCGTTACCGCTGTCCTGTTGTGGCTGGGAAAGTTATTTAGTGTCCGTCAAAGCACATTTTTTGTTCTGGGTTGAAGTACAATTCCCAATTTAGCAATTTCATAATTTAGTGGTTCCTGCTATATCAGAGCTATTTGAAATCTATCCCTAAAAGGGTATATAATATTCAAGGTGCACATAGGGTCATTCAGAATAACTTCACACACACGCTACTGTGCATTTCCAAGTCTAATTCTGTCGCTAAATCCATACCGGTCACCCAGCGCCTAAATACTAGGCCTCAAATTTATATCCCGCTGAATTTGAATACAATACATTGGGCCAAATAATATTTTTGTTGTTGTGGTGAACCATAACAATGAGAAAAACATCTAGTAAGGGACGCGGACGTGGACATGGTCGTGGTGGTGTTAGTGGACCCTCTGGTGCTGGGAGAGGACGTGGCCGTTCTGCCACATCCACACGTCCTAGTGTACCAACTACCTCAGGTCCCAGTAGCCGCCAGAATTTACAGCGATATATGGTGGGGCCCAATGCCGTTCTAAGGATGGTAAGGCCTGAGCAGGTACAGGCATTAGTCAATTGGGTGGCCGACAGTGGATCCAGCACGTTCACATTATCTCCCACCCAGTCTTCTGCAGAAAGCGCACAGATGGCGCCTGAAAACCAACCCCATCAGTCTGTCACATCACCCCCATGCATACCAGGGAAACTGTCTCAGCCTCAAGTTATGCAGCAGTCTCTTATGCTGTTTGAAGACTCCGCTGGCAGGGTTTCCCAAGGGCATCCACCTAGCCCTTCCCCAGCGGTGAAAGATATAGAATGCACTGACGCACAACCACTTATGTTTCCTGATGATGAGGACATGGGAATACCACCTCAGCATGTCTCTGATGATGACGAAACACAGGTGCCAACTGCTGCATCTTTCTGCAGTGTGCAGACTGAACAGGAGGTCAGGGATCAAGACTGGGTGGAAGACGATGCAGGGGATGATGAGGTCCTAGACCCCACATGGAATGAAGGTCGTGCCACTGACTTTCACAGTTCTGAGGAAGAGGCAGTGGTGAGACCGAGCCAACAGCGTAGCAAAAGAGGGAGCAGTGGGCAAAAGCAGAACACCCGCCGCCAAGAGACTCCGCCTGCTACTGCCCGCCGCCATCTGGGACCGAGCACCCCAAAGGCAGCTTCAAGGAGTTCCCTGGCATGGCACTTCTTCAAACAATGTGCTGACGACAAGACCCGAGTGGTTTGCACGCTGTGCCATCAGAGCCTTAAGCAAGGCATTAACGTTCTGAACCTGAGCACAACCTGCATGACCAGGCACCTGCATGCAAAGCATGAACTGCAGTGGAGTAAACACCTTAAAACCAAGGAAGTCACTCAGGCTCCCCCTGCTACCTCTTCTGCTGCTGCCGCCTCGGCCTCTTCTGCTGCTACCGCCTCGGCCTCTTCCTCCGCCTCTGGAGGAACGTTGGCACCTGCCGCCCAGCAAACAGGGGATGCACCACCAACACCACCACCACCACCTCCGTCACCAAGCGTCCCAACCATGTCACACGGCAGCGTTCAGCTCTCCATCTCACAAACATTTGAGAGAAAGCGTAAATTCCCACCTAGCCACCCTCGATCCCTGGCCCTGAATGCCAGCATTTCTAAACTACTGGCCTATGAAATGCTGTCATTTAGGCTGGTGGACACAGACAGCTTCAAACAGCTCATGTCGCTTGCTGTCCCACAGTATGTTGTTCCCAGCCGCCACTACTTCTCCAAGAGAGCCGTGCCTTCCCTGCACAACCAAGTATCCGATAAAATCAAGTGTGCACTGCGCAACGCCATCTGTGGCAAGGTCCACCTAACCACAGATACGTGGACCAGTAAGCACGGCCAGGGACGCTATATCTCCCTAACTGCACACTGGGTAAATGTAGTGGCAGCTGGGCCCCAGGCGGAGAGCTGTTTAGCGCACGTCCTTCCGCCGCCAAGGATCGCAGGGCAACATTCTTTGCCTCCTGTTGCCACCTCCTCCTTCTCGGCTTCCTCCTCCTCTTCTTCCACCTGCTCATCCAGTCAGCCACACACCTTCACCACCAACTTCAGCACAGCCCGGGGTAAACGTCAGCAGGCCATTCTGAAACTCATATGTTTGGGGGACAGGCCCCACACCGCACAGGAGTTGTGGCGGGGTATTGAACAACAGACCGACGAGTGGTTGCTGCCGGTGAGCCTCAAGCCCGGCCTGGTGGTGTGTGATAATGGGCGAAATCTCGTTGCAGCTCTGGGACTAGCCAATTTGACGCACATCCCTTGCTTGGCGCATGTGCTGAATTTGGTGGTGCAGAAGTTCATTCACAACTACCCCGACATGTCAGAGCTGCTGCATAAAGTGCGGGCCGTCTGTTCGCGCTTCCGGCGTTCACATCCTGCTGCTGCTCGCCTGTCTGCGCTACAGCGTAACTTCGGCCTTCCCGCTCACCGCCTCATATGCGACGTGCCCACCAGGTGGAACTCCACCTTGCACATGCTGGACAGACTGTGCGAGCAGCAGCAGGCCATAGTGGAGTTTTAGCTGCAGCACGCACGGGTCAGTCGCACTACAGAACAGCACCACTTCACCACCAATGACTGGGCCTCCATGCGAGACCTGTGTGCCCTGTTGCGCTGTTTCGAGTACTCCACCAACATGGCCAGTGGCGATGACACCGTTATCAGCGTTACAATACCACTTCTATGTCTCCTTGAGAAAACACTTAGGGCGATGATGGAAGAGGAGGTGGCCCAGGAGGAGGAGGAGGAGGAGGAGGAAGAGGGGTCATTTTTAGCACTTTCAGGCCAGTCTCTTCAAAGTGACTCAGAGGGAGGTTTTTGGCAACAGCAGAGGCCAGGTACAAATGTGGCCAGCCAGGGCCCACTACTGGAGGACGAGGAGGACGAGGATGAGGAGGAGGTGGAGGAGGATGAGGATGAAGCATGGTCACAGCGGGGTGGCACCCAACGCAGCTCGGGTCCATCACTGGTGCGTGGCTGGGGGGAAAGGCAGGACGATGACGATACGCCTCCCACAGAGGACAGCTTGTCCTTACCCCTGGGCAGCCTGGCACACATGAGCGACTACATGCTGCAGTGCCTGCGCAACGACAGCAGAGTTGCCCACATTTTAACCTGTGCGGACTACTGGGTTGCCACCCTGCTGGATCCACGCTACAAAGACAATGTGCCCACCTTACTTCCTGCACTGGAGCGTGATAGGAAGATGCGCGAGTACAAGCGCACGTTGGTAGACGCGCTACTGAGAGCATTCCCAAATGTCACAGGGGAACAAGTGGAAGCCCAAGGCCAAGGCAGAGGAGGAGCAAGAGGTCGCCAAGGCAGCTGTGTCACGGCCAGCTCCTCTGAGGGCAGGGTTAGCATGGCAGAGATGTGGAAAACTTTTGTCAACACGCCACAGCTAACTGCACCACCACCTGATACACAACGTGTTAGCAGGAGGCAACATTTCACTAACATGGTGGAACAGTACGTGTGCACACCCCTCCACGTACTGACTGATGGTTCGGCCCCATTCAACTTCTGGGTCTCTAAATTGTCCACGTGGCCAGAGCTAGCCTTTTATGCCTTGGAGGTGCTGGCCTGCCCGGCAGCCAGCGTTTTGTCTGAACGTGTATTCAGCACGGCAGGGGGCGTCATTACAGACAAACGCAGCCGCCTGTCTACAGCCAATGTGGACAAGCTGACGTTCATAAAAATGAACCAGGCATGGATCCCACAGGACCTGTCCGTCCCTTGTCCAGATTAGACATTAACTACCTCCCCTTAACCATATATTATTGGACTCCAGGGCACTTCCTCATTCAATCCTATTTTTATTTTCATTTTACCATTATATTGCGAGGCTACCCAAAGTTGAATGAACCTCTCCTCTGTCTGGGTGCCAGGGCCTAAATATATGCCAATGGACTGTTGCAGTGGTGGCTGACGTGAAGCCTCATTCTCTGCTATGACATGCAGACTAATTCTCTGCTGACATGAAGCCAGATTGTCTGTTACGGGACCTCTCTCCTCTGCCTGGGTGCTGGGCCTAAATTTATGAAAATGGACTGTTGCAGTGGTGGGTGACGTGAAGCCTGATTCTCTGCTATGATATGAAGACTGATTCTCTGCTGACATGAAGCCAGATTCTCTGTTACGGGACCTCTCTCCTCTGCCTGGGTGCCGGGGCCTAAATATCTGAGAATGGACTGTTCCAGTGGTGGGTGACGGGAAGCCAGATTCTCTGCTATGGGACCTCTCTCCAATTGATTTTGGTTAATTTTTATTTATTTAATTTTTATTTTAATTCATTTCCCTATCCACATTTGTTTGCAGGGGATTTACCTACATGTTGCTGCCTTTTGCAGCCCTCTAGCCCTTTCCTGGGCTGTTTTACAGCCGTTTTAGTGCCGAAAAGTTCGGGTCCCCATTGACTTCAATGGGGTTCGGGTTCGGGACGAAGTTCGGATCGGGTTCGGATCCCGAACCCGAACATTTCCGGGAAGTTCGGCCGAACTTCTCGAACCCGAACATCCAGGTGTTCGCTCAACTCTACCTATGAGGCATAACGGAGGTGGCCCTCAATGAAATTTCAGCTGCCTGGCGCCCCCTGCAATTTGGCGCCCAGGGAAACGCCCCCCCCCCCGGCCCACCCCACACTACGCCCCTGCGGAAAGGTTACTACCAGTGTCCCCGAATAAAATAGAGGCGGTCGTAAAAGCCCTCGTGGAGGCTAACTTGCAGCAGCGGGAAACTAACAAGCAGCAGCAGGAAACATGTAAAGCGTTGCAAGCAGCTTGAGCGTCCCAGAACATCCACAATGCATGGAAAAGTGTCCGTGCAGCGATCCTTAAGATGTCCCCCTTGGATGACGTAGAGGCGATGTTCGAAAAAGTGGCCGTGAGAGAGAGAAATTATCCCGAGACCAGTGGGCTGAGGTCGTCGCTCCGTTCCTGGAGTCTGGACCCTAGCAAGTGTTTTTAGATCTCCCCGATGATCAAGCGGCCGACTATCCGACCGTAAAAGGTGAGATCCTGGTGAGACTGGGAGTGAATGTATTGGTGCACCAGTGGGAATTTAACTCGGCTGAACCCACCAGACCACAATATTATGACCTGCTACATCGGTTGCAGAAATGGCTGCAGCATATTAACTCCCACTACTATACTGGACAGTCTGTTGGCGGATGTGTTTTGGAGGGCTTTGCGATACCCTCTCCAGCACTGGATCGGCCAGGTGTCTTCTGGTAATGCTTTTGAGATGGTCGACTTAGTGGAGCACTACGAGGCCACCAGAAATCTACAGGGGGGTTCTTTGGGGAGGAGGCCAATCAAACCCCAGAAATCTCCACCCCAGACCCAGTGGCCGGTGCCAGCCAAACCCGCCCGGGACGTATTCCTTGCAGACTCAGCCCGGTGGTTTGTTGGCGGTGTCACGAGCCTGGACACATAAGGGCCAACTGTCCCTATCGGGGTGAACCCATGGATACCAACTATGGCTACCGACGCTCATTGTGCCACAGGTACCTCCAAGACTGTAGACAATAGCCACCTGTGCCAGGTGGAAGTGGGGAACACTCTGTCTATGGCACTGCTGGATTCAGGGAGCCTGGTATCCCTGGTAAGAGCTGCCCTGGTGCGGCCCGTCAAGTATACTGGCCGAAAGGTCGGCGTTGTGTGTATTCATGGGGACTTAAAGGACTATCCCCCTGCCCTGGTCTCTATATCAACGGTGGAGGCAGGTGGACTCATTGCCGCAAAATTGCCGTATGAACTATAATTGGGAGAGACTACCCCGGTTTCCCGGCACTATGGCAGGACACGAAAGTTACCGATACCCGTGAGACAGATGTGACCCTTGCAGAGTGGCCCGGCTCAGGGGGGAGACCAGAACCCTGGGAACCTGAGTACGAAGAGCCAGCGGTAGGGGTGACAACCACTTCGGAGGAAGAGGGGGAGACAACCCCTCTAAGTGTGATGATGGAAGACCTGGAGGACTTGCCGCCAGGTCCGGAGCTAGCCGACCTCAATGTATCCGGGGATAATTTTAGTACTGCACAACATTAAGACCCAACCCTATCCCGAGCCTGGGAAAATGGATTAATAATAGATGGGGAACCACAACAACCGGGGGCGCAGTCAGCGTTTCCCCGTTTTGGTGGTTCGTCAAGAGATATTGTATCGAGTAAACCAGCTGCAAGGTGAATCCGTTGAACAGTTGGTGGTGCCCCAGGTTTATCGCAAACACGTGTTAGAGTTAGCCCACCAACATGTTCTCGGGGGTCATCTGGGAATACAAAAAAATGCAGGACCGGATCCTACAGCTGATTTACTGGCCCAGTGTGTTCAGAGAGGTAGAAGAATATTGTCCTGCCCAACCTGCCAGATAACGAGCCCCTAGCCACATTTCCGTAGTCCCCTAGTACCCCTCCCGATTGTCGAGGTCCCGTTCGAGTGAATCACTATGGACTTTATAGGCCCCATACTGAAGTCTGCTAGAGGGCACCAAGACAACTTGGTTGTCCTCGACTACGCCACTCGGCACCCGGACGCAGTGCCACTGAGTCATACATCAGCCAAACTCATAGCTAAGGAGTTAATGGAGATGTTTTCTCAAGTGGGTCTGCCTAAGGAGGTTCTGACTGACCAAGGGACCCTGTTCATTTCTAAGGTCATGAGGGAACTCTGTAAGTTGCTCCACATAAAAGAGCTACGGACGTCTTTGTATCATCCGCAAACGGATGGCCTGGTAGAGGGATTTAATCAAACATTAAAAAAATATGCTAAAAAGAGTGGTGTCTACGGATGGGAGGGACTGGGACCTTCTTCTGCCCTATCTCTTGTTCGCAGTGCGAGAGGTACCCCAGGCCTCTACTGGGTTCTCATCCTTTGAACTGCTATACGGCAGACACCCTCGCGGTCTGTTGGACGTGGACAAAGAGGTGTGGGAACAACCCACACCACACAGAAGTGTTGTTGAGTATGTCACCCAGATGCAAGGATGGATGGAAACAGTTTTATCTCTTGTTAGGGAGCATATGGAGGCAGCGCAGCGAGCCCAGAGAAGGATCGGCAGGCTCGGGTCCGGACCTTTAACCCGAGTAATCAGGTATTGGTTCTGGTACCAACTGTAGACAGTAAGTTCCTAGCTAGGTCGCAGGGGACCTATGAGGTGCTTGAAAAAATTGGAGTGGTAGATTACAAGGTACACCAGCCAGAGAGGCGAAAGCCAGACCAGGTGTACCATGTGAATCTGCTCAAACCCTGGAAAGATAGAGAAACCTGCATGGAAGACAGCCCATGACCATGGTTCCATGGGGAAGTGGTTTTCAAACCCTCTGTCTGATTGTACTCCGTCCACATCGTCGATACGTTTCGGCGTACCTGAACGATATTGTTATCCACAGCACCGACTTGGAAAGTCATCTGCCTAAAGTACAGGCTGTAGTGGACTCCCTTAGGAAGGCTGGCTTAACCGCTAACCCAAAAAAGTGCGCAATAGGATTAGAAGAGACCAAGTACCTGGGGTATTTAATTGGGCGCAGATTTATCAAACCTCAGGTGAACAAAATTGAGGCAATTAGGAATTGGCCCACGACCTGTCACTACTCGGCAAGTAAAGTTGTTTCTGGGTATGGTGGGGTACTATATGAGGTTTGTCCCTAATTTAGCTACAGTCACCACACCACTGACAGTTCTTTTGAAGGGACGCAAGTCAGTGATGGTTCAGTGGAATGAGCAGGTGGAAAAGGCTTTCTCCTCTTTGAAGTCTGCCCTGTGTGGGTCCCCGGTATTAGTGACGCCTGACTTAAAGAGGGAGTTTGTGGTACAGACCGATGCCTCTGAATAAGGCCTCTGAGCTGTACTCTCTCAAGACATCAATGGGGAGGAACATCCTGTTGTTTTCCTGAGCCGGAAACCTACTCCAGCCGAGACTAGGTACAGTATAGTGGAGAGAGAGTGCTTGGTCATCAAGTGGGCACTCAAGTCTCTCCGCTATTATCTGTTGGGGAGAAAGTTCCGTCTGGTGACCGACCACTCTCCTTTCAAGTGGATGAGCAAAGCCAAGGAGAGGAATGCTCGGGTCACCAGATGGTTCTTATCTTTACAAAACTACACTGTCTGGCGGGTTTTCACCCCCTCAGGGTTGAACAAAATGCGGATCCGCTCATAATGCCTCAGTCTGGCACCGTTTGGCCTCCGCTCCACTCAGCAGGCGGACACGCCGTGCGGAGCCAAACGGATCCATCCAGACTTACAATGGAGATGGATCCGTTTGAAGTTGACACAATATGGCTAAATTTCAAACTGATCTGTCCCCTATTGACTTTCAATGTAAAGTCTGGATGGATCCGTCTGAGTAACTTTCAGAATTTTTTCTGAAATATAATGCAGATGGATCCGTTCTGAACGGATCCCATCGTCTGCATTATAGGAGCGGATCCGTCTGTGCAGACACCAGACGGATCCGCTCCGAACGCAAGTGTGAAAGTAGCCTTAAATACTTTGGGATTTTTGATTGCCTATACTGCGTCCGCTTGCCTGTCTACCAGAGCAAAACCCCACAATTGATTGAAGAAAACGCACCAAATCTTGTGCATGCTGACATGTGGCTACTCTCGGCCTGGGTGAGAATAGCAGCACAGCAGATCAATTCTAAGTGCATCAGGCAGCAAACATCCCGCTGGCTGTCTCCTTGCCAACTCCAACTGGACAAGGTGGTCAGCAAAAATGTCAGGAACATTCTTGGCTAGGCTGCATGGCGCATGTTATATATTTTGTAGTTCAGCACTGGCCATGTCCAGGAGATTATCCTCACTTTTCAGCCATTCTTATGTGACAAGGAAAGCCCACCTGGACTTGCTGCAACAAAACAGTCTGCCATTGCACCGCTTGTTCCACGACATTCCAGCTCACTGGAATTCCACCATGCATATACTGGAGCATATGTATAAGCAATGTAAATTGGTGAATAATTGTATTATGAATCAGAGCACTGTAGCAGGAAGCATGTTTTGTTTTGAAGTCAGGCAGTGGCAGCAAACATGTTGCATACTCAGGCCCTTCAAAGAGGCCACCAGATTTATCAGTAGGGACAACTGCGGCAATAATGATATCAACATGATAGTTATTTTAGAGCAAATGATCACCCTGATGCAACAAGGGATGGTGGAAGAAGACCAGCTTACACATACTACTGCCCTCTCTGTAGTTGTTGGGGGCTGTAAGAGAGTGTCTGGAGTGTAGTGGATGGAAGATACGTGCCACTGGGGGTCGTGGCACCGGTGGAGTAAGAGCCCGGTCTTTTGTGTTTTGTCAGCAGTGAGTGCTGTCACACAGCAGTCCGGGCTGGCTCTTACTGGGAACAGGCAGGTTGGTTATCTCTGGCCTTAGTTGGGTAGGGAAGGAGTTAATCCTTCACTATGCTCGGTGGGTGTGGTCTGCCTACTACACCCAGGGCTGTGAATATAGGCTTGATGCTCACTGACTCTGGGGCTGATGAAGTGTGGTCTCCTGTCTCACTGCAGGAACCTGTACTGGAGGCTGATCGCACGGTCAGCCTGAGCTCTGTAGTCCGCTCGTCTAACAAAGACTGCCCAATTACTGCAGGCTCAGCAAAGGACCAAAAGGGATCCTGTGGCCGGACCCAATCCCTTGTCCAGGCCGACACGTGGCCTGTCTAACTTGCACTAACTTGGACAAACCCGCCCCACGACAAGGTGTAGTACTGATCACGGATGTGAGAGACTGTGTGAACAGCCACCAAGACGCCTGCAGCGTTTGGGGCTCCGTTGTGGGAGGTGGGGTTTATGGACATTGCTGTTGTGTAAATTGCACAGTTTTTTGATCTGATGCACTAAAGTGAATAAAAGAGCATGGTTTGGACACAAAGCCTGTCTCCTGAGCCTCTATACTGCCACCGCTACCATCTGTCTACCAGAGCAAACCCGCACAATTGGTGGCTTCAGCGGGCAAACAGCAGTAAGGCTGAAAATTGTTTTGCTTGGACTTTATGTCATATATTAAGCCGGCAAGTTTTGTGGCTCCAGATAAGATGGAGGAGGCCATTAGACACTTGGTGCAAAGTAATGAGGAGGCTACTCGGAGACATGAGGAAGCCCTGAGAGACCAGTGTCAGTTGAATAGTCTACTGGCCCAGCAACTGGCGACTATGCAGGAGTCCATGCGTGTGTTACAACAACCAGCCGCCCCGGGGGGACCGCAATCCTACCTGCTGACCGGGATAAGGTGCGCTCAGCGTTAAGAAATATGGGCCCCGAGGATGATATCGAGGCGTTCCTGATGGTCTTCGAACGCATTGCGGAACAGGAAAGGTTACCGGCAGAACAGTGGGCCGAAGTAGTGGCGCCATTTTTTGTGGGAGACGCACAAAAGGCCTACTTCGACCTCAGTCAGGAGGAAGCCAAGAGCTATGAGAGGCTGAAGAGGGAGGTGTTGGCTCGTCTTGGCGTTAATACCTATGTGCGTGCACATCGAGTCTACCAGTGGGCTTTCTCCGAGTCCCGGCCTGTTCGGTCCCAGGCCTATGACCTGTTCCACTTCATAAAAAAATGGCTGCAGCCTGAGATATTGAGCCCCTCGCAGATGGTGGAACGGGTGGTGGTCGATCGTTTGGTGCGTACCCTCCCAAGAGCAATACAGCGCTGGGTGGGACAAGGTGATCCAGGCACCCTGGAGCAAGTTGTTGGCCTAATCAAGAGATACATGGCAACCCAGGACTTGGTCCGAGACTCCGCCTTCCTGCAAAAGCCGCCTTCACTCTCCCTGCCACAAAGGGGACCTGAGAAGGGGGCTCAACCGCTTAAGGGGGGAGGTGATTTCCACTCCTGGGAGGCCAAACCTGGAGAGACGAGAGGCCCCGGGGATTAGATGTTGGCACTGTCAGGGCCTAGGACACATTGCTGCAAACTGCACAAGGGCGGCAGAGCCCATGGACTGCGGGTTCGCCCGCCGATCCTCCTTTTTCGGCCAGCCGGTGGATGTTGCTGCTTCGCTGCTATTCGCTGATACACCTCCGTTGTGTGCCATCTCTATTAATGGACACCCAGTTAAGGCATTGCTGGACTCAGGGAGATTAGTGACCCTTGTGCACGAGTCCCTGGTGGCCAGTCGCGGCCCAGGCAAGCAAACCATCAGTATTGTGTGCATTCATAGGGGCCAGCGAGAATATCGTACAACCTGTGTGACCTTGTCTACCCTCGGAAGGGAGATACAGCAGGTGGTTGGGTAGGGCGACAAATCCCTTACGCTGCCATCCTAGGTAGGGATTGTCCCCTGTTTTGGTCTCTCTGGGAGCAACGGGGTGCAGAGCCGGTGCCCGTTGATCCTGAAGAGCGGCTACCAGCTGTAGAAGTCAAGACAACACTAGAAGGGTTGGCTGGTGAGCTGGTGGCAGCCCCATCTGTTCCAGAACTAGAAGTATCCCGAGACACATTCAGGACCGCCCAGCTCCATGATCCTACATTGTCATGGGCCAGAGAAGGGGTGACTGTCATCAATGGAGTGGCTCAGCACCCGGGAGCTCGGAATTTCCCCACCTGGCCTGTAACCAGGACCTACTGTACCAGGTCGACAAAGTCCGGCAAGAGGTAATAGAACCGTTGGTGGTACCCCAGCCATACCGCCGCATGGTATTAGACCTAGCGCATACTCATGTGTTAGGAGGACATCTGGGGGTCCAGAAAACTCAGGAACGTATACTGCAGCATTTCTATTGGCCAGGGATATATGAGGAAGTCAGGAGGTTTTGCCAGTCCTGTCCACAGTGTCAGAGGACCAGCCCCCAGCCTCATTATCGTAGTCGGAGTGCCACCAGTGCAGAGCTTGCTCAGGAATGGCAGCAGGCGGGTGTGAGTGCATCTGCACGCACAGTGAGACGAAGACTTTTGGAAGATGGCCTGGTGTCAAGAAGGGCAGCAAATAAGCCACTTCTCTCAAAAAAAAACATCAGGGACAGATTGATCTTCTGCAGAAAATATGATGAATGGACTGCTGAGGACTGGGGCAAAGTCATATTCTCTGATGAAGCCTCTTTCCGATTGTTTGGGGCATCAGGAAAAAGGCTTGTCCGGAGAAGAAAAGGTGATGCTTTACTGTCATGCCAACAGTAAAGCATCCTGAGACCATTCATGTGTGGGGTTGCTTCTCATCCAAGGGAGTGGGCTCACTCACAATTTTGCCCAAAAACACAGCCTTGAATAAATAATGGTATCAAAACACCCTCCAACAGCAACTTCTTCCAACACTCCAACAACAGTTTGGTGAAGAACAATGCATTTTCCAGCACGATGGAGCACCGTGCATAAGGCAAAAGTGATAACTAAGTGGCTCGGGGACCAAAATGTTGACATTGTGGGTCCATGGCCTGGAAGCTCCCCAGATCTTAATCCCATTGAGAACTTGCGGTCAATTCTCAAGAGGCGGTGGACAAACAAAAACCCACTAATTCTGACAAACTCCAAAAAGTGATTATGAAAGAATGGGTTGCTATCAGTCAGGAATTGGCCCAGAAGTTGATTGAGAGCATGCCCAGTCGAATTGCAGAGGTACTGAAAAAGAAGGGCCAACACTGCAAATACTGACTCTTTGCATAAATGTCATGTAATTGTCGATAAAAGCCTTTGAAACGTATGAAGTGTGTGTAATTATATTTCTCTACATCACAGAAACAACTGAAACTCAAACTTTGTGAAAACTAATATTTGTGTCATTCTCAAAACTTTTCGCTACGACTGTAGAGCGGTGTCCATGCCTACAGGGTACAACAGAACTGTGATGGTTGTTACTATTACCTCTACACAGCCACCACTACTCCTACAGCCTAAACAGCCGCACACAGTTCTACTCAGCATTGCCTTGTCTGCTCCATGCTGTGCTGCTACTGCTGCTTTCTGCCATTACTATTGCTGCCACGTGCCCCTATTACCCCTACACACCTTAGACCTTGCCATTTCCACATAAACACAGTACTGATGCTGCTCCAAGAATATTGAGAATGTTTCAGGTCTTTTTCATAAGCCACTGTTTCTTCCAACACTACAGTTTTTGTTTATAAGCAGGGGTAGGCATCTGCCCGTGTTAGGGTGTATTTATTAGATGCTTGTGCATAACAAGACACTGTCTCTTCCAACTTTACCATTTATGGGTTTAAATAAGACCAGGCATCTATATATTATTTTATATTGCTGTTATTCTGTTAAAAAGCTTAAAAGGACGGGGAGAAAGAGCAAAAATTCTACAAAAAAGAAATAAAAGATAAAAAGACAAGATAGAAACAATATGAGTCCTAGGAGACCGAAGAATGTCTTCAGGCCAATTTTCCAGACAATCGGAGCACATTCGATGCAGGTAGAAATGATTCAGAACCAAATCTAATATTGTTTAAAAATTCACCAAATCAGACCCAAAGTGAATTTTAGGAAGTTTGCTCATATCTAGTTTTGTGCAAAAATTTGCTACCTTTTAGTGCCACATTTCTGGCAAAAGGAATTGATAACAGTAAATGTATGTGTGAAAATAGACTAAAGCTGCTTTCACATGTAGCAGGTAATTTATTATGCTCTGCATTCCAAAATTCTGCAAAAGGTTGCAAAACAGGGCCTTTGTGACTTTTATAGCCAACTTGCACCAAAATGTTTGATTATTTTTTTGTGATTTTACACCACCCACACCAAGTTTGAAAAAATGGGCATGGTTAGCTATGTTAATTAGGTGTAGGCCAGATTTAAGACTTCATTTAAGGCTACATGGTACAACACACGTCAGGTATTGCAGCCAAGATCGCTGTGTAGCACTAGCCTGTGAAGTGTAACAGTTGCACACATATCGCAATCTCACTCCTCACAATAAATTCCCCCTGTAACGGATCTCCTAGCACCCTGACGAGGTACCTCCGTCGATAGATGCTCCTAGTGCTTTCTGAGGACTCCAAGCACTCCACTTGACACCGTACGCACTGCAGACCCCACCAACCGCCGCAGCTTGGTTGGGTTCTCAGCGTCCTCCTCCCACGCTGGACCCAAGACCGGGCTTCAGCTTCCAGTGGGTGATTCTCTCCTACATCCAGAGAGCAGGAACCATGAACCAGCTCTTACAAGAGCTTATACTCAGGGGAGTATTGTGATATAGCAATCCCCAAGAGTGTAGTTATCGCATTCCCCAAACATGAGCCAAAACTTCATGAAGGTATAAAGCAGCCTCTTTATTTTAACACACAAGCATTTTATACACATCTTCCAACAAGGTTACCACCCACAGGGTTTTGTAAAAACAACCAATAACCACGTACAATACACTCAGACACTCCCACACAAAATCCTCCCCTCTGCCCGTGATAGAATTACCTCACACTGGGTTGATGCAATCATCACAGACAGGCGAATACACAATATCCTCTGTCCTGGAAACAACCGAGAAGTAATTCAATTATCTCTCAGGACAAAGGACATCGCCAGTACACATAGAGATACAATGGAACATACCTCCCTACTCAACGTATACAATGTCCCACCCTTTTCAATACACATAGCCATTTAACATCCCATGGCATGAATTAGACCAGGGGTTCAAGTTAGTCCAAGTCCTTTGTGAACAACGGAGGCCTGGCTGATGAGAGGGCCCATAATCCTGGGGCAAGAGGCGAGTAGCCAGGCCCCTCCAAAACCCAGTGGCGAGGTTGGTATTGCCACACCCCCATAGTCACTCACAGCAGTTTATTTTTGGCATTTCTTTATTACCTTCAGATGTTCCTTTAAAGTCTACAGACAAGGTGGGAAATGTATCATCCCCCTACACCTGTTTTCTTGCATAGATAACTGAAGTTTGTAACCGGTGTAGATTGCAATCAGGCAGACAGACTGCTAAAGATTATCGTTGGGTGAGCATGCTCGGCACATCGTGGCGTTTGGCCGAATATCGCATGTGCTCAAGCACGATGCTCAAGTCAGTGTATTTGGGAGATGCCCAAGAATTCAAATTGAAAAGAGGAGGATGCAAGTAATTTATGATGAGGATCATGCCTCATCATAAATTAAATGCATCTTTAGTAGTGTTGGTCGAGCTCCAAAGTGCTTGTGTGCTATGGTGCAGGAGTAGGACACTTCCTGATGCTCGGGTGCTCTAAAGAGCACCCGAGCACAATGGAAGTCCCCGAGCATTAAACCAGGCACCCTGTGCTCTGAAGAGGAGAGGGTGTCAGGACTCTAGTTCAGCTTAGGAGTCCCTGCTCTGACTCCATATATAGCTATGTCCATATATGGAGTCAGTGCTTGGGGACACCCAGTGTATTTAAATCTAATTTAGCCCCTATTTCAGAAAAGTTTCTGGCAGGATTCAAATTCACAACCTTCTACATTACAGCCAAGAATGTTGACCACTACACTATAGAGCTGCATGCCCAGTTACTTTGAAAAAAAAATAAAAAATCGAGACATCTGCTGTATAGGAATACTTACTAGTAGTAATTATTTCTATACAGCAGAAGTCTCAGTTGTTTTTTTTTTTCAGTAACTGGCTCTGTAGCTCTATAGTGTAGTGGTTAAGGTTCTTGGCTGTAATGTGGAAGGTTTGGAGTTCAAATCCCACCAAATTTAAATGTATATATTGTATATTATTTTTTTGTAATTGTAAAAAAATGTGTAATTACAAAAAAATAAAAATATATAATCATACTTCTGATATAATGAATGCATAATATGTGGTAAACTACTACTGATGTTTTAGCCATAATATTTTTACATATATTATAATCTATTATATATTCTAAATATATAATAATATATGTAAATACATTTTGGCTGAAAGGCTGAAAACGTATATATATATATATATATATATATATATGTTTAAATTAAATTGAGCCTCTATTTCTGAAAAGTTTCTGGCGGGATTCAAACGCACAACATTCTACATTACAGCCAATAATCATAACCACCACACTATAGAGATTCATGGCCAGTTGCTAAAAAATAAATAAAACATGAGAATTCTGCTCTATAGTGTAGTGGATAAGATTATTGGCTGTAATGTAGAAGGTTGTGAGTTTGAAAACCACCAGAAACGTTTCAGAAATAGGCTAAATTATAATTTAAATACACTGGGTGTCCCCAAGCACTGACTCCATATATGGACATAGCTATATATGGAGTCAGAGCAGGGACTCCTAAGCTGAACTAGAGTCCTGACACCCTCCCCTCTTCAGAGCAGGGGGTGCCTGGTTTAATGCTCGGGTGCTCTGTAGAGCACCTGAGCATCAGGAAGTGTCCTACTCCAGCACCATAGCACACAAGCACTTTGGAGCTCGACCAACACTACTAAAGATGCATTTAATTTATGATGAGGCATGATCCTCATCATAAATTACTTGCATCCTCTGTTTACACAGAGGTTATCAAGCCAGTTCTACTTTACACCAGTTTGATAAATCTTCTCCAAAATGTTTTTGCTTGACGTTTTTTGGATTACATTTGTGCAGAGAATGTGCTGGGTATGGCATTTTTTTTAAATTTTAATTCTTGGGCATCTCTATGAGTAGAAAAACCACTGTATAAAATTTTACAATCAACAAATTCTCCAAATACAGTACAAATGAATAGCCTCTTTTCCCAACAAAAAAAATGCATGGAAAATACTATTTGTGAAGGAGTCCTAAGGGTATTGAGATGTCTTGTCCTGTTGGAGCCCTTTCGCTTTCAATAAGAGCAGAGAGTGAGGAGCTGTGTAAGGGTAAATTCATACAGATTTTTTTTTTGAGGAGGTTTAGAGGCAGATTCTTAAATTATTTTTGTTTTTTGTTTTTTTTTAACCAAAGCCAGATGTGGATCCAGCAGGAAGAAGTATTCCTTCTTTTATATTTCTGATTCCTTTCAAATCCACTTCTCTTTTCTGCTGAAAAACCTGCAGGAAAATCTGCCTCAAATCCACCTCCAAAAAACTCTGCTCTACCCTAATACTACAACATCTGGCTTCTGGGGAATAACTGTAGCCAAACTGTACTTAGGATGAAGGTTATTCAGATGTTTCACAAATCCGCATTTTCTTTCCATGTCTGTTTCGTTATTTGTGGACCGTATACGGAACCATTAATTTCATCAGGTCTGCAAAAAAAGCGAAGATACTCTGTGTGCATTGCGTTTCTGTATGTCCGTATTTCAGTTCTGAAAGAAAAAAAATAGAACATGTCCTATTATTGTCCGCATTACGGACAAGGATAGAACTGCTCTATTAGGGGCCAGGTGTTCCGTTCCGCAAAATGCAAAATGTACACGGACGTCATCTGTATTTTTTGAAGATCTGTTTTTTGCGGAAAGCAAAATACATATGGTCGTGTGCATGAGGCCTTAATGTAAGTTCAACAATTATATGTGAAGCTTGTAGAAAGAGGTACGACTATTGTGCACTATTTTTGTACAAAATATATATTATTTTGAAGGTTTTCAGAACAGAGGAGAGATGCAAGATCAAATAGTGATACAATAGGAACATTTATCTGGACTTTCCATAATTAATCAAATTTCAGAACATTATAGTCATACTCTCTCAGACAAAGAACTGGACTGGAATTGTTTAATGAGTGCAATGAAAAGAAAATGTGCCAAAAATAAGGGTTTAAATTCTACAAAGGTATTACAAAGCCTAGTAGAGTCGCATCTGGTTAATTAGTTTCCGTTTGAATAAATGCTATTAAAGAGATTAATTCCTTTCCTTCAAGATGCTCCATTATTAGGACAAGGCATGGACAAGGCAAGGACATGATCAAGATGTGAAACAGATAAGAAAGAAATGCAATTTAATCCTCTAATATTGTTTAAAAATTGAATGGTCAGCTAACAATTTCAAATATAATTTAATATATTGATTTTTATAATAATCCACCTTCTACAAGAGCATCTTCATCATATTGTTATGTGGTGAGTCTTTCTTCAAGCACTTCAGTGAAATGGCTTTAAAAACTAGTAGAAAAAATTTGTCGTTTAACTGTTTCTTTTGTCTTCTGTATTATCTAATCGTGTTAAAAGGATTTCCTAAGAAAAACAGTAGTGGCACACTGAAAATGTCATAAATATCTGATCATTTGGGGTAGAGATGAGCGAATGTTTAAAAAATTTGATTCGGCCGGTTTGCTTTGATCCGAATTTATTCGCAGCGAATTGCGTTAAAAAGCGGCTATGCCCTGGCTGCAGAGAGCCTTTATATGGGTGTAGCACATGGTGCCTTGCAGTAAGATGCATAGGGAGTCTGCTGTGGTAGTGAAACAATACTGTGAGTCAGTATGACAAGCACATGACAGGTGTCTCTCTTAGGCCCCTTTCACACGGGCGAGTTTTCCGTGCGGGTGCGATCCGTGCGGCGAACGTATGGCACCCGCACTAAATCCTGACCCATTCATTTCTATGGGGCTGTGCACATGAGCGATGTTTTTAACGCATCACTTGTGCGTTCAGTTGAAATCGCAGCATGCTCTATATTTTCCGATTTTGACGTGACGCAGGCCCCATAGAAGTGAATGGGGTGTGTGAAAATCGGATGGCATCCGCAAGCAAGTACGGATGCCGTGCGATTTGCACGCATGGTTGCTAGGAGACCATCGGGATGGAGACCCGATCATTATTATTTTCCCTTATAACATGGTTATAAGGGAAAATAATAGCATTCTGAATACAGAATGCATAGTAAACCAGCGCTAGAGGGGTTAAAAAAAATAAAAAATAATTTAACTCACCTTAGTCCACTTGCTCGCGAAGCTGGCATCTCCTTGTGTCTCCGCTGCTGATGAACAGGACCTGGGGTGAGCTACTCCATTAAATAGAGCTTAAGGACCTTCGATGACGTCACTCCGGTCATCACATGATCTTTTACCATGGTGAATCACCATGGTAAAAGATCATGTGACGTACCATGTGATGACCGGAGTGACGTCATCGAAGGTCCTTAACCTGTATTTAATGGAGCAGCTCACCCCAGGTCCTGTTCATCAGCAGAGGAGACACAAGGAGATGCCGGGCTTCGCGATCAAGTGGACTAAGGTGAGTTAATTTTTTTTTTGTTTTTTTTTAACCCCTCTAGCGCTGGTTTACTATGCGTTCTGTATTCAGAATGCTATTATTTTCCCTTATAACCATGTTATAAGGGAAAATAATACAATCTTCAGAACATCAATCCCAAGCCCGAACTTCTATGAAGAAGTTCGGGTTTGGGTACCAAACATGCGCGATTTTTCTCACGCGAGTGCAACGCATGACAATGTTTTGCACTTGCGCAGAAAAAATCGCGCATTTTCCCGCAACGCACCCGGCTCTTATCCGGGCAAAAAAACTCACGCCCGTGTGAAAGAGGCCTTAGAATCACTGCACACTTCACTTATTTGGGTGGGGCCAACACTAACGAAATAAGTCATGTATGAACTAAGCCTTACAGGTCGATGTTGGCATCAAGAAGAAGCGCACTCCTTTTACACCGTTGTCAGCTGATTCCAAGTAGATGTTTACAGAACCTGTTCTATTTAACGCTTATACAAGTAGAGCCCCCCCCAGACAGAGACAGACAGAGTGGAGAAGTTGTTAGCAGTAAGTTTGTGTTGACGTCACTAATTAATTTCCCTTTCATCTGATCCATCAGAACAATAACCCACCACAAACGGATCCTGTCTATGGAGCATATGCCTTCACTCGGTCAGCATTTGCTCAATAATCCATCAGTATTGCTAATTAGAGATGGCCTTGCGGTTCGCCCAGCGGTCGTTTCATGGCAAACTTTGCTCGTTTGCGATTGGAGCAGGGACAGTTAGGGACACCAAACACTAGCTAGAAGGGCCACAAAATATAGATATAGAGGGGTGTGATATAAATATAATATACTTTCTAAAATAGAAATTATATTATAGTGTATTTGCATTGTGCAGCAGTTGTGTGCGGTTCTGCTGCGATACCGCAGCTAGATAGAGGGACAAATGCTATTGGAGTAACTAATTGCAACAGGTGTGATATATCTGTTGCCCCCCAAAAAACTGCTTGAGGGCTGTAATATACCTTTTTCTACAAAATCTGGATTTAGGGGTGCTATTTACCTGTTTCCGCCAAATACTGATTGAGGGGTGCTATATACCTTCTTACACAAAATAATGATTGAGGGGTGCTATTGTTATATACCTTCTTCCACCAAGAAGCGATATACCTGGTTACACAAAATACTGATTGAGGGGTGCTATATAGCGGTTTCTGCCAAATACTGATTGAGGAGTGATATATACCTTCTTCGACAAAATACTGATTGAGGGGTGTTATATACCTGTTTCCACAAAATACTGATTGAGGGGTTCTATATACCTGTTTCCACTAGATACTGATTGACGGGTGCTGTATACCTTCTTCCACAAAATACTGATTGAGAGGTGCTATTGCTATATAACTTTTTCGACCAAATACTGATTAAGGGCTGCGATATTCCTTCCACAAATACTGCTCTTCTCTACGGACTTAGGCAGAGGGTCATTTAGAAAATGACATGCAGAGGAAGAGGCAGACCGTTCCTCAGGGATGGTAGAGGTCGGGCAGGTGCACCAGGCTGGAACTTATGTGGGAAGTTGGAGAAGGCGTGTGCGATAACTTCAAAGGGGCGCACCAGAGTTGGCTGAGTGACTCACTCAGCCTTCCGCTTCTGCACCCTCCTAATCATCTGTATATGCACACTCCTCACTCTCTGCTGTGTGCTAGCCTGCCAACTACTGCCATATAAATTGGTGGACTCGCTGGCCTTTAGAAAATTTATGGCCTTTGGCACACCACAATGGAAGGCCCCCGGAAGGAAATATTTCTCCCAGAAGAGCATCCCTGAACTATATGGCCACATTCAGCAGCAAGTTAATATATCTCTGGCACACAGTGTCGGTGACGAGATACATCTGACCACAGACATGTGGTCTAGCAAACATGGGCAGGGAAGGTACATAACTTTTACTGCCCACTGAGTCAACCTTCTGATGGCCATCAAGCATGCAACCCGTGGCACCCGTGTGGAGTTGGTGTTACCTCCACGAATTGCATGCAGGCCTGTCTCATCTTCTCTTCTTCCTTCTACTCCATCCTCTGTCTCCTCTTCGGCTGACTCCTCCTTTTCAACTGCTACCGCCTCTTCCACTTCACCCCCCAAGCCCAACAGAACCTATTTGACGTGCCAGGTGAGACGTTGCCATGCTGGTTTGTGGATGTTGTGCCTGAAAGCCGAGAGCCACACTGATCCTGCACTGCTTTCAGCTCTGCGGTCACAGGCCGATCAGTGGCTAACCCCGTTCAATTTGACAGTTGGTAAAGTGGTGTGCGACAACGGTGCCAATCTGCTGAGCGTGCTGAAAAAGGGCAAAATTACACTTGTGCCGTGCATGGCACACGTCATGAACTTAGTCGTACAGCGATTAGTTGCAAAATGGATCTTACAGGGCCATGTCTCGCCTTGCTAATGTTCAGCGGCGACACCACTTTCCCGTCAGATGTCTGATTTGTGACTTCCCAACATACTGGAACTCAACCTGGTATATGCTTGATAGGCTGCTCCAGCAGAAACATGCCTTTAAAGACTACCTGTACGAACTCTGGTCAGGACAGGTTCGAGGGAGCTTGGTTTCTTTTCCCCGCGCCAGTGGCTGCTCGTGCGCGACGCATGCAGACTTCAGCGGCCATTTGATGAGATCAGTCCTCATGCCTGACCACCAGGACCAGGTAGTGCTCTGTCAGTAAATGCAGGGCCGGTTCTAGGTGAAATGGGGCCCTAGGGCGGAAAACAATAAGGGGCCCCCCCCACATGGCACACAATAGAATTATATATATATAGTAGTAGTTGTGGCCGGTGCTGGGGGCCCCTAAGGAGTCGGGGGCCCGGGGGCAATTGCCCCCCTTGACTCTATGGTAGCACCGGCCCTGAGTAAATGGCGCCCCCCTTTCTTTCCGCCACGCTGCTTCCCTGTGTACTGGTGCTTATTCTGACACTAGGGCTGGGTTCAGATAATTTTTTTGCCATCCATTTAATGCATACCAAAAATGTATGCGTTAACAGATGCCTCAGACTGATGACGTACAGTGGCATTTGTTCACCATACAGTTCCATGGTAGAAAATAAATTTACGGTAATGTATGCATTTTTTAAATGGATTCTGCAGGATACAAAAACGTGGAGTGCTGCACATTTGTATACATCAAACCAATAGGAAATGAAAGTTTTTTAAGATCCAGCATGGCACATTTTTGAGAGTTTCCCTTTAAGACGCATAAAAATGGCCCCTGATTAAAATACATATTTTTTGTGGGAATTTTTGCCAATGACTCCCCCTTTGGTATTTCACTCTCCATGTTGTGGGACTATTGCTATGTGCAATCATAGTTTGTACCGTATTTGGTGGCTGCAAATATGACCTGAAGGTTTTTCAGGTTTGCCTGCTATTAAAGTAAATGGGCGCGATGCGAACGTGCGGTTCGCGAACATTTGATTGTAAACGCGTGTTCATTAATCATCCCGGCCGATGTTTGGCCATCACTATTGCTAATGCCTAAAAAAAAAAACAGGAGCGGATGTAAAACAGAGATGACACGTGAATGGAATATTTGCATGTCTTCTGTGTTTTGTACCTACTCCTGCTTTTGGCTACCAAATCCATAAGCCGATTCTGAAGGGACCATAGAGGCCTTACAGCTGCTACACAGACAGGATCCGTTGTGCATCTCATTTTTCCTTCCTTCTGACAGATCAGAAGAAAGGTCAAATAAATTATTATGTCAGCCAGGCTGAAAGGCAATATAGTGGCCCAGTCATGAAGTGGGGAGGGTGGGAACAGCATGATAAGTCCACGGAGTGGCCCTATCACATAGTGGTGAGGTGGAGGCAGCATGAGGAGGCCACAGAGTGGCAAGGTGACATAGTGTGGAGATGGCAGCAGCATGAGGAGACCACAGAGTGTCAAGGTGACATAATGTGGAGATGGCAGTAGCAGCATCATGAGACCACAGAGTGGCATGGTGACATAATGTGGAGATGGCAGTAGCCACAGCATGAGGAGACCACAGAGTGGCAAGGTGAAATAATGTGGAGATGGCAGCAGCAGAATACCACAGAGTGGCAAGGTGACATAATGTGGAGAAGGCAGTGCATGAGGAGACCACAGAGTGGCAAGGTGACATAGATTGGAGATGGAAATAGCAGCAGCATCAGGAGACCACAGAGTGGCAAGATGACACATCGTGGAAATAGCAGTAGCAGCAGCAGCATCAGGATACCACAGAGTGGCAAGATGACATAAAGCGTAAATGGCAGTAGCAGCAGTATCAGGGGGATACCACAGAGTGGCAAGGTGACAGTGTGGATTTGTCAGCATCAGGAGGATACCACGAAGTGGCAAGGTGAGATAGTGTGGAGATGGCAGTAGCAGCAGCAGCATCAGGAGACCACATAGTAACAAGATGACCTAATGTGTAGATGGCAGTAGCAGCAGCAGCAGCAGCATCAGGAGGATACCACAGAGTGGCAAGGTGACATAGTGTAGAGTTGACAGCAGCATGGGGAGACCACAGAGTGGCAAGGTGACATAATGTGGAGATGGCAGCATCAGCAGGATACCACAGAGTGGCAAGGTGACAGTGTGGGTATGGAAGCAGCATGAGGAGAACTTAGAGTAGCAAGATGACATTGCGTGGAAATAGCTAGCAGCAGCATCATGATACCACAGAGTGGCAAGATGACATAATGTGTAAATGGCAGTAGCAGCAGTATCAGGGGGATACCACAGAGTGACAAGGTTACAGTGTGGAATTGTCAGCATCAGGAGGATACCACAGAGTGGCAAGGTGACATAGTGTGGAGATGGCAGTAGCAGCAACATCAGGAGACCACATAGTAACAAGATGACATAATGTGTAGATGGCAGTAGCAGCAGCAGCAGCAGTGACATAGTGTGGAGATGGCAGTAGCAGCAGCATCAGGATATACCAATAGAGTGGCAAGGTGACATAGTGTGGAGATGGCAGTAGCAGCAGCATCAGGAGGATACCACAGAGTGGCAAGGTGACATAGTGTGGAGATGTCAGTAGCAGCTGCAGAATCAGGAGACCATAGATTGGCAAGGTGACATAGTGTGGAGATGGCAGCAGCATGAGGAGACCACAGAGTGGCAAGGTAACATAGTTTGGCAGTAGCAGCAGCATCAGGATACCACAGAATGGTAAGGTGACATAGTGTGGAGATGGCAGTAGCAGCAGCAGCATCAGGGGACCACATAGTGGCAAGATGACATAATGTGTAGATGGTAGTAGCAGAAGCATCAGGAGGCCACACAGTGGTAAGGTGACATAGTGTGGAGATGGCAGTAGCAGCAGCATCAGGATATACCACAGAGTAGCAAGGTGACATGGTGTGGAGATGGTGGATAGGTTAAAAAAATTAACCTTATTTAGAAGCGGCGCTGCTGCAGAAGACAGGACTCAGTAGGTAAATGAAAATGGATCTTTGTATTAGTCTACGAATTTTAGGGGCGGACTTCCGCCTTCATCAAGACAGTATGCCTGTACATTGTGGGTGTGTTTGTTGTCTTTTTTATTCTATCTGTTTGGGCGCGATAATTCCAGCCTCTGGGGGCGTGTGGGGGGCATGGGGAGGGAGGGAACAGGGGCGTGGACGCACGTGTTCTACCTTGTTTGCATGACGCCCCTAGGAGACATGCTGAGTGCCGGCTCGATGCTGTGTGGGCGGTCTTTGCTGACGTTTCGCTTGTGGGTGGGGTATTGATGACGAGCTTCATGGGCGGAGTTATGCTCTTACAGCGATATAGTGTGGAGATGGCAGTAGAATCAGGAGACCACAGAGTGGCAAGGTGAAATAGTTTGGAGATGGCAGCAGCAGCTGTATCAGGAGACCACAAATCGACCCGGTACCAGAGTGGGGCAGTGGGTGGCAATACTAGTACCCACTGACGAAAGTGGGTAAAATAAGGAGCACTTGGCATCAGATGTGTGGCATCAGGCGGGTTGCAGCATCAGAGTAGTAGCTGAGGCAGGTAGCCAGAAGAAACCAGTCTCTTTTATTAAAGTGTTGGTGTGGCACCATAGATGATCTAGTCTGATGCATCAGGAACTGGGGGTTGGAAATCCTAACTGATTCATCTTGACAAAGGTCACTCTCTCCAAATTTCTCCTTTTGGTAACTATGGCCCCCGCCGCACTAAAAACCCGCTCTAATGCCACACTACTGGCTGGGCAGGACAGCTTTTCCAGGGCAAACTCAGCTAGTTGTGGCCACAAATCCAGTTTGGCTACCCAGTAGTCCAGATGATCTTCAATGTGGGGTGGCAGGCTGCTGTCCAAGTAGGACTGAAAAAGGCCACTATACGCTTTCATCACAAATAACTGCATGCAAATTTTCCTGCCCTTTTTAGGATGTCTTGCAGATGGTTCAAAGACTTCAGGAACCGCTTGACAACCAGATTTAACACGTTTGCCATGCAGGGCGCATGGCTCAGCCTTCTTTGACGCAGCACCAACACCAACACCATGTTCTTGCTGTTGTCGGTCAGCATAGTTCTAATTTTCAGTTGGAGATGGAGAAAGCTAGGATTCGATTTCTTGATGCATAACACGGTGCAGTTCCTCCCCTGTGTGACTCAGTTTGCCAAGACAAACCAGGTGCAGAACAGCGTGACACCACCGAGCCCTACACATGTGGTATGCTGGAGGGGCATTGTGACTTGTCCCTGCAGTGCAGGTACAGAGTCCAACATTTGGAAAGGGAGGGATGCATGCACGCATACTGCTGTCTTTTGGCAATCACTTCAGTGATTGATTGCTGACGGAATGACTGACGAGGAGTAGGAGCAGAAGCATCTGGAGCAGCAGAAGATGGGAATGACAAACAGCTCCCTTAGGCTGAGGTGGTGGCGACTTGACTGGCTGAAATCGGGTGCGTGCCACTGGTTAATGCAGCAGTAGCTGCGGCAGGCTGGACAACCACATCTGAGCCATGGTTCTTCCAGGCCACTGCATGGCGACGCTGCATACATTGACACAGGGCTGTAGTGCCAACATTGGCATCCTGGTCATGCTTCACCTTCTCCTGACATATTCTACATGTGGCCACGTTAACCTCCTCTGGCAGCTTAATAGAAAAACTTCCACACCGCAGAGTAGGTGATTTTCCCGCCAACAGTCCATACTGACTGACTGCTACCGCTGCTGCCTCCGTGAACCCCTGCACCACTACTTCCCGGGCAGGTAGGCTGCTGCGAAGCAGGTGGTCTACCCCGGGCATGTTTGGCTCTCGAACTGCAACTGCTGCCACCCTGCTGACTCCAAGCCATGCTACCACGCAGCTGACTCAGCCGCTGACTCACAGGCAAGTTGCCACCCGCTTCTCCTGATGATGATGAAGTCCCTTCTGCACCTGGCTCCCAAGTGCGATCCGCTTCATCATCAAGTAGTGTCTGCAAGTCACTGATGTCCTCCTCAATGGTCTCTGGGTCAGGAGCCTTACCGCTCACAACACAAGCTCCTGCGCCACTCTCCTCATCACTACTTGCCCGCCTAGCGGAGGAAGCGGCAGATGTCTTCTCCAGATCTTGGCTGGGCAGTAGCTGGTGACTGTCCTCTAGCAGCTTGACCTCGCTGTATAGTGGAGCTGAGCCCACAGCATACAATACTTCTGTGGCTGAGGGAACAGCAAAGGACAGAGGCAGGTTGAGGACAGGTGAAGGCACAGGGCCTGCTCCCGGGCCATGCCAACTAAGCGTTGTGTCTGACGAACCCACCGACTGTTTGCTGGGGGTGTCTGATGTCACTTGGGATGACGTGGATGACTGAGTTAACCAATCGCTGGGTTGCTGGTCAAGATACAAGCGCTAGATGACACCGGGAGCTCAGGCCTCTTGCTGTGACTCCTGCTGTCATGTCCCCCTACTCTGCTGCGACCTCTGCTTGCACCCGAAACATTAAGGCCTTTGCCACTCCTCTGTGCATGGCTGGCACTTCTCTGCCTGACATACTTGTAGCTGAACTACGCAAATTAGACGGAAATTAAAACACCCCTAAAAGCGCCAAATATATTTTTCTTTTTGTACTAAAATAGTCCACTAAACGCTTTCACCACAATTAACTGCAGAAATGCACTGAGAATATACGTTTTTCTTGTTGTACTGAAATATGACCCTATACGCTTTCACCAGAATTAACTGCAACAGTGCAGTGCGTATGTATTTTTCTTTTTTTACTGTAATACGCCCCTATATGCTTTAAACAGAAATAAGTGGAACAATGCAATGAGTATATATTTTTTGTTGTTGTACTGAAATACGCCCCTATACGCTTTCAACATAAATAACTGCAGAAGTGAACTAAGAATATATTTTTCTTGATGTACTGAAATACACCCTTATACGCTTTCATCAGAAATAACTGCAACCATGCAGTGCGTATATATTTTTCTTTTTTTTTCATGAAATACGCCCCTATATGCTTTAAACAGAAATAACTGCAACAGTGCAGTGCATATATATTTTTCTTGTTGGATTGAAATAGGCCACTATACTCTTTGACCAGAAAACAATCAAAAAGTCAAGTGCATATATATTTTCCTTGTAGTTCTGAAATACTCCCCTATACGCTTTTACCAGAAATAACTGCAGAAGTGAAATGCGTATACATTTTTCTTGTTGTACTGAAATATGCCCTTATACACTTTCACCAGAAATAACTGCAACAGTGCAGTGCGTATATATTTTTCTTTTTTTTTTACTGTAATACTCCCCTATACGCTTTAAACAGAAATAACTGAAACAATGCATTGTGGATATATTTTTCATGTTGGACTGCTATATGCTTTGACTAGAAAACAATCAAAGGGTGAAGTGTACATATATTTTTATTGTAGTTCTGGAATACTCCCCTATACACGTTCACCAGAAATAACTCCAGAAGTGAACTGAGAATATATTTTTCTTTTTGAACTGACCTACGCCCCTATATGCTTTCAACAGAAATAACTGAGAAGTGAACTGAGAACATATTTTTCTTGTTGTACTGATATATGCCAATATACGCTTTCACAAGAAATAACTGCAACAGTTCAGTGCGTATATATTTTTCTTTTTATACTGTAATACGCCCCTATACGCCTTCAACAGAAATATCTGCAACAGTGCAGTGCGTATATATTTTTCTTGTTGGACTGAATTAGGCCACTATACACTTTGACTAGAAAACAATCAAAGAGTGAAGTGCGCATATATTTTTTTGTTGGACTGAAAAAGGCCACTATACGCTTTCATCACAAATAACTGCAACAGTGCAGTGCATATATATATTTTTTTACTGAAATTTGCCCCTATATGCTTTAAACATAAATAACTGCAACAGTGCAGTGCGTATATATTTTTCTTGCTGTACTGAAATACGCCCCTATACATTTTCAACAGAAATAACTGCAGAAGTGAATTGAGAATATATTTTTCTTGTTGTACTTAACTATACATTTTTACCAGAAATAACTGCAACAGTGCAGTGTGTATATATTTTTCTTTTTTTACTGTAATACACCCCTATATGCTTTAAACAGAAATAACTGCAACAGTGCAGTGAGTATATATATTTTTCTTGTTGGACTGAAATAGGCCACTATTGTCATGAAAAGGGGTTAGGGAGTAGTGCACCCCTGACTTCACCCAGTCCTTTGTCCCTGCGTACTTGCACTATCCATCATAGGCAATGGAGCGCAACCAGGCGGCGATCCCTAACCTGCATAAGTGCGGAGGAAAGGACAAACAGACAAATATAGGGAGGTCAAACAACTAAGGTCAAAACCAGGATATCACAGCGGTACCAGGGAACAAGCAGAAGCAGTGTCAAACAACAAACCGAAAGTCAATACCAGGAGAAGCTAAAGCAGGACAAAGGGAGCAATTGAGAAGTCAAGCTGAAGTCAAATGCCAGGAGATACAAAAGTGCAAAAGGAGCAAGCCAATACAAAGTCAAGTAACAAGCCAAAGTTCAATACAAGGAGAAATACCAATGGAGTAGATACTAAGTATAGGACCTTAATCTCAGGCAAGCTGTGGCCAGCAGGCTGCCTGTTAAATAGGGGAGAGCAGGAGTCATGGGATGTGGCCAGCATCACATGACTCATCCCCCTGCATATAGCTGAGCGCCGAGTACCCAGTTCAGTGCTCAGACACTTTGCATTCACTATGGGAGAAGAGGACGCCGACCACGCTAAGGAGGCGTGCGCAGCTGGGTCCTCCCTGCCTCCCGTTGCTCTGGAGACGAACATATCACAGGGCGCAAGCAACACTGAATGGATGGAGTGCGAAGTAGGCGCCCTGTGACAACTATACGATTTGACCAAAAAACAATTAAAGAGTGAAGTGCGTATATATTTTCCTTGTAGTTCTGAAATACGCCCCTATATGCTTTCACCAGAAATAACTGCAGAATTGAAATGCGTATATATTTTTCTTGTCATACTGGATAAGATATAAGCCACTAAAGGCCTTTCAACATAGCACTTGCAGCCCAATAACAAAAAGCTGGAATGACAGAGCTGTCTAATGACTATTTGGATCCCCAAATAGTCGTTCCCTGCACTTGCAAATCACTGCACTTGTAAATCACTTTTCTATCAATGTCCCTAGCCCCTTCTGATGTCTCTCCCTGCACTAAGATGCTCTGAAATGATTACACCCTATCCTTTCCCTGCACTTCGTTTTCTCTTTTTTCCCACTATGAGATTTTTCCAATTGCTGTCCCTAGTGCCTTCACATGTCTTTCCCTGCACTCTGAACGCTGGAAAATTGTAGAATCGAAAATGGCTGCAGCATTTATAGGGCTGTGACATCACAGGGCTGGCTGGCTACTAATTGGCTGCATGCAGGCATGTCAATATAGGTGATCCCGCCTTCTTCCCAGAGTTCCTTGCCCCAAGTCCTTAGTCCTCACACGTGTAGCCGCCATTTTAATAAAATTGCGATTTGTTATCACGAAGAGCGAGGAAATTCGCATTCGTTGTAAATCAAATTTTTCCTGAAATTCGGATCGAATTCCACTTTGTCAGCTTCGATTTGCTCATCTCTAATTGGGGGTTTTGACCACTATGACCACAAACAATCTCTACATTCTCTCTGAAAGGAATTTGCTGGGTGGAAACTCAGGAAGAACAAAAGTATGGATATCATATAAAATTTATTGGATTAACCTGCAGATAACATGTTCCCTCACAACAGCTGTAAAGTGATAATGGATTACTAACTATATAGGAGGTCTTATCATTTGTGTTGACTGCAGCAGAAGTCTGTTTTTTTATTTACAATGGGACTTGCAAAATAAACCTTTATTGAGTCTGTTTTGGTTATCACTAGTGATGAGCACCAAAGTATTCGGGTGTTTGGGCTGAACACATTGCTATATTTGTGTGCTCGGCCGAACACCCGAGTATAATGGAAGTCAATGGGAGACAACCAGGCACCCCTTCTATGAAGAGGGGAGGGTGCCTGGTCCATTGGAAAAGGTCAGAAAGTAACAGAAACACCACCTAAATGGATCGGGCACACCATGGGGATGATGTCTGGATGCATCTTGGACTCCCAGGTCGCTGCTGGGAACCGAGTTGTATGCCACTTTTAAAGACTGACAAAAATACGCACAAAAACCCCCAAAAAAATTTACAGGAAAAATTGTTAGGAAACTTGCTTTCCTGTATATTCAATTGCATATAAAGTGCAAGTGCTGCAATAAAATTACAAGCAAGAGGCACTCCGAAGCAGCCTGTATATCACATAAAGATAGACCTCATTCACATTGTGGTACAATTGTTCAGGTAGTGGGACTCCTTCACTGATAAAGCCTATGCACTAAGTGAAAGGGCTGCCAAAAAGTACAAGGAACCGGCACTACAATACTCCCTTTGTTACACATAAAGGAGGGCATCATACACACCCTTGAAAAATTATGATTGATGGCCTGCTGGTGACCCTCAAAAACATTTGGAGCAAGGGCCTGCTGATCTGACCATCTAAAACCTTAGGGGCAAGGGCCTGCTGCCGCATTGATGACTCTAGATAACCTCTGGGCGATTGCACGTCCCCGTGATGGCGCCAATCCATTTGGATGTCTGCCCTATCAACTTTCGATTTTCTTTTCTGCACCTACCAAGGTGATCACGGGTAATGGGGAATCAGGGTTCCATGCCGGAGAGGGAGCTTGAGAAAGGGATACCACATCCAAGGGAGGTCAATAGCTGAAATTTGATTGGGTGGAGATGGTGGGTCAAGTTTATTAAAGCAGAAAAATCAAAGGAAGGCAGGAGGCGAGCAGCAATTACCCACTCCCGACTCAGGGAGGTAGTGACGATAAATAACAATACAGGACTCTTAAGATGCCCTGTTATTGGAATGAGTAATAAAAAATTACAGGGACTGTCAGTGCGGTATTTTGGATGCGAAAACGTTATACAGGAGAGGCCCTGCTGCCCCTTTGTTGACACTAGATAACTTCTGCCTGATCGTACGGTCCCCGTGACATCCTCGATTCATTTGGATATCTTCACTATCAACTTTTGATGTTCTTTTATGCGCCTAACATGGTGACCACCGGTAACAGGGAATCATTGTTCGATTTGGGAGAGGGAGCCTGATAAACTGCTACAGCTAGTACTTCAAAGCAAGGCAGCATGATTTGCAGGACTGCATGTGAGCTGAACCAGTAAAAGATTTTAGGTGCAGGCCTGCTGGTGAGCTGAGGTGGAAACGACAAACCCAACTTGAATTTGATGGGTGCATTAATCTGCAGGTGATGCTCTAAACCCTCTAAAACATAATGGGCAATGGCCTGCTGCTGAGCTGACCCTCTAAAACATTAGGGATGAGGGCCTGCAGTTCAGCTGACCCTATTAAAAAATTAGAGTGGAGGGAATATAGACAATCTGGATGAGGAGGAGGGGGACGATAAAACAAGATTCAACCGTATACTCTTGTGGTGGTGGAAAAAGTGCATGGGAATACACTACAGTAAATTGAGTACATTATAAATGATAGATTGAAATTGCCTTTATGTTCATCATTAGCTCAGCTCTCCTCTGGTAGAGTTGAGAAGTCAGCGGCAATTCAGTTCATTTTTATCTGAGTCAACCTGTCAGCATTGCTAGTGGAAAAGCGGATACGCTTATCTGTTATAATGCCACCAGCAGCACTAAATACACGCTCAGACAAAACGCTGGCAGCAGAGCAGGCCAGAACCTCCAAGGCATAGAGCGCAAGTTCGTGCTACATGTCGAGCTTGGACACCCAGTAGTTGAAAGGCACTGACTGCTCATTTAGGACGTTGACACGGTCCACTATGTATTCCTTCACCATCTTCCAAAACTTTTCCCTCCTTGTACCACTAGCCCGCGCTTCAGGGTGAGATTGCTGGCGGGGTGTCATGAAGGTGTCCCATGCCTTGGAGAGTGTTGCCCTGCCTTTGTTGGAACTGCTGTGTCTCCCTTCCTCGGTTGCCTAAGGAAGTACAGATTCTGTCGACAGCGTTCTCAGATGGAAAATTTTGGAGCAATTTTCCAACAAGGATCTTCTGGTATTGCTCCATTTTACCCGTCCTCTCCACCAGAGGAATGAGAGATGAGAAGTAGCGGGGGTTGAGAAGGGTGAACACCCAGTAATTTGTGTTATCTAAAATGCATATAACGCGAGGGTCACTGGAAAGACAGCCTAACACGAAGTCAGCCATGTGTGCCAGAGTACCAACAGGTAAGACGTCGATGTCGACATCAGGATGACTCTTTATCTCATCATCCTCATCCTCCTCTTCTACCCATCCACGCTGAACAGATGGAATTAAAGTTCAATGGGTACTACCCTTGGTAGCAGAGGCAACCGTCTCCAGCTCCTCTTCCTCCTCTTCATGGTCCAATTCGTGCTGAAAAGATGAACTGAGGATGGGCTGGCTATCACCCTGTGTAATGTTCTCCCCCGTTTCCTCATCGGCCACATTCAGAGCGTTGTCCTTAATTGTGAGCAGCGATCATTTGAGTAGACACAGCAGTGGGATGGTTACGCTGATAATAGCGTTATGGCAACTAACCATCTGTGTGGATTCATCAAAGTTTTTTAAAACCTCACAGAGGTCTGACATCAATGCCCACTTCTCGCTTGTGAATAGTGGCAGTTGACACGAAAGGCGATGACCATGTTGCAGCTGGTATTCCACAATTGCCGTAGAGTTCCAGTGCGTGCTCACGTCGCACAACAGTCGGTTACTTGGAAGCCGCAAGCGCTGCTGCAGCGTTGACAGACCGGCTGAAGCTGTGGACGACTTGTGGAAATGGGCACACACACGGCGCGCCTTCACTAGTAGCTATGGCTAATTGGGGTAGGTTTTGATAAACCGCTGAACCACTAAGTTTAAGACATGGGCTAGGCATGGGATGTGTGTCAGGATGCCAAGCTCCAAAGCCGCCACCAGGTTATAGCCATTGTCAGACACAACCATGCCTGGTTTGGTCCCTTATACCCTACAACAGCTCTGCGGCGGTGTGCTGTTTGTCCCTTAAACAGATCAACTTCAGCATGGCCTGTTGATGCTTACCCACAGCAGTTCTACACTGCTTCCAGCTAGCGACTGATTGCTGACTGCTGCTGGAGGTGGAAGTGGAGGAGGAGGCGGTGGAGGAGGAGAAGTCAGGGTTGGAGCCAGTAATATAGCTGCTGGCGGATACCCTGATGGACGTAGGGCCCGCAATGTGCCAGTGTGCAGTCAGGGAAATGCAGCATCCCTGGCCATCTGCACTTGTCCATGTGTCAGTTGTTAAGTGGACCTTCCCAGTAACTGCGTTGGTCAGGGCACGGGTGATGTTCTGGGACACATGCTGGTGTAAGGCAGGCACAGCACACCGTGAAAAATAGTGGTGGCTGGGGACTGCATACCGAGGAACGGCCGCCGACATCAGGCTGCATAAGGCCTCAGTGTCCACAAGCCTAAATGGCAACATTTCAAGGGCCAGTAATTTTTAAAGTTGCGCATTTAGTGCTATGGCCTGTGGGTGGGTATTTGCACTTGCGTTCAAATGATTGTGTTATGGACATTTGGATGCTGCTCTGGGACAGGGAAGTGGATGTTGTTGCTGATGGTTCATGCAAAGGACCAGGTGCATGGCAAGGGGCATCTGGGCTTGCACCTTTGGCAGGGAATTGGCCAGCAGTGCGTAACACAGGGAAAGAGGGGACAGTGGTGTGCCCCGCAGACCCAGATTGTGGACCCAGGCATTCGGCCTACTTGTTAGGGTGCTTGGATGGTGGTGGTGGTGAAGTTGCTAGTGTTCATGCCCCGGCTCATTTTGGTACGGCACAGGTTCAAACTACCACTCTTTTGTTGTCTGCACTTTCCTCAAAAAAGCGCCATACTGCGGAACACCTACCCCTTGGCAAGGTAGATTTACACATGGGGGTGCTCGGTGTAACGGTTGCGGGCCTGTTTGGTGTGGGTCAACTTCTCCCTTTTGCAACCCCACTGCCTCTTCCAGCCTGTTGCGGTGCTGCGGATCCCTCCCCCTCTGTACTGCTGTCCTCGCTCGGCTTTTCACCTTTCCATTTTGGATCAGTGACCTCATCGTCAACCACCTCCTCTTCCACTTCCTGACTCTGCTCATCCTCCTGACTTGACCTAACCACAAGCTCAGTGATTGGTAACTGTGTCTCATCATCATCCACCTAGTTAACGAATGATTGCCGTTCACCACCATCATCTTCTTGAGACTGTGAAGGCTCAAGAGGTTGGGATTCAGGGCACAATATCTCAGGTCCCTTTTCAAGCGTGCTGGGCGCGAGGGCTAAATGTAATAGTGGAGCTGAATAGAGCTCCTCGGAATATGCAAGTGTGGGATGACTCGTTTGGCAAGCCTCTCCATGGTGGGAGGAAGGATGATCAGATAGAGTATTCGGTTGACCAGACTCTTGGCTACAGAGACTGTACTTTGTGGAAGAGAGGTTAATGCTTAACAGACTGTAAGCATTATCTTCAGCAATCCAACCGACCAACTGTTCACACTGGTCCGACTTGGACAGTGTTGTCCTGCGCCGCCCAGCTAAGTTGGACATGAAGCTGGGTACAGTGAATGTTTTTTTTTCTTCTGCACTGGCAGCATGCACAGTTTCATTGCACCCAGGGGCATGGCCTCTGTGTGCACCATCAGCATCACGCCCACTTTCCAGTCCCTTAGTGCTCGCCTTTTTCATTTTAATTGTTTTGTCACTAGATGTGGCGCAGATTGTTTTACAGTCCACTAAAGAAACAGTTTTCTAATGCAGGACAGCATATGTCACAGAAACACACAGAATATGGACACTAGATTATGCCCAGATATTTGGATTTTGCCCTAAAGACACTGTTTTCTGATGCAGGACAGTATATTTCACAGAAACACACAGAGTACGGACACTAGATTAGGCCCAGATATTAGGATTTTGCTCTAAAGACACTGTTTTCTGATGCAGGACAGTATATGTCACAGAAACACACAAAATATGGACACTAGATTAGACCAAGATATTTGGATTTGGCGCTAATTAAACAGTTTTCTGATGCAGGACAGTATATGTCACAGAAACACACAGAATATGGACACTATTTTAGGGCCAGATTATTGGAATCTGCGGTACAGACACTGTTTTCTGATGTAGTTTATGTTTATATTTTCACTATATCTGGCCCTGACAACCACAAAATGTATTGAAGCGCAGATCACTGATTGCACCGTGGATGTGGATAGATTTTGGGGGAACAAAATGTTTTTTCTGTATTCAATTTTGTTCCCTATATCTGGTTCTGACAATCACACAATGTATTGAAGCGCAGATCACTGATTGCACCGTTGACAGCAAAAATGTGGATAGATTATGGGAAAAAAAATTGTATTTTCTGTATTCAATTTTTTCCCCCCTATATCTGGCCCTGACAACCACACAATGTATTGAAGCACATATCACACAATTAACGGATTGCACCGTTGACAGCAAAAATGTGGATAGATTAGGGGGGAAAAAATAGTGTTTTCTGTATTCTCATTTTTTCCCTATATCTGGCCCTGACAACCACACAAGGTATTGCAGCGCAGATCTGACAACTCATGGATTACACCATTTGAGGAAAAAATGTGGATAGATTAGGGGAAAAAAAACGTATTGTTTTCACTATTATTCTTTCTATCTCTGCCCCTGACACACAGAAGGTATTGTACAGATGTCACAAGTCACTGCAGACACCCTCTATATAGAAAAAGAATCGCTATTTTGCAAAGTATGTAAAAAAAAATATGTAAGTACTAGTTTTCTAAAAATAAATTGCTGCCAACCACACACAATAGTCCTTAAAAGGACTTTTGGGTCTTTGAAACGTTATTTGCTTGAATAAAATACGATCGCAAACTCCCTACACTATCTGTCCCTTCCTAAGCGCAGCTCTCCCTGACTCGCAATGAGCCGAACCCGCGTCATCGGGTGCTATTTAGCACCCAATGATGCGTTCTGGCCAGCCAATCACTGTAATGCCAGCAGCCAACATGGCTACTGGCATTACAGTGATGGCAGTACTTACCTGCAAGTTTATTGGCTGCTTAACAGCAGCAAAATGTGCGGGGAGGAGACTCGAGCATGCCACTTGAGCACATGTAGTACTCAGCCGAGTAACGCCATGTGCCGAGCATATCGATGCTCGAGCCGAACGAGTATTCGGCCGAGCATGCTCGCTGATCACTAGTTATCACGTTAGTACACATTTACTAATTAAAGCAGCACTTTCATTCTTGTATTATTTGTCACATCCCATTTGATACATAATTATGAAGCAAAGTAAGCCAAAAAGAGTATTCCACTCTGCTTTGTCCACCAAGAGGGTGTGGCATAGTGAGAAAGTAATTGGTTTGTTCTATGTTCTGTATGGATTTTTTAGTCATTGATATCAATTTTAACATTATTGTAGTAATAGGATCGAATTGGATTTCTTAAGGTTTATTTTTTGTACATAATTGTTAACTTTGACACATCTTTAGACTCTCTCTCTAAGTTTACGGTGTCTGCATTTTGGACAGGATTAGTAAATCTGTCCCATGTTTTTGCCACTGGGTTGTGATTAAAAAATACAGTGCCAAACTAGTGATGAATCTTAAAGGCTGAAACTTATATATTCTGCTGCAGAAATTACCAGAAAACAGAGATGTTTTATTCATAAAAGAAGACACAAAGTTTTAAGAGTTCACCTTTCTGTGACCTGCAGTCTTCTTGTGAAGACGTGGCTTGATATAATGATTTATTCAGAAGTTGGAGCATGTGCCATCTCACACAATTTTCCAGTTATTTTAAATGACCCTATTTACATTACTACTGCGTTCACTGACCACCAAATAAATTTACTTTAAATATGGACAGTGGTGCAAATTGGAATGACCGGTCTGCCAAAGTTACTCATTAATGGTTTATTCTTAGAACAGAACTGTATTTAGTCCAGGCATGTATTTGTTACGCTCCATCTGCTCAAAATTGCTCCCACATAACTACTCTTCCTTCTAGTTATCCAAATATAGCACATCTATAATTTCTCTTTAATACATTTTGATTTTTATCAACAATTTGTGATTACGATAAGAGGGCTGACAATGTTCTTTACAGTGAAACCATATCTAGTAATAAGAAGGGTAATTTTATAAAGCCAACGTTAATGCATGTATTTCTATAAGACCGGAGATCCCCAGCCTACTGTAAAAGTTGTAGTAAGTCCTACTACACCAAAGAGCTTAGCAGTTGGTGGATCAACAACTGATGGTGAATATGAAGCTAAATAAAATGTATCGAATTGATACATATGGTAGAAAATCACAAAATCCATAAAGGCACACCCGCAAGGTCAGGTATCCTGGTGGAGTTTAGGAAGCCAAACCCTTACTAACAATGGCATTTCAAACTGCAAAACATTTAAAGGGGTGAGTCTGGAAATAATACTGATGACCTATCCTTAGGTGAGGGCTTGACATGAGGGACCTCCGCCAATAAGCTAGTAGATGCTAGGAGGTCCAGGAGTGCTGAAATGGGGCTGAGCTGCAATAACAAGCACAGTTGCTATATTATGTAATGCTCTGTGCTTGCAGAACTTCTGGGAGATCGCCTCGCTCACCAGAGCTTTGGTGAGCATAACAGCTCCATGGGTGCTGGGACTCTGGCCCCAGTTGATAACCTATTGTTATGAGGAACGATTATTATTTCCTGGGTAATTCCTTTAAGCTTCACCCAGTTTGACTCCCCACAATGTGGAGACTTACCTGTTGTTAATATTAATTATAAGGCCTGACCCTTTTGTGGTTTGGTTCTGGACCATCATAGAGAAATGGAGACTGCTAGGCTTTTTTCACATGGATAGAGTCCATTTTTACAATGCGATAACATCTGTAATGTACACTAAGCCAATTATTTCAATGGGTATGTGGACAAGAGCATTGGTTTGCACTGACCATCTGTCCATTCAGTCAAAGTCACAGAATGTTCTATTTTTGTCTATTTTCGCATAGGACTTGCCTATTCAAGTCATAGAACATAGAAACATAGAAACATAGAATGTGTCGGCAGATAAGAACCATTTGGCCCATCTAGTCTGCCCAATATACTGAATACTATGAATAGCCCCTGGCCCTATCTTATATGAAGGATGGCCTTATGCCTATCCCATGCATGCTTAAACTCCTTCACTGTATTTGCAGCTACCACTTCTGCAGGAAGGCTATTCTATGCATCCACTACTCTCTCAGTAAAGTAATACTTCCCGATATTACTTGTAAACCTTTTCCCTTCTAATTTAAAACTATGTCCTCTTGTAGCAATTTTTCTTCTTTTAAATATTCTCTCCTCTTTTACCTTGTTGATTCCCTTTATGTATTTAAAAGTTTCTATCATATCCCCTCTGTCTCATCTTTCTTCCAAGCTATACATGTTAAGGTCCTTTAATCTTTCCTGGTAAGTTTTATCCTGCAATCCATGTACTAGTTTAGTAGCTCTTCTGTGAACTCTCTCCAAAGTATCAATATCCTTCTGGAGATATGGTCTCCAGTACTGCTCACAATACTCTAAATGAGGTCTCACTAGAACTCTGTAGAGCGGCATGAGCACCTCCCTCTTTCTACTGATAATGCCTCTCCCTATACACCCAAGCATTCTGCTAGCATTTCCTGCTGCTCTATGACATTGTCTGCCTACCTTTAAGTCTTCTGAAATAATGACCCCTAAATCCCTTTCCTGAGATACTGAGGTTAGGAGGACTGTATCACTGATTTTATATTCTGCTCTTGGTTTTTTTTACGCCCCAGGTGCATTATCTTGCATTACCAATATAAAATTTTAGTTGTCAGATTTTTGACCATTCCTCTAGTTTTCCTAAATCCTTTTCCATTTGGTGTATCCCTCCAGGAACATCAACCCTGTTACAAATCTTTGTGTCATCAGCAAAAAGACTCACCTTACCATCAAGGCCTTCTGAAATTTTGCTGATAAAGATATTAAACAATATGGGTCCCAGAACAGATCCCTGAGGTACCCCACTGGTAACAAGACCCTGGTCGGAATATATAAAGAAGAAAAAATGTATATCATAGATATAGGACACATACTAATTAACTTAGCATAAATGAAAAGAGAAAATGATGTGCTTCTAAAAGTCATAAATTACTCTTACCGGTAATTGGATTTTCCTTTAGCCTCCACAACGGCACTTCCTGGAGGTTGGCCCGCCTTCTCAGGGACAGGAAACAATAGCGAGATCAGCCAATAAAGGGCCCCCTCCCTCTTACCTCTCCAGTTATTAACCTAGGACTCAGAATAGGCATGAAAACAAGGAGTAATTTAATAAGGTATAAACATAAACAACAGAGATAATCTCACTCGAAACAGAGGCACTTCAAAATTTCATAGCGTGCTATAAATAAAGAAAAGAGCAACTGCTCATAATTCATCACAAAAGAGCATTTGAAAGTAAATATATGTAGAACTATCTATATACTTCTACCCTTTTTTTGGGGGGGGGGGGGTAGGAATCCCGTGCCGTTGTGGAGGCTAAAGGAAAATCCAATTACTGGTAAGAGTAATTTATGTCTTTTCCCCACGTCTCCACAACAGCACTACCTGGAGGAATAACATAGGAGACCTAACTAGGGTGGGACTACCGCAGATAAGACTTTGCGGCCAAAGGACAAGTCTCTATTGGTGGAAACGTCCAGCTTGTAATGCTTAAAGAAAGTACAAGGGTTGGACCATGTTGCTGCTCGACAGATATCTTCCAATGAAGCTGAGGCACCTTCGGCCCAGGATGCTGACAATGCTTTAGTAGAGTGAGCTTCCAGTGAAGGAGGTGGAGCAATCCCCTCAGTTTCGTAGGCTAACGTAATGCAGGCCTTTATCCACCTGGAGATGGAGGTTTTGCTGGCTGCTTCGCCTCTGTGAAGTCCCAGATATTGTACTAGCAACTGGTTTGACTTCCTCAAAACGTCGGTTGCTTTTGTACTGAAGTACGCACCTTCTAACATCCAAGTTATGGAATAACTTTTCCTTATCTGATGTTGCCTGGGAACAAAAGGAGGGAAGAGTGATTTCCTGTTGACAGTGAAACCTGGACACTACCTTGGGAAGGAACTCTGGAGCATGTTTTAATATAATCCTGTCGTCTAAAACCGTAAGATATGGAGGCAAAATAGAGAAAGCCTGGATTTCTCCTACTCTTCTTGCAGTGGTGATTGCTAATAGGAATACTGTCTTGAGTGTTAATGCTCTCAAGGAGATCTCTCCGAGGGGGTCAAAGGGCGGATGCATTAGCCTGCATAGGACCAGATTCAAGTCCCAAGGAGGGACAGAAGATCTAAGTCTAGGGCGAATTCTACTTGCCCCTTTAAGGAATCTTTTGACTACATTCAAATCTGAAAGTGTGATATTTAGAAAAGCACTTAAAGCTGCTACTTGGACTCGAATGGTACTTACGGATAGACCTTTATCAAGCCCTGTTTGAAGGAAGTCTAAGATTAGGGTCACCTCTGGCTCCTTGGAGGGATCCCACCTGTCATTCCCAAAACGTAAAAAGGATTCCCAGGTTTTCAAATAGATCTTAGACGTTACCGGTTTTCTACTCTGCAACAGCGTGGAGATTACCGACTCTGAGAACCCTTTTTCTCTTAAGATGCGTCTTTCAGTTTCCAGACTGTCAAGCAAAGCTGGCTGACTTTGGGATGCATTATTGGTCCCTGTAGAAGGAGATCTGGTCGGGGTGGCAGCATCCAGTATTTTCTCCTGCTAGGTTTTTCAGTGTAGGAAACCATGTTCTCCTGGGCCAGAAGGGTGTGATTAGGAGAATTTGAGCCTTCTCTTCCAGGATCTTGGAAATGACCTTTGGTATTAGAGGAAAAGGTGGGAACGCATAAAGAAGATCCTGAGGCCAGGGTGATGACAGGGCGTCCACTGCAAGGGGTCGGTCTAGAGAGGATAGGGAAGAGAAGCCTGCAACTTGTCTGTTTCTCCTTGTCGCAAACGGGTCGATTTTTGGAGTGCCCCATCTGGCACAAATGTGAGCAAAGATCTGATGGTTCAGGCTCAATTCCCCTGGCTGCAGTCAAATCCCTGCTTAGGAAGTCTGCCAATTGATTTTCTCTCCCTCTTACGTGGGCTGCTGATAGAGAGTATAGGTTTCTCTCGGCCCAATCTAGAGTTTTCCTCGTGACTAGGGACAGGGAGCGGCTCCTTATTCCCCCTTGCCTGTTTAAGTAAGCTACCGTGGTAGAATTGTCCGAAAGGATTTTTACGTTTTTCAGATATAAGGAGAATTTTATGGCTCCCCAGACTGCACTTAGCTCCCTCATATTCGATGAAGCCTGTTGTAGCTGTGTCTTCCAGGACCCCTGTGTCATTTTCCCATTCATGTGGGCCCCTCAGCCCTGTTGACTGGCATCGGTGGTGATGACTAACAAGTCTGTCTGTCTCCACTCCACCCCTCGGGATAAGTTTGACTGGTTCGTCCACCAGGTTAGGTTCATCTTCAGATACAATGGAATTTTTATCTTCTTGTTCAGAGATAACTGATTTTTGTCCCAATTTTACAAAAGGAAGGCTTGGAGCGACCTTGAGTGGTGCTGAGCCCACTTTACACATGAAATTGTTGATGTCATGAGTCCCAATATTATCATTATTTCCCTGAAGGAGGTTATCCTTTGTCTTTGGAAATTCTTGATACTGGAAATTAATTTTTTTTGTTTCTGTTCCGGCAGAAAAGAGGTCATAAGTCGTGAGTCCAGTAGAACACCTAGAAAGATTTTTTCTTGTGAGGGGAGAAGACAGGACTTCTGTTGATTTATTATCCAATCCAGGTCGGCTAGGGTAAAAAGAATTGTTTGAAGGTGGCACAGAAGAAGATTTTCTGACGGGGCTGTAATAAAAAAATCATCTAGGTATGGTATGAAAGAAATTCCTGCTAGATGAAGGAATTTTGCTACTTCCGTCATGACTTTTGTAAACAATCTCGGGGCAGAACTGAGGCCGAATGGGAGAACTTGAAATTGATAATGATGGAGAGATCCCTGGAACCAAACCGCTATTCTCAGAAACTTCAGGTCTCTCTTCTGGATTGGGATGTGATAGTAGGCATTCACCAGGTCTACTGTCACCATATAGCAATTTTTTGTAGAATATTGACCACAGATCTCACCGTCTCCATTTTGAATTTTTTGTAAACCACGTATCTGTTTAGGGTCTTTAGATTTATTATCGCCCTGAAGGTACCGTTTGTTTTTTTTCACCAGAAATATTGGAGAATAGAAACCTTTCTTCTGTTCCCCAACTGGTACCGGAATGATGGCTCTTTTCTCCAACAGGAGCGATATTTGTTGGTCCATTGCTTCCTGATTTTTTCCCCTGTGTCTGGAGTTATCCATGTAATGGTCTGGGGGGATGCGGATTAATACCAGACTGTAGCCTTCTTTTAAAACCCCCAGTACCCAAGGGGAGGCCTGAATTTTCACCCAAGCTGAGTAAAAATGCATGAGCCTTCCCCCTACTGCTCCTCTGGCGTCATTGGGAAGTAGTGGCCCGGGAAGACTTCTTGGGATTAAATAGGAAGCTCTTCCCTCTTCCTCTGGATGACTGCCACGACGCCCCTGATTCTTTTTTCTTTTGATCAGGTCTACCACGACTCTGGGGCCGAAAGGATCGTCTCTGATGAAAGAACTTTGATTCTGTGGCAAAGCCTTTTTTCCTATCTGACGCTTTCTCCAAAATATCATCGAGTGCTGTGCCAAACACTCTATCCCCCTCGCAAGGTAAGGCACATAACTTGTTCTTTGATGCCATATCCCCCGACCAGGTTCTTAACCAGATTGCTCTACGAGACGCATTGGACAGGGCAGCTGTTCTGGCTGACAATCTCACTATGTCCGCAGAAGCGTCCGTCATAAAGTTTGCGGCCTCTTTCAACAAGGCGATAGAGGCTAGAATATCTTCTCTTGGGGTGCCGGCCTCGATGTGTTCCTCCAATTGACTTAACCACGAGGATAAGGTTCTGGCCATATATGTCGCCAAAATTCCGGGTCTTAGAACCGCAGTAGAGGACTCCCACGTTTTTTTAAGCAGACTCTCACATTTTTTATCCATTGGGTCTTTGAGTAAACCCAAATCCTCAAAGGGCAGTGCTGTCTTTTTCGAGATTCTTGCCACTGGTGCATCCACCCTAGGGGTCTTGTCCCATGTGACTGAATCTTCTTCCGGAAAAAGGTATATTTTCTTTTAAATATCGTTTTTCCTGTCGTTTTTCAGGATCTTTCCATTCGTTAAGAATTAAGGTTTTAATACTGCTGTGGACTGGAAAGACACGTTTTTTCTTGTCCGCCAAGCCTGCAAACATCTGGTCCTGCACCGATAGCGGCTCCTTAGGTTCCTCTAAATTTATTGTGGCACGGATGGTCTTTAGTAATGAATCTGTTTCTTCGATAGAACAAAGAGGCTTCCTATAGATGTCCTCAGAAACAGATGAGTCTGAGTCGGCAGTGATTTCCCCTTCGTCTACGTCCGAGTCTTGCTCAATAATGGAAGCACTTGACATAGAGGGTTTTGGCGGAACAGTAGGCATTTTTGCTTCTACCGCAGCCCCAACTTCTTCTTTAATAATGGTTCTAAGACTTTCAATTAGTGAAGGGGATTCATCGGAAACCACCTTATCACAGCACTTTTGACATAAAGGCTTCTTGTGAGAACTAGGAATTCACAGACTGAACATAACCCTGTTCATGGGATTATAGTAGAATTCGGTCATAACATACGGGGGTATCACAGTGAAACCGTAAATTCTAAAACATGACTTTTAATATGTTCAATTAAAATATTTTGACCCTTTTGATACATAAATAAACAATAAACAAAAAACAAAAATTGAAGCAAAAGCTACAAATCACTTGTTTCCAATGTAGCAGGAAAGCAAGTGAATCATCTATAGGGAAAATCACCCTAGTGTTGCCCTTAAATTGTTATGGCCCTGCCTAAGAACGGAATAGCCGCCCTGGTAAGGGCGATCCCGTGTCTCGTGCCTCCTATATATCCCTGCAGGACCCTATTGCGGGTGGCGGGTTGAGCTAGTCCTAGTGGAAGGCTGTTGCTGATCTAGAGGTTGCCAAAAACAAAAAAAGGGGTTTAATTAGATTAGAGGAACACCCAAAACCCAAATGGTGGGAGTAGAATTAGGAAAGAGCAGTAGATACTTATAACTGAAAAAGACGTCCCGACGCGTTTCGCCCAGTTAATGTTGGGCTCCTCAGGGGACCAAAAACCAAAGAAATGCAGAGTGTCCAAAACCACAGATATACAATCAGGAAAAAACAACACAGATGACACATATGTGACCACAATAAGTGTAGCTTAAACTTAAGGTCACCAATTATATCTAGATGTCTATAAATATATAAGACCCCTAGTCCTTGATATAAAATACTATTTGGGTCTTAGCATGTCAGACTCCAAACATATGAAGGGAAGGTGATATAGGTTATTACCATATCATCATGACAACGCCCTCCCACTTCGAGGGCGTGTAAACATCAACCTACTGTACAATGAACAGTCAGTATACAATGGCTGCAACAATCTAAGTAGATAGAGTATGTATATATATAATATAATATGGTAGAGCCAATGATCTGAAATGTCTGTTTCCTGATGATACAGAAGTACTTGCGTATCCAGGTAGGTTACCAACGCTGGTCAGTCACTCAGGAGGATGTTCACATAGATGGGGGACTGTAGATACTGAGGCTCGAGTGTCCCGGCGTGACCGCTGTCTGGATGGAGACGCAGCCGCGACTAAGGAAACGCCAGCTGCGCTATTTAAGCTCAGCTTCCGGGTATGACGTCAGACCACGTGATCGCGTTGCGGTCACGTGATCAATACTGGCGTCCTGGATACAGGGCCCATAGCTGCCGGGTGTGACGTCAGGTCACGTGATCGTGTGTTGCGGTCACGTGGCCTGTAGCGGCGTCCTGGATACCGGGCCTATGTTGTCTCTAAGCCGCTCATCTAAGGCGGCTCCTCTGAGATGATGTAATATTCACCGTCTTGAGGTAGTCAGATGTTTGTATAGTAACGTATTGATAATCTCAAACGTATCTGGGGATAGGTATCCAGACAAATTAGATATCAGGCTACGCTTAGGGCATGTTATGATGCTTACAGATTATACGGCATATAGATGGCCAATTTAATCTCATTCACATTATATGGTAAGCTTAGTTTATCAGGTCAATAAGGAAATTAATTGAATTATCAGATACTGATGAGTATAGAGAGAATCAGTCTCCATACATTTAACTGGCGTAATACCACTGGTGTAACAATCACCATTGCTCAGATATATTGATGGTCAACTCATAAAAAACACGCAAAGTCGATATGTTCATTGAGTCCAGATGGTGTAGTAGTGTTAAGTCTAAAGATCCATTTGGACTCTTTTTGTTTTAAGAGCTTGTCAATGTCCCCTTTTCTAGTTGTAGGTTTTAATACCTCGATTGCCGCGAATCGAACTACCTCAGCAGAACCAGCATGTTTGATTAAAACATGGCGGGCAAGTGGTTTGTCACGTTTATTGCGAATATCCCCAATGTGCTCCAGGACCCTTATTTTAAAAGGTCTTTTTGTCTTGCCTATATATTTTAGGCCACAGATGCACGTGGCCATATAAATTACACCGATGGTGTTACAGTTGGCAAAGCTAAAGACCCGGAATGTTCTATCCTCAGAGCTGTTTTGAAACGTGTTTCCTGGGGATAAAAAGTTGCACGCTTTGCACCTGCCACATCTAAATGTGCCCACTTGTCTATTCATTAGCCATGTATTTGATGTCGGGGGATCAAAGTGGCTATGGACCAACGTGTCCCCTATGCTGCGGCCTACATTGATCACATTCTACGTCCTTTTGTATCTGCTCTACCGTCTCATCTTCGTGACACTACCGATCTATTGAAGAGACTAGAGGGCGTTAGCCTGGAACCTAACACCTGGTTCGCTTCGATCGATGTAGAGGCACTCTACACATCAATTCCCCATAATAAGGGCGTAGCAGCGGTAAAATATTTTCTAGACACCCGGTCCACCAATATGACTCACCATAATAATTTTGTCTTGGAACTACTTAAGTTCGTTCTTACACACAACTATTTTGTGTTCGAGGATCGCCTTTACCACCAGCTCAGGGGTACCGCTATGGGCAGCCCCTGTGCGCCGACATATGCTAATTTACTCCTGGGCTGGTGGGAAGACGTGATCGTCTTTTCCGAAACCATGAACGAGTGGACCAAATTTATATCTCTTTGGTCCAGGTTCATTGACGATATTCTGCTCTTATGGTCTGGAACTGAACAACAATTTCATTCATTCATGGACATATTGAACTCTAATCAGATAGGGCTCTATTTCACGTCAGAAATTCATCATGACCAAATAACCTTCCTGGACGTAACCCTTGACCGAGATATTGATAATTATATCAAAACTACTCTCTTTAGAAAAAAGACTTCAACCAATAGCCTTCTCCGATGGGAAAGTTTTCATCCCAGATCCCTCAAGAGGGGCATTCCCAAAGGACAGTTCTTGAGGATACGACGGAACTGTTCGGACCAGGAGTCCTTTATGAGGGAGTCCATGAAACTATTCCACCGTTTCAAAGAGAGGGGCTACCCGAATCAATGTCTCCATGAGGCCTGGAACTGGGCCAAATCAAAGGATCGTTCCTCCCTCCTACAGACGTCTCAAAAGGAAGTAACAAGTACTCCAGGGCCAATCCGTATAATTGGCACCTATGACTCGGAATCCCAACAGGTCCGTGACATTCTTACCCGATACTGGTCCCTAATTAAAACAGATTCAGATTTGACGGGCGTTCTACCCGAAAACCCATCCATTACATTTAGACGAGGCCGCAGCATAGGGGACACGTTGGTCCATAGCCACTTTGATCCCCCGACATCAAATACATGGCTAATGAATAGACAAGTGGGCACATTTAGATGTGGCAGGTGCAAAGCGTGCAACTTTTTATCCCCAGGAAACACGTTTCAAAACAGCTCTGAGGATAGAACATTCCGGGTCTTTAGCTTTGCCAACTGTAACACCATCGGTGTAATTTATATGGCCACGTGCATCTGTGGCCTAAAATATATAGGCAAGACAAAAAGACCTTTTAAAATAAGGGTCCTGGAGCACATTGGGGATATTCGCAATAAACGTGACAAACCACTTGCCCGCCATGTTTTAATCAAACATGCTGGTTCTGCTGAGGTAGTTCGATTCGCGGCAATCGAGGTATTAAAACCTACAACTAGAAAAGGGGACATTGACAAGCTCTTAAAACAAAAAGAGTCCAAATGGATCTTTAGACTTAACACTACTACACCATCTGGACTCAATGAACATATCGACTTTGCGTGTTTTTTATGAGTTGACCATCAATATATCTGAGCAATGGTGATTGTTACACCAGTGGTATTACGCCAGTTAAATGTATGGAGACTGATTCTCTCTATACTCATCAGTATCTGATAATTCAATTAATTTCCTTATTGACCTGATAAACTAAGCTTACCATATAATGTGAATGAGATTAAATTGGCCATCTATATGCCGTATAATCTGTAAGCATCATAACATGCCCTAAGCGTAGCCTGATATCTAATTTGTCTGGATACCTATCCCCAGATACGTTTGAGATTATCAATACGTTACTATACAAACATCTGACTACCTCAAGACGGTGAATATTACATCATCTCAGAGGAGCCGCCTTAGATGAGCGGCTTAGAGACAACATAGGCCCGGTATCCAGGACGCCGCTACAGGCCACGTGACCGCAACACACGATCACGTGACCTGACGTCACACCCGGCAGCTATGGGCCCTGTATCCAGGACGCCAGTATTGATCACGTGACCGCAACGCGATCACGTGGTCTGATGTCATACCCGGAAGCTGAGCTTAAATAGCGCAGCTGGCGTTTCCTTAGTCGCGGCTGCGTCTCCATCCAGACAGCGGTCACGCCGGGACACTCGAGCCTCAGTATCTACAGTCCCCCATCTATGTGAACATCCTCCTGAGTGACTGACCAGCGTTGGTAACCTACCTGGATACGCAAGTACTTCTGTATCATCAGGAAACAGACATTTCAGATCATTGGCTCTACCATATTATATTATATATATACATACTCTATCTACTTAGATTGTTGCAGCCATTGTATACTGACTGTTCATTGTACAGTAGGTTGATGTTTACACGCCCTCGAAGTGGGAGGGCGTTGTCATGATGATATGGTAATAACCTATATCACCTTCCCTTCATATGTTTGGAGTCTGACATGCTAAGACCCAAATAGTATTTTATATCAAGGACTAGGGGTCTTATATATTTATAGACATCTAGATATAATTGGTGACCTTAAGTTTAAGCTACACTTATTGTGGTCACATATGTGTCATCTGTGTTGTTTTTTCCTGATTGTATATCTGTGGTTTTGGACACTCTGCATTTCTTTGGTTTTTGGTCCCCTGAGGAGCCCAACATTAACTGGGCGAAACGCGTCGGGACGTCTTTTTCAGTTATAAGTATCTACTGCTCTTTCCTAATTCTACTCCCACCATTTGGGTTTTGGGTGTTCCTCTAATCTAATTAAACCCCTTTTTTTGTTTTTGGCAACCTCTAGATCAGCAACAGCCTTCCACTAGGACTAGCTCAACCCGCCACCCGCAATAGGGTCCTGCAGGGATATATAGGAGGCACGAGACACGGGATCGCCCTTACCAGGGCGGCTATTCCGTTCTTAGGCAGGGCCATAACAATTTAAGGGCAACACTAGGGTGATTTTCCCTATAGATGATTCACTTGCTTTCCTGCTACATTGGAAACAAGTGATTTGTAGCTTTTGCTTCAATTTTTGTTTTTTGTTTATTGTTTATTTATGTATCAAAAGGGTCAAAATATTTTAATTGAACATATTAAAAGTCATGTTTTAGAATTTACGGTTTCACTGTGATACCCTTCTTGTGAGAACTAGAAAGCGCTTTTTTGCAGATAGGACACTTCTTTTTTTATGGACGGTTCCTTTTTTGAGACGTCTCTCCCCTAGGAGACACAATTTAGGGTGACCTAGTAAGTACTTGAGGGAAAACTTTAAAACCGCCACCAAAGAGAAGTGTTGAGAGAGTTTTAAGAAAATACACCTGAGTGTCCCCTAAAGCAATTCCAATAATAATAGGGAGGAGGCTTACGGGCTTGAGGGCCTGGGAGCATCTGTGGACTTGTCAGGGGCCTCGGATCCAGTTTGCAGGGACATGCTGCTGGAGGACAGAGCTCGATGGCTGCTAGGAACGCCGGCAGCCTGCTCTGTATTTCTACTTCCTGGTTCCGGGTGCGTCATAGCCCCGTCCCCGTGCGTGCTGCCATGCCGACGTGACTTTACCCAATCAGCACGGTGCACGGAGGAGTCACATGGGGAAGCGTTCTCAAGTCCCAGGAACGCCCCCTGCTGCCGAGAGTTCAGCCGGTCCAGAGTCCAGGACGCGGGAGGTAAAAGCCTGGGGTCACCGGCGTCCGCCGGATTTACACCAAGACGAGGGAGGGATGGACATTCTGAGGGACAGGAAACAACTGAAGAGGTAAGAGGGAGGGGGCCCTTTATTGGCTGATCTCGCTATTGTTTCCTGTCCCTGAGAAGGCGGGCCAACCTCCAGGTAGTGCCGTTGTGGAGGCGTGGGGAAAATTACCTTTAATAGTCAAATTGGGGTAATAGGATACACCTATTGATATACAGTGTTACACTCACCTAACAATAACAATATGTCAGATACACAAAGCGGGTAGTAAGGGTATAGGCATATACTCTGGGGGAGACACTATATACTGGGCTGGGTGGTTGAAAAAGTCTATCCCTACCCGTCCCTTAAATGGACTCTGCCCAGGGATGCCCCCTGATGGTGGAGGCACCCTGTCCCCGTGCCTAGGCCCTAAACCAAACCCTATAAAACCCTACGTACATATGGATACCCAGCATAGCAATATATAATGCTCACGCTACCAAAATAGATTTCTTAGCGACTCAAACACGTTTCTTCCGCAGCACACGGTTCATCAGGGGGTAATTAATTTGTTAAATATTCAAGTAGGGATAATATCATAGATGTACAGAAAATAAAGGTACTTGGCTTCTATGAAGTCATGTGAGAAATAGGATGGAAGTGCCAGTCCATGTGAAGAGCTGAAAGGTGATACATTGAGACAGGCAAAGAATCACCAACATATTCTGATAAATTGATATTCAGTACGTCTGTAAATCGATACTCACTTGGCAGTGACCTCACATGACCCGACCCATTGATGATATGGGGAGCTCTGCTAGCTAATGACCAGCGCTCTGAAATTTAACCGCAAGCTCCAAGTATCATTTCCGGACGCCAAGAGGCGCACTTCCGGTGCGTGAAACGCATAGATGGAACGCACACACATGACTTCCGGGTTAAGGAGCGCATCGCTCCGAAAATGCGGAAGTAAAGAAGCTGAAGACCTGACGATGATATACAATAAAAATGCTGGCACAGTGCTTCTATTTCCTGAACATATCGGTGGACCATGATGGAGACCGGCATATGGAACATTCCCAGACTAAATCACAGGTCATTAGCTAAGATTTATTGAAAGTGGAGGGAGAAAACTAAGGGGATTATGGTGATATAATATTGAATTGGCGATGGACGCTCCAAATTATAATGGAGAGAATCAGTCACCAATTATTCGATAATGGGGACCCCGATATAAGGGGTAGCAACCCATAACAAGCGGTACTTCTCATACTAATTTAGGCCAAAAGACAGACACTGACAAAAAAATATACTCCATTGATTACAACCCTCTGTTTTATGTCCCTCAGCCACTGCCTAATCCATTCAACAATATGGGAGTCCAAGCACAAAGACTGCAATTTATTGATAAGCCTTCTATGTGGGACAGTATCAAAAGCCTTACTAAAGTCTAGATAAGCGATGTCTACTGCACCTCCGCCATCTATTATTTTAGTCACCCAATCAAAAAAATCAATAAGATTAGTTTGACACGATCTCCCTGAAGTAAACCCATGCTGTTTTTCATCTTTCAATCCATGGGATTTTAGATGTTCCACAATCCTCTCCTTAAGTATGGTTTCCATTAATTTACCCACTATTGATGTCAGACTTACTGGCCTATAGTTGCCCGATTCCTCCTTACTACTTTTCTTGTGAATGGGCACAACATTTGCTAATTTCCAATCTTCTGGGACGACTCCTGTTATCAGTGATTGGTTAAATAAATCTGTTAATGGTTTTGCTAGTTCACCGCTAAGCTCTTTTAATAGCTTTGGGTATATCCCATCAGGCCCCTGTGACTTATTTGTATTAATTTTAGACAGCTGACTTAGAACCTCTTCTAAGTCAGAGATGCATTAGTCTTCCTTCCTAGCGGAGGTCCTTTTCCTTAATTTTCCTTTGTAAAAACTGAACAGTAGTATTCATTGAGGCAGTCAGCCAGTTCTTTATCTTCTTCCATATACCTTCCTTCTTTTGTTTTTAATTTGGTAATTCCTTGTTTTAGTTTCCTTTTTTCATTTATGTATCTGAAGAATGTCTTATTGCCTTTTATCACTTACTGAGCTAATTTCTCTTCTGCCTGTACTTTAGAAGCTCTTATAATCTTTTTTGGCCTCTCTCTGCCTAATCTTATAAATTTGCCTGTCATCCTCGTTTTTGTTTTTTTTTACCGACAAGCCTAATGCAATTATCTGTTGCCTTCAATAGTGCCACTTTTAAGTAGTCCCATTTCTCCTGGACTCCATTAATACTGTCCCAATCTGATAGGGACTCGTATACCACTAATCTAATTTTATAAAAGTCAGTTTTTCTGAAATCTAAAACTTTTGTTTTTGTGTGGTGTGACTCTGTACTTATAGTAAACCACACTGACTGGTGATCACTAGATCCCAAGCTTTCCCCTACAGTAATATCAGATACCAAATTCCCATTTGTGAATACTAAATCTAAAACGGCCTCCTTCCGGGTTGGCTCCTCAACTAAAAAAAACTGACAGCACTTGGAGGGCATTGATATGTGGTCCATTTTTCACTGACGGTGGCTGGGAGATGATAAGAGGATGGGAGACAAATAAGCTCAGTGACCCAGAGACCACTGCAAATAATAGGGTTTATATTTTCTTATGTATGTTTATGTGTAACACTGTTTTATGTGAACGTTATGTAACTCCTAGCTGCACCAGAGGATTAACCTCAGCTTTCTAGTAACCATCAGCAGACAGGGGTAGGCCCAACTTCCTGTGTACAAACAGGGAGTCTATACTTAGTCATTAGATGCAAGCAGCCAGATCTTGAGGCCCAGACAGGAACTTCAGAAATTATCCAGACAGAGTTAAGAAAAGTCAAAAAGAAAAAGTTTTTGGTACTGTAATAATTTTTTGTAAAATCTTCCTCTTTATTAACCGCTACCCGACCGCCTAAAGCAGGATTACGTCCTGCGGGTGGCCGGGTTATTCCTCTTTGATGTGCCGGCGCGTCATCTCGCGAGAGGCGAGATTTCCTGTGAACGCGCACACACAGGAGCGCGCGTTCACAGGATCCAAAGGTAAACGAGTTCATCTACAGCCTGCCAGTGGCGATCATTCGCTGGCAGGCTATAGATGCGATTTTTTTTTTTAACCCTGGTCCTCTGGTGGTCCCTTTTGCTTGGATCGACCACCAGAGGACATAGGCAGCTCTGTAATAAGTAGCACCAAGCACCACACTACACTACACCCCCGCCTGTCACTTATTAACCCCTTATTAACCCCTGATCACCCCCCTGTCATTGGTCAACCCCCGTAAGGCTCCATTCAGACGTCCGTATGTGTTTTGCGGATCCGCGGATCCGCAAAATACGGACACCGTTGATCTGCAAAACATGGACACCGGCAATGTGCTTTCCGCATTTTGTGGATCCACACATTGGCAGAACTATATAGAAAATGCCTTTTGTTGTCTGCAATTGCGGACAAGAATAGGACATGTCCTATAGGCTCTACAAAAAACGCAGTGTTCGCCCGATCCAGCCTGATCTTGTGCGCACACTTGCGTTCAGTCCGCCCCATCGCAGTGACAGAATATTTTTTTTTTTTTCTGATCGCTGCAAAAATACCGTAAAATGGCTCCGGCGCTATAAAGATCACTTTTGAGGGGCATGGCGAGTTCATAGATTTATTTATTTTTGGCACAAGTTAGCGGAATTTTTGTTTTTGTTTTTTCTTACAAAGTCTCACATTCCACTAACTTGTGACAAAAAATAAAATCTCACATGAACTCTCTATACCCCTCACGGAATCCAAATGCGTAAAATTTTTTTGACATTTATATTCCAGACTTCTTCTCACGCTTTAGGGCCCCTAAAATGCCTGGGCAGTATAAATACCCCATAAGTGACCCCATTTTGGAAATAAGACACCCCAAGGTATTCCATGAGGGGCATGGTGAGTTTCTAGAATATTTTTCTTTTTTGGCACAAGTTAGCGGAAAATGTTTGTTTTTTGTTTTTTTACTCTTACAAAATCATTTTACGCAAACTTGTGCAAAAAAAAAATATTCTAGGAACTCGCCATGCCCCTCACGGAATACCTTGGGGTGTCTTCTTTTCAAAATGGGGTCACATGTGGGGTATTTATACTGGCCTGGCATTTTAGGAGCCCTAAAGCGTGAGAAGAAGTCTGAAATCCAAATGCCCAAAAATGCCCTCCTAAAAGGTACTCATTGGAATTTGGGCCCCTTTGCGCATCTTGGCTGCAAAAAAGTGTCACACATGTGGGATCGCCGTAGTCAGGAGAAGTAGGGCAATGTGTTTTGGGGTGTATTTTTACATATAACGATGCTGGGTGAGATAAATATCTCTGTAAAATGACAACTTTGTATAAAAAAATTGGAAAAGTTGTCTTTTAGAGAGATATTTATCTCACCCAGCATGGGAATATGTAAAAATACACCCCAAAACACATTGCCCTACTTTTGTGTGACACTTTTTTGCAGCCTAGGTGTGCAAAGCGGCCCAAATTCTAAAGAGCACCTTTAGGATTTCACAGGGCATTTTTTGCGCATTTGGATTCCAAACTACTTCTTACGCTTTAGGTCCCCTAAAATGCCAGGGCAGTATAAATACCCCACAAGTGACCACATTTTAGAAAGAAGACACCCAAGGTATTCCGTGAGGGGTATGGTGAGTTCATGTAAAATTTAATTTTTTTTTCACAAGTTAGTGGAATATGAGACTTTGTAAGAAAAAAAAAAATCATTTTCCACAAACTTGTGACAAAAAATAAAAACTTCCATGAACTCACTATGCCCATCAGCGAATATCTTCAATAAATATACACTTATTGCATTTTTTTTTTTATCAAAGACATGTAGAACAATAAATTTAGAGAAGAATTTATATAGAAATGTAGTTTTAATTGAAAAATTTTACAACAGAAAGTGAAAAATCTCTTTTTTTTTTGCAAACATTTCGGTCAATTTTTATTAATATCAAAAAATGTCAGCAGCAATGAAATACCACCAAATGAAAACTCTATTAGTGAGAATAAAATGAGGTAAAATTCATTTGGGTGGTAAGTTGTATGACCGAGCAATAAACCGTGAAATTAGTGTAGTGCAGAATTGTAAAAAGTGGTCTGGTTATTAAGGGGGTTTAAGCTAGGGGAGCTGAGCTGGTTAACATAGCATAAATCCATGTACAGAGAAATCCTTAAACCATGCGGTAGTTTACGCGTTACGATTAAGGACATTGTGTCAGAATATTTTGAGGGGTGCAGTAAAATTGGGTGATTTATGGGGTGTTGTTCTAGTACGTAGACCTCTCAAATCACCTCAGGATTTGGAAATATTCTTGAAAATCTGTAAAATTGCTGCTAAAATAATAAGCCCTCTAATACACCCCCCAAAAAAATAAAAGTTTTAAAAAGAAATGATGCTAACATAAATAGACTGAAAAGCATACATTTGCAAGTCTTGAAAATTGCTAATTTTTCCAAATTTTTGTTAAATTTCAGCTTTTTTCAGGCAAACACACAAAACATAGCAAACCACATTTGCCAATAACATTTAAAAAAAAACGTATTTTTATTTAAAATGTTTTCACAGGGTAAAATATATGCAGCTGGTTAAATAAAACCATTATATATTTTATGATTTTTATCCAAAAAAAAGATTGCATGTAAGACTATTCCATCTATTGTGTTACATATAAGTCAATCCAAAATCTCTTAGGCCAAGTTCACATCACCATTTAGTTTTCATTCTTCTGATCTGTCAGAAGAAGACAAAAAAAAAAATGGATCCTTTATTTTGAGCATCTATTGTTCTGGATTTGCATAGTTTTTGTCAGTTCCGTCAGAGAATTGCTCCACATTGGACTTTTTCTCCCGTCTAAACAGATCTGTGACGGATCAGAAGAACTGAAAACAAAACAGTGATGTAAACCCTGTCTTATCTGTATTGCATGACAACATTTGTTCTATCCATGATAAACTACCCATGATACACACATTTTATATCTTGAGGTGATGTGGTCTTTCGCAGGCAGCACTAGACAGGAAATGAATGAATCTACAAACATATCAGACATAATTATAGCTAACGCTGAGCTTCTCGGCAAGGTGCCACAGCTCCTTGTTAAAAGAAAGAAAAGGAGATTAAAGAGCAGATTACAGTATCTGTTAATATCATGGCATGTAGCAGAGAAACTGAAACCTTGGGTTGGCATTATATGTTGGTAATTAAATAACCTAGTTAAGTACATATATTAAATACTCAGCTCTGGCAAAAGACAATTGTGTTAAAGGAGTTATCTGGTCGGTAATTAAAGAAAAAGAAACAGAATTGTTTAAAATAATAAAAGAAGTTTTAATCACCTCAGTTCCAGCTGTACTTGTTCTGATGCTTCCATGGTCACTCACTGGTCTCTTCATTCAACTTCCTTTCAACATAGAACTGTGACCATTTAGCTGGCCAGTGAATGGCTGAGCAGTCACAGTTCCTGTATCAACAGGGACCAAAATAAAGAGACCACCAACTGGGGAACCGGAAAGCAGAGGAGGATTGTGAAGGATGAATCCTTTAATTTTTTAAAAGGTTTATCCCACAAAAAGTATTTTTCACCAATTCACAGGATAGGTGATAAATATTAGATTGAGAGGGGTCCAACAGCTGGGACCCACAGTGATCCTGAGAATAAGAATTCCTGAATGTCCTCTCTGAATGGAGCAGTAATGCATGTTCATCCACCACTCCTATTGCTTCTATGGGAATGACTGATCGCTGTCTCGGAGGGTGGGCAAACATGTCTAATACCTAATTTAAAGAGGATACTCATACATTTTCCATTTTTGGCATCACTGAGGGTGCCAGAGGTCAGATCCCAATAATTCCATATTTATTGTCTATTTAGTGGTTACTTGATAAGTACATTTTAACTAATAACCCCATTAAAGTGAGTTTGAGCCTTTTTTATTTATTTTTTAAAAATTTCATAGAGTACAACTCGACTGTGTAAGGAGTCTTTTATGGGGCACTTTATGATGAGGGGAATTTTTCAAGTCAGTTCAGCAGAAGTCTGTGTAGCTGTGATTGGGGCCAGATTTATCAAATGTTGCACCGTGTTTGACAAATTTTGTGTAAATTTAAGTCCAATACCTCTGTCTTGAGATGTTACTCCACTTTTTGTTTCACCCTTTAACTGGAGTAAGATTGAGACAATTTTTGAGACTTTTCAAAAATTATCCTGGGAGAATTTATTAAGCCCTGCAAGCAATACTTTGCGTCACCTATAAGAATTCCGTTCCAACCCCTTCCTGACCAGTGATTTAGATGTATGGCGCTACAGGAAGTACAAACCGGATTCCCAAAAAGTTGGGACACTATACAAATCGTGAATAAATACTGAATGCAATGATGTGGAGGTGCCAACTTCTAATATTTTATTCAGAATAGAACATAAATCACGGAACAAAAGTTTAAACTGAGAAAATGTACCATTTTAAGGGAAAAATATGTTGAATCAGAATTTCATGGTGTCAACAAATCCCCAAAAAGTTGGGACAAGGCCATTTTCACCAGTGTGTGGCATCTCCCCTTCTTCTTACAACTCTTAACAGACGTCTGGGGCCGAGGAGACCAGTTTCTCAAGTTTAGAAATAGGAATGCTCTCCCATTCCTGTCTAATACAGGCCTCTAACTGTTCAATCGTCTTGGGCGTTCTTTGTTGCACCTTCCTCTTTATGATGCGCCAAATGTTCTTTATAGGTGAAAGATCTGGACTGCAGACTGGCCATTTCAGTACCCGGATCCTTCTCCTACGCAGCCATGATGTTGTGATTGATGCAGAATGTGGTCTGGCATTATCTTGTTGAAAAATGCAGGGTCTTCCCTGAAAGAGATGAAGTCTGGATGGGAGCATATGTTGTTCTAGAACCTGAATATATTTTTCTGCATTGATGGTGCCTTTCCAGACATGCAAGCTGCCCATGCCACATACACTCATGCAACCCCATACCGTCAGAGATGCAGGCTTCTGAACTGAGCATTGATAACAACTTGTGTTGTCCTTGTCCTCTTTGGTCCGGGTGACATGGCGTCCCAGATTTCCAAAAAGAACTTCGAATCGTGACTCGTCTGACCACAAAACAGTCTTCCATTTTGCCACACTCCATTTTAAATTATCCCTGACCCAGTGAAAACGCCTGAGCTTGTGGATCTTGCTTAGAAATGGCTTCTTCTTTGCACTGTAGAGTTTCAGCTGGCAACGGCGGATGGCACGGTGGATTGTGTTCACTGACAATGGTTTCTGGAGGTATTCCTGAGCCCAATCTGTGATTTCCTTTACAGTAGCATTCCTGTTTGTGGTGCAGTGTCGTTTAAGGGCCTGGAGATCACGGGCATCCAGTATGGTTTTATGGCCTTGACCCTTACGCACAGAGATTGTTCCAGATTCTCTGAATCTTTGGATGATGTTATGCACAGTTGATGATGATAGATGCAAAGTCTTTGCAATTTTTCGCTGGGTAACACCTTTCTGATATTGCCCCACTATCTTTCTGCGCAACATTGTGGGAATTGGTGATCCTCTACCCATCTTGGCTTCTGAGAGACACTGCCACTCTGAGAAGCTCTTTTTATACCCAATCATGTTGCCAATTGACCTAATTAGTGTTAATTGGTCTTCCAGCTCTTCATTATGCTCAAATTTACTTTTTCCAGCCTCTTATTGCTACTTGTCCCAACTTTTTTGGGATTTGTTGACACCGTGAAATTTTGAATCAACGTATTTTTCCTTTAAAATGATACATTTACTCGGATTAAACATTTGATCTGTCATCTACGTTCTATTACAAATAAAATATTGACATTTGCCATCTCCACATCATTGCATTCAGTTTTTATTCACGATTTGTATAGTGTCCCAACTTTTTTGGAATCCGGTTTGTAAGTTCCCGACCAGAGCCATAAAGGTACTGTGTGCTGATCGGGTGGGCCCGATGTATCCACCAACATTAGTGAAAACACATGCCGGTGGATTACCCCCTTTGGTGCCAAGATCAATACTGACTGCAGCATCCAGCTACCTCTATGACCTAAATGGCTCCCACGATACGATCGGCAGATATGGTCTGTGCTATAAGTTTTACACAATGTATGTAAAGCCTAACAAAAATTAAAAAAATGTAGACATATATTACCACTGTGTCCGTACCACCCTGCTCTATAAAAATATGATTTTTTTCAAGTGAATGCTTTCAGAAAATGGTGATACAAAACCATGATTTTTGTTTTTCAAAAATGCTTTGTGCAAAAGAGGACATAAAACTATATAAAATTAGTATTGTACTGACCAGCAGAACAAAGATAACATGCAATGTATCCTACTGCAGTAACAAAACCCAAAAAGCAATGCCAGAATTGATGCCTTTTTATCTTTCTTCCCAAAAAGCAAAATAAAAAGTGATCAAAAAGTCATATGCACCCCAAAATAGAACCAATAATAGTGGCAACTCATCCCACAAAAAAATAAGCCCTCACACAACTCTGTTGAAAGAAAAATGAATGTATTGTTTTTAGAAAATAGCTGTACTGCTACCCCTGAGTTTGTTCAATATCATTATGGTGCCTGTAAACCAATCCATCAAAATGCTGCAAAAGCCAAAAGTTGGTTCTTTCCCTTCTGAACCCAGCATACCCAAACAGCAGGTAATGCCCACATTTATGGCATGTCAGTACCCAGTAGAACACGCTTAACATGCTGTGTCTCTGATGGCACCAGCTAGGCAAAACATATTGGGCACTGAAATGCCATATATGCGTGAAAAAAACTGAAGATGGACCACGCATCAATGACCTCCAAGTGCTACCAGTTTTTTTTTCTGTTACCATTGACTTTGATGGACAAGCCCTATGTGAAAATAGAACATGCTGTGACTTTTGCTGAATGGAGAGATGGTCAGTGAAAACCAATGCTCATGTCCACATACCCATTGAAATGAATGGGTTAGTGTACATTCTAGATGTTATCCATTGTAAAAACGGACTCTATCCAGACAGAAACATCATTCATGTGAAATAAGCCTAACATCTCCATTTCTACATGACGGTCCAGAACCAGACCACAAAAGGGTCAAGCTTATGATTAGTATTAACAAAAGGTAAGTCTCCACATTGGGGAAGTGAAACTGGGTGAAGCTTAAATGAGTTACCCAGGAAATGATGGCTATATGTGGTAAACTTGCATTTTTGCATGGTCCACTTTAGATAAATTTCTGTACCTGTGGCATTAAAATGCTCACTCCACTCCTTAATACCGTGATACAGTAGGGTCACTTCTCAGGGTTCCATTTCTTATTTCACCCCAGAATCTCTACAGTTGTCAGCAAAAGATGCAGAAATCACCACATTGGGCCTCAAATACACATAGTGCTCCGTTACTCATGAGCCCTCTTGTATGTCCAGGCAAAAGATTATGGTCACATGTAGGGTATTTCTAAAACCAGGAAGTATAATAATGAGAGGGCTTGCCTTTCACACTGCCATACGCTGGGCACAATATATTTGGCAGAGAGATAATATGTCTGTGTAAAATTGCAATTTTCACTTTGCACCATCTGCTGTGAATTATTTTTTGCAAAACACGTGTTGGGTGTATATCTATTTTATGAGGTATCACTGTCCATCTTAAAGGGCATCTGACAGCAGATTTGTACCTACGAAACTGGCTGACCTGTTGCATGTGCGCTTGGCAGCTTATGACATCTGTGCTGATCAACTATGTGCCCACACAGGTTTCAAAACATACGTGGTTCTTCGTCAGGGAACGAAGAAACACGTGTGTGTTTCGAAACGCGTTGGGAGTTTTTTTTTTTTTTTTCCTGGAGGTATCAGTACTCATGGGTGTGACGTCACACAGGAGCGTTCCCTGACTAACTTCTAGTTGCTTCCCCGCAAGCACGCCAGCTACCGGCCGGAGCGGCGTGCGCAGGAAAGGGGAAGCAAGAAGATCAAGCCACTTCACATTGTCGCTTGAAATGGAATAAGGATCTTTCCTGCACAATAACAGCAGTGACAGCGGGGAACATCGAGACATAGGTGAGAACAGCTCATATCATATATACTAACATTGGCTGCAGATAAATACTCTTAGTAACTTTGATACATCAATACAAGGAAGTGTCTTCTCAGCGCAGGAATTCAGCTAACCTTTGACTACCCAAACAGACATTGCCATAACACCTAGTGGCCCTACTCTCTCTGCAACTGCCACGCTTCTGCACTTTGATTAACAGGGGCAGGTGTGATCACATTTACACTGCCTGGCCCTGTCAATTATCATGTAGAGGGCGCGACAGTTGCAAAGAAAGTGGAGCCTTTAGGTGTAATGGCAACACGCCCTTGCTCTTAGAGGGTCATTTGCATATACAGGACTTTGAAAAAGTATTCATACCCCTTGAATTTTTTCACCTTTTTCTTAATTTGCACCCACAAACTTAAATGTATTTTATGGGGATTTTATGTGATAGACCAACACAAAGTAGCAAGTATGTGTTAATAAATAAAAATCTGGAAATTATGGTGTGCATTTGTATTCAGCCCCCAGAGCCAATACTTTTCAGGACTAGCTCTTGCTGCAATTTCAGCTGCAAGTCTTTTGGGGCATGTCTCTACCAGCTTTGCACATCTAGAGGCTGACATTTTGGCCATTCCTCTTTGCAAAATCGCTCAAGATCAGTCAGATTGGATGGAAAGTGTCTGTGAACAGCAATTTTCAAGTCTTGTCACAGATTCCCAATGGGATTTAGGTCTAGACTTTGACTGGACCATTGTAACACATGAATATACTGTGATTTAAAACATTCCATTGTAGCTCTGGATGTATGTTTAGGGTTGTTGCCCTGCTGGAAGGTAAATCTCTACCTCAGTCTCAAACCTTTTGCAGCCTCTACCAGGTTTTCCTCCAGGATTGCCCTGTATTCAGCTCCATCCATCTCCCCATCAACTCTGACCAGCTTCCCTGTCCCTGTTGAAGAAACACTTTCCCAAATCATAATGCCACCACGTTTCACGGTGGGGATGGTGTGTCCAGGGAGAAGTGTAGTTAGTTTACTGCCACACATAGCATTTTGCATTTAGGCCAAAAAGTTAAACTTTGGTCTCATCTGACCAGAGCACCTTCTTCCAAATGTTTACATGGCTTGTGGCAAACTGGCAAATGGGACTTCTTATGGCTTGCTTTCAAAAATGTATTTCTTCTTGCCACACTTCCATTAAGGTCATATTTGTGGAGTACACGACTAATAGTTGTCCTGTGGACAGATTCTCCCACCTGAGCTGTGGATCTCCTCTTCCTGGATTGTCAGTTTAGGTGGATGGAAATGTCTTGGTAGGTTTGTAGTTATGCCATTCTCCTTCTGTTTTCGGATAATGGATTGAACAGTGTTCCGTGAGATATTCAGAGCTTGGGATATTTTTTTATAACCTGCTTTACACTTCTCCACAACTTTGTCCCTGACTTGTCTGGTGGGCTCCTTGCTTTTTGACTTCTGAAAGCAATTGGTCATACTAGATTTTAGTTAGGGGTTTCAGAGTACAGGGGGCTGAATACAAATGCACGCCACACTTTTCAATTTTTCATAGGTACAAATCTGCTGACAGATGCCCTTTAAAAGCAGAGAAATTCAAATTTAGAAAATAGATTATTTTTCCAAATTTTCAGTAAATTTTGATTTTTTATTGGTATTAGGTAAAAGTAAAACATATCAACCCAAATTTACCCCTAACAGGAAGTATGATGTGTCAACGAAAACAGTCTCAGAATCACTTGTAAAAGTGAAAGTATTCCAAAGTTATTACCACATAAAGTGACGCATGAAAGTCCTTAAGGGGGTTAAACTACAGTCAGTGGACTGTAGGTGATGTAAATAATATGTAGTGCATACCTTTTTTTTTATTTGTGGCTAGTGCCCAAGCTATCCTACCCTAACTGAGGCTCACTTCTATACTTGCTCCTGATGGATATCTCCTTTCCTCTTTAAGTTCAGAGACATGCATGATGTCGGGAGATGGAGATATTAATCAGGAGCAAGGGGAAATAACGATGCTGGTTTAGGACAGGTGGGCCCTAGCACTTGTGGTCGCTGCGGACAGAGAGAAAATACAGTCAACATTCCTATAAAAATATATTTAGAAATGTGTCCTCTGCATAGAATTTTACTCTAACTCTATTAAGAGTTATACATGAGCAGCAATAGTGATTGATACTTTCAAGAGAATATTCTTAATAATGATATGGCAGAGAGTTGTGTCTACAGAAATACAATATATGAATTACATATGTGTCTGTCGCTATTGATTCTATATGTTTGGAGGTAGAAGAGGACATTCATAGATCTATACATTTGATGGGGTTTTAAATAGAAAACAAGGGATCATCTGAGGACAGGTATTCCTAAGGATCATAGCAGTAAGGTTCCCAAGTGATTCTCAGGCTTCTTGGCATTTCTAAGAACCCCTACTAGCAATATTTGACAGGGCTGACTTTGATGCTTACAGGGAGCCAGCTGTTTGTCCATTTGAAAAGTCCAAACATAGGACTTAGAAAATATTATTCCTTAGATCGCAAATAGCATAATGAAAATGTTAGTAACCTATAATCAGCTAAATTAATATTCCCATATAAATAGCAGTAGTTATCAGAGAGTGGAGAGTACCTTCCTATCTATTTCTTGCTGAATGAATTTAACCCCTTAACCTCTTCAGGACACATGACGTACCGGTACAGCATGTTGTCCTGGTACTTAAGGACACATGATGTACCGGTATGTCATGTGTATTTCCTATCACCGCCGCCCGGCGGGCGGTGAGCGGAACAAGATGCCTGCTCAAATCATTGAGCAGGCACCTTGGCTAAATGCGCGGGGGGGGTCCCGTGACACCCCCGTGTCGGAGATCGCAGCAAACCGCAGGTCAATTCAGAACTGCGGTTTGCGGCTTTACCTGTGGTTTGCGGCTGCTGGCGGCGGTGCCATCGGGTCCCCATGCGGTTGTAGGGGGGGACCCGATGGCATGGAAGGCATTGCGCTGCCTTTCGGTGACGAGCATGTGAGATCCAGCCCCCTGGATCTCACAGGCCGGAAGCTGTATGAGTAATACACACTGTATTACTCATACAGCCAATGCATTCCAATACAGAAGTATTGGAATGAATTGTAAAGGATTAGACCCCCCCAAACGTTCAAGTCCCAAAGTGGGACAAAAAATAAAATGAAAAAAAGTTGAAAAAATTAAGTTTCCCCCCCAAAAAAATTCAAAGTTTCAAGTAAAAATAAACAAAAACGTCATTTTCCCCAAATAAAGTAAAAAAAAATTGGTAAAAAATAGGGGGGGGGGGGGAGTATACATATTAGGTATCGCTGCATCCATATCGACCGGCTCTATAAACAAATCACATGACCTAACACCTCAGATGAACACCGTAAAAAATGAAAAAAATAAAAACTGTGCTAAATAAACAATTTATTTGTCACCTTACATCACAAAAAGTACAACAGCAAGCGATCAAAAAGGCGTTGTCCCACCAAAATAGTACCAATCTAACCGTCACCTCATCCCGCAAAAAATTAGCTCCTACCTGAGACAATCACCCAAAAATTAAAAAAAACTATGGCTCTGAATATGAAGACACTAAAACATCATTTTTTTTCTTTTAAAAATGATATTATTGTGTAAAACTTACATAATATTAAAATGGAAAATCTGCCAAAAAAGTGAAATTTTTAAATTGTATCTCTATATTCCATTAATTCTTGTGGAACACCTAAAGGGTAAACAAAGTTTGTAAAATCAGTTTTGAATACCTTGAGGGGTGTAGTTTCCAGAATGGGGTCATTTTTGGGTGGTTTCTATTATGTAAGCCTCGCAAAGTGACTTCAGACCTGAACTGATCCCTAAAAATTGGGTTTATAAAAATTTCAGAAAAATTTCAAGATTTGCTTCTAAACTTCTAACCCCCAAAAAATACAATATCATTCCCAAAATGATCCAAACATGAAGTAGACATATGGGGAATGTAAAGTAATAACTATTTTTGGAGGTATTACTATGTATTATAGAAGTAGAGAAATTGAAACTTGGAAAAAAAATTTACTTCATTTTACCAGTGTCATGAAGTACAATATGTGACGAAACAACAATCTCAGAATGGCCCGGATAAGTCAAAGCGTTTTAAAGTTATCACCACTTAAAGTGACACTGGTCAGATTTGCAAAAAATGGCCTGGTCCTTAAGGTGAAATAATGCTGTGTCCCAAAGGGGTTAAGGACACGCACCGTAAATGTGAGGTGCAAATGTCCGTGACTTAAAGAGGACCTTTCACCTAAAAAAAAAAATTAAACTAAGACCATAGCTTTACTTACATGCCCCCATGAATTCTTGATCGTTATTTCTTTTTTCAAACTGTGCCCCCGTTTGTCCGCTATGCTCCCCTGAATACTTCCCACCGTTTATGTTAATGAGCCAGCCTCAAATGGGCTGGCTTTAAAAGTTCTCCTCGGCGTGCCTTCTATCTTCTCCCTGGCACGGAGCGCATCAAATCAGCGCGCTCCGCTCTTAGCCAGGGAGAAGACGCTCCAGTTCTCGCGAGACTTCTGAGAACTGGAGCGATTTCGTCTATCCGGAGCCGGCGCCATCTTGCATTCCTCGGTGAGCATCGGAGACAGCAGCAGCAGCACCCGGATCCCGTAGGTAAGTTTGTCAAACACCCCTAGACAACGAGCAAAGTTGTTCCAATGTACCCCCCAAGACAAACGAGCATGATGGGGGTTATCCCCCCCTCCCCTATGACAACGAGCATGATGGGGGGATTTACCCCCCCCCCCACCCTATGGCAAAAAAAAAGATGGGGTGATCCCCCCTCCCCTATGACAACGAGCATGATGGGGTGATCCCCCCAACCCCTATGGCAATAATAATGATGGGGGTGATCCCCCCACCCTATGACAACGAGCATGATGGGGGTGATCCCCCCCAACCCCTATGGCAATAATAATGATGGGGGTGATCCCCCCACCCTATGACAACGAGCATGATGGGGGTGATCCCCCCCAACCCCTATGGCAATAATAATGATGGGGGTAATCCCCCCACCCTATGACAACGAGCATGATGGGGGTGATCCCCCCACCCCTATGGCAATAATAATGATGGGGGTGATCCCCCCCACCCTATGACAACGAGCATGATGGGGGTGATACCCCCCCAACCCCTATTGCAATAATAATGATGGGGGTGATCCCCCCCACCCTATGACAACGAGCATGATGGGGGTGATCCCCCCCACCCCTATGGCAATAATAATGATGGGGGTGATCCCCCCACCCTATGACAACGAGCATGATGGGGGTGATCCCCCCCCACCCCTATGGCAATAATAATGATGGGGGTGATTCCCCCACCCTATGACAACGAGCATGATGGGGGTGATCCCCCCCCAACTCCTATGGCAATAATAATGATGGGGGTGATCCCCCCCACCCTATGACAACGAGCATGATGGGGGTGATCCCCCCCACCCCTATGGCAATAATAATGATGGGGGTGATCCCCCCACCCTATGACAACGAGCATGATAGGGGTGATCCCCCCCACCCCTATGGCAATAATAATGATGGGGGTGATCCCCCCCACCCTATGACAACGAGCATGATGGGGGTGATACCCCCCAACCCCTATTGCAATAATAATGATGGGGGTGATCCCCCCCACCCTATGACAACGAGCATGATGGGGGTGATCCCCCCCACCCCTATGGCAATAATAATGATGGGGGTGATCCCCCCACCCTATGACAACGAGCATGATGGGGGTGATCCCCCCCACCCCATGGCAATAATAATGATGGGGGTGATCCCCCCACCCTATGACAACGAGCATGATGGGGGTGATCCCCCCCCAAACCCTATGGCAATAATAATGATGGGGGTGATCCCCCCCACCCTATGACAACGAGCATGATGGGGGTGATCCCCCCCACCCCTATGGCAATAATAATGATGGGGGTGATCCCCCCACCCTATGACAACGAGCATGATGGGGGTGATCCCCCCCAACCCCTATGGCAATAATAATGATGGGGGTGATCCCCCCACCCTATGACAACGAGCATGATGGGGGTGATCCCCCCCAACCCCTATGGCAATAATAATGATGGGGGTGATCCCCCCACCCTATGACAACGAGCATGATGGGCGTGATCCCCCCCAACCCCTATGGCAATAATAATGATGGGGGTGATCCCCCCACCCTATGACAACAAGCATGATGGGGGTGATCCCCCCCAACCCCTATGGCAATAATAATGATGGGGGTGATCCCCCCACCCTATGACAATGAGCATGATGGGGGTGATCCCCCCCCCCACCCCTATGGCAATAATAATGATGGGGGTGATCCCCCCCCACCCTATGACAACGAGCATGATGGGGGTGATCCCCCCCAACCCCTATGGCAATAAAAATGATGGGGGTGATCCCCCCACCCTATGACAACGAGCATGATGGGGGTGATCCCCCCCACCCCTATGGCAATAATAATGATGGGGGTGATCCCCCCCACCCTATGACAACGAGCATGATGGGGGTGATCCCCCCCCCACCCCTATAGCAATAATAATGATGGGGGTGATCCCCCCACCCTATGACAACGAGCATGATGGGGGTGATCCCCCCCCCACCCCTATGGCAATAATAATGATGGGGGTGATCCCCCTCCCCTATGACAACGAGCATGATGGGGGTGATCCCCCCTAACCCCTATGGCAATAATAATGATGGGGGTGATCCCCGCACCCTATGACAATGAGCATGATGGGGGTGATCCCCCCTTCACCCCTATGGCAATAATAATGATGGGGGTGATCCCCCCACCCTATGACAATGAGCATGATGGGGGTGATCCCCCCCCACCCCTATGGCAATAATAATGATGGGGGTGATCCCCCCCACCCTATGACAACGAGCATGATGGGGGTGATCCCCCCCAACCCCTATGGCAATAATAATGATAGGGGTGATCCCCCACCCTATGACAACGAGCATGATGGGGGTGATCCCCCCCAACCCCTATGGCAATAATAATGATGGGGGTGATCCCCCCACCCTATGACAATGAGCATGATGGGGGTGATCCCCCCCCCACCCCTATGGCAATAATAATGATGGGGGAGATTCCCCCCACCCTATGACAACGAGCATGATGGGGGTGATCCCCCCCCCAACCCCTATGGCAATAATAATGATGGGGGTGATCCCCCCACCCTATGACAACGAGCATGATGGGGGTGATCCCCCCCCAACCCCTATGGCAATAATAATGATGGGGGTGATCCCCCCACCCTATGACAACGAGCATGATGGGGGTGATCCCCCCAACCCCTATGGCAATAATAATGATGGGGGTGATCCCCCCCACCCTATGACAACGAGCATGATGGGGGTGATCCCCCCCCCCCACCCCTATGGCAATAATAATGATGGGGGTGATCCCCCCCACCCTATGACAACGAGCATGATGGGGGTGATCCCCCCACCCCTATAGCAATAATAATGATGGGGGTGATCCCCCCACCCTATGACAACTAGCATGATGGGGGTGATCCCCCCCCACCCCTATGGCAATAATAATGATGGGGGTGATCCCCCCTCCCCTATGACAACGAGCATGATGGGGGGATCCCCCCCCCCCGCAACCCCTATGGCAATAATAATGATGGGGGTGATCCCCCCACCCTATGACAATGAGCATGATGGGGGTGATCCCCCCCACCCCTATGGCAATAATAATGATGGGGGTGATCCCCCCACCCTATGACAACGAGCATGATGGGGGTGATCCCCCCCCACCCCTATGGCAATAATAATGATGGGGGTGATCCCCCCACCCTATGACAACGAGCATGATGGGGGTGATCCCCCCCCCAACCCCTATGGCAATAATAATGATGGGGGTGATCCCCCCACCCTATGACAACGAGCATGATGGGGTTGATCCCCCCCCAACCCCTATGGCAATAATAATGATGGGGGTGATCCCCCAGCCTATGACAACGAGCATAATGGGGGTGATCCCCCCCCACCCCTATGGCAATAATAATGATGGGGGTGATCCCCCCACCCTATGACAACAAGCATGATGGGGGTGATCCCCCCCAACCCCAATGGCAATAATAATGATGGGGGTGATCCCCCCACCCTATGACAACGAGCATGATGGGGGTGATCCCCCCCAACCCCTATGGCACTAATAATGATGGGGGTGATCCCCCCACCCTATGACAACGAGCATGATGGGGGTGATCCCCCCTCCCCTATGGCAACGAGCATGATGGGGGTGATCCCCCCACCCCTATTGCAATAATAATGATGGGGGTGATCCCCCCCCAACCCCTATGGCAATAATATTGATGGGGGTTATCCTTACTCTCCGCCACTGTTTTGTTGATGGTCCTAATATATATATCGGACAGTAGAGACATTGCCCGAAATAGCACCCCCATCGACCATCTCATTATAACTGTTATTCACACCTTATTACATGGATTTGTGTACCCTTCAAATGAATACCATGAATACTATTTTAATTCTCAAAATATCTAATTTTTTATTTTGTTAAAACAGGTATTAGAATGGATAGTGACTCGCATCAAGTATCATCGAGTGCGTCAACGACAAGAGCTGAAAAAGTAATAAACTTATTACATTTGCATTTTAATTTTGACTACAATTTATTTGATAATTCTGATTTTTTTTTTTTTGTCATGTCTAGTTGGAATGGATAAAAAAGCGTCTCCAAGAAAAATATGGTTGTCCTGACAATTCAGAACCCTGTTTTCCTGAAAACCCCACTAGACCCTCAAACTCGGAGGCCAACGTTGAAATTGAAGAGTCGGACTACAGACTTGGAAATAAGCTATGGTGTACTTGTAACAATTGTGAACCAATGCCAACGCCAGTCGAATCAATATGCTGCCAAGAAGTCTCAAATATTGAACCTTATTTAGAAGAAATGGGATGTATAATCGAACATGACTACTTTCATCAATTCTGTCAAGATCGAGGAAAAGTGGAGGTGTCGATGAGGTCAATAGGTCAAGTGTTGCATCCACCCCCGGACAAAGATTTGAACAGGTTAGTAAATGTTTGTAAAGGATGGTTCAACAGATTATTGAATTGATTCAAAAACCTGAATTTTGCTTTTCAGTTTCTATTCAATTCTATGTAAACCTGATAATTTGTTTAAAAATAAAATTTTAAAGTATTTACTATTTCATTATAGGCTACTCAGAAAAACTGCTTATCGTGGGTTCACAGCTTGGATACATGGCTATCTTGGCGTGGCCAAAAGAAGACCAATTCCTTCTTGTGCTGTTTCCGTCATAAGAAAAGTTTTCCCTGACCCAGAGCAGGATTATTGTGGGTTTCTGATGTTTAGAGAAGAGCCAGCGGAGTATCTAGCCATGGAGTAGATGAAGGGCATCTGTCATCATAATTGAACCTATTACAGTGGCTGACCTGTTACGTGTGCACTTGTTCAATGAATCCATATATACTCGTTCCTTGATTTTTTTTATTTGTCCAAAATTCACCAACGAATTATGTTGTAGTACACGCAAATGAGACTATATTTGCAACATTTGGGTCGTCGTTAGACCTCTGCTCTCATCATGGATGCGGAACGGGACACCTTGGAAGCACTACCTTACTGGTTCAGGCGGGTTTCGTCCTATACTTATGGGCGGATCGTGGACCCATAAAAGTAAATCGATCCGCTGCATGGCAATGGTGCACACACGTTCTTGTAAACTAGGACTAACAGCGACGACCATGTTTCTTATAGAGATTTTTTTCTGTGTCTATTTACCCTTTTCTCCCAAAAAATACTAAATAAATCTTATTTTATGACAATAAAATAACTTTTACTGGAATATTGTTATTTATTATATAATAACACTTGAACAGGATTGTCGAAATATAATGAAACAGCATAAAACATGTCACCATTGTTACAAACTATTTACTATACAAATAAATACATTTCATAAAATTATTTTTAAAATGAATACTTGGGCTCTTTCAAATGAATGTTTGGTTCTTCACGCTCGCCTATTTTCAGATACGCAAAACACGGATGCTGCCTGTGTGCCTTCCACTATTGGCTGAAGGCTCAGCCCATAATGAACAGACATATTCTTGTACTCAAAACTGACAAGAAGAGGACAAGTTGCATTATTTTTGAAGGGACTCGTAACAGAGACGGATGCTGACAACACATGTAGTGCTGTCAGTATCTTTCACTGACCCATTAAAACGATTCTTTTGGATATACAGACCGTCTACATAAGCAAGTAAAAGGCCTGTAAACAGAACCATAAAAACGTTCTTTTTAAAGAGACCTAAGTCATACTACCTGTATACACTTGTGCATCCAAACAAAATCTAAAATAAAAATTTAGAACTATATATATAAATATATATTTTATTTTATTTTTTAACAAGGCCTCCTCCATATCCCCTCAAAGACTTGACCAATCCTCACACAATTTTTTTGGACATTTACATATAAATTTTATTTTTTTTAAAGAAAATACTTTCCCTTCAAAATATATATATTTATATAAATCTGTCCAAAAACTTATTATATATTTATATATAATTTATTTTGCAAATTATACTTGATATATACCAGGGATGTCAAACTCGTGGCCCTCCAGCTGTTGCAAAACTACAACTCCCATCATGCCTGGGCATACTACAGCTATCAGGGAATGATGAGAGTTGTAGTTTTGTAACATCTGGAGGGCCATGAGTTTGAGATCCATGATTTATACATATCATACAAAAATTCTTTAGTTCCTGACATGGTTACAGCAAATGTAAGTTGTAAAAAAAGCATCAGAGGTCTCTGCAAGGTTGGGGCTCTTCACACCGCTGTGCGCTGACATGTTGTCCGCTGTCTTGAGTCCAGGTCGTGTCAAGAATTGGGTGGTACTGGTTCTCCACCTGAGTGAGAAAAGTACTGGTAAGGCATTGGATGTAGAGGTAAAGAAGCAGACACAAACCGGTCCTCAACGGGATAGTCAAATAACTACCACCTACCGTGGAGACGCTGATACAAATCACACTCCACGGCTAGAGAGCTTTCCTACCACGCGCCGGCTGTCCACCTGTTCAAAAAAGTCTGGAAAGGTCCAGAAAAAAAATATACTTATTAAAAAACGCAACCGAAGCATCAGAGGTCTCGGCAAGGTTGTGGCTCTTCACACCGCTGTGCGCTCACATGTTGTCCGCTGTCTTGAGTCCAGGTCGTGTCAAGAATGGGGTGGTACTGGTTCTCCACCTGAGTGAGAAAAGTACTGGTAAGGCATTGGATGTAGAGGTAAAGAAGCAGACACAAACCGGTCCTCAACGGGATAGTCAAATAACTACCACCTACCGTGGAGACGCTGATACAAATCACACTCCACGGCTAGAGAGCTTTCCTACCACGCGCCCGCTGATACAAATCACACTCCACGGCTAGAGAGCTTTCCTACCACGCGCCGGCTGTCCACCTGTTCAAAAAAGTCTGGAAAGGTCCAGAAAAAAAATATACTTATTAAAAAACGCAACCGAAGCATCAGAGGTCTCGGCAAGGTTGTGGCTCTTCACACCGCTGTGCGCTCACATGTTGTCCGCTGTCTTGAGTCCAGGTCGTGTCAAGAATGGGGTGGTACTGGTTCTCCACCTGAGTGAGAAAAGTACTGGTAAGGCATTGGATGTAGAGATAAAGAAGCAGACACAAACCGGTCCTCAACGGGATAGTCAAATAACTACCACCTACCGTGGAGACGCTGATACAAATCACACTCCACGGCTAGAGAGCTTTCCTACCACGCGCCGGCTGTCCACCTGTCCAAAAAAGTCTGAAAAAAAAATACATTGAAAGGTACAAGCATTTTCAATTTCAAGTATTTGTGGCACTTTACGATACACAAATCACTTTTTTTCAAAAACCACTCTGTAAAGTACATGATGTGTAAAATATAGATTTTATAGATTTAGATAATAGAAAAATAAAATAATAATACTTACCTTATAAATAGTTGATGTCGAGTTGATACCGCATATCCTCTACTTCATTGTTGAGTTGCACATATAAAATAACTTTTCAAATAGTGAAAATTAATAATAAGAATAACTAGTAAACGTAACTAAACCGGAAAGTAACGGATGAGCTAAACAAAATTTTGGAACTTAATTTAAAAATGATTAATTTTTGGTTTTTATGGATTTTAAATTATTTATTTTTTGCCAAATCTAGACCAATGTTGACGTACAATATCAGCTTTTTTTGGGCGCTCAACATTTGCTATGTTAGGCGGAAGATCGGGTGTTCGACTGTTCCATTCTGGAGTTATGTCTCCCAAGGCTATTTTCAAACAGTCAACTAAAATATTCTCGACATGTTGTACACTCATCGGTTCATAGACGTTTTTCACCGTCCAGCGTTTTCTTCCCTTTGGCAAAATTAATTTTGTTCGTTTGGTACCGATGGGTGCGGAGACAGATGTTGGTACATGAACAACAGCTTGATCTCTTCCTATATTATTATTATGTGCCAGGATGGCTAGTTTTGTTCGTGCTTCCATGCCGTCAATACCAAAATGTATCATTTTAGTACAATATTTTAATACTAGACTATGGAAGGCTTCTAATGGTCCGGTGTGGCAATTACGGATCAAGTGGGGAACATCACTGTTAAACTGTTTATTTCGAACAATCTCTTCTAATTTGTGAAAAGCATTGCTTTCCTTTTTTAACCATAAAACAGAACTGTTTTGAATTTCTAATTCTGCATGGGAACATTTTTTATAGTGTTCTCCATCCTCCCACTCATGCTTGTTGACTATATGATGGAGAACAGAATTCCAACGTTCCCTGAAGAAAAGTTCGTTGTGATCACAAGTTTTCACGGTCCACCAGAAATGGTTTACAATTTTATCAATCCATGGTTTGAGTTCCTGTCCAGCTCTTCCGTTACTTGCCTTTATCAACTTTTTCTTTATTGACTTTGCGTAATGCCAAATGTCAAACTGATGATCTATGTCAGGGTACAACTCACGCATCACCTTTTGTATACTGACATGTCGATCAGAGACAAAGACACAAACGTCAAAGCCATTGGAAATCACTCTTTCCATAACTGTTTTAAAACCGAACTTCTCCATTGCAACCGAAGAATTGCACTGGCTGCGATGAACAACTTCAAAATCGATAATTTTTTCACTATACAGTTCCATAACAGTATAAATACAATATTTAGCTGAGTGACCAGGACTATCACATTGGCCATCTCCAGCTAAACACATTGGAAAAGTATGCATTTCTTCTTGAAATTTTGTCTTTTGTTGCTGCCAGGCAATATTGATTGCAGGGAAAATAAATCTCGTTTGATATCTATAGAAGGTTGTCTCTGAAAATGTTGTCAAACCAAAAATATTAAACAACTCGTCCACCTTTTGAAAGTTTAATCCACTGCACAAGATTGATGCTGCCAAAAGGACATTCCCACTCCAAAAACGACCAATTTTTGGTTGGGTATTCCATAATAAAGACTGGTGCCCTTTCCTGCAACTCCCGCGAACTATTAAAGCACTACCCTGTCTTTGTTTGGAAAATGAATTGACGGTCAGATTGCAACCTTCGGGATACTGACACTTCACCTGCCGTAAGAGGATATCTAGGCAACTTTCGTTAATTATGAGTTTAGGTTCATTAACCATGTCTTCAACATGTTGTTCATGAAATGGAGATTCATTATCAGTTTCATCAAAGGACTGTAATGCTAACAAATCAGAGGAACAGTGGCTAACCATCAAAGGGTCGTACGAGGTATCCCTACAATCAAGAACTTCGCCTCCGTCTACATCAGAAGTAGTGTACTCATTATCCGACTCATCCATTTCAGCTGTCAATGGAAATATTCCACTAACATTATCATCATCACGGTTACCCACCTGTTCTTGTTGCACCAAGTTGTGGTCATTTTTCCCACAAATTGGAGAAAGAATATTACCAAATGGAATTATATTTTTTGGTTGATTTACAGTGTTGGAACACTCCGGCAAAGGTGTAGATTCTATAACTATATTGGTAAACGGACGTACAGGGGACTGTTCTTCCGTAAGCACAACATTTCGGTCAATACCAATAAGTATAGAATTGGTCAGATCAAAATCTGTCTGTGTGCAAGCGTCCATGAATTTGGTAGTTGGAATTTCAACATTGTCTGTAACATGTTGAATTTCATGGTATGAAACCGAAGAAGTTTGACCACTAGACTCTAAAGTTACAGATGATTCAGATGATAATGCTCTGTTGTCTAATTGTGGTTCTGAAACTTTTGCTTTAGTCGTTTTTGTTTTAGGCACTTTTCGCTCAAATTCTGGTATATTTTTAAATATGGTTGGCTTTGCACTGTCACAAAGTGCACGGCCAACAGCATTGACAATGAAATTATTAGGAGCAAAATGTAAAGAGCATAATCTATACTTATTATATCTTTTTTGCTTTAATACCAAAATTTCTTCTGCTAGATAATTAACATTCTTAATATCAGAAGGCATTAGCAGTGACAACCATTCTATAATTCTATCCTTACTGTATGGAAAGCTATGTAATTTTATTTCATGGCCATTGACCATTCGCCCTGGGACAAATTTGCAGTTTTTGACCCAACACGTTGAAGGCATTTTGCAAATTCCTGTGAAAAAAAAAGGGATTAGTAAATACATTCAGAGTGCATACATAATGAAAATTAAATGTTAACTTACCATGTATGTTGTCCGTAAAAATAAACTTTGTATCGTCAAAACGTAGAACTCTTAAAAGATGTATTCCAACGGGGAATAAATTTTGTGCGCAAACAAATTGGGATAATCTTCTTTTTTCCATTGTCGATTCTTGAAAGGAATATTTTTCCGTTCGCTTCTTGTTCAATACTTACCTAATGTATTTACTTACCATCATTCGTGTTAAAAAGTATAAACACAAAGAACAGTTTAACAGTTGAACCGCCAAATAAACTTTTGAAACCATGGATAGGGTTTCCGAACTCCAAAACTTTACGGAACATGTTTCTTCTTCCAGCGAGGAACGTTGGATTGAAACTTACCGGTCTGGTTCTAAAACGCAAATCCTTAACAAAAAAATTAGAAATATTAAAAATGAATGAAGAATAATGAGTATATGGGTTTGTATTATTATCATTAATATTTTTTGTTTACTATAACAGACATAACCGAAAAAGTATTTTTGTATTATAATTACCTGTTTAGAATGGTTTAAATTTGGAAAATATGAATAGATTACTAACAGTGTAGAGATCCTAAAAAAATAAATAAAAAAAAATTATATTTGATGCGAGTCACTATACATTCTTATACCTGTTTTATGGATCTATTTTGACGATTAAAAAAATGCATTTCTGGTATTCATTTGCAGGGTACATAATTCCATGTAATAAGGTGTGAGTAACAGTAGTAATGCGATGGTCGATGGGGGTGCTATTTCGGGCAATGCCTCTACTGTCCGATATATATATTAGTACCATCAACAAAACAGTGGCGGAGAGTAAGGATAACCCCCATCAATATTATTGCCATAGGGGTTGGGGGGGATCACCCCCATCATTATTATTGCCATAGGGGTGGGGGGATCACCCCCATCATGCTCGTTGCCATAAGGGAGGGGGGATAACCCCCATCATGCTCTTTGTCATAGGGGAGGGGGAATCACCCCCATAATTATTATTGCCATAGGGGTGGGGGGGATCACCCCCATCATGCTTGTTGTCATAGGGTGGGGGGATCACCCCCATCATTATTATTGCCATAGGGGTTGGGGGGGTATCACCCCCATCATGCTCGTTGTCATAGGGGAGGGGGGATCACCCCCATCATTATTATTGCCATAGGGGTGGGGGGGATCACCCCCATCATGCTTGTTGTCATAGGGGAGGGGGGATCACCCCATCATTATTATTGCCATAAGGGTGGGGGGGATCACCCCCATCATTATTATTGCCAAAGGGGTGGGGGGGATCACCCCCATCATGCTCGTTGTCATAGGGTGGGGGGGATCACCCCCATCATTATTATTGCCATAGGGGTTCGGGGGGTATCACCCCTATCATGCTCGTTGTCATAGGGGAGGGGGGATCACCCCCATCATTATTATTGCAATAGGGGTGGGGGGGATCACCTCCATCATGCTCGTTGTCATAGGGGAGGGGGGATCACCCCCATCATTATTATTGCCATAGGGGTGGGGGGGATCACCCCCATCATTATTATTGCCATAGGGGTGGGGGGATCACCCCCATCATGCTCGTTGTCATAGGGGAGGGGGGATCACCCCCATCATTATTATTGCCATAGGGGTGGGGGGGATCACCCCCATCATTATTATTGCCATAAGGTGGGGGGATCACCCCCATCATTATTATTGCCATAGGGGTGGGGGGGGGGGTCACCACCATCATTATTATTGCCATAAGGTGGGGGGATCACCCCCATCATTATTATTGCCATAGGGGTTGGGAGGGGATCACCCCCATCATGCTCGTTGTCATAGGGTGGGGGGGATCACCCCCATCATTATTATTGCCATAGGGGTGGGGGGGATCACCCCCATCATGCTCGTTGTCATAGGGTGGGGGGATCACCCCCATCATTATTATTGCCATAGGGGTGGGGGGATCACCCCCATCATGCTCGTTGTCATAGGGGAGGGGGGATCACCCCCATCATTATTATTGCCATAGGGGTGGGGGGGGAATCACCCCCATCATTATTATTGCCATAAGGTCCCCCTTCATTATTATTGCCATAGGGGTGGGGGGGGGGTCACCCCCATCATTATTATTGCCATAAGGTGGGGGGATCACCCCCATCATTATTATTGCCATAGGGGTTGGGAGGGGATCACCCCCATCATTATTATTGCCATAGGGGTTGGGAGGGGATCACCCCCATCATTATTATTGCCATAGGGGTGGGGGGGATCACCCCCATCATGCTAGTTGTCATAGGGTGGGGGGATCACCCCCATCATTATTATTGCCATAGGGGTGGGGGGGATCACCCCCATCATGCTCGTTGTCATAGGGGAGGGGGGATCACCCCCATCATTATTATTGCCATAGGGGTGGGGGGGATCACCCCCATCATTATTATTGCCATAAGGTGGGGGGATCACCCCCATCATTATTATTGCCATAGGGGTTGGGAGGGGATCACCCCCATCATTATTATTGCCATAGGGGTTGGGAGGGGATCACCCCCATCATTATTATTGCCATAGGGGTGGGGGGGATCACCCCCATCATGCTCGTTGTCATAGGGTGGGGGGATCACCCCCATCATTATTATTGCCATAGGGGTGGGGGGGATCACCCCATCATTATTATTGCCATAAGGTGGGGGGATCACCCCCATCATTATTATTGCCATAGGGGTGGGGGGGATCACCCCCATCATTATTATTGCCATAAGGTGGGGGGGATCACCCCCATCATTATTATTGCCATAGGAATTGGGGGGGGATCACCCCCATCATGCTCGTTGTCATAGGGTGGGGGGGATCACCCCCATCATTATTATTGCCATAGGGGTGGGGGGGGATCACCCCCATCATGCTCATTGTCATAGGGTGGGGGGATCACCCCCATCATTATTATTGCCATAGGGGTGGGGGGATCACCCCCATCATGCTCGTTGTCATAGGGTGGGGGGGATCACCCCCATCATTATTATTGCCATAGGGGTTGGGGGGCTATCACCCCCATCATGCTCGTTGTCATAGGGTGGGGGGATCACCCCCATCATTATTATTGCCATAGGGGTTGGGGGGGATCACCCCCATCATGCTTGTTGTCATAGGGTGGGGGGATCACCCCCATCATTATTATTGCCATAGGGGTGGGGGGGATCGCCCCCATCATGCTCGTTGTCATAGGGGAGGGGGGATCACCCCATCATTATTATTGCCATAGGGGTGGGGGGGGATCACCCCCATCATTATTATTGCCATAGGGGTGGGGGGGATCACCCCCATCATGCTCGTTGTCATAGGGGAGGGGGGATCACCCCCATCATTATTATTGCCATAGGGGTGGGGGGGATCACCCCCATCATTATTATTGCCATAAGGTGGGGGGATCACCCCCATCATTATTATTGCCATAGGGGTGGGGGGGGATCACCCCCATCATTATTATTGCCATAAGGTGGGGGGATCACCCCCATCATTATTATTGCCATAGGAATTGGGGGGGATCACCCCCATCATGCTCGTTGTCATAGGGTGGGGGGATCACCCCCATCATTATTATTGCCATAGGGGTGGGGGGGATCACCCCCATCATGCTCATTGTCATAGGGTGGGGGGATCACCCCCATCATTATTATTGCCATAGGGGTGGGGGGGGATCACCCCCATCATGCTCGTTGTCATAGGGTGGGGGGATCACCCCCATCATTATTATTGCCATAGGGGTTGGGGGGCTATCACCCCCATCATGCTCGTTGTCATAGGGTGGGGGGATCACCCCCATCATTATTATTGCCATAGGGGTGGGGGGGATCACCCCCATCATGCTCGTTGTCATAGGGGAGGGGGGATCACCCCATCATTATTATTGCCATAGGGGTGGGGGGGTATCACCCCCATCATTATTATTGCCATAGGGGTGGGGGGGATCACCCCCATCATGCTCGTTGTCATAGGGGAGGGGGGGATCACCCCCATCATTATTATTGCCACAGGGGTGGGGGGGATCACCCCCATCATTATTATTGCCATAAGGTGGGGGGATCACCCCCATCATTATTATTGCCATAGGGGTGGGGGGGGATCACCCCCATCATTATTATTGCCATAAGGTGGGGGGATCACCCCCATCATTATTATTGCCATAGGAATTGGGGGGGATCACCCCCATCATGCTCGTTGTCATAGGGTGGGGGGATCACCCCCATCATTATTATTGCCATAGGGGTGGGGGGGGGATCGCCCCCATCATGCTCATTGTCATAGGGTGGGGGGATCACCCCCATCATTATTATTGCCATAGGGGTGGGGGGGGATCACCCCCATCATGCTCGTTGTCATAGGGTGGGGGGGATCACCCCCATCATTATTATTGCCATAGGGGTTGGGGGGCTATCACCCCCATCATGCTCGTTGTCATAGGGTGGGGGGATCACCCCCATCATTATTATTGCCATAGGGGTGGGGGGGATCACCCCCATCATGCTCGTTGTCATAGGGTGGGGGGATCACCCCCATCATTATTATTGCCATAGGGGTTGGGGGGGATCACCCCCATCATGCTCGTTGTCATAGGGTGGGGGGATCACCCCCATCATTATTATTACCATAGGGGTGGGGGGGGATCACTCCCATCATGCTCGTTGTCATAGGGTGGGGGGATCACCCCCATCATTATTATTGCCATAGGGGTTGGGGGGGATCACCCCCATCATGCTCGTTGTCATAGGGTGGGGGGATCACCCCCATCATTATTATTGCCATAGGGGTTGGGGGGGATCACCCCCATCATGCTCGTTGTCATAGGGTGGGGGGATCACCCCCATCATTATTATTGCCATAGGGGTTGGGGGGGGATCACCCCCATCATGCTCGTTGTCATAGGGGAGGGGGGATTACCCCATCATTATTTTTGCCATAGGGTGGGGGGGTGAATCCCCCCCTATCATGCTCGTTGTCATAGGGGAGGGGGGATAACCCCCATCATGCTCGTTTGTCTAGGGGGGTACATTGGAACAACTTTGCTCGTTGTCTAGTGGTGTTTGACAAACTTACCTACGGGATCCGGGTGCTGCTGCTGCCGTCTCCGATGCTCACCGAGGAATGCAAGATGGCGCCGGCTTCGGATAGACGAAATCGCTCCAGTTCTCAGAAGTCTCGCGAGAACTGGAGCGTCTTCTCCCTGGCTAAGAGCGGAGCGCGCTGATTGGATGCGCTCCGTGCCAGGGAGAAGATAGAAGGCACGCCGAGGAGAACTTTTAAAGCCAGCCCATTTGAGGCTGGCTCATTAACATAAACGGCGGGAAGTATTCAGGGGAGCATAGCGGACAAACGGGGGCACAGTTTGAAAAAAGAAATAACGATCAAGAATTCATGGGGGCATGTAAGTAAAGCTATGGTCTTAGTTTAATTTTTTTTTTTTAGGTGAAAGGTCCTCTTTAAGGACCAGCGCCATACATGTATGGTGCGTGATCGGCCAGGTGCAGGAGATGTAGGTGTTAGAAGATCGGAGAGGCTGTCTGCACGTGATGTCATCTGACAGACTCTTTTTATTTCACTTTGTTGTTGATGGTAATGACTACAGCTGCAGCACAGTGGTCATTACTATTTAACCACTTCCCTTCTGGGCCATTTGCCCCCTTCCTGACCAGGCCTAATTTTGCAAAACTGACATGTCTCACTTTATGTGGTAATAATTTTGGAACGCCTTTATTTATCCAAGTCATTCAGAGATTGTTTTCTCGTGACACATTGTACTTCATGATAGTCATAAATTTGAGTCAAAATATTTCACCTTTATTTATGAAAAAATCCCAAATTTACCCCAAAATTAGAAAAATTCGCAATTTTCTAAATTTCTATTTCTCTGCTTTTAAAACAGAAAGTGATACCTCATAAAATATTTATTACTTAACATTCCCCATATGTCTACTTTATGTTGGCATCATTTTGGAAATGTCATTTTATTTTTTTAGGACGTTAGAAGACTTAGAAGTTTAGAAGAAATTCTTAAAATGTTTAAGAAAATTGCCAAAACCCACTTTATAAGGACCAGTTCAGGTCTGAAGTCACTTTGTGGGGCCTACATAGTGGATACCCCCATAAATGACCCCATTGTAGAAACTACACCCCTCAAGGTATTCAAAACAGATTTTTACAAACTTTGTTAACCCTTTAGGCGTTCCACAAGAATTAAAGGAAAATGGAGATCAAATTTTTAAATTTCACTTTTTTGGCAGATTTTCTATTTTAATCCAATTTTTTCTTTAACACATCGATGGTTAACAGCCAATTAAAACTCAATATTTATTACCCAGATTCTGCGGTTTACAGAAACACCCCACATGTGGTCATAAACTGCTGTATGGGCACACGGCAGGGCGCAGAAGAAAAGGAACTCCACATGGTTTTTAGATGCCATGTTCCATTTGAAGCCCCCTGATGCACCCTTACAGTAGAAACTCCCAAGAAGTGACCCCATTTTGGAAACTAGGGATAAGGTGCCAGTTTTATTAGTACTATTTTTGGGTACATATGATTTTTTGATCATTCATTATAACACTTTATGGGGCAAGGTGACCAAAAAATTGGTTGTTTTAGCACAGTTTCTATTTATTTATTTTTACAGCGTTCACCTCAGGGGTTCAGTCAAGTGACATTTTTATAGAGCAGATTGTTACGGACGTGGCGATACCTAATATGTATACTTTTTCTCATTTATTAAAGTTTTACACAATAATAGCATTTTTGAAACAAAAAAATTATGTTTTAATGTGTCCATGTTCTGAGAGCTATAGTATTTTTTTTTTTGAGATATTTTCTTATGTAGGGGCTCATTTTTTGCGGGATGAGGTGAGGGTTTTATTGGTACCATTTTGTGGGACATACGCGTTTTTGATCACTTGGTGTTGCACCTTTTGTGATGCAAGGTGACAAAAATTGCTTGTTTTGACACAGTTTTTTTTTGTTTTTTTTTACGGTGTTAATTTGAGGGGTTAGCTCATGTGATATTTTTATAGAGCTGGTTTTTACGGACGCGGCAATACCTAATATGTATACTTTTTTTTATTTGTTTCACTTTAACACAATAATAGCATTTTTGAAACCAAAAAATTATGTTTTAGTGTCTCCATGTTCTAAGAGCTATAGTTTTTTTTATTTTTTGAGAGATTTTCTTATGTAGGGGCTCATTTTTTGTGGGATGAGGTGACGGTTTTATTGGTACCATTTTGTGGGACATACGCGTTTTTGATCACTTGGTGTTGCACCTTTTGTGATGCAAGGTGACAAAAATTGCTTGTTTTGACACAGTTTTTATTTAATTATTTTTACGGTGTTCATCTGAGGGGTTAGCTCATGTGATATATTTATAGAGCTTGTTTTTACGGACGCGGCAATACCTAATATGTATACTTTTTTTTATTTGTTTCACTTTAACACAATAATAGCATTTTTGAAACCAAAAAATGATGTTTTAGTGTCTCCATGTTCTAAGAGCTATAGTTTTTTTATTTTTTGAGAGATTTTCTTATGTAGGGGCTCATTTTTTGCGGGATGAGGTGACGGTTTTATTGGTACCATTTTGTGGGACATACGCGTTTTTGATCACTTGGTGTTGCACCTTTTGTGATGCAAGGTGACAAAAATTGCTTGTTTTGACACAGTTTTTATTTAATTTTTTTTACGGTGTTCATCTGAGGGGTTAGCTCATGTGATATTTTTATAGAGCTGGTTTTTACAGACGCGGCAATACCAAATATGTCTATTTTATTTTATTTTTTCTATTTTTAAATTTATATTTTTTATTCCTTACTTGGGGACCTTTTTTTTTTTACATGTGAAACTTTTTTTTATTTTATTTTTTCAACCCTTAATTTTATTTTTATTTTATTTTACACTTTTCGTCCCCCATAAGGTCATACAAGACCTCTGGGGGACATTTGCTTCACTTTTTCTTTTTTTTTTCACTGTTGATTTCTCCTGTAACTGGGGCTGACATAGTCGCCCCAGTTACAGAAGAAATGCACCCCCAGAGAGGCTGTACAGCGTGATTCTGCGCTGTACAGCCTCAGAGCAGGGCTGATCGAGGTCTGTGAGAGACCTCACACAGCTCCTGCACGCTCCGGTCCCGGCGGTCACATGACCGCCGGGCCGGAACAGGAAGCGCATAGCGCTTCCTGCTCTGCATACACAGCGCTCGGTGAGCGCTGTGTCTGCAGCGATCTAGAAGGCAGGGACACCTGGGAACTGTCCCTGCCTTATCTCTGGGTTGCCCTGCTGTCACTGACAGCGGGCAACCCGATCAGCAGCTGCACGATTAGCGTGCAGCTGCTATTTCTGAAAGGACGTTTTAAAACGTGCTTTCAGAAATAGAGGTCCACCCATAGGACGTTTATATCCTATGGGCGGACGTAAAGTGGTTAAGTCTGGCTACTCCCTTCACTCCTTGGGGTGTATAGCTTCATTTGCAAGTGGAGGAGCTGGTGTGTATTGTCTCTTCTGGTGTTCATGCTTTTTCTTCTACAAACCGGATTCCAAAAAAGTTGGGACACTAAACAAATTGTGAATAAAAACTGAATGCAATGATGTGGAGATGGCAAATGTCAATATTTTATTTGTAATAGAACGTAGATGACAGATCAAACGTTTAATCCGAGTAAATGTATCATTTTAAAGGAAAAATACGTTGATTCAAATTTTCACCGTGTCAACAAATCCCCAAAAAGTTGGGACAAATAGCAATAAGAGGCTGGAAAAAGTAAATTTGAGCATAACGAAGAGCTGGAAGACCAATTAACACTAATTAGGTCAATTGGCAACATGATTGGGTATAAAAAGAGCTTCTCAGAGTGGCAGTGTCTCTCAGAAGCCAAGATGGGTAGAGGATCACCAATTCCCACAATGTTGCGCAGAAAGATAGTGGAGCAATATCAGAAAGGTGTTACCCAGCGAAAAATTGCAAAGACTTTGCATCTATCATCATCAACTGTGCATAACATCATCCGAAGATTCAGAGAATCTGGAACAATCTCTGTGCGTAAGGGTCAAGGCCATAAAACCATACTGGATGCCCGTGATCTCCGGGCCCTTAAATGACACTGCACCACAAACAGGAATGCTACTGTAAAGGAAATCACAGAATGGGCTCAGGAATACTTCCAAAAACCATTGTCAGTGAACACAATCCACCGTGCCATCCGCCGTTGCCAGCTGAAACTCTACAGTGCAAAGAAGAAGCCATTTCTAAGCAAGATCCACAAGCTCAGGCGTTTTCACTGGGCCAGGGATCATTTAAAATGGAGTGTGGCAAAATGGAAGACTGTTCTGTGGTCAGACGAGTCATGATTCAAAGTTCTTTTTGGAAATCTGGGACGCCATGTCATCTGGACCAAAGAGGACAAGGACAACCCAAGTTGTTATCAACTCTCAGTTCAGAAGCCTGCATCTCTGATGTTATGGGGTTGCATGAGTGTGTGAGGCATGGGCAGCTTGCATGTCTGGAAAGGCACCATCAATGCAGAAAAATATATTCAGGTTCTAGAACAACATATGCTCCCATCCAGACGTCATCTCTTTCAGGGAAGACCCTGCATTTTTCAACAAGATAATGCCAGACCACATTCTGCATCAATCACAACATCATGGCTGCGTAGGAGAAGGATCCGTGTACTGAAATGGCCAGTCTGCAGTCCAGATCTTTCACCTATAGAGAACATTTGGCGCATCTTAAAGAGGAAGGTGTAATAAAGAAGGCCGATTGAACAGTTAGAGGCCTGTATTAGACAAGAATGGGAGAGCATTCCTATTTCTAAACTTGAGAAACTGGTCTCCTCGGTCTCCAGACGTCTGTTGAGTGTTGTAAGAAGAAGGGGAAATGCCACACAGTGGTGAAAATGGCCTTGTCCCAACTTTTTGGGGATTTGTTGACACCATGAAATTCTGATTCAACATATTTTTCCCTTAAAATGGTACATTTTCTCAGTTTAAACTTTTGTTCCGTGATTTATGTTCTATTCTGAATAAAATATTAGAAGTTGGCACCTCCACATCATTGCATTCAGTATTTATTCACAATTTGTATAGTGCCCCAACTTTTTTGGAATCCGGTTTGTACATCAGGAGTTAAGTGTCTCATTCCTTTGTATTTGTTTTGTGTTGTTTCCCCTGCCTTCTACTATCTGGTCTGAGTCAAGACCCCTATTCCTTCAGCTTAAGGAATGGGTCGTCGTTGGGCCCTATCACTACCTCAGGGCATTACAGGGTAAGTCAGGCTTTAGGTTCCAGTGAATGAACAGTCCTACCACTGAGGTCCATTTATTCGGTTAGGAGTCAGGGCTATGGATGAGATTCATTAGGTGGTGACCTTTTCCTCTCCCTAGCTTCTAGGCCACATACCTTTTCCCCCTCCTCTTGTGTTTGGTGTGGTGTTCCCTCCCACACCTCGTCGTGACACTGTGAGATCCAGCCCCCTGGATCTCACAGGCAGGAAGCTGTAAATGTATTACATTCAGTAATACACTTACAGCCAATGCTTTGCAATACAGAAGCATTGTAAAAATATAAATAAACGTTTACAAAAAAATTAAAATTTTTTGTTAAAAGTAGCTCTATAAAAATATCACATGACCTAACCCCTCAGATGAACACCGTAAAAAATAAAAAATGAAAACTGTGCTAACAAAAATGTTTTTGTCACCTTATGCCCCCCAAAATAGTGCCAATCTAACTGTCACCTCATCCCGCAAAAAATTAGCCTATCTCCCAAAAAATAAATTCAAAACTCTGGCTCCCAGAATCTGTCGACACTAAAACATAATTTTTTGGGTTTATAAAATGCTGTTATTGTGTAAAACTTAAATAAAATAAAAAAGTATACATATACATATAACAACCTGCTCTATAAAAATACCACATGACGTAACCCCTCAGATGAACACCCTAAAAAAAAAAAAAAAAGCAATTTTTTCTCACCTTACATCATAAAAAGATACCCTACCTAACACAATATAATATCACATGACCTAACCCCTTAGGTCAGGCATGTCCAAAATGCGGCCCTCCAGCTGTTGCAAAACTACAACTCCCAGCATGCCTGGGTAGCTTACAGCTATTAGGGCATGTTGGGAGTTGTAGTTTTGCAACAGCTGGAGGGCCGCAGTTTGGACATGCCTGCCTTAGGTGAACAACGTAAAAAAAAAAAAAAAAACTGCGTCAAAAAAGCTATATTTGGTCACCTTACATCACAAAAGTGTATTACCAAGCGATCAAAAAGTCATATGCACCCTAAAATAGTACCAGTCAAACCATCATCTCATACTGAAAAAAGTGATCTCCTACATAAGACTGTCACCCAAAAACTAAAAATAAATACGGCTTTCAGAATGTGGAGACATAGAAATATTTTTTTTCAAAAATGCTTTATTATGTAAAATCTGCCTGCCAAAAACCATATGGCGTTTCTTTCCTTTTGCGCCCTGCCGTGTACCCATACAGCAGTTTACGACTACATATGGGGTGTTTCTGTAAATTACAGAATCAGGGCAATAAATATTGAGTTTTGTTTGGCTGTTAACTAGAGTTGAGCGGACACCTGGATGTTCGGGTTCGAGAAGTTCGGCCGAACTTCCCGGAAATGTTTGGGTTCGGGATCCGAACCCGATCCGAACTTCGTCCCGAACCCGAACCCCATTGAAGTCAATGGGGACCCGAACTTTTCGGCACTAAAAAGGCTGTAAAACAGCCCAGGAAAGGGCTAGAGGGCTGCAAAAGGCAGCAACATGAAGGTAATTCCCATGCAAACAAATGTGGATAGGGAAATTAATAAAAATAAAAATAAAATAAATAAAAATTAACCAATATCAATTGGAGAGAGGTCCCATAGTAGAGAATCTGGCTTCACGTCACCCACCACTAGAACAGTCCATTGTCATATATTTAGGCCCAGGCACCCAGGCAGAGGAGAGAGGTCCCGTAACAGAGAATCTGGCTTCATGTCAGCAGAGAATCAGTCTGCATGTCATAGCAGAGAATCAGGCTTCACGTCAGCCACCACTGCAACAGTCCATTGTCATATATTTAGGCCCAGCACCCAGGCAGAGGAGAGAGGTCCCGTAACAGAGAATCTGTCTTCATGTCAGCAGAGAATCAGTCTGCATGTCATAGCAGAGAATCAGGCTTCACGTCAGCCACCACTGCAACAGTCCATTGTCATATATTTAGGCCCAGCACCCAGGCAGAGGAGAGAGGTCCCGTAACAGAGAATCTGTCTTCATGTCAGCAGAGAATCAGTCTGCATGTCATAGCAGAGAATCAGGCTTCACGTCAGCCACCACTGCAACAGTCCATTGTCATATATTTAGGCCCAGCACCCAGGCAGAGGAGAGAGGTCCCGTAACAGAGAATCTGTCTTCATGTCAGCAGAGAATCAGTCTGCATGTCATAGCAGAGAATCAGGCTTCACGTCAGCCACCAGTGCAACAGTCCATTGTCATATATTTAGGCCCAGCACCCAGGCAGAGGAGAGAGGTCCCGTAACAGAGGATCTGGCTTCATGTCAGCAGAGAATCAGTCTGCATGTCATAGCAGAGAATCAGGCTTCACGTCAGCCACCACTGCAACAGTCCATTGGCATATATTTAGGCCCAGCACCCAGGCAGAGGAGAGAGGTCCCGTAACAGAGGATCTGGCTTCATGTCAGCAGTGAATCAGTCTGCATGTCATAGCAGAGAATCAGGCTTCACGTCAGCCACCACTGCAACAGTCCATTGGCATATATTTAGGCCCAGCACCCAGGCAGAGGAGAGAGGTCCCGTAACAGAGAATCTGTCTTCATGTCAGCAGAGAATTAGTCTGCATGTCATAGCAGAGAATCAGGCTTCACGTCAGCCACCACTGCAACAGTCCATTGTCATATATTTAGGCCCAGCACCCAGGCAGAGGAGAGAGGTCCCGTAACAGAGGATCTGGCTTCATGTCAGCAGAGAATCAGTCTGCATGTCATAGAAGAAAATCAGGCTTCACGTCAGCCACCACTGCAACAGTCCATTGGCATATATTTAGGCCCAGCACATAGGCAGAGGAGAGAGGTCCCGTAACAGAGAATCTGTCTTCATGTCAGCAGAGAATTAGTCTGCATGTCATAGCAGAGAATCAGGCTTCATGTAAGCCACCACTGCAACAGTCCATTGTCAGATATTTAGGCCCAGCACCCAGGCAGAGGAGAGAGGTCCCGTAACAGAGAATCTGGCTTCATGTCAGCAGAGAATTAGTCTGCATGTCATAGCAGAGAATCAGGCTTCACGTCACCCAACATTGGAACAGTCCATTGGCATATATTTAGGCCCCGGCACCCAGACAGAGGAGAGGTTCATTCAACTTTGGGTAGCCTCGCAATATAATGGTAAAATGAAAAAAAGAATAGGATTGAATGAGGAAGTGCCCTGGAGTACAATAATATATGGTTAAGGGGAGGTAGTTAATGTCTAATCTGGACAAGGGACGGACAGGTCCTGTGTAGGGATGAGCGAACTCGAACTGTATAGTTCGGGTTCGTACCGAATTTTGGGGTGTCCGTGACACGGACCCGAACCCGGACATTTTCGTAAAAGTCCGGGTTCGGGTTCGGTGTTCGTCGCTTTCTTCGCGCTTTTGTGACGCTTTCTTGGCGCTTTTTGAAAGGCTGCAAAGCAGCCAATCAACAAGCGTCATACTACTTGCCCCAAGAGGCCATCACAGCCATGCCTACTATTGGCATGGCTGTGATTGGCCAGAGCACCATGTGACCCAGCCTCTATTTAAGCTGGAGTCACATAGCGCCGCCCGTCACTCTGCTCTGATTAGCGTAGGGAGAGGTTGCGGCTGCGACAGTAGGGCGAGATTAGGCAGATTAACTCCTCCAAAGGACTTGATTAACTGATCGATCTGCAGCTGTGGATCATTGAGCTGCTGATCCTCAATTGCTCACTGTTTTTAGGCTGCACAGACCGTTTGTCAGTCTCATTTTTCTGGGGTGATCGGCGGCCATTTTGTGTCTTGTGGTGCGCCAGCACAAGCTGCGACCAAGTGCATTTAACCCTCAATGGTGTGGTTGTTTTTTGGCTAAAGCCTACATCAGGGTGAAGCTGTCACACCAAGTGCATTTAACCAGCAATAGTCTGTTCATTTTTTGGCCATATACAAAATCAGGGGCAAGCTGCGCCTGTCACCAAGTGCATTTAACCCTCAATGGTGTGGTTGTTTTTTGGCTAAAGCCTACATCAGGGTGAAGCTGTCACACCAAGTGCATTTAACCAGCAATAGTCTGTTCATTTTTTGGCCATATACAAAATCAGGGGCAAGCTGCGCCTGTCACCAAGTGCATTTAACCCTCAATGGTGTGGTTGTTTTTTGGCTAAAGCCTACATCAGGGTGAAGCTGTCACACCAAGTGCATTTAACCAGCAATAGTCTGTTCATTTTTTGGCCATATACAAAATCAGGGGCAAGCTGCGCCTGTCACCAAGTGCATTTAACCCTCAATGGTGTGGTTGTTTTTTGGCTAAAGCCTACATCAGGGTGAAGCTGTCACACCAAGTGCATTTAACCAGCAATAGTCTGTTCATTTTTTGGCCATATCCCAGTCTAATTCTGTCACTAAATCCATACCGGTCACCCAGCGCCTAAATACTAGGCCTCAAATTTATATCCAGCTAAATCTGTCCCTAGTGCTGTAGCTGGGCGAGTTATTTAGTGTCCGTTCAAGCACATTTCTTGTTCTGGGTTGAAATACAATTCCCAATTTAGCAATTTCATAATTTAGTGGTTCCTGCTATATCAGAGCTATTTGAAATCTATCCCAAAAAGGGTATATAATATTGAAGGTGCACATTGGGTCATTCAGAATAACTTCACACACACCCGCTACTGTGTATTTCCAAGTCTAATTCTGTCACTAAACCCATACCTGTCACCCAGCGCCTAAATACTAGGCCTCAAATTTAAATCCCTCTAAATCTCTCGTTACCCACCGCTGTACTGTTGTTGCTGGGCAAGATATTTAGTGTCCGTCAAAGCACATTTTTTGTTCTGGGTTGAAGTACAATTCCCAATTTAGCAATTTCATAATTTAGTGGTTTCTGCTATATCAGAGCTATTTGAAATCTATCCCTAAAAGGGTATATAATATTGAAGGTGCACATAGGGTCATTCAGAATAACTTCACACACACCGCTACTGTGCATTTCCAAGTCTAATTCTGTCACTAAATCCATACCGGTGACCCAGCGCCTAAATACTAGGCCTCAAATTTAAATCCCTCTAAATCTCTCGTTACCCACCGCTGTACTGTTGTTGCTGGGCAAGATATTTAGTGTCCGTCAAAGCACATTTTTTGTTCTGGGTTGAAGTACAATTCCCAATTTAGCAATTTCATAATTTAGTGGTTTCTGCTATATCAGAGCTATTTGAAATCTATCCCTAAAAGGGTATATAATATTGAAGGTGCACATAGGGTCATTCAGAATAACTTCACACACACGCTTCTGTGCATTTCCAAGTCTAATTCTGTCACTAAATCCATACCGGTGACCCAGCGCCTAAATACTAGGCCTCAAATTTAAATCCCTCTAAATCTCTCGTTACCCACCGCTGTACTGTTGTTGCTGGGCAAGATATTTAGTGTCCGTCAAAGCACATTTTTTGTTCTGGGTTGAAGTACAATTCCCAATTTAGCAATTTCATAATTTAGTGGTTTCTGCTATATCAGAGCTATTTGAAATCTATCCCTAAAAGGGTATATAATATTGAAGGTGCACATAGGGTCATTCAGAATAACTTCACACACACGCTTCTGTGCATTTCCAAGTCTAATTCTGTCACTAAATCCATACCGGTGACCCAGCGCCTAAATACTAGGCCTCAAATTTAAATCCCTCTAAATCTCTCGTTACCCACCGCTGTACTGTTGTTGCTGGGCAAGATATTTAGTGTCCGTCAAAGCACATTTTTTGTTCTGGGTTGAAGTACAATTCCCAATTTAGCAATTTCATAATTTAGTGGTTTCTGCTATATCAGAGCTATTTGAAATCTATCCCTAAAAGGGTATATAATATTGAAGGTGCACATAGGGTCATTCAGAATAACTTCACACACACGCTTCTGTGCATTTCCAAGTCTAATTCTGTCACTAAATCCATACCGGTGACCCAGCGCCTAAATACTAGGCCTCAAATTTAAATCCCTCTAAATCTCTCGTTACCCACCGCTGTACTGTTGTTGCTGGGCAAGATATTTAGTGTCCGTCAAAGCACATTTTTTGTTCTGGGTTGAAGTACAATTCCCAATTTAGCAATTTCATAATTTAGTGGTTTCTGCTATATCAGAGCTATTTGAAATCTATCCCTAAAAGGGTATATAATATTGAAGGTGCACATAGGGTCATTCAGAATAACTTCACACACACGCTTCTGTGCATTTCCAAGTCTAATTCTGTCACTAAATCCATACCGGTGACCCAGCGCCTAAATACTAGGCCTCAAATTTAAATCCCTCTAAATCTCTCGTTACCCACCGCTGTACTGTTGTTGCTGGGCAAGATATTTAGTGTCCGTCAAAGCACATTTTTTGTTCTGGGTTGAAGTACAATTCCCAATTTAGCAATTTCATAATTTAGTGGTTTCTGCTATATCAGAGCTATTTGAAATCTATCCCTAAAAGGGTATATAATATTGAAGGTGCACATAGGGTCATTCAGAATAACTTCACACACACGCTTCTGTGCATTTCCAAGTCTAATTCTGTCACTAAATCCATACCGGTGACCCAGCGCCTAAATACTAGGCCTCAAATTTAATCCCTCTAAATCTCTCGTTACCCACCGCTGTACTGTTGTTGCTGGGCAAGATATTTAGTGTCCGTCAAAGCACATTTTTTGTTCTGGGTTGAAGTACAATTCCCAATTTAGCAATTTCATAATTTAGTGGTTTCTGCTATATCAGAGCTATTTGAAATCTATCCCTAAAAGGGTATATAATATTGAAGGTGCACATAGGGTCATTCAGAATAACTTCACACACACGCTTCTGTGCATTTCCAAGTCTAATTCTGTCACTAAATCCATACCGGTGACCCAGCGCCTAAATACTAGGCCTCAAATTTAAATCCCTCTAAATCTCTCGTTACCCACCACTGTACTGTTGTTGCTGGGCAAGATATTTAGTGTCCGTCAAAGCACATTTTTTGTTCTGGGTTGAAGTACAATTCCCAATTTAGCAATTTCATAATTTAGTGGTTTCTGCTATATCAGAGCTATTTGAAATCTATCCCTAAAAGGGTATATAATATTGAAGGTGCACATAGGGTCATTCAGAATAACTTCACACACACGCTTCTGTGCATTTCCAAGTCTAATTCTGTCACTAAATCCATACCGGTGACCCAGCGCCTAAATACTAGGCCTCAAATTTAAATCCCTCTAAATCTCTCGTTACCCACCGCTGTACTGTTGTTGCTGGGCAAGATATTTAGTGTCCGTCAAAGCACATTTTTTGTTCTGGGTTGAAGTACAATTCCCAATTTAGCAATTTCATAATTTAGTGGTTTCTGCTATATCAGAGCTATTTGAAATCTATCCCTAAAAGGGTATATAATATTGAAGGTGCACATAGGGTCATTCAGAATAACTTCACACACACGCTTCTGTGCATTTCCAAGTCTAATTCTGTCACTAAATCCATACCGGTGACCCAGCGCCTAAATACTAGGCCTCAAATTTAAATCCCTCTAAATCTCTCGTTACCCACCGCTGTACTGTTGTTGCTGGGCAAGATATTTAGTGTCCGTCAAAGCACATTTTTTGTTCTGGGTTGAAGTACAATTCCCAATTTAGCAATTTCATAATTTAGTGGTTCCTGCTATATCAGAGCTATTTGAAATCTATCCCTAAAAGGGTATATAATATTGAAGGTGCACATTAGGGTCATTCAGAATAACTTCACACACACCGCTACTGTGCATTTCCAAGTCTAATTCTGTCACTAAACCCATACCTGTCACCCAGCGCCTAAATACTAGGCCTCAAATTTAAATCCCTCTAAATCTCTCGTTACCCGCTGTACTGTTGTAGCTGGGAAAGTTATTTAGTGTCCCGTCAAAGCACATTTTTTGTTCTGGGTTGAAGTACAATTCCCAATTTAGCAATTTCATAATTTAGTGGTTCCTGCTATATCAGAGCTATTTGAAATCTATCCCAAAAGGGTATATAATATTCAAGGTGCACATTGGGTCATTCAGAATAACTTCACACACACGCTTCTGTGCATTTCCAAGTCTAATTCTGTCACTAAATCCATACCGGTCACCCAGCGCCTAAATACTAGGCCTCAAATTTATATCCCGCTGAATTTGAATACAATACATTGGGCCAAATAATATATTTGTTGTTGTGGTGAACCATAACAATGAGAAAAACATCTAGTAAGGGACGCGGACGTGGACATGGTCGTGGTGGTGTTAGTGGACCCTCTGGTGCTGGGAGAGGACGTGGCCGTTCTGCCACATCCACACGTCCTAGTGTACCAACTACCTCAGGTCCCAGTAGCCGCCAGAATTTACAGCGATATATGGTGGGGCCCAATGCCGTTCTAAGGATGGTAAGGCCTGAGCAGGTACAGGCATTAGTCAATTGGGTGGCCGACAGTGGATCCAGCACGTTCACATTATCTCCCACCCAGTCTTCTGCAGAAAGCGCACAGATGGCGCCTGAAAACCAACCCCATCAGTCTGTCACATCACCCCCATGCATACCAGGGAAACTGTCTCAGCCTCAAGTTATGCAGCAGTCTCTTATGCTGTTTGAAGACTCCGCTGGCAGGGTTTCCCAAGGGCATCCACCTAGCCCTTCCCCAGCGGTGAAAGACATAGAATGCACTGACGCACAACCACTTATGTTTCCTGATGATGAGGACATGGGAATACCACCTCAGCATGTCTCTGATGATGACGAAACACAGGTGCCAACTGCTGCGTCTTTCTGCAGTGTGCAGACTGAACAGGAGGTCAGGGATCAAGACTGGGTGGAAGACGATGCAGGGGACGATGAGGTCCTAGACCCCACATGGAATGAAGGTCGTGCCACTGACTTTCACAGTTCGGAGGAAGAGGCAGTGGTGAGACCGAGCCAACAGCGTAGCAAAAGAGGGAGCAGTGGGCAAAAGCAGAACACCCGCCGCCAAGAGACTCCGCCTGCTACTGACCGCCGCCATCTGGGACCGAGCACCCCAAAGGCAGCTTCAAGGAGTTCCCTGGCATGGCACTTCTTCAAACAATGTGCTGACGACAAGACCCGAGTGGTTTGCACGCTGTGCCATCAGAGCCTGAAGCGAGGCATTAACGTTCTGAACCTGAGCACAACCTGCATGACCAGGCACCTGCATGCAAAGCATGAACTGCAGTGGAGTAAACACCTTAAAACCAAGGAAGTCACTCAGGCTCCCCCTGCTACCTCTTCTGCTGCTGCCGCCTCGGCCTATTCTGCTGCTGCCGCCTCGGCCTCTTCCTCCGCCTCTGGAGGAACGTTGGCACCTGCCGCCCAGCAAACAGGGGATGTACCACCAACACCACCACCACCACCTCCGTCACCAAGCGTCTCAACCATGTCACACGCCAGCGTTCAGCTCTCCATCTCACAAACATTTGATAGAAAGCGTAAATTCCCACCTAGCCACCCTCGATCCCTGGCCCTGAATGCCAGCATTTCTAAACTACTGGCCTATGAAATGCTGTCATTTAGGCTGGTGGACACAGACAGCTTCAAACAGCTCATGTCGCTTGCTGTCCCACAGTATGTTGTTCCCAGCCGGCACTACTTCTCCAAGAGAGCCGTGCCTTCCCTGCACAACCAAGTATCCGATAAAATCAAGTGTGCACTGCGCAACGCCATCTGTAGCAAGGTCCACCTAACCACAGATACGTGGACCAGTAAGCACGGCCAGGGACGCTATATCTCCCTAACTGCACACTGGGTAAATGTAGTGGCAGCTGGGCCCCAGGCGGAGAGCTGTTTGGCGCACGTCCTGCCGCCGCCAAGGATCGCAGGGCAACATTCTTTGCCTCCTGTTGCCACCTCCTCCTTCTCGGCTTCCTCCTCCTCTTCTTCCACCTGCTCATCCAGTCAGCCACACACCTTCACCACCAACTTCAGCACAGCCCGGGGTAAACGTCAGCAGGCCATTCTGAAACTCATATGTTTGGGGGACAGGCCCCACACCGCACAGGAGTTGTGGCGGGGTATTGAACAACAGACCGACGAGTGGTTGCTGCCGGTGAGCCTCAAGCCCGGCCTGGTGGTGTGTGATAATGGGCGAAATCTCGTTGCAGCTCTGGGACTAGCCAATTTGACGCACATCCCTTGCTTGGCGCATGTGCTGAATTTGGTGGTGCAGAAGTTCATTCACAACTACCCCGACATGTCAGAGCTGCTGCATAAAGTGCGGGCCGTCTGTTCGCGCTTCCGGCGTTCACATCCTGCCGCTGCTCGCCTGTCTGCGCTACAGCGTAACTTCGGCCTTCCCGCTCACCGCCTCATATGCGACGTGCCCACCAGGTGGAACTCCACCTTGCACATGCTGGACAGACTGTGCGAGCAGCAGCAGGCCATAGTGGAGTTTCAGCTGCAGCACGCACGGGTCAGTCGCACTACAGAACAGCACCACTTCACCACCAATGACTGGGCCTCCATGCGAGACCTGTGTGCCCTGTTGCGCTGTTTCGAGTACTCCACCAACATGGCCAGTGGCGATGACACCGTTATCAGCGTTACAATACCACTTCTATGTCTCCTTGAGAAAACACTTAGGGCGATGATGGAACAGGAGGTGGCCCAGGAGGAGGAGGAGGAGGATGAGGAAGAGGGGTCATTTTTAGCACTTTCAGGCCAGTCTCTTCGAAGTGACTCAGAGGGAGGTTTTTTGCAACAGCAGAGGCCAGGTACAAATGTGGCCAGCCAGGGCCCACTACTGGAGGACGAGGAGGACGAGGATGAGGAGGAGGTGGAGGAGGATGAGGATGAAGCATGGTCACAGCGGGGTGGCACCCAACGCAGCTCGGGTCCATCACTGGTGCGTGGCTGGGGGGAAAGGCAGGACGATGACGATACGCCTCCCACAGAGGACAGCTTGTCCTTACCCCTGGGCAGCCTGGCACACATGAGCGACTACATGCTGCAGTGCCTGCGCAACGACAGCAGAGTTGCCCACATTTTAACCTGTGCGGACTACTGGGTTGCCACCCTGCTGGATCCACGCTACAAAGACAATGTGCCCACCTTACTTCCTGCACTGGAGCGTGATAGGAAGATGCGCGAGTACAAGCGCACGTTGGTAGACGCGCTACTGAGAGCATTCCCAAATGTCACAGGGGAACAAGTGGAAGCCCAAGGCCAAGGCAGAGGAGGAGCAAGAGGTCGCCAAGGCAGCTGTGTCACGGCCAGCTCCTCTGAGGGCAGGGTTAGCATGGCAGAGATGTGGAAAACTTTTGTCAACACGCCACAGCTAACTGCACCACCACCTGATACGCAACGTGTTAGCAGGAGGCAACATTTCACTAACATGGTGGAACAGTACGTGTGCACACCCCTCCACGTACTGACTGATGGTTCGGCCCCATTCAACTTCTGGGTCTCTAAATTGTCCACGTGGCCAGAGCTAGCCTTTTATGCCTTGGAGGTGCTGGCCTGCCCGGCAGCCAGCGTTTTGTCTGAACGTGTATTCAGCACGGCAGGGGGCGTCATTACAGACAAACGCAGCCGCCTGTCTACAGCCAATGTGGACAAGCTGACGTTCATAAAAATGAACCAGGCATGGATCCCACAGGACCTGTCCGTCCCTTGTCCAGATTAGACATTAACTACCTCCCCATAACCATATATTATTGGACTCCAGGGCACTTCCTCATTCAATCCTATTTTTATTTTCATTTTACCATTATATTGCGATGCTACCCAAAGTTGAATGAACCTCTCCTCTGCCTGTGTGCTAGGCCTAAATATATGCCAATGGACTGTTGCAGTGGTGGCTGACATGAAGCCTGATTCTCTGCTATGACATGCAGACTAATTCTCTGCTGACATGAAGCCAGATTGTCTGTTACGGGACCTCTCTCCTCTGCCTGGGTGCTGGGCCTAAATTTATGACAATGGACTGTTGCAGTGGTGGCTGACGTGAAGCCTGATTCTCTGCTATGACATGCAGACTGATTCTCTGCTGACATGAAGCCAGATCGTCTGTTACGGGACCTCTCTGCTCTGCCTGTGTGCTAGGCCTAAATATATGCCAATGGACTGTTGCAGTGGTGGGTGACGTGAAGCCTCATTCTCTGCTATGACATGCAGACTGATTCTCTGCTGACATGAAGCCAGATTGTCTGTTACGGGACCTCTCTGCTCTGCCTGTGTGCTAGGCCTAAATATATGCCAATGGACTGTTGCAGTGGTGGGTGACGTGAAGCCTCATTCTCTGCTATGACATGCAGACTGATTCTCTGCTGACATGAAGCCAGATTGTCTGTTACAGGGACCTCTCTGCTCTGCCTGTGTGCTAGGCCTAAATATATGCCAATGGACTGTTGCAGTGGTGGGTGACGTGAAGCCTCATTCTCTGCTATGACATGCAGACTGATTCTCTGCTGTCATGAAGCCAGATTGTCTGTTACGGGACCTCTCTGCTCTGCCTGTGTGCTAGGCCTAAATATATGCCAATGGACTGTTGCAGTGGTGGGTGACGTGAAGCCTCATTCTCTGCTATGACATGCAGACTAATTCTCTGCTGACATGAAGACAGATTCTCTGTTACGGGACCTCTCTCCTCTGCCTGTGTGTGTGCTGGGCCTAAATATATGCCAATGGACTGTTGCAGTGGTGGCTGACGTGAAGCCTCATTCTCTGCTATGACATGCAGACTGATTCTCTGCTGACATGAAGCCAGATTCTCTGTTACGGGACCTCTCTCCTCTGCCTGTGTGTGTGCTGGGCCTAAATATATGCCAATGGACTGTTGCAGTGGTGGCTGACGTGAAGCCTCATTCTCTGCTATGACATGCAGACTGATTCTCTGCTGACATGAAGCCAGATTCTCTGTTACGGGACCTCTCTCCTCTGCCTGTGTGTGTGCTGGGCCTAAATATATGCCAATGGACTGTTGCAGTGGTGGCTGACGTGAAGCCTCATTCTCTGCTATGACATGCAGACTGATTCTCTGCTGACATGAAGCCAGATTCTCTGTTACGGGACCTCTCTCCTCTGCCTGTGTGTGTGCTGGGCCTAAATATATGCCAATGGACTGTTGCAGTGGTGGGTGACGTGAAGCCTCATTCTCTGCTATGACATGCAGACTAATTCTCTGCTGACATGAAGACAGATTCTCTGTTACGGGACCTCTCTCCTCTGCCTGTGTGTGTGCTGGGCCTAAATATATGCCAATGGACTGTTGCAGTGGTGGCTGACGTGAAGCCTGATTCTCTGCTATGACATGCAGACTGATTCTCTGCTGACATGAAGCCAGATTCTCTGTTACGGGACCTCTCTCCTCTGCCTGTGTGCTAGGCCTAAATATATGCCAATGGACTGTTGCAGTGGTGGCTGACGTGAAGCCTCATTCTCTGCTATGACATGCAGACTAATTCTCTGCTGACATGAAGACAGATTCTCTGTTACGGGACCTCTCTCCTCTGCCTGGGTGCCGGGGCCTAAATATCTGAGAATGGACTGTTCCAGTGGTGGGTGACGGGAAGCCAGATTCTCTGCTATGGAACCTCTCTCCAATTGATTTTGGTTAATTTTTATTTATTTAATTTTTATTTTAATTAATTTCCCTATCCACATTTGTTTGCAGGGGATTTACCTACATGTTGCTGCCTTTTGCAGCCCTCTAGCCCTTTCCTGGGCTGTTTTACAGCCGTTTTAGTGCCGAAAAGTTCGGGTCCCCATTGACTTCAATGGGGTTCGGGTTCGGGACGAAGTTCGGATCGGGTTCGGATCCCGAACCCGAACATTTCCGGGATGTTCGGCCGAACTTCTCGAACCCGAACATCCAGGTGTTCGCTCAACTCTAGTCCTGTGGGATCCATGCCTGGTTCATTTTTATGAACGTCAGCTTGTCCACATTGGCTGTAGACAGGCGGCTGCGTTTGTCTGTAATGACGCCCCCTGCCGTGCTGAATACACGTTCAGACAAAACGCTGGCCGCCGGGCAGGCCAGCACCTCCAAGGCATAAAAGGCTAGCTCTGGCCACGTGGACAATTTAGAGACCCAGAAGTTGAATGGGGCCGAACCATCAGTCAGTACGTGGAGGGGTGTGCACACGTACTGTTCCACCATGTTAGTGAAATGTTGCCTCCTGCTAACACGTTGCGTATCAGGTGGTGGTGCAGTTAGCTGTGGCGTGTTGACAAAACTTTTCCACATCTCTGCCATGCTAACCCTGCCCTCAGAGGAGCTGGCCGTGACACAGCTGTCTTGGCGACCTCTTGCTCCTCCTCTGCCTTGGCCTTGGGCTTCCACTTGTTCCCCTGTGACATTTGGGAATGCTCTCAGTAGCGCGTCTACCAACATGCGCTAGTACTCGCGCATCTTCCTATCACGCTCCAGTGCAGGAAGTAAGGTGGGCACAAAGTCTTTGTACCATGGATCCAGCAGGGTGGCAACCCAGTAGTCCGCACACGATAAAATGTGGGCAACTCTGCTGTCGTTGCGCAGGCACTGCAGCATGTAGTCGCTCATGTGTGCCAGGCTGCCCCGGGGTAAGGACAAGCTGTCCTCTGTGGGAGGCGTATCGTCATCGTCCTGCGTTTCCCCCCAGCCACGCACCAGTGATGGGCCCGAGCTGCGTTGGGTGCCACCCCGCTGTGACCATGCTTCATCCTCATCCTCCTTCACCTCCTCCTCATCCTCGTCCTCCTCGTCCTCCAGTAGTGGGCCCTGGCTGGCCACATTTGTACCTGGCCTCTGCTGTTGCAAAAAACCTCCCTCTGAGTCACTTCTAAGAGACTGGCCTGAAAGTGCTAAAAATGACCCCTCTTCCTCCTCCTCCTCCTCCTCCTCCTGGGCCACCTCCTCTTCCATCATCGCCCTAAGTGTTTTCTTAAGGAGACATAGAAGTGGTATTGTAACGCTGATAACGGCGTCATCGCCACTGGCCATGTTGGTGGAGTACTCGAAACAGCGCAACAGGGCACACAGGTCTCGCATGGAGGCCCAGTCATTGGTGGTGAAGTGGTGCTGTTCCGCAGTGCGACTGACCCGTGCGTGCTGCAGCTGAAACTCCACTATGGCCTGCTGCTGCTCGCACAGTCTGTCCAGCATGTGCAAGGTGGAGTTCCACCTGGTGGGCACGTCGCATATGAGGCGGTGAGCGGGAAGGCCGAAGTTACGCTGTAGCGCAGACAGGCGAGCAGCGGCAGGATGTGAACGCCGGAAGCGCGAACAGACGGCCCGCACTTTATGCAGCAACTCTGACATGTCGGGGTAGTTGTGAATGAACTTCTGCACCACCAAATTCAGCACATGCACCAGGCAAGGGATGTGCGTCAAACCGGCTAGTCCCAGAGCTGCAACGAGATTTCGCACATTATCGCACACCACCAGGCTGGGCTTGAGGCTCACTGGCAGCAACCACTCGTCGGTCTGTTGTTCTATACCACGCCACAACTCCTGTGCGGTGTGGGGCCTGTCCCCCAAACATATGAGTTTCAGAATGGCCTTCTGACGTTTACCCCGGGCTGTGCTGAAGTTGGTGGTGAACGTGTGTGGCTGACTGGATGAGCAGGTGGAAGAAGAGGAGGAGGAAGCCGAGAAGGAGGAGGTGGCAACAGGAGGCATATAGCGTCCCTGGCCGTGCTTACTGGTCCACGTATCTGTGGTTAGGTGGACCTTGCTACAGATGGCGTTGCGCAGTGCACACTTGATTTTATCGGATACTTAGTTGTGCAGGGAAGGCACGGCTCTCTTGGAGAAGTGGTGGCGGCTGGGAACAACATACTGTGGGACAGCAAGCGACATGAGCTGTTTGAAGCTGTCTGTGTCCACCAGCCTAAATGACAGCATTTCATAGGCCAGTAGTTTAGAAATGCTGGCATTCAGGGCCAGGGATCGAGGGTGGCTAGGTGGGAATTTACGCTTTCTCTCAAATGTTTGTGAGATGGAGAGCTGAACGCTGCCGTGTGACATGGTTGAGATGCTTGGTGACGGAGGTGGTGGTGTTGGTGTTACATCCCCTGTTTGCTGGGCGGCAGGTGCCAACAATCCTCCAGAGGCGGAGGAAGAGGCCGAGGCAGCAGCAGCAGAAGAGGCCGAGGCGGCAGCAGCAGAAGAGGCCGAGGCGGCAGCAGCAGAAGAGGCCGAGGCGGCAGCAGCAGAAGAGGTAGCAGGGGGAGCCTGAGTGACTTCCTTGTTTTTAAGGTGTTTACTCCACTGCAGTTCATGCTTTGCATGCAGGTGCCTGGTCATGCAGGTTGTGCTAAGGTTCAGAACGTTAATGCCTCGCTTCCGGCTCTGATGGCACAGCGTGCAAACCACTCGGGTCTTGTCGTCAGCACATTGTTTGAAGAAGTGCCATGCCAGGGAACTCCTTGAAGCTGCCTTTGGGGTGCTCGGTCCCAGATGGCGGCGGTCAGTAGCAGGCGGCGGGTGTTCTGCTTTTGCCCACTGCTCCCTCTTTTGCTATGCTGTTGGCTCGGTCTCACCACTGCCTCTTCCTCCGAACTGTGAAAGTCAGTGGCACGACCTTCATTCCATGTGGGGTCTAGGACCTCATCGTCCCCTGCATCGTCTTCCACCCAGTCTTGATCCCTGACCTCCTGTTCAGTCTGCACACTGCAGAAAGACGCAGCAGTTGGCACCTGTGTTTCGTCATCATCAGAGACTTGCTGAGGTGGTATTCCCATGTCCTCATCATCAGGAAACATAAGTGGTTGTGCGTCAGTGCATTCTATGTCTTCCACTGCTGGGGAAGGGCTAGGTGGATGCCCTTGGGAAACCCTGCCAGCAGAGTCTTCAAACAGCATAAGAGACTGCTGCATAACTTGAGGCTCAGACAGTTTCCCTGATATGCATGGGGGTGATGTGACAGACTGATGGGGTTGGTTTTCAGGCGCCATCTGTGCGCTTTCTGCAGAAGACTGGGTGGGAGATAATGTGAACGTGCTGGATCCACTGTCGGCCACCCAATTGACTAATGCCTGTACCTGCTCACGCCTTACCATCCTTAGAACGGCATTGGGCCCCACCATATATCGCTGTAAATTCTGACGGCTACTGGGACCTGAGGTAGTTGGTACACTAGGACGTGTGGATGTGGCAGAACGGCCACGTCCTCTCCCATCACCAGAGGGTCCACTAACACCACCACGACCATGTCCACGTCCACGTCCCTTACTAGATGTTTTCCTCATTGTTATCGTTCCCCACAACAACAAAAATATTATTTGGCCCAATGTATTGAATTCAAATTCAGGCCTTTTTTTTACAGACACCTAACACTATCTGGCTATCTATTTAGGTACCGTATTACACTAATACAGGCACAGCAGTAACCACAGATTTAGCTGACTATGAATTTGAGGCCTAGTATTTAGGCGCTGGGTGACAGGTATACGTTTTACGGACAGAATTAGACTGGGATATGCACAGTAGCGTGTGTGTGAAGTTATTGAGAATGACCCTATCAGCACCTTGATTCTGATATACCCTTTTAGGGATGTATTTAAAGTAGGCCTGATACAGCAGAAACCACTAAATTAGGAAATTGCTAAATTGGGAATTGTATTTCAACCCAGAACAAAAACTGTGCTTTGACGGACACTAAATAACCTGCCCAGCCACAACAGTACAGCAGTAACGACAGATTTAGCTGGATATAAATTTGAGGCCTAGTATTTAGGTGCTGGGTGACAGGTATAGGTTTACTGACAGAATTAGACTTGGAAATGCACAGTAGCGTGTGTGTGAAGTTATTCAGAATGACCCTATGTGCACCTTGAATCTGATATACCCTTTTAGGGATAGATTTCAAATAGCTCTGATACAGCAGAAACCACTAAATTAGGAAATTGCTAAATTGGGAATTGTATTTCAACCCAGAACAAAAACTGTGCTTTGACGGACACTAAATAACTTGCCCAGCCACAACAGTACAGCAGTAACGACAGATTTAGCTGGATATAAATTTGAGGCCTAGTATTTAGGCGCTGGGTGACAGGTATAGGTTTACTGACAGAATTAGACTTGGAAATGCACAGTAGCGTGTGTGTGAAGTTATTCAGAATGACCCTATGTGCACCTTGAATCTGATATACCCTTTTAGGGATAGATTTCAAATAGCTCTGATACAGCAGAAACCACTAAATTAGGTAATTGCTAAATTGGGAATTGTATTTCAACCCAGAACACAAAATGTGCTTTGACGGACACTAAATAACTTGCCCAGCCACAACAGTACAGCAGTAACGACAGATTTAGCTGGATATAAATTTGAGGCCTAGTATTTAGGCGCTGGGTGACAGGTATAGGTTTACTGACAGAATTAGACTTGGAAATGCACAGTAGCATGTGTGAAGTTATTCAGAATGACCCTATGTGCACCTTGAATCTGATATACCCTTTTAGGGATAGATTTAAAATAGCTCTGATACAGCAGAAACCACTAAATTAGGAAATTGCTAAATTGGGAATTGTATTTCAACCCAGAACAAAAAATGTGCTTTGACGGACACTAAATAACTTGCCCAGCCACAACAGTACAGCAGTAACGACAGATTTAGCTGGATATAAATTTGAGGCCTAGTATTTAGGCGCTGGGTGACAGGTATAGGTTTACTGACAGAATTAGACTTGGAAATGCACAGTAGCGTGTGTGTGAAGTTATTCAGAATGACCCTATGTGCACCTTGAATATTATATACCCTTTTAGGGATAGATTTCAAATAGCTCTGATACAGCAGAAACCACTAAATTAGGAAATTGCTGAATTGGGAATTGTATTTCAACCCAGAACAAAAACTGTGCTTTGACGGACACTAAATAACTTGCCCAGCCACAACAGTACAGCAGTAACGACAGATTCAGCAGGATATAAATTTGAGGCCTAGTATTTAGGCGCTGGGTGACAGGTATACGTTTTACGGACAGAATTAGACTGGGATATGCACAGTAGCGTGTGTGTGAAGTTATTGAGAATGACCCTATCAGCACCTTGATTCTGATATACCCTTTTAGGGATGTATTTAAAGTAGGCATGATACAGCAGAAACCACTAAATTAGGAAATTGCTAAATTGGGAATTGTATTTCAACCCAGAACAAAAACTGTGCTTTGATGGACACTAAATAACTTGCCCAGCCACAACAGTACAGCAGTAACGACAGATTTAGCTGGATATAAATTTGAGGCCTAGTATTTAGGCGCTGGGTGACAGGTATAGGTTTGCTGACAGAATTAGACTTGGAAATGCACTGTAGCGTGTGTGTGAAGTTATTCAGAATGACCCTATGTGCACCTTGAATCTGATATACCCCTTTTAGGGATGTATTTAAAGTAGGCCTGATACAGCAGAAACCACTAAATTAGGAAATTGCTAAATTGGGAATTGTATTTCAACCCAGAACAAAAAATGTGCTTTGACGGACACTAAATAACTTGCCCAGCCACAACAGTACAGCAGTAACGACAGATTTAGCTGGATATAAACTTGAGGCCTAGTATTTAGGCGCTGGGTGACAGGTATACGTTTACTGACAGAATTACACTGGGATATGGCCAAAAAATAACCACACTATTGCTGGTTAAATGCACTTAGTGTGACAGCTTGACCAACCACACTACTGAGGGTTAAATGCACTTGGTGACAGGCGCAGCTTGCCCCTTATGTAGTATATGGCCAAAAAATAAACAGACTATTGCTGGTTAAATGCACTTGGTGTGATAGCTTCACCCTGATGTAGGATTTAGCCAAAAAACAACCACACCATTGAGGGTTAAATGCACTTGGTGACAGGCGCAGCTTGCCCCTGATGTAGTATATGGCCAAAAAATAAACAGACTATTGCTGGTTAAATGCACTTGGTGTGACAGCTTCATCCTGATGTAGGCTTTAGCCAAAAAACAACCACACCATTGAGGGTTAAATGCACTTGGTGACAGGCGCAGCTTGCCCCTGATGTAGTATATGGCCAAAAAATAAACAGACTATTGCTGGTTAAATGCACTTGGTGTGACAGCTTCACCCTGATGTAGGCTTTAGCCAAAAAACAACCACACCATTGAGGGTTAAATGCACTTGGTGGCAGCTTGTACTGGCGCAACACAAGACACAAAATGGCCGCCGATCACCCCAGAAAAAAGTGACTGAAAAACGCTCTGGGCAGCCTAAAAACAGTGAGCAATTCAATAGCAGCAGTTCAATCATCCACAGCTGCAGATCGATCAATGGATGGAGTCTTTTGGAGGAGTTAATCAGCCTAATCTCGCCCTACTGTCGCAGCTGCAATCTCTCCCTACGCTAATCAGAGCAGAGTGACGGGCGGCGCTATGTGACTCCAGCTTAAATAGAGGCTGGGTCACATGGTGCTCTGGCCAATCACAGCCATGCCAATAGTAGGCATGGCTGTGGTGGCCTCTTGGGGCAAGTAGTATGACGCTTGTTGATTGGCTGCTTTGCAGCCTTTCAAAAAGCGCCAAGAAAGCGACGAACACCGAACCCGAACTCAGACTTTTACGAAAATGTCCGGGTTCGGGTCCGTGTCACGGACACCCCAAAATTCGGTACGAACCCGAACTATACAGTTCGGGTTCGCTCATCCCTACTGTTAACCCTTGCTTTGTTACTGGAAAAAAATGGATTAAAATGGAAAATCTGCCAAAAAAGTGAAATTCTGAAAATGTATTTCCATTTTCTATTAATTCTTGTGGAACACCTAAAGGGTTAACAAAGTTTGTAAAATCAGTTTTGAATAGGTTCCCAAAAAATTAAATGATCCAAACATGAAGTAGACATATGGGGAATGCAAAGTGATAACTATTTTTGGAGATATTACTATCTATTATAAAAGTAGAGAAATAGAAATTTGGAAATTTGCTAATTTTTCTAAATGCTTGGTAAATTTTGTATATTTTTTATAAATAAAAATGAAAATTTTGGACTCAATTTTACCACTGTCATGAAGTACAATATGTGAGAAGAAAACAATCTCAGAATGGCCTGGAAAAGCGTTTTAAAGTTATCACCACATAAACATTTTCAAAAAATAGCCTGGTCCTTAAGGGGTTAAACAAAATGTTGACAATATTATTTACTGCTATTTAGGCTGGAGCTACACAGTGATCTTGGCCAGCAAGGTTGGATTTTTTTTGCTGTTCAGGGGTCCCGATAGCTGCAAATGTGGCTCTGCAATATGCACTTGGATGGAGCTGAGGTGTAGTATCTAGTACAGTTACAGGGTCAAGTCTGATCAGAAATTGCTGGACGACCTGAAGGGTAGTCTATCAGGGATTTAGTCTACTTGTTTTGAGTAGGTGGCTTGGAGTCAGCTGTAGCATCATGCAGTTTTGTGATTAAAGGAGCAACACAGAAAAAGACAGCTAAAAGGGACAAAATTATATCTCTACCTAATTTGCTCTCTAGGCTATAAAGAGAGGGAATTAGCTCAGCCAAGGCAGCTGTATAATCATCCACTTATACATCTGTAAACTGGATTAATAATGTAATTTCTCATTAAGAGATATTTTAATGTGCTAATTATGGTGACCTTCATGACTGGCTAAGATATGCACTTATGACAGAAATCTGAACCTAGGAAATAGGAGACAATTTTGATGTGGTAATTCATAATAAAATATGAATGTAGGCTATGCAGAAATATTGCTCAGTCTTCTCCATTAAACTGCCCATAGACATCAACTCCAAGGGACGACAGAAATTAACCAATGCTTTTGTGGGTGCTTGTCTTCTTACCTGTCCCAATAAAAGGTAGCACTCAGAAAGCCAACATTTGGGGCAATGTTAGAGCCCTTTTACAAGTGAAACATAAGCATGCACTGTCCATAGACATAAGATAGCTTCTTTATGGAGAGGTTTAGCACCACATACAAACAAAGCTTGGCACGTGTAAATATCCAACCTGTCCAATTCTAATGGAAATGGGTTGATCTCATAGATCTTAAAATTTAGAGGAAAAAAAAAACCTTTTCATATACCATACTAGGGAATTCTAAGTTAACCGAGGAAGGTCCATATTAAAGATGTTCATATCTTGCCCATAGTGGAGAACAGTTACAAAAGGAATCACTTGTTCTGGAGGACCTATTCTCGCTCACATTACATAGACAAGCCACTGATTTGAATAAGTACTGTGCAATGCTTCAATTCCTCTGTGGTGGTGCTGTAGTGAAATTGAACACTTTCTGCCATGTTTCCACACTGACTAATCACATCTAATCATTGGGGTCATAGCAGGAAGGACTTTAGGCTTACAATTAGGCCACAATGATTTGCATCCATATTGATCAGTCAGTCAATGGGTAGATGTGGCACTGTTTCCTCCACATTGACGTAACAGACAGGACAGTTATGGGATATTATGTCAGGGTCCATTTACAGTACACGTCCGCAGTGTTTTGCAGATCCGCAAATTGTGGATCTGAAAAACACCAGGCCGGCACCCCAATAGAAATGCCTATTCTTGTCCGCAGCTGCTGACAAGAATAGGACATGTTCAATTATTTTGCGGATCGGAACTTCGGGCTGTGGACAGGAAATGCGGATGCGGACAGCACACTATGTGCTGTCCGCATCTTTTCCATCCCCAATGAAAATGAATGGGTCCACACCGGACCCAAAGTGTGGAGGTGTGAATGGACCCTCACCCTGACTGCAACAACTGTCATCAAACTAGGGAACTGTTCGGTAAAAAAGAAGATAGTTTTTGACAAATTAGGCAAAACTCAGTGCAAAATCTGTCTCACCCCTTCCTGTTCTAAACAAATTATTTTTTTCATTTTTCACATAGCCTTAAGAGGGCTTTTCTTTATGAGACAAGTTGTATCTTGTAATGGCATCACTTAATATTCCATATGATGTATTGGGATTTGTGAAGCATTAGAACACCAAAATACAATAGCTATTAGTGTTGATCGAGCACCAAAGTGCTCAGGTGCTCGAGTAGAACACCTCAGGATGCTCGGGTACTCTACCAAGCACCCGAGCACAATCGAAGTCAATGGGAGAACCGGAGCATTAAACCATGTACCCCCTGCTCTGAAGATGGGAGGGTGTCTGGTTCACATGGAAAGGTCAGAAATTGATGGAAACCACTGAAAAGGTTCGGTAACAGCATGGGGAGGATGTCTGGATGCATCTGAGTTTGCCTCGTCACTGCAGAGTGTAACATACAGACATCTTAGCTTCCTCACAATTCTATCACCATCTCCCAACCTGGAGTCCCCACAGTGTTATCCTGCTGCTTGCTGTGCTCCCCAATATCCCCAAATACTATCCTGAAGAAATATGACTGACCCCATAGTAATAGTGCTCCTCATAGTCCCACCAATAGTAATTCCCTTCTAGAATGCCCTCATTAGTAATACTGCTCCCTACAGTGCCCCCAACAGTGATAATGCTCCCAAAGGATGCCCCATTAGTAATACTGCTCCCTACAGTTCCCCCAACAGTGCTAATGCTCCCAAAGAATGCTCCCATTAGTAATACTGCTCCCTACAGTGCCCCCCAACCGTTATAATGCTCCCCAAGAGTGCCCCCATTCATAATAGCTCTCCAGTATTATTAATAACCTCACAGAGCCCCTAGTAGAAATAAGGCTCCCTATTGTTCATCCAGTGGTACTAAAGCTCTCTACAGACCCATCAGTAGTAATAAGGCCCCCCCATAGTGCTCTTAGTAGAAATAAGGCATATCTATAAGTCCCTCCTATAGAGCCCCCTGTAGTAATAGGAATGCCTATAATGTCACCTGGATTTATAATACCCCTATAGTTCCCCCAGTATTTATACTGCCCCCTACTGTTATAATGTTCATCCTGAAGTGCCCCCAGTATTTATAATGCCCCCAGCAGTGCCCCCTGTAGTTATATTCCTCCCTTCACCATACAGTCCCATATAAATAACATCACACTATCTCTGCTGCCCCCTCCAAAATATAGTCCTATGTAAATAACATCACTCCCCTCCCTCCAGCCCCTCCAATATATATTCCCATGTAAATAACACTATTTCCTTCTCTCTGCCATAGAGTCCCATGTAAATAACACCACACGATCTCTCCAGCCCCCTCCAATATACAGTCCTATGTAAATAACATCACTTCCTTTAGCCCTAACATACAGTCCCAGTTAAATAACCAAAACTCCCAGCATTTGTTTGCCTCTCCCTTCACTTACCTCTTCTCACATAGCAGACATCACCACAGCTTCTTACCCCAGGTCTTCTCCTCTTCACTGCCGTCCTCTCCTGCACTGGTCACATGATGGCGACATCATCGCAGGTTCTTCTCAACCACTGCCTGTTTTATTGGTCACATGACTTGTGAAGTCATCACAGGTCCTTCAGCTTTTCTAGTGCATTAGATTCAATTGTATTGCCGTTCTGAGGCCCCAAATGTTTTAACCTAGCAAAGCCCCTGAATATACGTGTGTCTTACAATACAGAGGGTAACGTTTTAAATCTCTGAGTAAAAAATGTGAAATTCTAGTCCAAAATCTGTTTCAAGGCATCTCTAGGCAGTTCAATATATTCTCTTGGAGGTTAGGGAAAATAGCAATATACATGTGTCTTGCAATACAGAGGGTAGTGTTTTAAATCTTTTTTAACCCCTTAAGGACGGGCACATTTTCACCTTAAGGACCAGGCCATTTTTTGCAAATCTGACCAGTGTCATTTTATGTGTGAATAACTTTAAAACGCTTTTACTTATCCAGGCCATTTTGAGATTGTTTTTTTCGTAACATATTGTACTTCATGACACTGGTAAAATGGAGTAAAAAAAAAAATCTTTTTTATTTATAAAAAAAAAAAAAAATTTACCAAAAAAAAATTCAAATTTCAAATTTCCAAGTTTTAATTTCTCTACTTCTATAATACATAGTAATACCTCCAAAAATAGGTATAAATTTACATTCCCCATATGTCCACTTCATGTTTGGATCATTTTGTTAAAGCCATTTTATTTTTGGGGGACATTAGAAGGCTTAGAAGTTTAGAAGCAAATCTTGAAATTTTTCTGAAAATTTATAAAACCCACTTTTTCAGAACCAGTTCAGGTCTGAAGTCACTTTGTGAGGCTTAGAAACCACCCAAAAATGACCCCATTTTACAAACACCCCTCAAGGTATTCAAAACTGATTTTTACAAATTCTGTTAACCCTTTAGGTATTCCACAAGAATTAATGGAAAATAGAGATAAAATTTAAAAATTTCACTTTTTTGACAGATTTTCCATTTGAATCAATTTTTTCCAGTTTGAAAGCAAGGGTTAACAGCCAAGCAAAACTCAATATTTATGGCCCTGATTCTGTAGTTTACAGAAACACCCCATGTGTGTTTGTAAACTGCTGTACGGGCACACGGCAGGGTGCCGAAGGAAAGGAATGCCATACGGTTTTTGGAAGGCAGATTTTTCTGGACTGTTTTTTTGACACCATGTCCCATTTTAAGTCCCCCTGATGCACCCCTAGAGTAGAAACTCCAAAAAAGTGATCACATTTTAGAAGCTACACCCCTCAAAGAAACAAACAAAGAAACAATGAATGTGTCGGCAGATAAGAACCATTTGGCTCATCTAGTCTGCCCAATATTTAGGTGTTCAAAAGGTATACAAAGCTAATTTTACAAACACAAACATAAGCACCAAAGCTCTATTGAAGCACATGAATTTACACCCCTCCATCCCATAGGCAAACAAAGGTGACAGCCAGCTACCACAACAAGAGTTTCCTCCATCTCCCGGCCGTATCTATCGGCAGTGCGGTGTTTCTCACATTGTCATCCTCACTTACTGCCTGTCCCGCTCAGACTCTTTCTCCACCGCTCTATCATCAGGCATCGATATTAGGTTGAATGTCCAGGAAACAACTTTACACTCCCAGCAATCCTCTGGTGCGCAATATTAATTCCCACCTGGCCAAGTTACTGGTGGTGCAGTCACTGCTGTACCAATTAGTACAGTCTACTGCCTTTAGGGGGCTGATGATGATCCCTCGGCCTCGCTGGAAGATACCTAGCCGGCATTATTTCTCCCAAAAAGCCATCCCTGCCTTGCACTCTCACGTGGCAGAGAACATGTACCACTACTTGCGGTACGGTGAATGCCACATTTGACACCTGTAGCAGCTGTTACGGGCTCACTGGCAGCACCTGACCACACCAGGCGCTTATCCCAAGGACATGCTCCTGCCCCCAAGAGCAGCAAGGCCCAGCACTGCTGCCAATTCCCCAACTTACTATCACGTGTCAAGTCAAGCATTGCAATGCGGTGTTGGAGCTGATCAGCCTGGGCAAGAGTAGCCATACCAGCGAGCATTTACTAAAGTATATCAAGCAGTAAATCCCCAACTGGGCAAGTTGGTCAGCGACAATGACTACAACATCGTGATAGACCTGAAACTGGGGGAAATTACACACTCTCCATGCATGACACATGTCATTACCCTAGTCATGCAACACTTGCTAGCAATGTCCAAGAGACTGTCCTTGCATTTCAGCCAGTCTTACGTGGTGAAGAATGCTCTCCTAGACTTGCAGCAAAAGAGCAGTCTGCCGCTACACCACTTAATCCATGACGTTCCAACTCGCTGAAATTCAACATTGAACATGCTAGAGCATCTGTACGAGCAGCGAAAAGCTGTGAACGATTTTCTCATGCACCAGACTGCTTCAGCAAGGAGCGTGTGTTGTTTAAAGATCAGGCAGTGGCAGCTCATCCGAGACACCTGTCAGATGCTGAACCCCTTTGAAGAGGCCACAAAGTTTATCAGCAGGGACAAATGCAGCATGAACGATCTCATCCCCCTTATATTTATCTTACAACAGAAATGACGCTCATGCAGCAGTGGTTGATGGCTGAAGAAAAATAGCTAATGCATCTTGCTGTCCGCCCTGTAGCTGTTGGGGACCCACAATATGAAAATCCGATCCCAGAAGGTGCTGCCACTGGAGAAGGAACAGGAGCTGGAGTCGAAGTTGGAGGAGCAAGAAGATAGTGATCATGCCACCAGCCACAACACCCAATTATCACAACAGTATACAAATAAAATGAAAATGGGGGTTAGTCAGGTCATCTCTGTGCAGGTGCACGTTACCATGACTGGAAGCACAAAAGAAAAAAACGAACAATGCAACAGCACTCTGCAAACACAAATGACCAAGTAAATACAATAGTGCCATACTCACTGTAATAAGTGCCGCTGCCTGCCTACCAACCATGTACCATCTGACTGCTGCTGCCACCACCACATCTGCTGTTTCTCCTCGCTGCAATTTTTTTTATAAAATGAATGAAATAGATGTTTTCCAAAGAATTCTAGCCCTAGCAGACTATAGAGTGTTATACCAATTTCTATGGTAACTGGAGCCAATCTAGTACGATCCGAACCAATTTGGGCGCAAACCGAACTTTTTGAAAACTTTTGTTAAATCGGAACCGACAGGTCAGTTCATCTCTAGATTAGATCATAGTACATACTATAGGTGCTAAGGCTACATGAGATTAGACTAAACCAGGGTACACACTGTCGATTCTGAAGATTCCTCCACACACTATAAAGATAGATGCTGTAAGTAAAGATCTATTGCTGCTGTGTGGAGCAATAGATATAATGTGGAGCACTTTACAACTTTTGTCTCCATTTTGTGTACATTTTGTCAGAATAAAGGCATATTCAAACATTGGTCATTTCTTTGAGAGCAGCTAATTTCTTTAAAAATTGGGTGGTGCTGCTAAGCCCTTCCATGTAGCATCTACCATGTCCCAATTGTGTGGGCTTACATGATAGATTTTTATCCAGAGGATGTAAACAAGGGGGCAGATTTATTAAAGGGTTTACTTCACTTTTATAGATGTAATAAAGTGACAAATAATAGTGCACACCTTATTTTCTCTATAATTTGAGACTTTTGTACACTCCTCTCAACTTTTCAAACATGATACTTAAAGGATGGGGCCTAGTGGAAGGACCAGGGCCAGTTGCGGCATGGCAGACTTACTATTTTTTATGCCAGAAACTAGTGTAAATTGTAGCCCTAAGTGATGCCATCAAATGGCATTGATCCTATTTTCTTGCAGACAAAGGCACCAATTTTATTAAGAGGACTGAAGCACATCCAACCATAATGGATTGTAGAATAAGAATGGCTTAGAAAATGCCAGTCTTAGTAAAACTTACTAAATGTTTATGCTGAATGACCATGAACAGAGGTCTTGATTACCCTTAGGAATTGATACAAAAAATATGCTATGCTGCAAATCATCTTCTGAATACTGCAGGTGCTCGAGTACAATTTAATACAATGAAAGTCATGGGGAGACCCGAGAATCAAACCAGGCACCACCTCCTCTGAAGAAGAGAGGGTGTCTGGTTCACAAAAAAAGGTTATACATTGATGGAAACCCCATCAAAATGGTTTGGAAACAGCATTAAGAGGATGGCTGGATGTGTCTTGGGCTCCTATTATCTACAACATACAATAGACAACTACACAAGGGCTATATGCCAAAAGCCAGGTATATGCAAGCCATCAACCTATCCATGAGACATATGACAGGCTTAGTCAGCATACCTTACAATGGCAGCCTTGTGCACTATGAGACATTCCAAACCAGCTCTCATCTGGTTTCATAGTCGTATGACAATACTATTACTCTTGTCATAAGACTATTAAACCAATAGATGGCGCTGTTCATGAGTAGATCGCGAATATTTCAATCGCAAATTTTGTTTTTACATGACAGTCTTTATTCAGTTGAAAAACAAGGCAGATTCTGCTCATTTGCATGTCTTTCTCATATGCCCATGTTTATGCAAATTCGTTTTTATATGACAAAACTGTATAGAAACGTTATTGAATATTATGTTAGGACAATCAGAAAACGTTATCTCCCTAATGATATTGATCTAGGTGCAAAGGTCCACCCAAGCCATCCAACAGATCTGAAGTAACTTTGAGGCTTACTGGATCTTAGTCAGATGAGAACTGGTTTGGAATGTCTCATAGTGCACAAGGCTGCCATTGTAAGGTATGCTGACTAAGCCTGTCATCTATCTCATGAATAGATTGATGGCTTGCATATACCTGGCTTTTGGCATATAGCCTTTGTGTGGTTGTTTATGTTATGTCATAGACAATAGATATGTCATAGATAATAGGAGTCCAAGACGCATCCAGCTATCCTCTTGATGTTGTTTCCAAATCATTTTGATGGAGTTTCCATAAATTTCTAACCTTTTTTTGTGAACCAGACACCCTCTTCTCTTCCGAGCAGTCTCCCATTGACTTGCATTGTGCTCCGCTGTTCGGAACGAACTTTGTTGCTCGCTCAACATTAAAAAATACATCAGTGCATCAAAAGTTTGCTGGTTGATCAAATACTGACCTATAATTGGACCAGTAGCCAGGAATTGCTATCATAGCAGGAACGTCTTGCTCTACAGCACTTTATTTGATGAAGTCAAGGGGTGTACACCATGTAACCAAGAAATTGATGTATTATTATACAAATATGCATTTGTAGATATAAGAAAATAATACCCTGCATTCTCTAAATAAGAGATTTAATGTTTCTGCTTTATTTTGGTGATACTGTAACTTTAAAGGGGTTTTCCAAAATCAGTAACTATTAGGAGGCAGGAGTAAAAAATAAACAATGAATACACTTGACACCATTGCTCTGGCTCTGATCTCCCTCCCACTCTGCAGGACAAGAAATGTGATGTGCTGTCACCCCAGAAAACCTGACCTCACCGGCCACACCCCAAACCAATAAACCACACCCATCTCCATGAAGCCACGCTCCCGCCTCTGTGCTGCTGTCTGAGCATGAGACAGGGTGGACATCCCTGTGTCAGTCCAGGACCTGCGCCGGACGGAGGACAGGGAGCCAGAAAACCGGACGTCTGGCCACTCTACACCCAATCAATGGCCACAGCAGCGACATGCCTGCACATGTCACCACTAAAGCCAGTAATTGGTTATTATAAATAATAAATTTTCAGCACTCCCGGAGATCTTGCAATTAAAGTGTTAATTTTTATGTGAATACACAACATCCATGGTTATGATCCAGACATGGCATATAAATGGCTTTGTAGGATACAAAAATTCACATAGACACCGGACATTTCGGTCCCTACAGGACCTTATTTAGCAGTAATAATGTGGATGTGGTAGGTTGGAGGGCTGGATCATAACTATAGATGTATATTCACAATAAAATGAACACTGTAATTGCAAGTTCTCCAGGAGTGCTGAGAATTTATTATTTAGCTAAAATACGTGTGCGGACCCCAAATCTTCTACTATCGATTGATTATTAGTGACATGTAGACTGCACATCACACCAGTCCAGAGGGGACTAGAAACTGAGGGAAACAGAGCTCAGGGCTGGTGCCTGTGCACCACCGACATCCTATCCCTTTGTGTCTGTGTTACCTCCTGGCTCTTGACCTCGGCTTCCAGTGGTTTTTGCTGTGGTATTTTCCCAGCCTGGAAAACGTTGTGCTTCTGTTTGTTCTGTCTTTGTCTTTTGTTTTCTTCCCTCCTTATTTCCTTCGTTTAGGCCCATGCAAGTACTTAAGCTAGGGACTGCCCCCCAGTTGTACCCCGTCAGTTAGGACGGACTGTGCAAGTAGGTAGGGATAGAGGAGTGTGTGGAGTTTAGTGCTGCACTTATCCCTACCTTTTCGTGATAGAATCACAGGCCTTACCCAAACCATGGAACCTATGCAAGTCCTATAATTTTGGGCAAGGTACATCATCTCGCCCAAATGGTTCAGGAAATGGCAGAGAGGCTACAGCAGCAGGAGTTGCTTCAGACCCTACCTATAGAGGCCTTCACCTTTCAGAATCTTGAACCTAATGTTAAGTTGCCGGATCATTTTTCTGGGGATCGTAAGCAGTTTCTGACATTTAAGGAGAGCTGTAAGCTTTATTTTCGTCTACGCCCACACTCATTGGGTTCCGAACAACAAAGAGTAGGCATTATTATCTCTTTGTCGCAAGGAGACCCACAAGAATGGGCTTACTCTCTTCCCACGCATTCCCATTGCCTAGCTAATGTCAAAGCATTTTTTCAGGCCTTAAGTGTACTCTATGATGAACCCGAAAGGTCGGCTGTGGCAGAGTCTCAATTAAAGTCTCTTAGCCAGGGAGACAGACTTGTGGAGGAATACTGCACCAAATTCCGGAAATGGTGCGTTTCCTCTGGCTGGAACGATCCAGCGCTTAAATGTCAGTTCAGGGTAGGGCAACTCTGAGGACTTTAACTCCATGTTGGTCAATTATCCCGACTCCTTAGAACAGACTATGACTTTAGACCACTGGTTATGGCAATGTCCTAAAATCCCTCCCTCCAGAAGATCTAAGCATCCTGATGCCCACAAGGATAAGGTACTCCCCAAGTTGGTTAAAGAGAAAGTATTGCTACCTGTGGCATTTATTGATTCTGGGTCCGCCTCTAATTTTATTGACCACAATTTTGCTCTGTCCCTTGGTGTGCCTATTTTGTCTCTTGCTAACCCCATTCATATTATTGCTATTGACTCCACTCCCTTGATGGGCGGAAAAGTAGAGTACTGTACCCCTGAGGTGACCTTGACTGCGGAGGCCCTTCATACGGAGTGTTGTTCTTTTTGAATTTTAAAGAATTTACCCGTGAAGATAGTTCTTGGCATGCCTTGGCTCCAGGTTTATTACCCAGTCATCAACTGGTCCACGGGTGAATTAGAGAAATGGGGGTTAAAATGTGATTCATGCTGTCTACCTATTATTATTCTGGCTGGAGTCACTACAGAGTCGAAAACTCTTCCTATGTACAGTACAGACCAAAAGTTTGGACACACCTTCTCATTCAAAGAGTTTTTTTATTTTCATGACTATGAAAATTGTAGATTCACACTGAAGGCATCAAAACTATGAATTAACAGATGTGGAATTATATTCATAACAAAAAATTGTGAAACAACTGAAAATATGTCATATTTCAGGTTCTTCAAAGTAGCCACCTTTTGCTTGAATTACTGCTTTGCACACTCTTGGCATTCTCTTGATGAGCTTCAAGAGGTAGTCACCTGAAATGGTTTTCACTTTACAGGTGTGCCCTGTCAGGTTTAATAAGTGGGATTTCTTGCCTTATAAATGGGGTTGGGACTAGAGTTGAGCGAACACCTGGATGTTCGGGTTCGAGAAGTTCGGCCGAACTTCCCGGAAATGTTCGGGTTCGAGATCCGAACCCGAACCTTTCCTGGGCCTATTAAATCTGTGGTTAGGTGGACCTTGCCACAGATGGCGTTGCGCAGTGCACACTTGATTTTATCGGATACTTGGTTGTGCAGGGAAGGCACGGCTCTCTTGGAGAAGTAGTGCCGGCTAGGAACAACATACTGTGGGACAGCAAGCGACATGAGCTGTTTGAAGCTGTCTGTGTCCACCAGCCTAAATGACAGCATTTCATAGGCCAGTAGTTTAGAAATGCTGGCATTCAGGGCCAGGGATCGAGGGTGGCTAGGTGGGAATTTACGCTTTCTCTCAAATGTTTGTGAGATGGAGAGCTGAACGCTGCCGTGTGACATGGTTGAGATGCTTGGTGACGGAGGTGGTGGTGTTGGTGTTACATCCCCTGTTTGCTGGGCGGCAGGTGCCAACGTTCCTCCAGAGGCGGAGGAAGAGGCTGAGGCGGCAGCAGCAGCAGAAAAGGCCGAGGCGGCAGCAGCAGAAGAGGCCGAGTCGGCAGCAGCAGAAGAGGTAGCAGGGGGAGCCTGAGTGACTTTCTTGTTTTTAAGGTGTTTACTCCACTGCAGTTCATGCTTTGCATGCAGGTGCCTGGTCATGCAGGTTGTGCTAAGGTTCAGAACGTTAATGCCTCGCTTCAGGCTCTGATGGCACAGCGTGCCAACCACTCGGGTCTTGTCGTCAGCACATTCTTTGAAGAAGTGCCATGCCAGGGAACTCCTTGAAGCTGCCTTTGGGGTGCTCGGTCCCAGATGGCGGCGGTCAGTAGCAGGCGGAGTCTCTTGGCGGCGGGTGTTCTACTTTTGCCCATTGCTCCCTCTTTTTCTACGCTGTTGGCTCGGTCTCACCACTGCCTCTTCCTCCGAACTGTGAAAGTCAGTGGCACGACCTTCATTCCATGTGGGGTCTAGGACCTCATCGTCCCCTGCATCGTCTTCCACCCAGTCTTGATCCCTGACCTCCTGTTCAGTCTGCACACTGCAGAAAGACGCAGCAGTTGGCACCTGTGTTTCGTCATCATCAGAGACATGCTGAGGTGGTATTCCCATGTCCTCATCATCAGGAAACATAAGTGGTTGTGCGTCAGTGCATTCTATGTCTTCCACTGCTGGGGAAGGGCTAGGTGGATGCCCTTGGGAAACCCTGCCAGCGGAGTCTTCAAACAGCATAAGAGACTGCTGCATAACTTGAGGCTCAGACAGTTTCCCTGGTATGCATGGGGGTGATGTGACAGACTGATGGGCTTGGTTTTCAGGCGCCATCTGTGCGCTTTCTGCAGAAGACTGGGTGGGAGATAATGTGAACGTGCTGGATCCACTGTCGGCCACCCAATTGACTAATGCCTGTACCTGCTCAGGCCTTACCATCCTTAGAACGGCATTGGGCCCCTCCAAATATCGCTGTAAATTATGGCGGCTACTGGGACCTGAGGTAGTTGGTACACTAGGACATGTGGCTGTGGCAGAACGGCCACGTCCTCTCCCAGCACCAGAGGGTCCACTAACACCACCACGACAATGTCCGCGTCCTTTACTAGATGTTTTCCTCATTGTTATCGTTCACCACAACAACAAAAATATTATTTGGCCCAATGTATTGAATTCAAATTCAGGCCTTTTTTTAAAGACACCTAACACTATCTGGCTATCTATTTAGGTACAGTATTACACTAATACAGGCATAGCAGTAACCACAGATTTAGCTGATTATAAATTTGAGGCCTATTATTTAGGCGCTGGGTGACAGGTATACGTTTACAGACAGAATTAGACTGGGATATGCACAGTAGCGTGTGTGTGAAGTTATTGAGAATGACCCTATCTGCACCTTGAATCTAATATACCCTTTTAGGGATAAATTTAAAGTAGGCCTGATACAGCAGAAACCACTAAATTAGAGAATTGCTAAATTGGGAATTGTATTTCAACCCAGAACAAAAACTGTGCTTTGACGGACACTAAATAACTTGACCAGCCACAGCAGTAACGACAGATTTAGCTGGATATAAATTTGAGGCCTATTATTTAGGCGCTGGGTGACAGGTATACGTTTACTGACAGAATTAGAATGGGATATGGCCAAAAAATAACCACACTATTGATGGTTAAATGCACTTGGTGTGACAGCCTGACCAACCACACTATTGAGGGTTAAATGCACTTGGTGACAGCTTGCCCCTGATGTAGTATATGGCCAAAAAATAACCAGACTATTGATGGTTAAATGCACTTGGTGTGACAGCTTGCCCCTGATGTAGTATATGGCCAAAAAACAACCACACCATTGAGGGTTAAATGCACTTGATGACAGCTTTCCCCTGATGTAGTATATGGCCAAAAAATAACCACACTATTGCTGGTTAAATGCACTTGGTGTGACAGCTTGACCCTGATGTAGGATTTAGCCAAAAAACAACCACACCATTGAGGGTTAAATGCACTTGGTGACAGCTTGCCCCTGATGTAGTATATGGCCAAAAAATAACCAGACTATTGATGGTTAAATGCACTTGGTGTGACAGCTTGACCCTGATGTAGGATTTAGCCAAAAAACAACCACACCATTGAGGGTTAAATGCACTTGGTGACAGCTTGCTCCTGATGTAGTATATGGCCAAAAAATAACCAGACTATTGATGGTTAAATGCACTTGGTGTGACAGCTTGACCCTTATGTAGGATTTAGCCAAAAAACAACCACACCATTGAGGGTTAAATGCACTTGGTGGCAGCTTGTGCTGGCGCACCACAAGACACAAAATGACCGCCGATCACCCCAGAAAAAAGTGACTGAAAAACGCTCTGGGCAGCCTAAAAACAGTGAGCAGTTCAATAGCAGCAGTTCAATCATCCACAGCTGCAGATCGATCTGTGAATGAAGTCTTTTGGAGGAGTTAATCACTACCTAATCTCGCCCTAACGTCGCAGCTGCAACCTCTCCCTATACTGATCAGAGCAGAGTGACGGGCGGCGCTATGTGACTCCAGCTTAAATAGAGGCTGGGTCACATGCTGCACTGGCCAATCACAGCCATGCCAATAGTAGGCATGGCTGTGACGGCCTCTTGCGGCAAGTAGTATGACGCTTGTTGATTGGCTGCTTTGCAGCCTTTCAAAAAGCGCCAAGAAAGCGACGAACACCGAACCCGAACCCAGACTTTTACGAAAATGTCCGGGTTCGGGTCCGTGTCACGGACACCCCAAAATTCGGTACGAACCCGAACTATACAGTTCGGGTTCGCTCATCCCTAGTTGGAACCATCAGTTGCATTGTGGAGAAGGCAGGTGGATACACAGTTGATAGTCCTACTGAATAGACTGTTAGAATTGGTATTATCGCAAGAAAAATGTAGCTAGGTAAAGAAAAACGAGTGGCCATCATTACTTTAAGAAATGAAGGTCAGTCAGTCCGAAAAATGGGGAAAACTTCCCCAAGTGCAGTCACAAAAAACATCAAGCGTTACAAAGAAACTGGCTCACATGTGGACCGTCCCAGGAAAGGAAGACCAAGAGTCACCTCTGCTGCAGAGGATAAGTTCATCCGAATCACCAGCCTCAGAAATCGCAGGTTAACAGCAGCTCAGATTAGAGACCAGGTCAATGCCACACAGAGTTCTAGCAGCAGACACATCTCTAGAACAACTGTTAAGAGGAGACTGTGTGAATCAGGCCTTCATGGTAGAATATCTGCTAGGAAACCACTGCTAAGGACAGGCAACAAGCAGAAGAGACTTGTTTGAGCTAAAGAACACAAGGAATGGACATTAGACCAGTAGAAATCTGTGCTTTGGTCTGATGAGTCCAAATTTGAGATCTTTGGTTCCAACCACCGTGTCTTTGTGCGATGCAGAAAAGTTGAACGGATGGACTCTACATGCCTGGTTCCCACCGTGAAGCATGGAAGAGGAGGTGTGATGGTGTGTGGGTGCTTTGCTGGTGACACTGTTAGGGATTTATTCAAAATTGAAGGCATACTGAACCAGCATGGCTACCGCAGCATCTTTCAGCGGCATGCTATTCCATCCGGTTAGCGTTTAGTTGGACCATCATTTATTTTTCAACAGGACAATGACCCCAAACACACCTCCAGGCTGTGTAAGGGCTATTTGACCATGAAGGAGAGTGATGGGGTGCTGCGCCAGATGACCTGGTCTCCACAGTCACCGGACCTGAAGACCATTTAAGGTGACTACCTCTTGAAGCTCATCAAGAGAATGCCAAGATTGTGCAAAGCAGTAATAAAAGCAAAAGGTGGCTACTTTGAAGAACCTAGAATATGACATACTTTCAGTTGTTTCACACTTTTTTGTTATGTATATAATTCAACATGTGTTAATTCATAGTTTTGATGCCTTCAGTGTGAATCTACAATTTTCATAGGCATGAAAATAAAGAAAACTCTTTGAATGAGAAGGTGTGTCCAAACTTTTGGTCTGTACTGTATATCAATGACTTTGCTGATGTTTTTTCCATGTCCGATGCTGATTTCCTTCCTCCTCATAAACCATATGATTGTGCCATCAATCTTGTTCCAGGGTCTAAGTACCCTAGGGGTCGTATTTATAATTTGTCCGGTCCAGAACGGAAGTCTACGAGGGATTACTTGAAGAAGAGCTTACAAAAAGGACATATTAAACCCTCGGTGTCTCCTATAGGGGCGGGGTTTTTCTTTGTTGGAAAAAAGGATGGTGGACTGAGATCATGTATAGTGATGAGCGGCAGGGGTCATATTCGAATTCGCGATATTTCGCGAATATTTTTTTGAATATTCGTTGAATATTCGAAAATTCGAAAATTCGCGATATTTTTTTCGTGAAAAAAATCGGCAAAGTAATGATTGTGTAATATGCGAATTTTCGTAATTGAATTTTCGGATTCGAATTTTTATTGCGAATTTTTCAACTTACAACTATTAGACAAAGAAGATTATAGCACTTAGCTAAATTGCTCTATATTCGATTTTTCGAATATTCGCTATATTGCTATAACAGTTTTTTCTAATATTCGTAATATATAGCAATATAGTGAATATTCGAAAAAAGGAATATAGAGCAATTTAGCTAATATAGTGCTATAATCTTTTTTTTATAGTTGTAATTTTTTTCCAATCTAAACTTCAGATGAGAAAAAAATTACAACTATTAGACAAAGAAAATTATAGCACTATATTAGCTAAATTGCTCTATATTCGTTTTTTTTCGAATATTCACTATATTGCTATAACTTCGTTTTTCGAATATTTGTAATATTCTAAAACAAGAATATATAGCAATATAGCGAATATTCGAAAAAAACGAATATAGAGCAATTTAGCTAATATAGTGCTATAATCTTTTTCTTAAAGTTAAAAAATTCGCAATAAAAATTCGAAACCGAAAATTCGAATTACGAAAATTCGCATATTACACAATCATTACCTTGCCGATTTTTTCAAGAAAAAAAAATCGTGCATTTTCGAATATGACCCTTGCCGCTCATCACTACTCCTAAAGTCAAGTATAGTGCAGACTTCTTATTGGCCCACAAGCTAGAAGCAGGAAGGGATCATGTGTACTGATTTAAAAAAAAAAAAAAAAAAAAAAAAAAAAAAAAAAATCGGGAAAAAATCGAAAAATCTAATTTTCGAAATTACGAATATATATATAACTATATTCGAAATATTCGCGAATTTTCGAAGTACCTATATTCGCGAAAAAAAATCGAAATTCGAATATTCGTGATCAACACTAATCATGTATTGATTATAGAGAGATAAATAAGATTACTGTTAAGAACCAGTACTTTGCATCTAATCCCAGATCTGTTTAATCAAGTTCTTTGAGCTAAATTTCATCTCAGAGGGGCCTATAATCTTATTCGAATTAGGGAGGGATATGAGTGGAAAGCGGCCTTTAATACCCCTGAGAGTCATTATAATTATTTAGTGATGCCGTTTGGTTTAAGTAATGCTCCGGCGGTTTTCCAAAATATTGCCAATGACATTTTTAGGCAATTTATTGGAAAATTTGTGATTGTTTATTTAGATGATATTCAGATTTATTCATCTGACTGGGATTCTCATGTTATTCACACTAGACAGGTACTGGAGGTTCATCAAGAGAACTGATTATTCGTGAAAGGTGAGAAGTGTATATTTCGAGAGCAGGAAATTTCATTTTTGGGATTTATTCTCACACCCTAATCCTTTAAGATGGATCCGGGGTATGTGCAGGCTACTTTGGAATGGGTGAGACCCTCCTCTCTTAAAGCGTTACAACTCTTTCTGGGTTTTTCTAATTATTACCGGAAGTTTATTTAAAAAAATTCTATTATTGCAAAGACTCTCACTGACCTAACCAAGAAGGGGACAGATCTAGTCAATTGGTTGCCTGAGGCCACAGAAGCATTTGAAACACTCATGAAGTGTTTAATTAATGCCCCAGTGTTGGTTCAACCAGATCAAGAGAGGCCTTTTGTGGTTGAGGTTGATGCCTCCGAGGATGGGGTAGGGGCAGTACTATCCCAAGGGTCATCAACTTTCACGAACCTGAGGCCTTGTGCTTTCTTTTCTCGTAAGTTCTCTTCTTCTGGGAGAAATTATGATATTGGTAATCGAGAGTTACTTGCTATTAAATGGGCCTTTGAGGAATGGCATCATTTTTTGCAGGGGGCTCAACATTGTGTGACGGTGCTTACTGATCATAAGAATTTAATGTTTTTGGAATATTCTAAACGTTTGAATCCCAGACAGGCTGGGTGGGCATTGTTCTTTACATGCTTTAACTTTTGCATTACCTTCAGGCCAGGAAGTAAAAATGTCAAAGCTGATGCTCTATCCCGGAGTTTTTGTGCCTTTCAGTCTCCTGATACTCCACCAGAACATATTTTGCCGGCAGGTATCATTGTGACTACGATCTCTTCCGATTTGACAACAAATCCCCTGAAGATAAGTTGTTTGTCCCCGGTCATTTGTGTCTCCGACTATTAGATGAGTGCCACAATTCTGTTTTTAGTGGGCATCCTGGCATTATTGCCAACAAGGAACTAGTTTCCAGGTTTTACTGGTGGCCCACCTTGTCTAGAGATATCCAGTCATATGTGTCCTCTTCTGAGGTTTGTGCCGGGTCCAAGACTCCTAGGGTCCGTCCGGTCAGCAAGTTGCAACTACTGCCTATCCCTAGTAGACCTTAGTTCCATATTTCCATGGATTCTATTACCGACCTACCGGTTTCAGAGGATAAGTCGGTTGTGTGGGTAGTCGTTGACAGATTTAGCAAAATGGTTTCTCAGTCAAAATTGCCCAATACTAAAACTAGCTTCTCTTTTCGTGGACCAGGTAATACGGCTACACAGAATTCCCAAAAATGTGGTTTCGGATAGAGGTATTTAATTCATCTCAAAATTTTGGAGGGCCTTTTGTCATAAATTTAATATTTCTCTGTCTTTTTCTTCGGTCTTTCATCCGGAAACCAACAGTCAAACTGAACGTTTAAACCAGTCTCTGGAACAGTATTTGAGGTGTTACATCTCCAACAACCAACAGCTTTGGGTGAAACAATTGTCCTTCACTGAATTTGCCATTAATAATCAAGTGAACTTGTCTACTGGTATGTCTCCCTTCTTTTGCAATCTTCGATTTCATCCACGATTCAGCTCATTCTTGCCGTCTTCCTCTTAGATTACTGAAGCTGATTTGGTAGTTAAAGAACTGTGCACAGTCTGGGCCCAGGTTCAGATGAACCTGAAAAAAGCCCAGAAGCTTCAAAAGATTAATGCTGACAAAAGGCTCTCTAGAGAGGTGGAGTTTGGGTTAGGAGACAAGGTGTGATTATCCACCAAGAATTTGCATCTTAACATACCTTCGGGTAAATTTTCACCTCAATTTATTGGCCCTTATGAGATTATTGACATCATTCCCTGTGTCTTTTAAGTTGCTGTTACCTGACTCCTTTCACATTCATAATGTTTTTCACAAAGCTGTACTCAAAAAGTATGTGTCGCCCGTGTCTCCTGCACAGAAATCTCCACCACCAGTGGAGGTTGCCGGTCAACTAGAATACAAGGTTTCTAGAACCCTTGATGTGAAAAAAGTTACAAATTACAAATTATTTGCAATATCTATTTCACTGTAAGGGTTTTGGTCCTCAAGAGAGGTGTTGGATGCCAGCGAGTAAAATTCATGGTACGAGGTTGGTGGGGAGATTCCTTTTGGCTCACCTGGAAAAAACTATGCCAATGATTATGGGTCCGGTGGCCCCTCGTGGAAGGGGGGGATACTGTAATGTGGAGGCGGCGACGGCGCTCACTCCCTGCAGCGCCGCCGGCATCCTATCCCTGAGGAGGAACGAGGACGGGGCTGGCTTCTTTCTCTCTATAGTAACAAGGGGGCAGAGAGGACCTGGCCACGCACGCCTCCTCAGTGTGGCCGGCGTACTTCATTCCCTGGACAACGAGCGGGGGGGGGGGGGGAATTGAGCACTGATTGCAATGAGTCGGCGCTCAGGTGTTTAGATCTGATGGACATGGGTCACGTGACCCATCAATTAGACCTATTTAAACAGGTAACCTGCTGGCCACAGGTTGCCTGTGATTGGTCTTATTACCTCAGTAGCGGTCTCTGCATGTGTGACTTTGTTTGTTTGACTTCGGCTTGTATTTGACCTTGACCTGGTGTTACCCCTTGTACTGATGCAATCTCTTGGCTCCTGACCTCAGCTTGTATTGACTTCGATTTTGTATTAACCCTTTGTGCCTGTGTTACCTCCTGGCTCTTGACCTTGGCTTCCAGTGATTCCTGTTGTGGTATTTTCCCAGCCTGGGAAACTTTGCGCTTCTGTTTGTTTTTGTTCTGTCTTTTGTTTTCTTCCCGCGTTATTTCTTTCCCTGCACGTATGTAAGCTAGGGACTACCACCCAGTTGTACCCCGTCCTTTTAGGACGGACCATGCAAGTAGGTAGGGATAGATGAGTGGGTGGAGTTTAGGGCTGCACTTATCCCTACCTTTTCGTGACAGTGAGACTTTTTTTTAGCCTGCACCCTATTTGGCTGTAAAAATGGTGTTTCACTAGTGCCTTTGGCATTGGCTTCTTTTGGGCTTGAATTTAGGCCACTGTTTCTATGGTGGTTCTTGTTGACAATGTTCTGTACACAATAGCCTTGGCTACTTGTGGGTGTGCACACCAAATTATAAACCAGGGCGCCAATGAGTATATAGGCAGGAAGAAATAAAAACCATACAACAAACCCACCAAAGAAAAATTTCTTCCACAAAGATTTAAAGAAAAATATATATTTTATTTAATTCATGTAGTATTTATAAAAACATGTAAGTAAAATAGCAGCAGGTGAAACCCCAAGAGAGGGTAAAGAGTGAACTGCAGAGTCCATCCGCCACAAAATATAATCCAGAAGTAAAACCACTATCACAATATGCCCACAAAAAGCATTACTAGTGCCCAGGGCACAATGGCCACATATGGGTTACTGACAGAACTCATACATGGCAGGATAGGAAGACAATGCAAATCAGTACCATCAGTAGCATGCCGACTCTGCAGTCACCTCCTCCCAATGCCGTTTCGCCACACAGGCCTCTTTCAGGGATGTGGGTGTGAATTCTTCCCAATGTGCTTCGTATCTCTTCTCAGTTCAGTATTGCGTGAGTTAATGTTTCCTGGCTTTGTGTTTGCATCTGTTTGACTAATGAGTTAACTAGTCTGCTATATTTTGTTACCTTTGTTGTTACCTTCCTTTAGATTTCCTTAGTTCTGTGTCCTGTCCCCGGCAGTGTAGCAATGATTCTATTGGTTGTTTGTACATTACATTTGTGTCTGGATTCTATGGAGTTTGTCAGACTTTCTGACTTTATCTGTTGTCCTAGTTTTGTTTGCCATGCTCTTGAGTCTGCTCCCTGTGTGGTCTGAAATCTGTCCTAGTTATGTATTCCAAAGAATTCCCAAGTTCTAGTTCTTATCTGATCTGCCTTGCCAAGTATCTGTATCTGGACCTGTTGTGTCTGAACTGTGTTTCCTACAGTCCAGTGCCTGTTTTATATCACTAAGTTCCTGCACTTGTGTCTGTTATGTCTAAACTTGTATCTACTGTGTGTAAAGTCTGTTCTATAGATTTGTTCTGTGCCCATTTGTCCTCAGTCTGGTTCTGTCTATGGCCTTGCCCATGCTTCCAGTGTTTTGCACTTGTGGTTGTGATCCAGTGTGTCTGCTGCCAACTACAGAGAGACTATTCCAAGAGGAGCTGCCTGGTGGCTCCCCTGTAGCAAAGATCAGATCCCTGTTTAGGGGTTAAAGAGTGAAAACCAGGGAACCACAAGGATAATGCCCTCAGGTCTAGCCCAACGTCCAACCAGTTAGTGGGCACAGTGGTTCCACAACCTTTGTCTGTAACACTGGCCATTTGAAAGATGGTTCCCAGTCGCACCCAGACCCCCTTTAGGACAGCATAAATGTGAGGTAGGAGAATACTGCATACTGCACAGTGTCTAGTTAACATTTCATGTACATATTGTAAAGCATGCATCACATCAGCAATATAATGTGAACTGAAATTATGTCCACATGTTGGAAACTATAGATATATATAGATATATTTACTTGCATGACAGCAGTATACTATATTCCTGATAGGATATCAGAGATAAAGAGAAAAATCTGGGCTCTGAATACTGAAGTTAAAAGGAATGAAACTTAACTGGATCCTGTGAAAAATAGTATACCCAGGGATTCAGTGCATTTGCAGGACAGAACATTGTGGCATTGTGCAGATAACGCTTGCATATTGCAGCCAATAAAATCGTGACAGCAGATGTAAGAAGCATATCACAGGTGGGGTGTAGAACATTAAAAGCAATGTATCAGATGGCAATGTCAGATTTGAGTGAAGAGAGAAAAATAATATTTAAAAGCACTGTGCCTAGAATCCAATTTATGCAGAAGAATATTGGAAACTGACATAAAGGGAAGACAGACGTAAAGAGGCTTTTGGAGACTTGGAAAGTTACACAGGAAAAAAAGAAACGCTTTGTGTTTAAGGATACAGATGGAGACATTGAAAAAGACACATAGACACAGATAATCTTTGTGGTTAGGATCAAAATTGTGTTTGAAAATCCAAAGCAGATGATCTTCAAATGGCTCCGAAACACAACGTTAATCCAACAAGAGAGTTCAACCAGAACTGTGTGTCATAAGTAATTTACCAGGGTGTCTTGGATGTATGGAATCCTTGCTAATACATTAGCTGAAAACAGCAATGCATCAAATATTTCTTCTAAAAATAAAAAATAAAAAAATTGAACATTTTATTTTACAAAGTATCTACCCCTTCTAAATGACCTTCTTTATTCCGAAATTGTTAAACTGGATGTTTTTGTGACCTGGAAATTCATGTTTGACCATGGCTTTTTCCAATCGCCCTTCTTCTCAGATGATACTCCAGAAAGCAGAGATATAGGTGGGTATATTCAGGGTCCTCCCACTATATAGATGCTTTAAGGAAATATGTCATCAGAAAATGACCTATTGTTTAAAACAAGTTTTTGTCTTGCAAGAAAAGACATCGGATTCGCCCTCCTGGACATGAACAATCCGGCTAGATGGCCTGGACTTGTATCTCCTGATGATTCCTCAATACAAATACAATTGGAAAAGCATATTTCTGGTTCACTCAACTCTCCACTTTTATAGTCTACCAGTCTTCCGCTAGACTCCTCTCAGATTGTCAGTGAGGTGATAAGAGTCACGTTGCATCTTCTTAGTTAACATGGGGATTTATTATTTTATTACCCCATCTTCCTGTATGCCTCGGAGCACCCTCCCAAAATGTAGGGCTGGGAAACTTAGAGACTCTACTATCATTGTCCAAACCTAGCCTTGTCACTACTCAAAAACTAGTTGATACAGGATCGCCTGCAAGACCAAGAAAAAGTGTATAACTTCCTACAGTCTCTTTCATTTAGGACTACATGTAGATCCTTTTTAAAGGGCTTCTGTCACCCCACTAAACTCATTTTATTTATTTTTTTGGTGTACTTATAATCCCTATACTGCGATATTGCCATACATTATGTTATTAATAATTTTCGTTCAGTAGATTTAGCAAAAAACGTACTTTTAAGAGATGCTAATTACCTGTCTACCAGCAAGTAGGGCGTCTACTTGCTGGTAGCAGCCTCAGAAAGCCGCCCCTCCTTCTATTGATTGACAGGGCCAGCCGCGATCTCCTGCTCCAGCCGGCCCTGTCAGCATTTCAAAAATCGCGCGCCTGTGTTGATTCGGCACAGGCGCTCTGAGCTAAGGAGGCTCGCCTCCTCAGCACTCTCTCAGTGCGCCTGCGCCGATGAAGTCTTCTCTTTCAGTGACGTCATCGGCGCAGGCGCACTGAGGGAGTGCTGAGGAGGCGAGCCTCCTTATCTCAGAGCGCCTGCGCCGAATCAATACAGGCGCGAGATTTATGAAATGCTGACAGGGCCGGCCCGAGCAGGAGATCGCGGCTGGCCCTGTCAATCAATAGAAGGAGGGGGCGATTTTCTGCGGCTGCTACTAGCAAGTAGACGCCCTACTTGCTGGTAGACAGGTAATTAGCATATATTAAAAGTACTTTTTTGCTAAATCTACTGAACGAAAATTATTAATAACATAATGTATGGCAATATTGCAGGATAGGGATTATAAGTACACAAAAAAAATAAAAAAAATAGTTTAGTGGGGTGACAGAAGCCCTTTAACCCCTTAAGGACCGAGGACGTACCGGTACGCCCTATTTCCCGAGTCCTTAAGGACCGAGGACGTACCGGTACGTCCTGACTTAAAATCTGAATTCCGGCGCCGCGGGGGTTAATCGAAACGGGATTTCGGCTGAAATCATTCAGCCGGCATCCCGTAACAACGCAGGGGGGGGTCATTGGACCCCCCCGTATCGGCGATCGCAGAAAACCGCAGGTCAATTCAGACCTGCGGTTTTCTGCGTTTCCGGTCCATTCGGGTGTCCTGTGACCCGATGAACCGGAAAAAGACTGCGATCGGTGGCGTAATTTTACACCACCAATCGCAGTCCGAGGATTTGCAGAGGCGGAGCTGGCCCTGGTGCTGAACGCCGCTGTCCAGGGTGCTGATTGGTGCAGGGGAGAGAGGCGCGAGATTCAAACTTCCTGCGCTCCTCTCTCCCCTCCTCTTCCTGTCCAGCACCCTGACCGTGCAGCATCGTCCAGCACCAGCTCCTGTGTCCCCCTAAATCGGCATCCATCACCCTCCTGCACCCATCGCCACCCAGGTAGGTTAGGGTCAGTGAGGGAGAGGCACCTTTAGGCAGGGATAGAAGGGAAAAGTTAGAAAAAAAAAAAAAAAAAAAAGCACATTTATTCCAAACTTTTTTTTTCAACTTTCAGACCCCAGACCCCCCCTGCCACTTGCCCCCCCCGCATCCCCCCCACCACCAGCCCCCCCCCACCCACCAACCCCCTCCCCCCACCACCAGACCCTTCCCCCACCACCACTTTTTTTTTTTTTCTGCGTGCGCTGACTGGCCGGCACTTTTTAGCGTCCGTCCACTGTTAGCGCATCGCCCGCCCCACCACCCCACCGACCGCTGATCAGCGTTGAACCGCTGATCAGCAAGTTTGAACTTTTTTTTTTATTTTTTTTTTTCCTAACACTTGCCCATTTTTTTTGCCTGGACTTTTTAGTACGTGAACACCCGTGCCCCCACACACACGCACATAGAATAAAGGTTTACACGCACGCACATACACACGCACACACACACACCCATGGCCCGCCGGGTGTTCTCGGCCGAGGAGGCATATGCCCAGATTGCCTCCGACTCTGAGAGCCCCAGTGAGGATGAGGATGACCCCACGTTCCTTTTGTCATCCGCATCCTCCTCATTATCATCGGATGACGATGAGCCACCAAGGCAGCGGAGACGCCGCCAGGCGGAGCCAGGGGCCACACATGCTAGGGATCCTGTGGCCCACCCTAGTACGAGCCGCCCTGGGGTTCGTACTGGTTTCCCGGCCCACCAAATAAGTTCACCGGAGCCCCCTGCCGATGAACTTAGCTGGTGTCCCCCAGTGGACTTTGAGCCTGAGATTCCGGATTTCGCTGGCAATCCTGGAATCCAGATTCCCACAGTGGGGTTTACTGAAATAGACTTTTTTAGTTTTTTTTTCAGTAACCCACTGGTGAATTTGATGGTGGAGCAGACGAATCTGTACGCCCAACAGTTCGTCGCTCAAAACCCAGGCTCAGTTTTGGCTAGACCCGGTGGCTGGACGCCGGTCAGTGCAGCCGAGATGAGGACATTTTGGGGCCGCGTGCTGCATATGGGTCTAGTCCAAAAACCCAGTGTCAGGCAATACTGGAGTGGGGACGTCCTGTACCAGACCCCACTGTACAGTATGGTCATGACACGTCACCGGTTTGAGGCCATCCGGAAATGTCTGCATTATTCCGATAATGCAGCATGTCCACCCCGAGGTGATCCTGCCTATGACCGGCTGTACAAGATACGGCCGGTCATCGATCACTTTGGGGCCACATTTCAGCAGGCCTACGTACCTGGAAGGGAGGTCGCGGTTGATGAGTCTCTCGTTGCGTTCAAGGGGAGACTCAGTTTCCGCCAATACATTCCCACAAAGCGGGCGAGGTATGACGTGAAGCTATACAAAATTTGTGAGAGTACCTCAGGGTACACTTACAAATTTCGTGTGTACGAGGGGCGAGATTCCCGGATTCAACCACCAGAATGTCCCCCCACTCTGGGTGTTACCGGGAAACTCATGTGGGACCTTATGTACCCACTGCTGGATAAGGGTTACCACTTGTACGTGGACAACTTTTATACCAGCATTCCCTTGTTCAGGTCCCTTGCCGCCAGATCCACGTTCGCTTGTGGGACCGTGCGGAAAAATCAACGCGGCCTCCCTGCCTACCCCCTCCAGGTACCTATCCCCAGGGGTGAGACCCGTGCACTTACCAGTGGAAACCTGTTGCTGGTCAGGTATAAGGACAAGAGGGATGTCCTTATGCTGTCCACAATCCACGGTAACAGCACCACCCCAGTCCCTGTGCGAGGTACCGCGGCAACGGTCCTCAAGCCCGATTGTATCGTCGACTACAATCGGTATATGGGAGGAGTTGATCTCTCTGATCAAGTCCTCACGCCATATAACGCCATGCGCAAAACCCGGGCATGGTACAAAAAAGTTGCGGTCTACATGGTGCAGGTTGCCATGTACAACTCTTTTGTACTATCCCGAAGCGCTGGCAGCACAGGGACATTCCTCCAATTCTATGAGGCAGTCCTCAAAGACCTGATCTTTTCGGACCGGGAAAGAGCAGGCCGGAGTACCTCGGGAACTGGAGGCGCCCGGATCGTCCCTGGCCAACACTTTCCAGGTGTGGTCCCCCATACTGGAAAGAAGGGACGAACCCAAAAAAAGTGCAGAGTGTGTCACAAGAGGGGGATACGGAAGGACACCACAACTCAATGTGACACGTGCCCCGATCATCCGGGCCTCTGCATTATCGATTGCTTCAGGGAGTATCACACTTCCATGGAGTACTAAATTTTTATAATCCCCAACAGTTCACTAGAGAACATAAAACACTATGGCTCTCAGACTTTGGAGACACGAAAAAATTTCTCTTTCCCCAAAAAATATTAGTTTTAGTGCAGGCATCCTCAAACTGCGGCCCTCCAGATGTTGTAAAACTATAACTCCCAGCATGCCCAGACAACCTACAGCCATCATCAGGGCATGGTGGGAATTGTAGTTTTACATCTGGAGGGCCGCAGTTTTAGGATGCCTGCTTAGTGTCTCCAAAGTCTGAGAGCCATACATATTGGGCATCGTCGCGTGCGTAAAAGTCGTCGCTATAAAAATAACTTTTTACCAAACGCCTCGGATGAACGGTGTTAAAAATATAAAATAAAAACGGTGCCAAAACACCTATTTTTGGGCAAAATTTAAATTTAAATCCATTTTGCCGGTAATAAAGCAAGGGTTAACAGCCAAACAAAACTAAACATTTATTGCCCCAATTCTGTAGTTTGCAGAAACACCCCATATGTGGTCGTAAATGGCTATATAGCCGCAGGGCATAGAACGAAGGGAACTCCATACGGTTTCTGGAAGGCAGATTTTGATGGACAGTTTTTTTTTTTTACACCATGTCCCATTAGAAGCCCCCCCTGATGTAGCCTAGACTAGAAACTCCAAAAAAGTGACCCCATCTAAGAAACTACACCCCTCAAGGTATTCAAAAATTACTTTACAAACTATGTTAACCCTTTAGGTGTTCCACAAAACTAAATAGCGAATGTAGAAACAATTTTAGAATTAAATTTTTTTGTTACATTGCCTCAAAAAAGAGTAATATAGAGCAACCAAAAATCTAATTTACCCCAAAAATTGTCCCAAAACAACAACCACCTTATCCCGTAGTTTCCTAGATGGGGTCACTTTTATGGAGTTTCTACTCTAGGGGTGCATCAGGGGGCTTGAAAGGGTACATGGTGTAAATAAACCAGTCCAGCAAAATCTGCCTTCCAAAAACCGTATGGCGTTCCCCTTCTTCTATGTCCTGCCGTTTAGCCAAACAGTAGTTTACGACCACATTTGGGGTGTTTTTGCAAACTACAGAATCAGGGCAACCCATTTTGAGTTTTGTTTGGCAGTTAACCCTTGTTTTACTCCTGGAAAAAACTGATTATATTGGAAAATTTTCCAAAAAATAGAAATTTCTAAATTGTTTCTCCATCTGCCATTAACTCTTGTGGAACAGCTAAAGGGTTAACAAAGTTTGTAAACCCAGTTTTGAATACCTTGAGGGGTGTACTTTCTTAGATGGAGTCACTTTTTTGAAATTTCTATTCTAGGGGTGCAACAGGGGGCTTCAAATGGGACATGGTATAAACAAAACCAGTCCTGCAAAATCTGCCTTCCAAAACTCATATGGTGTTCCCCTCCTTCTATGTGCTACCGTTCGGCCAAACAGTAGTTTACAACCACATATGGGGTGTTTTTGCAAACTACAGAATCAGGGCAACCCATTTTGAGTGTTGTTTGGCAGTTAACCCTTGTTTTACTCCTGGAAAAAATTGATTATATTGGAAAATTTTCCAAAAAATTGAAATTTCTAAATTGTGTCTCCATCTGCCATTAACTCTTGTGGAACACCTAAAGGGTTAACAAAGTTTGTAAACCCAGTTTTGAATACCTTGAGGGGTGTACTTTCTTAGATGGAGTCACTTTTTTGAAATTTCTATTCTAGGGGTGCAACAGGGGGCTTCAAATGGGACATGGTATAAACAAAACCAGTCCTGCAAAATCTGCCTTCCAAAACCCATATGGTGTTCCCCTCCTTCTATGTGCTACCGTTCGGCCAAACAGTAGTTTACGACCACATATGGGGTGTTTTTGCAAACTACAGAATCAGGGCAACCCATTTTGAGTGTTGTTTGGCAGTTAACCCTTGTTTTACTCCTGGAAAAAATTGATTATATTGGAAAATTTTCCAAAAAATAGAAATTTCAAAATTGTTTCTCCATCTGCCATTAACTCTTGTGGAACACCTAAAGGGTTAACAAAGTTTGTAAACCCAGTTTTGAATACCTTGAGGGGTGTACTTTCTTAGATGGAGTCACTTTTTTGAAATTTCTATTCTAGGGGTGCAACAGGGGGCTTCAAATGGGACATGGTATAAACAAAACCAGTCCTGCAAAATCTGCCTTCCAAAACCCATATGGTGTTCCCCTCCTTCTATGTGCTACCGTTCGGCCAAACAGTAGTTTACGACCACATATGGGGTGTTTCTGCAAACTACAGAATCAGGGCAACCCATTTTGAGTGTTGTTTGGCAGTTAACCCTTGTTTTACTCCTGGAAAAAATTGATTATATTGGAAAATTTTCCAAAAAATAGAAATTTCAAAATTGTTTCTCCATCTGCCATCAACTCTTGTGGAAGACCTAAAGGGTTAATAAAGTTTGAAAAAACAGTTTTGAATACCTTGAGGGGTGTAGTTTCTAGAATGGGGTCATTTTTGGGAGGTTTCTATTATCTAAGCCTCACAATATGACTGCAAACCTGAACTGGTCCATAAAAAGTGGGATTTTGAAGATTTCTCAAAAATTTCAAAATTTGCTTCTAAACTTCTAAGCCTTGTAACATCCCCAAAAAATAAAATATCATTCCCAAAATGCTACAAACATGAAGTAGACATATGGGGAATGTAAAGTCATCACAATTTTGGGGGGTATTACTATGTATTACAGAAGTAGAGAAACTGAAACTTTGAAATTTGCTAATTTTTCAAAATTTTTGGTAAAAAATGTATTTTTTTATGCAAAAAAATTAACTTTTTTGACCCAATTTTAGCAGTGTCATGAAGTACAATATGTGACGAAAAAACAATCTCAGAACGGCCTGGGTAAGTCGAAGCGTTTTAAAGTTATGAGCACTGAAAGTGACACTGGTCAGGTTTGCAAAAAATGGCCTGGTCCTGAAGGTGAAAATGAGCCTGGTCCTTAAGGGGTTAAGGTTATTTAATACCCCACATAATTTTTATCAAACAAAGGACACCCCAAGCCAAATCTCTTTCAACCTTTAATATTCTCTCCCACATGATTGCTCCTAAAAACATAATATGTGAAGGAATGGGAAAATGAACTGGCAACTTCTTTCACTAAACTAGAAGTAAATGAGATTCTCTTACTCACATGTTTTTTCCACCTGTGTAAAACTGCAAGAAAACTCTTTTAAACTACTCATCCATTAAAAAAGAAAAAAAGACCCCTGTATTCTTCAAAAGAGCTGACTTATCGCCAACTAATGCCTATTGGAGATGCCAGGATTCACAAGGATCATATATACATTTGTGGCTCAATTGCTTGAGTATAAAATCATTTTAACATCAATCCTTGAAAAACTATAACAAATATGTGGTCTTGATATTGACTAGACACCTGCAACAATTTTATTGGTTATCCTCTAAAGACATTAAAATGGCAAACATTTGCTTGATGCCCTGGTTAATCCAGGCAGCTAAATTGCTCATTCCATGTAAATAGAGAGATCCAGAACCTCTCTCCATGGCACAGTGGCATGACAAGGTCAATCAGCTCATCCAATTTAAAAAGTTTTACAGTTGGGAAAACAATTCCAGACTTCTATTCCCGAAAACTCGGGGACCCTGGATTGCCTATACTTATTGATGGCATTCAAAGGTTTTCATCAATATCTCATGTTCTGGCTCAAGACATGGCTTGGTAATTCAAGTCTCCCCAAGCACTCAGGTGCTGTGTTTTTGGCTGCTAATTGTTCTTCTGTTGTAAAGCAGTATTGTGCTCTCTTTCTCAGAGCTGGGCGTGTGTCAACCAGTACTATACTGGCCTAGACTTCCTTCACAAACTTGTAGCCAGCCTGAGGAGAGCAGAGACAAACTCCCAGGAACACGTTATTTTTTTTTCCTTCAGTGCCTTTCAAAGTTATGATCAGCCCAGTGTGTGTGAAAGAGAGAGACTGGGGACACAAAAACATACCTGAGGGAGGCATTCTAAACGTCAGAGATCAGTTCATTTCTTCTCTCCAGTGTCTGAAATAATTAGGAGTTGGCAGCCTTCCAGTCCTGAACCCGAATGGAGGAGTGGCCCCTGCACATAAGCAGAATTCAAATGAGCTCAGGAGCGAGTCAGTGAATACATGCTCAATTCAGTCCGTCTCAAACTCTCTCTGCTATGGACAAGATTCACTTAGTAACAATGAGTGGATAACGAAATTTCCTAAAGGGAGACCCCTAGTGGCAGGGATTTCAGTAATTTGCACATTTTTTCAGGTTCACCTAAAATGACCATTGATAATAAGTTGTTTGAAAAGTTAGTGACCATTTAAGATTTATTCCCCTAGGATTCAAGATTTAAAGGGAACCTGTCACCGGGATTTTGTGCATAGAACTGAGGACATGGGTTGCTAGATGGCTGCTAGCACATCCGCAATATCCAGTCCCCATAGCTCTGTGTGCTTTTATTGTGTAAAAAAATAAAATAAAATTGATACATATGCAAATGAACCTCAGATGAGTCCTGTACGTGAGATTAGGCAGTGACAGGACTCATCTCAGGTTAATTTGCATATGTATCAAATCGTTTTTGTTTACACAATAAAAGCACACAGAGCCGAATGGGCGAACATATGGCGATGTCCGCCGGCACCATATTCTTTTACATTGTGAAGAACTTTGACCCATGACACATCCATCAGGTGGTGCAGGACAGCCAATTGAGACGTTTTAGCACATGGACATACCCCCTACCTTATAAATAAAGCCGATCTTGCTGCCATTTAACATTCAGTCTTTTGCCAGTGTAGGGAGAGCTTACTGGGTGGAGCAGGGAAAGACTGTTCATTTTTACTGGTGTGACATACCAGTTGCCCCCCCAAAAAAGTCATTGAAGCAGGGGTGTGATATACCAATAATATACTTTCTATATAGTGCATTTAGGTAGTGCAACATTTGTTTGCGTTTTTGCATTATTATCATTATCAACTATTATCATTAGGGTTTTTTTCAAGAGGGGGGATTTCGTTAGCCATGTTTTTAATCCAATTTAATATTTTTAGTTCTCTTAAACATATGTATTTGTACTGGCCTTCAGTAAAATTGAATGCATAATTTTTGGGGCCTGTAGTCCACTGGCCTGCTGTAAAATTGATATCCAATAACCGTGTAATCTACCTCCATCCACATACTTACCTGTTCTTTTATATACACTGAATGCATAATTTTTGGGGCAGAAAACTAGTCAGTATCTGGTGTGGCCACCATTTGCCTCACGCGGTGCAACAATCTCCGTGGAGAGTATAGAGAGCATAGAGTTGATCAGGTTATTGATTGTGGTCTGTGGAATGTTAGTCCACTCCTCTTCAATAGCTGTGCGACGTTGCAGAATATTGGCAGGAACTGGAACACGCTGTCGTATATGCCGATCCAGAGCATCCCAAACATGCTCAATGCTGGCCATGCAAAAACTGGGTTGTTTTCAGCTTCCTGGAATTGTGTACAGATCTTTTCAATATGGGGCCATGCATTATCATGCTGCAACATGAGGTGATGGTCGTGGATGAATGGCACAACAATGGGCCTCAGGATCTCGCCACGGTATATCTGTGTATTTAAAATGCCATCAATAAAATGCACCTGTGTTCGTTGTCCATAACATACACCTGCTCATACCATAACCCCACCGCCATCATGGGCCACTCGATCCACAATGTTGACGTCAGCTCACCCACACAACGCCACACACGCTGTCTGCTATCTGCCCTGATTAGTGAAAACCGGGACTCATCCGTGAACAGAACACCTCTCCAATGTGCCAAACGCCATCGAATATGAGCATTTGCCCACTCAAGTCGGTTACGATGACAAACTGCAGTCAGGTCCAGACCCCGATGAGGACGACGAGCAAGCAGATGAGCTTTCCTGAGATGGTTTCTGACAGTTTGTGCATAAATTCTTTGGTTATGCAAACTGATTGTTGCTGCAGCTGTCCGGGTAGCTGGTCTCAGACGATCATGAAGGTTAACATGCTGGATGTGGAGGTCCTGGGCTGGTGTGGTTACACGTGGTCTGCGGTTGTGAGGCCGGTTGGATGTACTACCAAATTCTCTGAAAGCCTTTGGAGACGGCTTATGGTAGAGAAATTAACATTCATTGCATGGGCAACACCTCTGGTAGACATTCCTGCAGTCAGCATGCCAATTGCAGGCTCCCTCAAACGTCGCGACATCTGTGGCATTCAGCTGTGTGATCAAACTGCACCTTTCAGAGTGTCCTTTTATTGTGGGCAGTCGTAGGCACACCTGTGCAATATTCATGCTGTCTAATCAGCACCTTCATATGCCACACCTTTGAGGTGGGATGGATTATAAAAAAAAAAAAAAAAAAAAAAAACATACATTAGCAAATAAAAATGAAACAAACTGTGTGCAAATGTGCATGGAGCCGCAAAAAAAATGTGTGCATTCCGTATCCGTATGTCTGCAAGTCTGTTCCACAAAAAAATAGAACATGTCCTACTCTTGTCCGTTTTGCAGACAAGGACAGGCAAAAATCTTTTTGTGGATTCATGTTTTGCAGACCACAAAATACATACGGTTGTGTACATGAGCCCTAATGCTCATACACCAGTCTGTCAAATATATAATAATACAGGGTATAATATATTTTTATATCACTTTATTTTGCTTAAAACAAGGCAGTAAAGACTTATTTGATCAATTGTAATGCTATCTACTGAAAAGAAATGGAATTTCCAGTATTCATAAACGTGAGGAAAATTGGAAATAAATCTGCTTAGTACAAATAGAGCAACTAAAATTCTAATATTTTATATATTCAGCTATTCAATAGGAACATTGAGATTTGAATCACCACAGTGCACATTTCCATATAGACACAGCTCGAACACCAGGTGGTAAAAGGCCAATCAAGTGTATGATCGAAATGAAACTGATGATAGGTTTGAAACCCTTTTATTCTAAGCATGCTAACCTTATTCATAGCTTCATGTATCTCATGTTATGTCTCCTTATACACGTTTGAGCACTTGATTTATCCTTCTAGAACGATTTCATGATATAAGTGCTTTCTGAATTTTTATATCTAAGAACACAGGCATCTCAAGAAAGACAGCTGGCTGGTAACTAGTCATCACTGCCAACTCATCATTATTTCAGCAGGGGTGTGTACCTGCTGTAATGTGGAAGTTTCATGACTAATCAGTGTTTCGCTATGAAGACAAGGGTCCAGATTTACTAATCCTAAAGATGGCGTAAGCTTAGACAGGCTTGTCTAGACCTGGACTAGATTTATTATAGGGGCTCTGGATGGATGATAAATCTGGTGTTGGGATAGACACTTTTCTCTGACTCTATACCAACTATTGGTTGGCTTACTTGAGACAGATTTTTTACAACAGAATTATGGTGCACATGTGGCACAAAATTCTGCATCTTAAACCCTGCCCCCTTTCCCTCAAGAGTCCGTTAAGCCCCGTCCCCTTGTTGAGCAAGTCGTGAAAATGAGTGGAAATCCTAGATATGCCAAACTGCACAAGCTTGCTGTAACCAACTTACCTGTATGGGTTCCAGCAATGCACTCCGGGGCTGTGGCGTGGCCATGGCAGGTGAGATGGACTGACAGGCTGCTGGGCTGCGCCCCCATGACGTGCAGCTTGGCCACGCCCACTGGTGACACAAGCGCTTCCATAGTAATGGAGCGCTCACTCTGATCCTCCCTGCAGCAGAGGCACGCTGGAGGAGATTAGCTGTGATTTTGTTTAGGTGAGTCTGGGCAGTTGGTGAGTCTGGGCATAACGGAATGTGAACGGACCGGGTCAATACCTAGAGAGCTACCCAGTACTAAGGAATGAGCAGAGAATAGTCAGGAAAAGCCGAAGTCAAATACCAGGAGAATAGAGAAGTACCAGAGGAGTCCGCAAAGAATCGTCAGGTGGAAGCCGGGGTCAGGATACCAGGAGAGATTCGCAGTACAGGAGGAGCAGGCAAAGGATCGTCAGGGAACAGGATCAGGTGAGTATTCAGTAGTCCAACAAAATGCCAGGAACCTAGAATTAACAGGCAACCTGTGGCCAGCAGGCTGCCTGTATTTATAGTGGGGTCTGAGGGTCATGTGACATGGCCAGCGTCACATGACCGACAGACAGACAAGTCGAGCACAGAGTGATCAGCTCGGCACTCAAGGCAGACCTAGGAACAGGGAGACTCCTAGCTAGCAAAGCCACCCTGGGAATGAGGCCAAACACAGATCCTTGCTCCTAAAGCTAAGTAGCAGGTCTGCGGCTGATGGGAGACCGAGTGTGCCCTTGGCACCCCGTGACACTCGCACTTAGCAGAGTAGGGAATGTTGTTCAGTTGCAGACTTGCCGTCTAGGGCTTGCACTGAAAGTAGGAAGGGAGCCAGTTAGGGCTCACTGTCTGTGTGTTCCTGCCTATAATGCTGACACTTGCTTAATTTTTTAGACAGATTTTTGGTGCAGACACATTAATAAATCTGGACCAAGGGGTGAAGCTTGGTCTTGTAAACTATCATTAAATATTAATTATTATTTTTATTAATAAAATGGAAATATCCTGCTGTAATGTCCACCAACCATGCCAGAAATACATGGGAAAAATCACTCAGTGCTAAAAATACCATCACCAATATTGCTTGAATCAATTAACAAATAGACACACAGCAGTATTTGGAACAGCTTGATATTCCTGTTCATGACACATAGCTTCACTCTTATGTCCAAGCCTGTTTATTTTTAAGGAAGAGCCTGTGTTATTTACAGAGAACTATTATTGATCCATTGACTGGAGGAGCCTAGAAACTGGTAATGATCAATGTTTTGTATAGAACAGTATATTAATGTCTGGGTTCTCATTTTTTTTTTTTATAAAGAGATAACCTCTACACGAGGAACAACTAATGACACACTTGCAGCTTGTATACTATGTATTCCAACAGAAAGCTGGCAGTATAAAAGCTGGGATTCTTTCACATTTGAGCAGCTATTCTTTTTCACAAAGAAAATGCTCCATATCACAAAATAACACCAACACTACTTATACAGTTATACAGAATGCAAACAAAAAGAAATCAAGCGTAAAAGAGTTGTATGACAATTGAGAGTTGTCCGTCAAGTAAAAGAGGAGATTTGGTTATTTTCAAAACAGATGATTATTATTTAGGACATCCATCTTTGTGTCTGGACACACCCTTTTTTCACCTTCCTGGCCAAGCCTATTCCTTGTAGATTGTAGGCCCGGGCACGGGCAGGGTCCTCTCTTCTTCTGTACCAGTCTGTAACTCATCTTGTTCATGTTTAGTGCAGTTGTCTGTATTATGTATGTGCACCCCTTATCATATGTACAGAGCCATGGAATGAATGGCTCTTTAATAATAAATAATAATAATAATTTAGCAAGTCTGACGTGTTACTTTAAGGTGCTCTTACATATGATGGAACTTTCCAGCAGAAAATAGCAGCTGCAGGTTTCCAGATTTTGTTGTGGATTTTCTGCATGAGAATCATTCCTTTCGTTCAATGGGAAATTGATTCTGCTGAGGAAAATGTTGTGAAAAAATCTGCAACAAAATATGTACTGTAATTTCCGTAGTGGAACATAACAGCGGGATAGACAATTTTCAGCCCCTTAGGATAACATAGAGAAAGTTCTGGCAGAAAATTCCCCAACCGTGTGAGGGCACACTTATGTAGTAATAGTTTTGGAATGCTTTTACTAATCCAAGTGATTCTGAGATTGACACATCATATATCATGTTTTATAGAAAAAGATTCAGTATAACTTGTCATCTGCAGATTAAGAGCTCCTGCCCATGACCGTACGATGTTTTGCTGTCTGGCCGGATACTGGCCCCTAATAGAACTGTCCTATCCTTGTCCGTAATGCGGACAATAATAGGACATGTTCTTAATTTTTGCGGAAAGGCTATGGGGACATATGGACATGAAATGCCCACAGCAGTATTTCCATTTTTTTGCATCACTATTGAAGTGAATGGTTCTGGTTATGGGCCGCAAAAAAAGCAACAGACACAGAAAAAAGTGATGCACAAGATCCGTTTTTTTTACAGGGTCCTGTTTTTGTTTTTTTCCTGTTCTTCTGATGGATCAGAAGAATAGAAAAATAACGGTGATGTTAACTCTCCCTTTTAAGCTGAGTTCACACTTCAATTATTTGGTCAGTTATTTCGAACACTTATTGCAAGACAAAACGAGGTGTGTGTCAAAAACACAGAACAGGTGCAGTTGTTTTCATTACACCTTATCTCTGAGTAGGCTTCACTACTGGTTTTGGCTCACAATAACTGATGGAAATAACTGACCACATAACTGAAGTGTAAACTCAGCTAAAAAGGCAGAGTTCACATCACCGTTATTTTTCTATTCTTATGATCTATCAGAAGAACAGGAAAAAAACCTAAAACAGGACCCTGTAAAAAAAACGGATCTCATGCATCACTTTTTTACAGGATCCGTTTTTTTCTTTATTTTTCTGTTCTTTTGATGAATCAGAAGAACGGAAAGATAACAGTGATGTGAAATCTCCCTAATTCGTATTTTCCTGGTGACTGGTTCCCTTTAAGATGGATAGTGACACCTCATAAAATAGTTAATAACATTCACCATAAGTCTAGTTTTTTTTTGGCATAATTTGTAAATGTCACTATTTTTTAGGAAGTTAGAAGGTTCAGAAATCTAGAAGCAATTGTTCAAATTTTCAAGAAAATGTCCTTTTTTAAGGACCAATTCAGTTATGAAGTCACTTTGAGGGGCTTACAAAACCACACATAATTGGCCCCATTTTAGAAACGTCACCATTAAAATTATTCAAAACTGATTTCACAAACTTTTTGAAGGTTTTCAATTTTAATACATTTTTCTTTAACACAGTAAGAAAAAAACTGAATATTTTTACCCTAATTTTATAGTTTATAAAAACACCCCATATATATTTGTAAACTGCTGTAAGGACACACCACAGGGCTCAAAGACAAGAACTGCCTTGTGGCTTTAGGAGGGCAGATTTTTCTGGAATGGTTTTCAGGTACCTGAGGTACCACTGAGTCAAAATCCCAAAAAGGTGATGCCATTTTGAAAACGACACTCCTCAAGGAATTTATAGAGGGGTACACTGAGCGCTTTGATTCCACAGTCGTTTCACAGATTTTAGAAACAGTTGACTGTGAAAATGAAAAATTTCATTTTTTCAATAAAATGTTGCTTTAGCTCCAGATTTTTAATTTTTACGAGGGATAACGAGAGAAAAGACACCCTACAATCTGTTACTCATTTTCTCCTGAATTAAAAAATAGCCAATATGCGGTCATAAACTGCTGTTTGGGCACACTGCAGGGTTCATAAGAGAAAGAGCGCCATGTGCATTTGTGCATTTGAGACCTAGTCTACTGCAGAGGCTCTGAAGTGAAATTAAAGAAGAAACCACCAAAAAGTGACCCAATTTTAGAAGCCAAACCCTTCACAGAATTTACCATTTTAACCCCAGATTTTCAGAAATTAATTCACAGCAGATTAAATATGTGGATATTGAAGATTGCAATTTTGAAACAGATATGCCATCTCAGTGCACAATATGTTGTGCTCATCTTGTGCCAGTGTAAAAAGAAATCCCTCTTAGGCCTCATGCACACGACAGTATTTTTTAACTGTCCGCAAAACGGGGTTCTGTTGGTCCGTGATCCGTGACCGTTTTTTTCGTCCGTGGGTCTTCCTAGATTTTTGGAGGATCCACGGACATGAAAAAAAAGTCGTTTTGGTGTCCGCCTGGCCGTGCGGAGCCAAACGGATCCGTCCTGAATTACAATGCAAGTCAATGGGGACGGATCCGTTTGACGTTGACACAATATGGTGCAATTTCAAACGGATCCGTCCCCATTGACTTTCAATGTAAAGTCAGGAGTCCCTTTTATACCATCAGATCGGAGTTTTCTCCAATCCGATGGTATATTTTAACTTGAAGCGTCCCCATCACCATGGGAACGCCTCTATGTTAGAATATACTGTCGGATATAAGTTAGATCGTGAAAACTCATATCCGACAGTATATTCTAACACAGAGGTGTTCCCATGGTGATGGGGACGCTTCTAGTTAGAATATACTACAAACTGTGTACATGACTGCCCCCTGCTGCCTGGCAGCACCCGATCTCTTACAGTGTGCCGCACCTGAAGGGGTTAATTGTACTTATGATATCCCCCTGTAAGAGATCAGGGCTGCCAGGTATTGTAATAATAGGTTGGTGGCCAGTGTGCGGCCCCCCGCCCCCCCTTCCTCCCTCTATTATAATAATTCGTTGGTGGCACAGTGTGCGCCCCCCGCCCCCCCTTCCTCCCTCTATTATAATAAATCGTTGGTGGCACAGTGTGCGCCCGCCCCCCCTTCCTCCCTCTATTGTAATAATTCATTGGTGGCACAGTGTGCGCCCCCCGCCGGCCCCCCTCCCTCTATAGCATTAACAACATTGGTGGCCAGTGTGCGGCCTCCCATCTCCCCCCCCCCCCCCGATCATTGGTGGCAGCGGAGTTCCGATCGGAGTCCCAGTTTAATCGCTGGGGCTCCGGTCGGTAACCATGGCAACCAGGACGCTACTGCAGCCCTGGTTGCCATGGTTACTTAGCAATAGTACAATAGTAGAAGCATCATACTTACCTGCTGGCTGCTGCGATGTCTGTGTCCGGCCGGGAGCTCCTCCTACTGGTAAGTGACAGATCATTAGGCAATGCACCGCACAGACCTTTCACTTACCAGTAGGAGGAGCTCCCGGCCAGACACAGACATCGCAGCTCGCAGGTAAGTATGATGCTTCTACAAATTGCTAAGTAATCATGGCAACCGGGACTGCAGTAGCGTCCCGGTTGCCATGGTTACCGATCGGAGCCCCGACGATTAAACTGGGACTCCGATCGGTACTCTCCACTGCCACCAATGATGGGGGGGAGATTTTAATTAGGAGGGAGGGGAGAGGGCCCACTGGCCACCGAGTTAACTACAGGGGAGGGAGGGGGGGCTGGCCACCAATGAGTTAACTACAGGGGAGGGAGGGGGGCCCACTGGCTACAAATGAGTTAACTACAGGGGAGGGAGGGGGGGCTGGCCACCAACGAGTTAACTACAGGGGAGGGGGGGGCCCACTGGCTACCAATGAGTTAACTACAGGGGAGGGAGGGGGGGCCCACTGGCTACCAATGAGTTAACTACAGGGGAGGGGGGGTCTGCCCCCTGCTGCCTGGCAGCACCTGCCAGGCAGCAGGGGGCAGTCATGTACACAGTTCTTTTAGGATATTCTAACTAGAAGCGTCCCCATCACTATGGGTACGCCTCTGTGTTAGAATATACTGTCGGATCTGAGTTTTCACGAAGTGAAAACTCAGCTCTGAAAAAGCTTTTATGCAGACGGATCTTCGGATCCGTCTGTATGAAAGTAACCTACGGCCACGGATCACAGACACGGATGCCAATCTTGTGTGCATCCGTGTTCTTTCACGGACCCATTGACTTGAATAGGTCTGTGAACCGTTGTCCGTCAAAAAAATAGGACAGGTCATATTTTTTTGATGGACAGGATACACGGATCACGGTCTCGGCTGCAAAACGGTGCATTTTCCGATTTTTCCACGGACCCATTACTTTCAATGGGTACGCAAAAAAACGGAAAACGGCACAATGGCCACGGATGCACACAACGGTCGTGTGCATGAGGCCTTATGCTGTGTAAACGTTTGGGAAATTAGGAGTAAAAGAGCACCATGTACATTTGAGGCACAGTGTGGTGATTTATACTGCTTGTGCTGAAAAGCTGTAGAGATTCTTGGGTGAAATAATAAATGGAACCTGCAAGAAGTGAACATGTTTTGGAAACTCTTGTCAGAAGTCAGGGAAAACTGTGGCCACTACTACTACTGGACAGATAACTGGTGCTGCTACTGCTGCTACTACCCACATTCTGATAATGAGGCATGTGTCTTTTGTTTTGTACTCTTTCATTTTTCCATTTTATTATGAGTAGAGTTGAGCGAACACCTGGATGTTCGGGTTCGAGAAGTTCGGCCGAACATCCCGGAAATGTTCGGGTTCGGGATCCGAACCCGATCCGAACTTCGTCCCGAACCCGAACCCCATTGAAGTCAATGGGGACCCGAACTTTTCGGCACTAAAAAGGCTGTAAAACAGCCCAGGAAAGAGCTAGAGGGCTGCAAAAGGCAGCAACATGTAGGTAAATCCCCTGCAAACAAATGTGGATAGGGAAATGAATTAAAATAAAAATTAAATAAATAAAAATTAACCAAAATCAATTGGAGAGAGGTCCCATAGCAGAGAATCTGGCTTCACGTCAGCCACCACTGCAACAGTCCATTGGCATATATTTAGGCCCAGCACCCAGGCAGAGGAGGGAGGTCCCATAACAGAGAATCTGGCTTCATGTCAGCAGAGAATCAGTCTGCATGTCATAGCAGAGAATCAGGCTTCACGTCACCCAACATTGGAACAGTCCATTGGCATATATTTAGGCCCCGGCACCCAGACACAGGAGAGGTTCATTCAACTTTGGGTAGCCTCGCAATATAATGGTAAAATGAAAATAAAAATAGGATTGAATGAGGAAGTGCCCTGGAGTCCAATAATATATGGTTAAGGGGAGGTAGTTAATGTCTAATCTGGACAAGGGACGGACAGATCCTGTGGGATCCATGCCTGGTTCATTTTTATGAACGTCAGCTTGTCCACATTGGCTGCAGACAGGCGGCTGCGTTTGTCTGTAATGACGCCCCCTGCCGTGCTGAATACACGTTCAGACAAAACGCTGGCCGCCGGGCAGGCCAGCACCTCCAAGGCATAAAAGGCTAGCTCTGGCCACGTGGACAATTTAGAGACCCAGAAGTTGAATGGGGCCGAACCATCAGTCAGTACGTGGAGGGGTGTGCACGCGTACTGTTCCACCATGTTAGTGAAATGTTGCCTCCTGCTAACACGTTGCGTATCAGGTGGTGGTGCAGTTAGCTGTGGCGTGTTGACAAAAGTTTTCCACATCTCTGCCATGCTAACCCTGCCCTCAAAGGAGCTGGCATTGACACAGCTGCCTTGGCGACCTCTTGCTCCTCCTCTGCCTTGGCCTTGGGCTTCCACTTGTTCCCCTGTGACATTTGGGAATGCTCTCAGTAGCGCGTCTACCAACGTGCGCTTGTACTCGCGCATCTTCCTATCACGCTCCAGTGCAGGAAGTAAGGTGGGCACATTGTCTTTGTAGCGTGGATCCAGCAGGGTGGCAACCCAGTAGTCCGCACAGGTTAAAATGTGGGCAACTCTGCTGTCGTTGCGCAGGCACTGCAGCATGTAGTCGCTCATGTGTGCCAGGCTGCCCAGGGGTAAGGACAAGCTGTCCTCTGTGGGAGGCGTATCGTCATCGTCCTGCCTTTCCCCCCAGCCACGCACCAGTGATGGACCCGAGCTGCGTTGGGTGCCACCCCGCTGTGACCATGCTTCATCCTCATCCTCCTCCACCTCCTCCTCATCCTCGTCCTCCTCGTCCTCCAGTAGTGGGCCCTGTCTGGCCACATTTGTACCTGGCCTCTGCTGTTGCCAAAAACCTCCCTCTGAGTCACTTCGAAGAGACTGGCCTGAAAGTGCTAAAAATGACCCCTCTTCCTCCTCCTCCTCCTCCTCCTCCTCCTGGGCCACCTCCTCTTGCATCATCGCCCTAAGTGTTTTCTCAAGGAGACATAGAAGTGGTATTGTAACGCTGATAACGGCGTCATCGCCACTGGCCATGTTGGTGGAGTACTCGAAACAGCGCAACAGGGCACACAGGTCTCGCATGGAGGCCCAGTCATTGGTGGTGAAGTGGTGCTGTTCTGTAGTGCGACTGACCCGTGCGTGCTGCAGCTGAAACTCCACTATGGCCTGCTGCTGCTCGCACAGTCTGTCCAGCATGTGCAAGGTGGAGTTCCACCTGGTGGGCACGTCGCATATGAGGCGGTGAGCGGGAAGGCCGAAGTTACGCTGTAGCGCAGACAGGCGAGCAGCAGCAGGATGTGAACGCCGGAAGCGCGAACAGACGGCCCGCACTTTATGCAGCAGCTCTGACATGTCGGGGTAGTTGTGAATGAACTTCTGCACCACCAAATTCAGCACATGCGCCAAGCAAGGGATGTGCGTCAAATTGGCTAGTCCCAGAGCTGCAACGAGATTTCGCCCATTATCGCACACCACCAGGCCGGGCTTGAGGCTCACCGGCAGCAACCACTCGTCGGTCTGTTGTTCTATACCCCGCCACAACTCCTGTGCGGTGTGGGGCCTGTCCCCCAAACATATGAGTTTCAGAATGGCCTGCTGACGTTTACCCCGGGCTGTGCTGAAGTTGGTGGTGAAGGTGTGTGGCTGACTGGATGAGCAGGTGGAAGAAGAGGAGGAGGAAGCCGAGAAGGAGGAGGTGGCAACAGGAGGCAAAGAATGTTGCCCTGCGATCCTTGGCGGCGGAAGGACGTGCGCCAAACAGCTCTCCGCCTGGGGCCCAGCTGCCACTACATTTACCCAGTGTGCAGTTAGGGAGATATAGCGTCCCTGGCCGTGCTTACTGGTCCACGTATCTGTGGTTAGGTGGACCTTGCCACAGATGGCGTTGCGCAGTGCACACTTGATTTTATCGGATACTTGGTTGTGCAGGGAAGGCACGGCTCTCTTGGAGAAGTAGTGGCGGCTGGGAACAACATACTATGGGACAGCAAGCGACATGAGCTGTTTGAAGCTGTCTGTGTCCACCAGCCTAAATGACAGCATTTCTTAGGCCAGTAGTTTAGAAATGCTGGCATTCAGGGCCAGGGATCGAGGGTGGCTAGGTGGGAATTTACGCTTTCTCTCAAATGTTTGTGAGATGGAGAGCTGAACGCTGCCGTGTGACATGGTTGAGACGCTTGGTGACGGAGGTGGTGGTGGTGGTGTTGGTGGTACATCCCCTGTTTGCTGGGCGGCAGGTGTCAACGTTCCTCCAGAGGCGGAGGAAGAGGCCGAGGCGGCAGCAGCAGAATAGGCCGAGGCGGCAGCAGCAGAAGAGGTAGCAGGGGGAGCCTGAGTGACTTCCTTGGTTTTAAGGTGTTTACTCCACTGCAGTTCATGCTTTGCATGCAGGTGCCTGGTCATGCAGGTTGTGCTCAGGTTCAGAACGTTAATGCCTCGCTTAAGGCTCTGATGGCACAGCGTGCAAACCACTCGGGTCTTGTCGTCAGCACATTGTTTGAAGAAGTGCCATGCCAGGGAACTCCTTGAAGCTGCCTTTGGGGTGCTCGGTCCCAGATGGCGGCGGGCAGTAGCAGGCGGAGTCTCTTGGCGGCGGGTGTTCTGCTTTTGCCCACTGCTCCCTCTTTTGCTACGCTGTTGGCTCGGTCTCACCACTGCCTCTTCCTCCGAACTGTGAAAGTCAGTGGCACGACCTTCATTCCATGTGGGGTCTAGGACCTCATCATCCCCTGCATCGTCTTCCACCCAGTCTTGATCCCTGACCTCCTGTTCAGTCTGCACACTGCAGAAAGACGCAGCAGTTGGCACCTGTGTTTCGTCATCATCAGAGACATGCTGAGGTGGTATTCCCATGTCCTCATCATCAGGAAACATAAGTGGTTGTGCGTCAGTGCATTCTATATCTTTCACCGCTGGGGAAGGGCTAGGTGGATGCCCTTGGGAAACCCTGCCAGCGGAGTCTTCAAACAGCATAAGAGACTGCTGCATAACTTGAGGCTGAGACAGTTTCCCTGGTATGCATGGGGGTGATGTGACAGACTGATGGGGTTGGTTTTCAGGCGCCATCTGTGCGCTTTCTGCAGAAGACTGGGTGGGAGATAATGTGAACGTGCTGGATCCACTGTCGGCCACCCAATTGACTAATGCCTGTACCTGCTCAGGCCTTACCATCCTTAGAACGGCATTGGGCCCCACCATATATCGCTGTAAATTCTGGCAGCTACTGGGACCTGAGGTAGTTGGTACACTAGGACGTGTGGATGTGGCAGAACGGCCACGTCCTCTCCCAGCACCAGAGGGTCCACTAACACCACCACGACCATGTCCACGTCCGCGTCACTTACTAGATGTTTTTCTCATTGTTATGGTTCACCACAACAACAAAAATATTATTTGGCCCAATGTATTGTATTCAAATTCAGCGGGATATAAATTTGAGGCCTAGTATTTAGGCGCTGGGTGACCGGTATGGATTTACTAACAGAATTAGACTTGGAAATGCACAGTAGCGTGTGTGTGAAGTTATTCTGAATGACCCTATGTGCACCTTGAATATTATATACCCTTTTAGGGATAGATTTCAAATAGCTCTGATATAGCAGGAACCACTAAATTATGAAATTGCTAAATTGGGAATTGTATTTCAACCCAGAACAAAAAATGTGCTTTGACGGACACTAAATAACTTTCCCAGCCACAACAGGACAGCGGTAACGAGAGATTTAGCAGGATATAAATTTGAGGCCTAGTATTTAGGCGCTGGGTGACAGGTATGGGTTTAGTGACAGAATTAGACTTGGAAATACACAGTAGCGGGTGTGTGTGAAGTTATTCTGAATGACCCAATGTGCACCTTGAATATTATATACCCTTTTAGGGATAGATTTCAAATAGCTCTGATATAGCAGAAACCACTAAATTATGAAATTGCTAAATTGGGAATTGTATTTCAACCCAGAACAAAAAATGTGCTTTGACGGACACTAAATAACTTTCCCAGCCACAACAGGACAGCGGTAACGAGAGATTTAGCGGGATATAAATTTGAGGCCTAGTATTTAGGCGCTGGGTGACAGGTATGGGTTTAGTGACAGAATTAGACTTGGAAATGCACAGTAGCGGGTGTGTGTGAAGTTATTCTGAATGACCCTATGTGCACCTTGAATATTATATACCCTTTTAGGGATAGATTTCAAATAGCTCTGATATAGCAGAAACCACTAAATTATGAAATTGCTAAATTGGGAATTGTATTTCAACCCAGAACAAAAAATGTGCTTTGACGGACACTAAATAACTTTCCCAGCCACAACAGGACAGCGGTAACGAGAGATTTAGCGGGATATAAATTTGAGGCCTAGTATTTAGGCGCTGGGTGACAGGTATGGGTTTAGTGACAGAATTAGACTTGGAAATGCACAGTAGCGGGTGTGTGTGAAGTTATTCTGAATGACCCTATGTGCACCTTGAATATTATATACCCTTTTAGGGATAGATTTCAAATAGCTCTGATATAGCAGAAACCACTAAATTATGAAATTGCTAAATTGGGAATTGTATTTCAACCCAGAACAAAAAATGTGCTTTGACGGACACTAAATAACTTTCCCAGCCACAACAGGACAGCGGTAACGAGAGATTTAGCGGGATATAAATTTGAGGCCTAGTATTTAGGCGCTGGGTGACAGGTATGGGTTTAGTGACAGAATTAGACTTGGAAATACACAGTAGCGGGTGTGTGTGAAGTTATTCTGAATGACCCAATGTGCACCTTGAATATTATATACCCTTTTAGGGATAGATTTCAAATAGCTCTGATATAGCAGAAACCACTAAATTATGAAATTGCTAAATTGGGAATTGTATTTCAACCCAGAACAAAAAATGTGCTTTGACGGACACTAAATAACTTTCCCAGCCACAACAGGACAGCGGTAACGAGAGATTTAGCAGGATATAAATTTGAGGCCTAGTATTTAGGCGCTGGGTGACAGGTATGGGTTTAGTGACAGAATTAGACTTAGAAATACACAGTAGCGGGTGTGTGTGAAGTTATTCTGAATGACCCAATGTGCACCTTGAATATTATATACCCTTTTAGGGATAGATTTCAAATAGCTCTGATATAGCAGAAACCACTAAATTATGAAATTGCTAAATTGGGAATTGTATTTCAACCCAGAACAAAAAATGTGCTTTGACGGACACTAAATAACTTTCCCAGCCACAACAGGACAGCGGTAACGAGAGATTTAGCGGGATATAAATTTGAGGCCTAGTATTTAGGCGCTGGGTGACAGGTATGGGTTTAGTGACAGAATTAGACTTGGAAATGCACAGTAGCGGGTGTGTGTGAAGTTATTCTGAATGACCCTATGTGCACCTTGAATATTATATACCCTTTTAGGGATAGATTTCAAATAGCTCTGATATAGCAGGAACCACTAAATTATGAAATTGCTAAATTGGGAATTGTACTTCAACCCAGAACAAAAAATGTGCTTTGACGGACACTAAATAACTTTCCCAGCCACAACAGGACAGCGGTAACGAGAGATTTAGCGGGATATAAATTTGAGGCCTAGTATTTAGGCGCTGGGTGACCGGTATGGATTTAGTGACAGAATTAGACTGGGATATGGCCAAAAAATAACCACACTATTGCTGGTTAAATGCACTTGGTGACGGGCGCAGCTTGCCCCTGATGTAGTATATGGCCAAAAAATGAACAGACTATTGCTGGTTAAATGCACTTGGTGTGACAGCTTCACCCTGATGTAGGCTTTAGCCAAAAAACAACCACACCATTGAGGGTTAAATGCACTTGGTGACAGGCGCAGCTTGCCCCTGATTTAGTATATGGCCAAAAAATGAACAGACTATTGCTGGTTAAATGCACTTGGTGTGACAGCTTCACCCTGATGTAGGCTTTAGCCAAAAAACAACCACACCATTGAGGGTTAAATGCACTTGGTCGCAGCTTGGATGCACTTGGTCGCAGCACCGCACAAGACACAAAATGGCCACCGATCACCCCAGAAAAAAGTGACTGACAAACGGTCTGGGCAGCCTAAAAACAGTGAGTGAGCATTTGAATTTCAGCAGCTCAATGATGCACAGCTGCAGATCGATCGATTAATCAAGTGAAGTCCTTTGGAGGAGTTAATCTGCCTAATCTCGCCCTACTGTCTCATCCGCAACCTCTCCCTACGCTAATCAGAGCAGAGTGACGGGCGGCGCTATGTGACTCCAGCTTAAATAGAGGCTGGGTCACATGGTGCTCTGGCCAATCACAGCCATGCCAATAGTAGGCATGGCTGTGACGGCCTCTTGGGGCAAGTAGTATGACGCTTGTTGATTGGCTGCTTTGCAGCCTTTCAAAAAGCGCCAAGAAAGCGTCACAAAAGCGCCAAGAAAGCGACGAACACCGAACCCGAACCCGGACTTTTACGAAAATGTCCGGGTTCGGGTCCGTGTCACGGACACCCCAAAATTCGGTACGAACCCGAACTATACAGTTCGAGTTCGCTCATCCCTAATTATGAGACCTTTAAATGAATCACAGAAAATAATGAACAATACTGTAATAATAGATGCAAGCATAACATATGAACTAAGCCCTCAATCTATTGATAACATCTGAGACACTTAGGCCTCATGCACACAGCTGTGCCATTTTTTACGGTCCGTAAACTGTGGATCCACAAAAAACAGAAGCCGCCCGTGTTGCCTTCCGCAATTTGCAGGACGGAACGGGCGCCGGCAATATAAATGCCTATTATTGTCTGCAAAGCACGGACAAGAATAGGACATGTTATATTTTTTTAGCGGGGCCGTAGAACAGAGCCATGGATGTTGACAGCACACGGAGTGCTGTCCTCATCTTTTGCGGCCCCATTGAAGTGAATGGGTCCTCATCCGAGCCGCCAAAACGATGGCTCGGATGCGGACCCAAACAACGGTCGTGTGCATTAGGCCTTAGTCAATGCATTTTGATCTAAACACATCTAAGTCCACCGACAAGGTTGTCTCAGTTCAGGCGGGTCCTACGCTAAACCTGCCCATGCCATTATGCCTTTATGTTCAGGAGCGCAAACCCCACACATATAGTGTGTTGCTCCTAGTTACCTCCATGTGCAGCAGCAACCGGTGGGAGGAGGAGCACACACACCTATATGTACCACCTTAACCGCCTCGGGACCGCCTAACACAGTATCGCGGTCCGGAGGCGGCAGCGCTGCGCACAGTCACGCATTGGCGCGTCATCTCGCGAGACGCAAGATGACGCGCTTAGCCGGCCCGCGCATGCGCAATGCGGGCTGGCATTTCTTCAAGGGGGGTCGCGTCATCAGCTTGCCAGCCAATGATCGCGGCTGGCAAGCTGATGATTTTTAAAAAATCCAATCAAAGGCCAGATAACAGATCATATTAGTAAATATGATCTGTTATATGGCTGCCCTGCTCCTCTGCTGGTCCTTTTGGTCGGTTGGATCCAGCAGAGGAGCAGGCTTCACAGTGAGTACACCAAACACCACACACTAGCCCCAGATCACCCCCTGCACCCCAATTAACCCTTTGATCACCCCTTTGATCGCCCCTGTCAATCACTAGTGAAAGGAAAAAAGTGATCAGTGTAAACTGTCACTTTTTTTTTTCACTGGTATTGACTGTTAGGTTTTAGGATAGTTTAGGCCCCTTGGTTAGGTAGTTTAGGGATCAGTTAGCGCCCAGCCCACCGCACCGCAGTCCCTTATTCGCTGATTAGCGTATCGCTAATCAGCATTTGTACTTTTATAGTATCTGGAAGTGATCAAAACTGATCACGGTCAGATCTATAATAGTATTAGTGTCACTTTAGTTCGCCCTCCACCCAAAACGCAGTGTTTGCCCGATCAAGCCTGATCGGTCGCCCACACGTGCGTTCGCCCACACCCACCCCACCGCAGTGACAATTTTTTATTTATTTTTTATCACTGCACATTCACTTTACACGCGCTGCGGCGATAAAAAAATCTGTTTTGATATTTGTTATCAACCGCAGTGGCCTCCGGTACTTCGCTAGCCTCCCATTTGTAAGACAGGCTTGCTTTTTTTCTTGAATAGTCTCAGGGAATACCCCTAAATTTAGTTGCCCAAATGTCAAACAGGGGGTATTGTTCTGAAGAGGCCTACAGGCTTCTGACCCAGTCGGATGACCCTCATCTGACGAATCTGGCGGGTCAGAATACGAACCTGTAGAAAGCAGTGGCTCTCTGACCCAAAGTTCGGACGAGGAGGTTGGGGTCCCTGATAGCAACAGGCGTACCCGGTCCCGTGTCGCTAGACCACAGGTTGCGCAGGATCCGCTTCAAGGGCAGCAGAGTGGGGCTGGCGCTGTTGGATTACGTGGTGAGGCATACACCAGCAGCGCAGCCCTCCCTGAACCTAGTACCAGCACTGCCGTACAACATGGTGAAGTGGCGAGCACCAGAAGGGCAGTTGAAGCTGGTACGGTGGCACGTGTATTAGTTACCCCGTCGCAGCCACCGCAAAGACGGGCCCGTAGACCCCCTAGAATCCCTGAGGTGCTGGCAAACCCTGATTGGCAGTCCCCAACTTCAGCTGCACCTGTAGTTCCCCCTTTCACCGCCCAGTCTGGAGTTCGGGCTGAGACAGCTCAGATCGGTTTGGCCCTGGGATTTTTTGAGCTGTTCTTGACTGCGGAGCTCTTGGACATAGTCGTGGCCGAAACAAACCGGTATGCCACACAATTTATAACTGCCAACCCGGGAAGCTTTTATGCCCAGCCTTTCCGGTGGAAACCAGTCCAAGTTTCCGAAATTAAAACTTTTCTGGGCCTTCTCCTCAACATGGGTCTAACCAAAAAGCATGAATTGCGGTCATATTGGTCCATGAACCCAATTCATCACATGCCCATGTTCTCTGCTGCTATGTCCAGGGCACATTTTGAGGCCATCCTGCGTTTCCTGCACTTTAGCGACAACACCACCTCCCGTCCCAGAGGCCACCCAGCTTTTGACCGGCTCCACAAAATTCGGCCCCTCATAGACCATTTCAACCCGAAATTTGCAGATTTGGATACCCCAGAGCAAAACATCTGTGTAGACTAATACATTTTACCGGGCGCCTTGGCTTCAAACAATACATCCCAAGCAAGCGCGCCCGGTATGGGGTTAAATTGTATAAGCTCTGTGAAAGGGCCACAGGCTATACCCACAAATTTCGTGTCTATGAGGGAAAAGATCAGACCCTGGAGCCGGTCGGTTGCCCTGACTACCTGGGGAGCAGTGGGAAGACAGTCTGGGACTTGGTGTCACCCTTTTCGGCAAGGGGTACCATCTTTATGTGGACAATTTCTACACAAGTGTGGCCCTCTTCAGGCATTTGTTTCTAGAACAGATTGGCGCCTGTGGCACAGCGCAAACTAGTCACGCGGGCTTCCCCCAAAGGCTCGTTACCACCCGTCTTGCAAGGGGGGAGAGGGCTGCCTTGTGTAACGAAGAACTGCTCGCGGTGAAATGGAGAGACAAGCGTGACGTTTACATGCTCTCCTCCATTCACGCAGACACGACAATCCAAATTGAGCGAGCAACCCGTGTCATTGAAAAGCCCCTCTCAGTCCATGACTATAACCTTCACATGGGAGGGGTGGACTTCAATGACCAGATGTTGTCTCCGTATTTAGTTTCCCGCAGGACCAGACGCTGGTATAAGAAGGTGTCTGTATATTTGATTCAATTGGCTCTGTATAATAGTTTTGTTCTCTACAGTAAGGCTGGGAGAACACGATCCTTCCTCAAATTTCAGGAAGAGATCATCGAGAACCTTCTGTACCCAGGAGGTTCCGTGGCCCCATCCACCAGTGTAGTTAGCCGTCTACACGAGCGACATTTCCCCAATGTTGTTGCCGGTACCTCAACCCAACCGTCACCCCGAAAAATATGTTGTGTCTGTAGCAGGAGTGGAATAAGGCGTGACACCCGCTATTTCTGTCCTGACTGCCCTGACCACCCTGCCCTATGCTTAGGGGAATGTTTCCGGAAGTACCACACACAGGTACACCTAGCATAGGGATCATCTCACCAGGACAGGCACACAGGGCTATTAGGGCCCATTCACTCACAGGTGCTGCCATCCTCTCCTTTCACCTGAGACAAAGTGCATAACGCACTTCGCCACATCTTTGGGCGATTTGCGCTTTGCACATTGTCCCATGGGGAAGGAGAGGTTTGTCCTATAAAGGTAAAAAAATTAAATAAAAAATCACCAGTAAGCAAAAAGGTTAATGTTCAGTTCAAAAAGTTAAAGTTTATATGTTCTGTTGCAAAGTTAATAAAATTATTGCGTTGCGGCCTGGTTTTTTCTTTTTTTTTTTACCTTCCAGGTGGACCAACCGATCGACTAGCTGCAGCACTGATGTGCATTCTGACAGAAGCATTGCGCTGCTGTCAGATTACACACAAGTCGGTGTATGCGGCACTGCAAGACGAGATTTCTCCTCTGCAGTAAAAGATACGTTTGCCGAGGCATATGAGCTGAGGAGGAGGCGGTGTTCCTATGCTTTGACAAACACTTTGTATATAAAAAATAAATAAAAAAAATCCCGGCAATGATTTATTCATCCACATCGATTGATGTGAATGGAGAAATCTGGTTTGCCAGGGCATACGAGCTAAGTGGGTATGGATGTTGGGCGGAGCTCCTATGTCCTGGCAGACGCCTTTCCCCTCCTTTTTTTTTTTTGGCAGAGATTTTTTCATCCACATTGACCGATGCGAATGAAGAAATCTGTGCCGTTCATTTTTTTCTTTCAGCCCTGAGGCTGAATGGAAAAAAATAATCTCATTACCTGTATGCTCAATATAAGGAGAATAGCAGAAACTCCTAATGCTGGCCATACATGTAATGATTGCGGAGACCCTCAAATGCCACGGCAGTACAAACACCCCACAACTGACCCCATTTTGGAAAGAAGACACCCCAAGGTATTCGCTGAGGGGCATATTGAGTCCATGAAAGATTGAAATTTTTGTCCCAAGTTAGCGGAAAATGAGACTTTGTGAGAAAAAAAAATAAAAATCAATTTCCGCTAACTTATGCCCAAAAAAAATAATTTCTATGAGTTCGCCAGGCCCCTCATTGAATACCTTGGGGTGTTTTCTTTCTAAAGTGGGGTCACATGTGGGGTATTTATACTGCCCTGGCTTTTTAGGGGCCCTAAAGCGTGAGAAGAAGTCAGGGATCCAAATTTCTAAAAATGCCCTCCTAAAAGGAATTTGGGCACATTTGCACATCTAGGCTGCAAAAAAGTGTCACACATGTGGTATCGCCGTACTCAGGAGAAGTTGGGGAATGTGTTTTGGGGTGTCATTTTACATATACCCATGCTGGGTGAGAGAAATATCTTGGTCAAATGGCAACTTTGTATAAAAAAATGGGAAAAGTTGTCTTTTGCCAAGATATTTCTCTCACCCAGCATGGGTATATGTAAAATGACACCCCAAAACACATTCCCCAACTTCTCCTGAGTACGGCGATACCAGATGTGTGACACTTTATTGCAGCCTAGGTGGGCAAAGGGGCACATATTCCAAAGTGCACCTTTCGGATTTCACCGGTCATTTTTTACAGATTTTGATTGCAAACTACTTCTCACGCATATGGGCCCCTAACATGACAGGGCAGTATAACTACCCCACAAGTGACCCCATTTTGGAAAGAAGACACCCCAAGGTATTCCGTGAGGGGCATGGCAGGTTCCTAGAATTTTTTATTTTTTGTCGCAAGTTAGTGGAATATGAGACTTTGTAAGGAAAAAAAAATAATAAAAAATCATCATTTTCCGCTAACTTGTGACAAAAAATAAAAAGTTCTATGAACTGACTATGCCCATCAGCGAATACCTTAGGGTGTCTACTTTCCGAAATGGGGTCATTTGTGGGGGTTTTCTACTGTTTGGGCATTGTAGAACCTCAGGAAACATGACAGGTGCTCAGAAAGTCAGAGCTGCTTCAAAAAGCGGAAATTCACATTTTTGTACCATAGTTTGTAAACGCTATAACTTTTACCCAAACCATATTTTTTTTTTTTGCCCAAACATTTTTTTTTATCAAAGACATGTAGAACAATAAATTTAGCGAAAAATTTATATATGGATGTCGTTTTTTCTGGAAAATTTTACAGCTGAAAGTGAAAAAAAATCGTTAAATTTCGCTTAATAACAAAAAAAGTAAAAATTTCAGCAGCAATGAAATACCACCAAATGAAAGCTCTATTAGTGAGAAGAAAAGGAGATAAAATTCATTTGGGTGGTAAGTTGCATGACCGAGCAATAAATGGTGAAAGTAGTGTAGTGCAGAAGTGTAAAAAGTGGCCTGGTCATTAAGGGGGTTTCAGCTAGCGGAGTTGAAGTGGTTAATCAAGGTCACCTATTAGATAGGTGGGCCAAAAGTGCACATGAATACTACTCCCAAGATAGGAGCGTATTCACAAATTAAGGTGCCACTCCTTCAAGACAATTAAAACAAATCATGGAAAAAAATATATAAAGCATGTACATCTGCAACATTCATTATCATATCGTGCAGGATGTTTTACATATATATTTTTTCCGTGATTTGTTGAACTACAAGGTAACCTGAAGTACTAGAATGCTTTCACTGAGATGGGTAAAACAAGTCAATTTTTTTAGTAAATGTGTTTGAACTACATGGTATATTGCAGTCATAAAATATGCTCACTAATGCGGTTATAACAATGCAATTTTTGCGGTAAAATGTGTTTGAACTATATGGTATACTGAAGTATTAAAATGCTTTTACTAAGATGTGATATGTGTTTGAACTGAATGGGGTCTTGCACTAATAAACCATATTTTTGCAGTAATAATAAAATGTGTGTCACGCACCTGTCTACGCCCATGCGTAAGTCTGGGCATATTATAATGATGGTGCCACTGGCGCTCTGTTGCCCTGGCAACCAGCCCTGCAGAAGTGGGGCTGCTCAACATATCAAGGAGCTGGAACGCCAGACCAATCAGGCTCTGTGCTAGAGTCACATGCTTCCTGACGGCAGGCTATTTAAACAAGCAGCTGCTGTACAGAGTTGCCTGTGATTAATTTTGTAAGCTACTCTAGCTAGTTATATGTTTGCTTCACCGGATCATTGACCTTTTTCCAGTTTTTTTTTTACATTGCCTCTGATTACTGATTTTGCCTCTAATGTGGCGTCTGTAATAGCTTTTTCTCAGCAAAAGGACCTTCCTGTCTGTCAACCTCTGAGCCAATTAGGGCAAGCCCTCCCCCCACTTCCTCCCAGTACCATTTGATCCTACATATTCTTTCTGCCTCATGTTTTTCCCTGCCAATATTCACAGTAAAACTGCTCTGGGTGGAATTTTTGCACAATTCATCTAAAATGTATTGAAAAACTTTGGATCTATATGGTGGACGAATTTTTGGGAAGTTTGTAACATGCCCGATTAATATAGAATCGATTTGATCATCTCTAGCTTGCATACAGTTGCTTGACAATGGAAACCCATGTAATGAAACTACCATCCAGAGAAGGTTTAGGACTCTGCAGGTATTGATTCAGAAGAGCATTGGCAACTTTTATGCACTATGTGCCTTAGCACTCGGTGAGAGCTCTTTGCAACTTTACACGGTCTGCCACTTCATGGCTGAGTTGCTGTGGTTCATAAACAACCCCACTTTGCAGTAATACCACTCACAGTTGATCATGGAATATCTAGAAGTAGCATTGGACTGGCCCACCAGAGCATCCTCCAGTGGGCCCTCACATGATCGCCTGCCTATCCTGCCAATCCACAGCGCTGTCAGACAGCACTTGAATTAGAGAAGTTTTAATCATTGGTCTATTGATGGCTCTGGAATACCTGCTGACAGATAACTATTTTATGTTCAGTTCCTCAGTCTGTGAGGGCTTTGTTTTTACTAATAGAGATGGCCAAGCGGTTCACCCGGTGGTAAATTTGCGGCCAACTTTGCGCATTCTGCCGGGTCGGGCAGAATTGCAAAGACAGCTCTGATTGTTTGTTTTATCTCATGTTTGTGAGTATATTAAACTTTATGTATGCTGATCTTGTTTTGTGTGCTTCACTATTGGAGCGATTATGTTTTAGTGGTGGTGAAGGAGGACGAAAAGGAGGAGAATTGTGATGTATATAATGTGCCTATATATCAAGCTATGCTTGTGAGTACAATCACACAAGGAGTTTCTGGTGATCTACAGTGCTTCACTATTTGTGTATTTTCTGACATCCCATAGGAGCCCTGGTTTGGTGACAGTGGGGCCTGATAATTTCCTTCTGTCTTAAGTATTGGATGTTCCAAGATTGAAGAGGTGTAGCATCCGCCAAATATTGATTGAGGCCTGCGAGATACCTGCTTCCACAAAATACTGATTAAGAGGTTTGATATACTTCCACTAAATATTGATTGAGGGCTGCGATATACCTGATTCCACAAAATACTGATTAAGGGGTTTTATATACCTGCTTCCACAAAATAATGATTGAGGACTGCGATATACCTGCTTCCACAAAATATTGATTAAGGGGTTTGATATACCTGTTTCCACCAAATATTCTTTGAAGCCTGCAATATACCTGCTTCCACAAAATATCGATTAAGGGGTTCGATATACCTGTTTCCACCAAATATTTATTGAGGCCTGTGATATTCCTGTTTCAACAAATACTGCTCTTCTATAAGGAATTAGGCACAGGGTCATTTTGAAAATGACAGGCAGAGAAAGAGGCAGGCCGTTCTACAGGGGTGGTAGGGGTCGGGCAGGTGTACCAGGCCGGAGCCTAAGTGGGAAGTTGGAGAAGGTGCGTGCGATTACTTCAAAGGACGCACCAGAGTTGGTTGAGTGGCTCACTCAGCCTTCCGCTTCTGCATCCTCCTCATCCTCTGTATCTGCACCCTCCTCATTCTCTGCTGTGTGCACCCCCAAAGACACCACCACCACCATAGCCCCTCCACAGAGGAATTATTTTCCTATCCATTCCCAGACCTTACTGATGCGCAGCCATTCTTGACATCGGATGAGGAAGAGGATGTAGCAACGGCCGCCACCCAACAGTCTGACGACAGTACCTAGAACAGCCCAAGGTGGGAGGTCCCCGCTGCTGCTGCCTACTCCAAAATCTGAAATATCAGTGGTGGTGAAGGTGACAATGATGACATGTCGATGGAAATCACGTGGGTGCCCACAAGAGAGGAAAAGGAGGGAAGTTCAGAGGGCAGAGACGGAGCAGCAGAGAGGGAGGAGAAGGAGAAGAAGGAGGAGAAGCAGGCAGAGCTCGCAGAGCACAGGAGGCAAAAAGCAGACTGCTAATGTATCTGGAGCAAGTCACCCACCATGCACGGTCACTTATGGCACTCCCAGGACACCAGCACATGGCTCTGCAGTGTGTTTTTTTTTTAACGTGTCCGCTGCTGACAATCGTGTTAAAATCTGCAGCCTGAGCTTTCAACGCATAAGTCGCAGTAAACCCAACACTCACCTAGGGACGACCACCTTAAGAAGGCACCTGGCCTCCCATCACCAAGTCCAGTGGGAGCAACACCATCAGAACCCACAAAGCCACACTCCCGGCACTCCACGTCCTGCCTCTTCTCCTTCTCCTCTCATTTGGCTTCCACTCCACCTTCCACAGTTCCGTCGTTGCGTTCATCTGGCAGAAGGCAGGCTTCCGTGGCCCAAATGTTCGAGTGTAAAAAATGGATGATGCAGGATAACCCTCTTGCCCAATGGCTGACCGCTGGCTTGCCGGAACTGCTAGTCCACCAACTACTGCCATATAAACTGGTGGACTCGGAGGCCTTTAGAAAATTTGTGGCCATTGGCACGCCGCAATAGAAGGTTCCCAGAAGGAAATATTTTTCCCATAAGGGCATCCCAGAGCTATATGGCCACGTTCAGCGGCAAGTGAATATATCTCTGGCACACAGTGTCGGTGCCAAGATACATCTGACCACAGACACGTGGTCTGGAAAATACAGGCAGGAAAGGTACATAACTTTTACTGCCCACTGGGTGAACCTTCTGACGGCCATCAAGCATGTAACGGATTGCATGCAGGCCTGCCTCTTCTCCTACTCCATCCTCCGTCTCCTCCATTTACACTGCTACCGCCTCCTAGGCTGCGCTCCCCAGAACCTATTCGACGTTCTAGGTGAGACATTGCCATGCTGTGCTGCGGCTGTTGTGCCCGGAAGCCAAGAGCCACATCAGTCCTGCACTGCTTTCAGCTCTGCGGTCACAGGCCGATCAGTGGCTAACCCCACCTAATTTGACAGTTGGTAAAATGGTGTGCGACAACTGTGCCAATCTGCTGAGCGCGCTGAATGTTAGTCATGCAGCGAATCGTTGCCAAATACCCCAGGGTCCAGGACGTCTTGCGGCAGGTCAGGAAAATCTTTGGCCATTTTAGAAGATCTTACACAGCCATGGCTCGCCTTGCTGATGTTCAGCGGCGACACCACCTGCCCTTCAGATGTCTGATTTGTGACAGCCCGACGCACTGGAACTCCACCTTGTATATGCTTGATAGGCTGTTCCAGCGGCAACGTGCTGTGACTGAACAACCTGTGCGAACTCTGCAGCAGGACAGGTTCTGGGGAGCTTGGTTTCTTTTCACCGCGCCACTGGCTGCTCATGTGTGACGCATGCAGACTTCTGCGACCAATTGATAAGATCACCAAACTGATCAATCGCAGCCAGGGCGCCATCAGTGACATCGTACCTTACATCTTCTTTCTGGAGCGTCCATTGCGTTGTGTCATTGATTAAGCCGTCGCGGAGCTGTAAGATGAAGAAGTCGCAATACTGAAGGAATTATCGGGGGGGCTACTCCATCTCAGACAAGTCAACAGGAGACTGAAGAGGAGTCAGAGGAGGATGGTGGCTGGGGCTAGGAGGAGGAGGAGCAAGAAGAGCAGGCTTTGAGGGGGACTTTAAACTTTTTGTGGATCCCTAGTGTTGTCCGTGGCTGGGGGAAGGAGACCGAGGACAATATTCTCTGTGGCGATGAGCAGGAGCCAGGGCGCTCCACCGCTTCCAATTTAGTGCAGATGGGGGCCTTCATGCTGCAATGTTTGAAGAGGGACCGCCGTATAAAAAGCATAAAGGGCAAGGACAAGTACTGGGTGGCAACGTACTTAGACTCCCCGTACAAACACAAAATGGCGGACATGTTACCAGCATCTCAGAGGGCTGGCAGAATGCAGCATTTCCAGGCCTTGCTGCGAGAGATGCTTAATTCTGCTGTTGCTGACGCTGGCAGAGGAATTTCCACCCACAGCGAAACAGGTGCGGGTACCAATCCTACTGCACCTGCAAGAAGAGGGCGGTTTGAAGATGTGTTGGTCACTTCAGATATGAGATCATTCTTGCAGCCTCATAAGGGCTCATGCACACGAACGTGCCATGTTTTGCGGTCCACAAATTGTAAATCCGCAAAACAAGGATGCCGCAGCGTGCCTTCCGGCCTATTATAGAAATGCCCATTCCTGTCCACAAAACGGACAAGAATAGGACATGATCTATAATTTCTGCGGGGACACAGAATGGAGCAACAGATGTGGACAGCACACGGAGTGCTGTCCACATCTTTTGCGGCCCCATTGAAGTGAACAGGTCCGCATCCGAGCCGCGGCTCGGGTGCATAATCAAACCACGTTTGTGTGAATGTGCCCTAACAGTGACCTCCACAGCTCCCCACACCCTTAACAGTGACCTCTACAGTGTCCACCCCTTAACATTGACCTACAGAGTGCCCTGTCCCTTAACAGTTACCTCTACAGTTCCTCACCCCCACAACAACCCGCCCCCTTAACATTGACCTCCACAGCAGCCCATCCACCTTAACAGTGACCTCCGCAGCATCCTGCCCCCTCCATAGTACTCGGCATTCTTAACAGTGACCTCCACAGTGGCCCACCACTTTAACAGTGACCTCCACAGCACCTGACCCCCTTAACTGAGACCTCCACAGTGCCACGCCCCTTAACTGAGACCTCCACAGCAGCCCACCCCCTTAAGAGTAGCCTCCACAGGGAACCACCCCCTTAAGCATCCATTCACACGTCCGCAAAATGGGTCCGCATCCGTTCCGCAATTTTGCGGAACGGGTGTGGACCCATTCATTTTCAGTGGGGCCGGAATGTGCTGTCCGCATCCACATTTGCGGATCCGCATCCGTATTTGCGGATCCGCACTTCCGCCTCCGTGCTTCCGTTTCCGTAAAAAAAATAGAACGTCCTTTTTTTGTCCACAATTGCGGACAAGATTAGGCATTTTCTATTATAGTGCCGGCGATGTGCAGACCGCAAATTGTGGAATGCACATTGCCGATGTCCGTGTTTTACGGATCCACAATTTGCAGATCTGCAAAACACTTACTGACCCTAACAATGACATTTACAGTGGCCAGCCCCCTTAACAGTGACCACCACAGTGCCCCGCTCCCTTAGGCCTCATGCACAGGACAGTATTTTTTCACGGTCCGCAAAAACGGGGTCCGTAGGTCCGTGATCCGTGACCGTTTTTTTGTCCGAGGGTCTTCGTTGATTTTTGGAGGATCCACGGACATGAAAAAAAAGTCGTTTTGGTGTCCGCCTGGCCGTGCGGAGCCAAACAGATCCGTCCTGAATTACAATGCAAGTCAATGGGGACGGATCCGTTTGACGTTGGCACAATATGGTGCCTTTTCAAACGGATCCGTCCCCATTGACTTTCAATGTAAAGTCTGGAGTTCTTTTATACCATCGGATTGGAGTTTTCTCCAATCCGATGGTATATTTTAACTTGAAGCGTCCCCATCACCATGGGAACGCCTCTATGTTAGAATATACTGTCGGATATGAGCTACATCGTGAAACACTGCCACCAATGTATTAAAAGAATATAGGGAGGAGGGGGGGGGGGCGCACACTGCCACCAATGTATTAAAACAATAGAGGGAGGAAGGGGGGGGCGCACACTGCCACCAATGTATTAAAACAATAGAGGGAGGGGGGGCGGGGGGGCGCACACTGCTACCAATGTTAATGCAATAGAGGGAGGGAGGGGGGCCACACACTGTGCCACCAATGCTATTATTACAATAGAGGGGGGGGGGGGGGCGCACACTGTGCCACCAATGTTATTAATACAATAGAGGGAGGGAGGGGGGGCGCACTGGCCACCAATGAAATTTAAACTGGGGAGGGAAGGGGGTCTGCCCCCTGCTGCCTGGCAGCCCGGATCTCTTACAGGGGGCTATGATAGCACAATTAACCCCTTCAGGTGCAGCACCTGAGGGGTTAATTGTACGGATCACGGCCCCCTGTAAGAGATCGGGTGCTGCCAGGCAGCAGGGGGCAGTCATGTACACAGTTCGTTGTATATTCTAACTAGAAGCGTCCCCATCACCATGGGAACGCCTCTGTGTTAGAATATACTGTCGGATCGGAGTTTTCACGAAGTGAAAACTCAGCTATGAAAAAGCTTTTATGCAGACGGATCTTCGGATCCGTCTGTATGAAAGTAACCTACGGCCACGGATGCCAATCTTGTGTGCATCCGTGTTCTTTCACGGACCCATTGACTTGTCCGTCAAAAAAATAGGACAGGTCATATTTTTTTGACGGACAGGATACACGGTTTACGGTCTCGGCTGCAAAACGGAGCATTTTCCGATTTTTCCACGGACCCATTGAAAGTCAATGGATCCGCGAAAAAAAAACGGAAAACGGCACAACGGCCACGGATGCACACAACGGTCGTGTGCACGAGGCCTTAAAGTGGGACCTCCAGAGCACCTGCTCCCTTATCTGTGACCTCCACAGTAGCCTTCCCCCATAACAGTGACCTTCCACAACGCTCCACCTCATTAACATTGACCTCCACAGAGTATCATTCCCTTAACAGTGACCTCCACAGGGCCCCGCTCACTTAACAGTGACCCACCCACAGTGCCCCACCCCCTTAAAATAAGACTTCCACAGCACCATGTCCCCTTAAGAATGGCACCTACAGCACCTTGCCCCCGTATTATTGATCTCTAGAGCGCCCTGTCCCCTTAACTGTGACCTCTACAGCACCACTCCCCCTTAGCAGTAACATATAACAGTGAAGAAAAATGGCTGGGTTGTTATGGAAACCTGGTGTAAAACTGAGTGTATTTAATGACTGAAGGACCTGCGAGTTTCTATTGGCTAATAAGGGTCATGTGACTGTGTGTTTGGCAGGTAGGATATGAGTGAAGCTGTTAAATTAAAGATTAGAGCCATTGGTGCGCATTAGTTTATAAAAGTGGACTGAAAAGTGGGCATGACTTGCTGCTTGCCCAGCATTTACACACATTTTTGAATTACGACTGTTTAAAATATCACGCGATAGATAGGTGGTATAAAAATTGAAGAAACAGCTCTAGGGATATTTAGAGATGCAACAAATTTTGACATCATGCAACAGATAATTTGCAATTTTGTGCAATTACCGCTAAAGTTACCTACAGAAAAAATGATTTAAAGGGGTTATCCAACACTAACAAATGCCCTCCCTAATGCTGGGCCTCTGACACTGATTCTACTTACCTGGCTCCCCGCGCCGCTCCTGATCCCCGCACCGCCGTGTCAGGTTGGTGCAGCCAATGGTAGACGCTAGGGAGGCTCGTCCCCGTTGCCGACTGCCATTGGCTGCCTCCCCCCCCCCCCCCCCCGACACCAGATGTATTCATCCACGCATGGGGAAAAGCAGCAGCGGCGGTGCGGGGACCTGCAGGAGCAGCGCGGGGAGCCAGGTAAGTAGAATTAGTGTGAAGGGCCCAGTATATGGAGGAGCATTTGTTAGTGTCTGATAACATCTTTAAAAAGTAACTAAACTTTTCTACAATCTTCCTTTAAAATGTTCTAAATAGCCTAAAAATAAAGGAACACTATATTCCTGAATAAAGTATATTACAAAAACATTTTTAGGCTATTTAGAACATTTTAAAGAAAGATTGTAGAAAAGTTTAGTTAGGCTACTTTCACATTTGCAGTAGCTTTTCCTGCGGGGGAACAGCATGCCACATTCCTGTTGGAGAATTTTCGGAATATACTGTATGTGTTGGAAGGAATTTAAGATCTTATCAGACAGATAAAAAGCAAGAGGATTCACAAAGCGCAGTATGCACATAGCCTATAACATAGCTTCTAAACAGACATACACCATATACCTGAAGGTTATCTCTCCCAACCTTACCATAAACATGTTTGCCTCAATACACATTATATTGGTATACTAGCGTTAATATTTTCCGGTATTGACATCTGTCATATGGAAAAAAACGCTTCAGTTTTGTCCTCATTAATTGTCAATGGGGACAAAACGTAACTGCACAGAACAGAATGCTCCAAAATGCATTCCGTTCCGCTCTCATAGAGCAAACCGCAGCATGCCATTCTGTCACAAAGGGTTAACTGTTTTTCTAACTATGTGACTGGTACTTTCACTTTCACTTTGTGTTTTCACTCTAAATTACCAAGAGGTCATAAACACTTATTTAAGCCACATTAACATAGTAACATAGTTTCTAAGGCCAAAAAAAAGACATCTGTCCATCCACTTCAGACGTGAGTTATAATGAATGTTTATAATGTCAGAGAGCAGAGATAAGGAGTCAGTCAGCTCCACAGATGACGGAAAAGACAGAAAATCCACAGGCTGCTACTACAATATCTCAGCTATATACCAATTGAAAAAATGATCATTTTTTTTTAACTCAAAATAAGTACAACACAGTATAAAAAAAAGTTGACATTACTTGCAGAGCCAGTTCTCATTACTGAGGGGGGGTATAGAGGACTTGGCCATCTTAATAATAGTCCTTTTCATCAACCGTGAGGCCACCGAGTACATTAGTTTATAATTGTGTTTTTGAGGGTTATCAATGTGCCTCTATCCAATCCTAGTAAGAAAGGAGTTAATCACATTAAGAGTAAATTGTGGGATGCCTTTTAAAGATAAAAATAATTGGCGGTGGAGCGGTTACACAACAATTTTATTGCCTTGTTTTGTTAATGGACTATGATGTGAGCAGGGAATTGGTCTTGTATTGTTTATCAAGCTCATTAGGCTGCACTTGTTAATGGATGGCACTTTTCAAGATAGTTGTATTTAAGATCACATTGTCTTCAGTAGTAGGTAAAGGCTATAAGGACCAATTAGTTTGAAATGTGTCAAGATGGTGTTATGCTTTCCATGCTGTCAAATACAGGAGATAAAATCATTGTCTGTATGGTGCTGGTGTTTGCTGGTGATTTCCATGGTCAGAGGAGCCATTGATGTGCAGTTACAATTTTCTTTCCAGGTACAGTACAGTACACCCAGCATTTAGGCAATCAGGACAACTTACACTTTTACCAACCTTCCATTTTCTTATCTTATACTCTTACTTGCTGAGTATGTGCCAAAGACCTCAGTGGTCAGCAGCCTAAATGCTCACACAAAGACCAAACATCATTAACTGTTCTGTACCTATACAAAGAACTACACGGGGACAGTGATATTACCTCATTCTGGGTAGGGACCCATTCTGTTAATGCTCCGCTACCTGGATGTGTAGCTGTACAACATAGCATAGCTGCTCCAGTATCGCCAGCAGAGCTTCTGCTTTTGCACCACTACTCAGAGAAATGGCACAGGTATGAGATGGTCATAGTCGGGCACCTCAATGATTGTTTCTGGGCAGCATATCGTTTGTAGGAGGATGAGCAATAGCAGTAGCCTCCGCTCATCCTTTTATAGTGGCTGTAATTCCTCATGCAGACTTAGATTTTTTTTTTTCTTGTAGATGGCTCCAGAAATTTTAAAGACAGGTTATACAAAAAAGGATATGCGCTAACCACTCAGAATGAAATACTTCTACAGCAACCTATCCCACTTGGGGTGTCAGTTCAGGAGGTAGAGCTGAGAGCACTCACTGAGTCATGTAAGATGGGTGAAGATAAGACAGCAAAGGTGTACACAGACTCAAGGTATGCTTTTGGGATTGCCCACGATATGGATATTGGATTTGTCCAACTGGTATAGTAAAGAATTTGCTGTTTCCTTGGGCAAACCAATTAAGAATGCTGAATCGTAGCACAATCATGCAAAGCCTTAGAATTGCCCAAAAAGTTCTTTTCATAAAAGGAGACACCTTCAGGAGCCAAGAGGAACCTTGAGGCGGCCAACGTTGCAGTACTGTTGCCCCTCCCCATAAGAAAAGTAAAAAATCTATTGCTAAATCAGGGTAGTGTGGATCTGCTTTTCTTAAGTCTCTAACAGAAACAAACCCCAGAGGACCAATGGAAGGAAAAGAAGGCAGTAAAGGGTGAGGATGGCATCTGGAGAGTTGGTAAGAAACTGTGTGTGCACAGATCTCTGTTATTTGTATCTGTTATAACCAAGGTAAACTACTAAAGTTACCTGCCTATCAAGGGGGACTGGCCATAGACCCTAATGGGAAAATACCCAGTGGGCCACCCAGGCACCCCGCACAGCTGTCAGATAGGTACATAATGATCTGATGCTCCCAGCTTTAATTAAAGCTGGGGGCATCAGACACCCATGCACCTGGCTGGCGGCCGCAGGTGCTTTTTTGGATTCAAATGCATTGCTGTTCTGATGACGGTGATACAGTTGAATACATTGGGGAACAGGAGCTGATGGCTCCCTGACGCATCCTGAAGCCTATGTGGCAGTAGAATAGTGCAGACAATAGTGAAGCAATGAAGCTATCGCAACTGCATGATCTATGATGCATGTAGCACTCCATCATGACCACCTGCACCAAGACACTGGCTTCTCAGACCACAGGCCTATATCTTCAATGTTTACCTACACAACAGGTAGTGGTGGTGCAATGTAGTTATGTCTTCCTATCCCATTCAAGTGAATGGGCAAAACAAGTGTAATTACAGTGCACCGCCCCTGTCATCTTTCTAGACGATGTGCAGGTGAACACTGAAGAGGATGCAGCTGTCACTACCAGAGCTTTGAGACGTTCTCACAGCTCTGTTTCTCCAAGCCTGTGGTGATGTCACTACTAGAGCTTGGAGGAGTTCCCTCTGCCCTGTTTCTCCGCCCCTGTGATGAGGTCTTTACTTTTTGTTTCCTTCCTCCCAGCTGTCCCTCCTGTGTTTGATTTCGTTGCCTTTAAATCACCCCTCCTCCTTTGTAGAGGTGCGGATTATACTTTTCATTTGAGCTGTATTTCTCGCTTGAGTATCTTCACCTGTGTGATATCTTTTCACTGGATCTGTGTTCTGCTGAAGCAAGTACTTCGGATATTGTCTGCTGACTTTGGATCTGTTTTCACTGCCTGCAGCTCCTTCAGTTAAGTGTACATTCATTTGTGATTTTCTGTTTGCTGGATCCCAGGTGACCCTGACTCCCTCTGTGTCTAGTGTAGGGAGCCGGTGGTCGTGTCCCCTAACTATTGGTCAGTTGCTTTTCACTGTGTAGGCTCTTGTTGCTCACTTACAGCCGTGACATTATAATCCTCCAAATCGTCCTTTTTTGACATGGATCAGCTTTCTGACCTGGTTGACCGCATGCAGGGTCTTTCTTTGGAGGTAGCGGATCTCCGTCAATCTATGACTCAGCTTCAATCTATGACTCAGCTTCAAGCATGGAGTCTGTTGTGAGCCAAAGGTCTCACTTCCGGAAACGTTCTCCGGGGGCAGTGAGAATTTTGTTCGTTTCAGAGAGGCATGCAAACTCCATTTTTGCTTGTGTCCCCATTCCTCTGGTAATGAGGAACAGAGGGTGAGGATTGTCATCTCCCTGCTCAGGGGTAGTGCTCAGACTTGGGCTTTTTTGTTGCCATCGGGGGATCCCTCCCTTCGATCCGTGGAAAGGTTTTTTGTGGCCCTGGGGCAGATATATGATAACCCGGATCGTGTTGCTCTGGCCGAATCTAACTTACGTTTTTTATGCCAGAGCAAACTGTCTGCGGAGCTTTATTGTTCTGAATTTCGGAGATGGGCAGCTGATTCAGGTTGGAATGATGCTGCACTCCGGAGTCAGTTCTCTCATGGTCTCTCAGAGAGATTGAAAGATGCGTTTGCTTTCCATGAGAGACCAACGTCCTTAGAGTCTGCCATGTCATTGGCGGTACGCCTTGACAGGCGTCTAAGAGAAAGAAACGAGACCTCTCTGTCCAGTCATTTTCAGTCTTGAGGCAGTGGTGCGGATTCATTCAGTGTGCAGGGGCCTCATCCTCTCTCGGTTCCCTCTGTGGAGGAGCCCATGCAGCTAGGTCGACTTGCCCCTGATAAAGGAGGATTTAGTCCTCAGAGAATGGTGTGTTTTTGTTGTGGGGGCATAGGTCATTTGGCAAATGTTTTTCCGTCTAGGAAATTCCTGAACTGTACAAAGAGTTATAATAAGAGAAAAACCTCAAAAGGTAAATCATCAAACTCTGCTTCATCTGCTACTTTGGGCAAAGTTGATGTAGGAATTGATGCTTTTCCTCTGACCTGCAGTTCCCGTTTTCTCCTTTCTGCCAGGGTAGCGCTAGGGAGCAAAGTCATTTCTTGTGAAATTTTTGTCGATAGTGGAGCGGCCGTCAATCTTATTGATACTCAATTTGTAGCCATGCATGGTTTTCAGGTTTGCACATTAGAAAAGGATATACCTGTTTTTGCTATTGACTCTGCTCCCCTCTCACAGAGATCCCTGAAGGGCATTGTTCACAATATCCGGTTAGCGGTAGGTGACACTCATGTGGAGGATATATCTTGTTTTGTCCTTAACGGATTGCCTTCTCGTCTAGTTTTGGGGTTACCCTGGCTCACTAGACATAACCCCACTATTGATTGGCAAGGAAGGCAAATAAATGAGTGGAGTGAGTTTTGTAAAGAGAATTGTCTCACAGCGATTTTTGCAGAGGTGTCTACTAAAACGGTGCCATCATTTCTCTCTGATTTCTCGGACATGTTTTCCGAGAGCGGTGTTCAGGAGCTACCTCCTCACCGGGAGTTTGACTGTCCCATTAACCTCATTCCCGGCGCCAAGCTGCCAAAGGCACGCCTCTACAATCTCTCACAACCGGAAAGAATCGCAATGCGAACTTATATCTCTCAGAGTCTCGATAAGGGGCATATTCGTCCCTCAAAATCACCTGTTGCCGCTGTTTTTTTCTGTTAAAAAGAAAGATGGCTCTCTGAGACCTTGCCTAGATTTTAGGGAGCTGAACCGTATCACGATTCGCGATCCCTATCTCCTTCCTCTGATCCCGGACCTCTTCAACCAAATTGTTGGGGCCAAGGTTTTTTCCAAATTGGATTTGAGAGGCGCGTACAACCTGGTCAGGGTCAGAGAGGGGGATGAATGGAAAACGGCCTTTAATACCCCTAACGGGCATTTTGAGATTCTCGTTATGCCTTTCGGCCTGACGAATGCTCCGGCCGTCTTTCAGCATTTTGTTAACAGTATTTTCTACCATTTAATGGGGAAATTTGTATTGGTATATCTAGATGATATTTTGATTTTTTTCCCCTGATGTTCAGACCCATCAGGATCATCTTTTCCAGGTTCTGCAGATTCTGCGGGAGAATAAATTGTACGCCAAGCTGGAGAAATGTGTTTTTATGGTATCGGAGATTCAATTTCTGGGTTTTCTCCTCTCTGCTTCTGGTTTTCGCATGGATCTGGAGAAGGTCCGTGCTGTGCTGGAGTGGGAGCTTCCTGAGAATCAGAAGGCATTGATGCTCTTTCTGGGTTTTGCGAACTATTACAGAAAGTTAATTTTGAATTATTCCTCTGTTGTCAAACCCCTCACTGACATGACAAAAAAGGGGGCGGATTTTTCCTCTTGGTCGGAGGAGGCGCTTGCAGCTTTTTCTAAGATTAAAGAGAGTTTTGCGTCTGCTCCCGTCTTGGTGCATCCCGATGTTTCCTTACCTTTTATTGTTGAGGTGGATGTTTCCGAGGTGGGTGTGGGTGCGGTTTTGTCCCTGGGCCCTTCTCCTGCCAAGTGGTGACCCTGTGCCTTTTTCTCAAAAAAACTCTCCCTGGCAGAGAGAAACTATGATGTGGGAGATAGGGAGTTGTTGGCCATCAAGTTGGCTTTCGAGGAATGGCGCCATTGGTTGGAGGGGGCCAGGCACCCTATCACCGTTTTTACCGACCATAAGAATCTGGCGTACTTGGAGTCGGCCAGGCGTATGAATCCGAGACAGGCCAGATGGTCTCTGTTCTTCTCCAGATTCAATTTTGTCGTTACATTCCGCCCTGGGATCAAAAATGTGAAGGCTGATGCTCTCTCTCGCTGTTTTCCGGGAGGAGGAAACTCCGAGGACCCGGGTCCCATTTTGGCGGAGGGGGTGGTTGTTTCTGCTCTGTATTCTGATTTGGAGGCTGAGGTCCAGGCTGCCCAGACTGAGGTACCTGCCCGTTGTCCTCCTGGGAAGTTGTTTGTGCCTCCTGAGTTACGTCACAAACTCTTCAAGGAGCATCATGATACTGTTCTTGCTGGTCACCCCGGGAGTAGAGCCACGGTAGATCTCATTGCTCGGAGATTTTGGTGGCCGGCTCTTCGTAAGTCGGTGGAGGGTTTTGTGGCTGCTTGTGAGATGTGCGCTCGCGCTAAGGTCCCTCGTTCACGGCCTTCAGCTCCCTTTACCCATACCTTCCCGTCCTTGGACACACCTCTCCATGGACTTTATCACGGATCTTCCTCGTTCCTCAGGGAAGTCGTGATCCTGGTGGTGGTGGACCGTTTTAGCAAGATGGCTCATTTACTACCCTTCCCTGGTTTACCCAGTGCTAAAACGTTGGCGCAAGCTTTTGTCGACCATATTGTTAAATTGCATGGCATTCCCTCGGATATTGTTTCCGATAGAGGCACGCAGCTTGTGTCCATATTCTGGAAGGCTTTCTGTTCTCGCCTGGGGGTTCGGCTGTCCCTCTCTTCTGCTTTTCACCCGCAGTCGAATGGTCAGACTGAACGCGTCAACCAGAATCTGGAGACATATTTGCGCTGTTTTGTGGCAGAGAACCAGGAGGATTGGTGTTCATTTCTCCCTCTTGCTGAGTTTGCTCTGAACAACCATCGTCAGGAATCTTCTGATAAGTCACCATTCTTTGGTGCATATGGGTTCCATCCGCAGTTTGGGACATTCTCGGGAGGGGCTCCCTCTGGTTTGCCTGAGGAGGAGAGATTTTCCTTGTCTTTGTCTACCATTTGGCAAAAGATTCAGAGTAATCTCAGAAAGATGAGTTAGAAATATAAGTGTGTGGCTGATAAGAGACGTATGCTTGGTCCGGACCTGAATGTGGGTGATATGGTGTGGTTGTCTACAAGAAATATTAAACTGAAGGTTCCCTCCTGGAAATCTGGAGTTTGAGGTTTCCAGAATTGTGGACTCTCGCATTGTCCGCGGTTCTCTTCAGTACCTCGTTCATTGGAAGGGTTATGGTCCTGAGGAGAGGATGTGGGTTCCGGTGTCGGACATTAAAGCCACTCGCCTCATCAGGGCATTTCATAGGGCTCATCCTGAGAAGGTGGGTCCTGGGTGTCCGGAGTCCACCCGTAGAGGGGGGAGTACTGTCACTACCAGAGCTTTGAGACGTTCTCACAGATCTGTTTCTCCACCCCGTGATGATGTCACTACTAGAGCTTGGAGGAGTTCCCTCTGCCCTGTTTCTCTGCCCCTGTGATGAGGTCTTTACTTTCTGTTTCCTTCCTCCCAGCTGTCCCTCCTGTGTTTGATTTTGTGCCTTTAAATCACCCCTCCTCCTTTGTAGAGGTGCAGATTATACTTTTCATTTGAGCTGTATCTCTCGCTTGAGTATCTTCACCTGTGTGATATCTTTTCACTGGATCTGTGTTCTGCTGAAGCAAGTACTTCGGATATTGTCTGCTGACTTTGGATCTGTTTTCACTGCCTGCAGCTCCTTCAGTTAAGTGTACATTCATTTGTGATTTTCTGTTTGCTGGATCCCAGGTGACCCTGACTCCCTCCGTGTCTAGTGTAGGGAGCCGGTGATCGTGTCCCCTCACTATTGTAGGGTGTTCAGGTGTTATATAGTCGAGGTACGAGGATATGCGATCATCCACCATTGGGGTGTTTGCATAGGCTGAGCAGCTTAGGGAGAGCTTTTAGGGTCTGACAGGGGTCACCCTTTATCCTCCCTAGTTTGGGTCCGGTCAGTTGCTTTTCACTGTGTAGGCTCTTGTTGCTCACTTACAGCCGTGACAGCAGCACTCTTACAAATGCCGCAACCTCTTCAAACACTTGGTACGCAGGGGATCCGGGATTTGGACCCTCCCAATTAGAGATGTCGCGAACACGAAATTTTCCATTCGCGAAGAGAGGACGCAAATTTTCACAAATGTTTGCGAACGGGCGAACTGGGCGAACCGCCATTGACTTCAATGGGCAGGCAAATTTTAAAACCCACAGGGACTCTATCTGGCCACAATAGTGATGGAAAAGTTGTTTCAAGGGGACTAACACCTGGACTGTGGCATGCCGGAGGGGGATCCATGGCAAAATTCCCATGGAAAATTACGTAGTTGACGCAGAGTCGGGTTTAATCCATAAAGGGCATAAATCACCTAACATTCCTAAATTGTAATTTGGAATAACATGCTTTAAAACATCAGGTATGATGTTGTATCGATCAGGTAGTGTAACTGTTACGCCCGCTTTACAGTGACAGACCAAACTCCCTGTTTAACGCACCGCAAACAGTCCATTTGCACAACCGCAAACTCCCCATTTGCACAAGGTTGGATACCAAGCTAGCCATGTCCCGTTCCTTGTCCTCACTGATGTCATTGAAGGTCTCTTCCTCCACGCAGCCACGTACAACACCAAGGGTCCCCGAAAGGTGACAACAAGCCCCCTGGGACGCCTGCTGTGTTTGGTCTTCCACCTCCTCAAAGCCACCTTCCTCCTCTTCTTCAGACTCCTCTCTCTGCGTTATTATAAGGTGTGTTAAGTAGTACTATTCCTGTCAGTTTAATCCCTGTTACATCCACTAGTATTATTAATATTATTTAAGGTGTGTTAAATAGTACTATCCCTATCAGTTTAATCCCTGTTACGTCCCCTATCAGGGGACGTGTATATGGCATCGATTTGAGGAACCGGGAGATAGAAAAAGATGCTTGGTCGGTCTTCCTACTTCAAATTTGGGGCACTGCGCGTGCAATTGAATGTGCCACCAGATATGAGCAGCGTGTTAAGTAGTACTATTCCTATCAGTTTAATCCCTGTTACGTCCCCTATCAGGGGACGTGTATATGACATCGATTTTAGGAACCAGGAGATGGAAAAAGATGCTTGGTCGGTCCTCTTAATTCCAATTTGGGGCACTGCGCATGCGCTGTGTAATGTACTATGCAATCCCAATATGTGTGGTGTGTTAAGTAGTACTATTCCTGTCAGTTTAATCCCTGTTACGTCCCCTATCCCCTTGGTGTAGTGATGACTGTGCTCGTGTGCACGTTTGGAAGATTGCAGGCGATGGGGTTTTTTCAAAGCCTATGGTTGTGCTGAGGTAGTTCAGTGACAGTTAAGTGACCCAGAAAACAATGATTCTGCAGTGTGGGCCCATTGTTGGCCTAGTAGGCTTTAATGATCACCTTAGATGCTCACAAAGAAAATTTATGTTTTTTCTATGCAAAATTATCCAGCCGATCGCTTTTGGTCTGTTCACAATGAAGCAACGACCTTATCATCTGGGGTGTGCCAACATTGCCATTGCCAACACACTCATAGAGGTGGTCGCTTCATTGTGATACGCAAGCCCCTTCACCACAACAAGGTAACGATCACAAAGGGGAATTGACACATGTCTGTGCCTTTTTTTTTTTTTTTGAAGCCACAGTGCAGCACCAGAGGCCAGAAAAATTGATGTTTCCAAGGCAGAAAGTTCCCTAAAACATTGCAGCTTGAACCCTAGTTGGTGGCGGATAAGTCACGCAAGTCATCCGGCATTCAGAGACCATTTTTAGCCCAAGGCAGCTCATCTCAGTCATCAGGCCATTTTTAGTCAAATGTATCGCTCACTGTCAGTCCCTTCGGGATCCATCCCTCATTCATCTTAATAAAGGTGAGGTAATCTAGACTTTTTTGACCTAGGCGACTTCTCTTCTCAGTAACAATACCTCCTGCTGCACTGAAGGTCCTTTCTGACAGGACACTTGAAGCGGGGCAGGCCAGAAGTTCTATCGCAAATTGGTATAGCTCAGGCCACAGGTCAAGCCTGCACACCCAGTAGTCAAGGGGTTCATCGCTCCTCAGAGTGTCGATATCTGCAGTTAAGGCGAGGTAGTCTGCTACCTGTCAGTCAAGTCGTTCTCTGAGGGTGGACCCCGAAGGGCTGCGGCGATGCGTAGGACTTAAAAAGCTCTGCATGTCCTCCATCAACAACACGTCTGTAAAGCGTCCTGTCCTTGCCGGCGTGGTCGTGGTAAGAGGAGGATTACTTTCACCTCTTTCCCTGTTAGATTCCCGTTGTGCTGTGACATCACCCTTATACGCTGTGTAAAGCATACTTTTTAATTTAATCCTTTTCGACTTCCGGTAATTCGGTAACATTTCAGGCACTTTCTGCTTATACCGGGGGTCTAGTAGCGTAGCCACCCAGTGCAGGTCGTTCTCCTTCAGCCTTTTTATACGAGGGTCCCTCAACAGGGACGACAGCACGAAAGACCCCATTTGCACAAGGTTGGATGCCGAGCTCCTCATGTCCCGTTCCTCGTCCTTACTGATCTCACTGAAGGTCTGTTCTTCCCCCCAGCCACTTACAACACCATGGGTACCAGATAGGTGACAACGAGCACCCTGGGATGCCTGCTGTGGTTGGTCTTCCTCCTCCTCAAAGCCACATTCCTCCTCTGACTTCTCTTCCTCAGACTCCTCTTCCAGCAAGCGATGCTGATAAGGTTGTTTCTGGTGGTGATGATGGTGACCACAACTCTTCCTCTTCCTCTTCACACTCATCTACGGCCTGATCCAGCACTCTTCGCAGGGCACGTTTCAGGAAGAAAACAAATGGGATGATGTTGCTGATGGTGCCTTCGGTGCGACTGACTAGGTTTGTCACCTCCTCAAAAGGACGCATGAGCCTACAGGCATTGCGCATGAGCGTCCAGTAACGTGGCAAAAAAAAATCCCAGCTCCGCAGAGGCTGTCCTAGCACCCCGGTCATACAAATACTCGTTGGCGGCTTTTTCTTGTTGGAGCAGGCGGTCGAACATTAGGAGTGTTGAATTCCAACGTGTTGGGCTGTCGCAAATCAAGCGCCTCACTGGCATGTTGTTTCGGCGCTGAATGTCTGAAAAGTGCTCCATGGCCATGTAGGAACGCCTGAAATGGCCACACACCTTCGTGGCCTGCTTGAGGACGTCCTGTAAGCCTGGGTACTTTTGCACAAAGCGTTGTACGATGAGATTCAACACATGTGCCATGCACGGCACATGTGTCAACTTGCCCAAATTCAATGCCGCCAACAAATTGCTTCCGCTGTCACACACCACTTTGCTGATCTCCAGTTGGTGCGGAGTCAGCCACTGATCCACCTGTGCGTTCAGGGCGGACAGGAGTGCTGGTCCGGTGTGACTCTCTGCTTTCAGGCAAGTCAACCCCAAGACGGTGTGACACTGTCGTATCCGGGATGTGGAATAGCCCCTGGGGAGCTGGGGGGGTGCCGTTGATGTGGAGCAAGACGCAGCAGCAGAAGAGGACTCAGCCGAGGAGGTTATGGAAGAGGATGGAGTAGGAGTAGGAGGAGTAAAGGAGGTGGCAGCAGGCCTGCCTGCAAGTCGTGGCGGTGTCACCAACTCCTCTGCAGAGCCACGCATTCCATGCTTGGCAGCCGTGAGCAGGTTTACCCAATGCGCAATATAGGTGATATACCTGCCCTGACAACACTGTGTGCCAGACATGCCATGACTTCCTTTTGCACAATCGAGTACAGGTTGGGGATTGCCTTTTGTGCAAAGAAATTTCGGCCGGGTACCTTCCACTGCGGTGTCCCAATCGCTACAAATTTTTTGAAGGCCTCAGACTCCACCAGCTTGTATGGTAAAAGCTGGCGGGCTAAGAGTTCAGACAAGCCAGCTGTCAGACGCCAGGCAAGGGGGTGACTTTGTGACATTGGCTTCTTACGCTCAAACATGTCCTTGTCAGACACCTGACTGTGGGCAGATGAGCAGGAACTGCTCAAGGCGAGAGGCGGAGTGGCGGGTGGTTGAGAGGGGGCAAGGAGGACAGCAGTGGTTGACGTGGCTGAAGATGCTGGACCAGGAGGAGAATGGTGGCTTTGAGTTTGTGTGCTGCTTTTACTCATGTGTTGATCCCATAGGCGTTTGTGATGTGAGTATCATGTGCCTTCGTAAAGCAGGTGGGTGTTGGGCTTCCCACGACTCAGTTTCTTTTGGCACAGGTTGCACAGGTTGCAAATGGCATTGCTGTTATCAGAGGCAGACACACACAAAAAAATGCCACACTGCTGAGCTTTGCAATGACGGCATTCTGGTGGTGGCAACAGCATGCGTTGATTGGCGTGCTGTCTGGCTGACCACGGGTGCCGATACATGCTGTCTGACTGTGCCACTAGCTCCTTGCGACAACCTCCCCCCTGCTTCCAACTCGTCTCCTCCTCCTTTCTGTCTCCCCATCTGAACTTTCCCCCTGTTCTTCTTCTCTTCAAGCGGGCACCCACGTGACATCCACGGACACATCGAGATCATCAACCGCTTCACTTGTATCTGAAAACTCAGCAAAGGAAGCGGCAGCGGGTACAACATCATTATCATCATCATCACACCGTACATCCATGTGTGTAATGCTGCCTGACTGAGACATTTCCCTGTTATCTACATCCTCTGGCAATAATGGTTGTGCATCACTCATTTATTCCAACTGATGTGTAAATAACTCCTCTGACAGATCAAGTGATGCGGCTGTGGTGCTGGTGTTGGTGGTGGCGGCAGGCGGGCGAGTGGTAACTTGAGAGGTACCTGAAGCTGAGCTGGAGGAGGATGGTGCGTCAAGGTTCCGAGCGGAAGCTGTAGAAGATTGGGTGTCCTGTGTTAGCCAGTCAACTATGTCCTCAGAACTTTTCGAGTTCAGGATAGTGGCCTCTGAACACTGGGCATTAGTCTAGGGCCAAAAGGAATCACAGCACCACGACCACGACGGCCCCTGCGGGGTGGAATGCCTCTGCCTGTAATTTTTTTTAGATTAGTTAAGTTGTACTATGTGTGCAAGCTACTGTGACACAAGATATGAGTTGCGCTGAAGTGACACTATGCACTGCACTGGGCCTTAAGCACACAAACACGCGTGTAACTGACTGCTATTTATTCAGTCAAAATAGTTTTTTTTTCTTTAAATGGAATCGAATGTGACACCAGATATGAATGGCGCTGAAGTGACACTATGCACTGCACTGGGCCTTAAACACACAAACACGTGTGTAACTGACTGCTAGTTATTTACAGTCAAAATTTTTGTTTTTCTTTAAATGGAATCGACTGTGACACCAGATATGAGTGGCGCTGGTGACACTATGCACTTGCAGGGCTGTGAGCCTGACACACACGCTGACAGGCAGGACAACTGCAATTTGATTACACAGGGAAAAAAAAAAAGCAGACTGATGTTCTAGCCCTAAAAAGGGCTTTTTGGGGTGCTGTCCTTACAGCAGAAATCAGATGAATCTTTCAGGACTGCAGTGGACACTGAATAATACAGTTGCCTAGCTATCGATTTCCCTATTAAATCAGCCGCAGCTGCACTGTCCCTCCTCTCACTAAGAATGCAGCTTCCGAATGAATCTAAGATGGATGCTGTCCAGGAGGTGGGAGGGTCTGGGAGGGAGGGTCTGCTGCTGATTGGCTGGAATGTGTCTGCTGACTGTGAGGTACAGGGTCAAAGTTTATTCAATGATGATGTATAGGGGGCGGACCGAATATCGCATATGTTCGCCCGCTGCGGCGAACGCGAACAAGCTATGTTCGCCAGGAACTGTTTTCCGGCGAATAGTTCGGGACATCTCTACTCGCAATCTGATATTGTAATCTATCTTGATGACACACAACTCAAGTCAACAAATTAGTGGTGTAAACTTAAAATAAACAGTCTAAAGATGCACCAAATTTTCCATCTAGCATCAGCCATTTTTATAAATACATTTTTAGACTGTCCACTCTGAGTTTACACAGTCTAAATCTGCCCCAATGTTCCAGCACAAGACGCATTGACATTTTAGTACAAGAATACGGTAGACCAATCTAGCAATCTATCACCACGACACAGCTCTTGGAAACCAGACATTGCGTTCATTTCCTGACTTAACCTCACAGTATACATTAATGGTAGTCTATAAAACTTGATTTAAATCTGAAGAACCCCTTTCATTTCAGACACAAGTTTTTGGCATTTTATCAACACAATAGGTTATGCTACATGATATATCATGAAGATTACGCAGGATGGATTGTGCAGACATAGGCAATTTACTATATTTGTGAGATAAATTATTATATTTTGTTGTTACACATATATTACTGCTAAGAAGAGGAAGCATATTGCAGCTTTATTTTATTTGGGATATACTATAGAATTGTTTCTTGCCACTGGGTTTATTTATTCATGTGCTTTATCACAAGGATATATAATACCGCTGTCTGAATTGTGGCAGAAGGGCACCAGGGACTGGGTGTGACTGGAACCTCTCTATTCCCTGTAGCTACCCTACAGGCCATGGAGCATGAGGTAGCTTAGGCAGATGTCCGAGCACAAAATGGCCTCCCTAAGCACTGTGACGATGAGCAACTAGTATTTCAGAAGAGGAATAAAAGATCTCAGGTCGCTGTCAATCCAATTAAAACTTTTATTAAAACAAAAAAAGATTAGTATAGCGCGTTTCACCAGTGGACCATTGGCTTCTTTAGATATAAAATGGAAAAGGCATGGATGGGTGTATATCTACGGACACAAAGCGGAAATGACATTGAGGAAATTAAATGGAATACTCTACATACAAGCAAGTGGTCTCAACGAAATGGTTGAATATATTAAATATTTGCTCTTTTCGAGCTGCTGTGACATTTGTGGATACCGGTACTTTCGATCCAATCCTTTTAATTAAATTATTATATTGTAACTTGAATATTTTGCGTCTTTTAGAATATCTTTTTTTTACATATACACAGTTTATACATGTTATACTATCAATATGTTTAATGTTTCATTATATAATCCTTACTTTTATCTTTCTAGAAGTCTATTATTATTTGTTTTTATGGACTCTTCAATTCATGTATTGTCAATGGACACATTATGGTCTCTTATCCTTCCCTGATCACCAACCTTCCAGTTTAGCATCAATCTGCTGGCACTTCATATCAACCTACTCCACTTTGTTTTTCTATGGCCAGATTTGTCTATTATTGTACTTAAACTCTCTATTTACTCTAGTTTTCTATGTTTTTAGCACAAATATAATATTATTCTTTAATCTTTTTGTTTCATCTCTCTATATATTCTATTATTCTATATCCCTGTTTGCAGTTAAGGCTAGTTTCACACTTGCGTTCGTCGGTCCGCTCGTGAGCACCGTTTGAATTTGCTCACGAGCGGACCCGAACGCCTCCGTCCAGCCCTGATGCAGTCTGAATGGAGCGGATCCGCTCAGACTGCATCAGTCTGGTGGCGTTCAGCCTCCGCTCCGCTCGCCTCCGCACGGACAGGCGGACAGCTGAACGCTGCTTGCAGCGTTCAGCTGTCCGCCTGGCCGTGCGGAGGCGAGCGGATCCGTTCAGACTTACAATGTAAGTCAATGGGAACGGATCCGCTTGAAGAGGTCACCATATGGCTCAATCTTCAAGCGGATCCGTCCCCCATTGACTTTACATTGAAAGTCTGAACGGATCCGCTCAGGCATCTTGCGCACTTAGAAATTTTTCTAAGTTATTAATGCAGACGGATCCGTACTGAACGGAGCCTCCGTCTGCATTAATATGATCGGATCCGTTCAGAACGGATCCGATCAAGCGCTAGTGTGAAAGTAGCCTAAATCTTATAATCATGTATATTCATTAAATTACTTAATTGAATTCAGTGATTCGTGTTCCACTTCCTCAACGTCCTTTCCGCTTTGTGTCCGTAGATATACACCCATCCATGCTTTTTCCATTTTGTATGTGAAGAAGTCAATGGTCCATTGGGAAAACGTGTTATACTACTATTTTTTTGTTTTGCTAAAAATTGTATTAGATTGGCAGCTCCCCGAGCTATTTCACTTCTCTTCTTAATTTTCGTTGGGGCCACCACAGTCCGGAAAGATACAGAGGGAGTAGCAGCCTTTATCATCACCACACGTGGGAGGCCGACATCCTCAGTGAAGTGCACGTAACCCCTATATGCCTGTTTACTTCTATATCTGGTGAGCGCTTATGGTACATTGCGTTATCACACCAAATTGGATGGTTTACACTATGGAATGCCAGTGTTTCTCTTTTTCTTTATGAGCAACTGGTATGATATTTACATTGGGGGTCCTGGTCCTTGCCCAATTTGTCATATGTCTGATTTTATTACATACCATGCTTTCTGCTTTTTATAAACACCCAAAAATATGTCAAATGTATTTCATCTACAGCTATACAACATAGGACTTTATCATGGCTGCCTGGTGGTTCTCTTGAAGAGCTTGAAGTGCATATATGAAAAGGTTTTCATTCTTTGGAGAAGACAGAAAGAGAATGGACATCTACGCTCCAAAAAATCTGATGAAGAAACATTCAGTCACATTCTTTTATATTTTGCCCATGCTGGTTCTCCTTACATTTTTTAGTAATATAATTTTGTGTATATCTATAAATAAAGTTATATAAATGAACAGAGATAAAACATGAGAAAACATGCCATGGGCAGGATGCAGCAAACTGGAGTACTGGACCTTGACTGTAGTGTCAGTAGGGGAAAGTAAATACCTAAATCGAGATTAACACTGTCAGCGAATGCAAATGAGCATAAAATCATCAGATGTGCTGCAAATCTGTAAAGATTGGGATTGTTGCTTTTGCTGCATTGATGCCAGATTTAATAGACGCCTGCAGCAGAACGTGGTTTTTCTTCCATGTTAAGTTTTCATTTGCTGAGCACGCATGGTGGACTATCTGAAGTTACAGTGGGAGATGCCAAATCTTTTATTTTGACCCCCATGGGCAAATTGCTTTGAAATATGAATGTGGCATATGCTTGCACCCACAGGGAGTTTATTCATATATCCTTCTGATGTAAAAGAAATTGTACACATAGCGAAACATGGACATTCGCTCAGTTACGCTTCTAGGGCCTTCCCTGAAATCGAGCTGATGTTTTCTGGCATCAGCACTGGCTTTAGTGGGTTTGATCTGCAGCACTGTACTAAGGGGATGGACATGCAGAGTGTATATATATATATATATATATATATATATACACACAGTATATAACAATATGTAAGCAGGTTGTTTTAATGTCATGGCTACATTGATTTTCAGACATCTTCTTAAAGTCTTAACGGGATTTTCCCAACATTACAAGTGATGGTTTGTGATTAGGCCAGGGTCCTCAACCTTCGGCATTCTAGGTGTCATGAAACTACAGTACACAAAACATACTTCATTGACTTGTATGGGTGTTCAGAGAACAGTTGATTATCCTTGCACTAGGCTTTGTTTGGGAGTGCAGGACCCCAGTATAGAGGGGAATCTTCAAATAGGTTAGTACCAAATATGAGGCATTGTATTACTATGTCATGCACAATATAGTGTGCATGGATGGAAAACCCAGACTTAGTTACCCTGGCTCAGCCCTCGTAGGAGGTTAGATGTGGACTGGCCCCAGCCCTAACGTTCGGGACAGTCTAGACTGGAGTTTCAGAGAGGGAGGAAGCAAAGTCTATGTGCTTCTTCTAGAGCCTCAAGTTCCAGAGACTAACAGATCTCTGCAATGTCTACAGGAAGGGGCAGAAAATGAGAACTAACTTGGAATCTGCATGGCCAAGTGTAAGGTAATCTTTGATTACAGCCATATACAGCTTACTGCAGAGGAGAGATACTTTTAAGACACTTGAACACATTCTGGCCAGACATGCCATCAAACCCTGTATCCCACAGTGGACACTACAGCCACTAAAAAGAGACTTTAGCAAGGTATAGAGGAAAAAGAGCCTCAACTTCCACCATTGTCTATGTATTTTGTGCTGCTGGCAGTATTTTGTGGTAACTGTGGTATTTGGCTCTGTTAGGGTGGTATAAATGGGCCTCAATATGGTATTTCTGACCCTGTCTTCTAGCAATTTGGACCCAACTACAAAACGAGGCCACTTTTAGTATTTTTTCCAGGACCACTTTAAGTTCTCAGTCCTCCCCTAATGATAAAGTCATGTATAAGAAAGAATTGCAAATCTCAAGAATGCAGGATGAAATTAAGTAAGAGACTGACTTAAAGAGAAACTAATGAAATGTGAGCATTTTGATAACTGTATCCGAGAGCTGACTGTCATGAGAGAAACACAGTACAGGGGCTAACCAGGCTGCAAGCGGCCAAGAGAAGAGACATCATCAGCAGTAAAGAACTGGACTATGAGGAAGTGCACAGCATTGTAATGCAAGGTAAAGCTGTGAGAATCGTGGCTGCTACACCTATAGAACCTGTGGGAGAGAGCAATGTGGTCACTGAGGGGTTAATGCAACCAAGTAGTGGACAGAAGTGTCCAATCAGCAAGACTCAGCACAAATTGGGTTAAATCATTATCATGATCCAGATAAGGAGTTAATGAACCTGACACCTGTAGTCAGTAACAGCCTAGCCTTGTCTCCAGTCATCCCAGTAATAGCAGTCCCCAGTGTCTGGGGACACTGAAGCCATTCCCAACAGACCCATTCTTGACTCACAGCAGCCCACAGTCTCCAGAGACAACATGGAGGTCACCGAGCCAGCACCATCAGCCACAGAGAAGACCAGCTCCAGAGCCCAGCAGCCAGGGGCCACACTGAGCCAAACACTGTCAGATCCCAGAGACAACATGGAGGTTACCAAGCCATCACCATCAGCCACAGAGAAGGCCAGCATCAGCGCCTAGCAGTCAGGGGCAAGTAAACCTGCAACATGGGGCAATACTGAGCCAAACATTGCCAGACCCCAGAGACTATTCTCTAATGTGACAAGATCTGCAAACCCCACACCCTAAGGCTTCTTGCACACAACCGTATGGGTTTTTCAGTATTTTGCGGTCCGCAAAAAACAGATCTGCAAAAAATACAGATGACGTCCGTGTGCATTCCGTTTTTTACCAGAACAGTACTATCCTTGTCCGTTATGCGGACAATAATAGGACATGTTCTACTTTCATTTTTTTTTTTTTTGCGAATCCATTGAAATTAATGGTTCCTTATACAGATCATATACGGAATGCAAAAAACTGCCCGTAAAGAGAAAAGAAATGGTCATGTGAAAGAGGCCTAAAGGAGAAATGCAGTATGGATCAAGTCCACCAGCCCAGAGCAAGATGCCCCACAAGGCAGTTCATAGGTCGTGATCTTCTGAAAAACTTCATGAGATTTGATGCATCTGAGGCTTATGCACTGGTCCATATGCCAACCATTAGGATCTAAGACAGCAGCTTCAAGCTGACGTAGAGCCTGGCAAAATTTTAATTTTACCAAACATCATAAAATCTGGTAAAATCTACATGCCATACAGCTGTCCAAACCTCTTACCACAGAGGTGACAATTCTCTTTCAGTCCAAGGTGGTGGCACTACTAGTAGACCTACTGCAATGGCTGAGAAAACAATGCTTGGTCCTCAATTCACCTACTAAGATTTATGATGAAGGAATCTGGAGTGGAAGCTGCAAAGTACGAGTCCAGCTGATACAGAACCATGTCACCAAACACCTGCCTCACGTCTTCTACATTGGATCTGACTGGGGTATTTGCTATTATCCTTGGAAGCCAAGATTGTGCCATAGATATGGGGGCAGACACATGGCCTATACCCACTGGCGTAACTATAAGGGTAGCAGCGGTCGCCCCTAAACAGTGCATCCTATAAAGGGAATACTAGCGAGCGCTTCCATAATGGAAGCACTTACTAGTCTGCAGAAGGAGGGGGAGAGAAGCGCTGTGGGCACTGTACAGTACTTAACCGTCCTCCTGCTAGCTCTTCTCAGGGCCCACGCTGCTGAGTCCTGGCTTCCTGCAGCATCAGGACGTATAGAGCGCACTCTGACCTGACGCTGAAGGAGGTCAGGTGACTGCAGTGCGGGCCATGAGAAGAGAAGACAGCCAGAACAAAGAGAGTGGCGACAGGAGAGGTAAGTGACTTTATTTTACAGTCTGATCTGGAGGTCTAATTGGGGGTCTGGAGAGGTCTAATGGGGGTCTGGAGTGGTCTATGGGGGGTTTGGAGGTATGACTGGGGGGTGAAGTGGTCTAATGGGGGGTCTGGAGGTCTGACTGGGGGGTCTGGAGGACTGACTGGGGGTCTGAGGTGGTCTAATGGGTTGGTCTGGAGGTCTGACTGGGGGGTCTGAAGGTCTGACTAGGGAGTCTGGAGGTCTGACTGGGGGGTCTGGAGAGGTCTGACTGGGGGGTCTGGAGAGGTCTGACTGGGGGATCTTGAGGTCTAATGGGGGTCTGATTGGGGGTCTAGAGGTCTAATGGGGGTCTAGAGGTCTAAAGGAGGTCTGATTGGGCTTCTAGAGGTCTAATGGGGGTCTGATTGGGGTCTGATGGGGGGTCTGGAGGTCTGATTGAGGGTCTGGAGGTCTAATGGGGGTCAGATATGGGGGTCTGGAGGTCTAATGGGGGTCAGATATGTGGGGCCTAGAGGTCTAGTGGGAGTCTGGAGGTGAAATGGGGGTCTAGAGGTCTGATATGGAGGTCTGGAGGTCTGATATGAGGGTATGGAGGTCTAATGGGAATCTGGAGGTTTAATGGGGATCTTATCTGAGGTCTGATATTGGGTCGGGGTCTTACATAGAGGTCTAATGGGGGTCTGATCTGAGGTATAAAACTGGGGTCTTATATGGGGTCTGACATAGAGGTCTAAAGGGGGTTTGGTCTGAGATGGGGGATCTTATTTAGGGTTTTATATGGGGGTCTGATCTGAAAGGATGTGGGGATTTTTTTGTACTAGTGCACAATATAAAGGGGTGTTTTTGTACTAACGCACTATCTGTGTGGTACCAGTATTTTCAGGGGCACTGTTCCTGCAGGAAAGCATTGGGGAGCACAGTGGGCACAGTATTGGAGGTGGCAGGATGGGGTGTTGAGAAGGTGAGGAGGAGGATGGAAAAGAAGGAAAGTAAGATGTCTGTTTGTTAAACTCTGCAGGGACGAGACGCGACTGAAAGAAGTCACCATGGCGGTCTGTTCTGACAGGAGAAGAGGAAAGAGAATATCTACATCAGAGAAGAGAAGTCACTGGATGTAAGAGGTACATATGTGGCGCTGTATTACCCTGTATGTTCTGTAGCACTGTATGTAATGTTTTACAAATATGTGTTTAAAGGAGTTGTCCACTTTTTTTTTGTATGAGCGCTGCCTTCTATGCTCTGTTTACCTGTTCATCACTGCAAATGCTACGGTGAGCAGGTGAACAGAATAGAGAAAGCAGCTCTTATATGAGGGCTGCCCTCTCTTCAAATAGCTGATCGTCGGGGGAGTGCCGGAGGACCCCGGACAATCTGATATTAATGACCTATCCTGAAGATAGGTCATCAGTAGTAAAAAGAGGACAACCCCTTTAACAGTAGGATTAGAGGGAGGGGGGGATTTCAATATTTGCCTTGGGCAGCAGAAAAGCTAGGTGCACCAGCGCTGAGTAAAGGGGGGGCCCAAGCTTAACTCTTGCACCAGGGCCCATGAGCCTTTAGCTACGCCCCTGCCTATACCTGCCCACATGTGAAATGTTCAATGTGTGGAGGGCTGGATCATATAAAAGAGACCTGAAAGGGACATGTCATTATCTGTAACCTGTGTGCAGCATATTGACATACTTTCCATGAATGCCTATTGCACAGCACAAGAAAAGCAGCACAGATCCATTCGATGAGGCTGATGTGCAAGAATTCCCTGAATTATCTTCAAGAACCGAATATGAGTGCACTTAGCAAAATAATATAGCTGGCTCTGATGCAGTCTTGGTGGAATCACAGCCAGAGAGTGTAAGTGACCAAGCAGAAATAATCAGCAAGTAACATCTGTCAGTATGGAGGAAGCTAGAGAGACATCTGAAGCAGCTGGTGAAGTCTCCCCTGAACAGCAAGGTTCTAGTGTTATTACAGAAACTGTAAAAACCATTAGTATGGAGACATCCAGTGAGACACTGTCACGGATGGTGTTGCAGAAACCTGGAATTTATAAATAAACATCCGACTGGCTTGATCCCAAACTAAGGAGCATATGGGTGAGCCCTATAAAACCCCTAGAGCTCTCCCTGACTGCTATGCCCATGCAAAGGTCTTTATGGTAGACGATTGCCCACGTACCTAATACTGTGTGACACCTGAACACCCTATAATAGTGAGGGGACACGACCACCGGCTCCCTGCACTTAATACAGGTGCAGTCAGGGTCACCTAGAATCAAGCCAGCAAGGAAATACAAATAAAGGAAAAAGACTTATCTGAGGAATCAGCAGTATCAGCGTCCAGCAGTGAACAACTCATCCAGGAAGTAGTCTAAACCGCAAAGTGAGGCAGTATGGGAGGGAATATAAAGGGAGACAATTAGTGTAAATAGGTGACAGCTGGGAGAAGAAAAGGAGATGACAAAGTGAAACCAAAGCAAAGAACGTCATGCAAGAGGTAGAGAAAAACATCTGCCAGATGTTCTCACAGAACTGGCGGTGACAGACACCAGGAGAGGTCTCTTCCAAACATTGAGGTTCCAGTCCCATCACAGAAACCATGGTGTCAGCCACTGAGTAGGGATTTCAAATGGTAAAAAGAAAGACTAAGGCCTCTTTCTCACAGATGAGATTTCCGCGCGGGTGCAATGCATGAGTTGAACACATTGCACCCGCACCAAATCCGGACCCATTTATTTCTATGGGGCTGTGCACATGAGTGGTGATTTTAACGCATCACTTCTGCATTGCGTGAAAATCTCAACATGCTCTATTTTGTGCGTTTTTCACGCAGAAGTGAATGGGGAGGCATGAAAATCACAAGCATCCGCAAGCAAGTGCGGATGGGGTGCGATTTTCACACATGGTTGCTAATAGATGATTGGGATAGGGACCCGATCATTATTATTTTCCCTTATAACATGGTTATAAGGGAAAATAAAAGCATTCTTAATACAGAATGCTTCGTAAAATAGGGGTCAAAAATAGTAATAATAATTTAACTCACCTTAATCCACTTGTTCTTCTTTGCTGTGCAGGAGGAAAAGGACCTGTGGTGACGTCACTGCGTTCATCACATGGTCCGTCACATGATCCATCATGGTGATGGATGATGGATCATGTGATGGACCATGTGATGAGCGCAGTAATGTCATCAAAGGTATTTTACCAAGGTCCTAAAGAAAGAAGATAGAAGACAAGCCGGGCTGCACAAACAAGTGGATTAAGGTGAGTTAAAAAAAGTTTTATTTTTTAACCCCTCCAGCCCTATTTTACTATGCATTCTGTACTAAGAATGCTATTATTTTCCCTTATAACCATGTCATAAGGGAAAATAATACAATCTACACAACACCTAACCCAAACCCGAACTTCTGTGAAGACCCTACTAGCAGTCACATGACCTCTCCACTCGCTCTGTCACTTTGTTAAAGCTCTCAAATTATTCATTATTATTGTCCTTATTTTTCTAAATGTCTTATATCATATGCTAACAATTTACTTCACCATTTTTATGTGGTTTTTGTGTGTCCTTTGTAAACTGCCATCAGGATGACACCTAGCACTAGCCTCTCCCATTGTGGGCGGTACATGGGTGCGTCTTTTTGGCACTTTTTTTTTTTTGTGTCTTTTCCCACTATAAATACCCACTTTTATGTATTATCACCTAACCTGATGAAGGAGAACTATTAGTCCCCAAAACGCGTTGCTTACATGGCTATGCACTTTCTTTAAATAAAAAAAGGAATATCCAGATCAAAGTTTCATGTCCGTTTCCACCAGTGGATTTGCGCCATTGCAGCATCTTTTCTTCTCAACAAGCACTCTCTGGAGGATTGGACCCCCTTTCCAGGAGAGATATTACCTGCGGCTGCAGCCCTGTGGAATTGGATTTTACTCCATTCATATCTACAATAGAGTTGTACCTATCTGTAGCACAACTCAATAAGGTGAGCCTTGCTCTTGCTTTTGTGCGCCCCTTTCTCTCTCTCTCCCACCACCCCACTTGTGGTTCGAGTGGAGGTTAGAGACGTCCCCTTCTACAGCTACCTTATAAGGTTTAAAGAAGACCATGTTTTGGAGGGAAAAACACAGACTTGTTTAGGCTTCGTTCACATCACCGTTCAGCCTCTCCGTTCTCCTGCTCCGTTTAGGAGCAGGAGAACGGAAAGGATGGAGAAGGCACAAAACTGAGCCAAACGGAGCCCATAGGACACCATAGACTATAATGGGGTCCATTATGTTTCCGCTCAGAAGATGATTTTGAAGCGGAGACAAAAGTCCTGCATGCACAATTTTTGTCTCCGCTCCAAAATCATCTTCTGAGCGGAAACACAATGGACCCCATTATACTCTATGGGGTCCCTAGGCTCCGTTTGGCTCAGTTATGTGCTGTCACGGGGCGCCAAAAGCGCACTCGGTCTCCCATCAGCAGCAGACCTGCTGCTTAGCTTCGGGAGCGAGGATCTGTGTTTGGCCTCGTTCCCAGGGCAGCTTTGCTAGCTGGGAGGCTCCCTGCTCCTAGGTCTTCCTTGAGCACCGAGCTGATCACTCGGCGCTCGATTTGTCTGTCTGTCGGTCATGTGACGCTGGCCACGTCACATGACCCTCACTCCCCACTATAAATACAGGCAGCCTGCTGGCCACAGGTTGCCTGTTAATTTTAGGTATCTGGTGATTGTTTTGTTCCTGCATACTTACCTGATCCTGTGTTCACTGACGATTCTCTGCCTGCTCCTCCTGTACTGCACATCTCTCCTGGTATGCCGACCCCAGCTTCCACCTGACGATTCTTTGCGGACTCCTATTGTACTTCAGTTCTGGTATTTGACCTCGGCTTTTCCTGACTATTCTTTGCCAATTCCTTAGTACTGCGTAGCTCTCTAGGTATTGACCCGGTTCATTCACATTCCGTTATTTGTCTTGTCTGTCTTCCCAGCACATATCCTAAGTTAGGGACTGCCGTCTAGTTGTCCCCCGACATTAGGACTTGCGAGGCAAGTAGGCAGGGCCAGGGGTGAGAGAGGAGCGCAGTAATCACTATCCTCCCCCCTGTGTGTAGTGTACGTTACCGTCACATGTGCCTTCTCCATCCTTTCCGTTCTCCTGCTCCTAAACGGAGCAGGAGAACGGAAAGGCTGAATAGTGATGTGAATGAAGCCTTACCACCAAAAGCAGACAGTCTGACCTTTTAAATGTCTGGTTTTAGCTATGTTGTTATGTCTGGAAACTTGTTTTTGTCTGGAAAAACTGCTCTGTCATTGCCATTGAGTATCATTAAAGCTCTAATCTAGGACTATATCAGACGGGAGTTGAAACAATATATTTGTTTGTGCTGAGTTTCTCCACTCCACGCCTCCCACTAGAAGGTTCTGTAGTGTCCCACTAGGTAGGGGTGGGCACCACACAAGGGTCAATTGGTGTGCGCGTTACTCCTACTCACAAGGGACAGAAATGTCATATTTAATTGTGCATTTAATGTATGTTCTAATGTGTTTTTATATGCAATGTTCCCCTGTATGATGCAATAGCAGGCCTAGTTGGGTGTAGTTAGACATCCCAGACACTAGAGGGAGATAGGGAGCCCCTATTATAAATGTCCAGGCCCAGACAGGGAGAGTTAGTGCAGAGTCAGGAGTCTGAGAAGACAGAAGTTAGAGGGCCTCCTCCTGACATGCAGCTTGATAGCCCTGGCTGCTAGCTATGACCAGGAGGCTAGTGTCATGGTCTTACCTCCTTGCTGTTCCCTTCGTTTGACATGTGCTGGCGGCCATCTTGGTTTCTGGGTTTTCTTGTAGCCTCCCACCCTGCGGCTCCTCCTTCCCACTGGGAGGAGCTGGATGCCTAGCTCATATATATAGGAGGTCTGTGGCTTCAGTTCCTTGCTTGGTCCTCCTGTGTTCACATGCTTCCAAGACTGCTGCTGCTTCTGGTTCCTGATCCTGGCCTCGTCTGACTACCCCGTTGGTTCCTGATTCCGGCTTCGTCTGACTACCCCGTTGGTTCCTGATTCCGGCTTCGTCTGACTACCCCGTTGGTTCCTGATTCCGGCTTCGTCTGACTACCCTTCTGGTTCCTGACCTCTGTCTCCGCAAGACCCTGCTTCGGTTTAGCCATCCGTTCGGACTTTGCTACGGCTTGCTCTTCAATAAAACCTTCTTATTTTCCACCTATCTCTTGTTGTACGTCTGGTTCATGGTTCCATGACATTAGGACCAAGCCATGAATTCTGACGGTACAGGGCCACCCTCGCTACCTACGCTGGTTGCCAGACTTGATCAGCAGGATCACCTGTTGGGTCGGTTCGCTGTGGCGTTGCAAACCCTGCTTGAACGCACGGCTCATTTAGCTTCCGTTGCCGATGGGTCGGTTGTCGCTCCTGGGCCCGCTCCTACTGCCGCTCCGGTTGTTGCGCCAGAGTCTACCCTGACACCTGTTGCTGCGCCTGTGGGGTTTCAGGGTATGACCGGTTCTGCCCCCCTTCCACAGCGCTTTGGGGGAGAGCCAACTCAGTGCCGAGGTTTCCTTAACCAGGTGGGCATTTACTTCGAGTTGCTGCCACATGCCTTTCCTACTGAGAGATCAAGGGTGGGCTTCTTGATCTCGCTGCTCTCGGACAAGGCCTTGGCCTGGGCCAGCCCTTTGTGGGAGAACAACAATCCGGTGGTTGCCGAGTTTTCCGGTTTTGTTGCTTCTCTTCGGAAGGTATTCGATGTGCCGGCTCGTGCTGCCTCTTCTGCGAAGCTCCTTATGTCCATCAGACAGGGTTCACGATCCGTAGCTGAATACGCCATTGAGTTTCGTACCCTGGCAGCAGAGGTGGGCTGGAATAATGAGGCTCTGGTCGCTGCTTTCTCTCATGGTCTCTCGGATGCCTTGAAGGATGAGGTTGCAGCTAAGGACCTACCAGTGGAGCTCGAGTCTCTTATTTCTTTCCTGATTTTGATTGACACCAGACTCAGGGAGAGACCTTCCTTTAAGGAGAGCCTGCGGAGGTCTCCTAACAGATTGGCGCCTACGTTTGCTGTCCCACCCGTGCCTCCCTCTCCTCCCACGCCTCCTGGGGATGACTTGTCTGGGGGTGAACCCATGCAGCGGGGGTTTGCTTGCCTGTCTGAGGGGGAGAGGGTACTCCGGAGACGCGAGGGCCGATGCATGTACTGTGGTCTCGGTGGGCATTTTCGGTTGGCATGTCCGAACCGTCCGGGAGAACGCTCGCACCTGAGGTCCTGTCGGGGGCAGATCTTGGGTGGAGTCTCCTCGTCCCCGGTTTCCCGTGTTGACAAACCACTGATCACGGTTGTCCTCTCCTGGGTCGGGGGCTCGGTGACGACCCAGGCGTTGGTGGACTCTGGTGCTGGTGGTTTGTTCATTGATAGAGTGTTCGTTGCCGCCAATTCCATTCCTCTGCAGCCTCGAGGTTCCCCACTGGCTCTTGAGGCGATAGACGGCAGACCCCTTCTGCCGCCACACGTGACTCATGAGACCCTTCCAGTGGGGATGGCCATTGGTGCCGTTCACAGAGAGTCGGTCTGTCTCCAGGTTATTTCGTCTCCACACTACTCGGTGGTCTTGGGGTACCCCTGGCTCCAGAAGCATAATCCGACTTTCGATTGGAGATCGGTCGAGATCCTCTCGTGGTCACCGCAGTGTGGGGCTAGTTGCATCCATGGGCCTGTCAAGTTGCTGTGTACTTCCTCGGACTCTCTGTTGCCTCCTGAATACGAAGAGTACCGGGATGTATTCGATAAGGTGCGCGCGGTTGCCCTACCTCCGCACCGCCCATACGATTGTGCCATAGAGTTACAATCCGGTGCCGTTCCTCCTCGTGGCAAAGTCTATCCACTGTCGGTAGTGGAGAATGAGGCCATGGAGGAGTACGTGAGGGAGGCGCTTTCACGCGGACACATTCGCAAATCCTCGTCCCCGGCAGGGGCTGGATTTTTCTTTGTGAAAAAGAAGGGCGGCGAGTTGAGGCCTTGCATCGATTACAGGGGTCTCAATCGCATCACGATCAAGAACGCTTACCCGATACCCTTGATTTCCGAGCTGTTCGATCGCCTCAAAGGGGCCACGGTCTTTACCAAACTCGACCTGAGGGCGGCATATAACCTGGTAAGGATCAAGGCGGGCGATGAGTGGAAGACCGCGTTTAACACCAGGACCGGTCATTATGAATCCTTGGTTATGCCCTTTGGGTTGTGCAATGCGCCCGCAGTCTTCCAGGAATTCATCAACGATGTTTTCCGTGACCTGTTGCAGCAGTGTGTGGTGGTCTATTTGGATGACATCTTGGTATATTCTGCATCCATGGAGGCCCACATTCTGGATGTCAGACGAGTGTTGCAACGCTTACGAGAGAACAAGCTGTTCGGTAAGCTTGAGAAATGCGAATTTCACCGATCCCAGGTAACCTTCTTAGGTTACATCATTTCCGCTGAGGGGTTCTCCATGGATCCTGAGAAGGTTTCGGCTGTCTTACAGTGGCCCCAGCCCAGTGGGCTTCGTGCCCTGCAGCGCTTTTTGGGCTTCGCCAATTATTATCGGAAGTTCATCAGGGACTTTTCCATGCTAGCCAAGCCTCTCACGGATCTGACCAGGAAGGGCAGTAATCCGCAGGTCTGGCCGCTCGAGGCCATCCGAGCTTTTGAGGCTCTAAAGTCCGCCTTTGTGTCGGCTCCGATTCTGTCGCATCCCAACCCTGGGTTGCCTTTTGTCCTCGAGGTGGACGCGTCTGAGACGGGAGTAGGCGCCCTCCTGTCTCAGCGTAGAACACCAGAGGGTCCTCTGCTTCCTTGTGGGTTTTACTCCCGGAAACTGTCTTCCGCGGAGTGCAACTATCAGATTGGTGACAGGGAGTTATTGGCCATCGTGCAGGCCCTTAAAGAATGGAGGCACTTGCTCGAGGGCTCGGTGGTTCCGGTTCTCATCCTGACGGACCACAAGAATCTGACCTACCTTTCTGAGGCCAAGAGATTGACACCACGTCAGGCCAGATGGGCTCTGTTCTTGTCACGTTTTAATTACGTGGTCTCCTACCTACCCGGCTCCAAGAACATCAGAGCGGATGCCTTATCACGGCAGTACTCCGAGCTGTCCGGGGAGGAGTCGATTCCGACTACGGTCATACCCCCGAATCAGATCCTGGCCGCTATTCGCACCAGCCTGACTTCTCCTCTGGGTGAGCAGATTTTGGCGGCTCAATCTGGTGCTCCCTCTGGGAGACCCAACGGCAGATGTTTTGTGCCTGAGGAGTTGCGCACTCGGTTGTTGCGAACCTACCATAACTCCAAGGCCGCGGGGCACCCTGGAAAGAATCAGCTGTCCTGGGCGGTTTCACGTCTGTTCTGGTGGCCTTCTCTACGTTCCGACATCGCCGCATATGTAGCGGCATGCTCCGTTTGTGCCCAGAGTAAGTCCCCTCGGCACCTTCCGTTGGGCCTTTTGCAACCCATAGCCACCGGGGAGCGTCCATGGTCACACCTGGGGATGGATTTCATTGTGGACCTCCCTGCATCCCGAGGCCATACGGTCATTCTCATGATTGTGGATCGGTTTTCCAAAATGTGCCACTGTGTTCCTCTCAAGAAGTTACCCTCTGCACAAGAGTTGGCCTCGATTTTTGCCAGGGAGGTCTTCCGGTTGCACGGTTTGCCCAAGGAGATTGTGTCGGATCGGGGGAGTCAGTTTGTGTCCAGGTTCTGGCGCGCCTTTTGCTCCCAGTTGGGGATTCATCTCTCTTTCTCCTCGGCCTACCACCCTCAGTCCAATGGGGCCGCAGAACGATCCAATCAGGCCTTGGAGCAATTCCTTCGTTGCTATGTCTCCGATCACCAAGACAATTGGGTTGACCTCCTGCCTTGGGCTGAGTTTGCCAGGAACACGGCGGTGAACTCTTCCTCTGGGACGTCTCCCTTCATGGCCAATTATGGGTTCCAACCTGCCGTGTTACCGGAGGTATTCTCTCCCCAGGATATTCCGGCTGTGGAGGATCACCTTTCCGTCCTACGTGCTTCTTGGGTACAGATCCAGAGGTCCCTTGAGGTCTCTGCGCAGCGCCAGAAACTCCAGGCTGATCGCAGACGAGCGCCCGCTCCTTCCTACCAGGTCGGAGACCGCGTATGGTTGTCCACCCGCAACCTCAACCTTCGAGTGCCCACTCCCAAGCTGGCGCCTCGCTTTGTTGGTCCCTTCCGAGTGCTTCGCAGGGTAAACCCGGTAGCCTATGCCCTTGCGCTTCCTCCTGGCATGCGGATCTCCAACGTGTTTCATGTCTCCCTGTTGAAGCCACTGGTGTGTAATCGTTTCACTTCCTCGATTCCTCGGCCTCGTCCGGTCCAAGTGGGCAATCGTGAGGAGTATGAGGTGAGCAATATCCTGGACTCACGCCTGGTCCGCGGCCGGGTGCAGTTTTTGGTCCATTGGCGTGGTTATGGTCCAGAGGAGCGTTCCTGGGTTCCCTCCGCAGATGTCCATGCTCCTGTCTTGCTCCGAGCCTTCCACGCACGCTTCCCTCAGAAACCGTTCCTTACTCCGCGGAGGAGGGGCCCTTGAGGGGGAGGTACTGTCATGGTCTTACCTCCTTGCTGTTCCCTTCGTTTGACATGTGCTGGCGGCCATCTTGGTTTCTGGGTTTTCTTGTAGCCTCCCACCCTGCGGCTCCTCCTTCCCACTGGGAGGAGCTGGATGCCTAGCTCATATATATAGGAGGTCTGTGGCTTCAGTTCCTTGCTTGGTCCTCCTGTGTTCACATGCTTCCAAGACTGCTGCTGCTTCTGGTTCCTGATCCTGGCCTCGTCTGACTACCCCGTTGGTTCCTGATTCCGGCTTCGTCTGACTACCCCGTTGGTTCCTGATTCCGGCTTCGTCTGACTACCCTTCTGGTTCCTGACCTCTGTCTCCGCAAGACCCTGCTTCGGTTTAGCCATCCGTTCGGACTTTGCTACGGCTTGCTCTTCAATAAAACCTTCTTATTTTCCACCTATCTCTTGTTGTACGTCTGGTTCATGGTTCCATGACAGCTAGTGAGGAGACCTAGCCTGCCTGAAGCCAAGAGAGCCTTAGTTAGCTCTGAAGTCACCCCAGTAGCAGGACAGAACCTCCTGGGAGAAACCCACGGTCACTCACCAGACAAGTAGGGATATCACAGGGAAAGATAAGTAACCCTGATGGGCAGATGCTTTAGAAAATAAAGCAAGGATTTAATACCAGAGAAAGATATATATTTTACCAAGGATTTAAGCCACCATTTAGGCATCCGGGCCTTGGGATAGAAAGCCAGACAGGAGTTCTAGAAAGAACAGTGTACGCTATTTCTGAGGAAAGGTACAACCTGATTCTGAGTGCATTGTGAATTTACCCTCTGAGTATCTTGCATAATCAATACCTGCCGTCTTGTGAAATAAGCCTGCTTGTAAAGTTGTGAACTAAGAGACTGTGTCATCATCTGTATGTACAAAGTTGGACTGTTAAGTAAAGCAACGTTTGGTTCACTACACCACCTGTGTACCTCACTTATTCCAACTATCAACCGGTGTGCCACCGTCAAAGGCACTGGCGTCACGAACCTTAAAGGGACCTTGCCCCAGGCACTCAAAATACCCGTAACATCCAGGGCACCTCATCCACCATCAGGCCTGGTCCCTACATACAGAGTGTGCCCCAGAGGAACCGTGTCTACCTCTCCTTCACTGCCACATGCCTGCCCAGGGTACTGCAATACAGTGAGCAACCCTCGATTGCCCATAACCGTGACCTCACTTCGCTATACCCTGCAGGTCTGGCGTGTTGCAGTTCTAGTCCAGATAGAAACTGTATATAAGAAGAGCAGTCAGAGTTCCTAGTGTGCTGCAGTTAAGGACCAGTGCTTGGAGGAGAGACTCATGCCAGCCTGCATGAGTGACCAGAAGAAGACGCTGAGATGGGGACGCTGAGCCACAGACCATGGGTCACTAGCCTTGTGACCAAGGCGCCACCCGGACTACTGAGCTACAGACCATGGGTCTTTGACCAGAATGCCAGCCTTCGTAGAGAGAGGGAAAAATAGCTCAGGCCTTTCCTCAGCATCAAGCCCTTCTTATGCCAGGGAGGAGACTTTGCCAGACTATTGAGTGACCAAAAGAAGGCGGGGATATGCTGCCACAGACATTGAATCATCAGCCCTGGACCAGGGTACCAGCCTTCTAAAGAGAGAGCGAGGGACAGCTAGCTCAGGCCTTTCCTCAGCATCAAACCCTTCTTCTGCCAGGGAAGAGACGGGAGAAGCTAGCCCAATGCCTTTCCTGTATTGTTTTGTACCTGAATTTCTCCAATAAAGAAGCACCCTGGTTTACTGCAGACCCTGACTCTCTGGACTTATTAATCATTGGGGCGCACCACGCCTTACCATCCCTTCAGGAGAGTAGCAGTTCAGACTGTGTCCAGAGGACCCAGAAGAGCGTTGGGGCCACCCCAAACCCGGCCACGTGCAGCGAGTGTCATGGCCGGCAGATCTCTGCTGTTTCAAACAGCAGAGACCTGCCACCAATTACTGTGGCCAGAAATAATGCCGATCGCCGCAATTAAAAGCTTTAGATGCCATGATCAAGTCAGACCATTTAAATGGTCAAAAACCTGGAAGCGCTTCCTACCAACATCCCCTGCGGCCAATAGGGCTCTAGTTGCTTTCAATGCTGTGAGTCTCGCTGACAAGACACACAGCATTAATGCTGCAATTCTTATTTTGGCCACGAGGTGGCAGGCCAACATAAGAAACTAGAAAAGCTACAATTTATGGGGAAATTGTGTGAAGTGTTCTTGCCTCCACCAGTAGTCTACAACTGGAGTGGGCGGAGTAACTGGGTTGAGTGGCTTGAGTAATTGTTGCGTGGTTGGAGTGGCTGGAGAAACTGTGGAAAGGCTGGACTGGGCAGAGTAACTTTATGGAGTGGGCAGAGTAACCAGCATGCATTGCAGCAAGCATCTTCAGATTAGTAGTCACATGACTTCCCCGCCCACCTCTGTTTTTGTAGAAACAAAAGCCCTTCAGACTTCTGTACAGACACAGCAATAGAAAGCACACCTCAGTCCCAGCAGTAAAGAGAGGTCACTTCACTCGCGGTTGCCATCTTCAAACGGTTGTAGTTTAAAAATTATAAATCCTACAGCGAAGAGCTTTATATTGTGAGAATCACAAGACCCAGACCTACATTTTGATGCAGTATGTCTCTGAAATATAAAAAATGAAGTTTAGAAATTGCCCTTCAAATTTGAGGTATCTAGAGTGGAGTTTCAATAAATGTCAAACAAATTGCAAACAAATGGTCATATTGTGAAAACTATCAGGACTATGGCTTAGTGGCAGCAGGGATAGCGGAACGTTTTAATATAAGACTTATGTAGGTGGCTTGAAAAAGGAGGGAGTGGTGGCAGTTTAGAAATCATGTCCTGATTTTTCAGCTCCCACTCTAGCTTTGAACATTCCGCCATTCATTCCTATGGGACCAATTTCCCCACAAAAACGTAGATATTTTGTGAACCATTGAGCGAAACGTTGCACAAAGTAATAGCACACCAATCGGGAACAATCCGCACGTTTCGGTATGTTACTGTCTATGTAGGGTAAAAACTGTGGGAGGAGTTAGGGTGGTACATTTGACTATAATAAGAATATATATGTGAGATAACAGTAAGTGATCTTGCCATGCAAGAACACTTACTAAACAATTGACAGTAATAAACTCATTTTAAAAATACATGATGGTTCAAAATAAAAAATTGATTTTATAGGCTCATATACGAGCTTAAAAAAACAACAACTAAATAACAAAAAAATATAAACATCGTGGGTATCTACGCGACCGAAAAAGCCCGTACTATTCAAATATAAAAATATTTTTCCAATACGGCTCCAATAGGGCTCATGCATGCAACCCTATGCACTCCTAACATCATATGAGTGCGGGACAATAGGCCCATGTGCGGCCCGATGCAAACGCATTATGGTAACCTATGATGCTGTGCGCTCTCGTGCGCACGATGTATGCCGCTCCGAGACATATGGCCTGCTCACGGACCATATGTCTCGGAGAGCATACGGTCATGTGCATGAGCCCTAAGGCTCTAGTATTACACTGAGGGATTGACATTACAGGGCCTGACAACATTGCCTTGGTGACATCACTGCTGTTCAGCTGGTCAGGAACATGGGCCAGTTAGTCCTTGGTAGAGTATCAGTGACTGATAAAACAGCCGTTGTGATGCCATAATAGGCAGGACCCCACCTTATATGTGTTAAGGCAGCAGAACAGCTGGTGATGTCACATGTGTGGGTGCGGCTGCCAATGATGTCACAATGGATGCTGAACTTCTGAACGTAGTGCTGGGACCTGCAGCTACCAGACAATCGCGGTAGCTGCATCTAGTCGGTAGTTTATGGGCCCATTTACATGGACCAATAGACAGGCCACTGATCTGGAATAACCTTATGTTCCCAATCATTGGCAGTGTATTAAACTGCATTTTCATGTAGAAATCATCCTTTTTGCATGGGGATGAACAATCGCTACTGAGATCGTTTTTCCCCATACAGATTCACTGTTGTCAGCAGCACATCCCTTTGAACAGTACACAGGGCAATGTGCATCTAACAAACAATGATGGGACAATTATTGGGAATGAGTGTTCGTACAAATATGAATTCCTGATCACTAATTCGATTATCTGCCCATGTAATTGGGTCCTATGTCAGAGGAACAAAGCATCGCTTTTAAGGCTTTATAGCAGACATGAGGTTTAGGGGCCAAACTTACTGAACTGGTATTGTCACCACTACGCATATTGGGGTTTGTCAAGGACATGGGCTGGACTAGAGAATGCTCTGGAGCATATCAGTGGATACTATCACAGGGTTTACAACTTTATAATTGGCGCGGTCAGAAACATTACTTGATTGGAGGTGATGACTCAAGGGGTACTAACCCTATAAACGGAGTGTTGAGAGCCTCAGTTGCTATACTGCGGTGGCGACTGCAGCGAGGATCAGGGGTGGCCCATGCCACAGGCAGAGTAGGTCTGCTTTAAAGGGGTTGTCTCATCTCAGACAATGGGGTCATAGCACTAGGATATGCCCCCATTGTCTTATAGATGCGGGTCCCACCGCTGGGACCCACACCTATATCGGGAACACAGCCCCACAAAGTGGTGGCTAGAGGACTCCGGTCCGGCCACCACCAAGCGCTCTACACATAGAAGTGAATGGGAGTGCAACGCGCATGACCGGCCACCGCTCCCTTCCATTTCTATTGGCCCAACGGAAACAGCCTAGCCAGCGCTCAGCTATTTTCGGCGGCCCCGTAGAAAATGAATAAAGGGAGGCTGCGCATGCGAGGTGGACCCTTCACCACTTTCGCGGCTCCATTCTCTCTATAGGTGCAAGTCCCAGCGATGGGACCCACACCTATCAGACAATGGGGGCATATCCTAGCGATATGCCCCATTGTCTGAGGTGAGACAACCCCTTTAAGGCTTCATAAAAAGTGATGTCAAAATGTCTAATGTCACTGCCTTGGAGATGTCATTTCTGATGGCTGAGTAGTTAGGCCTCAGGGTCCCCCTATAGGGAATCAGTGTATGTGGTGACATCACATGGATGACGGCAGCATAGTGGACACTGTTGGTTAAATTGCTTAACATTTTCCCTTTAAGGCTCCAGCACAGATGGTGAGAAGGTGGAAGAATGGCCGATCTGACCAGACTGTTGAGGAAGCTGCACTTAGAAGGAGGAGTGGGCCTTGCATTTTAGTTATCTTACTTTCTGGGATTTCTGGGAGCCATAATATTGATGATGTTGTAAGGGGTGCAAGTGGATGGCGACAAACTCTGTCTGACAAGTGAGTAACACTGGAACAGCTTTACTCATGATGATTTTGCAGTACAGCGATAAATTCTTGAACTGGTGCAACAGGTAAATTTGTATTCAATAGGTGCAACGGGCGCCTCCCCCCAGGGCTCGTCCAACAGGGATGTGCACCTGCGGCACACTCTCCCCTGGCAGTGGGTAAGAACTAGACCTTCCCCTAGCAGGGGGTAAGCTGAACTAACTAGGACTGGTCTCCACCCTTCCTGCAGCCAGTGGGACATGCCCACCACACCACAGAGGGGGGGTTAGACTGGAAAGGAAGGTTCCATTCTATGTACCTGCAGCTCTGCCATTGATGCTGCCATCTGCTGGTGAACCAGGCATAATACACTTAAGCACAACAGTTACATGGAAATAGATATGCACATTGTGGTGAACCTAGAATAAATACACAAGATGACATTTGGTTAACCATAGGAAACAGTAGAGGGGTGCAGAAGGTGGTAATGCTCCTCTGGGGCGTTACATAGGGACGCTGCCTTTTTAAGAAGAGGTGTTGATAACAGGGAGGGTATAACTACAGTCTCTGTGAAATAAGTTTGACTTTATACAGTCTCTCAGAGGCCGCACTTACTGATCCTGCTAGCAGGCAATAGACCCTCATGGTCAGGGGCGGACTGGTACCTTAAAGTGGCCCTGGAAAAAAAATACTAAAAGTGGCCCTGTTTTGTAGTTGTGTCCAAAATGATGGAAGGCAGGGCCCACACAGTCCATCACAAAATACTGCCAGCAGCACAAAATACCTCCCCAAAAACGTCCACTGGCCGGCTGTGAGGAGGACTCAGGCGGCCCCCGGGGTATCAGCTCACTAGGAAATTTCCCTGTGAGGTCTATGGCCAATCCACCCTGCTCCTGATGCTTGATCTCTATCTCTCTACAGTAGGACCTCTCTCTTTGCTGCAGTGGAGAATCTGAGACACTTCTGAGACACTCGCTTGTCTGACACCTGTGCTCCACGATCTGCTCTGTTGCACTGGTCCGTGTTGCACTCTTCCTTCAGTACCACACCTGCTGCATTCTCCCTGTACCTGTCTGGGCTGCACGTCTTTACTTGGGTGACCACATCACGCCACCTCCGAGCTCTGGTAACAGACCCTGGCTGACCTCTTCCTCCTGTGCTGCAAGATTTGTCTTCCCCTGTTATCTCTAGCTGGAAACTAGTTCCATCTACTGGACTGAAATGATGACAGCAAGTATACCTCCCAACTTTTGAAAATAGAAGAGGGACAATATATGCCGGAGTTCCGTTATATTTCCCTACCCTCGTCACTTCCAGCCACATCGGACATGACGTGAGAAGGTGTGTTGAAGGTGTGGCGCGCCGTGCAGGCGCACAACGACGGGGTAGGGAAATTTCACAGCAGAGTTAGCTAGACACTGGCCGAGTCTGTGCATGCGCCGGGAGCCTCACCAGCAGTTAGGGTAGGGAAAAATGACGGGCCAGTGCGCAGGTGCGGTGATCGGATGGATGTTCTCAGCTGGACACCGGCCGACACTGCATTGGGAGCCTCACCAGCGGATAGGGTAGGGAAAAACAGCTAACGCTGCTGTGAAATTTCCCTACCCTGTCGTTGTGTGCCTGCGTCCGGTTCGGCCAGAAGTGATGAGGGTAGGGAAATCTCACGAGACAGGGAAATATAACGGAACACCGGCATGCATCACGGCAGTTTTTTTTACATACTAGGCCACGCCTCTAACTCCGCCCAAAGTATAATTACTGACTTCGTCACAACTGCAGCGGCTAGGGATCGGTTAGGTGAGTGTAAGTTTCTTTATTTCTTTTACAGCATGTGGAGCCCCTGGGACAATTATTTATTTTATCCGAAGTCGATTCACATAAAACTTTGTTCCAATACTGTACGGAGCAGGAGCTCCATACAGTATTAGAATGTATTGGCTCCGATGAGCTGAAGTTATTGCAATAACTTCATAAATTCATTTGTACTGTAAAAAAAAAAAACATTTCCCGAACTCGGGTTCGGTTCCAAGGCAATAACTTCGGCTCATCGGAGCCAATACGTGCTAATACTGTATAGAGCTACCGGAACGAAGTACAGCTCATCCCTAATTGTAAACTGCATTGGGGACAGCAAGCATCATAAAGTCTGTAAAGCTCTGCGGTGTATGTCAGTGCTATATAAGTCAGTATAATAAATAAAGCTAGCAGCCTCAGTGTGGGGTTCTGTACACTTTCTTATTGTTGAGATCATTGTGTGCCATCTAGTGGTCAATATATTAATGACAAGTTTCTGTTCTCAGTTTCTTTAGAACAAAAACTAGTACTGTATACTATATCAAGGATGCCCAACCTGCGGCCCTCCAGTATCACGATCGGCGTAACTGTCACATACGTGACACGGAGGGAGGAAAAGAGGGAGGCCCTGCCCTAGTGAGAGGGAAGGTGGTGACCCGTGACTCACCTTGCGACTGGCGCCTGGCTGCCCTGTCGTCCCTAGACGGGTTCCTCACCCGTACGCCGATCACGTGCCTAAAACCCTGGCTTTCCCTAGGATGAGCCCTAGATAGTGAACAGGGCGGTGGGAACACTAGTCCGCACCATTAGCTCTAAAGGAAAACACCAAGGGGAGGACAGACAATACAAACTAAACATATAATCCCAGGAGGGCAACAACAGGAGACAACAAAAGCCCAACAGGGATCCGGAGGGTAGCACTCTGGAACAACAACCAGATTCTCAGCTCCAGTGGGTCAGCATAGATGTCCAGGCAGGAAGCTCTATAACTGGCAACAAGAGAAGTGTGAGAGGAGAATATAAGGAGTTTGGGAGTGGCAGACAAGAAACAGCTGAGGAGGAGAAGCTACGGATCCCTGAGTGAGACAAAAAGGATAGCAAGGCAAACACAGAAAACAAACACTAAGAAACACCGTGATCTTTAGACATAGAGCGCGCAGCCACCCGCTGCGACTTCCTGACCCCGGGTATAACGGAGTCAGACGTGGCTCTTGACACCCTCGTGACAGTACCCCCCCTTTCACGAGGGGCCTCCGGACACTCAGGACCAGGTCTCTCCGGATGAGAGACATGGAAAGCCTGAATCAACCTGTTGGCGTTTACCTCTGACGCTGGAACCCACATTCTTTCCTCGGGACCGTAACCCCTCCAATGCACCAGATACTGAAGAGAGCGGCGGACCCGACGAGAATCAACAATTCTGGATATTTGAAACTCCAGATTACCATCCACAACAACAGGAGGAGGTGGCAGCGGTGATGGTTCTAGAGGTGGAACATACTTCTTGAGCAGCAACTTATGGAAGACGTTATGGATCTTAAAAGTCTGAGGTAGCTCCAGGCGAAAAGCCACAGGGTTAATGACGGCTACAATTTTATAAGGACCAATGAACCTAGGACCCAGTTTCCAAGAGGGAACCTTCAACTTAATATTCCTAGTAGACAACCACACATAGTCATTCACTCCTAGGTCCGGACCTGGCGACCGTTTCTTATCGGCCATGCATTTGTATTTACCACTCATATTTTTCAAGTTAGCTTGCACCTTCTGCCATACCGATGAAAGAGATGAAGAAAACCGTTCCTCTTCGGGAACCCCAGAAGACCCCCCCTCTTTGAAAGTACAAAATTGGGGATGAAAACCGTATGCACCAAGAAATGGTGACTTGCCAGTGGATTCCTGACGGCGATTATTTATGGCAAACTCGGCTAACGGTAAATATGATGACCACACCTCTTGGTTTTCAGACGCAAAACACCTTAAATATGTTTCTAGGTTTTGGTTGGTACGCTCAGTCTGTCCATTCGACTGAGGATGGAAAGCTGAGGAAAAGGATAAGTGTACCCCTAAACGGGTACCAAAAGCTTTCCAAAACTTAGAAATAAACTGGGTTCCCCGATCCGAAACCACATCGGAAGGGACCCCGTGAAGCTTCACGATTTCACTGATAAACACCTGAGCAAGAGTCTTAGCATTAGGAAGTGCGGGTAGCGCAATAAAGTGTACCATTTTGCTAAACCTGTCTACTACTACCAAGATAACTGTTTTACCCGCAGACAAAGGTAAGTCAGTGATGAAATCCATTGATAGATGTGTCCATGGTCTATTGGGGATGAAAAGTGGCAATAAAGACCCTGCTGGACGTGTATGAGAGACTTTCGCGCGTGCACAAGTAGAACAAGTAGACACGAAATCTATTACATCCTGACGCAACCTTGGCCACCAAAAACGACGAGACAATAGCTCCAAGGTTGCTTTACTACCCGGGTGCCCAGCAAGTGGCGAATTATGATGTTCCTTCAATAACTCAAGACGCAGGTTTAACGGTACAAACAATTTCTCTGAGGGGCAAGAGGCCGGGGCGTCCCCCTGGGCCTCTAACACCTTTCCCTCTAGAACAGAGTGTACAGCAGAGACAACCACTCCTCTTTGTAAAATAGGTACCGGATCACTAACATTACCCCCTCCAGGGAAACTACGAGACAATGCGTCTGCCTTGGTATTTTTTGCCCCAGGACGATAGGTGATTACAAAGTTAAATCTGGCAAAGAATAGCGACCACCTAGCTTGTCTAGGCGTGAGACGCTTAGCCGATTCTAGGTACAGAAGGTTTTTGTGATCCGTAATTACCGTGACGGGGTGGATTGCTCCCTCTAAGAAGTGACGCCACTCTTCAAACGCCAGTTTAATCGCCAACAGTTCCCTATTTCCAATATCATAGTTCTTTTCTGCTGCAGATAATTTTTTGGAAAAGAAAGCGCAAGGACGCCATTTGCCAGGAGACGGACCCTGAGACAATACAGCCCCCACTCCCACCTCCGACGCATCAACTTCAACAATAAAAGGCTGGGAGACATCAGGTTGAATTAGGACAGGTGCCGAGGTAAATCTCTCTTTTAGAGAGGAAAATGCAATTTTAGCGGCGTCAGACCATTTAGAAAAATCAGTCCCCTTCCTAGTCATGTCAGTAAGGGGTTTAACGATCACTGAATAATTTTTAATAAACTTTCTGTAGAAATTTGCGAAACCCAAAAACCGTTGTAGAGCTTTAAGGTTCTCAGGAAGATCCCAATCTAAAATTGCCTGGACCTTCCCAGGATCCATACGGAAACCTGAAGCAGATAATAGATATCCCAGGAATTGTATTTCCTGAACGGCGAAGACACATTTTTCCATTTTCGCATATAATTTATTCGTCCGTAGGACCTGCAGTACTTGCCTGACATGTACTTCATGTGTTTTCAGATCAGCCGAATAAATTAAGATATCATCTAGGTATATGACTACAAACCTGCCGATGAGATGACTAAAAATATCATTAACGAAATGTTGGAAGACAGCAGGGGCATTGGTCAGACCGAAAGGCATGACTAAATTTTCGTAATGCCCCTCAGGGGTGTTAAAAGCTGTCTTCCACTCATCCCCTTCCTTGATACGAATCAGATTGTAGGCCCCCCTAAGATCAAGTTTGGAGAACCACCTAGCACCCGCAATCTGATTAAAAAGGTCAGGAATGAGAGGAAGAGGGTATGGGTCTCGGACGGTTATCCGGTTTAGCTCACGGAAATCTAGGCAAGGACGCAGGCCCCCATCTTTCTTTTTAACAAAGAAAAACCCTGCAGCCACGGGTGAAGAAGAGGGTCTGATGTGTCCCTTGGCCAGACTCTCGGAGATATAATCTTTCATGGCTTGTCTCTCGGGACCCGAAAGATTATACAACCTGGACTTGGGTAATTTTGCACCGGGAATCAGGTTAACCGGGCAATCATAAGGACGATGAGGTGGTAGCTTCTGACAACCCTTTTCAGAAAAAACGTCCTCAAAGTCCGAAATAAATGTAGGTAGGGAAGCTATGGAGGCGATTAAGCAATTGTTATTTAAGCAATTCTCTCTGCAATGCTCACTCCACTCCAATATCTCCCTGGCCTGCCAATCCACCACTGGATTGTGCGCTACCAACCAGGGAAGACCCAATACCACATGAGAGGGAAGGCCCTCCAGAACGTAACATGAAAGACGCTCCTTATGGTGGTCCCCTACCCGAAGATGTAAGTTATGGACAACGTGAGTGAGGTTTCTCTGAGACAGAGGAGCAGAGTCAATAGCGAATATGGGAATGGGTCTCTGCAGCGTACAGAGAGACAAACCCATAGTGCGGGCAAAATGGGCATCTATCAAATTTACCCCTGCACCACTGTCTAGAAAAAAAGAAATAGACTCCGTCTTAACACCAAAAACAATAACCGCTGGCAACACAAATTGAGATGTTCGTATGGAGGAAACGTATACCCCCCGGCTGACATCCTCCGCACAGCCTGGGGTTAGTAGTTTTCCGACGGTCTTTGTTTTTGGGAAAAGGAGGGACAGACATTAATGAAATGACCCTTCCCCCCACAGAAAAAACAAGCCCCCCACCTACGGCGAACCTCAGGAGGACGGACCTGACGAGAAGTTCCTCCTAGCTGCATAGGCTCATCCAAGTCAGTACAGACTAACTGCTGCTTGGGAGAGGTTACCGATTGCTCAGGAATTTTCGATCTCTCCCTAAGACGTCTATCTATCCTGATAGAGAGGGACATAACAGCATCAAGGGAAAGGGGGGTCTCATACAGCGCCAGCGCATCCTTAACCCTTTCAGATAACCCAGAGCAGAACTGACTCCTGAGAGCCGGGTCGTTCCACTGAGTATCCGTAGCCCACCTGCGGAACTCTGAGCAATATTCCTCTGCTGGCCGATCTCCCTGTAGGAGTCTCCGTAACTTCGACTCAGCCAGGGCGACACGGTCAGGGTCATCATATATGAGACCCAAAGCCCCAAAAAATCCCTCCACTGACCGGAGAGCCTGGGAACCAGGGGGTAACGAGAACGCCCAGGATTGCGGGTCCCCCTGAAGCAGGGAAATAACAATCCCCACCCGCTGTTCTTCATTACCTGAGGAGTAAGGGCGCAGCTTAAAATATAATTTGCAGGCCTCACGGAACAACACAAATTTGTCCCTTCCCCCAGAGAATCTGTCAGGAAGAACAACCTTGGGTTCTGTAACAACCTGGTTACCCATAGCAACCGCTGGGCTTACGGTCTGCTGCATTTGCTGCTGCTGTTGGAGGACAGACGCCTTCAATCCTGCCACCTCCAAAGACAGGCCTTGAAGCTGTTTTGCCAAAGCAGCAATAGGATCCGGAGGGTAGCACTCTGGAACAACAACCAGATTCTCAGCTCCAGTGGGTCAGCATAGATGTCCAGGCAGGAAGCTCTATAACTGGCAACAAGAGAAGTGTGAGAGGAGAATATAAGGAGTTTGGGAGTGGCAGACAAGAAACAGCTGAGGAGGAGAAGCTACGGATCCCTGAGTGAGACAAAAAGGATAGCAAGGCAAACACAGAAAACAAACAATAAGAAACACCGTGATCTTTAGACATAGAGCGCGCAGCCACCCGCTGCGACTTCCTGAACCCGGGTATAACGGAGTCAGACGTGGCTCTTGACACCCTCGTGACATCCAGCTGTTGCAAAACTACAACTCCCATCATTCCCTGATAGCTGTAGGCTGTCGAGGTATGATGGCACTTGTAGTTTTGTAACAGCTAGAGGGCCGCAGGTTGGGCATTCCTGTACTATATGAAAGACACATTTGGTGTTTACAACATAGGAAACCCGTTAATTGCTTACCATAACCATAGCATGTTACCTATAGCAGTGAATCACTGCAAAAATGACCGAGTAATGCTTCAAAAATGTCCAAATTATGTGGGCTGGTGTATTTAAAGGGTTTCTGTCACCAGAATTAACCATATTAAACTAGCCGACATGCGATGTGCTAATGTCAGCTGAACCTAACTAGCCTATTCCTACTTTTATCTATGCCCCGTTACTCCAGAAATATTACTTTTATAATATGCTAATTAGCCTCTAGGTGCAGGGGGGGCGTTGCCCCTGCTCCTAGAGGCTCCGTTCTCCCACCTCTGGCCACGCCCTGCTACACTAGATTGACAGGGCCAGGCAGCATTGGTCTCCTACTTCCTATTATGGACACCACTCGTTTCGCAGGATTGCATGACATTATAATGATTTATAATGCTGTGTGTTTCTCCATAACCTTGCTTCTACAGAATTAGGATCCATTCCCACCTCTGCAACTGTGGTCCGCATCCGTTCTACAATTGTGCGGAACGGGTGCGGACCCATTCATTCTCTATGGGCTCGGAATGGATGCGGAGAGCATACTATGTGCTATCCGCATCCACATTTCCGGAGCGCAGCCCCGATCTTCCAGTCCGCGGCTCCCGAAAAAAAATAGAACACGTCCTATATTTGTCCGCAATTGCGGACAAGAAAAGGCAGTTCTATGGGGGTGACGGCCGGGTGTATTGCGAATCCGCAATTTGCGTATCCGCAATACACTACGGACATGTGAATGGACCCTTATAATGGCAACATTATGTCAGTGCAATTCAGTAGCTGCAAGGTCATGGAGAGACACACAGCATTATAAATTAGTATAATGCCATGCAATCCTGCAAAAACAGCAGTGTCCATAACAGGAAATCACACTTCCGCACAGGACACGCTCATCTGAGAAAGGCCAGTCAAGGAGATTACTCATATTATACCCTGTGCATGTCACCCCAAGGATACATGCACACAGCAGCAGGGGTGCACCTAGCCTTTCTGCTGCCTGATACGAAACCTGAGACAGCACCTCCCAATGCCAATTTTTTAACCTAACCCCTTCCCTTTAGACCATGGCACTTTTCCCCCTTCCTGGTGTTGCCTGAGGCGATCTCCTCACCTGGTCTCATTAGTGGTGCACCCCTGCACAGCAGTGTAGCTTATGAGGATTTTCCAAGCTGATTTTCATGTGGTTTTGGCAGAATGCGCACGGCCGTGGAACACAAACGTGAGCGGTCCGTGGTATCCCGGCCTGGCATCCTGCTGACAGCAGGAGCGCGCGGCGTCATTGGTTGCTATGACGCCGTGCGCTTCATGCCGCTGCTGCACTACAGTAATACACTCATATGATCTATACGAGTGTATTGCTGTAGTGCAGCGGCGGTATGAAGCGCACGGCGTAATAGCAACCAATGACGCCGTGCACTCCTGCTGTCAGGCCGGGATACCACGGACCGCTCACGTCTGTGTTCCACGGCCGTGTGCATTCGGCCTTTCACTGTGGATGTGCTTAAAAACGTCACCATAATCAACATGTATTCATTGCGGATTCTGATGCAGATTTTCCCCAGATCTCCCCCTCTGCACATCAAATCTGCATAAACAATTGACATGCTGTGGATTTCAAAATTAGGGTCAGAATATTTTCGCTCCGTGTACATGAGATTTTGAAATCCTCATCTACTTAGCTGGCATTGTATAACCCTGCAGCTTTTTTAGCACAAAAATCCACAAGAAAAATATATGCGTACTACACACCATGTGCACATTCAGTTGTGTTCAAATTTATTCAACCCCCACTGAAATTGAGTGTTTTGGGCAGTTTGACATTGATTTTGATCATTTCAGTCATCTTGTTTACAATTAAATCAAAGAGGCCCTTGTAAGTCAGACAAATATAATATAACATAACATTTATAATGAAATAACCACAAATGTATTTTCTGTGCTCACATCATTATCAGTTTTATTCAACCCCCAAGTGACATTCAATCTTAGTACTTAGTACAACATCCTTTTCCAGTTATAACAGCTTTTAAACGTGAAGCATAGCTTGACACAAGTGTCTTGCAGCGATCTACGGGTATCTTCGCCCATTCTTCATGGGCAAAAGCCTCCAGTTCAGTCACATTCTTAGGCTTGCGCACTGCAACTGCTTTCTTTAAGTCCCACCAAAGGTTCTCAATCGGATTTAAGTCTGGTGACTGCGATGGCCACTTCAAAATGTTCCAGCCTTTAATCTGCAACCATGCTCTAGTAGACTTGGAGGTATGCTTGGGATCATTGTCCTGTTGAAGGGTCCAACGTCACCCAAGCCTCAGGTTTGTGACGGACTGCATCACATTTTCATCCAATATCTCCTGGTACTGAAGAGAATTCATGGTACCTTGCACACGCTGAAGCTTCCCTGTACCTGTAGAAGCAAAACAGCCCCAAAGCATGATTGACCCCCCCGCCATGCTTCACAGTAGGCAAAGTGTTGTTTTCTTCATAGGCCTTGTTCTTCCTCCTTCAAACGCTATGGGCCCAAACAGTTCTAATTTTGTTTCATCAGTCCACAGAACTATATCCCAAAACTTTTTGGGTTTGTCCACATGACTTTTGGCATACTGCAGTCGACTCTTCTTATTCTTTGGAGACAGCAAGGGGGTGCGCCTGGGAGTTATGGCATGGAGGCCTTCATTACGCAGTGTGCGCCTTATTGTCTGAGCTGAAACTTCAGTACCCACATCTGACAAATCTTTTTTCAGTTCCTCAGCAGTCACACGGGGACTTTTCTCCACTTTGCGCTTCAGGTAGCGGTCAGCAGTCGAAGTCAGCATCTTCTTTCTGCCTCGACCAGGTAGCGTTTCAACAGTGCCCTTTTCCTTGAATTTGCAAATGATGCTTCCTATGGTGTCTCTTGGTATGTTTAACATCTTTGCAATCTTCTTATAGTCATTTCCCTTCCTGTGAAGAGAAATCACCTCTTCTCTTGTCTTCCTGGACTATTCTCTTGACTTCACCATGTTTGTAAACACACCAGTAAATGTCTAGAAGGAGCTGAGTATCACAGTCCTTTTAGATCTGCCTAATTGGTGCTTATTATTCTTGATTGCTGCTCCTTGATATCCACAGGTGTTTTCAATACCTGATCGAAAACACTTGAATGAACCTCTGTTCTTAAGTGGTAGTCTTTGAGGGGTTGAATAATTGTGTCAATGAAGAAATCACAAAAAAAACATTTAATACTGTATCACAAAAACAATTGATGTCATTTTAGTTGCATTTGGTTCTTTAAAAAGTCAATAGCTGTTTTCCGCATGATCGTTTGGCCAACAGCCGTCTCTCTCCCTTCTTTCCCATATATATTTAACTGTAATCGTTCGGTTCTGTCGAACATGTATGTGTTTTTAATGGGGAGAGAGGGTCAAGCCACTGCTAGACAAAAAGAATCAGGCCAATTTTAATTTTCCACATCATCTGTGGGGGGAGAGTTGGGAGCTCACCGTGCACATTAGACTGTCAGCCAACCCAGCCAAGAATAGTGGGTTTGACCTACAATACACTATTTTGCATATGGACGCTCATTCATAATACTGTATTATGACTCCATACATTCCCTGAGTTACAAGAACAGTTGATACAGCACCCACTGTAGTCAAACCGAGGTACCAGAGTAAACAGCAATGCGTATACGTCCCATGGTGCCTGTGGCTACTGAGGGGACAATCCTGAAAAGCGAACCCGATTTCAGGCTTTTTCTGGCTGGATTCTGCGTGAATACAATAGAAAACAATGATGGCATGCTCCATCAGAAGCCGTATTAAGAGAAGTTCCCCTATGGGTCCCATGGGCTGGTGCCTAGGGTGGCAGGATGAAGCTGACAGCATGTAAGCTAAACATTCAAATGTAACAGTTGCTTCAGGTAATTATTTGGAATATGCTGCCATTTGTGCGTTCATGAGAAATAACAGGATTTCTGGACATTGCATGTCTTGTATCTGGCGTTTTAAGCATGATTTCTCTCTGCAATCTGGCTGTAATTCTAATTCTTAGCTAGTGGGAGTAGCGGGGAATAGCCACATAAATCAGGAGAAGTCATATCTGTCCTTTATACTTTCTCTCTTTTTATGATCCACTCCTGATTTTGACTTCAAAAACTGCCTCAGGAAACCTGACTGATCAGCCGCACCCTAATGGAGGACATTATACAGCAGAACAAAACAGTTTAGATGTAAGTTCAGCAGTGACGTTTATATAGTAAATCATGTACAAATCAGCAGCAGTCTGTGTCACTCCCTCTGTCTCTGCCTGTCTGCAGTCAGGTGGGTATTTTGTTTATTTTTTGTCACTTTTGAGGAAGACATTACTGGAGGCAGTATAGGGGCACTACAGTGGGCATTATGCCTACTGGTCACACTACAAGGGGCCAAGGGGCACTATTAGTACTGTAGTTACTAGAGGCGGGCATTATACCTACTGGTGGCACTACAAGAGGACCTTAATACTACTGAAGGCACTACAAAGGGCCTTAATACTACTGGAGACACTCCAGGGGACCATTATAACTACTGGGGCATTATAGGGAGCATTTTACTTACTGATAAATACCAGGGGCACAACAGGGGGCAGTGTACCCACTGGGGGTACTAGAAGGGGGCATTTGTAACTACTGGACAATAGTGTTGCCATGCTGCAGCCTGTGCTGTCAACACATAAGTCACGGTAAGCCCAACACTCACCTAGGGATGACCACCTTAAGAAGGCACCTGGCCTCCCATCACCGAGCCCAGTGGGAGAAACGCCATCAGTACCCACAAAGCCACACTCCCGGCGCTTCACGTCCTGCCTCTTCTCCTTCTCCTCCTCTCTCCTCCCATTTGTCCTCCACTCCACCTTCCACCGTGTCATCGTCGCGTTCATCTGGCAGAAGGCAGGCTTCCGTGGCCCAAATGTTCGAGCGTAAAAAGTTGATGACGCCGGATAACCCTCTTGCTCAACGGCTGACCACTGGCTTGTCAGAACTGCTAGCCCGCCAACTAGAAAATTTGTGGCCATTGGCACACCGCCATGGAAGATCCCCGGAAGGCAATATTTCTCCCAGAAGGGCATCCCAGAGCTATATGACCACGTTCAGCGGAAAGTGAATATATATTTGGCACACACTCAGTGCCAAGATACAGCTGACCATAGACACATGGTCTAGCAAAAACAGGCAAGGAATGTACATAACTTTTACTGCCCTCTGGGTGAACCTTCTGTCGGCTGTCAAGCATGTAACCAAGGATTGCATGCAGGGCTGCCTCTTCTCCTCCTCCTATCTGCTGAGCACGCTGAAACAGGTCAAAATGACACACATGCTATGGATGGCACACTTCCTGAACTTAGTCGTGCACCAATTCGTTGCCAAATACCTCAGGGTCCAGGGCGTCTTGCAGCAGGCCAGGAAAATCTCTGGCCATTTTAAAAGATCTTACATGGTGTGGGGTTTCGCTCTGGTAGATAGGGTATGCAGGCGCAGTACAGAGGCAAAATACAAGTTCTTAACTCAAAACGTCAGTGTTTAATTACATTTGAGGCAATTGCACAAACAGCATGTAACTTTGCAGTCTTGGTGTTAATTCACACACAATGGAAAGTTCATATAACACAAGTCACCTTGCTGGCAGTTCTGCCTCCAGTAGTCTACAGCAGGCTTTAGGGGGCCTGTTTACCCAGCATGCAGCTCTCAGCCCTCCGACATGGCACAAAGCCTCAGATCCCAAAAACAGAGACATCTCTGCTGAGCCCAGCTGCCTATTTAAGGACAGCCAAGTGCTCCCAAAACACAGTCCGGTATTTGACCTCACCTGGCGGGAAACCAGCCTAGTCGCACATGCTGGGAGGAAAATACCTGTCTTGCCAGACACAACCCCTCACTGTGTCACAACGTCCATGGCTCGCCTTGCTGTTGTTCAGCGGCGACACCACTTGCCTGTCAGATGTCTCATTTGTAACAGCCCGACGTGCTGGAACTCCACCTTGTATATGCTTGATAGGCTGCTTCAGCAGCAACGACTACCTGTACAAACTCTGCAGCAGGACATGTTCTGGGGAGCTTGGTTTTTTTTCACCACGCCAGTGGCTGCTCATGAGCAACGCATGCAGACTTATCCAGCCATTTGAAGAGATCACCAAACTGGTCAGTCACAGCCAGGGCGCCATCAGTGACATCGTACCTTACGCCTGCTTTATGGAGCATGCATTGCATTGTGTCATTAATCAAGCTGTCGAGGAGCAGGAGCTGGAAGATGAGGAAGTCGCAATGCTGAATGAATTCCCAGGGGGGCTACTCCATCTGAGAAAGGTCATCAGGAGTCTGAAGAGTAGTCAGAGGAGGATGGTGGCTGAGGGGAGGAGCAGCAAGAAAAGCAGGGCTTGAGGGGGACTTTAAACTTTTCGGGGATCCCTGGTGTTGTCCATGGCTGGGGGGAGGAGACCGAGGACGACATTCTCCTGGGCGATGAGCAGGAGCCAGGGCGCTCCACTGCTTCCAATTTAGTGCAAATGGGGGCCTTCATGCTCAAGTGTTTAAAGAGGGACCCCCGTATAAAAAGCATAAAGGAAAAGGACCAGTACTGGGTAGCAACGTACTTAGACTCCCGTAACGAACACAAAATGGCGGACATGTTACCAGCATCACAGAGGGCTGGCAGGTTTTTCAGGTTTGCCTGCCATTAAAGTCAATGGGGCTTGCGAACCGTTCTGGCCGATGTTCGTCCATCACTACTGGTAGCTAGTATAATATCCTGCTCCTATGCCGATAAGTTAAAAACTAGATAGGAGGAGCGACTAGTCTTATACGAGGTAAATCGGGACTTGCCTTTGCCACCAGTGAGCCTTTGTGTGTTGTCATCAGTAGCACTGCATGTGCTACCATACACATCAAGGCTTCCTCACATGTAGATTGATATTTAGTCTTCCCCTCTCTACAGTGAGACCGCTTGGTTGCCTGATTGTTTTGATATATATTTACCTGATTTTTAACCAAGTACTCAAATAAAACCTTTATTACATATTTTTTTTTTAACGTTCTATCAGGCTGTGTATTTATAATTAATACTGAACCTGTACCAACATATTTTGTTTTCGTTGTGCTTTGTGCTCTATAGGAGGCATTATAGCTAGGGGGCATTATAACAGCTTGGAGGTCTTCAAGATATAATTATTATAAATATTGGGTGCACTGTGGGGAGCTTTATCACTTGTGGGAGCTTTAAGGGGCATTTTTCACTGTAGGTTCTGTGGGGACATTATTATTGGGCACAGTATGGAGGGCCATAATACTAACAGAGGTACTCTGGAGGGGCATTATGACTGTAGGGTGAACTATTATTAATGAGTACTCTGGGGGAGAATTATTACTATTTGTTATTTTGTAAGTATACTATTTGGGGTCATTTGGGAACATAGTGGACCTAGTATAGGAGGTTGCAGTAGGATATAGCTTTTCAGTAGCAATTCAAAGAAAAGTAATATTTGTTCTCGACAATTTAGGAACGTCAATATACATCAATGTTCACTAAAGAACAGTGTTGTTTTAATGTGGTGTTTGTATTGACGTGTTGATAGTTTGAACAATATGTTACTGATACAATGCTAATCTCAACAAGACGTGATTTAAGAAATATCGGATAGAGTTGAAGCACAGGCGTGTCTCTGTGTCTGTGGCAAATTACTCCTTAAGATGTGGGAAGAGCATTGTTAGATATTAAAAATGTGTGTTACATTGTACCAAACATACTGCAATGAATAAGGACACAGTGTGTCCGAAACGCATAAGCCTTGTTTGGACTGTCTTTTGGCTACTTGTATCGCTATGGATTTATGTCTAAATAATAGAACCATATTTAAGATCCTCAAGTGATGGCCGAGTGCCCAAAATGCAACCCAAAACCCACTTATTTATCGCAAAGTGCATAGTATATGTTCCATGTACTTTATCATGTAGCTATAATAGTCTGCTCACATTTAATGCGCTGCCTGTCCCGCTCATAGTGCGCCCTGCGCTGATGAATGGCAGAAAAAGTCTAAGGCAGATTTGTACACCTTAGACTTTTTTATAGGGTGCCCACAGAGAGGGCTCTGAGTGCCGCCTCTGGCACCCGTGCCGAAGGTTTGCCGCCACTGCGCTAGACACTGCTTTTTGTATGTTGGGGCACCAGGAGGAGGAGGAAGATAATAAAGTAAGGAATCTAAGATGTCTGTGTGGCAAATTCTGCAGAGTCGGGGCTAAAAGAAGTGGTCGTGGCTCTCTGGGCTGAATGGAGAAGATGAGGAAAGAGAATGTCTACATCAAAAGAGACTTCGTTATCTGTAATAGGTATGTAATGCTGCATTCTCCTGTATGTGTGTGATAGTGCAGATTGTAATGTTCATGTTTATGCCTTTAGCATTGGGGCTGTAAGGTTGGATTGAGAATTTAACATATATATGCACTGGGGCTTGGGCCCTGAATCTTTTTCTTTTGAGACCCTACAATAACTATAACTCAATAACTATAACCCGGCACACTATAGGACAAAGTAAATCCCCCCCATACTAAACTGCCCATAAAAGAGAACATACTTTTGTGACATAAATTTGACTATACTTTGGCAATATTCCAATCAGTGTATGTTCCTACTATGAATATAGCAAGATCTATTGTGTACAGTGCATACCAACCACTATTAAGGTAGAGTAGACCCACATGGAAAGTAATTGCTTCAGATTTGAGCAGGTAAAATCCCAAACAGATTATAGTACCAGTCAAGTGGATGAGATTTTATAAGTCACATCCACGTGCGGTGGACATTTCCAGCAAGAAATGTATTTGTAGTGTCAATTTTTAAATCAGTATGTAGCAAGGGTAGAATGCAATGTGAGTCCATGGCACAATCTTATTATTATTAATTTGAAAGCGCCGTTACTTCCATGGCGCTCTACGTCAAGAGAGGGCTACACATAATACAAAAGGGGCTACACATAATACAAAAAATACAATAAACATAAAACTAATAACAGACTGGTACAGAGCCTGCCCCGGAGAGCTTACAATCTAGAAGGGAAAGTGGAAAGAAACAGTGGGTGAGGGTAGAAGCTGCTCATCTGGATATGTGGTGGCAGCATGCTTATTGTAGGTGATAGGAAGCAAAGAATACACAGAATGAAACCTTATAGATATAACAATAAGGACACATTCTTGCTGAACCATCTCATAGCTCCCCATCGTCATGTTAGTGTCAGCTCGCTTTCATGGCAAGTTGCTTTTCAACTTTGAAAATATAGTAAAGGTACAAAGGTTCTGATCTAAGATCTTACTGCTCAGAAATGTTAGCCAGGTTCATGGGAACAGCAGGATGCAGCCGGAAGGGTAAGGAGGCCTACACATTTACAGGCAATAACTGTTCAAGCTTGGCCGTTAAAGGAAACGTGTCACCAAAAATGTTATGTACGAGTTAAAACCAGATGGCAGCACATATTATTATTATTATCTGTATTTATATAGAGCCATCATATTCCGCAGCGCTGTACAATCAGGGGGTTCATGTACAAACAGACATTTATAAGACAAGTCAACAATTAAAACAAGAGGAATGAGGGATCTTCTCGCAATTGCTTACAATCTGTGAGGAGATGGGGGTGAAACAGAAGGTAACAAGTGTTTGATTGGTACAATGGTCCAGACATCTTAACACAATAGGGGAGTAGATATAGTCACCAGCCGATGTCTGCAGTACCTCTGAATGCATGGGGTGTGGATGTGAAAATTTTTCTAACCCGTTTTCATTTTCTGATTGCAGATTTTTTTATTCAATTTCCTGAACCTGATTATGGGGGGGGGGGGGGCATCTTGCCTGAGCTGTTCTTAACAGCATTAAGAAAATGTCATTATGGCCGTCAGGAGGGGAGCTCATTGACTTCTATGTGATAGTTTTCTAGACATGCTGTGTGCCCTGTGCAGAGGTCATTGTACAAGGGAAGAATAGATAAGCTGTGACCATCACCTATTGTGAATGCTGAATCCTGTCTTATCTATACACAGAGGTGATACCATTACAGGCAGGATTAGAATGATATATAACTGCAGTAAAGTGATCTGTACAGGCCAAGAACTGGCGTCTATTATTAGGCCAATGCAAAAATTGCAGGATTTTATGTTTTTTGTTTACATATTGACATGGAAAATTAAAAAAGAATATAAATTTGATGTTAAACATAGACGTGATGTCATTTTCGGATGGCGCATTCCCTTTACATTTTTTACAAACCTGCAGCACAATCAGAATGTACATTTGGTACGGTAGATCTCCCGGTACATTATGTACAATCCTAACTGACCCAATTGTCAAATGTGAATAGCAGACTAAAGCATATCGTACACTATACAAGGCTGTGCGTACCATGCTCATACGGGTTCTGTTTTTACGGGGGTTTTTTTCGTCTTGATGATGGTCTGAAGTTCTGCTGGTAGAAACCTAGAGTGGGATAAACAGACAATCTTGATGATTGATGAGAAGCACATAAGAAACATACTAAACAATGTTGTGCAGACAGGAATAGGAACACAGATGAAAGGGTTGTCTGGGACTTTCAACAGCCTATCCTTATTACTAGCTATCTGTATGATTGATGGGACCCCCATATTCATGGCCGAGCTAGGTATATATGGTTGTGGCTATCCCTGGTGGCACAGCTCAGCCCATTCAAATATTATACCAATCTTAGGCTGGATTCACACATAGACTTTTACTATCGATTTTCAGTGGTGATGTGCCACTTGGGGCCAAATCACCACTGAATCACTGCAAAAAATGCACTAGAATGATACGCAACTGACAATACTAGCTAATTCCTCAAGCTGATGTTAAAAGCTGAGAACTTTGCCAATATCTTCCAGTCAGGAACATATCGGAGCCCCTCATGCACCACGTCAAGGTGTCTCAGCACGCATGGGGTCCTACCACTAACCTGCCTGTGGTGTGTGAACAGGGTCTGAACAGTGCTAGAAACCAACTCACAGCCAGACTCTCACATGCCTCCATAGTGGTATCACCAATGCTCTGTGAGGTAGGATAAATCACCACTGAAGCCAGTCATTGGCTGGAGTGGGGCATGAGACTGGCACCACCGGATGTAAACAGTGGGGGGACTGGAATATGGAAGTGGCGTGGAGCAGGTAAGTATGAATCCTCTGTTTCAGCAGGCAGGATGCGGGCACTTTTTCTTACAAAAGATTATACCCAGAAAACCCCTTTAAGCCATCTATAGGATTAGTAAATCTGCCCATTGTCTGTAACTGTAAGGTATGACTTCTTACAAGTCAATGTGAGTTTTCCTTCAAGCACAGCCTGCGTGTTCTAGTGATCTTTGCAAATATCCTACAGCTATGATCACAATGCCACCAGATTGTAGAATAATGTAGTACAAGAGCGCCCATACAGTTCCCATTATTACCCAACCAGTTCCCATTTACAAGGTAGCAATACTATTAGATGCAATCGGTTTAAATTCCTGTATACCATGTTTGCTGTTCCAGGGAACAAAGCTGAGACTAACTGAATGTGTCTTTATAGCTGTCTGGGGATCAAGGCAGTCATTGTGATGGCAAATAAGTAAAAGAGCAAGTTTTCTTTTCACATGAGAAAATATTATGCAGGTAGGTACTACGAGAACATTATGTGCACAATATTTCATGGGTTTTACTCTATGGGATACCAACAGTGAGCACAAAATGCATCAGGGCAGAATTAGAAAATACAACAGGATCGCCATCAGGGGTTAAAAGCAACTGAAAGATGGTGTTTTTCTCTTTTTTGTCCCTTATTTCATTTATACAAGGGTATCAAGAGGCACATCCTCCTATGTATTCTGCAACTGCGTTCCCTCAACGTTGTATAGTGTGTAGTGATGGACATGCAAGTGCTGTGTGTGGGGACAGAGATTTGGTCATAGTTCTCTGCAGGGTCAGAGTCAGCTTGGATAAAATAAAATGGATAATCACACCAATCGTTAAAAAAAAAACGGACAGGTAGTGATCTGGCAGAACACACAGTGCAGCTTGCTGCGTAGACAGTTGCAGAGCCACAAACCGCTCGCAGTGCCCACGCCGACCTCTGCCCTCCTATGATGGCATGTAAGCACCAGAACTGGACCATGGAGCAATGGAAGAAGGAGGTCTCATCTGGTGAATCATGTTTTATTTTACATCATGTAAATGGACCTGTGCGTGTGAGATGTCACTATGTGATGGAAAAATGAATCCAACCAGCAAAAGAGGCAATATGGATAATAACAATGCATTACTAAATACCTTGTAGTAACTCCCTCTACAGTATGTAATAAATGCTATTTGCTGAAGTTCCACAGCCCCTCTAACCCTTAGGATACCGGAGGATTTTTTCATTTTTTCATTTTCATTTTTCTTCCCTGTTTTCCTGGAGCCATAACTTTTTTATTTTTCAATTCCTATATCCATATGAGGGCTTGTTTTTTTGCCAGACAAGTTGTACTTTCTAATGCCACCATTTAATATGGCATACCATGTAGTGGGAAGCAGGAAAAAAATTCCAAATGGGGTGGAATATGAAAAAAAAACTAATCAATTCCTCCACAGTTTTGACAGGTTTTGTCCCTACGGCGTTCTCTTTGCAGTAAAACTCACCTATGCCCTTCATTCTCTGGGTCAGTACGATTACAACAATACCACATATGTACAGGTTTTATACTGAAAAAATAAATTAAAACTGTGAAAAAAATATATTTTTATATCACCATATTCTGATCCCCATCATTTTTGTATAATGTCTGCTGTGCTATGTGGGGGTTCATTTTTTTTTCAGGACTTTTCTTTTATACCATTTTGAGTTTGTGTGTGTCTTTTTGATCATATTTTAGAAATTTTTGGGGGGTAAGAGAAGCGATGAAAAAATGGTGAATAGGCCATTTTGATACTTGTTTCTGTTACGCCATTTGCTGTATTGGAAAAATAGAATTTTTTTGATTTTAATGGTATGGGCGTTTTCAGATGCGGTGATGCCCATGATGTTTATATTTCTTATTATTTATGTATCGTATTTTCACCCCAAAAGATGCATTTTTCCCCCAAAAGTGTGGGGGGGGGGAAATGTCCCTACATTTTATGGGGCGAATACTAATGAGCGCTTCCATTATGAAAGCCTTCATTAGTATCGGAGGACCGGGAAGTGGTGAAGGCTTTGTGCTCACCGCTTGCTGGTCCTTGGCTGTTGGCTGTGCTGTGGCTGCGCACAGCGGGAGGGCGCTCTGTGACCTCACGCTGTGCACGCCAGTTCACAGCACAGCAGGAAAAACAGGAGGAGCGCTGGAGGAGAGGAGCGGCGGCATCCGGAGTAGGAAAGGTAAGTGTTTTTATTTTATTTTATATGCTCTGTGGCATGGTGACTGACATGAGAGGCAATGGGGATGACATAAGAGGCATGGGGGCTGATGAGAGGCATGGGGCTCTTATCAGAGATCTGATTGGGGTCATTCACATTGGGGTCTGAGCTGAGGTCTGATTGGGGGTCTGATCTGAAGTCTTATTGGGGTCTTATTAACACGGGGGGTCTGATTGGGGGTCTGAACTGAGGTCTAATAAAAAAAATTAAAATCTTATTGTCCTCCTCTAAAACCTAGGTGCGTCTTATGGGCCAATGCATCTTATAGGGCGAAAAATACAGTATTTATTTCTTAATTCTAAGGGAAGAGGGTGGGTGCTGTAAATTTTATATAGCCTTTTGTGTAGCCCCCTTAGACTACAACAGCAGAGACCTGCCAGCTATGGCGCCTTCTGCACGTGTGAGCGGGAGCCATGTTTAAGGATCGCACCAGCGGTACGGCGCTGGTAGCAAAAGGATTAAAGGAGTTATCCAAGACTATTAAATTCCCCCCATATGCCCGGGCCCCTCACTTACCTATACTTACCTCGCTCCCCGCTCCCTGTGTGGCTCCTGGTCCCCGCACTGACACTTCTGCTTCTCCCTGTGCACGGATGAAAACATCCGGTGTCAGTGGAGGAGCATCCAATGGCAGGCGGGGACAGGGATGAGCTTCCCTAGCGTCACCCGCGATGCTAGGGAGGCTCGTCCCCGTCCCCGCCTGTCATTGGCTACCATCCCCCTCACACACACACATACACTGGATGTTTTCATCCGCACAAAGGGAGAAACAGTAGCGGTGGTGCTGGGAACAGGAGGGGCAAAGGGAGTGGGGAGTGAGGTAAGTACATTTATTGTGAGGGGCCCAGGCATATGAGGGGGATTTAATAGTCCTGTATAACCCCTCTAAAGGATCTGCTGATAATGTCTTGGTGCCAGATACCACATAATGTCTTCAGAGGTCTTGTGGAGTTAAAAGGTATGCTAAAGGGTATTTACATCTTCACATCTATTTATATTGCTTTAGTGCATTTAAAAAAAGGAATCAAGCAAGTAGCCACGTACTCTCTATGACAAGCAGTGGTAGTAGGGTAGGTCATACTAAAAAGCTCAGTGACTTTACATATGGCATTGTCATAGTTTATGAAATTTCTCATCTGTAAGTGTTATGATCATGGAGTGGAAATGTCTATGAGTAGGAACAGCTAATCCATGAATTGACAGACTGCCAAGTTGAAGCACATCAGCCCAAGAATTGGGTCCGGAGCTTCATGAAATGGGTTACCCTGCTCACTCAGATGCACACAAGCCTTCTTGTGAAAAGCCTGGCAAGTTATTTACATAGTAAAGCAGGGAGACGTCTGTTCCCTGCTTCACTGTTCTGCTGCACTCCTGCGCTCCTTCGCAGCCGCACATCGCGTTGCTGGCTGTGGGGGGAGCAGTGAAGCCCTGGGAATCAGCCTCCTGCACAACCAGCAGTGGTATGTGTGCGTGTGAGCACGTTGTGCTACTGCTGCTGCTAGGGAACGCAGGATGTGCCGATCAACAGGGAAGCAGGTAACTATTTGTGTGTTTTTTTATTTTATGGAGCTGGAGAGGACACTAGGGATCAAAGGGGGACACAAGGATGACATAACTACTGTGAGGGGGCACAAAGGTGAGCATAACTACTGTGAGCGGGTAAAAAAGTGGCCATAACTACTGTGAGGGGGCACAAAGGTGGGCATAACTACTGTGAGGGGGCACAAAGGTGGGCATAACTACTGTTAAGGGGCCACAAGGAGGACATAACTACTGTGAGGGGGCACAAAGGTGGGCATAACTACTGTGAGGGGCACAAAGGTGGACATAACTACTGTGAAGGGGCTACAAGGAGGATATAACTACTGTGAGGGGGCACAAAGGTGGGCATAACTACTGTGAGGGGGCACAAGGGTGGACATAACTACTGTGAAGGGCTACAAGGAGGATATAACTAATGTGAGGAGGCACAAAGGTGGGCATAACTACTGTAAATGGGCTACAAGGGGGATATAACGACTGTGAAGGGACCTCAAGGAGTACATAACTAATGTGAGGGGGCATAATGTGGAAAGTACTACTGTGAAGGAGACACAATGTGGGAATTACTACTGAGGTAGCCCCATGGGAAAGGAATGCCCAAGATTACCCTGTTATACATTAGGGTGGCTCTGTCTTCCAGGCATGCACAGCGCCCCCTCCTAGCTATTTAATAATGACAGTTACCATCCCTTCTTTATGTGATTATTCTTTTCTCACCACAGTGACCTTGTTTTGGATCCAGTGGACATCACGCTGATATGTCAGCGACACCCTGGATGCAGTAGCACCAGTTGGTTCTTTCATTTATTGCAAGGTGTATTGGTACTGCCGTGTACCCTATGATAGATGTCCAGTAAGTAGGACTGGTGAGTATAGTTATGCATTGTGTGGAGTTAGAGTAGTGGCTTAAAGTAAAGAAAAAAAAACGTTCTCCTCTTTATTTCAGTTTCAGTGGAAAGTCCCGAGGGGGGTCAACAGGCTGAACTCTTGCCCCAGGTGCTGGAAAGCCTAGCTACACCTCTTATATAGTGTATGTTAGTAAGAGGTAGGAGACCAATGAAGTATGACTACAGAGTCAGACTACACAAAAGGTGTGTTTGTTGTCTGTTACCATGGAGACACATTCAAAAAGATGGGATAAAAAAAAGATAAGCATAACCTTTAACACACAGAAGTGTGGTCTCTTCAAGAAAAGCTTTCTAGTGAAAAACACTACTCGTACCAGAATTAACGTATGATAATGGTGTTTAAACGTCCAGGTTAAGGGTACATTCACACGACCGTATAATTTTATCTGCATCCGATACGCATCTGTTACGCAATTTGCGGAATAGATGCGGATCCATTAATTTCTATGGGTAAATAAAATGTGCGGACGACGTTGTCCGCATCCATGTTTCCGCATTTCTAGTCCGCAAAAATATGAAGCATGTACTACTATTGTCCGCACATGGTTTCCGTATGTCATCCATTTTTTGTGGATCCGTTTCCGTATTTTTCAAAGCCTTAATAATTCTTTTTTTTTTTCTCGCTCTCTCTTTTTTTTCCTTCCTTTTTTGCGGACCTTAAAAACGGAAGACATACGGAACACAAACGGCAGTCATTCATCCACAAAATGCGTATAGCTTTAGCAGAATAACTTACAGCAGTATAGACTGGAAGCCTGAAGTCCTGGATCAGACTAGACAAGCATTTGGATACTCATCAGACAAGTTAATGTGCATGGATAGACATACTTGACATACACGTGTTCATTATCTGCTCTGTGAAACAAAAATTTATGCTGAAAGTCATTCCATTGCTAGAGCTGATTTTGATAAATTCCCATAGACTTAATGCACCGATCTAAGAAATTGTAGCGGGCGCCAGATGTTCTGCATTAACATTAATGTGATTTTTCTGCTGGGGATTTTCAGCCTTATAGACAGAAATGATTTGGATAGGTGAATAATTTTTCTTTATAACTATATGTACCGGTTGGAAACTCTAAGGCATTACTTCAATAAGTAAAGAACTCAGCTTTGTCTTCCACAAGATGCATCGCTCAACAGCATGTTTGGAGTTCTCAATGGCATCGGCTGCCTCAATTCACTGGCTCTGCCGTAATGCAAACTACAAATACATTATGGTAATTGCTCAGAGCTTGCTTCAGCCGCACTTTGTACTATGAATATGCTCTGTTGCTTGCCATAAAATATGAAATGAAAGCAGGAAAATGATTGTTGTGCCTGAGCTGTGTGTAGCAGCCACCTCCAGGAAGTAAGGATGTAGTAGGACATTCATACATAGGTTAGGTTTTATGATATTGGGACTTCTCTAGGTGCTTTATAAGGACAGAATTTATAAACCCAATAGATGATAAAAAGTATCAAATTAAACAATATACAAACCAGATTCCAAAAAAGTTGGGACACTATACAAATCGTGAATAAAAACTGAATGCAATGATGTGGAGGTGCCAACTTCTAATATTTTATTCAGAATAGAACATAAATCACGGAACAAAAGTTTAAACTGAGAAAATGTACAATTTTAAGGGAAAAATATGTTGAATCAGAATTTCATGGTGTCAAGAAGTCCCAAAAAAGTTGGGACAAGGCCATTTTCACCACTGTGTGGCATCTCCCCTTCTTCTTACAACACTCAACAGACGTCTGGGGACCGAGGAGACCAGTTTCTCAAGTTTAGAAATAGGAATGCTCTCCCATTCTTGTCTAATACAGGCCTCTAACTGTTCAATCGTCTTGGGCCTTCTTTGTTGCACCTTCCTCTTTATGATGCGTCAAATGTTCTCTATAGGTGAAAGATCTGGACTGCAGACTGGCCATTTCAGTACCCAGATCCTTCTCCTACGCAGCCATGATGTTGTGATTGATGCAGAATGTGGTCTGGCATTATCTTGTTGAAAAATGCAGGGTCTTCCCTGAAAGAGATGACGTCTGGATGGGAGCATATGTTGTTCTAGAACCTGAATATATTTTTCTGCATTGATGGTGCCTTTCCAGACATGCAAGCTGCCCATGCCACACGCACTCATGCAACCCCATACCACCAGAGATGCAGGCTTCTGAACTGAGCGTTGATAACAACTTGGGTTGTCCTTGTCCTCTTTGGTCCGGATGACATGGCGTCCCAGATTTCCAAAAAGAACTTCGAATCGTGACTCTTCTGACCACAGAACAGTCTTCCATTTTGCCACACTCCATTTTAAATGATCCCTGGCCCAGTGAAAATGCATGAGCTTGTGGATCTTGCTTAGAAATAGCTTCTTCTATGCACTGTAGAGTTTCAGCTGGCAACGGCGGATGGCACGGTGGATTGTGTTCACTGACAATGGTTTCTGGAAGTATTCCTGAGCCCATTCTGTGATTTCCTTTACAGTAGCAATCCTGTTTGTGGTGCAGTGTCGTTTAAGGGCCCGGAGATCACGGGCATCCAGTACGGTTTTACAGCCTTGACCCTTAAGCACAGAGATTGTTCCAGATTCTCTGAATCTTCGGATGATGTTATGCACAGTTGATGATGATAGATGCAAAGTCTTTGCAATTGTTCGCTGGGTAACACCTTTCTGATATTGCTCCACTATCTTTCTGCGCAACATTGTGGGAATTGGTGATCCTCTACCCATCTTGGCTTCTGAGAGACACTGCCACTCTGAGAAGCTTTTTTTATACCGAATCATGTTGCCAATTGACCTAATTAGTGTTAATTGGTCTTCCAGCTCTTCGTTATGCTCAAATTTACTTTTTCCAGCCTCTTATTGCTACTTGTCCCAACTTTTTGGGGATTTGTTGACACCGTGAAAATTTGAATCAACGTATTTTTCCTTTAAAATGATACATTTACTCGGATTAAACGTTTGATCTGTCATCTACGTTCTATTACAAATAAAATATTGACATTTGCCATCTCCAGATCAATGCATTCAGTTTTTATTCACAATTTGTTTAGTGTCCCAACTTTTTTGGAATCCGGTTTGTATAAACTGTAAATCTACTGGGGTAGTCTACGCCATCAAATGTAGCTGCCCCAAATTATATATTGGTGAAACTATACAAGAACTGAGATGTATTTTGAAACACTTGAGTAGTATTAACACAGAAGCTGATACTGCGTTATTTAGACATGTACAGAATATACATAAAGGAGATACGAGCAGTCTCAAATTTTGGGGTGACCATGTCAGTAAAGATAACCTTGGGCCCCAGACAAGGAAACATTGATAAAAAGCTACAGCAAGAAGAAGCCAAATGGATCTGCCGTTTGAAAAGCCTAGCCCTTTATGGGCTGATTGAAGGATTTACCTTCGCCTCATTTTTTTAATACCGTGGTTAGGCTACAATCAGAAGTCAGATAAATTGGGAATAAAGGAGATTATTCTTGGATGAATAGGCCAATTTAAGGCATATATATATATATATATATATATATATAGTGGTGACGGTGGTACGGTATACTGCATATTAGTCTCCTCTTTTCCTCTTTTTCCATTCTTCTCCCCTTGTCCCCCCTCCCTTACCCTTTTTCCCTCTCCAACAAAGATAGTTGCCCAGGCTTACAGGCAGGACACTGAAGAAGTGTCCTTACTATCGTCTGCACAGTTACTGTATTATTTGTATTCAATTTTTTTATTTAACATATTATTTATTATTCTTTCAAAAATGATTTCATTTTGTTCTGTTATTTATATGCGGTACAGACATTTAAAATGAAGGAACAGGCAAATAAACAAAACAGAATATAAAAAAAATAAGAAATACCTAAAAACTAGAAATATGAATCAAAGTGTATTCTTTTGAAATGATTAGTCATGAGATACTATTAAATATATATAATCATGTTGCCATTCTCTTTATATAATAATCTTTTTACAAATAAATAATGCAAAATATATTAAGAATTAAATTAAGAGCTGTGCAAATAAAATAAAAATCAAAGTGACTACCACAAACATGAGTCAAAGGAAATGAATTCAAAAATACTAATCATGATAAAAAAAAACAAAAACAAATATAACCTACAGGAGATCACAATAAAATTCATGAAAGATCAACATTATTTAATAGAATAAATAGATAAAATCATGTGAAAATCATTAAAATCAAGCAGACAAAGTAATTTTGTGTATTGTAACATAGTAGTCATTATCGTGTAACAGTTTTGAAATTACTGGATTAATTGTTGAAAGGTAATAAAACTAGGTATCAAGGTATGCGCGGTTAGAACAAGCCATAAGCAGGGAGACTAAGTCCTTGATCATGCGCAGTAGTGGAGACACAGCAATTTCATTCTAAGTCCTAGGTCATGCGCAGTACGCGCAGCATGGAGGGATAGGTGAGTCACTGCTGGAGGGGGGAGAAACTGGAGAGTGCTCCAATAGTAAGTAAAACACATTTTGAAAAGCCGCAGACACGGTCAGCATGATAGGGCCACTAACCTATGATGTCAGCATGTTCCCCTGAAGACGCCAGAGTGACTGGTAAAACATGTCGGTAGGCAGCGTTAGAGAATTTTTAAGAGCAGGAGTGAGGCATTCTTAGAACAGAAAAAAAACTAAAAGTGACTGTAGCAATGAGGGACATATATATATATATATATATATATACATACACTCACCTAAAGAATTATTAGGAACACCTGTTCTATTTCTCATTAATGCGATTATCTAGTCAACCAATCACATGGCAGTTGCTTCAATGCATGTCGGGTTGTGGTCCTGGTCAAGACAATCTCCTGAACTCCAAACTAAATGTCAGAATGGGAAAGAAAGGTGATTTAAGCAATTTTGAGCGTGGCATGGTTGTTGGTGCCAGACGGGCCGGTCTGAGTATTTCACAATCTGCTCAGTTACTGGGATTTTCACGCACAACCATTTCTAGGGTTTACAAAGAATGGTGTGAAAAGGGAAAAACATCCAGTATGCGGCAGTCCTGTGGGCGAAAATGCCTTGTTGATGCTAGAGGTCAGAGGAGAATGGGCCGACTGATTCAAGCTGATAGAAGAGCAACGTTGACTGAAATAACCACTCGTTACAACCGAGGTATGCAGCAAAGCATTTGTGAAGCTACAACATGCACAACCTTGAGGCGGATGGTCTACAACAGCAGAAGACCCCACTGGGTACCACTCATTTCCACTATAAATAGGAAAAAGAGGCTACAATTTGCATGAGCTCACCTAAATTGGACTGTTGAAGACTGGAAAAATGTTGCCTGGTCTGATGAGTCTCGATTTCTGTTGAGACATTCAAATGGTAGAGTCTGAATTTGGCATAAACAGAATGAGAACATGTATCCATCATGCCTTGTTACCACTGTGCAGGCTGGTGGTGGTGGTGTAATGGTGTGGGGGATGTTTTCTGGGCACACTTTAGGCCCCTTAGTGCTAATTGGCCATCGTTTAAATGCCACGGGTAACCTGAGCATTGTTTCTGACCATGTCCTTTACTTCATGACCATCATGTCCCCATCCTCAGATGGCTACTTCAAGCAGGATAATACACCATGTCACAAAGCTCGAATCATTTCAAATTGGTTTCTTGAACATGACAATGAGTTCACTGTACTAAAATGGCCTCCACAGTCACCAGATCTCAACCCAATAGAGCATCTTTGGGATGTGGTGGAACGGGAGCTTCGTGCCCTGGATGTGCATCCCTCAAATCTCCATCAACTGCAAGATGCTATCCTATCAATATGGGCCAACATTTCTAAAGAATGCTATCAGCACCATGTTGAATCAATGCCACGTAGAATTAAGGCAGTTCTGAAGGCAAAAGGGGGTCCAACACCGTATTAGCATGGTGTTCCTAATAATTCTTTAGGTGAGTGTATATATAAAAAAGGAAACAAATGGCGGCACCGGAGAAAAACAATGTGGGTGCTAGGTCCAGGGATGTAGCTGCTTACCCCATATAATAAAGATGAAAGACGGACAGCACTCCAAGTAAAAGTAGTGGTGTTTATTCACCCATGTGGATGGCAACGTTTCAGCTCATACAAAAGGCTTGAAAAAGGCTCTTGTATGAGCTGAAAAGTTGCCATCCACATGGGTGAATAAACACCACTACTTTTACTTGGAGTGCTGTCCGTCTTTCATCTATATATATATATATATATATATATATATATATATATATATAAGCATGAGCTACAACTAGCACGCAAGGACCAGCCTCCCAGACCCCCATGATAGTGCTCATATATTTAAAACATAAAAGGAAAAAGAATAGGACACAACTGAGAGTTTTAACATGATTTAATTGGTTCATTATTTATTTTATATATCGATAAAAGTTATGTTTTATTAATAAGTAACAACAGAAATATGTGAATGTAAGGCAACTACTAGTCTGAATGACTATTTGTAAATAATATATTCTCTAGGTGCTTCGGACTGCCACGTCACACTTATCATGTGCTTTATACATGAAATTTAAGGGAAGAAAACAAAAAACAATATAGAATAAAAGTGTTTTCTGGGATTACTATGGTTTTTAACACATAGGCCTATGTAGTTTTGTACCTCATGTACATCTTCTCCATGTCCTGTTTTCACCATGTACACAAATAACTTGTTTCCATCCTGTATGTAGTACATCCTGTTGTATCCAATCACACCCCTTTCTTTGCCACAGCTTCAGCACCGCCCCTAACAACGCCCAGCTAGCTTATAGCTCCTCCCACCCAGCTATTTACATAGACTCTCCCCTACCACTGTCCCTGTTGCTGCTTTGACACGCCCATCTATATAACATCACAGGAAATGAGAATGCTGTATAGTCATGAGACCACAACCTAAAGCGGAAGATAAGAGCAATAAAGTTAAATGAAATACATTACAAAGTTACTGTTACCTTTATAAATGATTATTTTAAAAGAGGTTGAATCAAACCAGAAAACTCCTTTAAGGTTCTCTTTAGATACAAATTTTTCTCTGATGTTTTTTATGCACTAAAATAATCACAGAAAACACTTTTTCCATACAGCACGCATTTTATTTAGTAAGCTACATTTTTTTTTCTGGCGTTTTTTCCACTATAGAGAAGGAGATGTCTAAACTCCAGGAAAAATGACAAAAGCTTTAATATTTTGCATTTTATAAGGTTGTTTTTTACCCTTGTAGTGGCATTTTTATACCAGTGCTTTTGCAGTAAAATCACCAGTTCTAGATGTTAGCTTAGAATGTCCAGTCCTGAAATCATGCTCCATGTGTGAGCGTGATCCTCAGTTCTGGACTTGCAGGAGCGCACGGCATTATACTGACTTATAATGCTATGTGTAGAAATTAGCGAATCAAAGCTGATCAAGTGGAATCCGATCCGAATTTCAGGAAAAATTTGATTTGCACCGAAACCGAATTTCCTTACGCTTCGTGGTAACGAATTACATTTTTTCCTAAAATGGCTGCTGCACGTGTGAGGACATGGAGCAAGGAACTCTGGGAAGGCGGAATCACCCATAATACCATGCATGCAGCCAATCAGTAGCCAGCCAGTCTTGTGATGTCACAGCCCTATAAATAGCGGCAGCCATCTTAGATTCTGCCATTTACCAGTGTACTTAGTGCAGGGAGAGACATCAGCAGGGGCTAGGGACAGTGCTAGAAAAAACGTCATTGTGTTAAAAAAATATTTACAAGTGCAGAGAACATTATTCAAGGTGTAAGGAAAGGATAGGGAAGGAATCATTCCACAGCATTTATGTTGAACAGGGTTCAGTAGGGGAGGTTACAGATTGGGTAATAGGAACAATCCTATTACACCTTGCCGTACTAACTGCGGATCCAAATTGCCATTATACAGCTCTGTAATTCCAGTAAACCGTTCTTATTGGGGTGCAAGTGCTGTTTGATACAGCCATTAACAGGGTTTAGTACAAGGAAATATTTATACGTCTTATTTGCCCTTGTGCGGTGCAGTTATATGTTTTAAAGTATTTTTTGGCTTGTATTAGTGGGAAAAAAGGGCTTATTAGCGTTTGTGTGGTGAAGTGCGAAAAGTACAGCCCTTTTTGTCATGTATTAGTGGCAAAAGTAAAATATATTTGTTGTTTAGGGGTGCAGTTATATGCTCTAAAGCCCTTTATGTCGTGTAAGTATAATATAGTAAAATAAAGTAAAATATATTTGCCGATCAGTGGTGCTGTTATCTGTTCTAAAGCCTTTTGTGGCGTGTATTAGTGGAAAAAGAAAATATATATTTGCCATTCAGCGGTGCAGTTATATGTTCTAAAGCCTTTTGTGGTGTGTATTAGTGGCACAAAAAAGTAATTGCCGTTGTGTGGTGAAGTGAGAAAATTACATCCCTTTTTGGTCTGTAGTAGTGGTAAAAAAAAAGTGCTTATTAGCCGTTGTGTGGTGAAGTGAGAAAATTACAGACTTTTTTGGGGTGTTTTAATTTCGTTTTATTAATTTATTTGATCTAACAGTATGTCAGAAAGAGAAGTGCCAGGCCCTGCACAGGGAAGTGGCAGAGGCGTAAATGTTTCTGGCGCAGGCACAGGTCGCAGCAGAGTAAGGGGGTGTGGCAGTAGGGGTCATAGCGAGAGGCCTGAGCTTCTGGTGTCATCTAGTGGTCGTGTATTTACCAGCAACCCAGCAGTTCTAGAATGGTTGACTCAGTCATCTACTTCGTTCCAAATGACATGAGACACCCCCAGGAATGAGTCGGTGGGTTCCGCTGACACGACGCTTAGTTGGCATGGCCTGGGAGAAGGCCCTGTGCCCCCACCTGTCCTGAACCTTCCTCTGTCATTTTCAGTTCCCTCAGCACGAAAAGTATTAAATGCCATAGGCTCGGCTCCACTTTTCAGCAAGGAAAGGCTACTAGAGGACAGTCAGCAGCTACTGCCCAGCCAAGATCTGGAGTAGACATCCGCCATTTCCTCCGGTAGGCGGGAAAGTAGAGATGAGGATGATGTGATGTGGCGTGGGAGCTGGAGTTGCGAGCAGTAAGGCTCCTGACCCAGAGACAGTTGAGGAGGACATCAGTGACATACAGAGAGTACTCAATGATGATGATGTAGCTGATCGAACTTGGGAGCTGGGTGACAAAGGGGCTTCATCATCATCGGGAGAAGAGGGTGGCAGCTTGCCCATGAGTCAGCAAGTTGCTAGCGTGGCAGGGAGTCAGCAGGGTGGCAGCAGTGGGAGGTCAGGAGCCAAACGTGCCCAGGGTAAAACACCCACTTCACAGGAGCCTACCTGCCCAGGAAGTAGCATGGGTTCATGGAGGCAGCGGAGGCAGCGGCAGAAGCAGTCAGTCAGCGCGTGGTGTTCGGGGTAAAATCACCTAATTGGTGGTGTGGCAGTTTTTTGTTAAGTCGCCAGAGGAGGTGAACATGGCCATATGTAGAATCTGTGGGCAGAAGTGGAAGCGTGGCCTGGGTGCCAATGTTGGCACTGCAACCCTGCGTCCACATATGCAGCGTCACCATTAAGTGGCCTGGGAGAACCGTGGCTCCCATGTGGTGGTCCAGCCTGCAGCAGCAACCGCTGCATCACCCAGTGGCAGCACCTGGTTTCAGGCAGTCTAGGCTCCACCACCTGAGCTGAAGGGAGCTGTCTGTCCTTCCCATCATCTGCTGGTCCTGATGCTCCTGCTCCTCCTCCTCCTCCTCAGTCATTCCATCAGACAACAGTATGCATGCACTCATCCAACAGCGCAGAAGCTGAATGTGCTCCTGTCCAAGTTGCTGGTGCTGCAGTCCCTCCCTTTCCAAGTGGTGGACTCTGTACCTTTCAGAGAACTGATGGCTTGTGCCGAGCCGAGGTGGAGTACCAAAAAGGCAGTACCAGCCCTGCACACGTATGTAGAATAGAAGGTGGGCCAGTCCTTGAGCCTGTCGGTGTCTGCCAAAGTGCACGGCAGCGCCGACCAGTGGAGCTGTAACTACGGTCAGGGACAATACGGTCTGTGGATGACACATTGTTATGGGGATCTGTGGATGACACTGTTATTATGCCTCTCATTAGCCCCCATTATGCCTCTCATCACCCCCATATCAGCCCCCATGCCGCTCATTAGCCCCCATATCAGCTCTTATGCCTCATTAGCCCCCATTATAAGCCCTTATGCCTCATTAGCCTCATTATCAGCCCTTATGCCTCATTAACACCCATTATCAGCCCTTATGCCTTTATTAGCCCCCATATGCTTTATTAGCCCCCATTATTCCCCCCAGCAGCCTCATTTCTTATAAAAATAAAAAAAACACTTCCTCTCCTGCTTCTAGACTCTGCCGCTCCTCGCCGCCCGCAATTTTCTTGCTCCTCTGTCGGCTGTGCTCTGAACTGGCGCGTACAGCGTGAGGTCACAGTGCGCCCTCACGCTGTGCACAGCCCTGCACAGCCGACAGCCGAGGACCAGGAAGCGATAAGTACAGAGCGTTCACCGCTTCCATAATGAAAGCGCTTATTAGTATTCGCCGGCCATTGGGGCTTAAAAGGCAGCGCAGCTGCCTTGGGGAATCAGCGTGGGGGCAAGGAATACCCTAGGGGGGCAATTGCCCCCCTGTAGCAACGCCACTGCCTTTGGTCCAGTGACAATGTCCGCTTCTGCCTCCTCATCCTCCACCGTGTCCTCAGCCTCCACTGCAGGAACAATTCACAGCATACCACATTTGCAGGGCACGGTGGTGTCACGCTGTTCTGCACCTTGTTTGCCTGGGCGAACAGAGACACACAAGGGAGGAACTGCTCCATGTTCTTCATCAAGAAATCGAATCCTCGCTTTTTCTGCGACAACTCAAAATCGGAACCATGGTGACCAACAACGGTAAGAACATGGTGTCTGCGCTGCATTCAATCTGGTTGTCAAGCGGTTCCTGAAGTCTTCCACCCACCTGGAAGACATCCTAAAAATGGCCAGGAAACTTTGCATGCACTTCAGCCACTCGCACACCCTCCTTGAGCTGCAGCGGCAGAATGGCATCCCCCAACATTGGCTGATATGTGACATTTCCACCCGTTGGAATTCCACCCTCCATATGTTGGATCAACTATATGAACAGAGAAAGGCCATAAACGATTTCTTGATACAGGTGGACAAAGGTACTCCACTGTGTAAAGCCTCATGCACACGGCTGTTGTTTTGGTCCGCAAAACGGCAGCTCGGATGCGGACCCATTCACTTCAATGGGGCCGCAAAAGATGCAGACAGCACTTCGTGTACTGTCCACATCCGTTGCTCCGTTCCGTGGCCCCGCAAAAAAAAATATAACATGTCCTATTCTTGTCTGTGCTTTGATGACAAGAATAGGCATTTATATTAAAGGCTGTCCGTGCCGTTCCGCAAATTGCGGAACACTCACGGACGCCATCCGTGTTTTGCGGATCTGCAATTTGCGGACCACAAAACACACCACGGTCGTGTCCATGAGGCCTAACTTCGATGTTAGCCAGTGGCAGCTCATGCGTAAAAAAACTGCCGTTTGCTCGGGCCCTTTGAGGAGGCCACTTTATTTGTCAGTCGCCAGGACTACAGGATGAACAATGTCATTCCACTGATTCATGTCCTGTAGCACATGCGGCAAAATCTGGCTGGTCAGGAGACATGGAGACTACATCTTACGGCCACATGAGCCCTGTGGGAGCTGAACTAGAGGAGGAGGAGGACATTCAAGCACAAGCAATGTGTAGAGAAATGGGTGTTTTTTCTACACAGGTGACAGAAGAGGAGGAACAGGGGCAGCCGGAGTAGCTACAGGGCGATGAGAAAGATGAGGCAGAGGACCCAGACACACCGTGGCAGTATGCAGTGGAGATGTAGGCAGGGAGTCCCTCTGAGTCACTTGGGCAAATGGCCCGATGCATGCTCACTTGCTTGCGTAGTGACAGCTGAATTGTCACCATTCGGCAGAGGGATGACTACTGGCTCTCCAACATGTTAGACCCTCGCTACCGGTCCAAAATAAGAGCCTTTTTTTGCACCCGCTGAGAGGGAGGACAAACTGAACTACTATAGAGACATCCTATGTTGTCAGTTGGCCGCTGCCTTTGTGCGCCATTGCCCATCCTCTCACAGGTCTGAACCGGGGGGCCCTCTGCGCTCACATTCCACTGTCATGGCTGCTTGGAGGGGTGGGGGTGCAGGAGCAGTACCAGCTACATCAGCAGCAACTTAAGTCTAGCACGCTGATGAGCAGTTTTCTTCACCCACCTACTGAAGAAACTACTCACCAGCAACATCAGCTAGACATAGAGCAGAACCTGAACCAGCAAGTTGTGGCATACTTGGAGTGCACCCTGCCACCCCACATCAAAGATCCCCTGGACTACTGGGCAGCCAAACTTGATTTGTGGCTGCAACTGGCAGAGTTTGCCCTGGAAAAGCTTTCCTGCCCGGCCAGCAGTGTGGCATCAGAGCGGGTGTTTAGTGCGGCGGGGGCCATAGTTCCCCCAAGGAGAACTCGCCTGTCCACTCAAAATGTGGAGAATTTGACCTTTGTGAAGATGAATCAGGCGTGGATCTGCCAGGATTTTCAAACAAACACCAGTGCCTGGTGCATCAGACTAGATCATCCATGGTGCCACACCTACACTTTGTCAAAAGAGACCTGTTTCTTCTGGTTACCTGCTTCAGCTACTATTCTGATGCTGTCACCCGCCTGATGCCACACTTGTTGCCAGGTGCTCCTAACCCACCATCTTCAGCTGTCACTGGGCCACTGTGTGGTCTCCTCATGCTGCTGCCATCTCAACACTATGTCACTGGGCCACTCTGTGGTCTCCTCATGCTGCTGCCACCTCAACACTCTGAGGTCTCCTCATGCTGCTGCCACCTCAACACTCTGAGGTCTCCTCATGATGCTGCCCCCTCACCACTATGTCACTTCGCCGCTCTGTGGTCTCCTCATGCTGCTGCCACTTCAACACTATGTCACTGGCCTGCTCTGTGGTCTCCATAGGCGTCTCTACAGGGGTGCAAGGGGGGGGGGGGCAATTGTTAGGTTATTCCTTGCCCCCCTGCTGATTCCCCTTTAAAACGCTGGGCCGTATTTAACGCGGGGCAATAGTGGCAGCTGCCCCGTGCCTAGTTGCTCCTGAGGGGCCCAAGGCAGCTGCCTTTGAGCTCTGCTGGCTACTGGTAACGTGGGGGGCGACGGCAGGGCACAGGGAGATGAGCGCTTCCATTGTGGACGTGCTCATCTCCATAGTCATCTGTATTGCTGTCCTCAGGACAGCGATACAGCTGGAAGTGCTGCGGCGGGGCATGGGAGGTAGAGGTGTATCCCTTCCATGTTCCTCTGATAGGGTGCAGGCACTAGGCCTGCAGCCTATCAGAGGCCAGTGCAGGTGGCGCGATGACATCATTGCACCGCCTGAGCCATACAGTGCGGGGCACAGGCTGGAAGAGGCCTGCATTGCATTGCTGCCAGCTTGATAGAGGTAAGTATAAGTGTTTATTTTTTTTATATGGTACTACTACTGGCACATGATTGGGGAGCATCTATGGGGGCACCTGTTACTGGCACATGATTTGGGGGCACTGTTACTGGCACATGATTAGGGGCATCTATGGGGGCACTTGTTACGGGCATATGATTGGGGGGCATCTATGGGGGCACTTGTTACTGGCACATGATTGGGGGGTCATCTATGGGGGCAATTGTTATTGGCACATGATTGGGGGGCATCTATGGGGGCACTTGTTACTGGCACATGATTGGGGGGCATCCATAGGAGTACTTTTTACTGGCACCTGATTGGGGGCATCTATGGGGGTACTTGTTACTGGCACATGATTAGGGGGCATATATGGGGCACTTGTTACTGGCATGATTGGGGGGCATCTATGGGGGCACTTGTTACTGGCACATGATTGGGGGCATCTATGTGGGCACTTGTTACTGGCACATTGATGTCAGGTTCTAAGGATGAGATACCGATGAAAAATTCTTTAAATTCTATTTGCCTACAGTCACCACTAGGGGGAACTCACTTTATGGAATGGGATAAAATAATTTAAAAAAAGCCAATGTGTGTCCCTGCCAGTCTTTGCTTACTTGTCCAGCAGTGATGATCCGCCATATATACATGAGTGCTGCAGCCAATTGCTGTCCTCATTGGACTTGTGCATGGAAAGTATTACTGCTGAGACCAGTGATTGGCTGCAGCGGTCATGCAGGTGTAATTCACATTATAGCTCACATTATAGGAGGGACAAAAACAGAGACGAACAGGAACTAATGCAGTAGCAGAGTATTATATTTTTTTTTTAAAGCGACTCTCCGGTTCAAGAAAAAAAAAAAAAAAAAACTCACTTTAGGCTACTTTTACACTTGCGTTCAGAGCGGATCTGTCTGGTGTCTGCACAGACGGATCCACTCCTATAATGCAGACGATGGGATCCATTCAGAACGGATCCGGCTGCATTACATTTTAGAAAAAATTCTAAGTGTGAAAGTTGCTCAGACGGATCCGTCCAGACTTTACATTGAAAGTCAATGGGTGACGGATCCGTTTGAAATTGAGCCATATTGTGTCAACTTCAAACGGATCCGTCCCCATTGACTTACATTGTAAGTCTGGACGGATCCGCTTGCCTCCGCACTGCCAGGCGGACACCCAAACTCTGCAAGCAGCGTTCGGGTGTCCGCCTGCTGAGCGGAGCAGAGGACAAACTGTGCCAGACGGATCCGCATCCACTCAGAATGCATTAGGGCAGTACGGATGCGTTCGGGGCCGCTTGTGAGAGCCTTTAAATGGAACTCACAAGCGGAGCCCCGAACGCTAGTGTGAAAGTAGCCTTAATTGGGGCATGAACAGAGCAGTTACATGTTGTACTTTTAATCTTTTTAGTTTCAGATCTTCTAATTCTCAGGCTCCTCTTCTGCCATCTAAGATGGCTGAACCGCTTCGCAGACTACCTAACGCATACTGTGCATTGGTAGTCCAAGATGCTTCCTACTTGTCCAGCCCTGCTCTTTGATAGGCTGATACTGTTCATGTGAGCAGTGCTGGCCAATCCAAGAGCAGTGGGGCGTGTCTTATTCTACCAAATGAACAGTGTGCACAGGTAGTCTGTGAAGTGGTGGTGCGACCATCTTGGATGGTAGAAGAGGAGACTGGGAACTGATGGATCTGCAGATAAAGGTTAAGTAGGGCACCATGTAAGGGTTTATTCACCAGTAAATGTCAATTTTTTTAATTGAACCAGAGGGTTGCTATAATCACATTCCCATTTGTATTTCTACCACATTTTCCTAGCTTGGTAATTAGGAACTTCCATATACCGAAAAAAACATGCACTTGTGTGAATGAGGCTTAAGGGTCCATTCACGTGTCCGTAGTGTATTGCGGATCCGCAGTACACTCAGCCAGCACCCCTATAGCAATTGCGGACAAGAATAGAACATGCTCTATTTTTTTCGGAGCCGCGGTCCGGAAGATCGGCGTCATGCTCCGGTAATGTGGACAGCACAGTGTGCTGTCCTCATCCATTCCGTCCCAATAAAGAATGAAGGAGTCCGCACCCGTTCCGCACAATTGCGGACGTGTGAATGGAGCCTAAAGGTCTCACTTCAGCAAATGGCATTTATCATGTATAGAAAGTTAATACAAGGCTCTAACTAATGCGCAGAGTCACGCATATATGCATCATCTCGCGAGAGCCGTGATTTCCTGTGAACGCGCGCACACAGGCGCGTGCGCTCACAGGAACGGAAGGTAAGCGAGTGGATCTCCAGCCTGCCAGCGGCGATCGCTCGCTGGCAGGCTGGAGATGTGATTTTTTTTAACCCCTAACAGGTATATTAGACGCTGTTTTGATAACAGCGTCTAATATACCTGCTACCTGGTCCTCTGGTGGTCCTCCCTTTTGTTTGGATCGACCACCAGAGGACACAGGTAGCTGTGTAAAGTACCACAAAACACTACACTACAGTACACCCCCCCCCTCCCTGTCACTTATTAACCCCTTATGAACCCCTGATCACCCATGATCACCCCATATAGACTCCCTGATCACACCCCTGTCATTGATCACCCCCCTTTCATTGATCACCCCCTTGTCAGGCTCCGTTCAGACGTCCGTATGATTTTTACGGATCCACTTATACATGGATCGGATCCGCAAAACACATGCGGATGTCTGAATGGAGCCTTACAGGGGGGTGATCAATGACAAGGGGGTGATCACGCATATAGACTTCCTGATCACTTCCCTGTCATTGATCACCACCCTGTCATTGATCACCCCACTGTAAGGCTCCATTCAGACGTCCGTATGATTTTTACGGATCCACTGATACATGGATCGGATCCGCAAAACACATGCGGACGTCTGAATGGAGCCTTACAGGGGGTGATCAATGACAGGCGGGTGATCACCCATATAGATTCCCTGATCACCCCCTGTCATTGATCACCCCCCTGTCATTGATCACCCCCCTGTCAGGCTCCATTTAGATGTCCGTATGATTTTTACAGATCCACGGATACATGGATCGGATCCGCAAAACACATACGGACGTCTGAATGCAGCCTTACAGAGGGGTGATCAATGACAGGCGGGTGATCACCCATATAGATTCCCTGATCACCCCCTGTCATTGATCACCCCCCTGTAAGGCTCCATTCAGACGTCCGTATGCGTTTTGCGGATCCGATCCATGTATCCGTGGATCCGTAAAAATCATACAGACGTCTGAATGGAGCCTTACAGGGGGGTGATCAATGACAGGGGGGTGATCACCTCATATACATTCCCTGATCACCCCCTGTAAGGCTCCATTCAGACGTCCGTATGCGTTTTGCGGATCCGATCCATGTATCCGTGGATCCGTAAAAATCATACAGACGTCTGAATGGAGCCTTACAGGGGGGTGATCAATGACAGGGGGGTGATCACCCCATATAGACTCCCTGATCATCCCCCTGTCATTGATCACCCCCTGTAAGGCTCCATTCAGAATTTTTTTTTTTTTTTATTTTTTTCTTACTAAGTCTCATATTCCACTAACTTGTGTCAAAAAATAAAATCTCACATGAACTCACCATACCCCTCACGGAATCCAAATGCGTAAAATTTTTTAGACATTTATATTCCAGACTTCTTCTCACGCTTTAGGGCCCCTAAAATGCCAGGGCAGTATAAATACCCCACATGTGAAAGAAGACACCCCAAGGTATTCCGTGAGGGGCATATTGAGTCCATGAAAGATTGAAAGTTTTGTCCCAAGTTAGCGGAAAGGGAGACTTTGTGAGAAAATACAAAAAAAAAAAAAATTTCCGCTAACTTGTGCCAAAAATAAAAATATTCTATGAACTCGCCATGCCCCTCATTGAATACCTTGGGGTGTCTTCTTTCCAAAATGGGGTCACATGTGGGGTATTTATACTGCCCTGGCTTTTTAGGGGCCCGAAAGCATGAGAAGAAGTCTGGAATATAAATGTCTAAAAATGCCCTCCTAAAAGAAATTTGGGTTGCTTTGCGCATCTAGGCTGCAAAAAAGTGTCACACATTTGGTATCGCCGTACTCAGGAGAAGTTGGGCAATGTGTTTTGGGGTGTCATTTTACATATACCCATGCTGGGAGAGATAAATATCTTGGTCAAATGCCAACTTTGTATAAAAAAATGGGAAAAGTTGTCTTTTGCCAAGATATTTCTCTCACCCAGCATGGGTATATGTAAAATGACACTGCAAAACACATTCCCCAACTTCTCCTGAGTACGGCGATACCAGATGTGTGACACTTTTTTGCCGCCTAGGTGGGCAAAGGGGCCCACATTCCAAAGAGCACCTTTAGGCCCCTTTCACATGGGCGAGTTTTCCGTGCGGGTGCGATCCGTGCGGCGAACGTATAGCACCCGCACTAAATCCTGACCCATTCATTTCTATGGGGCTGTGCACATGAGCGTTGTTTTTCACGCATCACTTGTGCGATCAGTGGAAATCGCAGCATGCTCTATATTGTCCGATTTTGACGTGACGCAGGCCCCATAGAAGTGAATGGGGTGAATGAAAATCGCATAGCATCCGCAAGCAAGTACGGATGCGGTGCGATTTTCACGCACGGTTGCTAGGAGACCCGATCATTATTATTTTCCCTTATAACATGGTTATAAGGGAAAATAATAGCATTCTGAATACAGAATGCATAGTAAAACAGCGCTAGAGGGGTTAAAAAACAAAATCAAAAATAATTTTACTCACCTTAGTCCACTTGATCACGAAGCCCGGCATCTCCTTGTGTCTCCTCTGTGCTGAACAGGACCTGGGGTGAGCTGCTCCATTAAATACCGGTTAAGGACCTGCGATGACGTCACTCCGGTCATCACATGGTCTTTTACCATGGTGAATCACCATGGTAAAAGATCATGTGACGTACCATGTGATGACCGGAGTGACGTCATCGCAGGTCCTTAACCGGTATTTAATGGAGCAGCTCACCCCAGGTCCTGTTCAGCGCAGAGGAGACACAAGGAGATGCCGGGCTTCGTGATCAAGTGGACTAAGGTGAGTTAAATTTTTTTTTTTTTTTTTTAACCCCTCTAGCGCTGTTTTACTATGCATTCTGTATTCAGAATGCTATTATTTTCCCTTATAACCATGTTATAAGGGAAAATAATACAATCTTCAGAACATCAATCCCAAGCCCGAACTTCTGTGAAGAAGTTCGGGTTTGGGTACCAAACATGCGCGATTTTTCTCACGCGAGTGCAACTCATGACAATGTTTTGCACTCGCGCGGGAAAATCGCGCATTTTCCCGCAACGCACCCGGCTCTTATCCGGGCAAAAAAACTGACGCCCGTGTGAAAGAGGCCTTAGGATTTCACAGGTCATTTTTTACACATTTTGATTTCAAACTACTTACCACACATTAGGGCCCCTAGAATGCCAGGGCAGTATAACTACCCCACAAGTGACCCCATTTTGGAAAGAAGACACCCCAAGGTATTCCGTGAGGGGCAGGGCGAGTTCCTAGAATTTTTTATTTTCTGTCACAAGTTAGCGGAAAATGATGATTTTTTTTTTTTCCTACAAAGTCTCATATTCCACTTGTGACAAAAAATAAAAAATTCTAGGAACTCGCCATGCCCCTCACGGAATACCTTGGGGTGTCTTCTTTCCAAAATGGGGTCACTTGTGGGGTAGTTATACTGCCCTGGCAATTTAGGGGCCCATATGTGTGAGAAGTAGTTTGCAATCAAAATGTGTAAAAAATGGCCTGCGAAATCCGAAAGGTGCACTTTGGAATATGTGCCCCTTTGCCCACCTTGGCTGCAAAAAAGTGTCACACATCTGGTATCGCCGTACTCGGGAGAAGTTGGGGAATGTGTTTTGGGGTGTCATTTTACATATACCCATGCTGGGAGAGATAAATATCTTGGTCAAATGCCAACTTTGTATAAAAAAATGGGAAAAGTTGTCTTTAGCCAAGATATTTCTCTCACCCAGCATGGGTATATGTAAAATGACACCCCAAAACACATTCCCCAACTTCTCCTGAGTACGGCGATACCACATGTGTGACACTTTTTTGCAGCCTAGGTGGGCAAATGGACCCACATTCCAAAGTGCACCTTTCGGATTTCACCGGTCATTTTTTACAGATTTTGAATGCAAACTTCTTCTCACACATATGGGCCCCTAAATTGCCAGGGCAGTATAACTACGCCACAAGTGACCCCATTTTGGAAAGAAGACACCCCAAGGTATTTTTTGATGGGCATAGTAAGTTCATGGAAGTTTTTATTTTTTATCACAAGTTAGTGGAATATCAGACTTTGTAAGAAAAAAAAAATAATCGAAAAAAAAAATCATAATTTTCAGCTAACTTGTGACAAAAAATTAAAAGTTCTATGAACTCACTATGCCCACTTTCCGAAATGTCTACTTTCCAAAATGGGGTCATTTGTGGGGTTTTTCTACTGTCTGGGCATTGTAGAAACTCAGGAAACATGACAGGTGCTCAGAAAGTCAGAGCTGCTTCAAAAAGCGGAAATTCACATTTTTGTACCATAGTTTGTAAAAGCTATAACTTTTACCCAAACCATTTTTTTTATCAAAGACATGTAGAAAAATAAATTTTGCGAAAAATTTATATATGGATGTCGTTTTTTTTGCAAAATTTTACAACTGAAAGTGAAAAATGTCATTTTTTTGCAAAAAAATCGTTAAATTTCGATTAATAACAAAAAAAGTAAAAATGTCAGCAGCAATGAAATACCACCAAATGAAAGCTCTATTAGTGAGAAGAAAAGGAGGCAAAATTCATTTGGGTGGTAAGTTGCATGACCGAGCGATAAACGGTGAAAGTAGTGTAGTGCAGAAGTGTAAAAAGTGGCCTGGTCATTAAGGGGAACCTGTCACTGGGATTTTGTGTATAGAGCTGAGGACATGGGTTGCTAGATGACCACTAGCACATCCGCAATATCCAGTCCCGATAGCTCTGTGCACTTTTATTGTGTAAAAAAAACTATTTGATACATATGCAAATTACCCTGAGATGAGTCCTGTCCCTGACTCATCTCACATACAGGACTCATCTCTGGTTAATTTGCATATGTATCAAATCGTTTTTTTTACACAATAAAAGTGCACAGAGCTATGGGGACTGGATATTGCAGATGTGCTAGCGGCCATCTAGCAACCCATGTCCTCTGCTCTATACCCAAAATCCTGGTGACAGGTTCCCTTTAAGGGGGTTTCAGCTAGCGGGGCTGAAGTGGTTAAAGGGAACCTGTCACCGGGATTTTGTGTATAGAGCTGAGGACATGGGTTGCTAGATGGCCGCTAGTACATCTGCAATACCCAGTCCCCATAGCTCTGTGTGCTTTTATTGTGTAAAAAAAAACGATTTTATACATATGCAAATTACCTGAGATGAGTCCCTGACTCATCTCACATACAGGACTCATCTCAGGTTAATTTGCATATGTATCAAATCGTTTTTTTTACACAATGAAAGTACACAGAGCTATGGGAACTGGGTATTGTGGATGTGCTAGCGGCGATCTAGCAACCCATGTCCTCATCGCCATACCCAAAATCCCGGTGACAGGTTCTCTTTAACTTCCCCTATTTATTACTGCTTACCACCTCTGGGGGTGCGGTTTATAGCTTCAGTTCCTGGACTAGTTGCTTCTTAGTTGAGCTCATGGCGGTGCTTTTGCTCCACGTGAAGTTAAGTGTCGTTTTCCTTATTTGTTGTAATTCCCTGTCTTGTGGATCTAGGCCTGAGGGAGACTCCTGTTCATCCTTCTGGTGTAGGAATAGGTTGTCTCAAGTCCTGTCATTAGCTTGGTAATTAGGAACTTCCATATACAGGTCCTTCTAAAAAAATTAGCATATTGTGATAAAGTTCATTATTTTCTGTAATGTACTGATAAACATTAGACTTTCATATATTTTAGATTCATTACACACAACTGAAGTAGTTCAAGCCTTTTATTGTTTTAATATTGATGATTTTGGCATACAGCTCATGAAAACCCAAATTTCCTATCTAAAAAAATTAGCATATTTCATCTGACCAATAAAAGAAAAGTGTTTTTAATACAAAAAAAGTCAACCTTCAAATAATTATGTTCAGTTATGCACTCAATACTTGGTCGGGAATCCTTTTGCAGAAATGACTGCTTCAATGCGGCGTGGCATGGAGGCAATCAGCCTGTGGTACTGCTGAGGTGTTATGGAGGCCCAGGATGCTTCGATAGCGGCCTTAAGCTCATCCAGAGTGTTGGGTCTTGCGTCTCTCAACTTTCTCTTCCCAATATCCCACAGATTCTCTATGGGGTTCAGGTCAGGAGAGTTGGCAGGCCAATTGAGCACAGTAATACCATGGTCAGTAAACCATTTATCAGTGGTTTTGGCACTGTGAGCAGGTGCCAGGTCGTGCTGAAAAATGAAATCTTCATCTCCATAAAGCTTTTCATCAGATGGAAGCATGAAGTGCTCCAAAATCTCCTGATAGCTAGCTGCATTGACCCTGCCCTTGATAAAACACAGTGGACCAACACCAGCAGCTGACATGGCACCCCAGACCATCACTGACTGTGGGTACTTGACACTGGACTTCAGGCATTTTGGCATTTCCTTCTCCCCAGTCTTCCTCCAGACTCTGGCACCTTGATTTCCGAATGACATGCAACAGTCCAGTGCTGCTTCTCTGTAGCCCAGGTCAGGCGCTTCTGCCGCTGTTTCTGGGGAATGCGGCACCTGTAGCCCATTTCCTGCACACGCCTGTACACGGTGGCTCTGGATGTTTCTACTCCAGACTCAGTCCACTGCTTCCGCAGGTCCCCCAAGGTCTGGAATCGGTCCTTCTCCACAATCTTCCTCAGGGTCCGGTCACCTCTTCTCGTTGTGCAGCGTTTTCTGCCACACTTTTTCCTTCCCACAGACTTCCCACTGAGGTGCCTTGATACAGCACTCTGGGAACAGCCTATTCGTTCAGAAATTTCTTTCTGTGTCTTACCCTCTTGCTTGAGGGTGTCAATGATGGCCTTCTGGACAGCAGTCAGGTCGGCAGTCTTACCCATGATTGCGGTTTTGAGTAATGAACCAGGCTGGGAGTTTTTAAAAGCTTCAGGAATCTTTTGCAGGTGTTTAGAGTTAATTAGTTGATTCAGATGATTAGGTTAATAGCTCGTTTAGAGAACCTTTTCATGATACGCAAATTTTTTTAGATAGGAATTTTGGGTTTTCATGAGCTGTATGTCAAAATCATCAATATTAAAACAATAAAAGGCTTGAACTACTTCAGTTGGTGTGTAATGAATCTAAAATATATGAAAGTCTAATGTTTATCAGTACATTACAGAAAATAATTAACTTTATCACAATATGCTAATTTTTCGAGAAGGACCTGTATATGGAAAAAACATGCACTTGTGTGAATGAAGCTTAACCCTGGGTTCACACCTAAGCGTTCCTCAAACGCGCGTTTTACGCGCGTTTTTTGTAATAGTAAACGCGCGTTTGACGCGCGTTTGTGTCATTGACTGCAGTGTCCTATGGCCACAAACGCGCGTCAAAACGCCCGAAAGAAGCTCAAGTACTTGTTTGAGCGTCGGGCGTTTTACAGCGCGTTCGTACGCGCTGTAAACCGCCCAGGTGTGAACCCTTCCCATAGGGAAGCATTGGTTTTCATGTCTTAAGCGTTTTACAGCGCGTTTGAACGCGCTGTAAAACGCTCAGGTGTGAACCCAGGGTAAAGGTTTCACTTCAGCAACTGGCATTTATCACGTAGAGAACGTTAATACAAGGCTCTTACTCATGTATTGTTATTATCCACATTGCCTCCTTTTCTGGATTGATTCATTTTCCATCACATCATACACAGCTTATATCCAGGGGTTACGACCACTCTGCAATCCAGCAGAGGTGGCTGTGCTTCCAGACTATAGGAAAAAGCCTTTTTCCTATAATGCGTAAGTACGGCCATCACTGCAGCGCAGATACAAGGTGGCTGGAACCGGGAGCTGCTCTGCATACCTGCTTATGCACGCTTTTTCATATATATAGTGTTGGAGCTGCTGGATTAGAGGGTGGTCATAACCCCTGGAAACAAGCAGTGTATAATGTAATGAAAAATGCATGAAGCCAGCAAAGGAGACAATATGGACAATCACAAGTGAGACAACCCCTTTAAATTGCCTCATGTACTCATGTCTTCCTTGTTGTAACCCTACTGATTTCAGTTCCGTATGAAACTACAATTTGCTTTTAGAATTAATTCTGTCTTGTAACAAATGTATTCCTGAGAGCGAACAACCAGCTTCTGCTGTCACCATGCCAATTAGATGCAATGCATTATTGATACTTCTATCCTGCTGCTGCGGAACACAAGTTTTATTCTATTACTCTGTCAGGAAGAAGAAAAGGATGACAATTCGGCTGCTTATTAAGCCCATGAAGTAATGTATGATACAATCAGCATGCCCATTAAAACACCAAATTGTTTAAATTTGAGAAGGATATTGTTTTTTGTGTTTTTATTTTAATCAAACTGGCATCCTGCACAAATCCTTGTATTATTCATCTAGGATCTGCATGGCTCCCAATGCCCAATATAGTAAAACCATCAATCACGTTATGGTGCAGGGAATCCAATGTCTAATAAGCTGTAACTAAAGCTGGCCATACACAGACTAAGGCCTCAGGCACACGAACGTATTTTGTTTCCGTGTCACTTCCGTTTTTTGCGGAGAGGATGCAGACCCATTCATTGCATCAGTATGTCTGTTCCGTAGCCCCGCAAAAAAATCAAAAAAATAAAATTAAAATGGAACATGTCCTATTCTTGTCCTTTTTAGGCATTGTTACAATAGAGCCGCAAAAAAAAACAAAAAGAAAAAAAAAACACACATACGGTCGTGTGCATGTAGCCTAAGGCCAGTTTCAGAGCAGCGTTTTCACTGCGTGTCAGAGCATGAATTGCTCCTTTAACCTGACCACACGGCATTATAATTATTTATAATGCTGTGTGTCTCTGCCCACCCTCAACTGTAATAATTTGCATTACGAGAGTACAAATCATTACAGATCAGGACAGAGACACACAGCATTATAAAATCATTATAATGCCGTGGGGTCCGATCAAAGCAGCAGATTTCACTCTCCCACACAGTGTGCACTTTACTCTAAATCTAGCTTTAGGTCGGCCAGAGCAGACGGTTTTGTCAGGATCAGTTGGGCATAATTGTATATATTTGAAGTTTGCCTGAAATACATTTGGCCTATTTTGCTGAAAAAAGGATTAGAATTTCCATGGTTCTGAAGGGAGATAAGCCACTGCTACACGTATCTGACAGCAGCTTACTCCTCTATTCAGAGCATATGTACCAGTGTATGGGGAAGATGGAAGGCAAGGCATTTGGAGGACAGCTACTGAATGCAGTTCTACAATAAATGTTACCTTAATACAGCAAGAAACTATATGGGTAATGAGAATGGTTACAGAGAAGAAATCATATGACTACTCTGCTGGTGCCAGTAATGGCCTCTCTGCTACATCCAGAGCCATCGTAATCCGCATCAGCACATTGCATGAAGCCAGGACGTCACAGAGAATACACAAGCCCTGGACATCCACTGTGCATCGTCATATAAGAATCTTAGCAAATTCCAACAAATGCAGTCCTTTAAAGGGAGTCTGCCACCATTAACCTCCATATCCAACTTCGTATATTTGTGGTTCACCTGATCTGATGCTCCATTCCAGTTATGTAACTTTTTCTTAATATGCAAATTAGGCATTTGGTGCAACGAGGGAATCACCATTGCTCTTGTTGTATCCAATCTACTTTCCGTGGTTAGCATCTCCCTCACTGTTTTGATCGATAGGGTCGGGCAGTGGCAAGGGAGGGGCTGGCCATAGAAAGGAGTGGAGGGCAACAGTGATGGCCTCGTTGCACCAGACACCTAATTTATATATTAGGAAAATGTATCATAGCTCTGGTACAGAGCCTCAGATCAACAAAAGAAGAACAGTGCCGTGAGCAAGTGAACCACAGCTGTGTCTACGCATCAAGATGGATAGGGAGGTCACTGGGAAACCCAGATAAAAAAGCTGATATTACTGGTGAAGCTCCATATTGCCACACACTTTACTAGCAGTAAATAGCCAGGCCTTCTGTGAATTGGAGCCACTCCTCTCTCTAAGGGCTCATGCACACGAAAGTGTGCGCCCCGTGCTGTGGACTGCAAATAGCTATTTGCAACGCAAGGGTACTGGCTGTGTGCCCACTGTTTGCGGATGCAGACCCATTCGCTTGGGTCTGCGATCCACAGGATTCAGTCCGCACCACAAAAAGAATTAGAACATGATACTCTGTATTTTTGCGGTGCGAAAGCGCGGCCCTAAATTCAGGACCCTCACTTATTAGCTGGAGCTAAAAATGGCCACAAAAAGCATCTCTTTGAAGGACCTGATATGTTCATACTGTATGTAAACAGTCCATAGAGTTGAATGGTCAACAGGTAATGCTTCAAGGGATTGTCCACCTTTTCTACAGATTCTCCCCATCCCCCCCCATGTAACATGCAATTTTCTTAGTCATACAAGAAGTTTTTATTAGCATATTTACACGGCTGGATTAGATTTCTATTACAAACTTATTCACTTCCAATAGATAAGCTGGCTTTAAATAGTCCTTTAATTCATCCTTGCAAACCCAAACATAGTCTCTTTTCTTCTGATTTGTGAGCGAGGATTTACCCTTGAGCAGAGCTTTGAAAAAGAACACCTTGGCTCCTACTATATCTTCATTTCGCATTGTTTTTGGGAACTTGTACTTGTAAAAGCCACAAGGAGCATTTCCTAAGAAATGAGCCTCAATGCGATTATCTAGAGAGAGAAGAAAACAAAAATATTAGAAACTCCATCACCGATGAGATCTACCATTTCTACAGAGATCTTACAGCAATGTATAACCTTTTTAGGAACACCAGGCCATATACATAAGGTAACGGCTAGCTCCTGGGAGTTCCTTTAAAAACGTGCAACCTCATAGCAACCAAAGGACAAGAGATATTCTGCATCAAGACGCTTATGGGTGCCAACAAGTGGGTAAATGGGCATCGAGCACTGGGGCTCATCTTCACACTGCTCCACCCTCCGTTATTTTGGAGTCTTGTCTAAACTGTCTAGCCCTGGAGCTAGATTTCACTATTGCTAAAACTTTAGTGCATAATCTTCATGGACCTGGTCTGGAACCTAGTCCAACAATACAGTGAATGGCTGAATATAGAAGTTATGGTTCATATTATAGAACTGCCCTGCTATAAGGGCAGTTCTTATTTGTTGCCCTGCACTTTCATGCAAGACTTAAAGGGGTTGTCCTGTGTGTCCACATCGGAGATCAGAATCATTTACAAAATGTTGAGTGTAGATATTGCGGTTATATACTTGCTATGGTGCCCCCCAATGTTCTCTTAAAGGGGTTGTCTCATCCTTTCTGTTCTTCAGTGCAGGACTTTCGGCACTCTAGGGGGTGGTGCTGGGACGCAGCAACACCAACCACCCTTTAGGAGTGCGCACTTCATCTGTCTGCAGAGGAAAAGTGAGCTGCTCCCTGCAATGGCAGGATCCTGGAAGCAGTACAAAAGAGGGAGGCAAGCAAGTGAAGCCCCCAGGGTGCTGCACCAAGACGGCAGTCTTGGTGCAGCACCCTGGGGGCTTCACTTGCTTGCCTCCCTCTTTTGTACTGCTCCCAGGATCCTGCCATTGCAGGGAGCAGCTCACAGTACATAGGGTGTAGGGAGCTACTGCGCATGAGCGGCTATCGGCGCTCGCTCCCGCGATCTCTGCCAATACAGAAGCCGGTGCTTCACAACCAACTAAGCAGACGCGGCCAACCCCTGACAATGAGCAGTGCATAAAAGACTACAAAAAGGAGATTTTTGTATAACTTACCAGTTAAATCTCTTTCTCGCTCTTCCTTGGGGAACACAGACCTTGGGTATAGCTCAGCTCCCTAGGAGGCGTGACACTAAGTAAAACTGTTAAGCCCCTCCTCCATCAGCTATACCCTCAGCCTGGAGATAGAGGCTACCAGTTGCGTGTCCAAGTAGTGAAAGGAAAACAACCAATAACAGGAACAACCAACCAGCAACCCAACGGGCGCCAAACCATAACCCTGTAATCAAACACAGAAGGGTGGGTGCTGTGTCCCCCAAGGAAGAGCGAGAAAGAGATTTAACTGGTAAGTTATACAAAAATCTCCTTTTCTCGCCCATTTTCCTTGGGGGACACAGACCTTGGGACGTTCAAGAGCAGTCCAAGAAGGGAGGGACCACAAACCCAAGGCGGAACACCACCAGAGCATCAGGAAACCGCTGCCTGCAAAACCAGGCGGCCCAAAGCAGCATCCGCTGATGCATGCGTATGCACTCTATAGAACTTTGTGAAAGTGTGCAGAGAGGACCAAGTGGCTGCCTTGCACAACTGTTCAGCCGAGGCCCGATGCCTCTGCGCCCAGGAAGCACCGACTGCTCTGGTGGAATGAGCAGTGATGCCGAAAGGCGGAGCTCTGCCCTTGGCTCGATAAGCCTCAGACACCGCCAGTTTAATGAAACGGCAATAGCCACCTTGGAGACCGCCAAACCCTTGCGCGAACCCTCCGGAACCAAAAACAGGGAGTCCGTGCGCGAAAGGATCCGGTGACCTCCAAGTAAATCCTCAACGCCCTGACCACATCCAGACGGTGCAGTTCCCGTTCTCTGGGGTGGGAAGGAGAGGGACAGAGCGACGGAAGGACGATGTCCTCATTGATGTGAAAGGCGGAAACCACCTTTGGCAGGAAGGTCGGGACAGGCCGAAGCACAACCTTATCCTGGTGGAAGACCAGGAAAGGGTCGGAGCAAGAAAGAGCCGCTAACTCCGACACCCGTCGGAGAGACGTGATGGCCACAAGAAAGATGACCTTGCAGGACAGAAGACGAAGGGAGACTTCCCGTAAAGGCTCGAAGGGGGCGGATTGGAGCGCCGAGAGCACCACATTCAGGTCCCAGGAAGGAACTGGAGGGCGGTACGGCGGAACAGAGTGAGCCACCCCTTGTAAGAAGGTCTTAATGGGCCCTAGAGGGGCCAGGGGACGCTGGAGAAGAATAGACAGCGCCGAAATCTGTCCCTTCAGAGAACTGAGGCTCAGCCCCAGGTCCAGACCCGACTGGAGGAAGGACAGGAGTGTGGGAAGGGAGAATCGGAGAGGAGGGATGCTCCGGGACTCACAGAACCCCAGATAGGACCTCCAAACCCGATAGTAGATCCTAGAGGATACAGGCTTACGAGCACGGATCATGGTGCGGATTACGTCCGCGGAGAAACCCCGTCGCGTTAAGACGGCGGTCTCAATAGCCACGCCGTCAAACGTAGCGAGCCTAAATGCTCGTGGAAGATCGGTCCCTGAGAGAGAAGGTCTTCCCTGGAGGGCAGTGGCCACGGTGCGTCTGCCAACAGCAACATTAGGTCGGCGTACCAAGACCGGCGGGGCCAATCCGGGGCGATTAAAATCGCGGGAACGCCCTCCCTCCGAAGAAGGGAGAATTCGCGCCACGGAAGGACGAGCGCGTCGGCGCCGTATGCCTTCGGGTCCCGTGCCCTGGCCAGGTATAGGGGGACCTTGTGGTTGAATTTGGAAGCCATGAGGTCCACGTCGGGGCGACCCCAGCGAAGACAAAGGGCTTCGAACACCTCTGGGTGCAGGGACCATTCTCCCGGGTCGATGGTGGACCGGCTGAGGAAATCCGCCGCCCAGTTGTCCACCCCCGGGATGTAAATCGCAGATAAGGCCGGCACGTGCGTCTCCGCCCAGAGGAGAATGAGGGTCACCTCTTGCATCGCTGCAGCGCTGCGAGTGCCTCCCTGATGGTTTATGTATGCCACAGCCGTGGCATTGTCCGATTGGATCCGAACAGGGTGGCCCTTCAGTAGATGGGTCCAGTGTCTGAGGGACAGAAAAATCGCCCTCAGTTCCAGAATATTGATTGGAAGTCTGGACTCCGATAGAGACCAAACGCCCTGGACGGACCGGGGAGGGAAAACCCCCCCCCACCCCCGTAAGCTGGCATCGGTGGTAATCACCAGCCAGTTCAGTGGGAGGAAGGACTTCCCCCTTAGAGGGATATGCAACCACCAGCTAAGGGAAGCCCGAGCCAGGGGAGGCAGAAGAAAGGTCCTGTCCAGACTCCCCGGTGATTTGTCCCAGGCCGACAGAATTGCCCTCTGAAAGGTGCGGGATCGGAATTGTGCGAACGGCACCGCTTCGAAACAGGCAACCATCTTTCCCAACAACCGCATGCTGGATCTGAGGGAAGGGCGGCGATGACGGAGGAGACTGTGAACCGACCCGCGAAGGGCCAGACGCTTGTCCGACGGGAGGCGGACCTCCGCCAACTCTGTATCCAGGAGCATCCCCAGGAAGATCAGCCGTCTGGAGGGGATAAGGGAAGACTTGGGGTGGTTGATAACCCAACCGAACCGCGTCAGGGTCTCCAGGGTGAGGTCCACACTGCCGGATGCCTGAGAGAAGGAGGGTGCCTTGACCAGGATGTCGTCCAAGTATGGGAGAAGAAAAACACTTCTTGAACGTAGAAGGGCCAAGACAGGGGCCAGGACCTTGGTGAACACCCGAGGAGCCGTCGCCAGACCAAAGGGAAGGGCGACGAATTGGAAGTGATCGTCCCCCACCGCGAAGCGCAGGAAGCGGTGATGACATGGAGCAACCGGAACGTGGAGGTATGCATCCTGAATGTCGATCGAAACCATGAAATCCCCTCTTTCCAGGGAGGCCACTGCGGACCTGAGAGACTCCATCCGGAATCTCTGTAGTCGGAGAAAACGGTTCAGGCGTTTTAGGTCCAAGATCGGTCGCACTGAGCCTTCCTTCTTGGGAACCACAAAGAGGTTCGAGTAGAACCCCCTGAACCTTTCCGTCGGAGGCACGGGGGCGACGACACCCTTGTCCATTAGAGAGCGAATAGCCGCGAAGAAGGCGGCCGCTCGTACGGGATCCCGCGGAGGACGGGATCGGAAGAAACGGTCTGGCGGAATGGACGCAAATTCGATCTTGTATCCGCAAGATACAATCTCGAGCGCCCATGCGTCTGAGATGTGGGCCCGCCATACGTTCCTGAACAGGAGAAGGCGGCCCCCCACCCGGGTGGGTGGGGGCGCACCTTCAGGCAGAGGGCTGCTGGCCTGTGGGAGCCCGTGCAGGCTGGGACTTGCGCCAGGTAGGTTGCGTCCGAAAAAACGGCTTCTTGCGCCTATCTTGGGCTGGGCCAGAGGAAGAAGAACTGGCCGCGGGTCTAGACCCGGTGGTCTTGCGAAAGGACCGAAACCGGGACGAACCAGCGCGACCACGGGGGCGCCCTTTGGCCTGGACTGGGGGAGGAGAGTACTCTTCCCACCCGTGGCCTCTGATATAAGTTCGTCCAGACGGGTCCCGAATAGGCGGGAACCCGTAAATGGTAGGCCGGCCAAAGAGCGTTTGGAAGCGGCGTCCGCCGCCCAAACCTTCAGCCAGAGTTCCCTCCTGACAGAAACTGCCAGGGCAGAGGAACGGGCAATGAGGGCACCCGCATCAAGGGAGGCCTCACAGACGAATTTTCCGGCCTGAACAATTAGTTGGGCTAAGGAGCGGAGGTCCTGAACAGGGACGTCCGACCCTAACTCCCGTTCCAGTTGCAAACCCCATTCAGAGACCGCTTTACCAACCCAGGCGGAGGCAAAGACCGGTCTAAGGGCCGAACCAGAGGCAGTAAATATGGCCTTGGAGAGGGATTCCGTACGACGGTCCTCAACAGACTGGAGGGAAGATCCGTCCTGTACCGGAATAGTAGTGCTTTTGGACAGGCGAGCCACGGGAGGATCAACCTTAGGCGGGGATGTCCACGTGGTCACAGAATCCGCTGGAAAGGGATAGCAAATGTCCAGCTTTTTGGGTGTAATAAAGCGGACGTTAGGCCGGGTCCAAGCCTTGGATACCACAGAAGAAAAATCAGCGTGTATGGGAAAAAACCTTGGAGGCCTGTCTGGGGCGGAGAAAGGACACGCCGGCCTGTTCGGAGCTGGGGGGGTCATCGTGTATCTGAAAGGTATCACGGATGCTAGCGATAAGATGCCCCACCGCGGACGCCAATTTGGACGGAAGCTCTGAGTCCATGTCCACGTCCGAATCCGCCAGTTCTCCCTCAGAAAGTGTATCCCTTTGAGAGGATAGACTCGACTGAGCTCGCACGCATGGCGGAGAGAGCGAAGCATCTGGAGAAGATGTGCGCTCAACCCTTGAACGTTTCTGAGTATGCCGGGCCCTGGAAGATTCGCTGGGAGGCAGGGAACCAGTGGGGGCGGCAGAAACGGTAGTCCCAGCGGGTGCGACAGGGATTGTGGCAGCCTGCGGGAGAGGCGGTCTATCCACGAGACGGCCCACTACGTGTGTAAGGCTTTCCACTGCCTGAGACAGAGACCTAGCCCAGTCAGGGGGTTCAGAGGCACCGGGGGTCGCAGCGGGAAGCGGGCCCTGCATCGGGGCCTGACATGCAAGGCAATGCGGCTCAGATTGTCCACGCGGAAAAAGTTCCTTACAGGCGGTACAGGCATGGTACCAGGGTTTGGGGGCACCCGTGGGATCTGACATGCTGAAAGGTGGTTGTACTCTAATACAGAGACCACAAAGGGTTATAGCAGCTATGACCAGGAGGGTTAGGAGAGGGTTAACTGTCCTACCAGTGCCTCAGAAGAACGTCAGGAGTAGAGATGGAGCAGATCAGCAGCAGCAGAGAGCAGCAACAGCAGTGAGCCAGCAGATAGCGCCCACAGAAGCCGAGCGATGTACACAGGAGTTTAGAGTCCCCCACCGTGTCTCAGCTTCCTGTCAGGAGTAAGGAAGCGCGGGAAATCTCAGCAGAATCGCGGGGAAAACAAGCTCCGCCCCCTCCAGCGCTTGCTCCGCCCCCAACAGGACGCGCGCGTAAGCCACGCCCCCTGCTGCCGAAAATGCTCTCAGGGCTAAGAAGAAGCCAGATGCCAGAAAATAAAGGGCCCGCAGGCCCCTGGAGTGCGGCGATTTGCCCAGGTGGGTGACCCTCTGCCACCAAGTCCCCTGTTTCGCCGAGAAACAAGCTCCGCCGCGATCTGCCCATGTCGGGCATAAGCCCCGCCCCCCGATCGGAACGGAGCGGGCGGCGGCGGGAAGGGAGAGAGGGAGAGAGAATGCCGGGCTGAAGAAAGCAGCGTGGGGGGGAACGGCGTGGAGGAAGGCGGCCCCCCTGCTGAGGATAACCTGAGGGGAGCTGGGGAGGGTCTGCTTGAGCGCTCAGAATAAGCGACCACGGGTGCCCCCCTTACCCAGAGGGGTAGGTGCTGCAAATAGGGACGGGGTATGGGCTGGAATAGCCATCTCACCGAACAACGTCTTCACCCTCAGTTCCTTCCAGCAGGGTCGCCCCTTCAGCCACTGGCACCGCAGTGGCAGGAAGCTGGTAGAGGGGCTTGGCGTGCGGGCGACCCCCTAGCTGGCGGGATGTAGGGGAGCCATTGCTGCCCAGATCCTCCTATTGCTTCTGTGGGGGAGGCAGCAGTGCAGATAAATTGGCACTGGCGCAGCTCAACCCCGGGAGAGCAGAGAGGTCCATGCGTCTCTGGTATCCCTAGGAAAAAGTAAAATAACAAAATTAGAAAAATAAAATATCAAGGAGAAAACAGCCCTGCAGTAGCAGGGAGTGTCTTGCCTCCTTGGACACTAAGCTAAAACTGGTAGCCTCTATCTCCAGGCTGAGGGTATAGCTGATGGAGGAGGGGCTTAACAGTTTTACTTAGTGTCACGCCTCCTAGGGAGCTGAGCTATACCCAAGGTCTGTGTCCCCCAAGGAAAATGGGCGAGAAATGACACTTTACCAGGGGAGGCGACAACATTGTATGAAGAAGTATATTAGTAAGTTCTTTATCATGGCGTTCTATTTAACATATATACTAATGTTCTAAGTGAGACAACCCCTTTGATTTCCTCTCAGAACTTCCACCAGAATTGTCCAGTGCTGAAGATCATTTGCTGGTATGTCGGCACCACTGTCTGATACATGTGCCCTAGGGGGTGCTCAGACCGTGTTCATGTATGACCTTACCCTTGGGGGTACTTTGATGTAATTTGTTTGAGTAGAGGGTATGTGGCTTAGGAATGTTAAGAACCGCTGCTTGAGGATGATGGGACAGGCAGAGCCCGAGATCAAGAACATACCTGACAAGTCAGAAAGGGCTCGCTCCGCTGTCTGCCTCATTGTTTCTCCAGCCACCCACTCAATCTGAGGGAACATCCAGATATCTTCATTGCCAATCTTCTCTTTAACCAGTAGGACTAAATTATTTTCTAGTTTCCTGTTGAGTGACGTCCGATCATTCTTTTCATCTGCTTCTGTAACCAACGGGAAACAGTCATCATGCACAGACTGTGCAAATTATGATCCTGTACACTGAGCATGGCCGACGTATGCCATTTATGGTAAGTCGTTAGGGCCCACTTACATGGAGAGATCATCAAGGCACAAAATATCATACGAGTGCATATTCCTGATAATTGCCCTGTGTAAATACAGGTACATCTGTCCTTTGTGGCACACAGAATCATTGTTTGTCAGCAGCTTATAGCTCTATTTAGCTGCTGACAATGATTTGTGTATAGGGATGAATGATCGTAATAGCAATCATTCATCCACATGGAGGGGGCAATTGTTCACCATCATTGCCCACTAACATTTAAGTACAGCAAACTGCTCGCTCATGCACATTGCCCCGAGTATCAAGCCTTTATTCTACCCCGGAGGAGTCTATTTTCTCTCCTCCTCCTTAATCTGACCTTACAAAGGAGACTAACGCTGGGTTCACACCTGAGCGTTTTACAGCGCGTTCCTACGCGCTGTAAAACGCACAACAGGCAAGAACCAATGATTCCCTATGGGAAGGGTTCACACCTGGGCGTTTTACAGCGCGTACGATCGCGCTGTAAAACGCCCGACGCTCAAACAAGTACAGGAGCTTTTTTTGGCGCGTTTGACGCGCGTTTGGGCCATAGACTCTTTGGACAACACTGCTGTCAATCACCCAAACGCGCGTCAAACGCGCGTTCACTATTAAAAAAAACGTGCAACAAAAACGCGCGTTTGAGAAACGCCTAGGTGTGAACCCAGCGTTACTCCACTATAAACATACATGCTATGCCAAGCATGCAGAACTATGTCAATGGGAAGAGTAGAATAAGCTGCTGCCAGAAGTGGATCTGTCGCAGGAACAGAGGATAACCATGTTGATTTCTCTTCGTCTGCCATAAGTAGACCCCATAACACGTAGGATGGCCAACCAGGTCCACCAAGACTGCTGGGTTTGGATGAATTTTATACAATGTTACCTACCCCAATCCCTACAAAGTACAGTACTATGTGAAAAGGACTGCGGCCCCTGAGTCTAGATCACTAATTTATATATCGGTACTTACCCCCAGCAGTTGCCATGTGACTGCAAACAGACACTGAAATACAGAGAGGACTCCTGGAGTGTATTATGCATGCACGCTCAGCAGTCCTCTCAGTGTATTACAGCGTTGTTTGTGGGCGCACAGTGAGGGAAGGGGGGGCGGCAAGTATCCACATACAAACTGGTGAATCAGAGTCAGGGGCAGCAATACTATTCATATAGTACTGTACTATCAGAAAATGACCGTTTAAATCACGTTTTTATGTTAAACATATTCTTAACCCTTTCTACACCGGGCCAGTTTTCGCCCTTCTGCCCATGTCATTTTTTGCAAATCTGATATCCGTCACTTTATGTGGTAATAACTTTGGAACCCTTATGTATCCAAGCCATTCTGAGAATGTTTTCTCTTGACACATTGTCCTTCATGATAGTCATAAACTTTAGTTAATATATTTAACCTTTATTTTTTATGAAAAAAAATCCCAAATTGACAATTTTAAAAAAAAATTATTAGCAATTTTCTAAATTTCTATTTCTCCGCTTTTAAAACAGAAAGTGATTTACTATTACTTAACATTCCCCATATGTCTACTTTATGTTGCCATCTTTTTGGAAATGTCATTTTATTTTTTTAGGACGTTAGAAAGCTTAGTTTAGAAGCAAATCTTGACATTTTTCTGAAAATGTCCAAAACCCACTTTTTAAAGGACCATTTCAGGTCTGAAGTCACTTTGTGGGGCTTACATAGTAGAAAGCCCCCATAAATGACCGCATTGTAGAAACTACACCCCTCAAGTTCCTTAAAACTGATTTTACTAACTTTCTTAACCCTTTGGCCCGGGCAAGAATTCTGCGCGGGTGCAATGCGTGAGGTCAACGTATTGCACCCGCACTGAATCCTGACCCATTCACTTCGCTGTGCAGATTAGTGGTGATTTTCACGCATCACTTGTGCATTGCGTGAAAAATCGCAGCATAATCTATATTCTGTGTTTTTTCACGCAGCGCAAGCCCCATAGAAATGAATGGGTCTGCGTAAGAATCGCAAGCAAGTGCGGATGCAGTGCGATTTTTCATGCATGGTTGCTAGGAGATGATGGGGATGAGCAAGCCCATTAAAGTCTAATCACTGTATTATTTTCCCTTATAACATGGTTATAAAGGAAAATAGCATTCTTAGTACAGAATGCCTACTAAAATGTGCCTTGAGGGGTTAAAAATAAATAAAGATTAACTCGCCTCATCCACTTTTTGGCGCAGCTGGCATAGTCGTCTTTCTTCTTCTTTCAGGACCTTTGATGACGTGATCGCGCTCACCACGTGGTAAATGTGGTGACGTCCGCGCAGGTCCTTCTGAATGAAGATTCTTCTATCTTCTTTCAGCAGGACCTGCGCTGACGTCACTGCGCTCACCATGTGGTGAGCGCGATTATGTCATCAGAGGTCCTTTTGCAGGTCCTGAAAGAAGGTTATGCCGGCTGCGCAAACAAGTGGATGAGGTGTTAATTTATTTTTATTTTTTTAACCCCTCAAGGCACATTTTAGTAGGCATTCTGTATTAAGAATGCTATTTTTCTTTATAACCATGTTATAAGGAAAATAATAAAATTAATAGAACACCAAACCCAAACTTCAGTGAAGTAGTCCGGGTTCTGGTATGGGTACCACATACAGTTTTTTCTCATGTGCGTGCAAAATGCATTGCACTAGCACAGAAAAAAAATGAATATCGGAAAAGCAATTGCAGTCTAAACTGACTGCAATTGCGTGCCTACTCACACGGGTTTCCCAAAATGCACACGCGATGCAACCGGAGCAAAGCTGGGATGCCTGTGTGAAAGAGGCCTTTTGGTGTTCCACAAGAATTAAAAAGGAAAATGGAGATGAAATTTCTAAATTTCACTTTTTCTTTTTTTAGCAGACTTTCAATTTTAATCCATTTTTTTCTTTAACACATCAAGAGTTAACAGCCAAACAAAACTCAATATTTATTGCCCCGATTCTGCGGTTTACAGAAACACCCCACATGTGGTCGTAAACTGAAAGGACACACGGTAGGATGCAGCAGAAAAATAACGTCATATGGTTTTTGGAAGGCAGATCTTGCTGGACTGGTTTTTAGATTTCATGTCACATTTGAAGCCCCCCTGATGCACCCTTACAGTAGAAATTCCCAAAAACTAAATTGTTAATTTTGGCACAGTTTTTATTTATTTTTACAGCGTTCACCTGGGGTCATGTGATATTTTTAATAGAGCAGATCATTACGGACGTGGCAATACAGAATATGTATACTTTTTCTTATTTAAGTTTTACACAATAGCATTTTTGAAACAAAAAAAATGTTTTAGTGACTCCATAGTCTGAGAGCCACAGCTTTTTTATTTTTTGACCGATTGTCTTAAGTAGGGTCTCATATTTTGTGGGGCATATGCCTTTTTGATCACTTGGTGTTGCAATTTTTGTGATGTAACGTGACAATTTCCTTTTTTTTTTTTTTTTTTTACTACACTATTTTATGGTGTTTATCATATCAGACAGGGTGGATCATGTGATATATTTAGATAGCTGGTCATTATGGACGTGGCAATACCTAGTGTGTGTGTGTTTTTCCTCCCTATTTTTTATTATGAAAACTGGGGAAAGGGGCGTTTATCTTTTTTTTTTTTTTTTACTTAAAACTTTATTTTTAGCAAACACTTTTTTTTCCCTTTTTTTGTTACACTTTATTTCTGTCCCACTCTGAGACTTCAACTTTGGAGGGTCTGATCCCCTCTGCAATGCATTACAAAACATCTGTATTGTAATGCATTGCCTTTTAGTGTATGACACTGAGTCATACACTAACATGTTGCCTAGGAGACCCAGCCTGAGGCTGGATCTCCTGGGCACCCGTAGAAGGCAGGTCCAGATGCTGTGCAAGGGATTGGGCTGCCTTGTCACGCATCGGGTCCCCGCCACAGCAGCACGGAGACTTAATGCGCTCCTTCACCCGCCGCAAAACACTTCTATGTCATAGTACATCACATGTCGGGAAGGGAGTAAAGAATTGTTGGGGAGGTTATGTTTGGTTTTCCATGTCAATATCTATAATTAAACCAAAACCATAATTTTCAGCAGTTTTTGCACTGGCCACTAAACCTAATAGGAGCCACTACTTGGCCTGTACAGGTCACTTTACTACAGTTGTCTGCTCATCTGTCATTCTAATTCTGCCTGTAATGATATCACCTATGTGTATAGATAAGACAGGATCCACTATTTACATTAGGTAATAGTCAAAGCTTATCTATTCTTTCCATGTACAATGACCTCTGCACAGGTCACACAGCATGCCTAGAAAACTCCCCATAGAAGTCAATGAGGTCCTCTCCTGACCATTGTGTTTATGGCCCATGGGGTAGCTGTAAAGCTATTGTCTTACCTTTCTAAATGCTGTTAAGAACAGCAAGACATCTTGGAGTTAGGATTTTGAGATACATGAGATGATGTCCATTTTCTTAGGTGACCGTACTTGACCACTTTGTGGTGTGTGTGAAAGACATTGGAAATTGAGGGCAGTACTCACCAGTAAGGCCTCTTTCACACTTGCGTTGTCCGGATCCGGCGTGTACTCCACTTGCCGGAATTACACGCCGGATCCGGAAAAACGCAAGTGTACTGAAAGCATTTGAAGACGGATCCGTCTTCAAAATGCTTTCAGTGTTAGGCTACTTTCACACTAGCGTTCGATCGGATCCGTTCTGAACGGATCCGATCATATTAATGCAGACGAAGGCTCCGTTCAGTACGGATCCGTCTGCATTAATAACTTAGAAAAAATTCTAAGTGTGAAAGTAGCCTGAGCGGATCCGTTCAGACTTTCAATGTAAAGTCAATGGGGGACGGATCCGCTTGAAGATTGAGCCATATGGTGACATCTTCAAGCGGATCCGTTCCCATTGACTTACATTGTAAGTCTGAACGGATCCGCTCGCCTCCGCACGGCCAGGCGGACAGCTGAACGCTGCAAGCAGCGTTAAGCTGTCCACCTGTCCGTGCGGAGGCGAGCGGAGCGGAGGCTGAACGCCGCCAGACTGATGCAGTCTGAGCGGATCCGCTCCATTCAGACTGCATCAGGGCTGGACGGAGGCGTTCGGGTCCGCTCGTGAGCTCCTTCAAACGGAGCTCACGAACGGACCTATGAACGCTAGTGTGAAAGTAGCCTTACTATGGCAGCCAGGACGCTATTAAAGTCCTGGTTGCCATAGTAGGAGCGGGGAGCGAGGGAGCGGTATACTTACCATCCGCGCGGCTCCCGGGGCGCTCCAGAATGACGTCAGAGCGCCCCATGCGCATGGATGACGTGCCATGCGATCACGTCATCCATGCGCCTGGGGCGCCCTGACGTCATTCTGGAGCGCCCCGGGAGCCGCACGGACGGTAAGTATGCTGCTCCCCCGCTCCCCTTTACCATGGCTGCCGGGACTTTAGCGTCCCGGCAGCCATGGTAACCACTCTAAAAAAGCTAAACGTCGTATCCGGCAAAGCGCCGAAACGATGTTTAGCTTAAGGCCGGATCCGGATCAATGCCTTTCAATGGGCATTCATTCCGGATCCGGCCTTGCGGCAAGTCTTCAGTTTTTTGGGCCGGAGCAAAAAGCGCAGCATGCTGCGCTATTTTCTCCGGCCAAAAAACGCTCCGTTCCGGAACTGAAGACATCCTGATGCATCCTGAACGGATTTCACTCCATTCAGAATGCATGGGGATAATCCTGATCAGGATTCTTCCGGCATAGAGCCCCGACGACGGAACTCTATGCCGGAAGACCATAACGCAGGTGTGAAAGAACCCTAACATGAAGAGTGTATATTTCAGAATGTGGCAAAGTTTTCCTAGAATGTTACTTTCTTAGTGACCTTCCAGTCAGGAGCCCAAAAATGATATGCAAGTCAGCTTCTACAGGGGATGATCAGATATTGTTCCATGAGTAGATTTGTTTTAGCTCAGCTCCATTCGGGTAGTGCTGTGATCTATGCCTACAGTTTAGCTACATGGAGTTGAACACGTGTCCCGCCCATCATCTTATTGGTTTAGGCTTCTGCAGAGCAACAGTCTGAACCAATGATGAAGCAGGAGGAGTGTCTTGGACTACAGTACCGCAGACTAGGCACTGTAACTAACCTGTAGTCACCAATCCCAGCTCTCCACAAATGGAGCTGAGCTAAAAGAAGCCATAGAGCAAGATCTAGGAAAAATAAACAGCAGGTGATCACGGACCGTAGGTACTGACTTACATATCTTTTTTGAGCTCCTGATTGGAGAGTTGCTTTAAGTTTTTCCTCGTCATATTTCGGCCATCCTACTGAACCTCTAGAAAACACTCGTGGCACTACCTGTTACTCTTGGAGCTAGTTTCATTTGCTTCCATTTTTGTTCCCATGTATCTTCCAGGTCTTGTGCCATCACTATGTCCTGCTCCTCCTCTTCATCAGAATCATACAGGTCAGACTGCTTCCTCCGCAGACGCTCTGCATCTTTCATAAGCTGGAGCTCATGATCTGAATAGAAACTTTTCTCCAGGTCAATCTAAAATATATGAGGAATGCCGACAACTGATTAGTGAATGACCTTTAATACTATTGTCAATGTTCTGAAAAATGGCCCCTGGGTTATGCTGGCCTTATTATTACAGCAGTTTCTGGAATTCAACTCTGACCAGATCACTGTATGTGTCTAGGCAGATGAAAGGAGAATGGAAACAGTGACAAGAGCCCTCAAGAGGTTCTTAAAAAACCACCCTAGTCAAAGGAATACAGATAGAAGTATAGAGCCCCCATAGACGAACCTAGTCCCCTTCATTCTTTACCAGAAACAGCCTTGTACTTTTAGTAGTGCCTGGCATAAGGTTGCTGCTATGTATTTTTATGGTTTATTTGGCTTGTAAAATGACACTTCATTTTATAATTTCAGTCTGGCCAGCATGTATGGCTGTGGCCAGACAGTTCACCACAGCGTTGTCCTGTTCAAGTCATAGGGACCAAGCTGTAAAAACAGGCACAGACGCTACTAAGAGACAGAGCAGTGTCTGGTAAATAATGAAGGGGGCGCAGTGCTTGCTGGAGCAGCCCCATTTCAAATAGTTGGTTGGCAGGGTTGCCAAAAGTCAAGCCTATCCTAGAAACGGACAATCAACCTTAAAGGACCAGATAACTGCACTGATTACACACTGACATACGATGAAAAGTCCATCATGTGAATGCGGTCATAGGGATCTACTATCTGGCCACCACTGACCTAGAGTCAACTTCCACCCTGTCCAATATGCCATTTTGGAGCTAAACGGTAGAGAACTAGAAAGATGACAATTACTCTTACCGGTAATTTGATTTCCCGTAGCCTTCACAATGGCACTGATAGGAGCTTGATCCCGCCTCCCATGGACAGGATACAACAGCGGAAGCCAAAATAGAGACACCTCCTCCAGTTAACAGAGAACCGAAGATAAATTATAACATAAGAATATAAACTATGAATAGGACCCAAAACACTATATATACAGACGTGGACAAAATTGTTGGTACCCTTTGGTCAATGAAAGAAAAAGTCACAATGGTCACAGAAATAACTTTAATCTGACAAAAGTAATAATAAATTAAAATTCTATAAATTTTAACCAATGAAAGTCAGACATTGTTTTTCAACCATGCTTCAACAGAATTATGTAAAAAAATAAACTCATGAAACAGGCATGGACAAAAATGATGGTACCCCTAACTTAATATTTTGTTGCGCAACCTTTTGAGGCAATCACTGCAATCAAACGCTTCCTGTAACTGTCAATGAGACATCTGCACCTCTCAGCAGGTATTTTGGCCCACTCCTCATGAGCAAACTGCTCCAGTTGTGTCCGGTTTGAAGGGTGCCTTTTCCAGACTGCATGTTTCAGCTCCTTCCAAAGATGCTCAATAGGATTGAGGTCAGGGCTCATAGAAGGCCACTTTAGAATAGTCCAATTTTTTCCTCTTAGCCATTCTTGGGTGTTTTTAGCGGTGTGTTTTGGGTCATTGTCCTGTTGCAAGACCCATGACCTGCGACTGAGACCAAGCTTTCTGACACTGGCTAGTACATTTCTCTCTAGAATTCCTTGATAGTCTTGAGATTTCATTGTACCCTGCACAGATTCAAGACACCCTGTGCCAGACGCAGCAAAGCAGCCCCAGAACATAACAGAGCCTCCTCCATGTTTCACAGTAGGGACAGTGTTCTTTTCTTGATATGCTTCATTTTTTCGTCTGTGAACATACAGCTGATGTGCCTTGGCAAAAACTTCGATTTTTGTCTCATCTGTCCACAGGACATTCTCCCAGAAGCTTTGTGGCTTGTCAACATGTAGTTTGGCATATTCCAGTCTTGCTTTTTTATGATTCGTTTTCAACAATGGTGTCCTACTTGGTCGTCTCCCATGTAGTCCACTTTGGCTCAAACAACGACGGATGGTGCGATCTGACACTGATGTTCCTTGAGCATGAAGTTCACCTTGAATCTCTTTAGAAGTCTTTCTAGGCTCTTTTGTTACCATTCGGATTATCCGTCTCTTAGATTTGTCATCAATTTTCCTCCTGCGGCCACGTCCAGGGAGGTTGGCTACAGTCCCATGGATCTTAAACTTATGAATAATATGTGCAACTGTACTCACAGGAACATCTAGTTGCTTGGAGATGGTCTTATAGCCTTTACCTTTAACATGCTTGTCTATAATTTTCTTTCTGATCTCTTGAGACAGCTCTTTCCTTTGCTTCCTCTGGTCCATGTCGAGTGTGGTACACACCATATCACCAAACAACACAGTGATTACCTGGAGCCATATATATAGGCCCAATGGCTGATTACAAGGTTGTAGACACCTGTGATGCTAATTAGTGGACACACCTTGAATTAACATGTCCCTTTGGTCACATTATGTTCTGTGTTTTCTAGGGGTACCATCATTTTTGTCCATGCCTGTTTCATGAGTTTATTTTTTTACATAATTCTGTTGAAGCATGGTTGAAAAACAATGTCTGACTTTCATTGGTTAACATTTATAGAATTTTAATTTATTATTACTTTTGTCAGATTAAAGTTATTTCTGTGACCATTGTGACTTTTTCTTTCATTGACCAAAGGGTACCAACAATTTTGTCCACGTCTGTATGTATATATGAAAAGTTTAAAAGTACAAACTTTTATAATTTTTTTATTTTATTTTTTTTGGGGAGGGGGGACCCCAGTGCTGTTGTAAAGGCTACGGGAAATCAAGTTACCGCTAAGAATAATTGTCATCTTTCCCTTTTTTTTTTTTTAGGGAGGGACCACAGCTGAAAGGACTTTCCGTCCAAACGCCAGATCCTGGTTAGCCATAACATCAAGTTTATAATGCCTGAAGAAGGTGATGGAGTTGGACCTTGTGGCAGCCTTACATAACTGATCCACAGCAGCCGCTCCTCTTTCTGCCCAAGAGGTGGACAGAGCCCTAGTGGAATGGGCCTTCAACCCTAAGGGAGGAGAAATCCTCTTCTCTTTATAACACAGGACGATGGTTTATTTTATCCATCTGGCTATTGAAGCCTTAGAGGCTCCAAGACCCCCATTTCCTTCCTGAAACCTGGAAAAGGAGATGATCAGACTTTCTAAAGCAGGGATGGCCAACCTGAGGCTCTCCAGCTGTTGCAAAACTACAACTCCCAGCATGCCCACGCTGCCTACAGCAGGGCATGGTGGGAGTTGTAGTTTTACAACAGCTGGAGAGCCTCAGGTCAGCCATCCCTGTTCTAAAAGGAATCTGTAGCCTCAAGGTACTGTAGAAGAGAACGCCTGACATCTAGATGATGAAACATTATTTCCTGATCTGAAGAAGCACAAATGGATGGTAAAACAATTTCCTGCTGGCAATGAAACGTCGAGAAAACCTTTGGAAGGAAAGCAGCGGAGAGTCTAAGAATCACCCTAAAAAAACAAAACAGTGAGGTAAGGTTGCTTACAGGAAAGGGCCTGGATCTCCCCCACCCTCCTAGCCATGGTTATAGCGATAAGAAAAGTGTTTTTTAGCGTCAATCTTAGGGATATCTCTGAAAGAGGTTCAAAGAACATGGACTTTAGAGCAGAGAGGACCAGGTTTAGATCCGGGGGGGGGGACGACGACTTCAACATAGAAGGAAGGACATAGCCTGCTTGCGCATTTAAAGGGGTTGTCCCACTTCATAAAATAGGTTTTATCTAATCTATTTACCCCCACACAACATATCTTCCTATCCATGTTATTATCCAAAAGCTACCTTTCATTCAAAAAATCATGTAAAGCGATTCCTTTGTTGTTTTCTGTATCCCATGGATACGGCCTCTTTCGTCCGGCCGCATCGCTGTGCCGCGCCTGCGCACAACAGCTGAACCAGTACTCGGGCCGCCTCTCCATTCTTACAAGTACGCGCACGCCCGCGCATGCGCAAATACAGCAGGCGGGTGCCGGAATCAAATAGCCGGCACCCGACCTCTATGACAGGGAGCGGGACCTTAGGGTTTAACTGCCGCTGATCGCAGCCCCCTATCATAGAGGTCGGGTGCCGGCTATTTCACTCCGGCACCCACCTCCTGCATTTGTATTAACATTGGTGGCGCAGTGCGCCCCCCCCCCCCCAGTATAATATACATTCAGTGCGGCCACCCCCCCCCAGTATAAAATACATTCAGTGCGCCCCCCCCCCCAGTATAATATACATTCAGTGCGGCCACCCCCCCCCCAGTATAATATACATTCAGTGCGGCCACCCCCCCCCCCCAGTATAATATACATTCAGTGCGGCCACCCCCCCCCCCAGTATAATATACATTCAGTGCGGCCACCCCCCCCAGTATAATATACATTCAGTGCGGCCACCCCCCCCAGTATAATATACATTCAGTGCGCCCCCCCCCAGTATAATATACATTGGTGGCGCAGTGGGAAGTGCCAATGAGGGTTAAAAAAATAAATAAAAAATTAACTCACCTCCTCCAATTGATCGCACAGCTGCCGGTCTCCTGTTCTATCTTCAGGACCTGTGGTGACGTCACTGAGCTAATCACATGGTCCATTACCATGGTGATGGATCATATGATGTACCATGTGATGACCACAGTGATGTCACCAAAGGTCCTTTCACAGGTCCTAAAGATAGAACAGGAGACCGGCAGCTGCGCAATCAATTGGAGGAGGTGAGTTAGGGTTAAAAAAATAAATAAAAAATTAACTCACCTCCTCCAATTGATTGCGCAGCTGCCGGTCTCCTGTTCTATCTTTAGGACCTGTGAAAGGACCTTTGGTGACATCACTGTGGTCATCACATGGTACATCATATGATCCATCACCATGGTAATGGACCATGTGATTAGCTCAGTGACGTCACCACAGGTCCTGAAGATAGAACAGGAGACCGGCAGCTGTGCGATCAATTGGAGGAGGTGAGTTAATTTTTTATTTATTTTTTTAACCCTCATTGGCACTTCCCACTGCGCCACCAATGTTTATTATACTGGGGGGGTCCGCACTGAATGTATATTATACTGGGGGGGGGGGTGGCCGCACTGAATGTATATTATACTGGGGGGGGGGGGGGGGTGGCCGCACTGAATGTATATTATACTGGGGGGGGGGGGGGTGGCCGCACTGAATGTATATTATACTGGGGGGGGGGGGGGGGGGGTGGCCGCACTGAATGTATATTATACTGGGGGGGGGGGGGGGGGGTGGCCGCACTGAATGTATATTATACTGGGGGGGGGGTGGCCGCACTGAATGTATATTATACTGGGGGGGGGGGTGGCCGCACTGAATGTATATTATACTGGGGGGGGGGGGGGGGGGTGGCCGCACTGAATGTATATTATACTGGGGGGGGGGGTGGCCGCACTGAATGTATATTATACTGGGGGGGGGGGGGGGGTGGCCGCACTGAATGTATATTATACTGGGGGGGGGGGGGGGTGGCCGCACTGAATGTATATTATACTGGGGGGGGGGGGGGGGGGTGGCCGCACTGAATGTATATTATACTGGGGGGGGGGGGGGGGTGGCCGCACTGAATGTATATTATACTGGGGGGGGGGGGTGGCCGCACTGAATGTATATTATACTGGGGGGGGGGGGGGGTGGCCGCACTGAATGTATATTATACTGGGGGGGGGGGGGGTGGCCGCACTGAATGTATATTATACTGGGGGGGGGGTGGCCGCACTGAATGTATATTATACTGGGGGGGGGGGTGGCCGCACTGAATGTATATTATACTGGGGGGGGGGGTGGCCGCACTGAATGTATATTATACTGGGGGGGGGTGGCCGCACTGAATGTATATTATACTGGGGGGGGGGGTGGCCGCACTGAATGTATATTATACTGGGGGGGGGGTGGCCGCACTGAATGTATATTATACTGGGGGGGCGCACTATATGTATATTATACTGGGGGGGGGCCGCACTCAATGTTTATTATACTGGGGGGGGGGGGGGGGGGGACCTCACATACGGCTCCATGTGGATGACTCATACACATGAACGAGCACGCAGGGTGAGTCATGAGGAGGCGTGGCCTTCACTCAACTGCCTGAGAACCAGGAAGTTATCATCTACTGCTGATAAGATTAAAAAAGCAAAGTGGGACAACCCCTTTAAGGAATCTCCCAACTAGGGGGATTTCTGTCACCCCGATGTCCAAAAAAGCACTAAGGGCCGATACTTGAACTTTTAGCGTGCTGGTCCTGAGCCTCTTATCAAATCCAGTTTGCAAGAACTCTAAAATTAGGCTTATATTCAATCTACTCTGAGGATCCCAATGCTCACCTGCAAATAACAGGAAAGCTTTCCAAGTTCACAGATATATTTTGGAAGTGATCTGTTTCCTACTATGTAGCAAGGTCGATATGTCAGCCTCAGAAAACCCCTTTTCTTTTAACAAGATCCATTCAGCCTCCAAGCCGCTAAGTGTAGATGTTGAATGTTAGGATAAAAGGGCCGGACCCCGATGGAGAAGGTCCGGAATCTGAGGCAGAAACCAAAGTTCTGAAGCAGGGGGAACAAAGACCTTTTTGGCCAATAGGTGGCAATCATTATAACTTGTGCCTCTTCTTGTATCTTCAGAGTCCTTGCAATCTGAGAGAATGGTGGAAATGCGTAGAGAAGACCTCTGGGCCATGGTAGCATCTATTTAGATTCTCCTTGAGGCTGATGGAATAAAATGTTTCTACCTTCCTATTCTGTCTTGATGCGAACAGATCCAATACCGGAAGTCACCACCTATCTGTGATCTGACTGAAGATCGTCTGATTTAACGACCATTCTTCTATTCTGAGAGACTGCTGAGAAAATCCGCTAAAATATTTTCTTTTCCTCTTAAGTGAACTGCTGAAATGGATTTTAGGTTCTCTTTTCCCCCATCCGAATATCCTTCTTGAGACAGCCGCCAAGGGTTTGCTTCTCGTCCCTCATTGACTGTTTAAATATGCCACTGTCGTCGCATTGTCTGAGAATACCTTGACATGGTGGTGTTTGATAGATTGTTTCAAGCTTAGGAAGGCTTGGAAGACAGTTGTCAATTCTCTTAGGTTTGAAGATGCTAAAGCCATCTGAGGACTCATGTTCCTTGTACCATTTCCTGCAGAGCATGTGCTCTCCAAACTTTGCAAACTTTGCTGCTTGCATCGGTGGTTACTGTAATCTGATTCTTCGGCCACTACTGCACCCCTGTTTGTAGATGTTTCTCCACCAACTTAGGGATTTTTTTTATTAATTTTGTATTTTTTACTTGATATGGAATTTTTATTTCATTTTCTAGGGAACTGTGTGCCTGGTCCCAAGATGATGGGAGGAAAGACTGCAGGATCCTGGTGTGGGCCTGAGCCCAATTCAAGGAGGATATTATCAATGTTAGTAATCCCAGCAAGCGCATGATGTCTCTTATCGGTGCAATCTTTCTGGAATGGAAGATTCTGAGCTACCATGTTGATCTGCCTTTCTTGTGGTAAAAAGGAAGATAGATGGTGGGTGTCCAGGAGTACACCTAGAAATAATCTCTGTTGACTTGGAATTTGTCTTAACCAGGAACGGAACTCTATTTTGTGACCTGATTCTTTTTGCTTTAGGACCCAGGGGGAGGCTCCTATAGAATCCCAAGCTTGGCTGAACGCTAACAGCCTGCCCCCTACTGGACTTCTGGCGTCATTGAGACTTCTTGGAAGAAGAGTCAGAGTTGAATAAGAACCCTTACCCGGCCTCTAGAAGATCACCTTTTACCTGAAGACTCTTGTGTTTTGAGTCTTCTTTAATCTGTTTTGGGAACGAAAATGGTTTTCTTTGTTTGAAAAAAAGAAAAAAAAAAAAAAAAAAAAAGGGGATTCGGAAGGAAACCTTTTTCTATCTGAGGCTTTATCTAAAATAGCATCTAATGCAGATCCAAAGAGTCTATCCCCCTCACAGGGAATAGCACAAAGGCGACTCAGCCTGCATCCCCCGACCAGGATCTCAACCATATGGCTCTACGGGTGGCGTTCGATAGAGCTGTAAACCTGGCAGAGAGTCTCACCAGATCTGCAGAAGCGTCTGCCAAGAAATTTTATATGTCTTCAAGGCGAGGGAGGACTTTTGGGAAATTTTAGCTATCGGGGCATCAATCCTGGGGTCTTTTTCGCCCATGTTTCACAATCTGAATCTGCAAACTGATATTTTCATTTATAGGGTTTTGAAATAACGGGTCTTTTTTCCGGGTCTTTCCATTCCCTAGGTATAATGTCCTTTATATTATCATGAATAGGGAACACCTGTATTTTCTTTTCTCCCAAACCCTGAAACATTTGGTTAGGGCTAGATAAGGGTTCTTTAGCGTTTTCTAACTTCATAATTGCCCATATAGTTTTACTAGTCTGTATCCTCCGTGGAGCATAACCGAGGTCCGGAGCAGGCATCGGAGTCACCAGAGAAAAGTTCTTCTTCATCCAAGTCAAATACGTCCGAGCAAGGATCCACGGATTTTGAAGTAGATGGATGGGGAGAGGAGGGTGCCATACGGTGGTCTATTGCTGAATTGACCTCGTCCCTAATAAGGGTTCTAAGGTTTTTCATAAAAGATGGTGACTCTTCCGCTACCAACTTTTCCATACAGCGTGGACATAGCGTTTTTTTTTTTTCACTAGAATGGGGGGACACCCTTTCTGCACATCACACTTCTTTTTTGTGGGTTCACCACCCGAGGATTTCACAGGGCCAGCCTTTTACCTAAAGAATATATACATTATATTAGAACTAGACCCACACCAGCACCCGAGTAGTGATCACGGGATAGGAGCATATCATCCATCAACCCCAAATGGAGGAGGTCTCTTACCGGGCTGAGGGCCTAGCAGGGATCAGCAGGTCTGCGTGGGGCGTTGGCATCAGCGGAGGACATCCTTGCAGGTTTGGATCCTTGGCTAGGCATTTCATTTTCCAGGGAAAGCAGAGCCATATTTAAACTCTGCGCCCCCCCCCCCTCTTATTGGCTCTGCCCCCCTCTTATTGGCTCCGCCCCACGCCACGCCCCCCTCCGGCCTGCATGACTTCAGCCACTGCCAAAAGTGCGATCTATGCTGGCCGAGGAAGGGCAATGCGGCTCGTCACAGGATTCCTCCTGAAAGACGCGTGAGGTGATCTCCGCTACACAGTGGTAGGTACAGCCCGGGATGCGGGACTTACACCTAGGGACAGAGAAGGAGAGCCCACGCTCCACCCGAAGGCCTCTGTCCCCTGCTCAGCCCTCCCAAAAAGGGGAAGGATCCTTAGGCTGAGCGCATCAGAATTCTTAGCCAGCGCACCGACAAGGCTTCCACCCGTCCTGAGGAACAGGAAACAACTGGAGGAGGTTTCTTTATATTTTGGCTTCCGCTGTTTTCTGTCCATGGGAGGTGGGATCAAGCTCCTACCAGTGCCGGTGTGGAGGCAATACGGAAATATATTTGACTCCTGAAATACATAGCACACCACGAGAGCTTCAAAAAGCAGTCTGATCGAAGTCCGTACATTACGCGGTTCGGCCTGTATTACACCCGCCACCTCCACCGATCAGCTGAAGAAAGCGAGTACCGCTTCCTGATCATTACACTGCCCATTGTCTCACTTGCAGCGGTGACATAGTATAATTACAAGTACTCACTCCATTCAAGTAATGCGTCTTATGGGGTGAATACAGGAAAAAATATATAATTTGGCGGCTTGCCGTCGGACATCTTATACTACCTGGCTGCAGCTGCGGGTGCTGGGAGGAAGTGGCCGGACAGATGGTGGGGGATGCATGCTGCAGTTGGTGGCAGGCAGGGGCCAGCTGCCTCTGTGGGTGCTCCGTGTCTGGGCCCCTGCAGTGATTGGGCATGCAACGCTCTGATGCCCACCCGATCACCATGGCGTAATAGTACGTCAAAATGCGGCAAGTCACTTGCTGCCATGACGTACTATTACGTCATATGCTGGGAAGCGGTTAGGCTGTTCAGGCTTTATAATCACAGAAACTGGAGAAGAATAAAATATAAGATAATGAGGAATAACAATATATCATCATTTATCAAACTGGTGTAAAGTAGAACTGCCTTAGTTGCCTGTAGCAACCAATCAGATTCCAGCTTTCATTTTCCAAAGCAGATGTGATAAATACAAGGTGAGATCTGATTGGTTGCTATGGGCAACTAAGCCAGTTCTACTTTACACCATTTCGATAAATGACCCCAATAGTTATAAAAGGTGAGAGGAGGCCCCCTGGTTGTAGGGACAGGAGGGGCCACTGATCAGAACTAGTCAGCCTACAATGGCTGATAACAGAGGACACCGAGGCTATAGACAAGGACTTAGGGTTGACACTGCTGTACCTGCTGGAGCAGCTCATCGACCTCCTGCTGAATGGCTGTCTTGCTCCGGGACACCACTGCCGGCCTCTTCAAACACACAGCTCCGTGCAGCCTCCATGGAGACCCGGAGCTCCCAGGCGCCGAGGCCAGTCCTCTGCATCCCGCTACCGAAGCCCGTAAAACCAGTGCCCTACATGACAGCACGCCGGTCAGCAGCCTCCCTACAGGCGCGGCCATATTGGGAACACGTGATGTCAGCGCCGCTCCACAGACTGCACTTTACGGGGGGGGGGATAGAATGTTCTGACGTGAGGTAAACCCTGAAACTTCCGTAATAAAGAAGTCATTTGTACAATTAACATATTTATGTGCAAACTGAACAATCCCTGGTTCTTATTGTCACTTTATTACCCCCTACTATTCTAAGTAGAAATGGTTTAGTCCAAAGGTTGGCGCTGCCTATTTTACAGTGAGGGGGAGGTCAGTTTACCTTTTCTCTAGTTTTCCTTTAGTTACAATGACTAGAAAGAGGATGAAAGGTAATGTACTAATATGCGCTTAGTATATTAGTAAGTAGGTATAGAAAGTGTCTTGTGTGGATAAAATAGCTGGTATAAATATGGGAGATTGGACGTCCTCCCCTCGCCATGTGTTGATATGGTATAATCCGTGACCTTGCTGTTTCTGCTGCTTGTAGAAGCGTGCTGCTGGACCGGGAGAGATGAACTCGGCGCTGAGGAGGTCGGTGCCTGGGCTGCTCCCGGGTGTGCTGCAGCAAGCATGCGGGTGAGTGGGGGCAGCTGTGGTATACTGGAGTGTCGGCCAGGATAGACGACTTCAGGTCTGTACTGTCATGACTGCACCTGTAGTGCCCTTCACCTGGCAACCAATCAGATCATCGATTAACTTCTCCCACTTTAAAGGGGTTGTCTCACTTCAGTAAGTGGGATTTATCAGGTAGAGAAAATTACTATAAGCCACTTACTAATGTATTTTTATTATCCATATTGCTTCCTTTGCTGGCTGGATTCATTTTACTATCACATTATACTGCTGCTCTTTTCCATGGTTACAGACAGGCTCGGACTGGCCCACAGGGGTACAGGGGAATCCCCCGGTGGGCCCCTGAGCAAAGTGGGCCCCTAGTCTCCCACCCCCTATACAAGTGGCACATAACACAGTAGACTTACTGCACTACATACATATATTCAACGTACAGCTCCTCAAACCAGCCTATGTTCATATAAAAAACTTAAAAACCTTGTTAGATTATTATATTTGAATGTATCTGTATTGTGGTCCCCCAAAATAAATTTTTACTGGTGGGCCCCAAGTACCCCAGTCCAACGCTGGTTACAGACCACTCTGCAATCCATCGGTGGTGGTCATGCTTGCACACTATAGGAAAAAGCACTAGCCTATGTGCGCTCCCATGGCCCCGGTGTTCTAACAAATTTCCCTACCCTCGTTCTATCTTTTTGCGGAACAGCCGGATCGCGGACCCATTAAAGTGAATGGGTCCGTGATCTGCTGCGGCTGCCCCATGGACGGTGTTCGTGCATTGCGGCCTGCATTCTGCGCGCCGCAGCACGACCACAGGGCGCACACGTTCATGTGCAGGAGGCCTAACAGTGAGACTAAATGTTAAACCATGTACAAACCCAAAGTACCCGGCCGTACCAGTGTCCCTCACCTATGTAATTCACCTTGTAGTGTGGACTCTGATTTATGGTTTCTAACTTTGATACTCAATATGACTGATATGAAATAAAGGATTGGATATTTTATGACTGTTTGGACTCCACATGGTCTGGGTACACACACTTTCAAATCTATATTTGGTGTGACCCCCTTTAGCCTTCCGAACAGCATGAGCTCTTCTAGGTACACTTGCACAAAGGTTTTGAAGGAACTTGGAGAGGTTGTTCCAAACATCTTGGAGAACTAACCGCAGATCTTCTGTGGATGTAGGCTTGCTCAATTCCTTCTGCCTCTCCATGTAATCCCAGACAGACTATCTGATAATTTATATCACTTCAAAGCCTCATAATGGGGGATTTATCAGGCTTTGGGCGTTTTAGGGCGGGTTCACATCAGCGTTATGGATTCAGTTTTTGTTTTCCGTTATAACGGAATCCATAAGACGGAAGTCAAAACTAGGAATGAGCGAATTGACTTTGGGTGAAAAATTCAGACGTCGATTTGCATAAAACTTTGTTCTAACACTGTCCGGAGCAGGAGCTCCGTACAGTATTAGAACGTATTGGCTCCTGTAACGGATCTCCTAGCACCCCGACCGGGTACCTCCGTTGATAGAGGCTCCTAGTGCTTCCCGAGGACTCCAAGCACTCCACTTGAAACCGTACGCACTGCAGACCCCTTGAACCGCCGCAGCTTGGTTGAGGTCTCGCCGTCTCCTACCAACCCTGGACCTACGACAAGGCTCCAGTGGGTGAACCTCTCCTAAAACCAGAGAGCAGGAACAGCTCTCACAAGAGCTAGTAGTTATGCCAGGGGAGTATAGCAAATCTTCAGCGTATAGCAATTCCCCCAGTGTTGATCAGTTACCCAAACACCAGCCTCAACATGGTAAAGGGTAAAACAGGCACTCTTTATTGAGGGCTACCCGCCCGTATTTATGCAGGTCCCCATCTGGTGGACACGCCCCTAGGGGACCAGAAGGAAGACTGTGACACAGGACAGATATGCAGCAATTCAGGATACAGACACAATACATCCCCACAATGCATCATGGCTTCATCCTCTCTGCCCTGGAGACACCCGAGGAGCAATTCAATTATCTCTCAGAACAAAGGGAAATCGCCAATACACATGTGGGGACAACAGGACAGAAATCACCATTTAAACATACAATGTCACACCCTTAGGCCTCATGCACACGGGGTCCGTGGGTCCGTGATCCGTGACCGTTTTTTCGTCCGTGGGTCTTCCTTGATTTTTGGAGGATCCACGGACATGAAAAAAAAGTCGTTTTGGCGTCCGCCTGGCCGTGCGGAGCCAAACGGATCCGTCCTGAATTACAATGCAAGTCAATGGGGACGGATCCGTTTGAAAATTGAGCCACAGTGTGTCATCTTCAAACGGATCCGTCCCTATTGACTTACATTATAAGTCTGGACGGATCCGCTTGCCTCCGCACGGCCAGGCGGACACCCGAACATAACTTGAAGCGTCCCCATCACCATGGGAACGCCTCTACGTTAGAATATACTGTCGGATATGAGCTACTTCGTGAAACTCATTTCCGACAGTATATTCTAACACAGAGGCGTTCCCATGGTGATGGGGACGCTTCAGGTTAGAATACACTGCAAACTTGGTACAAGACTGCCCCCTGCTGCCTGGCACCACCCGATCTCTTACAGGGGGATATGATAGCACAATTAACCTCTTCAGGTGGGGCACCTAAAGGGGTTAATTGTACTATCATATTCTCCTGTAAGAGATCAGGGCTGCCAGGCAGCAGGGGGCAGACCCCCCCTCCCCAGTTTGAATATCGTTGGTGGCACAGTGTGTGCCCATCGACCCCCTCCATCTCCCCCCCCCCCCCCCCCCCCATCATTGGTGGCAGCGGAGTTCCGATCGGAGTCCCAGTTTAATCGCTGGGGCTCCGATCGGTAACCATGGCAACCAGGAAGCTACTGCATCCCTGGTTGCCATGGTTACTTAGCAATAGTACAATTGTAGAAGATTCATACTTACCTGCCTGCTGCTGCGATGTCTGTGACCGGTCGGGAGCTCCACCTACTGGTAAGTGAAAGGTCTGTGCGGTGCATTGCTAAAGAACTGTCACTTACCAGTAGGAGGAGCTCCCGGCCGGTCACAGACATCGCAGCAGCAAGCAGGTAAGTATGATTTTTAACTATAGAGGGAGGAAGGGGGGGGGGGCGATGGGCACACACTGTGCCACCAACGATTTTTAACTATAAAGGGGGGGGGGCCATGGGCACACACTGTGCCCCCAACGATTTTTAACTATAGAGGGAGGAAGGGGGGGGGGGGCGATGGGCACACACTGTGCCACCAACGATTTTTAACTATAGAGGGAGGAAGGGGGGGGGGGCGATGGGCACACACTGTGCCACCAACGATATTCAAACTGGGGTCTGCCCCCTGCTGCCTGGCAGCCCTGATCTCTTACAGGAGAATATGATAGTACAATTAACCCCTTTAGGTGCCCCACCTGAAGAGGTTAATTGTGCTATCATATCCCCCTGTAAGAGATCGGGTGGTGCCAGGCAGCAGGGGGCAGTCTTGTACCAAGTTTGCAGTGTATTCTAACCTGAAGCGTCCCCATCACCATGGGAACGCTTCTGTGTTAGAATATACTGTCGGAAATGAGTTTTCACGAAGTGAAAACTTAGATCAGAAAAAGCTTTTATGCAGACGGATCTTCGGATCCGTCTGTATGAAAGCAACCTACGGCCACGGATCACGGACACGGATGCCAATCTTGTGTGCATCCGTGTTCTTTCACGGACCCATTGACTTGAATGGGTCCGTGAACCGTTGTCCGTCAAAAAAATAGGACAGGTCATATTTTTTTGCGGACAGGATACACGGATCACGGCCTCGGCTGCAAAACGGTGCATTTTCCGATTTTTCCACGGACCCATTGAAAGTCAATGGGTCCGCGAAAGAAAACGGAAAACGGCACAACGGCCACGGATGCACACAACGGTCGTGTGCATGAGGCCTTACAGTAAACACAGACATTTAACGCATCCCCAGATAGCTCAAGTCTGAGTGCATATTATTAGGTGAATTGCACTCAGACTACATGAATACAATAAAATTAGCACATAACAAAATACAATTCCAAAGGCAGATTTAAGCTGTGCGGCCGGTCTGTCTTCTCCTTTAAAGGGAACCTGTCACCAGGATTTTGCGCATAGAGCTGGGGACATGGGCTGCTAGATGGCCACTAGCACATCTGCAGTACCCAGGTCCCATAGCTCTCTGCGCTTTTATTGTGTTAAAAAAACGTTTTGATCGATATGCAAATGACCTGATATGTGTCCTGTATCCGGAGATGAGTCAAGCGGAAAGGAACCCAGCACCGCCCCGCGTCCTCCGAATCTCCTCCTTGCTGGCTGACGTCAGAGCTGGAGCGCCGAAATCTCGCAATGCGAGAGCTATGTTTGTTTTTTTCCGTTTATGTAGCCGTACAAGGGCTTGTTTTTTAAAGGACAAGTTGTGGTTTTTAATGGCACCATTTTGGGGTACACATAACTTAATGGTTAAGGGCTCATGCACACAAACGTATTTTCTTTCCGTGTCCGCAAAAAACAGAAGTGACTCTGTGTGCCTTCTGTTTCCGTATGTCCGTTCCACAAAACAAATAGAACATGTCCAATTGTCCGCATTACGGACAAGGATAGGACTGTTCTATTAGGGGTCAGCTGTTCCGTTTTTGCGGACCGTAAAATACATACGGCCATGTGCATGAGCCCTAACTTTTATCAACTTTCTGGGAGGGGGAAAAAACGGCAATACTGTCACTGAGTTTTTAAGTTCTAAATTTTGCATCATTCATTTTTTGGCATAAATAACAAATGATAGCTTTGTCTGTCTGGATCAGTATGATTATAGCAATATCAGATATATGTAGTTTTTTTTTTTTTTTTATGTTTTGCTACTTTTGAACAATAAAAATCCATTTTTTTTTTTCTTCCTTGCAAAAACTTTTTTTTTTTTTTTAATCGCCTCACCCCAAAACCCATAATATATTTTTTCTTTTTTTCTTTCTACGGAGCTATGTGAGGCTTGATTTAGGGTTGTTTCTGGTATCAAATTTTCAATACGCAATCGATACTTTTGTCTAGTATCGACCTCGATACCGGGATTTGCCTTTTTTTCTCATTCAATGTTTTTATTGAATTTTCAGAGAAAACAATGGCAGAAATGCGTAGTGAAATATACAATACTAAGCAATGAGTTTAGGACAATCAGAATACAATATCAGCAGTTCAAACCACCAGGGGTGCAACCCCTAAAACAATAGGAACAATGTATAGAAAATGAAGCAAAAAAATGTCAGGAAACCTTAGAAACAACAGAAAAGAAACAAGAGGGAGAGAGGTGGGGAGGGGAGGCAGGGTACAGACGAATGGGCTTGCTACAGATAGGCATCCTGGAACTCGTCAGAAGTGCGGAACGTTTCCCAAGGGGGATTTTCCTTTTTTCGATACTAGGCTTTGCTATTGTGCAGTATCAGAGAACATGAAGCGTGCTGCTCTCAGCGCGCTCCGTGTTCTCAGCAGCACAGAGGAGAAGGAAGCAGTCTCTCCCTCTCCCTGTGCCACTGCTGCCACCAGTGAGGAGCGAGGGGCGGGTGCTGCCTGGGAGCTGCGATCAGTGGCAGTTAACCCTTCAGGAGCCGCACCCATCTCCTGTATTAAATGTTAATTATTATTGGTGGCGCAGTGCGCCCTCCTCCCCAGTATTAAAATCATTAGTGGCGCAGTGTTCCCACTCCTCCTCAACCCCCCCCCCCCCAGTATTAAAGTCATTGGTGGAACAGTGCGCGCCCTCCCCCCAACCCCCCCAGTATTAAAATCATTGGTGGCGCAGTGCACCCAACCCCTCCAGTTTTATAATCATTGGTGGCAGTGTCCACAGGGTCCCCTCCTCTTCATTCATTGGTGGTGCAGTGGCAGGTTCCGATCGGAGCCCCAGCAGTGTAAGCCTGAAGCCCTGGCTGCCATGGTCAGTTCCCTGCTGCTGTGTGTACAGTCGTGGCCAAAAGTTTTGAGAATGACACAAATATTAGTTTTCACAAAGTTTGCTGCTAAACTGCGTTTAGATCTTTATTTCCGTTGTTTCTGTGATGTAGTGAAATATAATTACACGAACTTCATACGTTTCAAAGGCTTTTATCGACAATTACATTACATTTATGCAGAGTCAGTATTTGCAGTGTTGGCCCTTCTTTTTCAGGACCTCTGCAATTCGACTGGGCATGCTCTCAATCAACTTCTGGGCCAATTCCTTACTGATAGCAACCCATTCTTTCATAATCACTTCTTGGAGTTTGTCAGAATTAGTGGGTTTTTGTTTGTCCACCCGCCTCTTGAGGATTGACCACAAGTTCTCAATGGGATTAAGAGTTTCCAGGCCATGGACCCAAAATGTCAACGTTTTGGTCGCCGAGCCACTTAGTTATCACTTCTGCCTTATGGCACGGTGCTCCATCGTGCTGGAAAATGCATTGTTCTTAACCAAACTGTTGTTGGATTGTTGGAAGAAGTTGCTGTTGGAGGGTGTTTTGGTACCATTCTTTATTCATGGCTGTGTTTTTGGGCAAAATTGTGAGTGAGCCCACTCCCTTGTATGAGAAGCAACCCCACACATGAATGGTCTCAGGATGCTTTACTGTTGGCATGACACAGGACTGATGGTAGCGCTCACCTTTTCTTCTCCGGACAAGCCTTTTTCCTGATGCCCCAAACAATCGGAAAGAGGCTTCATCAGAGAATATGACTTTGCCCCAGTCCTCAGCAGTCCATTCACCATATTTTCTGCAGAAGATCAATCTGTCCCTGATGTTTTTTTTTGAGAGAAGTGGCTTCTTTGCTGCCCTTCTTGACACAAGGCCATCTTCCAAAAGTCTTCGCCTCACTGTGCGTGCAGATGCGGTCACACTTGCCTGCTGCCATTCCTGAGCAAGCTCTGCACTGGTGGCACTCCGATCCCGCAGCTGAATCCTCTTTAGGAGACGATCCTGGCGCTTGCTGGACTTTCTTGGACGCCCTGAAGCCTTCTTAACAAGAATTGAACCTCTTTCCTTGAAGTTCTTGATGATCCTATATTGTTGCTTGAGGTGCAATCTTAGTAGCCACAATATCCTTGCCTGTGAAGCCATTTTTATGCAACGCAATGATGGCTGCACGCGTTTCTTTGCAGGTCACCATGGTTAACAATGGAAGAACAATGATTTCAACCATCACCCTCCTTTTAACAGGTCAAGTCTGCCATTTTAACCCAATCAGCCTGACATAATGATCTCCAGCCTTGTGCTTGTCAACATTCTCACCTGAGTTAACAAGACGATTACTGAAATGATCTCAGCAGGTCCTTTTAATGACAGCAATGAAATGCAGTGGAAAGGTTTTTTGGGGATTAAGTTAATTTTCATGGCAAAGAAGGACTATGCAATTCATCTGATCACTCTTCATAACATTCTGGAGTATATGCAAATTGCTATTATAAAAACTTAAGCAGCAACTTTTCCAATTTCCAATATTTATGTAATTCTCAAAACTTTTGGCCACGACTGTACAAAGCACAGGGCAGCAGCAAGAGTGTGAGGTCTTATTCACCCTGATAGAGCTCTATTAGGATGAATAGGACAAGGGATTAAAAGATCCCAGGTTATAGCCCCTAAGGGGGGAAATGGTTATTAAATAAAAAGTAAAAAAAAAGCGCCAAAATATTAAGTATAATTCACCCCCTTTCCCAATTTTACATATGTTTATTTATTGTTTAAATATTTTATATTACATATCGCCACGTCCAAAAAGTGCAAACTATTAAAATATAATAAAGAAAAAAAAATTCCTATGCGGTGAACGCCGCAACAGAAAAAAATAAAAACTGCGTGGTTTGCCATTTTTTTTTTTCTTTGTCACCTTGTCCCCCCATAAAATAGGATAGAACTGTTCTATTATGGGCCAGACATTCCATAAAATGCGAAATGCACGCAGCTTTTTTTTTTTTTTTGCCGGTATCGAATAATATCGAGTATTGCAATACTTTTTTTATGGTATCGAAACTGAATTAAAATTTTGGTATTAAAACAACCCTAGTTTGATTTTTGCTGGACAACTTGTAGTTTTCATCAGTATCATTTTGGAGTCCCTTTTGAGTGCATTTTATTCCGTTTTGTTTGTGGCGAATAAGCAGAACGCAGCAGTTCTGGAATTTTTTATTTTGTTAAATTTTTTTATGACATTCATCATTAGGGACAAATTACCTCATGCACATGACCGTATTTAGTATCCATGTCCGATACGCATTTATAGAGTATTGCACATAGACCCATTCGTTTCTATGGGTCTGCAAAAAAAAAAAATAGAACATGTCCTATTCTTGGCTGCAAAATATGGACCACATACCATTTGAGGTCAAAGGGTCCACAAAAAGAAAAGGACGTCACACGGACATCTGTGTTTTGTGGACTGAAAACCGTATACGGTTGTGTGCATTGTGTAGTACAGGTCGTTAGAGACGTGGCGATGCCAAATATGTAGAGGACATTTTAGCTTTGCAATTTTCTTTTCATAGGAATGTTTATTTATTTTATTTTATTTAAAATACATTTTCTTTACTTGTTTTTAGCAATTTAATAGTCCCACAAGGGGACTATCGTATTCCTGTAGTGTGGGGATAAGCAACCTCTGGCACTCCAGCTGTTCTAACTCCTAGACTCCTCCTTTCACTTCTATTGAAGTTACAAGAACAACCAAGTGTGTATGCTGGGAGTTGTAGTTTCACAGAAGCTGGACTGCTGAAAGTTGATCTTCCCTGCTGTACTGCACTGTATTTAAATGTCAGTGCTATACTTCCATTCATCAGCAAGCTGTGCCACAGAGGCACAGCCTGCTGGAACACTAGAGGCAGCCCTGGGCACTTTGCTAGGACCGGGCCTGTGTGCACACACATCGGCACCCCGCAATCTCATACGTGGGTTGTGATGGGAAACACAGGGAGTCTGCTTTCTCTATAATGTCTTACATGGCACAGGTGCTATTGTATGTGGCCCAGATCGGCACTCCTGCTGGTTCGGGACATTAGAGCAGGAGTGCAGCTCTCCCATGAGCTCTCTGCTGCATAGGAGACCTGTACATCGCTTCGAATGGGCCTCTGTAAATCTGTGGCAGCCCAGCCTAAGGCCCCTTAATGACTGCAAATATGTCTTACAGTGGTCTCCAAGGGGCCTTAGGCTGGGCTGTCACCTTAATTCCAGCCATCTCCCCAACTCTGTTAGCTAAAATGCAGCCCCAAACTTGCAAGGAACCTCCACCACGGTTGCCTGCAGGCGCTCATTATTGTACCGCTCTCCGGGCCTTCGGGGAACAAGCACCTGCTGCCATTTTTCTGCACCACAGTTTCTATGTTTCTAGTTTGTAGTTGAGTTACTTGGCCTTGTTTGTACATTGAATTTATGGCTTTTTACGTGCAATTCTTCCATGAAGACCACTTCTGGCCAGAGTTCTCTGAACAGTAGATGCGTATACCAGGTTCCCACTGGTTTCTACCAGCTCTGAGCTGATGGGCACTGCTGGACATCTTCCGATATCAAATGGAAGTAAAGGATAACGTGTCTTATCTGCTGCACCAAGTTTCCTTGGCCAGCCTTTGCTTCTACGGTCCTCAACGTTGCCAGGATTAATGATGTCCTCAAAGCTGAGACACACAGGCAGGGACTTATCCATCATTCAATACCATTAGGGAGGCGTCTGCCTCCAAATTTATTCTGCGCCAGGACAATGACCCCAAACATACAGCCAAAGTCACCAAGAACTCTGCGCCGAGTGCGGACTGAGCTGAGTTCGGACGCGCAGGCGCGAGAATTCCTCCGCTGGCTGAGATGAAGGATGGCATTCTGGAGGAGATGGGCGGGCTTGGCGGACGAGCGGGGCGGCGTGCAGTGTGAGTGGACCGAGCCTCTGGGTGCTGGGGGGACGCCCCCGTGGCACGTAGATGCTCATTGGCATATCAATGGGGGTTCGTTTTTTGGTGAAATGGATCCACGCAGGGGTCTGAAAGTGGTATTGTTGGGTAGATCGGACACTGGCGGATCGCTGGTGTCTAGGAGCTAATTGGGTCCGGGTCAGGTGGTAGAAACCCTTTAACGTGTATAGCTTGGAAGAAAGATGAAACAGAGGGGATATGATAGACCCCCGCTGATCAGCTGTTTGAGAAGGCAGCGGCGCTCCAGCAGCGCCGCGGCCTTCTCACTGTTTACCGCCCGGCCGCCCGCCCACTGACGTCACGACTTGTATCAACTAGAGTGGGCGCAGCTAAGCTCCATTCAAGTGAACAGAGCTTAGCCGCGCCCACTCTAGTTGATACAAGTGACGTCAGTGGGCGGGCGGCCTGGCGGTAAACAGTGAGAAGGCCGCGGCGCTGCTGGAGCGCCGCTGCCTTCGCAAACAGCTGATCGGCGGGGGGTCCCGGGTGTCGGACCCCGGCCGATCAGAAGCTGATGATCTATCCAGAGGATAGATTATCAGTTAATTGAAAGTGCAGAACCCCTTTAAAAGAAGAACTTCTATAAGAGGACATACTTTTAAACCTTTGCCCCTCTAATTTAAAACTAATAGGAAGTATTACTTTACTGAGAGAGTAGTGGATGCATGGAATAGCCTTCCTGCAGAAGTGGTAGCTGCAAATACAGTGGAGGAGTTTAAGCATGCATGGGATAGGCATAAGGCCATCCTTCATATAAGATAGGGCCAGGGGCTATCCATAGTATTCAGTATATTGGGCAGACTACATGGGCCAAATGGTTCTTATCTGCCGACACATTCTATGTTTCTATGTTTCTAACTTGCTCCTTGGCATTGTCTACAAGGCTGCGACAAGTGCACAACATATGTGTGTGATGGCGGTGAACATGAGCAGTTTGGCACCGTGGACACTGCATCAGAGCCCTAATTTTGTCGTATAGGATGAGAAAAGCGCCTGGTGTATAAATCGGACGTGTGTGTGTATATATAGGGCGGCATTCAAATGAGAGGCCAGAAGTGTGTTGGGCCAGTGTATAGTACTTGGTTTTTTTTGTTTGTTTTTTAACTGCTTAGGAAATACAGAGGGCTATTGTAAAAGAGACATATACCACACATTATGGGTGCCAGTATGCCCATCAGTGGCATACAGCAGAGTCTCCCATTGCAGGTATATGATGTATACCTCCAATGATATGCCCAGAGCCCTAAAAACTGAAGATGGATGGCATGCTCTGTATCTAGAGATGAGCAGATGCAGGGAATAGAGGTTATGTTGTGCCATGTTCTGACTCCTTTTATTTTTATATCCAGGGCATTAAAGTCTTCCTGGTGCCGGCTCCTATGTGCGAGCGCACAGATGTCTCCAGGTTCTACAGCCAGTCCCATCAGTGACCAAAGCACAAAAGTGGGGTAAGTGAAAATGGGATGCTGCTGCCCCTGGAAGAGACAAAACCGCGTGGTACAAGTAACGAACGTGAACAATCTTCTGCAGTCATAACCACAGTGTAATGGGAGTCGGTGGAATCGCCATTAGTAAGGCTAGTTGCACGCTAGCAGGAAAGAGCCTGTAGACCTCTGCTCACACCAGCATTGCCGGAGGTTTGTAAGGCTCCATCAGGCCCCATTCACTATAATGTCGACCAGCGGAGATCCAGCCGCATTACGGTAAATATACCGGGAATCAGAACGAAGAAAATTGCTGCATATACCATGTGTGATCATTATGCAGGAAGAGATGTGCAGCAGTCAGGGTTAGGGAGCGTTCACATCTCCACTTCATTTTCCTTTCTGCTAATAATCCATTAGAAGAACAGGAAAAAAAAAAAAGAACATGCAGACAGAAATGGGTTAAACAGTTTCCAAATGTGCAACAGGTTTTGTTTTGACCGATCAGCAGAACGAAAACTGAAATGGAGATGTGAACTCTCTTACTAAAAGATATATACCATGTGTGATTATGCAGGAAAATAATGTACAGCAAGCAGTGTTACTAAAAGATGCATATACCTGTATGAAGAGAAGAGAGATGGCTGTTAGCTTCATGCCATGTTTAACCAGCTCAGCTCCCCTAGCTTAAACCCCCTTAATGACCAGACCACTTTTTACACTTCTGCACTACACTACTTTCACCGTTTATTGCTCGTTCATACAACTTGCCACCCAAATGAATTTTTCCTCCTTTTCTTCTCACTAATAGAGCTTTCATTTGGTGGTATTTCATTGCTGCTGCCATTTTTACTTTTTTTTTAAATTGACCGAAATTTTTGCAAAAAAATGACATTTTCCACTTTCTGTTGTAAATTTTTTAATTAAAACTACATTTCTATATTCATTTTTCTCTAAATTTATTGTTCTACATGACTTTGATTAAAAAAAAAATGCATTTAAGTGTATATTTATTGGTTTGGGTAAAAGTTATAGCGTTTACAAACTATGGTGCAAAAATGTGAATTTACGCACTTTGACTTTCTGAGCACCTGTCATGTTTCCTGAGGTTCTACAATGCCCAGACAGTAGAAACACCCCACAAATGACCCCATTTCGGAAAGTAGACACCCAAAGGTATTCGCTGATAGGCATAGTAAGTTCATGGAAGTTTTTATTTTTTGTCACAAGTTAGCGGAAAATTATTTAATTTTTTTCTTACAAAGTCTCATATTCCACTAACTTGTGACAAAAAATAACATTTTACATAAACTCACCATACCCCTCACGGAATACCTTGGGGTGTCTTCTTTCCAAAATGGGGTCACTTATGGGGTATTTATGCTGCCCTGGCATTTTAGGGGCCCTAAAGCGTGAGAAGAAGTCTGGAATATAAATGTCACGCATTACGCATTTGGATTCCGTGAGGGGTATGGTGAGTTCATGTGAGATTTTATTTTTTTGTCACAAGTTAGTGGAATATGAGACTTTTGTAAGAAAAAAAATATATATAATTTCCGCTAACTTGTGCCAAAAAAAAAAAATCTTCTATGGACTCGCCATGCCCCTCAAAAGTGATCTTTATAGCGCCGCAGCGATTTTACGGTGTTTTTGCAGTGATCAGGAAAAAAATAATTCGGTCACTGCGGTGGGGCTGACTGAAGGCAAGTTTGCGCACAAGATCAGGCCTGATCTGGCAAACACTGCGTTTTTTGTAGAGCCTATAGAACATGTCCTATTCTTGTCGGACAAGAAAAGGCATTTTCTATATAGTTCTGGCAATGTGCGGATCCGCAAAATGCGGAAAGCACATTGCCGGTGTCCATGTTTTGCAGATCTGCAAAACTCATACGGACGTCTGAATGGAGCCTTACAGGGGGGGTGATCAGGGGTTAATAAGTGACGGGGGGTGTAGTGTGGTGTTTGGTGCTACTTATTACAGAGCTGCCTGTGTCCTCTGGTGGTCGATCCAAGCAAAAGGGACCACCAGAGGACCAGGTAGCAGGTATATCAGACGCTGTTAACAAAACAGTGTCTGATATACCTTTCAAGGGTTAAAAAAAAAATCGCATATACAGCCTGCCAGCGAATGATCGCCGCTGACAGGCTGTAGATGAACTCGTTTACCTTCGGATCCTGTGAATGCGCGCTTTTGTGTGCGCGCGTTCACAGGAAATCTTGCGTCTCGCCGGCGCGTCAAAGAGGAATAACCTGGCCGCCCGAAGGACGCAATCCTGCGTTAGGCGCTCGGGTAGCGGTTAAAGGGGTTGTCTCACTTCAGCAAGTGGCATTTATCATGTAGAGAAAGTTAATACAAGTCACTTACTAATATATTGTGATTGTCCTTATTGCTTCCTCTGCTGGCTGGATTCATTTTTCCATCACATTATACACTGCTTGTTTCCATGGTTACAGACCACCCTGCATCAGTGGTGGTCGTGCTTGTACACTATAAGAACTTTTAACGCGAGTGTGAAAGTAGACTTGCATGCACCCCAAAATACAATTTGCCTCGCAAAAAATAAGTCCTCATACCGATATATCAGCAGAAAAATTTAAAAAGTTTTATGGCCAGAAAAAAGTCTACCAGCACTTTGTCATACTCCTCCGTTGCTGAAAATATTCCTCAAAAAATGCCAAGAGGATTATTTTTACTCTTCCTGTAAAAATGTAGTGACGTCTGCTTGATCATCCCACAGCCTGTTTCCACCAATGCCCGGGGAGCAAAGTTCATTACGATGGAGTGGACGGAAGTATGAAGAAGTGCCAATTGTCCATATTAAAGCCACTTACAACAAGTAAGTCCAGTCTTGATGTGAATATGTGAAGTGCAGTGGTGCTGACTAGAGATGAGCGAACTTCTGTTTTAAGTTCGGCGTCTAAAGTTCGGCTTCCGGTTAGCGGAGAATCCCGATCTGGAACCGGATATGGATTCCGACTTCCGTTGTGGTCCGTGGTAGCGGAATCAATAATCGGCCATTATTGATTCCGCTACCACGGACCACAACGGAAGTCGGAATCCATATCCGGTTCCAGATCGGGATTCTCCGCTAACCGGAAGCCGAACTTTAGACGCCGAACTTAAAACAGAAGTTCGCTCATCTCTAGTGCTGACCTACTTTACCAGAGACTTGTGCATAATTGGATGTGCTCAAAGTCCACCAAGCAGTCTTTAAGGGCTCATGCACACGACCGTATTTATTTTGCGGTCCTGTCTTTTTCCTTTTCTTTCTCTCTCTCTCGTTAGTTGGTGGTCTTGTGAAACCTTTACAGCCATAGGTTGTAAGGGTCTCTCCAATTTGGCTCACAGAATGGGGTCCTAAGGGTGGCACCCTCCCAGTTATGTCTATATGCTGGGATCTTGCAAGGTAATAAAATGTAGAGGTTCATTTCTGCATCAACTTGAACCCCGTGATTACTACACTTGCCATCAGTATCCCTTCTTTTTGTCTTCACTCAATAGCCACATGCATTTTGCAGCCAAATGAAGTTTTGGGCTATGTTCATACAATTGAGTATTATTATGTGGCAGGAAGCCAAGGCTGATCCTCAGGATCAGCCCTATTGACATTAAGTGAGAATAATCCTCATGTTGTGCCTGAAATAGGCATCATGCTATTAATACATGGGATGCAGATTTTGGCGCAGAATGGGTGCCGAAATCTGTGTTCCATGTCAAGTTCCATCACAAGAACATAGCCTTACTTCTCAGTAATACTGACCAAGAATTAGATGTTATAAGGTAAGGTTCATACATTTGCCCACATCCTTGTCATGTTATGACAGATACCTTTCAAAGGGAATGTGTCATCAGAAAATGACAAATTGTTTAAATCCCGTTTTTATGTTTTAATATATTTTTTATGATGTTTTTGTTTTTTTTTTCATGTTAATATCTATTAAATAAATAAAAACCCTGCCGTTTTCGTATTGCCCACCAAGCCTAATAGGAGCCACTTCTTGGACTGTACAAATCACTAAACTTTACTGCAGTTATCTGCTGATCATTACAGACAGAATTAGAATGACACATATCACCTATATACACTGATAAGATGGGATCCACCATTCACAATAGGTGATGGTCACAGCTTATCTATTCTTTCCTTGTACAATAACCTCTGCACAGGTCACACAGCATGTCTAGAAAACTCTTCCATAGAAGTCAGTGAGGTCCTCTCCTGACCATTCTGTCTATAGGGCTGCCGTAAAGCAATTTTTTTAATGCGATTTAACAGCTCGGGCAAAATGGCCGCCCCCATAATAATTTTCTGGAAACAGAATATATAAATCTGCATTTAGAAAATAAAAACAGATCATTACAAAAGGATATGTGTCGCTATCTGATTTTAAAAGGAACCTTTCAGGTTGAACATGGTGTCTGAGCTGAGGCAGCATGTTATAGAGCGAGAGGAGCTGAGCAGACTGATATGTAGTTTTATGGGAAAAGATTCTGTATAACTTGTAATTTATTCATTTAAGTTCCTGCTCATTCTGGGCTTTGAAGTCCAGGAGGCGGTCCTATCAGTGATTGACAGCTTCCCTCTATGACTGTGTATACAGAGAGAGCTGTCAATCACTGATAGGACCGCCTCCTGGACTTCAAAGCCCAGGGATATAAATTACAAGTTATACAGAATCTCTTCCCATAAAACTATGCATCGATCATCTCAGCTCCTCCTGCATAACATGCTGCCTGCATAAATTAACTGCATTTCATGGTGACAGGTTCCCTTTAACCACTTGCCGCCGCGCTAACGCCGAAAGGCGTCATTGCGGCGGCACTCCCAGGCTACGCTAACGCCAATAGGCGTCATCTCGCGTGAGCTGAGATTTCCTGTGAACGCGCGCACGCTCACAGGAACGGAAGGTAAGCGAGTGGATCTCCAGCCTGCCAGCGGCGATCGCTCGCTGGCAGGCTGGAGATGTGATTTTTTTTAACCCCTAACAGGTATATTAGACGCTGTTTTGATAACAGCGTCTAATATACCTGCTACCTGGTCCTCTGGTGGTCCCTTTTGTTTGGATCGACCACCAGAGGACACAGGCAGCTCAGTAAAGTAGCACCAAACACCACTACACTACACTACACCCCCCCTGTCACTTATTAACCCTTTATGAACCACTGATCAGCCCATATAGACTCCCTGATCACCCCCCTGTTATTGATCGCCCCCCTGTTATTGATCGCCCCCCTGTAAGGCTCCATTCAGAGGTCCGTATGATTTTTACGGATCCACGGATACATGGATCGGATCCGCAAAACGCATACGGACGTCTGAATGGAGCCTTACAGGGGGGTGATCAATGACAAGGGGATGATCACGCATATAGACTTCCTGATCACTTCCCTGTCATTGATCACCCCCCTGTCATTGATCACCCCCCTGTAAGGCTCTATTCAGACGTCCGTATGATTTTTACGGATCCACTGATACATGGATCGGATCCGCAAAACACATGCGGACATCTGAATGGAGCCTTACAGGGGGGTGATCAATGACAGAGGAGTGATCACCCATATAGACTCCCTGATCACCTCCGTCATTGATCACCCCCCTGTAAGGCTCCATTCAGACGTCCGTATGATTTTTACGGATCCACGGATACATGGATCGGATCCGCAAAACACATACGGACGTCTGAATGGAGCCTTACAGGGGGGTGATCAATGACTGGGGGGTGATCACCCATATAGACTTTCTGATCACCCCCCTGTAAGGCTCCATTCAGACGTCCATATGATTTTTACGGATCCACGGATACATGGATCGGATCCGCAAAACACATACGGACGTCTGAATGGAGCCTTACAGGGGGGTGATCAGTGACAGGGGGGTGATCACCCCATATACACTCCCTGATCACCCCCTGTCATTGATCACCCCCCTGTAAGGCTCCGTTCAGATGTCCGTATGTGTTTTACGGATCCACGCATCTATGGATCGGATCCGCAAAACACATACTGACGTCTGAATGGAGCCTTACAGGGGGGTGATCAATGACAAGGGAGTGATCACGCATATAGACTTCCTGATCACCCCCCTGTCATTGATCACCCCCCTGTAAGGCTCCATTCAGATGCCCGTATGTGTTTTACGGATCCACGCATCCATGGATCGGATACGTAAAACGCATACGGACGTCTGAATGGAGCCTTACAAGGGGGTGATCAGGGAGTCTATATGGGATTATCACCCCCCTGTAAGGCTCCATTCAGACGTCTGCATGTGTTTTACGGATCCACGCATCCATGGATCGGATCCGCAAAACGCATACGGACGTCTGAATGGAGCCTTACAGGGGGGTGATCAATGACAGGGGGGTGATCACCCCATATACACTCCCTGATCACCCCCCTGTCATTGATCACCCCCGTGTCATTGATCACCCCCATGTAAGGCTCCATTCAGACGTCCGTATGTGTTTTGCGGTTCCGATCTATGTATCCGTGGATCCGTAAAAAACATATGGACGTCTGAATGGAGCCTTTCAGAGGGGTGATCAATGACAGAGGGGTGATCAATGACAGGGGGGTGATCACCCCATATACACTCCTTCATCACCCCCCTGTCATTGATCGCCCCCCTGTAAGGCTCCATTCAGAATTTTTTTGGGCCCAAGTTAGCGGAAATATTTTTCTTTTATTTTTTTCTTACAAAGTCTCATATTCCACTAACTTGTGTCAAAAAATAAAATCTCACATGAACTCACCATACCCCTCACGGAATCCAAATGCGTAACATTTTTTAGACATTTATATTCCAGACTTCTTCTCACTCTTTAGGGCCCCTAAAATGCCAGGGCAGTATAAATACCCCACATGTGACCCCATTTTGGAAAGACAAAGTCTCCCTTTCCGCTAACTTGGGACAAAAATGTCAATCTTTCATGGACTCAATATGCCCCTCACGGAATACCTTGGGGTGTCTTCTTTCTGAAATGGGGTCACATGTGGGGTATTTATACTGCCCTGGCATTTTAGGGGCCCGAAACCGTGAGAAGAAGTCTGGGATCCAAATGTCTAAAAATGCCCCCCTAAAAGGAATTTGGGCCCCTTTGCGCATCTAGGCTGCAAAAAAGTGTCACACATCTGGTATCTCCGTACTCAGGAGAAGTTGGGCAATGTGTTTTGGGGTGTCATTTTACATATACCCATGCTGGGTGAGATAAATATCTTGGTCAAATGCCAACTTTGTATAAAAAAATGGGAAAAGTTGTCTTTTGCAGAGATATTTCTCTCACCCAGCATGGGTATATGTAAAATGACACCCCAAAACACATTCCCCAACTTCTCCTGAGTACGGCGATACCAGATGTGTGTCACTTTTTTGCCGCCTTGGTGGGCAAAGGGGCACACATTCCAAAGAGCACCTTTCGGATTTCACAGGTCATTTTTTACACATTTTGATTTCAAACTACTTACCACACATTAGGGCCCCTAGAATGCCAGGGCAGTATAACTACCCCACAAGTGACCCCATTTTGGAAAGAAGACACCCCAAGGTATTCCGTGAGGGGCATGGCGAGTTCCTAGAATTTTTTATTTTTTGTCACAAGTTAGCGGAAAATGATGTTTTTTTTTTTTTTTTTTTCTTACAAAGTCTCATATTCCACTAACTTGTGACAAAGAATAAAAAATTCCAGGAACTCGCCATGCCCCTCACGGAATACTTGGGGTGTCTTCTTTCCAAAATGGGGTCACTTGTGGGGTAGTTATACTGCCCTGGCAATTTAGGGGCCCTAATGTGTGCGAAGTAGTTTGAAATCAAAAACTGTAAAAAATGGCCGGTGAAATCCTAAAGGTGCTCTTTGGAATGTGGGCCCCTTTGCCCACCTAGGCTCCAAAAAAGTGTCACACATCTGGTATCGCCGTACTCAGGAGAAGTTGGGCAATGTGTTTTGGGGTGTCATTTTACATATACCCATGCTGGGTGAGATAAATATCTTGGTCAAATGCCAACTTTGTATAAAAAAAATGGGAAAAGTTGTCTTTCGCCAAGATATTTCTCTCACCCAGCATGGGTATATGTAAAATGACACCCCAAAACACATTCCCCAACTTCTCCTGAGTACGACGATACCAGATGTGTGTCACTTTTTTGCCGCCTAGGTGGGCAAATCCTTTCGGATTTCACAGGCCATTTTTTACACATTTTGATTTCAAACTACTAACCACACATTAGGGGCCCTAGAATGCCAGGGCAGTATAACTTCCCCACAAGTGACCCCATTTTGGAAAGAAGACACCCCAAGGTATTTCGTGATGGGCATAGTGAGTTCATGGAAGTTTTTATTTTTTGTCACAAGTTAGTGGAATATGAGACTTTGTAAGAAAACAAATAAAAATAAAAAAAATCATCATTTTCCGCTAACTTGTGACAAAAAAATAAAAAGTTCTATGAACTCACTATGCCCATCAGCGAATACCTTAGGGTGCCTACTTTCCGAAATGGGGTCATTTGTGGGGGTTTTCTACTGTCTGGGCATTGTAGAACCTCAGGAAACATGACAGGTGCTCAGAAAGTCAGAGCTGCTTCAAAAAGCGGAAATTCACATTTTTCTACCATAGTTTGTAAACGCTATAACTTTTACCCAAACCATTTTTTTTTTTTATCCAAACATTTTTTTTTAAATCAAAGACATGTAGAACAATAAATTTAGCGAAAAATTTATATATGGATGTCGTTTTTTTTGCAAAATTTTACAACTGAAAGTAAAAAATGTCATTTTTTTGCAAAAAAATCTTTAAATTTCGATTAATAACAAAAAAAGTAAAAATGTCAGCAGCAATGAAATACCACCAAATGAAAGCTCTATTAGTGAGAAGAAAAGGAGGTAAAATTAATTTGGGTGGTAAGTTGCATGACCGAGCAATAAACCGCTAAAGTTGTGGAGTGCCGATTTTGTAAAAAAGGGCCTGGTCACTAGGGGGGTATAAACCTGTGGTCCTTAAGTGGTTAACTGGCAGAGAAAAATTTTGGGTGACTTTTTTTTTTTTTTTTTTTTTTTTTCCTTTCATATCAACAATTTTGCAGAGGGGAAATCTCGTCATGTGATATGTGGATACATATGTGATATGTTCCTGTCACATTGTCAAGATGATGGGAGACGGAGGCGTCCTACACACATGGTTGCCGTCTCGGCTATCAGCCTCCAAGCTGTGCTCTTGGATTCATCCTTCTGGACCAGTCACTGAGCAGTAGTTACGGAAAAGGGACCTAATGAAGAGCAATCAATACTGTTAGAATTTCTAGTGTCAGTTATACATATCCTGCTGGAAAAGACTAGGACGCGGGCTGCCTCCCTGCGTGCAGCACAGGAGGGTCTGTCTGCTGGAATAACTAAGTGTTTAATTGAAGCGTACTATAAAACAAAGGGACTCTCCCGGGAAAAGCGATGAGCCGCAGCTTCGTTTTATTACTGTCATTTGTACTCGTGCAGAACGCTGAAATGCAAAGACTGGCGGACGCGACCTGATTTGCGATATCATCCTATTACCGGTAAATGTTAATTAAAGCTCCTGTATGTGAGGTCTACAGAAAATGTCCAGATTAATTCCTGCCTACAATGGGGTCTCCAGTTCATGACCCTTTCCCTCTGTATGACCATCATTGAGGGCAGTGACCATGTTCTACCTGGTTTCTTCCCACCTGCTGCTTACAGCCAAGCATTACTAAAAGCTGTGTGTAGTATTACAGGTCTAATGTTAAAGTATTATACGTCCTAATGATTGCTCAGAGGCTGCCGAGCGCCTAGGAGAGAAGACTGAAGCAGTTTTCATTGCTTCTGTCTTCCCTAAATTCCTTTACACAGCGCTCAATCAGCATTGTGTTTTGAATGGAGACAGTAGGGGTGAATGGTATAAATGAAAACTGGCTAAGTTGCCCATAGCAGCCAATCAGATTCCACCTTTCATTTCTCATCCGTATCATTGGGGGACACAGGCTTGACCTTGGGTATATGAAGCACACAGGAGGCGACACGAAGCACAAAAGTCTGAGCTCCTCCCTCCAGCTATACCCTTCCAACTTTGACTAAGCTAAAACAGTTTTAGCTTAGTGGCAGAAGGAAGCAGACCTCAGGTGTGTTTCTTTTTTCTTTTTTCTTTTTTTTTCTCCCCAAGCCCGCTGCTCCTTCCCAGTCTCGAGAAGACAAGGAGGACCACAGGTTCCTAAAGCCTCTGCATCCCGCTAGCTTTCGCGTTACCACGGCCGCCCACAAAGAGTCCCCTCTCTTTCCGGTGTAGCAGCCCTCCCAAGGGGCTGCACACCGAAGGTAGTGACCCGGCTGGAACCAGGGGGGGCAGAACGTGCCAGGTGAGTATTCCCAGATCCATTCCCCCCCCGCCCCCATCTGTGTCTCTCTCTCCTCCGCTGGGGCTGCTTGTAAATTGTGGCCCCAGCTTCTACTGCGGCCTACTTCAGATCCACTCAACGCTTTTACTTCTCAGTGGCTGTGTCAGCCGGGGCTCCTTGCGGCAGCACAGCTGTAAGGGGGGTGAGGAAGAGATACCTCCAGTTGGTGCGCCAGCGCTTTTTTTTTAATTATCGCGGGCGGCCAGCACCATTGGGGGGGCGGGGCATGAGTGCTTCACGCTTTTTCTGACTCCGCCCATCTCCTGCTTCTGGGGATCCTTCTGCTATTCCCCATCACGGCCATCCTGCCAAACAGGCCAAACCACCCACTCCTCAAAGGTTGTCTACTTCCCTCGTTTCCTCTATCTCCCCGCCGCCTCCCTGGGAGTCTCTCTCCGACGTGTCCTCATTAGAAGAGGCGTATTCTGAGGATAAGTTGTCAGGCGCTGACTTTCTCACCGGAGGACCAGTCTTCCAAACCGTCCGCTATGGTAGACAATCTCATTGCAGCGGTTATAGAAACCTTACAGCTTGAGCACCCTACACCTTAATCTGCCGATTCTAGTTTTTCCTTCAGGCGATCCCGTCGCTCGCCAATAGTTTTCCCCCGACCACCCGGAGTTTGATTCCTCTCTTTCCATGGAATGGAACTTCCCTGATGGGCGTTTTGCTTTTGCCGAAACATTTAAACGTCTTTTATCCCTTTTCAGAGGATTTGACAAAGAAGTGGTCCTCCTCTCCTGTTGTTGACCCTCCGGTATCCCGCCTGGCTAAGAATACCACCTTGCCTATGGTGGATGGGGCTTCCTTCTCGGACCCCCGGGATAAGAATTTGGAATCTTTTTTGCCAAATCTTCCTTTGAAGCAGCTGGCACTGCCCTATGCCAGTTTTTTGCCTCTACATGGGTCAGTAAGGTTATGACCAAGTGGGCAAACAAGCTACATCACGGCCTCGCCTCAGCGGACTCCCTCAGAGGAACCTTCGGATATTGCAGTGCAACTTTCCCATGCCAGCTCTTAAATCTGTGAGGCCTCTCTGGACCCGGCCAGGCTTTTGGCCCGCTGTTCAGTCCTTTTGGTGGCTATCTTGCTGGGCAGTGGATAATTCTTCTAAACGGGCCTTGACGTCCCTCCCCTTTTGCAGGTAACAGGCTTTTCGGCAAGCGTCTGGATGACATTATTTCTGATGCTACAGGGGGTAAAAGCACCCATTTGCCATAGAGTAGGACGCGCTTCAACAGGTCTAAAAAGTGCAGACCTTTTTTTCATCCCTTTCTTAGTTCCTACAGCCCCAAGCGGCCAGCCGACAAATCTGCCCCAGAGCAGAAGCGCAAGCCATCTTTCAAGCCTCGCCCTCCCTGGTGTCCTCGCTTGCAGGGCTCCAAGCCCTATACCCCCAAGTCCTCCTCTGCATGACGTGTGGTCTCTGCCCCCCCCAGTCGAGTGAGAGGTCGTCTTCATCTGATCCAGCATGTCTGGCTAGCTCACATCTCTGATGCTTGGATACGAGAAGTCTTCTGAGAGTAGGGCTGCAGTAAACTATTATTTTAGCAATCGAATATTCTACCAATTTTATTTTTCCGAATAATCGAGTACTCCAATAAGAAAAAACCCTTCTTAAAATAACGTATTGCTTTATAAAAACAATTTTTTATTTCTTACAGTGGTATAGCAAATTGCACACACATAAGACTTCTTTCACAGCTGCAATATACATTCAGCCAGAATATACAATATCTGGAATAGCTGGATACTGCCTGCTGCTGCAGCAATTGACTGTAATGAGGTCCGGCGTTGTTACAGCATTCAAGCTGGGTTTTGGCTAGACAAAAGAAACAACTTTTTTTAATTATACCCAGCATGTATGCCGGAACATGGTCAGATGGCCTTGGACCACATTATAGTCAATGAGAGAATATAGCTGGTTGTATCTGGCTATACTCCAGCAGGCTGTTCTTTTGCCATAATGTGTAACTAAGGTTATGTTGTGAGCTCCGGCACTGGCTACATCTGTCATAGCTGGATGCCCATTGACTGTAATGGGGATCTGGACAAAAAATGCTGCACAGTGACATAGCATTTTGTGGCCGGATTCCGGCCAGTCGCCAGATGATTAGAGTTCCAGTGTTCACAATGCAATGTGAAACTGGCCTAAGCTGTTAAAGAAACCTAAATAAGATTATCAAATTACTTTTAAAAAGCAAAATTCAAATTAAAAAATGCTAAATTACAAAAAAATAAATAAATACAAAGTAGTAAGACATAAACACTGCCTTACCCTTTATGTTGTTCAACTCTGAAGACTTTCAGGCAATTTTAGTTCTGACTGTCTTGCACACATCTGTACTGTTTTTTTCTAAGGCTTTCTGTCATTTTTTTTAGAAGATGAAAACTCTCGATCAGACCCCCTGGCTGCCACCATCAGACCCTCCCTTGCTGAAATCAGAGCCAGCACCCCATGCCATCCATTGCCATGTGATGTCCTCCACTGCCATCAGATCAGCCCCTCCATGCCATCCATTGCCAGCCCAATTGCCATGTCTCCTGCTCCCCCAGTGCCATCAGATCAGCCCCTCCATGCCATGGTGCCATCCATTGTGTCCCCCCTCCCCCAGTTCCTCCATGCCATCTATTGCCACAATGTCCTCCTCCCTCAGAGCCTCCATGCCATCCACCATGTCCCCCAGTGCCATCAGATCAGCTCCTCCATGCCATGTGCCCCATCCAGTGCCATCAGCCCTTCTATTCCATCCGTGTCCCGTGCCGTCCCCCAGCGCCATCAGCCCCTCCATGCCATTGCCATGATCATCCATGTCCCCCAGCATCATCAGCCCCTTCAAATCACAAGTGCCCCCTTCAACCCCCCACCTTTCCCCGCTACTTTATACTTGCCTTTCCTGGCAGCGGCAGTTCACTGACATGGAGTCCACAGGAGATGGATCGCATCTTCTTCCCAGCATACACTGGGAGGGACCTGACATCACACGCAGCATCAGCCAGAGCGCTGACTATGTGTGCACGCAAGGCCCTGGCCAGTGCAGCGCGGTGCCAAGTCGGGAGGCCACGGAGCGGTGAGTGATGGGCTTCACTTATGCTCCACGGTCATGTGATTTAAACAAATTTTTTGTCTCTATTTCATTGATGAATTGTCTCAGACCTATCTCCGAGGGTTACAAACTGGAGTTCTGGTCCCCGCCTCCGCCCCGGTTTTTTCGCTCGTCCCTCTGCCGCCCTCTCCATCCTCCGCCCATTCCTTTTTTGCGGCAGGGAGTGATTGTTCCGGGTCCACTTCAAGACTGTTTTTGCGGATTCTACTCCAATCTCTTTGTTGTCCCCAAAAAGGAGGGTACAGTCCATCCCATCCTAGACCTCCAAAGCCTTCAATGGCTTCCTTTGGCTCCTCCATTTCCGGATGGAGTCCCTGCGATCGGTCATTGCATCAATGGACCCGGGGGGAGTACCTGTCCTCAATAGACATCAAGGACGCTTACCTCCATGTTTCCATCTGCATCAGTCACCAGAAATATCTTCGGTTCGCAGTGGGACCTTTTCATTACCAGTTTGTGGCCCTCCTATTCGGTCTTGCCACAGCACCCAGGGTTTTTACCAAGCTTCTGGCCTCAGTCATGGCCCTGCTTTCTGTCAGGGGGATAGTGGCGATTCCGTACTTGGACGATATCCTGATCAAGGGTCCGTCATTCCGGACAACGACGGACATCTTATGCATCGTCCAAGACACCCTGGAATGCTTCGGGTGGGTTCTGAACCTATCAGTCATGTCTAAACCCATCTCGACAGCTGATGTTTCTGGGCATGCTGTTTGACACCAATCGAGCCAAGATATTCTTGACCACGGACAAACTCTCCACTCTCCATTGTCAGATCCTCTCCTTGTTGCAGCCTCAGCCTCTTCCCATTTCGCCAGTGCATGAGGGCTCTGGGCTACACGGCCTCTTCCTTTTAAAACCGTGCCCTACGCGCAGTTCCATACCAGGGCTCTTTAGCGGCACCTTCTGACCATTTGGGACCGTTTACCAGCCTTTCTGGATCGACTCATCCGTCTCCCTGCCCCGACGCGCCGAGACCTTCACTGGTGATTGATGTCTCCGATGCTGAAATCGGGCCGCTCCTTTCTTCCCCTCAACTGGATAATGTTGACGACGGACGTCAGTCTCCGTAGCTGGGGGAGAGTTCTGGACAATCTCTCAGTCCAGGGCACCTGGTCCCGCGAGGAACACTCCTTCCTGATCAATATTCTAGAATTGCGGGCAATTCATCTCTCTCTGGTTCATTGGACGGACCGTCTCCTGGGGTGTCCAGTTCGTGTTCAATGCGATAACTCCGCGGCAGTCGCATATCTAAATCACCAGGGCAGCACCCGGAGCCCTGCAGCCATGTCGGAAGCAGTGCTCATTCCAGCTCTGTCCGCAGTTCATATCCCCGGCGTCGACAACAGGATTACCGACTTTCTCAGCCGAGAGAGACTCTATCCCGGCAAATGGGCATCACGGGTCTTTCTCGCGATATGCGAGCGATGGGTTGGCCGGATGTGGATCTCATGGCCTCCCACTTCAATCGCAAGGTAGAAAACTTTGTCGTGAGGTCCAAGGATTCTCTGGCTCGGGCGTCGGACGTCCTTGGGATCCCGAGGACGCAGTTTACATTTCCTTATGTGTTCCTTCCTCTTACGCTCACTCCACGTCTTCTCCGGAAAATCGGGTCCAAAGGTCTGGCCGTCATTCTCGTGGCCATGCAGAGTATCGCACGCATCTCCTAGTCTCCCTCCTCGCCGACTAACCCTGGTGTCTTCCCCTTCGGGAGGTCCTTTTGTCGCAGGGACTGATCTTCTGATCGAATTTAGTGTTGCTACATTTAATGACATGTTGAAGCCGCCGTACTAAGGGCTTGGGGTTTCTCAGATTCTATTGTCCAGCCTGTGATTCGGGCTAGGAAGCCATTGTCCTCTCAGATCTATCACCGGACCTGGAAGTCCTACTTTAGTTGGTGCGAACGCCACCAGTTGTCTCCCATTCGTTTCTCGTTAGCGCAATTCTTGTCTTTCATGCAGTCGGGCATGAACTTTGGGCTGGCTCTCAGTTCCCTCAAAGGGCAAGTTTAGTCACTTTCCATTCTTTTTCAGCGGAATTTGGCTTCCCTTTCTGAGGTTTGGACCCTTTCTGCAGGGGGTGGCGCATGCTGCGCCCCCTTACCAAACTTTGTTGAATCCTTGGGATCTTAATCTGGTACTCAGCGCTCTCCAGTCCTCTCCGTTTGAGCCCTTGCAGCAGGTGTCCCTTCGCTTTCTGTCCTACAAGGTGGCCTTTTTGGTGGCAGTCGCTTCCATCTGTAGGCTGTCGGAACTAGCGGCTCTTTCCTGTCGGTCGCCCTCCCTTATCCTCCATCAGGACCAGGTAGACCTTCGCCCAGTCCAGTCCATCCTTCTGAAGGTCGTGTCGGCATTCCATCTCAATGAAAAGATCATTCTCCCTTTCATTTTGTCCTGCCCCGTCTCATCCTCGTGAGCAGCCATTCGCATCTATCTGTCTCAGACGTCCTCTTTCCGACGGACGGATTCATTATTCGTCATTCCAGAGGGACCGAGGCGAGGCTGTGTCCAAAGTTTCCATTTCCCGATGGATTTGTTTGGCCATTGGAAGCGTACCGCATCAGTGACCGAGTTCCACCCTTCCAGGTTACTGCTCATTCTGCTCAGGCAGTGGGGGGCCTCTTGTGCAGTACATCATGGGGCTTCTGCCCTTCAGGTGTGTAGGGCTGCTACCTGGTCATTTTTGCACACCTTTTTCCAATTTTACGAGTACACACCTTTGCATCTTCTGACGGTTCTCTGGGGTGTAGAGTTTTGCAGACGGCGGTTCTCTGGCCGGATAGCTTCTTTGTTTATGACCCGCCCCTGGGACTGCTCTGTAACGTCCCAAGGTCAAGCCTGTGTCCCCCAATGATACAGATGAGAAAACTAGATTTTTCTATTTACCATAAAATCAGTTTCTCTTCTGTTCATTGGGGGACATAGCTCCCACCCATTCTCTCTGGTTACGGGCTTCGTTGTGGCCTGCTTGATTCAATACATTGGGTTTGTAAATTTTTTGTTTTCTTTTGCTTCTTCTTCTACTGCTTTTGCACAAACTATTTTAGCTTAGTCCCTGTAGGAAGGGTATAGCGGGAGGGAGGAGCTCACACTTTTGTGCTTGGTGTCGCCTCCTAGTGGCAGCAGCTATACCCAAGGTCAAGCCTATGTCCCCAATGAACGGAAGAGAAACAGATTTTACGGTAAGTATTTTTAACGCAGCCCTGGCCCCATAGCCAATCCGTATCATTCTTGTGAAAGAGGCCTTACTGCTCGGTTTGTCCTGGTGGTCATGTGACATCCAGGATCCGTGTACACAAGCCGGTGCTATGACTGACTACACAGCACAAGCAGTGACAATTGTCCCTAAAACTGGGTTGATTTTTACCTGTAGCTTGAGCAGCTGTAGTTACAGTGGTAATCAAGTCTTAAAAAAATGTAAAATGCTAAAGTCCACAATCCTTTCCTTCCAATGTAGGAAACAAAGCTGAACTATACATGTGTATCAGAATATCTAATAATTGCAAATAAAATGATCCTCTGTTTTCATGTTGGCCTGTATGATAACTACATAATATAGCCAGAATTTTAAGATCCAATTTTCTATACTATGGTTATAAACTATGGGCCAGGGGTCTCAAACGTGGCCGGATATGTGAGTCACAGTGATGTCTCCTCTGATGTAGATGGTCTCTTTCCTCGTCTTCACAATCTGGAGCTGACCCCTTTGACAACTTCTTTCAGCTGCGTCTCGTCTGCAGAGTTTAGGTCACAGTCATCTTGGGTTCCTCACTTTTCCATCATCCTCCCCCTCCTGGTGCCCTAACAGTGTCATTCTGCTGCCATGCCCTATAGCAGTGATGGGGAACCTATGGCACTGGTGTCAGAGGCGGCACTCAGAGCCCTCTCTGTGGGCACCCACACCCTGGAAAAAGTCTATGGTGTACCAATATGCCTTAGACTTTTTCTGCCATTCAGCAGCACAGGGCGCACTATGAACAGCACAGGCAGCGCACTGAATGTAGGCAGGCTATTGTAGATAAATGATAAAGTACATGGAAGATATACTATATTGGACTATAGTATTCAAGGTAAATTGCTGTGTTGGCACTTTGCGATAAATAAGTGGGTTTATGCTGCAGTTTGGGCACTCGGTCTGTAAAAGGTTCGCCATCACTGCCCTATAGTGTGCCTGCTGTGCTCCCCAAAACCCCCAAACTCCCAAACACTACACTGCAAAAAATATCAGTGCCCTACAGATAGTCCCCCGTACTATTCCGTATTATTCGCCCTAGAAGACGCACCTGCCCATAAGATGCACCTAGGTTTTTGAGGAGGAAATTATTATTTTTTTTTAACCAAAAGGTGTGCTTTTGGTGGGTTTTGAACTAATGGTGGTATGTGCATGACACTACTATGGGGGATCTGTGGATGGCATTGTTATGGGGGGGGTGATCTGTTGATGGCATTGTTATGGGGGGGTGATCTGTGGATGGCACTGTTATTGGGGGGGGGGGTGATCTGTGGATGGCACTGTTATTGGGGGGGGGTGATCTGTGGATGGCACTGTTATTGGGGGGGGGGGTGATCTGTGGATGGCACTGTTATTGGGGGGGGGGGGTGATCTGTGGACGGCACTGTTATTGGGGGGGGGGTGATTTGTGGACGGCACTGTTATTGGGGGGGGTGATTTGTGGACGGCACGGTTATTGGGGGGGGGTGATTTGTGGACGGCACGGTTATTGGGGGGGGGGTGATCTGTGGATGGCACTGTTATTGGGGGGGTGATCTGTGGATGGCACTGTTATTGGGGGGGTGATCTGTGGATGGCACTGTTATTGGGGGGGTGATCTGTGGATGGCACTGTTATTGGGGGGGGGGTGATCTGTGGATGGCACTGTTATGGGGGGGTGATCTGTGGATGGCACTGTTATTGGGGGAGGTGGTGAACTGTGGATGGCACAGAGCAGGGCGGGCGGCCGGCTGTAACTCAGTCACGTGCCTGCACCGCCTACTTTATGAATGAAGGCGCAGGCACGTAACATCAGTGTGTTAAGGCCGGCCGCCCTGCTCTGCCTGCTACAGGACATTTAGTAAGTAGTACAGATGGGGCTGGGGATCGGAACTTCAATTAAAGTTATTATTATAAAAGGTTTAGGCATTAAGGAAGTGAGTGAGCGGTGGGGCCGAAGTATTTGCATGACACCGGCCCCTCCTCCTTCCCCCTCCAGCTGATGCATCGCAGTCTGCGATGTAAACTGGCAGCATTCGCCCCATAAGGGGGGGGGGGGGTGCGTCTTATGGGGCGAAAAATACAGTACTCCCAGACTATCCCCAATAGTGATAATGCCTCCATTCCCCTATAGTGCCCCTGGCAGTAATAAGGCCACTTTAATGCACCTCTATAGAGCTCACATTAGTAATAAAGCCCCTTATAGTGTTCCCAGTAGTTATACTGCTCCTTATAGTGGCTCCATTATTCATTATGCCCCTGTAGTAGCACCAGTATTAAAATGCCCCCTGTAGTGCAGTGACCTGTATTAATGTCCTAGTAGTGCCCGATGTATTATAATGCCTCCACCACCTGTAGTGCTCTGGCCTGTATTATTGCTCCTAGTAGTTCCTATTGTATTATAAGGCCCCCCTTTAGTCCTCCAGCCTGTTTTAATGCCCCACTAGTTCTCTGGTCCGTATTAGTGCCCACGTATAAAAAAAAAAAAAAAAAAACACCCGACTCCTGTTCTCCACATCCGTCTGTGATGTTGGCAGGAGGTTGTGATGACATCACTGTGGCCTTCTTTGCTGGATCTCAGGCGGCACATTGATGTGATCACGAGCCCCAATGTCCTGACTCAGGCGTTCATGAGCACGTCATTGCACCCCCTGAGTGTCTTTCATTTGTCACCTCGACCTCTTGTGCATCATACAAATGACTGCTCAGGAGTCAGCGGCAGGTGTGCTATACATGTATTACAGTACTTACTAGAGATTGCTGAAGAGGACACATTCACTTTAAACGGACTACTCAACATACCCCATACCTGAGCTAGACAACGGGTCTAAGCTGCAGATCCAGACGTAGGCCATGGACAGTAGTGCCATGATACAGGGCTTTTTATTTTTATTTTTTATGCTCGTATCTCTTCCAACTTCTTTAAAAATCATGACAAATAAACCTACCTACCAGGATATGTCGGATACATGCACTTGTGTACATCTGAGTACGGTATATGCACAGGGAAACGCAGCAGAAGCGAAAGTCCTCCAAATCACTATATTCCCCAGAAAGGATGGAAAGAAGTGGAGGACTGTAGAAAATAAACAGCTAAAATCCTGAAATAATGCATATGGTAAGAAAGAAATTGCATGTGAAACTGTGTCACCATAAAATACATACATCGGCTTGTAAGTGTCCCAGTTTCTTACTTTTGCATTCAGTATTTTATTGCTTACTGTGTGCAGCAATGGGAAAAATACTCTATATCAGATTAACAATATGGCTACTGCCACAGCTGCCAGCACATTGGTGGGTTCCTACTTCAGCAAAGCTCTTCTTTAATACAGATGTATGAACAGTATGTGTGATGTTAACATGCTTCCACCTATGTATTACAGCACTCACATCCAGGTCACACAGCCCGACAATAAGTATATAACACGTACATCCTGCGGGACGGAGGGCTTCAGAAATGCCAAGAAGAGCTCTTCTGTAGCGGCTCAGACAGCCGGCATCGCAGCAGCAACTGTAAGTGGACAAGACGGTCTGCACGGAAACTACAGTGTATGTGTGCGTGTATATGCTGTTTTACTATGTTACGTATCTTCTCTTATATTCTTGAATGAAAAGCTGTAAGATGAGTGTTGTGCTTACATATATGTATGATGGTTTGAAAGGGATTGTCCAGATTTTCTTCAATTTGCCCCAGCCTCCTGTGCAGGTGGAGAGATCCATTCTCGCCTGCCGCTCCGATCCAGCTCCCTGGCGCTCTTCACTGGTCGTCTTGTATTTTCACACGAGGGGGGGGGTCAGGTGTGATGCTCCAGCCAATGACTGGCCTCAGGGGTAACTTGTCCTCAAGCAGCACATGACCCAGCAATGATGTGCTGCTTGGGGACACATCACTGCTGACGCCAGACATTGGCTGCAGCGGTACATGTGACCCGATCTATCCGTAAGCTTATAAGATGAGGATCAGAAGAGCAGTGAACATAGCCATGAACTGACACTGAGCAGCAGGGAGCAACCGCTGGCTTCAGCGATGATATTTTCACAAGAGACACGTCACCCCAAAAATTATTATAACAAAGAACATTTTGGATTTTGAAATATGATCCCTTTATGGTATTGGCTATCATTATCCGGTAATTTGAAATTGATGGCCTATCCTCAGTATAGGTAATCAGTAACAGATCGGCGTGGCTCTGACTCCCAGCACCCCCTCCAATCGGGCACTGAAGCCTCCTTACAGCTTACTATGCACAGTTCCCTGTGTCCGATGAATGTGACAACACATGGCCTAGGGAGAGGCCTAAGTGTTGACGGAGTGCTGCAGCCTCTTCAAACAGCTAATATGCGGAGTAGCGGGATTCCTACCCCCTGCCAATCCGATAATTAAGAGGTTATGCTGATAATAATGACTTATCCTCAGGGCCCCCCGTTAATCGGCTGTTTCAGGATGTAGCCGCCTCCCAGCAGCTTTTCAAGCACAGCACTGTACATTGTATAGCGGCAGTGCTTGGTATAGCGGCTCAGCCCCATTCACTTCAGTGGGGCTGAGCTGCAACAACCTTGTGACCAATTGTATCATTACTCAATTCAGAGCCAGATAATTGTCCAATTTACAAAATGCCTATGGCCAACAGTACCTGGATTACATTGTTAAAAACTAAAGGACCTCCCCTAAATTCCAAAACCTTTATTATACTTAACTAAAGGCTACAGTACAACCGTACAGATTAAAATCCCTGCTGTTCCCGAGACTTGGTGCACTACTGAGCTCTCAACCTCTCCATTAAGGTTGCACAGGGTATCGAACTTTCAATACCCAATCGATACTTTGGAAACTGGATCGATACGATACTGAGATTTGCTGTTTTCAATTACTGTGCTTTGCTACTGCGTAGCCCTGTCAATTAACCCCTCAGGTGCAGCATATCCAAAGACATATTAAAATAGATGGTGTAATTTCATCAGCTAGATGAGTTTAGAGGAGCCTGTCACCCTCTTCAGTAGCTTGTGCAGTCTTTGAAAATGCTGGTATTGTGACCTATATATATTAGGGTGTTTCATTTTTCCAAAGATGTGATTTTCATAAAACTTTGCTTACGCCCCGAGTCTCGGTGATGTAAAAGATATATATGCCACATTTCAAGAAGATTGGATAATATTGATTGATCACTTTTATTACTACTCTCATTCTAGTACCTAGGAGGTTGGTCTAAAAACTATTTCAGTGGATGGCAAAGGCAATATATGCTCTTAAAATTGTCCTCTTCACTAAACGGTTGAATATTCCTCAACGAGAATTAAAAGGAATGAAACGGGTTGCACATGTTGTCAGCCTCATATATGTTCGCTTTTTGCACGAGGCAATTGTATGTTGATGGGCTCCAAAGAATGATTTGGATATGCTACAGCGTCTGAGCCCTTACCCAGATGCAGACGTCAAATAAAGTGCTCTCACAGTTGCTAAGAGACACCTTTTGGTATCTGTCAGAAACAAACTTAGGATTGGCTTTTTTGGACGAACGTATTACGCAGGCTGTTAAGGAAAATTATGACAAAAAATTTAGAAACCAAACCTGAAAAGGAAATTAAACGATTAGAGGGTAAAAACCTAGTTTTTGAAGGAAAAGACCTGAGCCATTTAGTTACTAATAAAACAAAGACGTTCTTTGAATTGTTTGGGATCCACAATGTGACAGAATACTGCAATCATTCTCTAAGAAGCCATGTGAACGCTCTAAGGGTCCATTCACACGTCCGTTGTTTCTTTCCTGATCTGTTCCGTTTTTTGCGGAACAGATCTGGACCAGTTCTGTACCCATTCATTTTCAACGGGTCCTGAAAAAAAATATGACATTGAGCTGTCCGTTTTTTTTTTTTCAGGGCCCATTGAAAATGAATGGGTACAGAACTGGTCCAGATCTGTTCCGCAAAAAACGGAACAGATCAGGAAAGAAACAACAGGCGTGTGAATGGACCCTTAAGGTGGTCAATGATACCGCAGAAAGAGGAATTGCTCTGATAAAAAAGTTTAACGGATCGGTCAGGGACGAACAACAAAAACAATTCTTGTTGAGGGTAGTCGAGCATCACAGAAAAGTTGTCACCAAGCTAACAAAAGAAGGGATTAATATAACACATGTTTTGCCTATAATACTACCTATTAATCGTACTGTCTAGTTTTAATATTATTTGAAGTTTGTGATTTCTAGTTTTCCCAATAAAAGTAATTAACATTGAAAAATTGTATTTTTTGCCTACTTTTACAAAACTGATCAAAGTGTGCAACCTCTAAATATTATGCAATCTTCTTGAAATTTGACATGTATATCTTTTACATCACTGAGACTCGGGGCGTAAAGTCTGCAAAAATGTTACATTTAATTTTTTTCCATTACAAAATGAAACACCCTAATATATATATGGCGTGGTGCACGTGAGTCGAAACGCGTCACATTTACTTGCATTCATGTAATAAGAAAAAGGATAGGTTATCGGTATTAAAATCTCAGAAAACACCTTTAAGATACAAAGAAAAATAATATAACTGCATTATTATCCTCTGATATTTAAAATTTGGTGCACCAATATTCATGCATACAGCAATAAGAGACTATAACTTGTAGGACCTTATTATCTGCTTAATTGGTGTGTGTGTGTGTATATAGGGGTTTCCAATATGTTTGCATGATTTTATGTTTTTATTTATTTTTTAAATCATTATTGTCTTGTCTTCTAAATTTATATTAGAAGTATAAAGGATCAGTGCCTTGGAGGATTATATGACATATATAATACTGGATTATTATTAATTTTGTAAGGTTCTATAGAGCACATAGAGAGGCACAAAGGACGATCTATAATAAAAAAAAATTGTATTTTGGGAGGGTAGAGCTGTTCATTGTTGTTTTTTTTTTACATCATTTTATTTACTGACTTATGTATTTAGGTTTCTTCCTCAATTAGATAAAATTCTCAGTTCCAGACGTAGTCCTTGGTATTTGTGGGCAAATGCTGTATTTGCTAATGAAGCAAAATAGAGATGAGAGGGCAGTACTGGGGTTATGATTGTTGGGATTCTTCTTCTTTTACCCTTTACGCTTTGTGATTTTTGGAAGACGGGTAGGTGTTGCAACTTCCACTAGGTGGCAGCCCCCACCCAATGTTGACAGATGCGAAATCCTAGTGTTCCATAGATTGTGTTTTCTTTCTCCCTACTGAGATTTCCCGGCGTGATTTAGCCATACAGACAGGTCACAATGTTTCACTTCACAAAATAAAACTAATTAGGACAAGCCTGTGAAATGATAAAACCCATCAGAGTTTTCTGTGCACGGCTACATAAAAGGCCTTCATGACCTGCACGCTCATTGTGACTGAAATTATTATTTTACGTTGCCCACGGTACAGCCTCGAAGTATTCCAACGGTATTAATCAGTAGCCACTTCCCCTATTAAAAACAAATTAGTGAGTATCACGGCGTGATGTGAGCAAGCTGTAGAAAATAGCTTCTAGTGTTTGTATACATGGGGTGTGTGTGACATGTTTGTATGTTGGCTCTGGAGGGACATTGTTTTCTCGAAGCCCATAGCCAGACGGTATCAGAAAAATAGACCTGACAAAGCTTTTAGAGGGTTGACCTTGTCGGGCTGCTGGTGGGGTTCAGAATCGGATCCATTGAACTTTACACTGAGGCTGGCCATACACATTGGATCAATGTCAGCTGCATGCGTTGATCATCTAATGTATGTGACGGCCTCCCAGCCCACCCTCATTAGGAAATTCAGGGGAGATACCAGATTCTTTTGTTCTCTGGAAAGCTGTCTGGTACCGGCTTCCCCCCTCTTCTCAGAACACATGCACACTAGGCCGAGCTTGCATGTGTGTGGAGGGGTCTGTTGTGTATGGCTGACCTAGTGCATAGAGTCCCATAATGGGGGAAAAAATCCAGCATAAAACCTACCTGAAGATTTGTGAAATAAAGCATTGACAACCTTTTACTGCAAGGATGTAAGCTTCTAGTGACTATAAAGTCTGTTAACGGGATGACCTTATGCCCAGTTGGTGCATATTGATATAATGGGGGAGAGGGTTCCTTGGAAAGCTACAACACAGTTCAGGATTTTATATTTCTTTTCCTTCCCCTGTTAATGGACTGCAGACTACAGGCTGCTGTAAATGAGCCTATTTGTATTTGTAGGTTCACAGAATCTGGAGCTGCCTGCATATGTCTGAGCGCTGCTAAAGGGTCTGATTGATAATTCTGTATTAAATTATCCTATTCATCAATTCCTGCAATAGATTTAGGTACGTAAAGGGGTTAGCCAACGTATATAATGACCCCCCCCCCTCCCCAATTCCTGGGCCCCTCGTATACATTACCTGCTCACCGGCACCTGCATAGCTCAGGATCCCTGCACCTCCGCAGCTGCTTTGATCCAGGGGAGGGGCAGCTAAATAGCAGACAGGGACGAGCCCCCCCCTAGCATCACCGCAGATGCTAGGGAGGAGATGCGGTGGCCGTGCAGGGATCCGGAGCAACGCGGGTGCCAGGGAGCAGGTAAGTATAATGCATATGAGGGGCCCTGGCATTGGGAGGGTCATTATAGGGGTTGGATAACCCCCTTTAAAAACAGTTGAATGATTAGATTGTAAGTGGCTCATACAGTACAGTATAAACCTGTGAGGAGACGTCGAGCTGCGGTGGAGAAGACCTGCTCAGGCCTTTGCCACAGTGAACATGGCAGGGTTATTTCAGAGCTCTGGCACATTCTGGAAATGGCTTGTCCATTTCTCCACTTCTACTTTTTAGAAAGTGTTGAAAATTGAACCGTCTGACAGTTCCGCTTTTTTCTACCTCCCGTAGTCTTTTATCTCCACGGGAGCTGACATCTAGTCTGTCTACTAAGTTGTCTGAGCTACAGCAGGTGTTCATGTTTCTACATCCCAAGTCTGACCGCCATTCAATTCATGTGAGAAATCTGCATTACTGGAAGGACCCAGACTGTTTATTGTAATGCATGGGGGGGGGGGGGGGGGTCAAGATGAAGTTTGTAACCCTCAAAGTAAATGGAGCGTCTGCTTCCAGGCACAGACAAAAAAGAGCATCTTCTATTTAAAAATGGAAGGCCCTCTTCTCGACCTCTGAGCCATTTACAAACAATTTGTCTTTCAGCTTGATGGTCAGTAGGTGTTCTGTTAAAAGGCATTTCTGCGTATAGATTAGAAGCTGACTGCTCCAATTCTTCAAGCTGGTACCCCTGCAGCTTAATTCATAAGCCATTTTTTTCCCTTACCAATTTTCTCCCCGTTTGCCACTTTGTATTTGTTGTCTAATTGTTTTATTGCCTAGTAGATCAGTATGGGTGTTCACATTTTACCCTTTTTGTGTCCGTGTTTTTGTTTTCTCTTCGTAGATTGACTGACTATATTGAAGCACATGTAGCGATTTTGCAAGGGTTTGTTTAGCGAGGTCTCTAGTGTGACTTTGAATGCGTTGGATTCTGGAACCGTTGCTATTACTACACGTTTATAGCTTGGTGTTTCTTTTGTGTATCTTTTTTTTTTCTTCTTCTTCTTCCAGAAAGCTGTTGATAAAGGAGTTGTACATGTCCGAGTGGTGGTAAAAGGCATGGGACCAGGAAGAGTGGTAAGTGCATGTGGTGGTGTTGTTTTTTTTGTTTAGTTTTTTTCTTGTTTTTGGGGTCAAATCCTATTAAAAAATAAAAAATGTTAACATAAAACTTTACAGGACAAAAAGAAGTAGGTGCACAAGCATTCAGAGATGGTACTGGTCTACTATTCAATGTGCTGGCGATAGCTTAGAAAATCTTAAGTTCTGGATTTCATGTATCCTATTTTCCCTTTTGCATAAAAAATATACAAAATAAAAAAATATACTAAATATCTACTAATTTATTTAGGTTTTGCATTTGAAGACCTAAAACTTAACGGATTTAAATCGTTATAATGTGTGGGTCTGTATGTAGCAGGGAAGTTAATTTGACAGCTCCATTGGGATCAAATTTGATGTCTGCACTTAACCTTTCAAAGAATGTACTGAGCTGTAAAGTGTGTATGCCAAGTGCCTCTTTTGACATTCCTTGATGTGAGGAGACCTACAGCAAGCTTAAGGTCAACAGCTATTTGTGCTGGTAGATGTCATTTCAGGGGTCAGAGAGACTTCTGCATGGCTGGATACCACCAAGGTACCACCAGCACATGGGTCATCTAGCCAGTATATTTGTGATTGAGTTCTTCTTGTGTTTAAAAGCGCTCACACCATTCTCTAGGACTTGCCCGATTTGTGAAACCTAGCCAGCTGAGAGTTTTAGCGTGTAGTCGTTTTGTCCATGTGAGACACGCATGAGATGCCAAGGGACTCCACTTCTGCTCGGCACCGCAGAGCAAGATTGCCACCCGCTAGCATCTGTACAACTAAATTCTTCCAGTCCATAACTTTGTTTCTCCCAGTTTGAGGAGATGGACCCTTCCTTTGTCCTATTGTGCGACAAGTGGTATATTTGAACATAGTATCTGCGAGATTACGGATAGGGAATAAGGCCTATATCTTCTGTATACACGCGTGCTAGGGAAGATATCTTGATATCAAGGGAGGAGGAACCATAACCTGTGTTTCTATGGAGTCATGTCTTTATGGAATAAAGCTAGTGAATACTGTATGGAGAGAAAAACACAAGAAATCAGAAGCTTGTACAGAACAGTGCTCCTCACCAATCTAGTACTGTAAACGAGGACCAGTTATGCCTAATGCAAGCATAAAAGGGGTTAAAAATGGGTCAAAGACCTGGATGGCGTTAAAATAATAACATATACTCATTGGTTCCCCTTTGCACCAAAAGGGAGGAGCAGCCATGATGTCATCTTCTTGGCTGCAACAATGATGTGCCGCTATATTGCACATGACTGCTGCGGCCAGTCACTGATCTCTGCACTATACAAGAGACCTCCGAGTTACAGCCCAAGTCTACTCTAGCCAGTTTCTGGCGCACAGGGGGGGGTTAGACATGCGTGTAATATATCAAGGGGCATCTGCTTCTTAATAAATTTGGCATATCTCAATCCAGTGCATATGAGAGAGACTGGCATAGGAAACCCCTGGTCTTGATAAAGCTTCCCCCGGTTCTGCTAGCTGTGTTATTTTCTTCATTGAAGAAGTCGGGAAGAATTGGAAATGCTAACACATGACACAACTATTTATTTATTTATTTTTTGCATATTTTTTTGGGTGATCACCATGGGAAGTTGATTTCCAGTTCAGTACAAGAAATGATTGGCTCCTATGTAATCATTATGTAAGAAAGGTGGGATTCACTTGCTGGAATGTAGGATATAATTGCTGCTATTTTGTGTATTTCTCCTTAAACAGGAGTTATGGGGGAAGAGTTCTCAAACTGGTGTGAAGGAAGGCAAGCTTAGTTGCCCATAGCAACCAATCTGATTCCAGATTTTATTTTTCAGAGCTCCCTTATAAAAATGAAAGATGGAATCTGATTGGTTGGTATGGGCATTTAAGGATAACTATATAATGGATTGATCATGTTTGGCCCATGTCTGTTTCAGTAACTACTTGCACCCCCTTGTAATAAGTACTCTGGGGCATCTATTCTCAGAACCCTATGGTGTACCATTCCTTTATTATTCCTGCAAGAAGTTATAAATGAATTGTCAGCACTTTGCAGTGAAGGTCCAGATGGGTATTACCAGTTGGGAGTGTGTTTCTGCACAGTCTGACACTATCCAATCAGTGCTGCTAGTGTCAGACCGTGCGGTAACACCCATCTGGACCTTTACTTCAGACTGCTGGCAATTCATTCATAAACTTCTAGTAGGAATATTACAAGAATGGTATAACACATGGGTATATAAAGAGATGCTCCAGAATTATTACACAGGGCATGCAAGTAGTTACTGAAACAGATATGTCTTTCTACTGTCCAAATGCGTTGCGAATCGGAAACGAAGCAACTTTGAAAATTGTCGATTTTAAAAACGACCCATGGTTTCGTGTCTGCAGCAGACCTAAAAACCTCTAGACATGGTGGATGGTTCCTTGTTATATATATGGATCCCTAATATATTTGGCCATTTGATATGTTTGTATAAGGGCTTTTTATTTTTTTATTTTTTTTGCGGACCCATTCATTTCAATGGGTCCACACAAAAAAAGGAAGTTACTCCGTGTGCGTTCAGTTTCCGTATGTCCAATCTGCAAAAAAATAGAACATGTCCTATTATTGTTTGCATTACGGACAAGGATAGGACTGTTCTACTAGGGGCCAGCTGTTCCATTCCGCAAAATACGTAATGCATATGGACGTCATCCGTATTTTTTGCAGATTTGTTTTTTGTTTGTTTGTTTTTTTTGTAGATTGCAAAATACATACGGTTGTGTGCATTAGCCCTAAAAGTAAAGTAAATCTGCTTTCTTCAAGCCACCAAAACCAAACAGCACATTCGCAATGCTTACATGTACGCTATGCAACTAGCAAGAGAGAGTGTGGTTATCTGGAGTGTCAGTTTTGTCCATTCTTTTTGTTTCCAAGCATGCCATCAAAGGGTTAACCATGGGAGGACTAGAAGTGATATCCATTACAGACAACACCCCCATCCCTCACAATGGTTGCCGGCCACGCAAAGCGCGCAGATTGTAAACAAGATCGCAGTGGGAAGGATGGAGCGCACCCTGCGGTGATTCCAACAGGACATTCTGTAAAGAAGAAACAGCAATTCGCTCCATAGGGTTTTTGCTGACGGGCTGCACAGTCTTGCATCATGATGTCATCTTCTGTGAAAAGAGATTTTTTTTTTTTTCTTTTTTCTTTTTGCTTTATGTATATACAGACTGGTCTGTGCAGTACTTAATGTTTAACATGGACTTTTTTTGTCCTGCTTTTAAGATGGCTGTAATAAAATGTCAGGAAAATGTTTGAGCTAACCTTTTGTGTAGCGAGCGCCTTGTGCATTTCTTCTTTTCTTCTGTGTCCTTGGAAATTACATGAGAATTTGTGTTCTGTTCAAAAAATCACCACATAGAAAATGACTTACCAACAATAGGTTATTCTTTGGCAACATTCTGCAGAAAAGCCATTGTAAACTAGAAACCCTCCCCCTCTCCCCCAAAAAGTGAATTTGGAATTGGCATTTTTATTCTACAAATTTGAATAGCTTTTTATAACGTTGTGCCGCGTGATTGTTCATTTTCCAGGTCAGTCCCTCGTTGGTAGAAAATTGCTAATGCTGATTTTACGGCTTTTTTTTTTGTTTTGTTTTTCTTCATTGACATTAAGAACATAAGTACATCAACGTAATTCTGTTTTCCCCAGAAATGGTCAAGAACCATTTCTCCAGGTGCTCCTATGCAATATTTTTATGTTGGTATTTTCCCCCTCAAATTGCATATATAGATTTATATATAATTTTTGTTCATATGATGGCACGCCTTGTTTTTATTTAAAAAAAACAAAAAACATTTTGTGACATGGCTTTATATTGCTGATGATCAAGTTGTTTTGTCCCCCCCCCCAACTACATTATTTCTTATACTACGATTTTATTTATTTTTTTCTTACATATCTATTTGGCAACTGCCAAACAAGAAATGTTTAAATTACTTAAAACATTAAAATGCAGAAGTTCTTGAATACTTCATATGCAAGTATACAGTAAGATGAATGACACGTGCTGTATCCCGGAATTTGTTAATATATAATAATACATTATAATACTGTGTAATAAATCCTCCTCACAGTATGGCTGTGAAGTTTTTTTTTTCTTTTTCCTAAATATATAAAAAAAAATAAAAGGATTTATGAACTGATGACCTATTCTCCAGACCCCAACCGATCACATACTGATCTGGAGGATAGCCCATCAGTTTAAAAATCCTAGAAAACACCTTTAGGACCCTTTTCAGACAGGTGAGTTCCATGCATCGGACTCTCATCTAGAGTATGCAGACGCTCCCGTCCTGACCTCCCAGCACTGATGGGGGTTGCATGGCATTATATTGATTCATGATGCTGTGTAACCCTAAGGCCTCTTTCACACGGGCGTCATATTTTTGGCCCGGATAAGAGGTGGGTGCGTTGCGGGACCGCGCAAGTGCAAAACATTGTAATGCGTTTTGCACTCTGGTGAGAAAAATCACGCATGTTTGGTACCAAAACCCGAACTACTTCAAAGAATTTCGGGCTTGGGATTGATGTTCTGAACATGGTTATAAGGGAAAATAATAGCATTCTGAATACAGAATGCATAGTATAATAGGGCTGGAGGGGTTAAAAAAAAAGAAGTTAACTCACCTTCTCCTCTTGATCTCGTAGTTCCCGGTCTCTTCTGATGAGCTGTCAGCTAAAGGACCTTTGGTGACGTCAGATCACATGCTCCAATCACATGGTCCATCACCGTGGTGATGGAGCATGTGATCTGACGTCACCACAGGTCATTTAGCCCACAGCTCATCATTCAAGAAGTAAAGAGACCGGTAACTACGCGATCAAGAGGAGAAGGTGAGTTAACTTTTTTTTTTTTTAACCCCTCCAGCCCTATCATACTATGCATTCTGTATTCAGAATGCTATTATTTTCCCGTATAACCATGTTATAAGGGAAAATAATACAGTGAATAGACTGTCACCTAGCAACCATGCATGAAAATCGCACCGCCTCCGGACTTGCTTGCGGATGCTATGCGATTTTCACGCTTCCCATTCACTTCTATGGGGCCTGCGTCGCGTGAAAATTGCACAATATAGAGCATGCTGCGATTTTCACTCAACGCACAAGTGATGCGTGAAAATCAACGCTCATGTGCACAGTCCCATAGAAATGAATGGGTCAGGATTCAGTGCGGGTGCAATGCGTTCACCGCACGCATCGCACCCGCATGGAAAACTTGCCCGTGTGAAAGGGGCCTTACAGTTCTGGAATGTATTGGTTAACACTGACCATATTATGTCAGTGTTATACAATACATTCCAGACCTCTAAGGGTTACACAGCATTATGAATCCATATAATGCAATGCAACCCCCATCAGTGCTGGGAGGTGAGGACGGGAGCTTCCGCCTCGTCCGATACATGGAACTCGCTTGCCTGAAACCGGCCTTAAAGAAGTTGAGACAACTTATTCCCTATCCATTCTGCTCTGTGTGTTTGCTGGAGTTAGCAAAGCGCTTGTACTCTGCTTTTTCTGGTAGTTCAATAGAGTTAATGGAGCAGCAGACATTGATGCATCTCGGGCTGCCATTTTCTTGATCGGTGGGGGCCCCAGTGGTCAGCCCCCCCCCACACTGATAGGGTACTTATCCTGTATTCGGTGGATAGGAAATAAAGGGAATAAACCCTTTTAAAAATTTCTATATGAATTTTAGAACATTTTATTTAACCACTTCAGCCCCGCTAGCTGAAACCCCCTTCATGACCAGAGCACTTTTTACACTTCTGCACTACACTCCTTTCACCGTTTATCGCTCGGTCATGCAACTTACCACCCAAATGAATTTTACCTCCTTTTCTTCTCACTAATAGAGCTTTCATTTGGTGGTATTTTATTGCTGCTGACATTTTTACTTTTTTTGTTATTAATCAAAATGTAACGATTTTTTTGCAAAAAAATGACATTTTTCACTTTCAGCTGTAAAATTTTGAAAAAAAAAACGACATCCATATATAAATTTTTCGCCAAATTTATTGTTCTACGTGTCTTTGATAAAAAAAAAAATGTTTGGGCAAAAAAAAAAAAGGTTTGGGTAAAAGTTATAGCGTTTACAAACTATGGTACAAAAATGTGAATTTCCGCTTTTTGAAACAGCTCTGATTTTCTGAGCACCTGTCATGATTCCTGAGGTTCTACAATGCCCAAACAGTAGAAAAACCCCACAAATGACCCCATTTCGGAAAGTAGACACCCTAAGGTATTCGCTGATGGGCATAGTGAGTTCATAGAACTTTTTATTTTTTGTCACAAGTTAGCGGAAAATGATGATGATTTATTTATTTTTATTTTTTTCTTACAAAGTCTCATATTCCACTAACTTGCGACAAAAAATAAAAAATTCTAGGAACTCACCATGCCCCTCACAGAATACCTTGGGGTGTCTTCTTTCCAAAATGGGGTCACTTGTGGCGTAGTTATACTGCCCTGGCAATTTAGGGGCCCAGATGTGTGAGAAGTACTTTGCAATCAAAATCTGTAAAAAATGACCGGTGAAATCCGAAAGGTGCACTTTGGAATATGTGCCCCTTTGCCCACCTTGGCATCAAAAAAGTGTCACACATCTGGTATCGCCGTACTCAGGAGAAGTTGGGGAATGTGTTTTGGGGTGTCATTTTACATATACCCATGCTGGGTGAGAGAAATATCTTGGCAAAAGACAACTTTTCCCATTTTTTTATACAAAGTTGGCATTTGACCAAGATATTTTTCTCACCCAGTATGGGTATATGTAAAATGACACCCCAAAACACATTGCCCAACTTCTCCTGAGTACGGCGATGCCACATGTGTGACACTTTTTTGCAGCCTAGATGCGCAAAGGTTCCCAAATTCTTTTTAGGAGGGCATTTTTAGACATTTGGATCCCAGACTTCTTCTCACGCTTTAGGGCCCCTAAAAAGCCAGGGCAGTATAAATACCCCACATGTGACCCCACTTTGGAAAGAAGACACCCCGAGGTATTCAATGAGGGGCCTGGCGAGTTCATAGAATTTTTATTTTTTTGCATAAGTTAGCGGAAATTGATTTTTTTTTTTGTTTTTTTTTCTCACAAAGTCTCACTTTCCGCTAACTTAGGACAAAAATTTCAATCTTTCATGGACTCAATATGCCCCTCAGCGAATACCTTGGGGTGTCTTCTTTCCGAAATGGGGTCACATGTGGGGTATTTATACTGCCCTGGCTTTTTAGGGGCCCTAAAGCGTGAGAAGAAGTCTGGAATATAAATGTCTAAAAATGTTTACGCATTTGGATTCCGTGAGGGGTATGGTGAGTTCATGTGAGATTTTATTTTTTGACACAAGTTAGTGGAATATGAGACTTTGTAAGAAAAAACAAACAAAAAAAATATATATTTCCGCTAACTTGAGCCAAAAAAACGTCTGAATGGAGCCTTACAGGGGGGGTGATCAATGACAGGGGGGTGATCACCCATATAGACTCCCTGATCACCTCCATCATTGATCACCCCCCTGTAAGGCTCCATTCAGACGTCCGTATGATTTTTACGGATCCATGGATACATGGATCGGATCCGCAAAACACATGCGGACGTCTGAATGGAGCATTACAGGGGGGTGATCAATGACAGGGGGTGATCAGGGAGTGTATATGGGTGATCACCCCCTGTCATTGATCACCCCCCTGGTAAGGCTCCATTCAGACGTCCGTATGATTTTTACGGATACATGGATCGGATCCGCAAAACACATGCGGACGTCTGAATGGAGCCTTACAGGGGGGTGATCAATGACAGGGGGTGATCAGGGAGTGTATATGGGTGATCACCCCCTGTCATTGATCACCCCCCTGGTAAGGCTCCATTCAGACGTCCGTATGATTTTTACGGATCCATGGATACATGGATCGGATCCGCAAAACACATGCGGACGTCTGAATGGAGCCTTACAGGGGGGTGATTAATGACAGGGGGTGATCAGGGAGTGTATATGGGATGATCACCCCCCTGTAAGGCTCCATTCAGACGTCCGCATGTGTTTTGCGGATCCGATCCATGGATCCGTAAAAATCATACGGACGTCTGAAAGGAGCCTTGCAGGGGGGTTATCAATGACAGGGGGTGATCAGGGAATCTATATGGGTGATCACCCGCCTGTCATTGATCACCCCCCTGTAAGGCTCCATTCAGACGTCCGTATGTGTTTTGCGGATCCGATCCATGTATCTGTGGATCCGTAAAAATCATACGGACGTCTGAACGGAGCCTGACAGGGGGGTGATCAATGACAGGGGGGGTGATCAGAGAGTTTATAAGGGGTTAATAAGTGACGGGGGGGGGGGGGGGTGTAGTGTTTGGTGCGACTTTACTGACCTACCTGTGTCCTCTGGTGGTCGATCCTAACAAAAGGGACCACCAGAGGACCAGGTAGTAGGTATATTAGACGCTGTTATCAAAACAGCGTCTAATATACCTTTTAGGGGTTAAAAAAAATCACCTCTCCAGCCTGCCAGCGAGCGATCGCCGCTGGCAGGCTGGAGATCCACTCGCTTACCTTCTGTTCCTGTGAGCGCGAGCGTTCACAGGAAATCTCGGGTATCGCGAGATGATGCGTCCAGGAGGAACAAATCAACCACCTCCCGGACGCATCGGCGCGTTAGGCGGTCGGGAGGTGGATAAAGAAATGCTTATTCTTGTCCGCAAAATGGACAAGAATAGGACATGATCTATAATTTTTGCTGAGCCATGGAACAGAGCAACGGATGCGGACAGCACACAGAGTGCTGTCCGCATCTTTTGCGGCCCCATTGAAGTGAATGGGTCCACACCCGAGCCGCAAAAAATGTGGCTCGGATGGGGACCAAAACCACGGTCGTGTGAATGAGCCCTAAGGGAAATATCTGCGCCTGTTCTGTGTTTAGAGCCGCACCTGGCGGCACTAATGAAAATCACTGACCGAAAGCCGACTGTGTGAATAAGGCATTAGGCTGGGTTCAAGCGAAAAAAAACAAAAAAAAAAAACACTCTTTGGTTGTGGAAAAGCCAGCAGATTTCATCCTCCTCATTGAGAAGGATGAATTCTGCAAGCGAAATCCACTGTATAAATTTAAATGCCGCAGATGTCAAATCTACAATACTGCAGCTTTTTCTGCTTTTTTTTTTTATGCAGTGTGTGGATACTGTATAACACTGTGGACTTGCCACATGAAAATACATGGCAGCAAATCCACAGCATTTCAGTCACATACCCTAAAACTGTATTTTATGTATATATACATAGAAGAAAAAAAGGGATAGATAGATTAGCCATTTATTGAAAAAGAAAGAAAGAAATGTGTTTACAGTAAGTGTTCTGTACATACCAGTCTCCCTCACTAGCAGGCTGTGAGGAGAGGGAGATGATAGTAACTTTATATAAGTTTATTGTTTACTCACAAACTTCTGCATAATTACTGTGACTGGATGTCACAGTAATCACATGCCCTGGAGACCATTCTGATTGGTCTGGAGGCAGCAGGAGTCACAGAGGTACTATGGGGCTCAGCCCTCCCTCCCAAACAGCTGAGTGCTGTAACTGGATACTACCGAGCTCACATGTCCTGGAGACCATGCTGATCGGTCTCCAGGTGAAAGCAGCTGCTGGGGGGATCGCTGCTGCAGTGTAAGTGTACCGATCTCCCTCTCCTGCCAGCACTAATGAGAGGGAGACGGTATAAGCATTTCAGAGCGCTGTAACGGAAAATTACAGCGCTCACATGCCCAGGAGACCATGCTGATCGGTCTCCAGGGCTTAAAGTTTAACATTAACATTGCAATAATTAGTTTAAATACCGATCTCCCTCTCTGACCGGCAGTACTGAGAGGGAGATGGTAGATGCATTTGTGATCGCTCTGACTGCTTGTCAGAGCGATCAAAAGAACGGAGACCAGGAAAAAAGGTCTCGGGGTAAAGCTTCATGTTCTTGGCTGTCAGGAGGGAGCTTAGTCACAGAGTTTCTGTGTACAGGGGGGAAAGCTGCAGGACGTTTTAAAACGTGCTGTCAGAAATAGAGATCCACCTCCTGGACGTTTATAGTCAATGGGCAGACAGGAGGTGGTTAACAAACCCCATGCATTTACAGTGTCACTGATTACACAGGTGGTTTGAACAAACAAGGTAAAAGTGTGTGTCTACTACATTATACATTACTCATGCTTATTAAAGTCAGAAAAAGGCCGCACTCCACAAACTTAATGAGGAAAAGTATTTATTCGCCCGCATTTATTCACATTTTAGCTTGCTGGTATTACCATTTTAAGTTTTTCAGTTATGCTGTGCATAATAATCAACTTACAATATAAATGTTATTAGGCTACTTTCACACTAGCGTTCGGGCGGATCCGTTCTGAACGGATCCGATCATAATAATGCAGACGGAGGCTCCGTTCAGAACGGATCCGTCTGCATTATATTGGCATATAAAAGCTAAGTGTGAAAATAGCCTCGGACAGATCCGTCCAGACTTTCAATGTAAAGTCAATGGGGGACGGATCCGCTTGAAGATTGAGCCATATTGTGGCATCTTCAAACGGATCCGTCCCCATTGACTTACATTGTAAGTCTGGACGGATCCGCACGGCCAGGCGGACACCCGAACGCTGCAAGCAGCGTTCAGCTGTCCGTGCGGAGGCGAGCGGAGCGGAGGCTGAACGCCGCCAGACTGATGCAGTCTGAGCGGATCCGCATCCATTCAGACTGCATCAGGGCTGGACGGAAGCGTTCGGGTCCGCTCGTGAGCCCCTTCAAACGGAGCTCACGAGCGGACAGCCGAACGCTAGTGTGAAAGTAGCCTTACTCTGACTACCTCCTTCTCCCACTATGACTCATTTTTCCCTTTCTTTCAAGCTTGTTGTCGGGATTTAGGCCACCACTGTGATACTGCATATACCAGGCATGGCTAATCTGTTGTAAAACTACAACTCCCACTATGCCCTGCTGTAGACTGTCCTGGCATGATGGAAGTTGTAGTTTTGCAACAGCTGGAGAGCCTCAGGTTGGCCATCCCTGGCATATACTGCCGTATGATAGAAATGCCTATTCTTGTCTGAAAAACGGACAAGAATGGGACATATTCTATCTTTTTTGCGGGGCTGAGCTGTGTGTATCTTTTGCAGCCCCATTGAAATGAATAGTTCTGCATCCGATCCACAAAATTGCGCAAAGAAAAATGATAGTTGAGTGACTGGGCCCTTCCTGTACTTGTAATATCCAAATATGTGTTGACTCTGGAAAAAAGGTCCCCCGCTGCAGATGCAGTGAATAGAAACATCTCTGGAGCACATTCGTACTGGCACGATGATGTCACCGGAGTGCCTCTTGGCTGTACTGTACTTAATGGTACTGCTCCCAGCAGATAAAGGAAGTGGGGACCTGTGAAGATGGGGTGATCACGACTACAATCCCTATTAGAGGATGCCCTCAACTAAAATTAGTGAACATTGGAGAATTCTCAATGAATGGGAAAAAAAAAAAAAAAAAAACCTTGGGTGAAGTCCCAGGGGTTGCATCTCAACATCTTTGTTCATAAGTCCGACTGGAGCTTGAAACCAACCAGAGTAGTGTTCATGGAAGCTTAGCTGAGCGAAATAACTGATCTCCACAAAAACAGTAGTCTCGGGATTTCAAGAGGCTACCTTGTACATAGTGTTCTTTCGACATTAACTACAATTACGAGCGTGACGTCAAATATAGACAGATCAATGAACTGAACCTCTCTGCTTCCAATTCCATGTATTTTTATATCGGTATACAATTGGAATTCAACAGAAAATAAAATGTACCATGTTACTAAAGGTATTCTCTGCTAAGACTTGATTTAACACCTTCAGGACTCGGCAATTTTTCATTTTTTACTCCCTACCTTCCCAGATCCATAACCTTCTTTTTTTATTTACATAGCCGTATGAGGGCTTGTGTTTTGCAGGACAAGTTGTAATTTCTAATGGCACAGTTTACGGTGGCATGCAATGTAGTGGGAAGCAGGGACAAAATTTCAAATGGGGAGGAATTATTAAAAAACAACACAATTCCGCCACCGTTTTATGGATTTTGTTTTGCGGTAAAACTGACCTGTAATTTTCATTCTCTGGGTCAAAACAATTACAACAATACCACATATCTAAAAAAATAATAACAAAAGCTTTGGAAAAAACATTTTTTTTCTTTGCATTCAATTAGCTCCTCTGTAATAGAGGAGCTAATTGAATCCCATGAAGTGGAATGCAATCCGAATTTCAGGATAAATTAGATTCGCCTCAAAGCTGAATTTCCTCGTGCTTTGTGTTAGCGAATCGATTTAACTTGAAATAGTGTAAAAAAAATTCATACTTATCTCTATTTGCTCGCGACGGGCTGCCAGCCTCCATCTTGATTGAAGATCTCGGCTGAAATCCCGTGCGTGGCGACGTATGATCTCACGGGCTGGTGTGATGATGTAATCTGGCGCCGCACGAGATTTCGCCTCAGATGCTTAAGCAAGGTGGCGGCAGCCATCAAGCAAATGGAGGCGTTAAGTTTGATTGAAAAATAAATTTAAATGTTAATTTCGCACCGTTTTTAAACTCGGATGCTGCGATTTTGTATGAACGCAGCATCTGAGGGGTACAATGATGGGGGCAGCGCTATCGCAGCTCCCTGTCATTGCACCCGCTACTTACAAAAAAATGTGCTTCGTGTTTAAGTTATTCATCACAAAGCGTTTTTATTTTATTTCCTATTCTGCGAATCAGCCAAATGGAGCTTTTCATAAATTCGCTCATCTCTAATCACCATATTAAGATTTTTATTTTCATGTGTACGAAATTCTGTGGAGGTTTATTATTTTGCGGGACAATCTGAAGTTTTTAATGATATAATTTTGGAGTATGTGTGACTTTTTGATAATTTTTTTTAATTAAGGGACCACAAAGTGGCAAATTATTTTGACATTTTTTTTTTTTTTTTTTTTTTTTCCGTTTTGCAGTATGAGAAAAATAAAATTTTCCTTCTTAATAGTATGGGCAATGCCCATGATGTTTATCTTTTTAATCGTTTATGTATTTTTGTGGGAATTTTTACAGCCCACGCTATAGTTACTGCAGTGAGGCGCTGCCTTTTATCTACTAGTCCCACAAGGTGAATTTCTGCTATCCCTTTACAGAGCTGTTTGTTTTTAATTGTTGATTTTTCCACACATACCAATAAAGGAATAATTTTTTAGATACCCAACTTTCAACTTTTCTCAGTGATATATTCCAAGTCTGTTGTGGGTTTACAGCTATTTATTTCCGGAGTGAATGGGAAACAGACCCTGTATATCCATACATATATTTTATTTATACACACACACATACAGGGTCTGTTTCTATGGCACTGGTAACTTTTTAGTAAAATCCGCTACTGAGTGCTAAGACATTCTGCTTTTTACAATTAATTTTAACATGCAAATTATATAAACTGAAGCAGACTAATAAAGCAAGTCAGCATCAACATACGCATGAACAAAAATTGTTTAGTATAGAGCAATGGGTCAAAAATATCTACTTAGTCGGGTCCATAAATATTGCGACAGCAACACAATTCAAGTATTTTTGGTTCTATACACCACCACAATGGATTTGAAATGAAACGAACAAGATGTGCTTTACCTGCAGACTGTCAGCTTTAATTTGAGGGTATTTACATCCAAATCAGGTAAACGGTGTAGGAATTACAACATATATGCCTCCCACTTGTTAAGGGACCAAAAGTAATGGGACATAATAATAATCATAACTCAAAGTTTCACTTTTTAATACTTGGTTGCAAATCCTTTGCAGTCAATTACAGCCTGAAGTCTGGAACGCATAGACATCACCAGACTGCTGGGTTTCATCCCAGGTGATGCTATGCCAGGCCTCTACTGCAACTGTCTTGTTCTTGGGGCATTTTCCCTTCAGTTTTGTCTTCAGCAAGTGAAATGCATGCTCAATCGGATTCAGGTCAGGTGATTGACTTGGCCATTGCATAACATTCCACGTCTTTCCCTTAAAAAAAAAAAACTCTTTGGTTGCTTTCGCAGTATGCTTTGGGTCATTATCCATCTGCACTGTGAAGCGCCGTCCAATGAGTTCTGAAGCATTTGGCTGAAAATGAGCAGATAATATTGCCCTGAAACACTTCAGAATTCATCCTGCTGTTTTTGTCACCTTAATAAATACAAGAGAACCAGTTCCATTGGCAGCCATACATGCCCACGCCATGACACTACCACCACCATGCTTCACTGATGAGGTGGTATGCTTAGGATCATGAGCAGTTCCTTTCCTTCTCCATACTCTTCTCTTCCCATCACTCTGGTACAAGTTGATCTTGGTCTCATCTGTCCATAGGATGTTGTTCCAGAACTGTGAAGGCTTTTTTAGGCTACTTTCACACTAGCGTTCGTCGGTCCGCTCGTGAGCTCTGTTTGAAGGAGCTCACGAGCGGACCCGAACGCCTCCGTCCAGCCCTGATGCAGTCTGAATGGAGCGGATCCGCTCAGACTGCATCAGTCTGGCGGCGTTCAGGCTCCGCTCCGCTCGCCTCCGCACGGCCAGGCGGACAGCTGAACGCTGCTTGCAGCGTTCAGCTGTCCGCAGCCTCTATGTTCATACGCAGGAATTACAGGAGTCAGCTGTCAGCTGAACGCTGTGCGGAGGCGAGCGGATCCGTTCAGACTTACAATGTAAGTCAATGGGAACGGATCCGCTTGAAGATGACACCATATGGCTCAATCTTCAAGCGGATCCGTCCCCCATTGACTTTACATTGAAAGTCTGAACGGATCCGCTCAGGCATCTTGCGCACTTTTTCTAAGTTATTAATGCAGACGGATCCGTACTGAACGGAGCCTCCGTCTGCATTAATATGATCGGATCCGTTCAGGCGCTAGTGTGAAAGTAGCCTTAGATGTTGTTTGGCAAACTGTAATCTGGCCTTCCTGTTTTTGAGGCTCACCAATGGTTTACATCTTGTGGTGAACCCTCTGTATTCACTCTGGTGAAGTCTTCTCTTGATTGTTGACTTTGACACACATACACCTACCTCCTGGAGAGCGTTCTTGATCTGGCCAACTGTTGTGAAGGGTGTTTTCTTCACCAGGGAAAGAATTCTTCGGTCATCCACCACAGTTGTTTTGCGTGGTCTTCCGGGTCTTTTGGTGTTTCTGAGCTCACTGGTGCATTCCTTCTTTTTAAGAATGTTCCAAACAGTTGTTTTGGCCATGCCTAATGTTTTTGCTATCTCTCTGATGGCTTTGTTGTGTTTTTTTCAGCCTAATGATAGCTTGCTTCACTGATAGCTCTTTGGATCTCATCTTGAGAGTTGGCAGATTCCAAATGCAAATAGCACACTTGAAATTAACTCTGGACCTTTTATCTGCTAATTGTAATTGGGATAATGAGGGAATAACACACACCTGGCCATGGAACAGCTGAGAAGCCAATTGTCCTATTACTTTTGGTCCCTTAACAAGTAGGAGGCACATATGCAAACTGTTGTAATTCCTACACCGTTCACCTGATATGAATGTAAATACCCTCAAATTAAAGCTGACAGTCTGCCGTTAAAGTACTTCATTTCATTTCAAATCCATTGTGGTGGTGTATAGAGCCAAAAATGTTAGAATTGTGTTAATGTCCCAATATTTATGGACCTGACTGTATGCCTGGTATCATAACCTATGGAATGTGCATGCCTAAAGGGGTAATCCCGCATATTAAAAAATGTAGATCATTGTACAACATTATTTTAACTATATCAATCAAAAAAAAATAATATGCTCTGTAGTGTAATTTTCACTTTTTTTTTTTTGTTTTTTTTTGTTTTTTTTGTTCTTACCTGCAACTTTCTTTTGTTTTTGTCCCTTCTGTGGGTGGGCAGCAACACCTTAAAGGGAACCTGTCACATTAAACATGGCATCCAAGATACAGGCAGCATTTTATAGAGCAGGAAGAGCTGAGCAGATTGATTATATAGTTTTGTGGGAAAAAATTCTGTATCACTTGTATCGGGTCTTTAAAGATGGCGTCTGAGGAGGCTAAAACCCGGAAGCGGAGATTGGGGAAAGTGCCCTGCTCTAAATGAGCAAAATCCTGTACTAGGCTTCCAGGCTTATTATTAGCATATTCCAGTTCAGGCCAGCAGGTGGCAGCATGGACTGGGATATAGTAATTTCTGTACAGAATAGGCTAGTTTCACACTAGCGTTCGTCGGTCCGCTCGTGAGCTCCGTTTGAATTTGCTCACGAGCGGACCCGAACGCCTCCGTCCAGCCCTGATGCACTCTGAATGGAGCGGATCCGCTCAGACTGCATCAGTCTGGCGGCGTTCAGCCTCCGCTCCGCTCGCCTCCGCATGGACAGGCGGACAGCTGAACGCTGCTTGCAGCGTTCGGGTGTCCGCCTGGCCGTGCGGAGGCGAGCGGATCCATTCAGACTTACAATGTAAGTCAATGGGAACGGATCCGCTTGAAGATTACACCATATGGCTCAATCTTCAAGCGGATCCGTCCGCCATTGACTTTACATTGAAAGTCTGAGCGGATCCGCTCAGGCATCTTGCGCACTTAGAAAATTTTCTAAGTTATTAATGCAGACGGATCCGTACTGAACGGAGCCTCCGTCTGCATTAATATGATCGGATCCGTTCAGAACGGATCCGATCAAGCGCTAGTGTGAAAGTAGCCTAAATGGACCATTTTCCATTATTCTGTACAAGTTGCAATCGGATGATTGCAAGTTGTTCATTAGAGAAAATCCAGCTCAGCTCACAATCCACATCCCTGTGCACAGAACGAGCCAAGCAAATCACTCTTGTAGAGAATAGAAGAAAATAATTCCAGCACTTGAAATAAAACTCAGTTGCACTTTATTTCTTCTTGTAGCATATAACTCACATGGACATAAACCTTTACCCCAGCATGGTTGATGCGTTTCAAACACAGGTGTTCTTAGTTGTAACCTAATGAGACTATCCTTCCTGGGCTTTAAATACACTTCAAACCCCCAATCAGGTCAGGGGTGGGGATATACAAACCCCTTGCTAAGGAATGCTCATTAACTTGCCACACATAACAAATCTACATTTAAAATTATATCAAAGGAGACATTTCTTGCTGTGAGGTAGCAACCAATATATAATCCCAACCCCAAATTAGGTCCACAAAATGAAAAAACGCACAATGTGAACAAAATAAAAAGGAAAAATTGTACAATTAATTTCCTTAGTTTACATTGTCAAAATGAAAATAATAAAAAAAATATTAATACTCTTTTGACAACATATAATGGAATTTGCATTGTGTTTGCTCAAGGGAAACATGAGAAAAGTAAAAAAAAATATATATACCGTATTTTTCGCTTTATAGACGCACTTTTTTTCCACCAAAAGTGGGGAAATGGCAGTACATCTTATAAAGCGAATGGTGCGCTTACACTGATACATCGCCGGCCGCTATGCTGCACAGTGCGGCCAGCGATGTATCAGCAGGAAGAGATGAGGGGCTAGAGGCCGGCAATTGCACTCGCGGCGTGGCCCGGTGCAGTCACTGTTCTCTATTACACTGGGCCCCGCACACAGCAATCTAGATATCTAAACTGTAGTCATGTAATCCTTAACCTCTTGGTTAGCTTCGTTAAAGTAGTGCAATCTTCTGTAATAGTACTCTATCAAACTACCATAGCAGGCTGGCCGTCAGCGTAACGTCACTCACTCCGTCACGCGCCTGCTCCGCTTCATTAATAAAGTGGGAGAAGCAGGCGCGTGACTGAGTGAGTGAGGTTACGCTGCCAGCCTGCTATGGTAGTTTGATACAGTGAGTACTACTACAGAGGATTGCTCTACTTTACCAAAGCGGTAGTGGGGTTAAAGCGACACTGCGCGTTTACTGCTGGCTGACAGTGGGATGACAGGCAGAGGTGTGAACAGAAAAATGTAGTAGGACAGCACCACTTACTTGAGAACACTTCAATGCTTGCGGCGGTGCTCGTGGCGTCAGGTCCCGGCCTCAGGGACCCCCCAAAAACCGTGGATAGACTTAAATAGGTCACAGCACTCTTCAAAGCTCAGTGTTTTATTACACCAAAATATTCAGCAACGTTTCGACATCCAAGTCTTTATCAAGCTACATAAAGTTTACAAGTGACTCCCACAACATTTATAGGGGTGTACATCAATACAAATTAATCAGGGGGTTGTGCTCCAGAAAAAAACAGGCCCTCCCCCTTACAGGCTCAACCAATCATGTAGTACAGTGTCCATAATCAATTAATGCAACATTAAAAACCACTGTGTGCAATAGCATAAGGCATACCATGTGTTTAAGTGCGGGCTCACATCCTGCACTGGGCCTGTGGCGGTCAGCGTCTTCCGCATACAACTGCGATTGCACAAGTCCATCCGGACGAGAATCCTATAGATCACGTGTCCGGCGTAGCGGTCACATGATCGGGAATTTGCAAAAAAAAAGGGGGTCAGTCAGCACCTCCCAGTGCGCAGGTGCACGCTGCCATGGCAAAGACTTAGAGGAAAGAAAGAGACGATGCAGCAGCACTCTGCAAATCAGACAAAGTACAACAATGCTTACAAAAATTATTGTGCTAATACTACGCTTATTTATAAAAGCGAGATGCTTGGACAATGCATTTTGTACAAAACCATCTAAGCCCGTCTGCCGAACGTCAAGGCGATCTCTGTTAGATGGGTCCTAACATTAAATACTACCTGTTATGCACCATAATGACCGCCATAAAATTCAGGGAGTGTTGGACCCACATGCATGTTGGATCCACTCTGCCTTTTTCCATTTTTTGTGCCAAAATGGCCTCCATTGCAAGGGATGCAGGTACCAACATGCATGCTGAGCCCACTCTATACCCTACCACTACATTCATTGGAAGCTGTCTAGCACCAGGAAGGGTATAGAGTGGGCTCAGCATGCATGTTGGTACCTGCATCCCTTGCAATGGAGGCCATTTGGGCACAAAAAATGGAAAAAGGCAGAGTGGATCCAACATGCAGACAGGCTTAGATGGTTTTGTACAAAATGCATTGTCCAAGCATCTCGCTTTTATAAATAAGCGTAGTATTAGCACAATAATTTTTGTAAGCATTGTTGTACTTTGTCTGATTTGCAGAGTGCTGCTGCATTGTCTCTTTCTTTCCTCATGATCGTGAATTTGCTGACTGACACGGTGCCCTAACCACATGACGAGTTACGGGATTGGGCGTCCGGCCAGTGTCATGACAACCACAGGTCCTGCATAAACAATTCTATGCAATGCATGGACCTATTAAACTAATGATAAGTTCGGCGCATGTATTCAAATATACAAATGCCGATCCCCACAGGTACAGTGTTGGACTGAACTGCCTAAAATGTAATTTCATTCACTAGCGACGCAGGAACCATTCTCTGCAGGAATCCAAATAAAAACGGAGCCACGCCGGTGGTCGGCAGGGACCGCTTCCTCCAGTACTCCCCGGCGGTGAGAGGAATCCGATCGGTAGGCGGAGCCTGCGAGGTGGCCGGGCCCGGTCACCTCGGCCTGCAGTGATGGACGCCGGGGGAGCGGGACCAGGGGCGGGGGTCTCTAGCCCAGGATCGGGGGGAAAGACCCCCCAGCGTGAGCAGAGCGGCGGGAGGAACGGGGCTGCTGCAGCTACATCAGGATCCGGCAGCAGGCCTCAGTCTTCGGTGTCCGTGCTGCAGGGAGGAAGAAGCTCCGCCCCCTTTGAACAAGCCCGGGAAGATGGAAGTCCTGACGTCTCTAGACTGGGCCTGGCTAGGGGACTGGATGAACAGACGGCGACGCAGAGGATCGGTCTGCTGGAGTCAGGATCTACGACTGGTGGGGACACAGCACCCAGGCAGCCAGGTGAGGCCTCATAGGATCGGACATGGTTGGGGGGGCCAGTTCGCGGGTGGGGTCCACGGTGTCGTCAGTGCACACGCAGGGGGGTGGCGTGGTAGAGGAGGAGACGGTGCGAATGGACGATAGGGCGAGAGGTGAGGCCTACGTTTGTTTTGAAGGCCCTTTGGGGGCGCATTTGAAACAAGAGGTGAGGGAAAAGATCTGGAGGGGGGAATATGTTGACATTTTTTCGTTGCTCCCTTTGGATAAATTTAACTTGGATAGGGTAAGAAGGGAGGAGGGTAAGAAGGAGGAAGAGGAGAGGCGGAGGTATCGCTTGATACCGCGGACGTTTGCAAATTGGTTGCAGGCGTTTGCGATATTGGCAAGCGTGATAGGGGAGAAGGCGCCGGAGTGCTGTTCGGCGCTGTTCTGCTATTTGGATGCAATTGGGGAGGCGTACAGGGTGTATGGGGGGATAGCGTGGTTGCGGTACGACAAACAATTCCGGCAGCGGAAGGCGGTGCGTCCTGTGGTTAAAGGTTACAGCGCCGGTTAGGCAGGGCCAGTCCTTTCGGGGGGACTCAGGGGTTGGAGGGCAGTCCAACGTTGCATCAGCATCTGCAAAGGGCCTTTGTTTCGCGTTTAATGACGGGACCTGTAAGTTCGGGGCTAAGTGTAAATTTAAGCACGAATGCTCGGTCTGTGGGGGGTCACACGGTGCGGCGTGGTGCTTTAGGAACGGCAGATAAAGGGGGGGGGATTTTAATAGCAAAGGGGGAGACGCCGGTACATCTGGGAAGGATGGGCCCATTTCTAGACAGGTATCCGGATAGGGAAGCGGCAGCGTGATTGAGGGACGGGTTTTCGGTGGGGTTTAGAATCCCGTTTGTTCAGAGTGAGGCGGTGTTGTCTAGGAAAAATTTGAGGTCAGCATTGGAGCATCCGGAAGTAGTCTCAGAGAAACTGAATAAGGAAGTCAGTCTAGGCAGAATGGCGGGCCCATTCTCGGACCCGCCATTGCCGAATTTGCGGGTGTCACCTTTGGGGGTGGTTCCGAAGAAGGAGGCGAATAAGTTTCGGCTTATTCACCACCTGTCTTTTCCAAAGGGCTCGTCGGTCAATGACGGTATAGACCCGGCCTTGTGTTTGGTGGTTTATACCTCATTTGACGCGGCAGTGTAGTGGGTTAAGAGGTTTGGGAAGGGGGCGCTGTTGGCAAAGACTGACATTGAGGCAGCGTTTAGGTTGCTGCCGGTGCATCCGGATTGTTTACACTTGTTGGGGTGTTTTTTTGGGGGGGAATTTTTTGTAGATAGGTGTTTTCCTATGGGGTGTTCTCTTTCGTGCGCATACTTCGAGGCGTTTAGCTCGGTTTTGGAGTGGGCGGTAGCGGATTCGTCGGGTTGTGATTCTATCATTCATTACCTGGATGATTTTCTGTGTATCGGTCCCCCGGGTTCTAGAGTGTGCGCATTGTTGTTACATACGTTGGAGTCGCTGTTTGGTGTTTTCGGGGTCCCGTTGGCAAAAGATAAGACGGTTGGGCTATTTACGTAGTTGAGTTTTTTGGGTATAGGGATTGATACGGACAGGATGGAATGTAGGTTGCCCTTAGATAAATTGGTGGATTTGAAGGGAGAGGTAGCGAGGGCGTGTCGTTTAAAGAAGTTGCAGTTGCGGGAGCTTCAGTCACTGCTCTGGAAGCTCAATTTCGCGTGTCGGATTATGCCTATGGGGAGAGTGTTTTGTAGAAGGTTGGCAATGGCGACGGCGGGAGTGGTTGCACCACATCATTATTTTCGAGTTGGGGAGGGAGCTGAGAGCGGACTTGAGAGTGTGGAGTTCTTTTTTGGAGAATTATAACGGTCGCTCTCTATTCATGGGAGATATGGTGAACTCATTTGATTTTGAATTGTTTTCGGACGCGGCGGGGAGCGAAGGTTTCGGGGTCTTCTGTGGGGGGCAATGGTGTGCGGGAAGGTGGCCGGATAGCTGGGTGGAAAGAGGTTGGGTAAAGAATGTAGCTTTGTTGGAACTTTTTCCCATAGTAACGACGGTAATTTTATGGGGAGAGGTTTTCCAGAACAGCAAGGTGCGGTTCCACTGTGATAACCTGGGGGTGGTGCAGGCGATAAATGGGTTGTCGGCCTCGACGGTTTTGGTGGTGATGTTACTGCAGCGGCTGGTGTTGAAGTGTTTGCTGATTAATGCGTGGGTAGTGGCGGTTCATGTTCCGGGGGTCGACAATGGCATAGCTGACGCTCTTTCTCGTTCACAGTGGGACCGTTTCCGGCAGTTGGCCCCAGACGCAGAAGAATTTGGGAGGGAATGCCCGAGTTGTCTATGGGCGGTACTGGAAGAACTGTAGCAGGTCTCATTCAGGCATCGCTGGTGCCCAGGACGTGGGCGACGTACTTGAAAGCGTGGCAGTGCTGGGAGGATTGGTGCAGTAAGTTGGGGGTTGGGGACGGTGAGTTGGAAGTTCCGATGCTATTGTTTGTGGGTCACTGTAGAGAGAAAGGTTGGTCAGTGGCAAAAATGAACAGTTGCATGGCTGGGCTGGCGTTTGGATTCAAGTGTAGGCAGTTGCCAGATGTGACTAAGTCGTTTTTGGTGGTCCGGGCATTGAAGGGGTGGTGCCGGGCGCGGGTGGGGGTAGACAATAGGAGACCTGTGTCCTTTGGGTTATTGTTGAAGCTGGGGGAGCAGTTGGGGGAGGTTTGTAGTTCCACCTCGGAGGAGCGGTTATTTAGGTTGGAATTTTCATTGGCCTTTTTTGGGGCCTTGCGTTTGGGGGAGTTAGTTTGTCCATCGGTTCGGCGAGTGGGGGGGTTGCAAAGGGAGGATGTGGAGTTGTTCCAGGACAGGTTGGAGTTTATCATTCGCCGCTCTAAGACAGATGTGGAGGGTCGTTGTAGGAGAGTAGTGCTGTTTGGTGTTCCGGGTTGTGCTATGTGCCCGGTGCGGAGTCTACACGACTATTGGGGGGATAGGAGGAGTGGGGTGGTGCCGTTGTTAGTGCATAGGGATGACTCCTTTTTGTCACGTTTTCAGTTTTCGGCAGTCTTTGCTAAGTGTTTGGTGCGGATGGGGTTGGGTCCTGAAGGATATTCGAGCCATTTCTTTAGGATCGGGGCGGCGACGGAAGCAGCGAGGTGGGGGTTGGGCGACTAGATCATAAGGAGGATTGGGCGGTGGGAGTCGATTCGGTTTCAGTCCTATATTCGCTTAAATAGTTTGTAGGGGAACGGCCGGGGGGGTTTAGCGGTAGGGAGGTGGCATGTGAGATGTTATTATTGGTTTGTTCTTTTATTTTCTCGTTACAGATGAGGTGCCGGCCCTAGTATGGATCCTCGGGCATTCCTATGTCTTCTGGGGGGCTGTCCGGGCAGCGGTTCGGCCGGATGGTCAGCAGTTGGGGTTTTCGAGGTCCGTGGCGGTGGTGAGATGGCTGGGGCATAAGGGCATGGTTTGGGAGGGTGTGTTGCCGGAAATTCATAGGTTCGTAAGGCAGGATAGGGCACCCGAGGTGCTAGTACTACATGTGGGCGGTAATGACTTGGCGGCGCGGCTGTTCCGCGAGTTATTGCAAGGCATCAAATTTGATTTGTTAAGGATATGGGAGTTGTTCCCACGGATGGTGACAGTCTGGTCCGATATAGTCCCAAGGATGGTGTGGAAGGGTGCCCGTTCAGTGGAGGGGGTGAATAGGGCGAGGGTCAAAGTGAACCGGGCAATGGTTCGATTTATGGCAAGGAACGGGGCTGTGGCGGTGAGGCACTTGGAACTTGAGAAGGGTGTGGGGGGGTTTTGGAGGTCTGACGGTGTGCATTTAAATGCAGTCAGTTTGGATATGTGGAACCTGGCGATTCAGGAAGGGATCGAAGTGGCTTTGAGGTTGTGGAGAGACGCACAGACTTAAGGCAGTCAAGTCTTTGCGTCAGTGGCGGGGGGAGGTCCTTGAAGTTGGTCATATTCACAGAGGAGGATGCTGGGAGGGCTCCATGGTTGGGGCTGGACTTCCAGTGGTGGCGGATTTGAAAGGGGCCATTCAGTGGTGCTTCTGAGCTGGTGGGCAATGGCTAGAGGCAAGATGGCTCACCCGGTGGGGTATTTGCAGTTGTTTAAGGGCTTCAAGGACCTCCCCTCGGAGGGAATTGTTATTTAATATATTATGTTTTGTATGTTAATAAAAGACGGCTGCTGTGGCTGATTTATTCCAAGCCAGTGTCTGAGTTTTCATTATGGGGGTCAGGGGTAAGATACTGGGGGGAGGTAGCTTATCGGTGGGATGGAGGAAAAGGGGGGTTTCATGGGGTCGGACGGTACGTAACCAATACCACCGTCATGTAACCCACATCTGCAGCATATATCCAGTACAGGCAGAAGGGTGAAGCGCAGTGTAAACTTCCTGCTACAGTGTGAATGGGGCTCCTACAGCTATGTGGCTTCTAGGATGGAAGAATTCTGCGCTCATGTGTCTGATCACCTGGGAGCCCAACAGCTGAGGACTGGCGAGGAGAATATGGACTGTGAGGACGAGTTTTGTTGCCTGTGGCTTTTTCTCCCTGGACAGTCAGATAGAACTGTTCCGCCATGTTTATTTTCATGCTATATATGTGTCATCCACAGATCAACCCCATAACAGTGTCATCCACAGATATCCCCATAACAGTATCATCCACAGATCCCCCATAACTGTGCATCATCCATAGATCCCCATAACAGTGTCATCCACAGATCCCCATAACAGTGTCATCCACAGATGCCCCCATAACAGTGCGTCATCCACAGATCCCCCATAACAGTGTCATCCACAGACCACCATTAGTGCAAAACCCACCAAAAACACACCTTTTGGTTCAAAATATATTTTTTCTTATTTTCCTCCTCAAAAACCTAGGTGTGTCTTATAAAGCGAAAAATACTGTGTATATATATATATATATATATATATATTTTTTTTTTTATTCTTCTACATATATACTGATATTAATTAATTTTAATATAACTTAATAATATATAAGCTCTTTTCTCATGTTTAATCCCATTGGAGATCTTGTGTTCAGCCTAAATATCCAGAATGCCTCTCTCTGTAGAATATATTTTTTTATATATCCACCTCTGGGGGGAGGGGCACAACTTTTTCTATTGCAAATGTTTGTAAGCTTTTCAAGCTGGGGTCATGTGAGGATATAAAGTGTTTGGCTGCGTTAGGCCTCTTTCACACTTGCGTTGTCCGGATCCGGCGTGTACTCCACTTGCCGGAATTACACGCCGGATCCGGAAAAACGCAAGTGAACTGAAAGCATTTGAAGACGGATCCGTCTTCAAAATGCGTTCAGTGTTACTATGGCAGCCAGGACGCTATTAAAGTCCTGGTTGCCATAGTAGTAGTGGGGTGCGGGGGAGCGGTATACTTACAGTCCGTGCGGCTCCCGGGGAGCTCCAGAATGACGTCAGAGCGCCCCATGTGCATGGATCACGTGCCATGCGATCACGTCATCCATGCGCGTGGGGCGCCCTGACGTCACTCTGGAGCGCCCCGGGAGCCGCACGGATGGTAAGTATGCTGCCCCCCCGCTCCCTGCTACACTTTACCATGGCTGCCAGGACTTTAGCGTCCCGGCAGCCATGGTAACCATTCAGAAAAAGCTAAACGTCGGATCCGGCAATGCGCCGAAACGACGTTTAGCTTAAGGCCGGATCAATGTCTTTCATTGGGCATTAATTCCGGATCCGGCCTTGCGGCAAGTGTTCAGGATTTTTGGCCGGAGCAAAAAGCGCAGCATGCTGCGGTATTTTCTCCGGCCAAAAAACGTTCCGGTCCGGAACTGAAGACACCCTGATGCATCCTGAATGGATTTCTCTCCATTCAGAATGCATTAGGATAAAACTGATCAGGATTCTTCCGGCATAGAGCCCCAACGACGGAACTCAGTGCCGGAAGAAAAGAACGCAGGTGTGAAAGAGCCCTTAGATGTACCTAGGCAGGAAGGATTAGTTATGTAATTAATATGTTCTAATATTCTAGTTTTAAATTTCCTAGAAGAACTGCCTACGTACATCAAATCGCTTTCAGCACACCGTATAATAGAAACTATACCCACTGTATTACAATTAATGTAACGTTTAATTGGAAACTCCAAGCTATGTTTTGAATCATGAAAGCTTTTGACAGTCGCAGTATATTTTCATGGATGACTTCCACATTTTGAAAAACTCATGCATTTCAACCAAATGTTGGTTGTGGATTTGGTCACATTAGAAAAAAAATTAAGGTGAAAGAGTGTTAGCTAATGTTTGTGAACGTCTTGATACTACCCTACAACCACTTTTTAATACTTCATATAAAATTTCATATTTCATATAAGATGGGGAGACATTTGAGTATAACATCCTTTATCTGGGAGAATTGTCGACTGTAAGTCAATACTAATGTGGGTAAAATAACATTATTTTTACCTTCCTTTCTGTATTTATTTAGATTTTTATTTTCTCTGTATTGGATCTTTTTTCTGTCCTAAAAAGTAGCTCACTTCATTTGTTTTGTGCGATACTGAGGGCTCTAGTCAGCATCCATTGAGGATATCCTCTATCCTGTAGACGTGAAATGATGGGTTAAGGTTTATGTCCATGTGAGTTATATGCTACAAGAAGAAATATTGTGCCAACTGAGTTTTTTTTTTTTTTTTTCAAAAACATTTTATTTCATTTCCACATATGTCATAATTTATCAGACATACAGTAGTGAAGAATAAAATGTACATATCATATGACTCAAATATCGTACATAATACAAGAATAACTGCATTTCAACCCCCCCCCCCTCCCTCCCCCCAACCAACCCCCTCTGGATGTACCTCTTCCCTTATTCAATTGTTAACTTTCTCCTATACCTCTCTTATACGTTTCCTAATTCCCTTTCTCACATTTATGAAACCTTCAAGTTTCCTAGAGTTCCTCTAATATCCCTACGTAGATACCATTCAGTGTGCTTAAAATTACTCATGAGAGTTTGTGTATCCTCCACTGATAAATGCTTTGCAATAAATTTCGACCACTTATTTAAAAAAGCTGTTGAGCTCCCAGTCTTATTTGATTCTGCCTCTAATTGGTCCATTAGCAGAAAATACCGCATTAGACCGTGGAACTCCGTATCTGTGGGAATGTTTGGCTCTAGCCATTTGTTCAATAAACATTTCAATGCTACTAGTAGTACCCCATCTATTAGTTTGGGAACTGTGATTGTGTCTGGAAAAGCATGAAACAGAACTACCTCTGGCTCACATGGTACATCAATATGCCATGTGTCCTTGATCCAAGACAGCAACCACTCCCAATATTGCCTTGTTTTAGGACACGTCCATACCCCATGGTCCAGATCTGCTTTTGGAAGACCACATTTCGGACATTCATTAATCCGAGAGTCTGCGTTACACACGTTATTGATATTAAATGCATATATTGCTCTGTGCATTAATTTCAGCTGAGTTTCCCTCCATTTTTCACAAATTACAGCTTTCCTTGTCCTAATCCACCCCTTCATTATTCTCTCTCTCCAACCCTGTGTCACCAAAAGCTTACCCCATCCTCCACAAATTGTTGCAGCCGTTTTATCATTATCGCTATCCCTAAGTTCCCTATAGATGTCAGATAGTGACCACTTATTACCTATCTGCTTGAGTAGGGAGTCGAAACCATTTACTCTGCACTCCTGGGCAACCTGTTTTGATCTAGATTTGCAAAAGTGCAGTACTTGGTAAAATTGCATTTCTTGCCAACCGGAGAGACCAAACTTGTCTCTCAGCTCCGTCAGCGTGAGGTATCTGTGTTCCTGACCATGCAACAAATGCTGCACCGTTGTAATCCCCTTCAGTCTCCATTGTTGTAACAACTTATTGGTGTCTCCCGCCTCAAACTCTGGATGGGACCAAAAAGGCATATATTTAGAAATCTTGAAGGGCAGATTGTGTAGTTTTCTTACTTCTTTCCAAGTAACTATAGTGTCCCTCAGTACTATTGAGCTCTTGATATCCACTGGCATCGAAGCCAAGTGTACATGCAGAAGTGCTCCCAAATCCCACCCTCGGGCTAGTTCTTTTTCCAACACCAGATTCGAATAATATGATGTCTTAGCCAACCAATCCCTACAATGTCGAAAAAGACTGGCTAGATTATATCTTCTAAGGTCAGGAAAGCGGACTCCTCCCTTTTCCGCCGGTAAGTATAATTTCCGTAGTGCTATCCTAGCCCTTTTTTTGGACCATATGAACTGGGAAAAAGCCTTATTTAACTCTATTATATCCCTATGTCTGATTAGGATAGGCAATGTTTGCATTGGGTAAAGCAGTTTGGGTACACTGACCATTTTTACCAAGTGGCATCTACCCAGCACAGTTAGGGGCAATGACTGCCATTTCTCTAACTCCTGCTTGATCTGTTTTATCAACGGTGTATAATTAAGATTATATAAAGAGTGGGGAGAGGGTCCAATTCTGATACCCAAATATTTTATATGCTTTTTTGCAACCGCTACAGGACAATCTCGCAATTGTAACTGATTTTTTGGGGGTGTGGTACCTAAATACAGGAGTTCACATTTTTCTATATTGGCTCTAAATCCCGAGCTCTTCCCAAACTCCTCAATCACTTTAAATATTCGCTGTACATCTCTAGAGGGGTTTGCCAGAAACATTATTATGTCGTCTGCGAAGAGTGACAACTTCACCTCTTTTGACCCTATCTTTATACCCTCAAAGATTTCTGAATTTTCTAAGTATCTGGCTAGTGGCTCAATAGCTATATTGAACAAAAGCGGCGAGAGGGGACATCCCTGTCTCGTCCCTTTTAGTAGAGGGAAAGATTTCGAGAGAAAGCCTGGCAATGCTATTTGTGCCCTGGGATCCGAATATAAGGCTGAAATGAACGTCCGGAAGGCTCCTTTTATATTCATTGCGTCTAAAACCTGCCCCAGCCATCCCCAAAGCACACTATCAAACGCCTTTTCGGCGTCTATTGTAAGGAGTGCCGGCGTCTCTCCTACATGCGATTTCCTAGCAACAAAATCCAAGACAGTCAATACCCTTCTCATATTGAACACCGCTGATCTACCCTTAACAAAACCCACCTGAGATGGCCCAATTAAATTCGGCAATTTGTCAGCTAGTCTATCAGCCATTATTTTAGAAAAAAGTTTGTGATCCACATTAATTAAGGATATAGGCCTATAGGATGAAGGCAAAAGCAGATCTTTCCCTGGTTTTGGTAGTAAGCGTATATAAGCTGTATTATTAGTCAGTTTCGTGACTTTACCCTCCAAGACCCTATTGAAGCTTTCTGTAAGCACTTTAGTTATGTCATCTTTCATCATTTTATAAAATTCCCCAGTATATCCGTCCGGACCTGGTGCTTTTCCTGAGGGCATGTTTTTAATTGTCCTGGACACCTCTTCTACCGAAATAGGCTTATTAAGTTCGAGGAGCTGACTGTCTTGGAGCCTAGGTATGTTTTTCTTGTCAAGATAATGAGTTAGGGATGGCTGGGCCTCTGGTCCCACTGAGTACAATTTCATGTAATATTGTCTAAAAATCTCTAAGACCCTCTCAGGTTTATTCTGCCTATTGCCCTGCTCATCTAGCAACATCGGGATGACCATTTGACTTCTTGGTCCTTTAGACAGCCTTGCTAGTAGCCTCCCAGATTTATTCCCATATTTAAATAATTTAGACTCTTTCTGTGAGCTATACATCCCTTCCCATCTGGTATACCACAGCTCATAATTTTTTTTTGCAGTAAACCATTCTAGTTTAGAGTGTTCAGACGGGCAATGGATAAATTCAGAATACGTCTTTCTAAGAGTATTAGCAACTTCACCTAGCTTCTTTTTGGTTCTTGCCTTTAGCGCATGTACATAGGACATTATTTTACCCCGCAAAACTGCCTTTTCTGTATCCCATAATAACGTTGGGTCCTCACTATGTTGGGCATTATCTTCCTGAAACTCCATGTGCCAACTTCGTAATATATCTTTGAAATTTTCATTTTCTCCTAAGAAGGCCGGAAACCTCCATATATAGTCAGATCCTTTTTTAAATTGTTCTTTAAGATCTAGTTGTATTGGGGCGTGGTCTGATATAACCATATCTAAAATCTTGGGATTCTCGATTTTTGTGAACATAGAAGCATTTACAAGTAGATAATCGATACGAGACCATGAATCATTAGGAGCCGAGTAGAAAGTGTATTCCCTCCCTTCAGGATTGGCTATTCTCCAAGGGTCCATGAGGTCATGGTCTCGCATCAACTGTTCTAATACTCGTTCTCTCCCTACTGTCATCTTTTGCCTCGGTCTAGCCAGCTTACGATCCTCCCTGCCTTCCAACACCGTGTTCATGTCTCCCCCCACTATAACATTCCTTTGCTGTAAATTGTTCAAATGACCCCCTATCTCTGCAAAAAACTTCTTATTTTCTCCATTAGGCCCATATATGTTAACTAACCCTATCTCCCCCACAGGTGATTTCATAGTTACTACTTGCCATCTGCCAGCGTGATCATTCCCATGTGTTAATATATCAGCTTGTATTTTCTTATGGAAAAGTATTAGAGTTCCTCCCTTCCGGTTAACTGACTCTGAACCTAACACTTTCCCCACCCACATTTTCTCCATGCGAACAAAATCTTCTGCTCCCAAATGGGTCTCCTGTAGCAATGCAATGTCTGCCCTGCATTTTTGCAGATGTTTCAAGATCATATTCCTCTTGGCCGGGGAACGAAGCCCCTTCACATTCCATGATATAACTCGCATTATAGTAGTATCGCATACAGAGAATGTGGCCTAGGTACATGAGCATACATCCAGACTAACTTCAAACCCCATCCCGCCCATAACAGTTTTCCCGGCAACTGGCCAGGAACTATATTCCCACTAGTTCCATAACTTTCTATAACCCTGTGTGATAACATATCCCTCTTCTCTCTCTCTATTGACTTCACCTTTTTCCAACATGGTCAGTCAATTCCTCAATTTGACATCGAACCACTATATAAACCTTTTAAAAGTCTGATATAATCAGTCCGAAGAACTCAAGTCCTTCTAAACACAATGAACATGAGAATTTGCTTTACATTTACCGCCTTCAGCGTGCAGGCCGCTTTCTCGATTCTCCGCCTGTGTCCATATTTGACGCTACAGCATCTCTTCCATCCTCCATGAACTTGGCCGGCGTGTCTGGTAGTCGATGTCGTCCTGGGAGCCTTGACGACAGATGTTGCAGGCCCAGTTGGTTCTTTGCCTCTTCCGCAGATGTATAGGTAGATGACGTACCATCCGAGTGGAATATTTTGAGGATCGCTGGGTATAAGAGCGCAAACCTTGTATGCCTCTCATATAATTCAGAGCATATGCCTGAGAACTCTCTTCTCCTCTTCTGCACCTCCATGGAGTAGTCCCCAAATATCAGCACTCGTTGGCCTCGGATTTCAAATGAAGACCCCTGTCTCTTGTACTGCCGCAATATGGCCGTCTTATCTGTAAAGTCTAGGTACTTCACTATGACAGGTCTCGGTCTCTGCTGCAGCGCTGACGCGCCCTTTGAGTTGCGGTCAGCCCCTGATCTCAGGTCCGGGCCTATTCGGTGGGCTCTTTCTACCTTGCACGGTTTTTCAAGACCCAGGGCCGATGGTATCTCCTGTTCGCATATTGCAATCAACTCTTGAGCTGGTATAGATTCCTTCAGTCCCACAATGCGCAGGTTGCTCCTTCGCGAGCGATTCTCCAGATCGTCCACTTTTAGTTTCATGGACGCTGTCTCCCTTTCAGCTTTCTCCAGCCGCAGACGCATATCGGAGCAGGAGTCCTCCAGAATTTGTATACGAGATTCTGTGATCTCCAGCCGTGACCCATGCTCCGCTACCTTTGCTTGTAGGGACTGAAGCGTGTGTCCCACTGTGCTGGCAAGTGATTCCTGCAGATCAGGTAGAATTCTGTTAGCCACTTCTATCGCCAGCTTGACATAATCAATGCTCGTATCATCTCCCCTGAGCTCAGTTTCTTCCAGATCTGAGCGGTCTTCCATTGCTTCTCGCTGTGTAGACCCGGGAGCGTCTTCCTCCTCCCCCTCGCGTTCCCGCGCTGCAGTTTTCAAAGGTTTATTTTGAGCTTTAGACTTGCTCCTCGTCCCCATATTTAAGATGTAACGATCCATAAACTGCCGCTGCACTAGCGGTGCCGATCTTCCCGAATTTTATCCGGTATGTTGGGGATAATTATCTTGCTGAGGTTTGACTGCACGGAGCCGAAGTTAGCTGCGTCTCACCATGCTGGCGCCGGAACCGGAAGTCCCAACTGAGTTTTTACAATAAAAAAAAAATAACATGTGCTTTGTTGCGTGCAAAAACGCCTATACTATTAAAATATAAAGTTAGCCCATATGATGAATTATGCAACAGGAAAAAAATGGCCAATTCACAATTTTTCATCATTTTATCTCCCAAAAAACTATAAAAAGTGATCAAAAGGTCATACACAACCCAGAATGGAATTAGCAAATACTACAGATCGTCCCACAAAAAATGAGCCCCCACACATCTCCATAAACATAAGTATAAAAAAGATATGGGGGTCAGAATATGGCAGTGAAAAGAAAAAACATTTTTCCAAAGTTTATTTTTTATTTTTTCATTATTAAAATGCAAGAAAAACTATACATACAGTATGTGGTATCGTCGGATTCATTCTGACCCAGAGAATGAAGAACACAAGTTAGTTTTACCACATTTCGAATGCCGTAAAAAAAAAAAATATATAAAAAAATGGTGGAAATGCGTTTCATTTTTACAATTCCACCCCATTTGGCATTAGAAAGTACAACTTGTCCCGCAAAAAAAAAATCCTCATATGTCTATGCGAACGGAAAAATAAAAAAGTTATGGCTCTGAGAAGGCAAGGAGCGAAAAACGAGACAGCCCTATCGGTGATTGACAGCTTCCCTCTATGACTGTTTATACAGAGATAGCTGTCAATTACTGATAGGACCGTCTCCTGGACTGTAAATTAATAAAGTACAAGTTATTCTGAATATTTTCCCACAAAACTATACATCAATATGTTCAGCTCCTCCTGATCTGTAACATGCTACTAACAGATTACACTGCATTTTCATGGTGACAGGTCCCCTTTAAGCACCCACATTTCCTAGTATGTTATTTCAATCATCTCTTGTTATCTCTTTCATCCCCAACATAAAGGTCCCTCACACAGCCCCATTGATCTCACTAATAACACTATGGTATGCAATACAACTTCCTTCTCCACTGTCTACAGAGAGATCTAGCTATTGTATTTTTCGCCCCATAAGAGGCACCTGCCCATAAGACGCACTAAGGTTTTAGAGGAGGAAAAAAAAAAAAATTGTTAGTGTTAATCAGACCTCATCTCAGAGCCACAATCAGACCCCCAATGTTAATCAGACCTCTGGGAGCCCCAATGTTCATAAGACCCCAAACCAGACCTCAGATCACAATCCCAGTGTGAACCCCCATTCAGACCCTTAACCCCTTAAGGACACATGACGTACCGGTACGGCATGTTTCCCGAGTCCTTAAGGACACATGACGTACCGGTACGTCATGGCTTTAAATAGCGATGCCGGCGCCGCGGGGGTTAATCGGAACGGGATGCCGGCTGAAATCATTCAGCCGGCATCCTGTAACAATGCAGGGGGGGGGTCATTTGACCCCCCCGCATCGACGATTGCAGAAAACCGCAGGTCAATTCAGACCTGCGGTTTTCTGCGTTTCCGGTCCATTCGGGTGTCCTGTGACCCGATGAACCGGAAAAAGACTGCGATCGGTGGCGTAATTATACACCACCAATCGCAGTCCGAGGATTTGCAGAGGCGGAGCTGGCCCTGGTGCTGAACGCCGCTGTCCAGGGTGCTGATTGGTGCAGGGGAGAGAGGCGCGAGATTCAAACTTCCTGCGCTCCTCTCTCCCCTCCTCTTCCTGTCCAGCACCCTGACCGTGCAGCATCGTCCAGCACCAGCTCCTGTGTCCCCCTAATCGGCATCCATCACCCTCCTGCACCCATCGCCACCCAGGTAGGTTAGGGTCAGTGAGGGAGAGGCACCTTTAGGCAGGGATAGAAGGGAAAAGTTAGAAAAAAAAAAAAAAGCACATTTATTCCAAACTTTTTTGTTTCAGCTACCAGACCCCAGACCCCCCCTGCCACTTGGTCATCGATCACTTTGGGGCCACATTTCAGCAGGCCTACGTACCTGGAAGGGAGGTCGCGGTTGATGAGTCTCTCGTTGCGTTCAAGGGGAGACTCAGTTTCCGCCAATACATTCCCACAAAGCAGGCGAGGTATGGCGTGAAGCTATACAAAATTTGTGAGAGTACCTCAGGGTACACTTACAAATTTCGTGTGTACGAGGGGCGAGATTCCCGGATTCAACCACCAGAATGTCCCCCCACTCTGGGTGTTACCGGGAAACTCGTGTGGGACCTTATGTACCCACTGCTGGATAAGGGTTACCACTTGTACGTGGACAACTTTTATACCAGCATTCCCTTGTTCAGGTCCCTTGCCGCCAGATCCACGTTCGCTTGTGGGACCGTGCGGAAAAATCAACGCGGCCTCCCTGCCCACCCCCTCCAGGTACCTATCCCCAGGGGTGAGACCCGTGCCCTTACCAGTGGAAGCCTGTTGCTGGTCAGGTATAAGGACAAGAGGGATGTCCTTATGCTGTCCACAATCCACGGTAACAGCACCACCCCAGTCTCTGTGCGAGGTACCACGGCAACGGTCCTCAAGCCCGATTGTATCGTCGACTACAATCGGTATATGGGAGGAGTTGATCTCTCTGATCAAGTCCTCAAGCCATATAATGCCATGCGCAAAACCCGGGCATGGTACAAAAAAGTTGCGGTCTACATGGTGCAGGTTGCCATGTACAACTCTTTTGTACTATCCCGAAGCGCTGGCAGCACAGGGACATTCCTCCAATTCTATGAGGCAGTCCTCAAAGACCTGATCTTTTCGGACCGGGAAAGAGCAGGCTGGAGTACCTCGGGAACTGGAGGCGCCCGGATCGTCCCTGGCCAACACTTTCCAGGTGTGGTCCCCCATACTGGAAAGAAGGGACGAACCCAAAAAAGATGCAGAGTGTGTCACAAGAGGGGGATACGGAAGGACACCACTACTCAGTGTGACACTTGCCCCGATCATCCGGGCCTCTGCGTTATCGATTGCTTCAGGGAGTATCACACTTCCATGGAGTACTAAATTTTTATAATCTCCAACAGTCCCCTAGAGAACATAAAACACTATGTCTCTCAGACTTTGGAGACACAGAAACAATTTTTTTTCCCCAAAAAAATATTAGTTTTAGTGCAGGCATCCTCAAACTGCGGCCCTCCAGATGTTGTAAAACTATAACTCCCAGCATGCCCAGACAACCTACAGCCATCAGCAGGGCATGGTGGGAATTGTAGTTTTACAACATCTGGAGGGCCGCAGTTTTAGGATGCCTGCTTAGTGTCTCCAAAGTCTGAGAGCCATACATATTGGGCATCGTCGCGTGCGTAAAAGTCGTCGCTATAAAAATAACATTTGACCAAACCCCTCGGATGAACGGTGTTAAAAATATAAAATAAAAACGGTGCCAAAACACCCATTTTTGGGCAAAATTTCCATTTGAATCCTTTTTTTCCAGTAATAAAGCAAGGGTTAACAGCCAAAAAAACCTCAATATTTATGGCCCTGATTCTGTAGTTTGCAGAAACACCCCATATGTGGTCGTAAATGGCTAAATAGCCGCACGGCAGGGCATAGAACGAAGGGAACTCCATATGGTTTCTGGAAGGCAGATTTTGATGGACATTTTTTTTTTTTGACACCATGTCCCATTAGAAGCCCCCCCTGATGTAGCCTAGACTAGAAACTCCAAAAAAGTGACCCCATCTAAGAAACTACACCCCTCAAGGTATTCAAAAGTTACTTTATAAACTTTGTTAACCCTTTAGGTGTTCCACAAAACTAAATAGCAAATGTAGAAAAATTTTAGAATTTTATTTTTTTGTTACCTTGCCTCAAAAAAGTGTAATATAGAGCAACCAAAAATCATATTTACCCCTAAAATAGTACCAAAACAACAACCACCTTATCCCATAGTTTCCTAGATGGGGTCACTTTTATGGAGTTTCTACTCTAGGGGTGCATCAGGGGGCTTGAAAGGGTACATGGTGTAAATAAACCAGTCCAGCAAAATCTGCCTTCCAAAAACCGTATGGCGTTCCCCTTCTTCTATGTCCTGCCGTTTAGCCAAATAGTAGTTTACGACCACATTTGGGGTGTTTCTGCAAACTACAGAATCAGGGCAACCCATTTTGAGTTTTGTTTGGCTGTTAACCCATTTTTTTCAGTAATAAAGTAAGGGTTAAAATGGAAAATTTTCCAAAAAATAGAAATTTCTAAATTGTTTCTCCATCTGCCATTAACTCTTGTGGAACACCTAAAGGGTTAACAAAGTTTGTAAACCCAGTTTTGAATACCTTGAGGGGTGTACTTTCTTAGATGGAGTCACTTTTTTGAAATTTTTATTCTAGGGGTACAACAGGGGGCTTCAAATGGGACATGGTATAAACAAAACCAGTCCTGCCAAATCTGCCTTCCAAAACCCATATGGTGTTCCCCTCCTTCTATGTCCTCCCGTTCGGCCAAACAGTAGTTTACGACCACATATGGGGTGTTTTTGCAAACTACAGAATCAGGGCAACCCATTTTGAGTTTTGTTTGGCAGTTAACCCTTGTTTTACTCCTGGAAAAAATTGATTATATTGGAAAATTTTCCAAAAAATAGAAATTTCTAAATTGTTTCTCCATCTGCCAATAACTCTTGTGGAACACCTAAAGGGTTAACAAAGTTTGTAAACCCAGTTTTGAATACCTTGAGGGGTGTACTTTCTTAGATGGAGTCACTTTTTTGAAATTTCTATTCTAGGGGTGCAACAGGGGGCTTCAAATGGGACATGGTATAAACAAAACCAGTCCTGCAAAATCTGCCTTCCAAAACCCATATGGCGTTCCCCTCTTTCTACGTGCTCCCGTTTGGCCAAACAGTAGTTTACGACCACATATGGGGTGTTTCTGCAAACTACAGAATCAGGGCAACCCATTTTGAGTTTTGTTTGGCAGTTAACCCTTGTTTTTTTCCTGGAAAAAATTTATTATATTGGAAAATTTTCCAAAAAATCTAAATTCTAAAAATGTATGTCCATTTGCCATGAAGTGTTGTGGAAGACCTAAAGGGTTAACAAAGTTTGTAAAAACAGTTTTGAATACCTTGAGGGGTGTAGTTTCTAGAATGGGGTGGTTTGGGTGGTTTCTATTATGTAAGCCTCACAAAGTGACTTCAAACCTGAACTGGTCCATAAAAAGTGGGATTTTGAAGATTTCTGAAAATTTCAAAATTTGCTTCTAAACTTCTAAGCCTTGTAACATCCCCAAAAAATAAAATATCATTCCCAAAATGCTACAAACATGAAGTAGACATATGGGGAATGTAAAGTCATCACAATTTTTGGGGGTATTACTAGGTATTACAGAAGTAGAGAAACTGAAACTTTGAAATTTGCTAATTTTTCAAAATTTTTGGTAAATATGGTATTTTTTTATGCAAAAAAATTAACTTTTTTGACCCAATTTTAGCAGTGTCATGAAGTACAATATGCGACGAAAAAACAATCTCAGAACGGCCTGGGTAAGTCAAAGCGTTTTAAAGTTATCAGCACTTAAAGTGACAGTGGTCAGATTTGCAAAAAATGGCCTGGTCCTTAAGGTGAAATAGGGCTGTGTCCTTAAGGGGTTAAAGGATAACTGTCACACTTAGACCCTAATTTCAATTTTCATATATGTAGTTACTAATAACATGATATTCCAGATAACATGATATTCCAGATATTACTATTAGACTGACTTACCCCATATTTAATAAGATTCAGCCCTTAGCAACCAGTCTGCATAAAACTGCAATTTCTCTATTCAGTTAAGATGGCCGCCACTGCCCTCACCCTGAGGCTAATCCCGCCTGCCCTCACTAGCCAGTAACAATAGCCCCCCAAAAGTGTCAATAACCAGAGCCCCCCCTAAAGGGTTAATCTCCTGCAGCACAAAGGGATCCTCTTACCACATGTTGCTTTTATTTATACACTGAGCAGATGGTAGATCTCCCTTCCCTGGTCTGCGCTGCTTCAACTCTACTTCTCCAGCTCTGCTGAGTGAGGGAGCGTCTGCCAAGCGCATGGACAGGGAGAAGTGCACACAGCCCAGACACTGTTATCAGCAGCTGGGGAGGACCTGGCTTTAATCATTTACTTACAGTCCCTGGCTGTCAGTAATCTGACCTTGCACGCTGCGTGCTTCTGCGTCCTCTGTCCTTCAACACATAGACGGACCATGCCTAGCAACCCTATTTTAAGCACAGGTAAAAGTAGGCAGTACAGGGAACAGGTAATTGAATAAACAGTGAAAAGTTTAAATAGGGCCACTAAGGAGATATTAATCACCACAATCCAATACTCCCAAAAAATAAAAAAATATGACAGTTATACTTTAATGCGAATATAACCCCCAAGCAGACATCAGAGCCCGATGTGAATGACCCCTCAAGCAGACCTCAGATCAGATCCCGATATGAATGGCCCCCAAGCAGACCTCAGATCAGACCCCCCCCCAGGCTCAGAGCAAGCATTAAAAAACAACAATTAACTTACTTCTCCTGCTCCAGACACAAGTGCTCCTCACATCCACACTCATCTAGTTCTGCCTGCGACACGCTGTGCTGTGACCTGAAGCACACAGAGTGAGGTCAAAACGCAACGATGTCCTTATGCTGTGTGCAGTCACAGCACAACGAGCAGCTGTGGACAAGGAAGCGGTGATTACAGACCCAGGGAGCGCTGCATTCAGCGCTTTCCAGTCCTCCTGTTCCATAATGGAAGCGCTCATTAGTATTCACCCCATAAGATGTACTGACATTTTACTCCCACTTTGGGGGGAAATGAAGTGCATCTTATAGGGAAAAAAATATGGTATATATGTTGGGATGAATAAATGAATAAAAGGTCACCACCTCATTAACTGTAAGATCACTGAGAAGCAGAGAGGGAAGCTACTGAGCGTGTCAGTCCACCTTTACTGTAGGAGAAGGTGGTCCATGAGGATAAACAGCAGCGGGCGCTGCCAGAGAGGAGAATGTATATAAAAAAATATATAAAAAATATGTTTATTGCATTTATATTGCACTACTACTTAAATTAAAATGCTCCATAGCAGAGTAAACTTTTCAAGAGATCACCTCGTCACAATTTGGACCCTGTCCTCACTGGTCTCCTATGGAGGTCATTACTGTAGAATTATTGTCTAGAATCAGACAAAAATTTTGCTTTAACATTAAAAGAACACTTCTCAAGTTACTAAAGACTGGGGTTTTATTTCATTCCCACCATGACCATGATTGTTAGGTTTGCAGAATTCGTACAATTAAGGCTACTTTCACACTTGCGGCAGTGTGATCCGGCGGGCAGTTCCGTCGTCGGAACTGGCCGCCGGATCCGCCGATCTGCCGCTGACTGAAAGCATTTGTGAGACGGATCCGGATGCAGATCCGTCTCACAAATGCATTGCAAGGACGGATCCGTCTCTCCGCTTGTCATGCGGACAGACGGATCCGTCTTGTACATTTTTTCATATTTTTGCCGATCTGCGCATGCGCATGCCGGAACGACGGATCCGGCATTCCGGTATTCTGAATGCCGGATCCGGCGCTAATACATTCCTATGGCGTTCAGGCATGTATTCAGTTTTTTTGGCCGGAGAGAAAACCGTAGAATGCTACGGTTTTCTCTTTTGCCTGATCAGTCAAAACGACTGAACTGAAGACATCCTGATGCAAACTGAACGGATTACTCTCCATTCAGAATGCATGGGGATAAAACTGATCAGTTTTTTTCCGGTATAGAGCCCCTGTGACGGAACTCTATGCCGGAAAAGAAAAACACAAGTGTGAAAGTACCCTTACACTTCTATTCTCTGGTGTAGATCCTGCTGACAATGCATCTTCAGTGCGCTGAGCTCATGCAGTCCTTTGTCTGTGGCATCGATTTGAAATGACTAGTGCAAGAAGCTATTCACTATACCAGGGGTGGCCAACCTTACATACACAAAGAGCCAAAAAAAGAAACTTAGGACTACCAGGAGCCACAAGCTATACATTTACACACGAGTCACCGTATTTTTCGCTCTACAAGATGCACCTAGGTTTTAACAAAGAAAAATAAGAGAGAAAAAATATTTTTCATCTGATCTGAGGTCTGATAAAAATATTTTTTTCCTTTTTTTCATTAGCAAAGAAAAAATATATTTTTCATCAGACCTCAGATCAGACTCCTAAATCAGATCCCCAATCCTCATCTGACCTACAATAAGATCCCCAAACCTCATCAGACCTCCAAATCAGACCCCCAAAATAAGACCCCCAATGCTCGGATCAGACAACACAAATCAGACTCCCCCCCATGCTCAGATCTCCCCCCTTCTCAGATATGACCCCCATGCTCAGACCTGACCAACCCATGCTCAAACAAAACCCCCTTGTTCAGATCTGCCCCCCATGCTCAAATCTGCACGCTCATGCTCAGATCTTCCCACTCATGCTAAGATCAGACCCCCATGCTCAGATCAGGACCCCCCTCATGCTCAGATCAGACCCCCCTATGCTCAGTTCTATAATTAAAAAAAAATCTCTTCCCTCTCCTGATCAGGCACTGGGCTCCTGCTCAGGCACCTGCTACTCTGCAGGTCTGACACGCTCTCCACTGTGACCTGATGAGCACAACGTCAGGTCATAGTGGGAGTCTCCATACTACGTTCGCACACTGTGTGCATCAGGACATAGTGAAGTGTGAGCTGGAGCTGCAAAGGAGTAACAGTGCCCGATTAGGAAAAGAGATCTGAGCATGGGGTGGAGAGTGAGCCGTCTGAGCCGTGCTTCCTGGATTCACAGCTAGAGCCTCACTTGAAGAAGCAAAGAGCCACATGTGGCTCAAGAGCCACAGGTTGGCCACCCCAGCACTATACTGTGTTCAAACCTCATTATGTTAACGTGAAAAAGTGCATTGGTTTCAGAATCTTCCGCTCTACCACTAATGTATGATGAGGTGACAAGATATGCTATATATTTATGTATATATCTAATATATAAAGCTGTGTGTATGTATGTCCTCTAAAGGAATCCGCACCGTCACATTTACAATCATGAAATTTGACACACAGGTACATCAGGTGTCCGGGAAGGTTTTATACCAGGTCTCAGCTCTCTAGGATGTACCGTTCCTGAGTAATTTCCCCAAAAAATGCATTAGCCAATAGAAGCCTGGTCACATGACCCTTATCAGCCAATAGAAGCTCGCAGGCCCTTGGTCTACACATACACACAGTTTTACACCAGGTTTCCATAACAACCCAGCCATTTTTCTTCACTGTTGTAGGTCAGCTTTAACCTCTTCTACCCTGGGCCAGTTTTTGCCCTTCTGCCCAGGCCATTTTTTGCAAATCTGACGTGTCATTTTATGTGGTAATAGCTTTGGAATTATTTTATTTATCCAAGCCATTCTGAGATTTTTTTTTTTTTCGTGACACATTATGCTTTAATGATAGTCATAAATTTGAGTCAATATATTTCACCTTTATTTATGAAAAAATCCCAAGTTTACCCCAAATTTTTTAATTTCTCTGCTTTTAAAACAGAAAGTGATACCTCGTAAAATATTTATTACTTAACATTCCCCATATGTCTTCTTTAAGTTGCCATCATTTTGTAAATGTCATTTAAAAAAAAATAATATTTAGGACGGACGTTAGAAGGCTCAGAATTTTAAAAGCAATTCTTAAAATGTTTAATTTTTTTTTCCAAAACCCACTTTTTAAGGACCAGTCCAGTTCTGAAGTCACTTTGTGGGGCTTACATAGTGGAAACCCCCCATAAATACCCCATTGTAGAAACTACACCCATAAAGTTACTCAAAACTGATTTTGCAAACTTTGTTAACCCTTTAGGTGTTCCACAAGAATTCAAGGAAAATGGAGATGAAATTTCTAAATTTCACTTTTTTGGCAGATTTTCCATTTTAATCCTTTTTTTTCGTTAACACATCGAGGGTTAACAGTCAAACAAAAAATATTTATTACCCTGATTCTTCGGTTTACAGAAACACCTCACATGTAGTCGTAAACTGATGTAAGGGCACACGGCAGGGCACAGAAGAAAAGAAGCGCCATATGGTTTTTGGAAGGCAGAGTTTGCTGGACTGGTTTGTAGATGTCATGTCCCATTTGAAGTTCCTCTGATGCACCCTTACAGTAGAAACTCCCAAAAAGTGACCCCATTTTGGAAACTAGGGGATAAGGTGCCAGTTTTATTGGTACTATTTTGGGGTACATATGATTTTTAATTGCTCTATATTACGTTTTTTGTGAGGCAAGGTAACCCCAAAAAGTTTTGGCACAGTTTATTTTTAATTTTTTTATTTTTTTCAACATTCATCTGACAGAGTAGATTATGTGCTATTTTTATAAAGCAGGTTGTTACGGATGCAATGATATCAAATATGTCTACTTTGATTTGTTCGTTTGTTTCAGTTTTACAGTGCCTTGCAAAAATATTCACCCCCTTGACTTTTTTCGTGTTTTAGTGCCTCACAACCTGAAATTAACATGGATATTTTGAAGATTTGCATAATTTAATTTACAGAACATGCCCACAGCTTTGAAGATGTTTTTTTATTTTTTATTGTGAAGCAAACAACAAATAGGACAAAATAACTGAAAAAGTCAATGTGCATAACTATTCACCCCCTAAAGTCAATACTTTGTAGAGCCACATTTTGCGGCAATCACAGCTCCAAGTCGTTTTGGATAAGTCTCTATGAACTTGCCACATCTTAGGCTACTTTCACACTAGCGTTCGGGGCTCCGCTTGTGAGTTCCGTTTCAAGGCTCTCACAAGCGGCCCCGAACGCATCCGTACTGCCCCAATGCATTCTGAGTGGATGCGGATCCACTCAGAATGCATCAGTCTGGCACCGTTTGGCCTTTGCTCCGCTCGGCAGGCGGACACCTGAACGCTGCTTGCAGCGTTCTGGTGTCCACCTGGCCATGCAGAGGCAAACGGATCCGTCCAGACTTACAATGTAAGTCAATAGGGACGGATCCGTTTGAAGTTGACACAATATGGCTCAATTTCAAACGGATCCGTCCCCCATTGACTTTCAATGTAAAGTCTGGACGGATCCGTCTGACTAACTTTCACACTTTTTCTGAAATACAAACCGGATTCCCAAAAAGTTGGGACACTAAACAAATTGTGAATAAAAACTGAATGCAATGATATGGAGATGGCAAATGTCAATATTTTATTTGTAATAGAACGTAGATGACAGATCAAACGTTTAATCCGAGTAAATGTATCATTTTAAAGGAAAAATACGTTGATTCAAATTTTCACGGTGTCAACAAAACCCCAAAAAGTTGGGACAAGTAGCAATAAGAGGCTGTAAAAAGTAAATTTGAGCATAACGAAGAGCTGGAAGACCAATTAACACTAATTAGGTCAATTGGCAACGTGATTGGGTAGAAAAGAGCTTCTCAGAGTGGCAGTGTCTCTCAGAAGCCAATGTTCCGCAGAAAGATAGTGGAGCAATATCAGAAAGGTGTTACCCAGCGAAAAATTGCAAAGACTTTGCATCTATCATCATCAACTGTGCATAACATCATCCGAAGATTCAGAGAATCTGGAACAATCTCTGTGCGTAAGGGTCAAGGCCGTAAAACCATACAGGATGCCCGTGATCTCCGGGCCCTTAAACGACACTGCACCACAAACAGGAATGCTACTGTAAAGGAAATCACAGAATGGGCTCAGGAATACTTCCAGAAACCATTGTCAGTGAACACAATCCACCGTGCCATCCGCCGTTGCCAGCTGAAACTCTACAGTGCAAAGAAGAAGCCATTTCTAAGCAAGATCCACAAACTCAGGCGTTTTCACTGGACCAGGGATCATTTAAAATGGAGTGTGGCAAAATGGAAGACTGTTCTGTGGTCAGACGAGTCACGATTCAAAGTTCTTTTTGGAAATCTGGGACGCCATGTCATCCGGACCAAAGAGGATAAGGACAACCCAAGTTGTTATAAACGCTCAGTTCAGAAGCCTGCATCTCTGATGGTATGGGGTTGCATGAGTGTGTGTGACATGGGCAGCTTGCATGTCTGGAAAGGCACCATCAATGCAGAAAAATATATTCAGCTTCTAGAACAACATATGCTCCCATCCAGACGTCATCTCTTTCAGGGAAGACCCTGCATTTTTCAACAAGATAATGCCAGACCACATTCTGCATCAATCACAACATCATGGCTGCGTAGGAGAAGGATCCGGGTACTGAAATGGCCAGTCTGCAGTCCAGATCTTTCACCTATAGAGAACATTTGGCGCATCATAAAGAGGAAGGTGCAACAAAGAAGGCCCAAGACGATTGAACAGTTAGAGGCCTGTATTAGACAAGAATGGGAGAGCATTCCTATTTCTAAACTTGAGAAACTGGTCTCCTCGGTCCCCAGACGTCTGTTGAGTGTTGTAAGAAGAAGGGGAGATGCCACACAGTGGTGAAAATGGCCTTGTCCCAACTTTTTGGGGATTTGTTGACACCATGAAATTCTGATTCAACATATTTTTACCTTAAAATTGTACATTTTCTCAGTTTAAACTTTTGTTCCGTGATTTATGTTCTATTCTGAATAAAATATTAGAAGTTGGCACCTCCACATCATTGCATTCAGTTTTTATTCACGATTTGTATAGTGTCCCAACTTTTTTGGAATCCGGTTTGTATAATGCAGACGGATCCGTTCTGAACGGATTCCATCGTCTGCATTATAGGAGCGGATCCGTCTGTGCAGACACCAGACGGATCCGCTCCGAACACAAGTGTGAAAGTAGCCTTACTAGATTTTTGCCCATTCGTCCTCTCAAAACTGCTCCAGCTCCTTCGAGTTTGATGGTTTGCACTTGTGAACAGAAATCTTTAAAGGGAGTCTGTCACCACATTTGACCATATTAGACAGATCCTATAGCGTTATATGTGCCACCCAGCAGTTAAAAACGGTACCTTTGTTGCATATAACCGAGTCTTCTTTCTGCCAAAAATGAACTTTGAAGATTATGTAAACGAGCCCTCTCAAGTGCCCAGGGCGGTGTCTCAATCTTCCGAGCCCAAGACCGGACCTCCCCAACGGCTCATAACCCTGCCCTCCTTGTGCCTAGTGCCCGCCCGTTTACTCCCCTCCCCTCGCCTTTTCCATTGCGGCTGCGCGGACAAATTCGTAGCCGGCGCATGCGCAGTAGGTATTGCGATGCCCTGCCAGGACCGGGCATCGCATTGCGAAACTGTTTGTGTTTACCCGCTGAAGTAAGCGAGCATTTGTTAAAGTTGTGTTTGAACAAAATAAAAGACTATTGTTTAAATGACACCTGAAGTCACTGTTTGAGCTGATCCCCACAAGTGCAGGCAAAGGTTGCTATGCCGAATCACCGCACCGGCCCATGCAACCCTGTGGGTGGGAGTCCAGAGGCGACCCAGGAGTTTTCTCTGACTGTCCTGCTAGGAGGCAATGAGGAAGAGGATACCCCAGAGGAAAATGTCCCCGACTTGGAGGTATCCCGGGGAAAGTTTGGTACGGCCCAACTTCGAGATTTGACCTTAAAAGGGGCACTAGAGAATGTGGAGGTCCTTAACCACTTCAACCCCCCTAGCTGAAACACCCTTAATGACCAAGCCACTTTTTACACTTCTGCACTACACTACTTTCACCGTTTATTGCTCGGTCATGCAACTTACCACCCAAATGAATTTTACCTCCTTTTCTTCTCACTAATAGAGCTTTCATTTGGTGGTATTTCATTGCTGCTGACACTTTTTTTGTTATTGATCGAAATTTAACGATTTTTTTGCAAAAAAATGACATTTTTCACTTTCAGTTGTAAAATTTTGCAAAAAAAAACTACATCCATATAGAAATTTTTCACTAAATTTATTGTTCTACATGTCTTTGATAAAAAAAAATGTTTGGGTAAAAAAAAAAATGGTTTGGGTAAAAGTTAGAGCGTTTACAAACTATGGTACAAAAATGTGAATTTCCGCTTTTTGAAGCAGCTCTGACTTTCTGAGCACCTGTCATGTTTCCTGAGGTTCTACAATGCCCAGACAGTACAAACACCCCACAAATGACCCCATTACGAAAATTAGACACCCTAAGGTATTCACTGATGGGCATAGTGAGTTCATAGAACTTTTTATTTTTTGTCACAAGTTAGCGGAAAATGATGATTTATTTTTATTTTTTTCTTACAAAGTCTCATATTCCACTAACTTGTGACAAAAAAAAAACAACTTCCATGAACTCACTATGCCCATCACAAAATATCTTGGGGTGTCTTCTTTCCAAAATGGGGTCACTTGTGGGGTAGTTATACTGCCCTGGCATTTTAGGGGCCCAGATGCGTGCAAAGGTAGTTTGAAATCAAAATCTGTAAAAAATGACCGGTGAAATCCGAAAGGTGCTCTTTGGAATGTGGGCCCCTTTGCCCACCTTGGCTGCAAAAAACTGTCACACATCTGGTATCGCCGTACTCAGAAGAAGTTGGGGAATGTGTTTTGTGGTGTCATTTTACATATTCCCATGCTGGGTGAGATAAATATCTTGGCAAAAGACAACTTTTCCCATTTTTTTTATACAAAGTTGGCATTTGACCAAGATATTTATCTCACCCAGCATGGGTATATGTAAAATGACACCCCAAAACACATTCCCCAACTTCTCCTGAGTACGGCGATACCAGGTGTGTGACACTTTTTTGCAGCTTAGGTGGGCAAAGGGGCACACATTCCAAAGAGCACCTTTCGGATTTCACAGGTCATTTTTTACACATTTTCATTTCAAACTACTTACCACACATTAGGGCCCCTAGAATGCCAGGGCAGTATAACTACCCCACAAGTGACCCCATTTTGGAAAGAAGACACCCCAAGGTATTCCGTGAGGGGCATGGCGAGTTCCTAGAATTTTTTATTTTTTGTCACAAGTTAGTGGAATATGAGAGTTTGTAAGAAAAAATAAAATAAAAAAAAATCATCATTTTCCGCTAACTTGTGACAAAAAATAAAAAATTCTAGGAACTCGCCATGCCCCTCACGGAATACCTTGGGGTGTCTTCTTTCCAAAATGGGGTCACTTGTGGGGTAGTTATACTGCCCTGGCATTCTAGGGGCCCTAATGTGTGGTAAGTAGTTTGAAATCAAAATGTGTAAAAAATGACCTGTGAAATCCGAAAGGTGCTCTTTGGAATGTGTGCCCCTTTGCCCACCTAAGCTGCAAAAAAGTGTCACACACCTGGTATCGCCGTACTCAGGAGAAGTTGGGGAATGTGTTTTGGGGTGTCATTTTACATATACCCATGCTGGGTGAGATAAATATCTTGGCAAAAGACAACTTTTCCAATTTTGTTTATACAAAGTTGGCATTTGACGAAGATATCTATCTCACCCAGCATGGGTATATGTAAAATGACACCCCAAAACACATTGCCCAACTTCTCCTGAGTACGGCGATACCAGATGTGTGACACTTTTTTGCAGCCTAGATGCGCAAAGCGGCCCAAATTCCTTTTAGGAGGGCATTTTTAGACATTTGGATCCCAGACTTCTTCTCACACTTTCGGGCCCCTAAAATGCCAGGGCAGGATAAATACCCCAAATGTGACCCCATTTTGGAAATAAGACACCCCAAGGTATTCAATGAGGGGCATGGCGAGTTCATAGAATTTTATTTTTCTTTGGCACAAGTTAGCGGAAATTGATTTTTTTTGTATTTTCTCACAAAGTCTCCCTTTACGCTAACTTGGGACAAAAATTTCAATCTTTCATGGACTCAATATGCCCCTCACGGAGTACCTTGGGGTGTCTTCTTTCCGAAATTGGGTCACATGTGGGGTATTTATACTGCCCTGGCATTTTAGGGGCCCTAAAGTGTGAGAAGAAGTCTGGAATATAAATGTCTAAAAAATGTTACGCATTTGGATTCCGTGAGGGGTATGGTGAGTTCATGTGAGATTTTATTTTTTGACACAAGTTAGTGGAATATGAGACTTTGTAAGAAAAAATAAATAAATAAATAAATTTCTGCTAATTTGGGCCAAAAAAATGTCTGAATGGAGCCTTACAGGGGGGTGATCAATGACAGGGGGTGATCAGGGAGTGTATATGAGGTGATCAACCCCCTGTCATTGATCACCCCCTGTAAGGCTCCATTCAGACATCCGTATGTGTTTTGTGGATCCGTAAAAATCATACGGACGTCTGAATGGAGCCTTACAGGGGGGGTGATCAATGACAGGGGGTGATCAATGACAGGGGGTGATCAGGGAGTGTATATGAGGTGATCACCCCCCTGTCATTGATCACCCCCCTGTAAGGCTCCATTCAGACGTCCGTATGTGTTTTGCGGATCCGATCCATGTATCGGTGGATCCGTAAAAATCATACGGACGTCTGAATGGAGCCTTAAAGGGGGGTGATCAATGACAGGGGGTGATCAGGGAGTGTATATGGGTGATAACCCCCTAGTCATTGATCACCCCCCTGTAAGGCTCCATTCAGACGTCCGTATGCGTTTTTGCGGATCCGACCCATGTATCCGTGGATCCGTAATACTCATACGGACGTCTGAATGGAGCCTTACAGGGGGGTGAGCAATGACAGGGGGGTGATTAGGGAGTCTATATGGGGTGATCAGGGGTTCATAAGGGGTTAATAAGTGACAGGGGGGGTGTAGTGTAGTGGTGTTTGGTGCGACTTTACACAGCTACCTGTGTCTTCTGGTGTTCGATCCAAACAAAAGAGACCACCAGAGGACCAGGTAGCAGGTATATTAGACACTGTTATCAAAACAGCGTCTAATATTCCTGTTAAGGGTTAAAAAAATCACATCTCCAGCCTGCCAGCGAACGATCGCCGCTGGCAGGCTGGAGATCCAGGCGCTTATCTTCCGATCCTGTGAACGCGCGCGCCTGTGTGCGAGATGACGCATATATGCGTGACTGTGCGCAGGGCTGCCGCCTCCGGAACGCGATCCTGCGTTAGGCGGTCCAGAGGTGGTTAATGGGGTTCCGCAAGAGCCCGGGGTCGACCAACGGTTTCCGCACTTTGCCCAGAATCAGGATCTAATATACCGGGTGACCAAGATATGGGACGAAGTGATAGAGCAGCTACTAGTCCCGGGACCATATCGACGTATGGTTATGGACATGGCCCATTCCCATGTGTTAGGTGGTCACCTGGGTGCAGACAAAACACTTGAGAGGGTCCTAAAACGATTTTATTGGCCGGGGTGTTACCGAGAGATTAGGGAATTCTGTCAATCGTGTCCAGTTTGTCAGGTCACTTCCCCAGTAGCACACTTCCGTAGCCCTCTCATTCCCTTACCAATCATTGAGGTCCCCTTCGAAAGTATAGCAATGGACTTGGTAGGCCCATCGGTGAAGTCCGCTAGGGGGCATCAGTACATCCTCGTAATTGCTGATTACGCTACCCGGTACCCCGAGGCTGTTCCCCTACGGAACCCCACGTCCAAAAATATTGCCCGGGAGTTGTTCCATGTCTTCTCCCGAACGGGTATTCCCAAAGAGATTCTTACAGATCAGGGGACCCCGTTTATGTCAAAAGTGATGAGGGAACTATGCAAAGTTTTAAGAGTCACTCAGCTGCAAACCTCTGTATACCATCCTCAGACGGATGGCCTTGTGGAGCGTTTTAATAAGACCCTAAAGGCCATGGTATTGGGGATTGTCTGTTACCATACCTACTGTTCTCTATTAGAGAAGTGCCCCAGTCCTCCACAGGTTTTTCACCCTTTAAATTACTATATGGCAGACACCCCAGAGGTCTCTTGGATGTGGCAAAGGAAACGTGGGAAAGTGAGGCCACTCCCTACAAAAGTGTAGTAGAGCATGTAGCACAGATGCAAGAGAGGATGGCAAGGTGATGCCCATTGTAAAGGAACATATGCTTCAGGCTCAGGAGGCAAAGGCCCGGGTATATAATAGGTCCGCTTGTCTAAGACAGTTTAATCCGGGAGATAGGGTGTTAGTGTTAGTCCCTACTGTCAAAAGCGAATTCCTAGCCAAATGGCAGGGTCCCTACGAGATAGTGGAAAAAGTGGGAGAGGTCAATTATAGGGTACTCCAGCCAGGGAAGAGAAAGCCCTACCAGATATACCATGTCAATCTGATCAAACTCTGGAAGGAGAGAGACCCACCTGAAGCTTCTTGCCTGGTGGCTCAACAGGGGTTCACCATCGAAGCTGTTAAAATTTCAGAGACCCTATCCCCCTCCCAAAAACAACAGTTTAGGGAACTGCTGCAGAGGAATACGGATCTCTTCACAGAAACCCCTGGCCGTACCAATGTGATAGTACACGAGATCCTCACAGATCCCCAAGTGAGGGTGAACCTAAAACCCTATAGGATCCCTGAAGCCCGCCGGGATGTGATTTCCAAAGAGGTTAGGAGGATGATGGAGCTAGGGGTGATTGAAAGGTCTAAAAGTGGCTGGTCCAGCCCCATAGTGTTAGTGCCAAAACCAAACGGGAGTGGAGATTCTGCAATGACTACCGCAAGCTTAATGAAGTGTCCACAGTTGATACTTACCCTATGCCCAGGGTAGATGAGCTGGTCGAACGGCTAGGCCCCGCAAGGTATATTAGCACCTTAGATCTCACTAAAGGATACTGGCAGATCCCACTGTCGCAAGAGGCTAAGGAGAAGACTGCGTTCTCTACACCTGAGGGGTCTTTTCAGTATGTAAGGATGCCGTTTGGCTTGCATGGGGCCCCTGCCACCTTCCGAAGGGCTATGGACCAAGTACTACGGCCCCATAAGAAGTATGCCACGGCGTACTTATATGACATTGTCATTTTTAGTCGCGATTGGGAAAGCCATCTCAGAAAAGTTCAGGCCGTCCTTGATGCTCTAAGGAAGGCGGGGTTTACGATAAACCCAGCCAAATGTGCCCTAGGCATGAAGGAAACCAGATACCTGGGCTACGTAGTGGGGAGAGGGGAGATTAAACCCCAGCTTAACAAGGTAGAAGCTATTCAGAATTGGCCCCGTCCACTAACTAAGAAGCAGATCAAGGCATTTCTGGGTATTGTGGGCTACTATAGGCGGTTTGTCCCCAGGTTCGCAGAAATAGCGGTTCCCCTGACTGACCTGACAAAGGCCACAAAGTCTGCTATGGTGAGGTGGTCCCCAGAAGCAGAAAGGGCCTTTCAAGAGCTTAAACAGGCCCTGTGTAAGCAACCAGTGTTGATAGCCCCGGATTTCTCCCATGAGTTTGTGGTCCAGACCGATGCCTCCGATGTGGATCTGGGTGCAGTCATGTCTCAGGTAGTGAATGGAGAAGAGCACCCAGTGATGTACCTGAGTAGAAAACTGTCCCCAGCAGAAAGGAATTATGCCATCGTTGAGAAGGAGTGTCTGGCCATAAAATGGGCACTAGAATCCCTGAGGTACTATTTACTAGGAAGGAGGTTTAGGTTAGTGTCAGACCATGCTCCCCTAAGGTGGATGCGAGAGAAGAGGGGGAATAATGCCCGAGTTACCCGCTGGTTCCTTGCACTTCAAGATTTCTCCTTCTCAGTAGAATACAGGCCAGGCAAGATGCAAGGGAATGCGGACGCCCTGTCAAGGGTACACAGTCTGGGGGCTAAAGATGTCCAAGCCCCTGGCTTTGGACAGAGGGGGGGGGGATATGTGAGAAGGCACAAGGTGCCATAATAGATGATAGATACGTGTCACCGAGGTGCCTGGCCTCAGTGAAATGAACCGGTAATGTTTCGTCAGTAACCCTAGGTTACTGACAGTTGCTAGAGGTAGTTTAGCTGCTAGCTGCAGCTGATCCGGGCCGGGTTTCATTGGAGTAGTCAAAGAGCAGGGTGGGATGACTACTCCCACGTATCCAGGCCAGGTGTTGGCTGGCCTATTTAAGCCAGGAATCCCAGGAGAGCTGGCGGTGTGGTTCCTAGTCTGGAAGTGTAACAGACTGGAAGTAAAGCTGTGTGGTGTGTCGCTGTGGATAAGCCTGCCGTGGCCTAATCTTTTTCCCCCTCTCCAGCGGGTGGTGGAACTCTGGAACTACAGAGGACTGTGAGTTAGACCATTTCATATGAACTGTGTTTCTTTGTGTTTACCCGCTGAAGTAAGCGAGCATTTGTTAAAGTTGTGTTTGAACAAAATAAAAGACTATTGTTTAAATTACACCTGAAGTCACTGTTTGAGCTGATCCCCCACATCACGGATTTTCTATTGGATAGAGATCTGGGCTTTGACTAAGCCAGGGGTAGGCAACCTCCGGCTCCCAGCTGTTGTGAAACTACAACTCCCAGTATGCATACTTGCTCTGCTCTTCTAAGAACTCTCATAGAAATGAATGGAGCATGCTGGGAATTGTAGTTTTACAACAGTTGGGAGCCGGAGGTTGCCTACTCCTGGACTAAGCCATTCCAATCCATTTACATATTTCCCCTTAAACCACTCAAGTGCTGCTTTAGCAGCGTATTTGGGGTCATTGTCCTGCTGGAAGGTGAACCATATCATTGTGGTGCACCTTTTGCGGTGATTTATGTATTTGCATATTTTCATCCACACACTACTCCATCTTGTGTAGGATGCCATTGTGGTGCATATGGTCCGCTGCCGACATCCTCCATTGTATGCATTTTTTGCTGGGGATTGCCGCTAGCAACGGAACACATGCGGAGGAATTGCTCCCTGGTTATAAACACACTACAGTGTTTGGGGTTTTTGAGCATTTCCTCCCATTTAGGCCACTTTATTTTAGTGATTTTTCTTTATATGTATGGAATGTGCCATTGTGCAATGCTGGTAACATTCTGGTGCACCTGGTAGCCTGTGTCACATGGCCTGTTATAGGTGGGGCTTACAGTCCTATTCCTTCTCCCACTGCATGAGTGCTCTCACTATGGAGGTATATGGGAGCTTGGCTGTGAGTAAGATCTTAGCACCATTCAGACCGTGTTCACACACCATAGGTAGTCTAGTGGTAGGACCCATGCCACACTGAGATACCTTGACAGTGGTGCAAAAGGGCTCTGTTGTGTTCCTGGCTGGAATACATTGGCTAAAGTCTCAGTTTTTAACATCAGCTTGAGGGATTAGCCAGTATTGTCAGTTGCATATCATTGTGGTGAACCTTTTGCAGTAATTTATGAACCTTGGTCCTAGCCTCAAATCACGCACAGAGTGGTACAGGTTTTGCTCAAGAATATCCCTGTATTTAGCACCATCCATATTTCCCTTAACTCTGACCAGTTTCCCAGTCCCATCCCCCCAGCATGATGCTGCCACCACCATGTTTCACTGTGGGGATGGTGTTCTTTGGGTGATGTGATGTGTTGGGTTTCCCCATACATAGCGTTTTCTTTGATGGCCGAAAAGTAAAATTTTCTTCTCATCAGACCAGAGCACCTTCCTCCATACATTTTAGGAGTCTCCCACATGCTTTTTCGCACACTCACAATGTGCCTTTTTGTTTTTAGCTGAAAGTAATGGCTTTCTTCTGGCCACTCTGCAATAAAGCCCAACTCTATGGACCGTACAGCTTATTGTCATCCTATGTACAGATACTCCATTCTCTGCTGTGGAACTCTGCAGCTTCTCCAGGGTTATCTTAGGTCTCTGTGCTGCCTCTCTAATTAATGTCCTCCTTGCCCGATCCGTGAGTTTTGGTGGGCGGTCGTCTCTTGGCAGGTTTGCTGTTGTGCCATGTTCTTTCTATTTGGTTATGATAGATTTGATGGTGCTCCTGGGGATCATCAAAGATTTGGATATTTTGTTATAACCTAGCCCTGACTTGTACTTCTCAACAACATTGTCCCTTACTTGTTTAGAGAGTTCCTTGGTCTTCATGGCAGTGTTTGGTTAGGGATGCCTCTTTCTTATGTGTTGCAGCCTCTGGGGCCTTTCAAAAAAAGGTGTGTGTATATGTAATGACAGATCATGTGACACTTAGATTGCACACAGATGGACAACATTTCACTAATTAGGTGACTTCTGAAGGTAATTGGTGTCACCAGAGCTTTTTATGGGCTTCCTAACAAAGTGGGTGAATACATACGCACATGCCCCATTTTCTGTTTTCTATTTCTAAACAATAGTTTTATTTATAAATTTTTCCCATTTCACTTCACCAACTGAGACTATTGTGTTCTGATCCATCACATAAAATTCAGATTAACAAAGCATTGAACTTAAGGCTGTAATGTAACAAAACATGAAAAAAGTGAAGGGGTGAATACTTTTGCAAGGCACTGTACATAATAAAGCATTTTTGAAAAAAATATGTTTTTGGGTCTCCATTTTCTAAACTCCTCATTTTTTTTTCTTCTGCTGATCGTCTTATGCAGGGGCTCGTTTTTTGCAGGAAGAGTTGACGTTTTTATTGGTACCATTTTTCGGTACATATGATTTTTTGATTTTTTTATTACACTTTATGGGGCATGGTGACCAAAAAATTTGTAATTTTGGCACAGTTTTTATTTATTTATTTTTACAGCGTTCACCTGAGTGGTTAGGTCATGTGACATTTTTATAGAGCAGATCGTTATGGACGTGGCAATACCTAATATGTATACTTTTTCTTATTTATTTAAAGGGTTTCTACCACCAGAAATACCGTTATGTAGATGACTGACATTAGCGATGCGCTAATGTCAGCACTACATAACAGTATGTTTCTGACATTTGTCCTTGCAGCCGTTTTTGTAAATTAACCACTTTTATAATATGCTAATGAGCCTCTAGGTGCTATGTGGGCGTAAAATCAGCACCTAAAGGCTCTGTCTACTCAGGCTTTATCCCGCCCAGGTACCCTGTTCTGCCCACCCCGTTCCTCTTGATTGATGCCACTGTTCCCTGCATCGCAGACGAAATCCCGCGCCTGCACTGTTCACTATTGTATTCGGCGCATGCGCAGTGAGTGAATGATGCGCTCCTGGTGCCGGATTCCTCACTGCGCCTTTGCCGACTACGTCACAGTGAGGAAGCCGGCATCAGGAGAGCATCCTTCACTAACTGCGCCTGCGCCGAATACAATAAACAAAAAAAGTTCTGGTGGTAGAAACCCTTTAAGTTTTACACAATAATAGAAACAAAAAAAAAGATGTTTTAGTGTCTCCATAGTCTGAGGGCCATAGCTTTTTTATTTTTTTACCGATACTCTTGGGTAGGATCTCATTTTTTGCGGGATGATGTGACGGTTTGATTGGTACTATTTGGGGGAGCATCCGCCTTTTTGATCGCTTGGTGTTGCAATTTTTGTGATGTAAGGTGACACTGTTTTTATATATATATATTTTTTTTTTTTACGGTGTTCACCTGAGGGGTTAGGTCATGTGATATTTTTATAGAGCAGGTTGTTACGGACGCTACAATACCTAATATAACATAATAGCATATTTGAAACAAAAAAATCTGATCCCCTTTGCAATGCACTACAATACATCTAACAGGTTGCCTAGGAGAACGGCGGATACAGCAGGGGACCAACTATCATGGTTTGCCAGACCCCTGCAGTGATCGGGGGCGCGCACCGCTCCGGTCACTGACTTCCATGACGTAATAGTACGTCATATGTCAGGAAGCGGTTAAAGTAAATCTATCACCAGGATAATCGCTATTGAAGTAAAGCCATGGCCTAATAGCACTTAGTACCTTATTTCCAGATGTGCCTTTGTTCCAGCAATAGATGTTTTTATCCTCTGAAAATCCAGTTTATTTGGTATGCAAATGAGCCAGTAAGGTGCCCAGAGGGGCATCATTCTCGCAGGAAGCAGCCTAGGCACGCCGCCTCCTAGTGCCCAGAAGGTAGAAAACATCTATTGCTGAAACAAAGGCACATCTAAAAATAAAAGGTAATAAGTGCTATTAGGCTATGGCTTTACTTCAATAGCAATTATCCTGGTGACACTGTTAAGAGAGCGGAGTGCTGTGGAGGTTACAGTTCAGGAGGCAGGTAGGGTGGCCATTTAGTCTACCCTCAAAAGACAAACTTAAAACCCCCACCCCAGGTCCCTTTAAGCCACGCCCCCTCCCACTCCGCAGCCGATGAGGATTGAAAAAATGAAGGTAAAAATAAACTTCTGTCAGCTGCAAGGGTGGAAGGGCTGCGGCCCCTTCCTGACAGAATAGTGCTGCTGTCTGAGAGTAGCTGTTTAAAAGGACATCCCTGTGTCCGTCCAGGCCCTGCGCCAGACGGAGGACAGGGAGTCTGAAAGCCGGACTGTCCTACCTAAAACTGGCAGCAGTTGTCGAGGTCACTGTTAAGGAGACAGGATGCTGTGGAGGTCACTGTTAAGGAGACAGGATGCTGTGGAGGTCACTGTTAAGGGGACAGGATGCTGTGGAGGTCTCTGTTAAAGGGGCAGGCCCTTTGGAGGTCTCTGTTAAGGGGCAGGGAACGGTGGAGGTCACAGTTAAGGGGACGGCCTGCTATGGAGCTCAGTGTTAAGGGATGGGGTGCTGTAGAGGTCACTGTTAAGGGGGCGGGGTGTTGTGGAGGTCAAAATTTCAGGGAACGGAGCTCTGTAGAGGTTACAGTTAAGGAGGCGGGTTATTGTGTAAATTACTGTTAAGTAGACGGGATACTGTGGAGGTCACTATTAAAGAGGCGGCCGCTGTTAAAGGGGAGGGAGCTGTGGATGTTACACACAAACATTAAATAAAATAGATGAAATATACCCGGGTGCTTCAGCTAGTGTGTGTGTGTGTGTGTGTGTGTATATATATATATATATATATATATATATACTACACACACACACAGTAGGGCAAAAAAGTATTTAGTCAGACACCAATTGTGCAAGTTCTCCCACTTAAAAAGATGAGCTAGGCCTGTGATTTTCATCATAGGTACACTTCAACTATGAAATACAGAATGGGGGGAAAAAATACAGGAAAATCACATTGTAGAATTTCTAATGAATTAATTGGTAAATTCCTCTGTAAAATAAGTATGTGGTCACCTAAAAACAAGCAAGATTTCTGGCTCTCACAGACCTGTAACTTCTTCAAGAGGCTCCTCTGTCCTCCACTCGTTACCTGTATTAATGGCACCTGTTTGAACTTGTTATCAGTATAAAAGACACCCGTCCACAACCTCAGTCACACTCCAAACTTCACCATGGCCAAGACCAAAGAGCTGTCGAAGGACACCAGAAACAAAATTATAGACTTGCAATAGGCTGGGAAGACTGAATAGGCAAGCAGCTTGGTGTGAAGAAATCAACTGTGGAAGCAATTATTAGGAAATGGAAGACATACAAGACTACTGATAATCTCCCTCGATCTAGAAACCCTGTGTGGTTCTGGGATTTTTGCTCACCGTTCTTGTGATCATTATGACCCCACGGGGTGAGATCTTGCGTGGAGCAAGATCTCACCCCGTGGGGTCAAAATGATCACAAGAACGGTGAGCAAAAATCCCAGAACCACACAGGGTTTCTAGTGAATGACCTGCAGAGAGCTGGGACCAAAGTAACAAAGGCTAACATCAGTAACACACTACGCCGCCAGGGACTCAAATCCTGCAGTGCCAGTCGTGTCCCCCTGCTTAAGCCAGTACATGTCCGGGCCCGTCTGAAGTTTGCTAGAGAGCATTTGGATGATCCAGAAGAGGATTGGGAGAATGTCATATTTTCAAATGAAACCAAAGTAGAACTTTTTAGTAAAAACTCAATTCGTGTTTGGAGGAGAAAGAATGCTGAGTTGCATCCAAAGAACACCATACCTACTGTGAAGCATGGGGCTGGAAACATCATGCTTTGGGGCTGTTTTTCTGCAAAGGTACCAGGACGATTGATCCGTGTAAAGGAAAGAATGAATGGGGCCATGTATCGTGAGATTTTGAGTAAAAACCTCCTTCCATCAGCAAGGGCATTGAAGATGAAACGTGGCTGGGTCTTTCAGCATGACAATGATCCCAAACACACAGCCCGGGCAACGAAGGAGTGGCTTCGTAAGAAGCATTTTAAGGTCCTGGAGTGGCCTAGCCAGTCTCCAGATCTCAACCCCATAGAAAACCTTTGGAGGGAGTTGAAAGTCTGTGTTGCCCAGCGACAGCCCCAAAACATCACTGCTCTAGAGATCTGCATGGAGGAATGGGCCAAAATACCAGCAACAGTGTGTGAAAACCTTGTGAAGACTTGCAGAAAACGTTTGACCTCTGTCATTGCCAACAAAGGGTATATAACAAAGTATTGAGATGAACTTTTGTTATTGACCAAATACGGTACTTATTTTCCACCATAATTTGCAAATAAATTCTTAAAAAATCAGACAATTTGATTTCCTGGATTTTTTTTTCTCATTATGTCTCTCATAGTTGAGGTATACCTATGATGAAAATTACAGGCCTCTCATCTTTTTAAGTGGGAGAACTTGCACAATTGGTGGCTAACTAAATACCTTTTTGCCCCACTGTAGATATATATATATTTACACTTCAACCTTAACATTAAAACCACTCACTGGTGAGTTGAGACAATGGCTCCCGTCAGGTGGAATATATTAGGCAGGAATTGAATTGTCAGTTATTGAAATGAATATGGTAACACTAAAGTGGATAGCTCACCTTCTTTATGGTATGGAGCTGGTGCTCTAGTCCAAAAACTGATCACCCAATCAGTGTAAGGGAATATAGGTTAAAATAGTGTGAGACTGGCACTCAATTATGTGGATCACACAGAACGTGGCAATTTATTGCAGCAATAATTGATATAAAAACACATGTAAAAATAAAATACAATAATAAAAATACAATTAAATCATACAAATAATCGCAGATAGTGTGCACACTGGTGCAAACTGCATGGGGTGTATAGATATCTGGTCCTTCAGCTGATTGACTTATAAAAGCACAATAAGTTCATAAAGAATACATCCAGGTATAGGGCTAGAGGAGTTGAATCGATATATATCCCGTTTTGTAAAATGTCTCTGCGTACCTTTGATATTCCCTGTATTAGGGATGACACGGACGACAAGTATGGTGAGTGGAAATTTCAGCGGCGTCCCCGATATCACGGGGGTAAGTCACTACCTCACGCCCTACCACTAAACCACACGCAATAATTACATCAACCGGCAGATCAAGGTCCCGCCTCTGACCATACTTGTCGTCCGTGTCATCCCTAATACAGGGAATATCATCAAAGGTACGCAGAGACATTTTACAAAACGGGATATATATCGATTCAACTCCTCTAGCCCTATACCTGGATGTATTCTTTATGAACTTATTGTGCTTTTATAAGTCAATCAGCTGAAGGACCAGATATCTATACACCCCATGCAGTTTGCACCAGTGTGCACACTATCTGCGATTATTTGTATGATTTAAATTGTATTTTTATTATTGTATTTTATTTTTACATGTGTTTTTATATCAATTATTGCTGCAATAAATTGCCACGTTCTGTGTGATCCACATAATTGAGTGCCAGTCTCACACTATTTTAACTTATATTCCCTTACACTGATTGGGTGATCAGTTTTTAGACTAGAGCACCAGCTCCATACCATAAAGAAGGTGAGCTATCCACTTTAGTGTTACCATATCATTTCTCTTCACCCAACTTGTGGATTTAGCTCCCTCCTTTACTGTAGTATGGATATGTGGAATCACATTGAACTTAAAAAGCAAAAAGTAGATTCTTTTATATTTGAGTCATCAGAGCTACATAATACTGAGGCTAAATCAAATAATGAACTGTTCAGAGAACTAGAACATCTGGTACTGAAACAGCTCAGGCAACATTGGGAGATAAAATCATTACGCCAATACCTAGAACAGAATCAGATTCCAAAGGGCCTAAGGTTAAATAAAATACCTGCACAAGATCTGTATGGTGAGGATTTTATCCTAGAATGGGAGAATCTCCTCCACACACAGTCTCGTACCTTGATGGAACTCATCATCAAGAGAAGAATACAAATTTTGGGATCCCTAACAGAAAGTATTAATCAAATGAGAATTAAAATAGACCAAATACCTAAAGATAGCACCTATAATATATGGCAAGAAAGAATTTGCTAAAGCTTAGATAGAGCGGAATTAGAAATAATTTCGAAAAAAAGTAAGAAATATATTAATGTAACGAAACTATCTAACAGAAATGAGAATCATGGTAATAATGATGAGATATTGAATGAGACTCCAATAGAACAGATAAGATCCAATATCCCTATCAGAAATAGATTTGAAACACTTGCACAGCAACCTTTTTTAGACAGGACTCCCCCACACCATTCACCAAGGACCAAACACCGACAACCACGATCCCCGAATCACAACAGGAGAGCACATACCCCACAACGTCACCCGTACAACTTAAGACACAATCATCAACAGGACAGGCAGGATCCACATCAACATCACTCTCCCACACTTACACGTCCTTAAGGACAGAGGGATTATCAAGGAACACCACTAGCACACAAATCGAGAGATACCCAAAACATTCCATATCACAATTATCAAACAAGAGGAAGAAGGTTAGAAGGGGAAGAAAGAAGACGCAATTATTAACACCACCACTAGATATAATATATGATCAAACAAATATTATTAATTTAAGTAGTACAGTTTTGACACAATCACAAATCTCCTTGCTAAATAAAGGATTGAAGTTTGCCCCTAGTGCACAATTGGATAAATTTAATACATATATAGGGATCCAGAAATGTATCAAAAATATATGCCTTAAAAAATATTTTATTAAAAACCCAGTGATGATGAGTGCCCAAGTGGAAGACGGCTTTAGACATACAGATTTGAAGAATAAGTCAAAAAAATTCCCAAGAAACGAGATAGGTCTTGAGATTGGTAGCTTCCAAAAAAAATGTGGAAGCAGACCTTAGAAAAATGAAAGAGAAAAAATATTATAAAAAGAATCTGTGTAATAAAGAGATAGCTGCCATAAAGGAGCTTCAAAAAAAAGAAAATATAACCATACGCCCTGCGGATAAAGGCGGGGCAATTGTGGTCTTGGAAACCACCAAATATATAGAGTGTTCAAGACAGCTCTCTGATGTCTCAACATATGAAAAATTGAAAGGTGATCCAACCCAAAGGTTCCAGGAGGAATTACAGAGCTATTGCCATAGAGGGTCCCAGATAGGTATACTGTCGAATCATGAACTCAATTTTATTATGGGGACGCCGGGACGGCTCCCAGTTTTTTATTGCCTTCCTAAGGTACATAAGAACATGGAGAGCCCTCCTGGTCGCCCCATAGTATCAGGGATAGGATCCTTGACATCGAACCTTTCCAGATATATAGATGTATGGCTACAACCCCTGGTAAAAAAGACAACATCCTATTTAAGAGATACGACCCAGATTATAGGGATACTAGAGGGTCTAATCGTGGAACCAGACTGGATAATGGCAACATTAGATATCCAGTCATTATACACAGTGATAAACCACGAACAAGGGATAGAAGCGATTGGATTACAACTTCAGAAGGATAAGTCAATAAAATTAAAACAAACTGATTTTATTTTAGAAGGCATCAGACATATTCTGCAGCATAATTATTTTTTATTTTGAAGACAATTATTATTTACAAATTAGAGGGACTGCCATGGGCACCAGTTTCGCCCCTAGTTATGCAAATCTGTTCCTGGCCCAGTGGGAACAGACTGCTATTGATCCACACTGTGGGGGCGACCTGGTGCTCTGGCTTCGTTATATAGACGACGTGATTTTAATTTGGAAAGGAAGTTTTACGTTCGTTTATTACTACACTTAATAGAAATGATTTTAACCTTGTATTTACTGCCAATGTGGGTTCTGTGGAGACGGAGTTTCTTGATTTATCAATAACCAAAGGGGAGAATAAGTATATATGTAAAACATATCAGAAACCATCAACAAAAAAATCGTTTATTTTACATTCAAGCTGCCATTTACCCAGTTGGCTACTTAACGTCCCATTCGGACAGTTCCGAAGACTTAAACGGAACTGTACCGAAGACGCTCAATTTGAAAAAGAAGCCTCTGTTATGAAAATGAATTTAATGATAAAACAATATCCAAGCTTGACATTAGAAGATGCCTTGGAAAACGTGAAAAAAAATACCCAGGAATTCCCTCCTAACAAAGAAGGTTGTTCAAAAAACCCAACAGGAGTCCCAATTTAGAATTATACTCCCTTTCACTACACAATATAGAAGCATCAAAGAAATAATAAAAAAACATTGGCATCATCTATTACAAGACAAAACATTGGGGGCCCTTGTATCGGTAAGACCTCAGATCACCTTTACAAGAGCTCCCAATTTGGGGGTCAAAGTGGCCCCATCCATTAAGAACAGAGTAATTAAAACATCAGGAGCTAATAATTGGATGAGCCTGAATGGCTTTTATAGATGTGGACAATGCGCTGGTTGTAAGGTCACAAAAGCCCCCAGAAATATTAAAAAGATAGATTCAACGCAAAACACTTTCTCCTGGGAAATTAGACAATTTCTGACCTGCAACTCTACCAGCGTGATATATCTTGTCCAATGCCCCTGCTCCAGGCAATATATAGGAAGAACCAAAAGGACCTTGAAGGTGAGGATTTCAGAACATGTGTCCAACATAAAAAAGGATACTTGGAACACTCGCTTTCAAAGCATTTTAAGGAGGCACATAATCAAGATCCGAAAGGATTGATGTTTATGGCCTTGGAGAAGATAGACACACTCGAGAGGAGGGAAACACATAGAAAAAATGTCCAGGGCAGAATCCCGACACATATACGAGTTTGGAAGTCTATTACCGGCAGGCCTGAATGCTGAACTTGAAATTTTGGGTTTTCTCTAGATCATGGGGGGTGTGGCCCCCATCCAATGGGGGATCAGATGTCTGGCCGTTTACTGGCACTCTGATTCCCCCTTGGAGGCGGGCCCATCCTCCTTTCCTACAACAATAACAAGAAAGAGTACGAATTAGAGACAAGATGGTTTGAATTAGGCTATGTTTTTGTCCCCTCTGTTGTAGGATACTTCATCTCCAAAGATATTCCACTATTGGCAGTGATTTTTTTTATTGGTTTATACATATTTTTTATTGGTTTATACAAATTTTTATATGGTCGTCTTTTTAAAGCATTACACATGTTGTATTGTCAAAAAAATTTTTTTTTTAAATCTCTTTAAAAAAAATTAATCGCAGATGCCCTTATGTGAACGTGGTTTATAAAATATATATGGGTATTATACCCATGGAATAAATATATAGTTATATGTATATGTTTATATATTGTTACATATTCTTTAGTGTATTTTTTAATGTTTTATGAGATAGCAACATCATAGAGATATCTCTTTTAGCACATGATCTAATCGCAAATAGATGGGAAGAATATGCAAAAAACACAGAAAGCCATCAAAAACCGCACATAAAACGCATTGAGATTCAGATAATGGAAAAAAGCGGATTCCTGTCCAGATTTTCATTAATTCCAGGTGAACTATAAAAGGAAGTGACATTTGAATGGGGGTTGAGCCACTGAGGAAGGGGAGAGAGGTCCCTGAAACGCGTCTGGCAGAGTTCACCCCCATAAAGAAAGATCCGGACCTAGTGCACAGGACTAAAGACTATATCACCTACGGAGCGCTCCATACAAATCTTTGAAAGTAACAGCGGTACGAAAGACCGGACCAAACAGCAAGTCCCGCGAGACAGACATCACGTGACGCGGAAGTCTCGGTCGAGGACGCTAAGCGGGAGGAGAAGACGCCGGCACTGAGTGGTGAGTGGAAATTTCAGCGGCGTCCCCGATATCACGGGGGTAAGTCACTACCTCACGCCCTACCACTAAACCACACGCAATAATTACATCAACCGGCAGATCAAGGTCCCGCCTCTGACCATACTTGTCGTCCGTGTCATCCCTAATACAGGGAATATCATCAAAGGTACGCAGAGACATTTTACAAAACGGGATATATATCGATTCAACTCCTCTAGCCCTATACCTGGATGTATTCTTTATGAACTTATTGTGCTTTTATAAGTCAATCAGCTGAAGGACCAGATATCTATACACCCCATGCAGTTTGCACCAGTGTGCACACTATCTGCGATTATTTGTATGATTTAATTGTATTTTTATTATTGTATTTTATTTTTACATGTGTTTTTATATCAATTATTGCTGCAATAAATTGCCACGTTCTGTGTGATCCACATAATTGAGTGCCAGTCTCACACTATTTTAACCTTGAAATGAATATGTTGGAAACAGGGAAAATTGGGAAAGTGTATGGATCTGAGTGACTTTTGACTATCTAAATGACTAAGTCAAAGCATCTCCAAAACTGCAGGTCTTTGGGGTGTTCCCAGTATGCTGTGGTTAATAGCTACTAAAAGCTGTCCAAGGAAGGACAAGTGGTGCATCAGTGACAGGGTCACATGCACCAAGGCTCATTAGTGCCTGGGGAGAGAGAAGACTAGCTCGCTTGGTATGATCCCATAGAAGAGTTAGTGTAGCAAAAATTGCTGAAAAAATGAATTCTGGCTATGATAGAAAGGAATCGGGACAAAAAGTCCAGCACCGGTCAGGGAACCAGTATTGACCACTTTTTTATACTGGCAAATCACCTAGAACAGGGGTCAGCAACCTCTGGCAGTCCTGTTGTGAAACTACAAATCCCAGAATGCGTACTTCCTCTATCCTTCTCAGAACTCTCAGAGAAATGAATGGAGCATGCTGGGAATTTTAGTTTCACAACAGCTTGAGTACCGAAGGTTGCTGACCCCTGACCTAGAATGTGTGGTATACGCTAAAAAACAAGTTGAAGATGGAGGTTCTGCCATGCATACTGATTGATTTCTTTAAACAAATGAAATACCTTACACAATAATAACTAGAGATGAGCGAATTTCAAAAAAATGTGATTTGGCGTCTGCTGTGTTAGTGAAACAATACTGTGAGTCAGTATGACATGCAGGTGACAGGTGTCGCTCTTAGAATCACTGCGTACACTTATTTGGGCAGTTACGGGGCCAAAACTGACGAATACTCAAGTGTGAGCCTTAAAGGTCAATGTTAGCGCCAGGTATAAAGAACCTTGCAGAGGCCTCAGATCCTACTATAGCATGAAAGAGCACACTCCTTTTACACCAATTCACTGATTCCACATAGCATTCTACAGAACCTGTTCTATTAAATGCTTATACAAGTAGAGCACCCCATCCCCCCCCCCCCCCCCCGACAGAGTGGAGTCGGTGTCAGCAGTAAGTTTTTTTTTTTATGTCACTGATTATTTTGCCTTTCCTCTGATCCGTCAAAAAAATTGATCCTTTCTGTGGAGCATCGCCTTCACCCGGTCAGCATTTGGTCAGTAATCTATCAGTATTGCTAAAGCCCAAAAAAAACGGGAGTGGATCCAAAACAGAGACGAGACGTGAATGGAATATTTGCATGTCTTCTGTGTTTTGTACCCACTCCTGCTTTTGGCTACCAGATCATAAGCCGATTCTGATGCAAAATAGGGACCATGTCATGCAGGCCTTACAGCTGTTAAATAGACAGGATCCGTTGTGCGTCTCATTTTTCCTTCCTTCTGACAGATCAGAAGAAGGGTCAAATATATGATGATGACAGCCAGGCAAAAAGGCAAAATAGTGGCCCAGTGATGAAGTGGGGAGGGTGGGAACAGCATAAATAGTCCACAAAGTGGCCCTAGGACATAATGGTGAGGTAGAGGCAGCATGAGGAGGAGGCCACAGGGTGGCACAATGACAGTGTGGAGGTTGCAGCAGCATCAGTAGGAGGCCACAGGGTGGCACAATGACAGTATGCAGTTGGAAGCATCAGGAGAACTGAGTGGTGAGGTGGCAGCGGCATCAGGAGACCACAGATTGACCCATTGACAGAGTGGGGAGGTCAGTGGCAATACCAGTACCAGCACTTGTCTTCAGATGTGTGGCATTAGGCAGGTGGCAGCATCAGATCAGTAGCTGAGGCAGGTAGCCAGAAGAAACCGGTCTCTTTTGTCAAAGTGTTGGTGTGGCACCATGGATGATCTAGTCTGATGCATCAGGCATTGGTGGGTGGATATCCTGGCTGATCCAGGCCTGATTCATCTTGACAAAGGTCAGTCTCTCCACATTTTGGGTGGACAGGCAAGTTCTCCTTGGGGTAACTATGGCCCCTGCCGCACACAACCGCTCTGATCCCACACTGCTGGCCGGGCAGGACAGCTTTTTTTCTGCTAGTTGCAGCCACAAATCCAGTTTGTCTGCCCAGTAGTCCAGCGGAGCTTTGATGTGGGGTGGCAGGGTGCTGTCCAAGTATGCCACCACCTGCTGGTTCAGATCCTGCTACAAGTCTAGCTGCTGCTGCTGGTGAGTAGTTTCTTTACTAGGTGGGTGAAGAAAGCTGCTCATCAGCGACTCTAAACTCAGGCTGCTGCTGATGGAGCTAGTACTGCTCCTGCCACCCCACCCCTCCCCAGCAGCTATGGCAGTGAAACGTGAGCGCAGAGGGCCCCCCTGGTCAGGACTACGAGAGGATGGACGAAGGGCGCAGATAGACAGCGGTCAACTGACTACATAGGATGTCTCTATAGTAGTTCAGTTTGTCCCCCCTCTCAGCGGGTGTAAGAAAGGCCCCCATTGTGGACCTGTAGCGAGGGTCCAACAATGTGGAGAGCCAGAAGTCATCCTTCTGCCGAATGATGACAATTCGGCTGTCACTAAGCAAGCAAGTGAGCATGCAGCGGGCCATTTGCGCAAGTGACTCGGAGGGACTCCCTGCCTCCATTGCCACTGCATACTTCCACAGTGTGTTTGGGTCCTCTGTCTTGTCTTCCTTATCACCCTGCAGCTGCTCCTGCTCCTCCTCTCCTGTCACCTGTGTAGAAAAACCACCCATTTCGCTACACATTGCTTGTGCACTAATGTCCTCTCCCCCTTCCAGTTCAGCCACCACAGGGCTCATGTGGGCGTGAGATCTAAGCGACACGTCTCCAGTCCCCTGACCACCCAGATTTACCATCATCTGTTCCAGGACTTGAAGCAGTGAAATGACGTTGTTCATCCCGTAGTCTTGGTGACTGACAAATAACGTGGCCTACTCAAAGGACCTGAGCAAATGGCAGGTGTCACGCATGAGCTGCCACAGGCTGACATTGAAGTTACACTTGGGAGTACTCCTGTCCGCTTGTATCATCAAGAAATCATTGATGGCCTTTCTCTGTTCGTATGGTCGGTCCAACATATGGAATTCCAACGGGTGGAAACGTCGCATATCAGCCTATGTTGGGGGATGCCGTTCTGCCGCTGCAGCTCAAGGAGTGTGTGCTTCGCGGTGTACAAGTGGCTGATGTGCATGCAAAGTTTCCTGGCCATTTTTAGGATGTCTTGCAGATGGCTCAAGACTACAGGAACCGCTTGACTACCAGATTGAACACGTGTGCCATGCAGGGGGCATGGCTCAGCCCTCCTTGACGCAGCGCTGACACCATGTTCTTCCCGTTGTCGGTCACCATGGTTCCAATTTTGAGTTGAAGCCGAGAAAGCCAGGATTTGATTTCTTGCTGAAGGACATGGAGCATTTCCCCCCTGTGTGACTCCGTTCGCCCAGGCAAACCAGGTGCAGAACATTGTGAGAGTGATGAGAGGGGTCTCGCATGGCTTGCATACACTACATGCCTCCAACATAATTCTAGGATCTCTACATGAAAATAATGTACTTGCTGTAAATCGCGAGAGTGGCATAGTTGGAGACATTGACTTCACAAGAGATACAGAGCAGCTGAGTTCAGCCACCTCTATTTGCTTCCTGCTGTTTACTGCTCCTTAATTAAAATTGGGGCAACCTTCAGCTTCGTCTGATGTGTATGCCTATGGAGTCCTTTTGTTATGGCTTTGCACAGGGAGCAAGAATGTTACGCACAATTCTGATGAAACTCCTGATCTTAAGAAACTGGACTTGGACTCCAAAGCAGAGGCTCTTCTGTCATGTCTTGTGTGCTGTGGAGATCGAATGCAGACGGAGCAGATAAAAACATGAATATTTTCAACTTGCTCGATTTAATTGTGATTAGATGGTGAAAGCAAAGTCTGCTGGTGTGTTGTCATCAGCGTCATTATGTTTACTGCAGGATCCACGACGACTTAATTCGGTCCATACAGCAAAAGGAGGTCTACAATCGCCCATCAACTTTCCCGAAAAAAAAAACATGTTTGAAATAAAAAATTTCACCAATGAAAGGATAATGGAATTCGGTTCATACAGAACAAAGTCTACAATCACGCATACATTTTCCCCAAAAAAGCCTGTTTCACATATAAAAAATTTCACCACTACGTAATTCGGTCCATACCGCAAAATGGGCTTTACCACATATAACTGCACCGCCAAACGGCAAATAGGTCCTTATTTTTTTCCACTTTTCCATTACACAAAAGGCTTTTCAACATATAAGTGCAACCCTGAACGGCGAATATATTTTTATTTTGCCACTAATACACAGCAGACTGGGCTCTAGAATATATAACTGCACCGCTGGACGGCAATTAGGCCATAATTTTTTTACACTACACAATAGGCTTTTCAACATATACCGTATTTTTCACCCCATAAGACGCATTTCCCCCCAAAAAAGTGCGTCTTATGGGCCGTAACGTTTTATAGGGCATAAGTGCAACACTGAACGGCGAATATATTTTTATTTTGCCACTAATACACGGCAATCAGGGATTTAGAATATATAACTGCACCGTACGAGGGAAAATATATTTTTCTTTTGCCACTAATACACGGCAAAAAGGGCTTTACAACATATAACTGCACCACACAAGGGCAAATAAGACGTACTGTAGAAATATTTCCTTGTAATAAACCCTTTTAATGGCTGTATCAAACAGCACCTGCACCCCAATAACAAGTACGGTTGCTGGAATTACAGAGCTGTACAATGACAATTTGGATCCCCAGTCAGTGCAGCAGGCTGTAACCTCCCCTACTGAACCCTGTTCTACATAAATGCTTTGGAATGATTCCTTCCTATCCTTTCCCTGCACTTTTAAAGAGGACCTTTCACTTGTAAAAACAATGTGAACTAAGTATGCTGACATGTAGAGCGGCGCCCGGGGATCTCACTGCACTTACTATTATCCCTGGGCGCCGCTCCGTTCTCCCGCATTGCCCTCCAGTACCTTTACTCTGTAAGTTATAGTAGGCGGTGTCTGCCCTTGTCCTGTGGGCGTCTCCTTCTCCTAATGAGTTTTTTTTCTCCCAGGCTGTGAGCTGTGTGCGCTGTGATTGGCCAGTGCTGCAGCCTAGGAGAAGGAGACGCCCACAGGACAAGGGCAGACACCACCTACTATAACTTACAGAGCAAAGGTACCGGAGGGCATAACGGGAGAACGGAGCAGCGCCCAGGGATAATAGTAAGTGCAGTGAGATCCCCGGGCGCCGCTCTACATGTCAGCATACTTAGTTCACATTGTTTTTACAGGTGAAAGGTCCTCTTTAAATTGTTTTTTCACCACAATAAAGTCTTTCCTATCACTGTCCCTAGCGCCTGCTGACGTCTCTCCCTAAGTACACTGGTAAATGGCAGAGGCTATTTATAGGGCTACTGACATCACAGGACTGGCTGGCTGCTGATTGACTGCATGCAAGGCATTGTGGGTGATCCCTCATTCCTAGAGTTCCTTGCTGAATGTCCTCACAGATGTATTAGCCATTTTAGGCTAATTCGAATCGAATTCCACTTCATCAGCTTCGATTTGCTCATCTCTAATTACCAGCAATTCCATAATAAAATGTCATGGTCACAAATAGAGTTGAGCGGACACCTGGATGTTCAGGGTTCGAGAAGTTCGGCCGAACTTCCCGAAAATGTTCGGGTTCGGGATCCGAACCCGTTCCGAACTTCGTCCCGAACCCGAACCCCATTGAAGTCAATGGGGACCCGAACTTTTCGGCACTAAAAAGGCTGTAAAACAGCCCAGGACAGGGCTAGAGGGCTGCAAAAGGCAGCAACATGTAGGTAAATCCCCTGCAAACAAATTTGGATAGGGAAATGAATTAAAATTAAAATTAAATAAATAAAAATTAACCAAAATCAATTGGATAGAGGTCCCATAGCAGAGAATCTGGCTTCACGTCACCCACCACTGGAACAGTCCATTCTCAGATATTTAGGCCCAGCACCCAGGCAGAGGAGAGAGGTCCCGTAACAGACAATCTGGCTTCATGTCAGCAGAGAATCAGTCTTCATATCATAGCAGAGAATCAGGCTTCACGTCACCCACCACTGTAACAGTCCATTTTCATAAATTTAGGCCCAGCACCCAGGCAGAGGAGAGAGGTCCGTAACAGACAATCTGGCTTCATGTCAGCAGAGAATCAGTCTTCATATCATAGCAGAGAATCAGGCTTCACGTCACCCACCACTGTAAGAGTCCATTTTCATAAATTTAGGCCCAGCACCCAGGCAGAGGAGAGAGGTCCCGTAACAGACAATCTGGCTTCATGTCAGCAGAGAATTAGTCTGCATGTCATAGCAGAGAATCAGGCTTCACGTCAGCCACCAATGCAACAGTCCATTGTCAGATATTTAGGCCCAGCACCCAGGCAGAGGAGAGAGGTCCCGTAACAGAGGATCTGGCTTCATGTCAGCAGAGAATCAGTCTGCATGTCATAGCAGAAAATCAGGCTTCACGTCAGCCACCACTGCAACAGTCCATTGTCAGATATTTAGGCCCAGCACCCAGGCAGAGGAGAGAGGTCCCGTAACAGAGGATCTGGCTTCATGTCAGCAGAGAATCAGTCTGCATGTCATAGCAGAAAATCAGGCTTCACGCCAGCCACCACTGCAACAGTCCATTGTCATAAATTTAGGCCCAGCACCCAGGCAGAGGAGAGAGGTCCCGTAACAGAGAATCTGGCTTCATGTCAGCAGAGAATTAGTCTGCATGTCATAGCAGAGAATCAGGCTTCACGTCAGCCACCAATGCAACAGTCCATTGTCAGATATTTAGGCCCAGCACCCAGGCAGAGGAGAGAGGTCCCGTAACAGAGGATCTGGCTTCATGTCAGCAGAGAATCAGTCTGCATGTCATAGCAGAAAATCAGGCTTCACGTCAGCCACCACTGCAACAGTCCATTGTCATAAATTTAGGCCCAGCACCCAGGCAGAGGAGAGAGGTCCCGTAACAGAGAATCTGGCTTCATGTCAGCAGAGAATTAGTCTGCATGTCATAGCAGAGAATCAGGCTTCACGTCAGCCACCAATGCAACAGTCCATTGTCAGATATTTAGGCCCAGCACCCAGGCAGAGGAGAGAGGTCCCGTAACAGAGGATCTGGCTTCATGTCAGCAGAGAATCAGTCTGCATGTCATAGCAGAGAATCTGGCTTCACGTCACCCACCACTGGAACAGTCCATTCACAGATATTTAGGCCCAGCACCCAGGCAGAGGAGAGAGGTCCCGTAACAGACGATCTGGCTTCATGTCAGCAGAGAATCAGTCTTCATATCATAGCAGAGAATCAGGCTTCACGTCACCCACCACTGTAACAGTCCATTTTCATAAATTTAGGCCCAGCACCCAGGCAGAGGAGAGAGGTCCCGTAACAGACAATCTGGCTTCATGTCAGCAGAGAATCAGTCTTCATATCATAGCAGAGAATCAGGCTTCACGTCACCCACCACTGTAAGAGTCCATTTTCATAAATTTAGGCCCAGCACCCAGGCAGAGGAGAGAGGTCCCGTAACAGACAATCTGGCTTCATGTCAGCAGAGAATTAGTCTGCATGTCATAGCAGAGAATCAGGCTTCACGTCAGCCACCAATGCAACAGTCCATTGTCAGATATTTAGGCCCAGCACCCAGGCAGAGGAGAGAGGTCCCGTAACAGAGGATCTGGCTTCATGTCAGCAGAGAATCAGTCTGCATGTCATAGCAGAAAATCAGGCTTCACGTCACCCACCACTGTAACAGTCCATTTTCATAAATTTAGGCCCAGCACCCAGGCAGAGGAGAGAGGTCCAGTAACAGACAATCTGGCTTCATGTCAGCAGAGAATCAGTCTTCATATCATAGCAGAGAATCAGGCTTCACGTCAGCCACCACTGCAACAGTCCATTGTCAGATATTTAGGCCCAGCACCCAGGCAGAGGAGAGAGGTCCCGTAACAGAAGATCTGGCTTCATGTCAGCAGAGAATTAGTCTGCATGTCATAGCAGAGAATCAGGCTTCACGTCACCCAACATTGGAACAGTCCATTGGCATATATTTAGGCCCCGGCACCCAGACAGAGGAGAGGTTCATTCAACTTTGGGTAGCCTCGCAATATAATGGTAAAATGAAAATAAAAATAGGATTGAATGAGGAAGTGCCCTGGAGTCCAATAATATATGGTTAAGGGGAGGTAGTTAATGTCTAATCTGGACAAGGGACGGACAGGTCCTGTGGGATCCATGCCTGGTTCATTTTTATGAACGTCAGCTTGTCCACATTGGCTGTAGACAGGCGGCTGCGTTTGTCTGTAATGACGCCCCCTGCCGTGCTGAATACACGTTCAGACAAAACGCTGGCTGCCGGGCAGGCCAGCACCTCCAAGGCATAAAAGGCTAGCTCTGGCCACGTGGACAATTTAGAGACCCAGAAGTTGAATGGGGCCGAACCATCAGTCAGTACGTGGAGGGGTGTGCACACGTACTGTTCCACCATGTTAGTGAAATGTTGCCTCCTGCTAACACGTTGCGTATCAGGTGGTGGTGCAGTTAGCTGTGGCGTGTTGACAAAAGTTTTCCACATCTCTGCCATGCTAACCCTGCCCTCAGAGGAGCTGGCCGTGACACAGCTGCCTTGGCGACCTCTTGCTCCTCCTCTGCCTTGGCCTTGGGCTTCCACTTGTTCCCCTGTGACATTTGGGAATGCTCTCAGTAGCGCGTCTACCAACGTGCGCTTGTACTCGCGCATCTTCCTATCACGCTCCAGTGCAGGAAGTAAGGTGGGCACATTGTCTTTGTAGCGTGGATCCAGCAGGGTGGCAACCCAGTAGTCCGCACAGGTTAAAATGTGGGCAACTCTGCTGTCGTTGCGCAGGCACTGCAGCATGTAGTCGCTCATGTGTGCCAGGCTGCCCAGGGGTAAGGACAAGCTGTCCTCTGTGGGAGGCGTATCGTCATCGTCCTGCCTTTCCCCCCAGCCACGCACCAGTGATGGACCCGAGCTGCGTTGGGTGCCACCCCGCTGTGACTATGCTTCATCCTCATCCACCTCCACCTCCTCCTCATCCTCGTCCTCCAGTAGTGGGCCCTGGCTGGCCACATTTGTACCTGACCTCTGCTGTTGCCAAAAACCTCCCTCTGAGTCACTTCGAAGAGACTGGCCTGAAAGTGCTAAAAATGACCCCTCTTCCTCCTCCTCCTCCTCCTCCTGGGCCACCTCCTCTTCCATCATCGCCCTAAGTGTTTTCTCAAGGAGACATAGAAGTGGTATTGTAACGCTGATAACGGCGTCATCGCCACTGGCCATGTTGGTGGAGTACTCGAAACAGCGCAACAGGGCACACAGGTCTCGCATGGAGGCCCAGTCATTGGTGGTGAAGTGGTGCTGTTCTGTAGTGCGACTGACCCATGCGTGCTGCAGCTGAAACTCCACTATGGCCTGCTGCTGCTCGCACAGTCTGTCCAGCATGTGCAAGGTGGAGTTCCACCTGGTGGGCACGTCGCATATGAGGCGGTGAGCGGGAAGGCCGAAGTTACGCTGTAGCGCAGACAGGCGAGCAGCAGCAGGATGTGAACGCCGGAAGCGCGAACAGACGGCCCGCACTTTATGCAGCAGCTCTGACATGTCGGGGTAGTTGTGAATGAACTTCTGCACCACCAAATTCAGCACATGCGCCAAGCAAGGGATGTGCGTCAAACTGGCTAGTCCCAGAGCTGCAACGAGATTTCGCCCATTATCACACACCACCAGGCCGGGCTTGAGGCTCACCGGCAGCAACCACTCGTCGGTCTGTTGTTCTATACCCCGCCACAACTCCTGTGCAGTGTGGGGCCTGTCCCCCAAACATATGAGTTTCAGAATGGCCTGCTGATGTTTACCCCGGGCTGTGCTGAAGTTGGTGGTGAAGGTGTGTGGCTGACTGGATGAGCAGGTGGAAGAAGAGGAGGAGGAAGCCGAGAAGGAGGAGGTGGCAACAGGAGGCAAAGAATGTTGCCCTGCGATCCTTGGCGGCGGAAGGACGTGCGCCAAACAGCTCTCCGCCTGGGGCCCAGCTGCCACTACATTTACCCAGTGTGCAGTTAGGGAGATATAGCGTCCCTGGCCGTGCTTACTGGTCCACGTATCTGTGGTTAGGTTGACCTTGCTACAGATGGCGTTGCGCAGTGCACACTTGATTTTATCGGATACTTGGTTGTGCAGGGAAGGCACGGCTCTCTTGGAGAAGTAGTGGCGGCTGGGAACAACATACTGTGGGACAGCAAGCGACATGAGCTGTTTGAAGCTGTCTGTGTCCACCAGCCTAAATGACAGCATTTCATAGGCCAGTAGTTTAGAAATGCTGGCATTCAGGGCCAGGGATCGAGGGTGGCTAGGTGGGAATTTACGCTTTCTCTCAAATGTTTGTGAGATGGAGAGCTGAACGCTACCGTGTGACATGGTTGGGACGCTTGGTAACGGAGGTGGTGGTGGTGTTGGTGGTACATCCCCTGTTTGCTGGGCGGCAGGTGCCAACGTTCCTCCAGAGGCGGAGGAAGAGGCCGAGGCGGCAGCAGCAGAAGAGGCCGAGGCGGCAGCAGCAGAAGAGGTAGCAGGGGGAGCCTGAGTGACTTCCTTGGTTTTAAGGTGTTTACTCCACTGCAGTTCATGCTTTGCATGCAGGTGCCTGGTCATGCAGGTTGTGCTCAGGTTCAGAACGTTAATGCCTCGCTTCAGGCTCTGATGGCACAGTGTGCAAACCACTCGGGTCTTGTCGTCAGCACATTGTTTGAAGAAGTGCCATGCCAGGGAACTCCTTGAAGCTGCCTTTGGGGTGCTCGGTCCCAGATGGCGGCGGTCAGTAGCAGGCGGAGTCTCTTGGCGGCGGGTGTTCTGCTTTTGCCCACTGCTCCCTCTTTTGCTACGCTGTTGGCTCGGTCTCACCACTGCCTCTTCCTCCGAACTGTGAAAGTCAGTGGCAGGACCTTCATTCCATGTGGGGTCTAGGACCTCATCGTCCCCTGCATCGTCTTCCACCCAGTCTTGATCCCTGACCTCCTGTTCAGTCTGCACACTGCAGAAAGACGCAGCAGTTGGCACCTGTGTTTTGTCATCATCAGAGACATGCTGAGGTGGTATTCCCATGTCCTCATCATCAGGAAACATAAGTGGTTGTGCGTCAGTGCAGTCTATGTCTTCCACCGCTGGGGAAGGGCTAGGTGGATGCCCTTGGGAAACCCTGCCAGCAGAGTCTTCAAACAGCATAAGAGACTGCTGCATAACTTGAGGCTCAGTTTCCCTGATATGCATGGGGGTGATGTGACAGACTGATGGGGTTGGTTTTCAGGCGCCATCTGTGCGCTTTCTGCAGAAGACTGGGTGGGAGATAATGTGAACGTGCTGGATCCACTGTCGGCCACCCAATTGACTAATGCCTGTACCTGCTCAGGCCTTACCATCCTTAGAACGGCATTGGGCCCCACCATATATCGCTGTAAATTCTGGCGGCTACTGGGACCTGAGGTAGTTGGTACACTAGGACGTGTGGATGTGGCAGAACGGCCATGTCCTCTCCCAGCACCAGAGGGTCCACTAACACCACCACGACCATGTCCACGTCCGCGTCCCTTACTAGATGTTTTCCTCATTGTTATCGTTCACCACAACAACAAAAATATTATTTGGCCCAATGTATTGTATTCAAATTCAGCTGAATATAAATTTGAGGCCTAGTATTTAGGCGCTGGGTGACCGGTATGGATTTACTGACAGAATTAGACTTGGAAATGCACAGTAGCGTGTGTGTGAAGTTATTCTGAATGACCCTATGTGCACCTTGAATATTATATACCCTTTTAGGGATAGATTTCAAATAGCTCTGATATAGCAGAAACCACTAAATTATGAAATTGCTAAATTGGGAATTGTATTTCAACCCTGAACAAAAAATGTGCTTTGACGGACACTAAATAACTTGCCCAGCCACAACAGTACAGCGGTAATGACAGATTTAGCAGGATATAAATTTGAGGCCTAGTATTTAGGCGCTGGGTGACCGGTATGGATTTACTGACAGAATTAGACTGGGATATGGCCAAAAAATAACCACACTATTGCTGGTTAAATGCACTTGGTGACAGGCGCAGCTTGCCCCTGATGTAGTATATGGCCAAAAAATGAACAGACTATTGCTGGTTAAATGCACTTGGTGTGACAGCTTGACCAACCACACTACTGAGGGTTAAATGCACTTGGTGACGGGCGCAGCTTGCCCCTGATGTAGTATATGGCCAAAAAATTAAGAGACTATTGCTGGTTAAATGCACTTGGTGTGACAGCTTCACCCTGATGTAGGCTTTAGCCAAAAAACAACCACACCATTGAGGGTTAAATGCACTTGGTGACAGGCGCAGCTTGCCCCTGATGTAGTATATGGCCAAAAAATGAACAGACTATTGCTGGTTAAATGCACTTGGTGTGACAGCTTGACCAACCACACTACTGAGGGTTAAATGCACTTGGTGACGGGCGCAGCTTGCCCCTGATGTAGTATATGGCCAAAAAATGAACAGACTATTGCTGGTTAAATGCACTTGGTGTGACAGCTTGACCAACCACACTACTGAGGGTTAAATGCACTTGGTGACGGGCGCAGCTTGCCCCTGATGTAGTATATGGCCAAAAAATTAACAGACTATTGCTGGTTAAATGCACTTGGTGTGACAGCTTGACCAACCACACTACTGAGGGTTAAATGCACTTGGTGACGGGCGCAGCTTGCCCCTGATTTAGTATATGGCCAAAAAATTAACAGACTATTGCTGGTTAAATGCACTTGGTGTGACAGCTTGACCAACCACACTACTGAGGGTTAAATGCACTTGGTGACGGGCGCAGCTTGCCCCTGATGTAGTATATGGCCAAAAAATTAACAGACTATTGCTGGTTAAATGCACTTGGTGTGACAGCTTCACCCTGATGTAGGCTTTAGCCAAAAACAACCACACCATTGAGGGTTAAATGCACTTGGTGACAGGCGCAGCTTGCCCCTGATGTAGTATATGGCCAAATAATAAACAGACTGTTGCTGGTTAAATGCACTTGGTGTGACAGCTTCACCCTGATGTAGGCTTTAGCCAAAAAACAACCACACCATTGAGGGTTAAATGCACTTGGTCGCAGCTTGTGCTGGCGCACCACAAGACACAAAATGGCCGCCGATCACCCCAGAAAAAAGTGACTGACAAACGGTCTGGGCAGCCTAAAAACAGTGAGCAATTGAATTTCAGCAGCTCAATGATGCACAGCTGCAGATCGATCGATTAATCAAGTCCTTTGGAGTAGTTAATCTGCCTAATCTCGCCCTACTGTCGCAGCCGCAACCTCTCCCTACGCTAATCAGAGCAGAGTGACGGGCGGCGCTATGTGACTCCAGCTTAAATAGAGGCTGGGTCACATGGTGCTCTGGCCAATCACAGCCATGCCAATAGTAGGCATGGCTGTGACGGCCTCTTGGGGCAAGTAGTATGACGCTTGTTGATTGGCTGCTTTGCAGCCTTTCAAAAAGCGCCAAGAAAGCGTCACAAAAGCGCCAAGAAAGCGACGAACCCCGAACCCGGACTTTTACGAAAATGTCCGGGTTCAGGTCCGTGTCACGGACACCCCAAAATTCGGTACGAACCCGAACTATACAGTTCGAGTTCGCTCATCCCTAGTCACAAATCCTCACAAAAAATAAAAATAAACTTTTTGCCCTACAAGTCCCGTTAGCACTATACATGCTTTGATTTTTACATCTGTTTAGTGCAAAGAAAAAAGGTAATAACAAAAATCTATCATGCAACATTAATTCAAACATTTCCACAACTATCTCATGCAAAAATGTATATGAATTTAGAATTTTCTTTGTTGGTGCAATAGATACTTCTAAGGAGTAAAGAGTTGTTTGGAATGTACTATTGTTATTGCAGTTTCATAAATGCTCAAAAATATTTGATTAAAAAAAATTGCCTGAAATTGTATTTTCTGGAAAAATATGTACATACTAGAAATTTTATTCCCATCCATAACAAATCAACTATATACAGTGCCTTGTAAAAGTATTCACCCCCTTGACTTTTTCATGTTTTGTTACATTACAGCCTTAAGTTCAATGTTTTGTTAATCTGAATTTTATGTGATGGATCAGAACACAATAGTCTAAGTTGGTGAAGTAAAATGAGAAAAATATATAAATAAAACTATTGTTCAGAAATAGAAAACAGAAAATGGGCATGTGCGTATGTATTCACCCCCTTTGTTAGGAAGCCCATAAAAACCTCTGGTGCAACCAATTACCTTAGAAGTCACATAATTAGTGAAATGATGTCCACCTATGTGCAATCTAAGGCTGCTTTCACACTAGCGTTCGCTGGTCCGCTCGTGAGCTCCGTTTGAAGGAGCTCACGAGCGGACCCGAACGCAGCCGTCCAGCCCTGATGCAGTCTGAATGGAGCGGATCCGCTCAGACTGCATCAGTCTGGCGGCGTTCAGCCTCCGCTCCGCTCGCCTCCGCACGGACAGGCGGACAGCTGAACGCTGCTTGCAGCGTTCGGGTGTCCGCCTGGCCGTGCGGAGGCGTGCGGATCCGCCCAGACTTACAATGTAAGTCAATGGGGACGGATCCGTTTGAAGATGTCACCCTGTGGCTCAATCTTCAGGCGGATCCGTCCCCCATTGACTTTACATTGAAAGTCTGGACGGATCCGTCCGAGGCTATTTTCACACTTAGCTTTTTTTAGCTAATATAATGCAGACGGATCCGTTCTGAACGGAGCCTCCGTCTGCATTATTATGAGCGGATCCGTTCAGAACGGATCCGCCCGAACGCTAGTGTGAAAGTAGCCTAAGTGTCACATGATCTGTCATTACATATACACACCTTTTTTGAAAGAACCAGAGGCTGCAACACCTAAGCAAGAGGCATCAGTAACCAAACACTGCCATGAAGACCAAGGAACTCTCTAAACAATTAAGGGACAATGTTGTTGAGAAGTACAAGTCAGGGTTATGTTATAAAAAAATATCCAAATCTTTGATGATCCCTAGGAGCACCATCAAATCTATCATAACCAAATGAAAAGAACATGGCACAACAGCAAACCTGCCACGAGACGGCCACCCACCAAAACTCACGGATGGGCAAGAAGGGCATTATTCAGAGAGGCATCAAAGAGACCTAAGGTAACCCTGGAGGAGCTGCAGAGTTCCACAGCAGAGATTGGAGTATCTGTACATAGGACGACAATAAGCCATGTGCTCCATAGAGTTGGGCTTTATGGCAGAAGACAGTCATTACTTACAGCTAAAAACTAAAAGGCACGTTGTGAGTGGCATGCGGGAGACTCCCAAAATGTATGGAGGAAGGTGCTCTGGTCCGATGAGACTAAAATTGAACTTTTTTGCCATCAAAGAAAACGCTATGTCTGGCGCAAACCCAACACATTACATCACCCAAAGAACGCCATCCGTTTTTCAGCAGCCGGGACTGGGAAACTGCTAAATACAGGGATATTCTTGAGCAAAACCTGAACCACTCTGTGTGTGATTTGAGGCTAGGATGGATGTTCATCTTCCAGCAGGACAATGACCCCAAACACACTGCTAAAGCAACCCTTGAATGGTTTAAGGGGCCAAGTCAGTGCCCAGATCTCAATTCAATACGAAATCTGTGGTCAGACTTAAGATTGCGCTTCACAAGTGCAAACCACCCAACTTTAAGGACCTGGAGCAGTTTTGCAAGGCGGAATGGCCAAAAATCCTAGTGGTAAGATGTGGCAAGCTCATAGAGACTTATCCAAAGCGGCTTGATGCTGTGATTGCTGCAAAATGTGGCTCCACAATAAAATAAAATAAACATCTTCAAAGTTGTGGGCATGTTCTGTAAATTAAATTATGCAAATCCTCAAACATACCATGTTATTTCAGCTTGTGAGGCACCAAAACATGAAAAAAGTCAAGGGGGGGGGGGGGTGAATGCTTTTGCAAGGCACTGTGTGTATATACTGTGTGTGTGTGTGTGTGTGTATAGATATATATATATATATATATATATATATATATACACATATACACCTGTTGCACATTTTGTTTTAAGTATAAGTACATACCTTAAACTATGGCGTGATTTCAGAAAATAGTACTTTGGCCAATTATGTGGTTCACCATTTATGATTTTACCCTTTTACCATTCAGCAGGATGACCTTTAATCCCTAGCCCCCTACCACCTTCTTCCCCCCACACACTCGGCAAAAATATATGACACACGCAGAAAATAAAAAAAAGATTCGTTAAGCGATTTCACATAAGGGGGGGGGGGGAATACTGAAAATAGCTAGGTAATGGCTTGGGGTTTTTCTTCAGTCAAGAGGTGTCGTTAAGCACGTGGCCCTAAATCCAGACCATCAAGACTGTATGGCATATACTTTGTTTTCTTCTGAAAAAGGACGGAATAAAGAACTCTGATGTTGCTAACCGTTTTATGGGACTTGCTTCTTTTTTTGCCTTGATATTTTACCACTAAGTACTATTACTGTACATTGTGATTGTAGATTAAGGTCCTTTATAAAGGTCGTACAGAATTACATATAAAAGCAAAAGCAGGTGAGTTAGCGTGCAAACTGAAAGAAAAAAGAAAAACCCTGGGCGGATAAGGTTTTTTTTTTTCCTGTAAAGACCAAGTCATTGTTAGTTGTGAATAAAAATAAAAATAAAAATCTCAATACCATAAAGCTTTATCTGCATAAATGAAGCATTAATAATATGTTTAACTCCAGGTATCATTTTTTTTTAATAAGATATGTAAAATGAATACATTTTTTGCTTACCTGTTGTGACCCTGAATTATATTTTGTGCAGATAAATGCAGCCTGACACAAGCAACCATTGGTACATGTGTTCTTAGCTGCAACTATAAGCCATCGTGAGCTTTGGCTTAGCCCAATGCACTGTTATTAATAATTACCTAATGGTTCTTTTCCTCTTTAAGAGAGAAAGAGATGGGCTGCCATGGTAACCACTTTGGATTTAACTCACTCAAGGCCTCATTATAAGCATCAATGCAGTAGGATTTTTTTTTTATTTTTTTTTTTTGTTTATGCATGAGGCGTACACTGTTAAGCTTGTAGGGATTTCAAGAGTTGCTATTTGGCCAGGAGTGGAAACCCTTACATATCCTAAAAAGAAATAGGACCAGCGTGCAAATGAAATCCAGTAATGTGCCATACAAGTCACTTACTAGGAATTGAAAAGTTGAGGCATAAAGTTGCATTTCGAATTGTATCCATTGGGCTTTATCAATACAAGGTTTCTTGGATAAAACCCAGCTCAACGCTAAGGCTTCTTGGATAAAACCCAGCTCAACGCTAAGGCTTCTTGGATAAAACCCAGCTCAACGCTAAGGCTTCTTGGATAATACCCAGCTCAAGGCTAGAGAGATCCATCCTCCCAGAGTTGAATTCCAAAAGAGACCAGAAAGGAAAACACTGAAAAACATTTCCTGATGTTGTTCCTCTTGTTTGTCTTGTTGTTTTAATGACAAAAATGAATCTCTTTAATGCCACCATTTTTGGGTCACTCTTTTGGACCATAACCAGAAGTAGGTCCAGAACACAGAAGAATAAGTATTTTTATTATAATTTTTCTCTTTTTATGTTCCACGCCTGGCTTATAAATAATAATGCAAAAATACTGACCAAAATGAATATATGTGAAATTGCCCCTACTCATAGATTATCACCTAAAATATAAGGCACATTTTTCATCATGGTAACATAATTTAAGGACTCATATTAAGAAATCCATGTAATGATAGCTCAATGTGATTAACTCTTTTTGAAGAATAGGATTATTTTCAGTTAAGGTCATTCTATGACTATGAAAACCAAAGAAATGCCTAATTTTAATTAAACATTTTTAATTATTCCAAAATATTAAAAGATAAGCTTTCCTAGCCTTCTGACATGACATCTTGACATCCATCTGTAATGATCCCTTTCTTGATATTTCATGGTCTGACAATATGGAAGAGAACCATACTTGTAATGTTAAAATATTTTTTTTTCTATTTAATTATATTTTATCTTCAACTAAGATTCATTGTGTTTTCAAGTCCATAGTTCTATCATTTAACCCTATGGCGGCTGTGAAGAGAAGCAAGGGATTTGGTGCTGTGCATCAGAATAATGGAGATTGGGTACCTTTAAAGAAGGGAACTTTTTGGCAATTATTCTTTAGGCCCCTTTCACACGGGCGAGATTTCCGTGCGGGTGCGATGCGTGAGTTGAACGCATTGCACCCGCACTGAATCCTGACCCATTCATTTCTATGGGGCTGTGCACATGAGCGGTGATTTTCACGCAACACTTATGCGTTGCGTGAAAATCGCAGCATGTTCTATATTCTGCGTTTTTCACGTAACGCAGGTCCCATAGAAATGAATGGGGTTGCGTGAAAATCGCAAGCATCCGCAAGCAAGTGCGGATGCGGTGCGATTTCCACGCATGGGTTCTAGGTGACAGTCTATTCACTGTATTATTTTCCCTTATAACATGGTTATAAGGGAAAATAATAGCATTCTGACTACAGAATGCTTAGTATAATAGTGCTGGGAGGGTTAAAAAAAATAAAAAAGTTAACTCACCTTATCCCCATGATCGCCTAGTTCCCGGTCGGTCTCTTCTTTAGCTGTGACTAAAGGACCTGTGGTGATGTCAGATCACATGCTCCATCACCATGGTGATGGACCATGTGATTGGAGCATGTGATCTGACATCACCAAAGGTCATTCAGCCCAAGCCCACAGCTAAAGAACAGACCGACCGGGAACTACACGATCATGGGGATAAGGTGAGTTAACGTTTTTATTATTTTTTTAACCCTTCCAGCGCTATTATACTAAGCATTCTGTATTCAGAATGCTATTATTTTCCCTTATAACCATGTTATAAGGGAAAATAATAGAATCTACAGAACATCAATCCCAAGCCCGAACTTCTTTGAAGAAGTTCGGGTTTGGGTACCAAACATGCGCGATTTTTCTCACGCGAGTGCAAAACGCATGACAATGTTTTGCACTCGCGCGGAAAAATCGCGGGTGTTTCCGCAACGCACCCGCACATTTTTCCGCAACGCCCGTGTGAAACCAGCCTTAGGTCCCAAATTTTTTTCTGACTAATTTCATAATGTCTTGGTAGGATTGAGAGTTTCTTTTTTCTGATGCAAGCTGAACCTAGAAATTATCCAATGCTCATAAATGGAGGATTGATGGTTCCCTTGTAGGTCTAAGGCTTCTTTCACAGTGGCGTTTTGGTTTCCGTTTGTGAGATCCGTTCAGGGCTCTCACAAGCGGTCCACAACGGATCAGTTTTGCCCTAATGCATTCTGAATGGATAAGGATCCGTTCAGAATGCATCAGTTTGCCTCCGTTCCGCCTCCATTCCACTTTGGAGGCAGACACCAAAACGCTGCTGGCAGCTGACAAAAACTGAACCATCCGTCCTGACACACAATGTAAGTCAATGGGGATGGATCCGTTTTCACTGACACAATATGGCACAATAGAAAACGGATCCGTCCCGCATTGACTTTCAATGGTGTTCAAGACGGATCCGTTTTGGCTGTGTTAAAGATAATACAAACAGATCCGTTCTGAACAGATGCATGCGGTTGTATTATCTGAACAGATGCGTTTGTGCAGATCAATGACGGATCCGCACCAAACGCGAGTGTGAAAGTAGCCTAATATTAACCAGTTTTCTGATTAACTAATCAAAACAGCTTTGAACAGCGGCTAGACTGGAAGGCCAGTCTTCTGTTGCATCTTGTGGTGTTTTTTGTATTACCACCATGGAGTATGTGTCTTTCTGTATAGGATGTGCTAACTAACTTTGCTTTTGCATTGTAAATATGGCGTTGTGGCTACCTCCATGTTAGTCTTGCACCATAACTACCTAACTGCCCAAGCTAGTTTTTAATTAGAGCAGATTATAGCTGGATCCTGCTTTCCCTGAGTTCATTTGGAGGCCTAGACCAAAGAGGTGGGTCATTTTAATGTAGGTTCCCAGGGCTCATTTATTGTGCTCAATATATTTATTATAAAGAATTAATACAATTTATATTCCACTTACTTTTTGCTGTTGTATCTTGCATTTGCTTTTTATCACAGCCACAGTATACATGTTGCACCTGTGCATTTGTTTTGTTTTATAGGGTATGCTGACCAGCTTTATCTGAATATTTCATATTGGGTATGTATAGTATCTTGTATGTAAAGCCCTGGGAAATCTGAACCAGTGATTAGTTACATTAGGGCAAAAGTGGTCATTCCATGTTGCTCAGACATGGTCATGTCTTGGATATAATGCAAATGTGGCAGATTATAGAAGACATGTCTAGTGCCCAACATATGTATATGTATTAATGGTTTATCTCTGGTATAATTGGGCTTCATCATGCAATAGAAAATCTTAAAGGGGTTTTCTGGGATTTTCCTAATGATGACTTATCCTCGGGATAGTCTATCAATATGAAATTGGCAGGGGCGTGACTCCTGGCACCTGGGCTGATCAGCTTTTTGAAAAAAACCTCATAGCTTACCAAGCACAGAGCCGTCCATTTGATAGTGGCTGTGCTTGGTATTGCAGCTCAGCCCCATTCACTTGGCCTAGGCCATGTGACCAATGAATGTGAAGTCACGAGGCCTAGGTGCTCATGGACCACCACAGTCCCTTCATACAGTTGTTCGGCTGGAACACATGAGCTACAGGCTTCCAGCAGAGACTAAATAGCCCAAGCAGCCACACCCACAAACACATAAACCCAGTGTTCACAAAACACTAGGAAGGGAGTTAACTTTTCCAACTCCAGACAGAGGAAGGAAGCCACTAAAAGGGGAAGTGCACACACAAGCAAACTAAGCCACACGTTACCACCGGCAACAGCATGCGTGGCAACCATGTCACGGCAATCACCCTGAAGGCCTAGACCATGCCACCGCATGCTCTTACAGCAACACGTTGCCGTGGGCGACCGCAAGTGTGGCAACAGTGTCACAGCGTACACCATAGGCCGTGACAGGTATACAATGAGCATGTAAGCATCAGAACTGTATGAGCATCACATACCTACAGTAGGTAAAAGTTGGTACAGGGATACATTATCGAAAGAAGGCACGCCAGCAGAAGCAGTGTGATACTCCACATCTCAGTCCAATAATGTGCTGGAAAAACAAGTCTGATCCGTGGACTTAAAGGATCTGCTACTAATGTGTTGGTGCCAGATTCTACAGGACACTTTCAAATATCTTGAGAAGTCTATACATAAACAAGTCAGTTATATTGGTGGCACATGGGGGACCTACCCAACAGTAGGTATCTGGCTATAATGTTATGACTGACCAGTTTATACAAATATACAGTTACAAGCAAAAGGATTTGAACATAGTGCTCTCTGTGCCGGTCTTGATATCTCCTGTGCGCTGTCAGAGGATGCACCTAATATGTGACAATATATTAGCGGCATCCTCCGTCAGTCCATGTGTCTAATCAGAAGTCTATGGCAGCTTGAAGCTGCAGTACATTAATTTAAGATTAATTTGTACATGAACAAGAATATTGGGCAGTACTCTGTTTAGACGGGTGTCATCCCAGATAAAACAATGAGGAAGAAACCGGCACTCCAATTTGCTGAAGGATGTTTTCTTTATTGGTCACTCATACATGCAGTAGTGACGCGCGTTTCGGCGCATACATGCGCCTTTGTCAAACAGTGAGTGTACAGCTGATCGCAAAAATACAAAGTGAACAAGGGTTTAAATAGCCCGCCCCCCAGTCACATGATCTAGGCGTCATGTTACCAGGGAAGCAGTGGGCAGTAACAAAGACAGGTAAAAGAGATATACAGGGAGTGCAGAATTATTAGGCAAGTTGTATTTTTGAGGATTAATTTTATTATTGAACAACAACCATGTTCTCAATGAACCCAAAAAACTCTTTAATATCAAAGCTGAATATTTTTGGAAGTAGTTTTTAGTTTGTTTTTAGTTTTAGCTATTTTAGGGGGATATCTGTGTGTGCAGGTGACTATTACTGTGCATAATTATAAGGCAACTTAACAAAAAACAAATATATACCCATTTCAATTATTTATTTTTACCAGTGAAACCAATATAACATTTCAACATTCACAAATATACATTTCTGACATTCAAAAACAAAACAAAAACAAATCAGTGACCAATATAGCCACCTTTCTTTGCAAGGACACTCAAAAGCCTGCCATCCATGGATTCTGTCAGTGTTTTGATCTGTTCACCATCAACATTGCGTGCAGCAGCAACCACAGCCTCCCAGACACTGTTCAGAGAGGTGTACTGTTTTCCCTCCTTGTAAATCTCACATTTGATGATGGACCACAGGTTCTCAATGGGGTTCAGATCAGGTGAACAAGGAGGCCATGTCATTAGATTTTCTTCTTTTATACCCTTTCTTGCCAGCCACGCTGTGGAGTACTTGGACGCGTGTGATGGAGCATTGCCCTGCATGAAAATCATGTTTTTCTTGAAGGATGCAGACTTCTTCCTGTACCACTGCTTGAAGAAGGTGTCTTCCAGAAACTGGCAGTAGGACTGGGAGTTGAGCTTGACTCCATCCTCAACCCGAAAAGGCCCCACAACCTCATCTTTGATGATACCAGCCCAAACCAGTACTCCACCTCCACCTTGCTGGCGTCTGAGTCGGACTGGAGCTCTCTGCCCTTTACCAATCCAGCCACGGGCCCATCCACCTGGCCCATCAAGACTCACTCTCATTTCATCAGTCCATAAAACCTTAGAAAAATCAGTCTTGAGATATTTCTTGGCCCAGTCTTGACGTTTCAGCTTGTGTGTCTTGTTCAGTGGTGGTCGTCTTTCAGCCTTTCTTACCTTGGCCATGTCTCTGAGTATTGCACACCTTGTGCTTTTGGGCACTCCAGTGATGTTGCAGCTCTGAAATATGGCCAAACTGGTGGCAAGTGGCATCTTGGCAGCTGCACGCTTGACTTTTCTCAGTTCATGGGCAGTTATTTTGCGCCTTGGTTTTTCCACACGCTTCTTGCGACCCTGTTGACTATTTTGAATGAAACGCTTGATTGTTCGATGATCACGCTTCAGAAGCTTTGCAATTTTAAGAGTGCTGCATCCCTCTGCAAGATATCTCACTATTTTTGACTTTTGTGAGCCTGTCAAGTCCTTCTTTTGACCCATTTTGCCTAATAATTATGCACACCTGATATAGGGTGTTGATGTCATTAGACCACACCCCTTCTCATTACAGAGATGCACATCACCTAATATGCTTAATTGGTAGTAGGCTTTCGAGCCTATACAGCTTGGAGTAAGACAACATGCATAAAGAGGATGATGTGGTCAAAATACTAATTTGCCTAATAATTCTGCACTCCCTGTACATAGTAACATATGGATTCTGTGATCCTTCTCCATAGTCGGGTTACGAAGATTTCTTAATTGCACTGCGAAAAATCATGAATACTGTGGGGATCCGCTCTGGTAGGCAGTGGTAGCGAGTGCAGTATAGAGGCAACACAGAATGGTCTTGGTGTAAAACACGATGCTTTGTTTATTCACACGGTGCATACAAGTGAAAGACGGTGCAGTTCATAGGGAGGGTGGTCACACACAACAGCAAAATAATAATTCAAACACAGCAAGTCCCTGCTGCCGGCTACTTGAGGCCTGTTTCAGTCACATAAAGCAAAGTCTATTTAAAGCCAGGAGTAATGTCACCTTTTTCTCCTTGGTGAAGTAAGTCCATGGGTCTTGCTTCTAGCCACAGAACACGGATCCCTCCTGGGTTCAGCTGCAGGATCCTGCACAGTCCTCCACAGGCCTCAGCACACAGCCCAGCTCACCTCCACTTCTCACTCTCACAGCCAGAGAACACAGAAGCTTCACATTGCACACCACACCCTTGTTGCTGGTCAGGTTTTTAACCCTTCCCTGCAAAACCTGGCCTGGACCGTGGGGAGACAGGCACCCGCCCGCATATCTGCCTGCTCCCAATAAGAGCCGGCCCGGATCCGCTGTGTTAACAGCATAACCGCTGCAATATGCACTTTTCTGGCTCTTACTCCACCGGTGCCAGGACCCCCGGTGGCACGTACCTGCCGTCTATTACCACCCCAGGTACTCTCCTACATATCCCCCCCCTTTGTTCAACCCTGAAGGGTTGCACACCCTGTTCAATCCTGAGGGGTTGGACACATGTACAACAGTGTACCCGGGAAAGGGCATCGGCATTCCCCTGTAAGCGGCCTGCCCCGTGTTCGACACTGAACTTAAAATTCTGGAGGGACAAGAACCATCTGGTGACCCGGGCACTCCCCTCCTTGGCCCGGCTCATCCACTGGAACCTTCTCCCTAACAGATAGTACCTAAGGGACTCGAGGGCCCACTTAATGGCCAGGCATTCTCTCTCTACCACACTGTACCTGGTTTCCGCTGGGGTGAGTTTGCGACTCAGGAAGACAACAGGGTGTTCCTCCCCACTGATTTCCTGAGAGAGTACTGCCCCTAGGCCCACTCCAGAGGCGTCCGTCTGAACGACAAATTCCCGTGTGAAGTCGGGTGTCACCAAAACCGGGGACCCACACAGAGCCGACTTCAAACGGGAGAATGCCTCTTCCGCCTGCTCATCCCAGCGGACCATCACCGTCTTCCTCCCCTTTAAAAGTCTTGTTAATGGGGCCGCTATTGTGGCAAAGTTGGGGATAAAGCGCATGTAATATCCTATCATCCCTAGGAACGAACGTACTTGCTTGGTGGTAAGAGGTCTGGGCCAGCTCTTGATCGCCTCAACCTTGTCTACCTGGGGTTTGACAACTCCCCGCCCAATCACGTATCCCAGGTACCGGACCTCCTCGAACCCGAGCGAACACTTTTTTGGGTTGGCCGTCAGTCCAGCTTTTCTAAGTGAATCGACTACGGCCTGTACCTTGGGCAGGTGACTCTCCCAGTCCTGGCTAAACACGATGATGTCGTCCAGATATGCCGAAGCATATGGACGATGGGGCCGTAGGATGACGTCCATCAATCGCTGGAAGGTGGCTGGAGCACCATGTAGGCCAAAGGGCAAAACTTGGTACTGAAATAACCCCTCGGGGGTGACAAAGGCAGTCTTCTCCTTTGCCGCCTCCGTTAGAGGCACCTGCCAATATCCTTTTGTGAGGTCGAGGACCGAGAAATAGCGAGCTTTCCCTAGCCGTTCTATGAGCTCGTCTACCCGGGGCATGGGGTAGGCATCGAATTTCGACACTTCGTTGAGCTTTCTAAAGTCATTGCAGAAGCGCAGAGTACCGTCAGGTTTTGGGATGAGGACTATGGGGCTGGCCCACTCGCTCCTTGACTCCTCAATCACCCCTAACCTCAACATGGACCTTACTTCTTCTGAAATGGCCTGTCGCCGGGCCTCCGGTACACGATACGGCTTTAACCGTACCCTGACGTGGGGCTCGGTGACGATGTCATGTCGGACTACCGAAGTTCGACCAGGAAGCTCAGAGAATACGTCCCTATTTCGACTCACCAACTCTTTGGCTTCCTGAGCTTGTTTAGTCGACAGACCACCCGCTATCTTTACTGCGGAGGTGCCCTCCCGGACCTCGGGTGGAGCTGGGATCTTCCCCGCAGACAAGACAGTGCTTGGGCTGTCCCCAATGAGACACTCCCTATCTCTCCACGATTTCAGTAAATTTACATGATATACCTGTTCTGGCTTCCGCCGGCCTGGCTGGGATATCTTGTAATTCACTGGCCCTACCTTCTCTTTCACCTCGTAGGGACCTTGCCACCGTGCCAAAAACTTACTGTCAATGGTGGGGACTAGCACCAGTACCCGGGTTAAATGTCCGGACCTGGGCACTCCGGTTGTATACCCGGCTCTGTGCCAGTTGGGCGGCTTCCATGTGTTCCCGGACGATTGGTAGGACTGTCTCTATACGGTCCTGCATCTTTTCTATATGCTCTATAATACTCTTGTGGGGGGTGGGCTGTTGCTCCCACGCCTCTTTTGCGATGTCCAGCAACCCTCTTGGCCGTCGACCGTATAATAGCTCGAAGGGCGAGAATCCCGTAGATGCCTGGGGCACTTCTCGCACTGCGAACAATACGTACAGCAGCAACAGGTCCCAATCCTTTCCGTCTTTGGCTACGGTTCTTTTAAGCATAGTTTTTAGGGTTTTGTTAAAGCGTTCCACTAGTCCGTCGGTCTGAGGATGGTATACGGACGTGTGCAACCGTTTAACCCCTAAAAGCTTGCAGAGCTCCCTCATCACCTTAGACATGAAGGGCGTCCCCTGGTCGGTCAGGATCTCTTTTGGAATCCCCACCCTTGCGAACATACCCATGAGTTCTTTAGCTATGAGCTTAGCAGAAGTATGACGTAGTGGGATCGCTTCAGGATATCTGGTGGCATAGTCTAAGACCACCAAGATATGCTGGTGCCCTCTGGCCGACTTGTTTATGGGGCCTACCAGATCCATCCCTATTCTTTCGAAGGGGACCTCGATGATGGGCATGGGTACTAGGGGACTGCGATAGTGGGGCTGGGGGCTCGTCATCTGACACACTGGACAGGATTGGCAAAACCTTTTGACCTCCTCATAAACCCCGGGCCAATAGAACCTTTGCAGAATCCGCTCTTGGTTTTTTTTTACGCCCAAATGTCCTCCCAGCACGTGGGAGTGGGCCAAGTCCAGTACCACACGGCGGTATGGCTGGGGTACCACCAGCTGCTCCACTACCTCGTGCTGCACTTTGTCCACCCTATACAGCAGGTCCTGGTTAAAAGCCAGATGGGGAAACACAGAGTCGGCCCCTGGGTGCTGAGCCACCCCATTTACCACTGTCACCCCTTCCCTCGCCCGTAATAATGTCGGATCCTGGAGCTGGGCGGTCCCGAACGTGTCACGGGATACCTCCAGGTCCGGGATGGACGGGGTTTCCACGGATTCGCCTGCCAACACCTCTAGGGGAAACCTATCGGGATGACACTCTACGGGTGATGTGGTGACCCCTACAGCTGGTATCCCTGCATCGGGATCCTCTGGCACTGGGCCCGATTGTCGTGTGTCCCTAAGGGAAGGCATATTGCTCTTCCACAGAGTCCAGAACAAAGGAAAATCCCTTCCCAGTATGGCGGCATAAGGGATTTGGCGTCCCACTCCGACGACATGCTGCACCTCTTTGCCCAACACGGACATGGTAACCCTGGCAGTGGGGTACTCCCGGCGGTCCCCATGGATACAGACAATTGACAGGGTTTGCTTCTCTGGGAGTGTCTCAGACACTAAGGACTCATGCACTAGGGTCACCAGGCTCCCAGAGTCCAGCAAAGCATTAATCAGATGCCCATCGACCAAGACTTGGCACAGAGGTGGCATATCGGTGGTCGGCCTGGCATCCGCGGTACATACAGGCCGGGCAAAGAAAGAGGACCGGCGAGCGAACCCGCAATCCATGGGTTCAGGTGTTTGAGGACAGTTCGCTGCCCTATGTCCCAGGCCGTGGCAGTGCCAACATTGAATCCCCGTGGTCCCTCCCCGGTCTCTCTTCCCTGGAGTAGGACTAGCCTTCCCCCCCCTTTGTGGTTGGGTCCCTTTTTCCGGATCCCTAGCCTGAGAGGGAGCCCGACGGGATTCCTGCGCCTGCGTTGAGTCCCGCACCAAGTCCTGGGTTGCCACATACCTCTCGACAAGGCTTACTAACTGATCCAGGTTGCCGGGGTCTCCCTGACCAACCCAGCGCTGTATGGCCCTTGGCAGTGTGCGCACCAAACGATCAACCACCACCCGTTCCACCATCTGCGAGGGGCTCAATGTCTCAGGCTGCAGCCATTTTCTTACCAGGTGTAACAGGTCATAGGCCTGGGACCGAGCAGGCCGGGACTCGGAGAAGGCCCACCGGTACACTCGATGTGCACGCACATAGGTATTAACCCCAAGACGAGCCAACACCTCCCCCTTCAGCCTCTTATAGCTTTTGGCTTCCTCCTGACTGAGGTCGAAGTAGGCCTTTTGTGCGTCTCCCACTAAAAATGGCGCCACTACTTCGGCCCACTGTTCTGCCGGTAACCTTTCTTGTTCCGCAGTGCGTTCGAAGACCATCAGGAACGCCTCGATATCCTCTTCGGGGCCCATCTTTCTTAACGCTGAGCGCACCTTATCCCGGGCAGCAGGTAGGATTGCGGTCCCCCCCCGGGACGGCTTGTTGTTGTAACACCCGCATGGACTCCTGCATAGTCGCAAGTTGCTGGGCCAGTAAACTATTCAACTGCCGCTGGTCTCTCAGGGCTTCCTCATGTCTCCGAGTAGCCTCCTCATTACTTTGCACCAAGTGTCTAATAGCCTCCTCCATCTTGTCTGGAGCCACAAAACTTGCTGGCTTAATATGTGACATACAGTCCAAACAGCACCATTTTCAGCCTCACTGCCGTTTGCCCGCTGAAGCCACCAATTGTGGGGATCCGCTCTGGTAGGCAGTGGTAGCGAGTGCAGTATAGAGGCAACACAGAATGGTCTTGGTGTAAAACACGATGCTTTGTTTATTCACACGGTGCATACAAGTGAAAGACGGTGCAGTTCATAGGGAGGGTGGTCACACACAACAGCAAAATAATAATTCAAACACAGCAAGTCCCTGCTGCCAGCTACTTGAGGCCTGTTTCAGTCACATAAAGCAAAGTCTATTTAAATAGTTATATAGAATATAGTGGGCACTCAATACCTGTAGCTACATATAGGGTACAACACATTTATTTATTATTATACAATATACATATATATAACTCAATAAAATTCTAAAAAATGGCAATTAATATACTCATAAAAGTTGCAATTAATATATTCCTAAAAAATTCCACTCCTATAAATTTATATCCTGTGTTGAAAGTTCATATGTCAAAGTCCGTATGCTGTATTAAAAATTCCTTAAAAAGGTATTAAATTGTAGTGCAGTTCACTTGATGTGCTGTATACCAAAATTAGTACGGATATACGGGGTAATGTTGAATAATTCCAGGGATGGTATAATGCAGTATATTGACGGTACTTACTGCGTTAGTCCACTCTTTTTATATCTCTGACCGTAATGGCGTCCCACTACAGATCAGGTCACTCACCCTTCTTCTTATGGGTTATGGCGTGTATCGCTCACCAGTTCGTCCCGATGTCAGTTCCCACATTCATTCAATGGCGCTCTTCCTGCTTGAGTTCAGCGTCCCACGTGTAGTGTCACGTGATCGGAGCTTTAACACTTTATGACGTGATCTCTGCTTTGTTCCAGAGGCGGTACCAACCTCTATGCATAGAATCACTCGCAGGTGCTGTGAGCAGTTTTTTTGGAAACAGTCCTTGTTGGATACTGGCAATAGCTTTTAAGATGCTGTACAGTTTCTTCTTTAACGCTGGGATCTCATCCGCTATCGCTAATTACTATATATCGCTAGCTACTATATATATATACGATTTTAAAGTCTATTTAAAGCCAGGAGTAATGTCACCTTTTTCTCCTTGGTGAAGTAAGTCCATGGGTCTTGCTTCTAGCCACAGGACACGGATCCCTCCTGGTTTCAGCTGCAGGATCCTGCACAGTCCTCCACAGGCCTCAGCACACAGCCCAGCTCACCTCCACTTCTCACTCTCACAGCCAGAGAACACAGAAGCTTCACATTGCACACCACACCCTTGTTGCTGGTCAGGTTTTTAACCCTTCCCTGCAAAACCTGGCCTGGACCGTGGGGAGACAGGCACCCGCCCGCATATCTGCCTGCTCCCAATAAGAGCCGGCCCGGATCCGCTGTGTTAACAGCATAACCGCTGCAATATGCACTTTTCTGGCTCTTACTCCACCGGTGCCAGGACCCCCGGTGGCACGTACCTGCCGTCTATTACCACCCCAGGTACTCTCCTACAATACATATAATAAGACATGAGATGGTATATAGTAATCCTGGAAAGTCATATGTAAAAAATAAAAGGAAAAGGAAAAATAATGATCACAAGAAGCTTGTCACAGCATAATCACAATTTAACCCCTTGTGTGTCAATGTCTGCAAGCGATGAATCCAACAAGCCTCTCTTTTGAGTAGCATCTTGGCTCTATTTCCCCCACGTCTGGGTAACAAAACCTCTTCAATTATTTGGAAACGTAGCTGCGAGAAATTATGTCCCAATTGCTCAAAGTGACATGGAATAGGTAACAGTGAATTTTTGTTGCGTATAGTGGACTTGTGCTTGCCAAAGCGCTCCTTCATGAGCATAGTGGTTTTCTCCTACGTAGCAAAGACCGCACTGGCATTTCAGTAAATACACAACAAATGTACTGTTACAAGTGAAATGTCCCTTCACTGGGATCTGTTCCCCGGTATGTGGGTGTGAAATACATGATCCTTTAATAACACTGGAACAGTGAACACAAAAAAAACTCTTCAGCTCTTATAACCCTGTCTCTTATATTGCCTGCCCGTTTGTGACACATCATTGGGAGATTTTGAAATTCTGTCACCTGCGGGTAGGATCTTGTGACTATGTTCTATATTGCTTATTAATAATAGACCTCAGAATACCCTTTCTGTCTGAACTTGTCAGTCATCTCATCTAAACGATCGCTGCGGATGGATGGATCACTCACAATTCTATTCACCCTTTGAAATTGGGAGAAGGGTAGGGATTTTTTGATGGCAGGTGGATGGTTGCTCTCATATCTGAGCAGACTATTACGGTCTGTGCCCTTAGTATACAAATCTGTCATACATCTGCCATCAATGCCCTTAATAACCTAGGTGTCCAGAAAGGAAATTTTTTGGAAATCCCAATGCAGGGTAAATTTCAATTCAGATCGTACCCCATTGATGAGGGCTGTAAAATCTAATAGGGTCTCAATGCCGCCCCGCCATACGCAAAACACATCATCATCCAAAAAACGCAATTTTGCTGATGGACCAAACTAGGATATATATGATCATGTTCAAACTGCACAATATAGCAGTTTGCATATGGCGGTGCGGCATTGGACCCCATTGTGGACCCCATTGCGGTCCCGCACCGCTGTTGGTAATATGTGTCCTGAAAAATAAAATAATTACGTTCCAGGACAATGGTCAGGAGAGCAAGAAAGAAATCTTTTTGACCTTGTGTATATTCACTATTATCTAACAGGGCTTTAACAGCTGATAACCCCCTAGTATGCGTGATAGAGGTGTACAAACTGCACACATCAAAGGTCACTAGAATGCAGTCCTCATCAATGTGTACTCGACTGAGTTCTTCTAAAAAATGTTGGGTATCCCTGAGATAGGATGGTGCTTTCTGTGTGAGTCGGGTCAGGACTTTTTCCAGTAATATAGCAGGTGGAGAGAGTATGGAGTCAGATGCGGCAACTATGGTTCGCCCAGGTGGGCGTTCCATAGATTTGTGTACCTTAGGCAAGGTATACAGCACGGGGTGATAGGATGTTGTTTTATCAAAAACTCACTTAGTTTATTATCTATAACACATGTCTCCTGGCTTTCCCGTATGAGTGTCTGCAATTCATGTTTTATATCAAGGACTGGATCCCTCAATAACATCTCATATGTATTGCTATCTGACAACTGACCTAGAATTTCACTCACATAGTAGTCCCTATCTAATAAAACCAGGGCTCCCCCTTATAGGCCGGTTAAAAAATAAGGGTATCATCATCCAACAAACAATTAATTGTTTGTCTTTCTAATGCAGAGAGGTTGTGATGTAGATGAAACTGACCCCCTTTAAACTGCAATAACAATCTCTCTATATCCCTTTTCACTAAACTGATGTAGGTCTCAACGGGATGTTCAGTTTTGGGGGGCACATAATGACTTTTTAGTCGCAGACCAAATTTTTGCAGTGACAACACATTATCGATCCCTACAGAAATGTCAATGTCTTGTGATGAGGACTCTCCATTTTTAGAAAAATGGGCTTTCAATCGCATTGAGCGAAAAAAAGCTGAAGGTCCATGTCCAAACCAAAGGTGTCGAAGGTTGCAGTCGGACTGAAGGACAGGCACTTGGATTTGTGACGGACTCAGGTTTTTGGATGACAGATTTAAGACAAGTGAGTCTGCTGTACCTGAGAGCGGGTCAGTCGCGGGGCATCTGTCTCTCCGATGATGTCGGCGGCCTGCCCTCCTTGTATTGGCCTTCTTTGGCGACGTCGTCTTCCAAAAAATGAGGTCTGCTGGCCAGTAGTAGAGTCGCTCCCAGAGCCTGATATGCATTGCTTGCCCTATGGCCAGGGCGTCCGGTATTTTGTATTGCAGCACCTGACTTGTCCTGCCATCGATATACACGGTTCGTCAGGTAATCCTCTGAGTCCCGAATGTATTTCACCCTCTTGGTGGCCTGGATCTGACTTTTTAAATCTGCACATTGTTTGTCGATTTGTGCCTTTAATGTTTGCAGTTCCTCTGATTGCAGACAATCTTTAAGCTGATTCTCAATGGATGTAATGCTCTGCTTGCAATTTGTGATAGCTCTGGATAAAAAGTCCACGGTTAGGGTGATTAAATCCAGAGAGCACTTGTTTAGTATATTGGCAAAATGGGTGCAATAATCAACGTTGTCACAAAATAGTGTCGCGATGATATTCTGCCAGAGTGGTCGCATGTAACTCCAAGGAAATAAGATGTTTTGACTCTTTCTCCAAATCCCGACTTCTGAATTCACTCGATGGAATCTTCAGAAATTCCGCTGATGAGTCAATCTGTGCCAGTATTTGGCGAGCTTGTTCCTCGTTATAACTAAAAGTACTCATCTGTACGAAGTTGTCTGTACTCACTCCACACGTGCACGCTCCAAGAAGACTTCGGATACTTGTACAAGAATATCGGGCGGCACTGGCACCCAAGGGGTTAAATCGTGATTTATGCTGTGACAAGCTTCTTGTGATCATTATTTTTCCTTTTGTTTTTTACATATGACTTTCCAGGATTACTATATACTGTCTCATGTCTTATTATATGTATTCATGATTTTTCGCAGTGCAATTAAGAAATCTTCGTAACCCGACTATGGAGAAGAATCACAGAATCCATATGTTACTATGTATATCTCTTTCACCTGTCTTTGCTACTGCCCACTGCTTCCCTGGTAACATGACGCCTAGATCATGAGACTTGGGGGCGGACTATTTAAACCCTTGTTCACTTTGTATTTTTGCAATCGGCTGTACACTCACTGTTTGACAAAGGCGCATGTATGCGCCGAAACGCGCATCACTACTGCATGTATGAGTGACCAATAAAAAAAACATCCTTCAGAAAATTGGAGTGCCGGTTTCTTCCTCATTAATTTGTACATGAAGTCAGCAAAATTTATCATGTGTTTTATACACTTTTTACACCTATTGTACATGGGCAGTTTTAAAAACATTCCAGAAACAGAGAAGAGTCGTAAAATGATCAGTGGCATAAAGAAAAGAGTGGCATGCCATGCCCAGCACATTGCAACGTCATCTGTGCCATTTCTATAACTTACCACAATTTGGTAAATTTTGGGCTTCTCAGAAAATTGTGCACCTTACCAAATTATTCATGCATCTATTCCAATAATTTTAAAAATTTACTTTTAATACAATGTAAGGGATCTCTCTCTCTCAGGGGGTCGCAATCACAGACTTCTCCTCTGACAGAGGGGTTCAAGTCCAAAAGGTGCTTTATTTTGGCACTTCAGCACCATTACACACATAAACATCGAAAACACCTGCCCGTCTGGGCTCTACCTAATACACGTGTTGTCTCTACCTCACCTATAGAGCACTGTTCACACACGGGATTAGATCCGGCTTCCTCAGCCATGAACGGTCCAGCAGCCTCCAGACTGTGACCAGCACCCTTGGGGGGAGATGGTCCAGAAGTCCTCCCGACTCTGACAGTTTGACCCTCTTTCAATAGGTGTTGCTGGGCCCCCCAAACTTCAGGCTTTACAAAGCCTTCGTGGCCCCTCAGCCCTCCTGGCTGAGACCACACAGAGCCTCACAGGCTCTGCTCTCTCTCAGGCTTCCTCAGCCGTTCTTGCCCCCAAGTTATACACAGAGGGTTGTTTTATCCCTCCTTGATTACAGCAGCAGACCTAACCTGCGATCACCTCCGGCAAAAGACAATACATGTAGTGGAAGGGTGTGGACTGGCAGATCCCACTACCAAACCTATCACCCAGTCCACATGAAATCGAGCCCAGAACAACATCTAGACAAAACTGTCCCAGCAAACTACACTTTGCTGAAACCACTGCAGCTTTCTGGATTTCAGTTATCTCACCCAGCTGAGGTAACTGGGTGGGATATACACACCTCCCAGCACTTATACTGTATACTGAACCAATACGTGTACACAACACAATATTCTATAGCACACTGGCAATACAGTGCAAGCCAATTAAATAGATATTTCCTCCTCTCCATATTATGGCTTGTATGAAACTATATCATAGGGATAAGAAAATTCCAACTTATTATCCAATGCCCACATGAAGTCATCTATTCTTAGCGTTTCTCAGTTGTAGTCCACAAGGAAGCAGCTCATAATTTCCCTAATCTTGGACAAGTCATCTAATTAGTATTGCTTTATTATTATCCATCTCAGCTGTCTTCCTATGGGAACTCCTCAGCACATGTTCTAATGGAATTCCCTGAGTAATGGAACAGTTTTGATCCATGTTTTACAAAAAACAAACCAAAGCAAAATGGAGTTAGAATGTCATTAGAGGAAATCAGGAAAACCCATTCTTGTTTTCAGTAGGAAACATACATGTAAGGCACAAAATTAATAATGGCCACATGGATGCCCCTTTAAATGATGACCAACTTCTTGTAACCAGGCACCAGAACTACACAGCTCTGTACACTGTCTAGTGGCTGTTCCTGTCTCTTGAATGGGAGCAGCTCTGCATAACCAGTCATGGCCAGTAGACAGTGTATGGAGCTGTGCAGTTCCCAAACCAAAACAGCTGATGGACAGGAGGTGCCGGTAGTTGGACTTCTGTTAGTCAGATATTGAGGACCTATCCTAAGGATAACTCATTTGGACATGGAAAACACCCTCAATGTGATTTTTCTATATTAATGCTACATGTCAATCTGCCAATGAAGAATGAATAGACAAAGATTTATTGTAAAATACCACTACAGTTAATTCCTATCCTTGGCATTGAATAAAGGCACACAAAATACAGTCATCCCTTAAAGGGGTTGTCCGGGTTCAGAGCTGAACCCGGACATACCCTTATTTTCACCCCGGCAGCCCTCCTGAGCCTGGCATCGGAGCATCTCATGCTCCGATGCGCTCCCGTGCCCTGCGCTAGATCGCGCAGGGCACAGGCTCTTGTGTTTACAATAACACACTGCCGGGCGGTAACTTCCGCCCAGCAGTGTGTTCGGTGACGTCACCGGCTCTGAGGGGCGGGCTTTAGCTCTGCCCTAGCCGTTTTACTGGCTAGGGCAGAGCCAAATCCCGCCCATCAGTGCCGGTGACGTCACCGGGGTTCCTGTCAGCCCCATAGAGAGCCCCGGTACGTCACCGGAACTCAGAAAATGCCTTTGCCCTGCGCGATTTAGCGCAGGGCAAAGGAGAGCATCGGAGCATGAACTGCTCCGATGCTCATGTCAGGGGGGCTGCCAGGGGGAAAATGGAGGTATGTCCAGGTTCAGCTCTGAACCTGGACAACCCCTTTAACCCTTAGGATTCAGTCGTTTTTTTGTCTTTGCGTTTTCTTTTTTCTTCCCTGTCTTCCTGGAGCATAACTTTTTTATTTTTCCGTTCACATATCCATATAAGGGCTTGTTTTCTTGCAGGACATGTTGTATTTTCTAATGCCATCACTAAATGTTGCATACAATGTAGTGGGAAGTGGCAAAATTAACCTGTGCCCTTCATTCTCTGGGTCATGTATAGGTTTTTTATGTCTAAATACTGTAAAAATAAATGAAAACTTTGAAAATAATTTTTTTGTAACATGACCATATTCTGATACTGACTGGGGGCTCATTTTTTGGCGGGATAATATGTTGTTTTTATTGCTACCATTTTAGAGTGTGTGTGACTTTTTGATCACATATTATACATTTTTGGGGGGTAACAAAACAGAGATAAAAAAAATTGCAAATTGGCCATTTTAATACTTTTTTTCATTACGCCATTTGCCGTATTGGAAAAATATTTTTATATTTTAATGGTACATTCCCAATAGACCTTGATAGGTACCTAGAACAAAAAGAACGGGACTAAACATAACCAAATTTAACATTCCGTTCCCCTCAATATACAGAGAAAAAATGTGTCACTTACATGGGTGTGTGCAATCAATCTGGACAAAGACAATACTGCAATGTTCAGTGGAGGTTAACATAAACACAATACTTATTGACCAATGTACTCAGATAGACGATCAGTGTGATAAAAGACCAGGTTGGATGTCAATCTAACAACTATTTAGGTAATGTATTGGGCTGCCATGGTTATACACATGCCTATAAAATAGAATTAAAAACATATAGGTCCTCAAGCTGCCCTGCAACACCCCCATGTATTTAGTACCGAGGCTTAATAACTCACACGAGACTGTCCCATCATTTCTTTTCCGCTCCCAAGGCTCCTCCAGTGGCGATAGGCACTCATCATGTTATGCCCAATTCCCATATATATACCCAACAGGGCTCAATTCAAACATCCCGCCTTCCTGCTGCCACAGGTGATGCGCGGACGCCATTCCGGGTGCTTCCGGTCACATCATAGGTATCACGTGACACGTGTAGTCCCCTTACTTCTAGCTAAAGAAATACTGATAATCGGTGGGACGCATATGCGCTCCACCGGCGGGGTGAGCGTCATCCCTTTACTTCCGGAAATCAGATAATCGGTAGAACGCAAAATGCGCTCCACCGCCACTACAGAAGGGACGGCGCATAACATAACAGGTAGAATGCACATGCGTTCCAAACCTCTGGCTAAAGCGGTAGGGAGATATCATGCTAGGGGCCAATCAGTTTATTAAACGGCCCCTGTGCCCTAGAAATGAGATAGAGTGGACCCTATTCCCAAGATGATACACACTCAAAATATTACAGCTGTACCAATCAGCCTTCATCACTACTACCCCCACTGCCCAGATGTGTCAGTGGGTTTAATTCATACCACAGAGGGGAAGATATTCCCCTCTGACGGCCTTTTAATTTGTACCTTTACATTTTAGAAAGCTTTCTGCATCCAAGGCGCGGTTAGGAACCACAATGACATTCACGAACGTGCTGAATGATACAGCCAGAAGGACAACCCAGACGCGAGACTCCCCTACAGAAAACAACCAAAGGTGAGTCTCTTGTTCATACCCCGGGGGCACTGGGACTGGAACCGGTAGATCCACTCCGATGCTTTTTGTAATATCCTCCGGTCCCAATCCTTAATATTAAGGCTAGCACGTTCTCGTTGACACGCATATTTAAATGCTTAATTAAGGGTTGACTGTGGATAACCCCTCTCACAGAACCTGTTAAACAATTGTTTGGTCTCACCATAAAACATTTCTGAGTCAGAACAATTCCTCCGTACCCGAAGGTATTGCCCCTTCGGGATACCCCTCTTGAGTGTCGGGGGGGGTTATGGCTCTGCCAATGCAGAATGGAGTTGGTAGCTGTCTCTTTTCTGAAAATTGTAGTGGCGAGTCTGTCTTCCTGCTTATGCGCCCTCACATCTAGGAATGTTATCGACTCTGATTGTACCTCATATGTGAACCTAAGACCTATTTCGTTATTATTCAGTTCACCTAGGAAGTTCACAAATTCATCCCCATTCCCTTTCTAGACACGAAGATGTCGTCTATGAAGCGAGTCCAGAATGATATTTTCTAGCTCCACCACACCTGGCGATCAGGAAACACCACATCATCCTCCCACCAGCCCATGAAGAGGTTGGCATACGTGGGGGCACAGGGGCTCCCCATAGCCGTCCCCCTGAGCTGGTGGTAGAAACGCGTGTCATATAGAAAGAAATTATGCATAAGGGAGAATTTAAGCAGGTCAATAACAAAGAGATTGTGTGCCTGACGTTTTTAAATAATATGCTACTGCAGTTAATCCTTTTTCGTGTGGAATGGAACTATATAATGACTCCACGTCTATGCTGGCTAAAAGACAATCAGGATCGATACTAAGTGTCTCAATTTTATGCCTCAATACATGATCAATATATATGCCGCAATTTTGTGTAAGAGAGCCTACACCAGAGACAATGGGGCGACCCTTTAATGGAGTAGTACCCTTCTGGACTTTGTGTACTCCATAAAAGGTAGCTAGATTGGGGGTAGTTGGAAGTAGGAACTTATATTCAGACTTGCTAATGACCCTGTTACTGAGACCAGTATTCAGGATGATTTTGAGGTCATCAAGGAATCTTACTGTGGGATCAGACGGTACAATGCTGTACCCCTTCCTATCCTTTAATAAATCCAGGCACATTTTTTGATACTTAGCATGATCAAGTATAACTAAGTTTCTGCCTTTATCTGACGGCTTGATAATGATAGATTTATCATTCTCCATTATTCACAATGCCTCCATTTCTTCAATTGACAAATTGAACCCCCTAGGACGTATGTTCTCAAAACGCTCCAACTCAGGAATGACCAGATGAAGAAAGATGTCTATATGTTCATAATTGAAAGGAGGTGGCATCTTGGTGCTCTTGGGTTTTAATTCCCGTGAAGGGACCCTGACCAGGCCTCCATGACCCTTCATCCAACAGGTCCATAAAGATCTGGAGATCTGGAAGCTCACTCTTACTTAGCCCCAATCTCTCACATGACTGTCTATTATTGTGTCTATAAAACTTGTGCCACTTTAATTTCCTAGCAAATAGGTGAAGGTCTTTCACCCATGTGAAATGACTGCCATCACTTGCATACAATGGATAGTGCAGCCCTAAACTGTCCGGATCCACTATCCCTGCCTAAGTACTTACACATAACCCTAGGTTCTGATATCAGTGAGGTCCAGGCCACACTTCTGGTTATTCATGCAACTGGACGCTGTTGCCGTACAAAGACAGCAGCAGTCGGGGGAACCATGACAGCACCTGCATTGGCTGTCTAGTAACTCCTCTTAATAGTACAGAGCAGTACTACAGGGCCACCATCAGGGGGGTAAAGCCGATACCCCAGTAAGGGGCCCGGACCCTGGGGGGGCACGGCCGGTCCCGAGCCATATATATATTTTTTTTGTGTCAGTGTGTTAACTTTGCGTTTTCAAGCGCCGCCCAGCTCATCAATATTCACTTCTCTGGGCGGCTTCTGCTGTCCCCGACGCTCCGAGATCCCGCGCATGCCCAATAGAAAGCTATGGGCATCGGCCTCACTTGCAGCTTCTGGACATGCGCGGGATGCCTTGCCCGGCACTCCCAGTGGCCACAATGAGACTGCGCCTGCGTCCCATAAACATCGCTGAGGCGGCTTCAGCTACGCCTGCGCCGGCTTTGTGATCACAGCCACTACATGTCTTGCTGCAGATATGTGTGAAAAAGCGCCTGCGTTAGGGACAGCAGAAGCCGCCCAGCGGAGTGAATATTGATGAGCTGGGCGGCGCTTGAAAACGGCAGTTGGGGCGCGGCTGGGCACAAGTGGAGCTGAAACGCCACCCCTTGGGCGCAAAGGAGAGCGATTCTATCAGGTTATCAAACATGATTTTGCTGTATTTATAAGGTGGACAGGGGGTGTACTTATATGTTTTTAATACACATTAAAAGACCTATGACTGCATATATATAGCTGAAAATGCTTATTGAGCCTGACAGTGTCCCGTTAAAGTTACTGTCTGCAGGATACCGATTACAGTTTATAAATGTATACTACTGTGAGCGGCGTGGAGGGGGATCTTTGAATGACAGCACTGTTATAGGGAGGGGGATCCGTGGATGACACAGTTATAGAGGGGGCTCTGTGCACTGTTATGGGGAGGGGGATCTGTGGATGACACTTATGGGGGATCTGTGGATGACACTGTTATGGAGGGGGATCTGTGGATGACACATAGCATAAGATGCTATATACGGTATGTGTCATCCACAGATCCCCCTCCATAACAGTGTCATCCACAGATCCCCTCCATAACAGTGCTATCCACAGATCCCCCATAACAGTGTGTCATCCACAGATCCCCCTCCATAACAGTGCCATCCACAGATCCCCCATAACATTGTTATCCACAGATCCCCCATAACAGTGTCATCCACAGATCCCCCATAACAGTGTGTCATCCACAGATCCCCCATAACAGTGTGTCATCCACAGATCCCCATAACAGCGTGTCATCCACAGATCCCCATAACAGCGTGTCATCCACAGATCCCCCATAACAGCGTGTCATCCACAGCTCCTCCATAACAGTGTGTCATCCACAGATCCCCCATAACAGTGTCATCCACAGATCCCCCATAACAGTGTCATCCACAGATCCCCCATAACAGTGTCATCCACAGATACCCCCATAACAGTGTTATCCACAGATACCCCCATAACAGTGTTATCCACAGATACCCCCATAACAGTGACTGGAGCAGACCTTCTGATAAACACACCTAGGCCACCACCAGTCAAGGTAAAAACTTACAGTTGTCAATAATGTAATGTAGTGTAGGGGGCCAGGTAATGTTTTGAGGCTAAAATGGCACAGATGACCACCAAGAATATCTAGAATATTGAAAATTAGCTGGTCAAGTAAAACGTTGCATAAAACAATCATTAAATAGGTGGCCGACAAAAAGGGGCGGGTTAAAGGGTGTGGTCAATGGACTGAGTCAAGGGGGGCGGCAAAATTAGCTTTCGCCTGGTGGGGGGTTGGGGGGCCCAGGCCTTGAGCTGTGTAAGGGGCCCCAAAATTTCTAATAGCAGCCCCCTGACTACACATCCTGTACTGCCCTCTGTCTGTGCCAAGATGAGCTGCTCCTTAAGTCTTCAGGTGAGGACAGCTCCATTTTATTTTTCTGGTGAACTGTGTACTATATAGGACCCTGAAGAGGCTCCTGTTCTCATCATAGAAAGTGATTTACAGCTTCTAGCATCTATTCCTGACTTTTGTAAGGATTTGTTTTATCTGTTCTAATTATCTACTTTTTTATTTTTTTATCTTCATTATCCATTATTTTGAGATGGCATTTTGGGGCTTTGGAACCAATTGCTAGTTTTCCATAGAATAATGGTCTCAAGTTACAATGGTTTGAACCGATTAATATTTTAACTAGAGGGACCACTGTTTGTCGCACCTTACATCCCGAATATACATGAATTTCCATATATGAGCATGAAATTTTTTATGCTTCTGAGGGGTGCAAGGGTTTCTGTCTAGCGTTAAGTAGTTAAATCTGAGTCTTGACTATATGACCTTGGTTTCTTTGTTTTTGATACGGACATATCTAAATTACTTACGCACGACCTAAAAGGTCGCAATAAGGTAAAGGGCACTCACATTGTATTTTCCCTTCTGCTTGCATAATACTCTCCATTTCTTTCTTCGTTTTAGACATTAATTGGCACTCGATGACTGCAAGGCTCGCTTGCTGTCTTTTCTATTGAACTGGCTAATAGCTGGCTGCGGAGGAACAAGGACTTGCTTAGCAGAATACTTCTCCAAGCTCGCTATGTCTTCGCCCCCCTCCCCACGTTTTCATTTTTCCTTTCTCTGGCCACCACCACTTCAGCTCCTCTATACAGCTGAAAAACAGGAAGCGAGGTAGGACTGAGCATCAATTTATCCATACAGCAAAGTGCTCTTAGGTTCCTTTCAGACCATGCAAGTGATTGTTTTGTAAAAGCCGGGTTGCTTTTTTCTCTTTATTTGCTCTTGCGTTGTCCTTTGTTTCTTTCGCCCTGATCATCTGCTGCTCTTGGGGATGAGCCTCACTGGGAGATGGATGTTATATAGATGGACAGTATGTGTGTTTTGGTGTCACCAATATGCCTTTCTGTCCAGGTTTAATACTAGAAAAAGACGTGATCTGATATTGTTAAGGATTGCTCTTTCTGAACTGCAGGTAGCTTTATCCGAAGTTACAAAGGCAATAAGTAACAAGTGCAATTCAACGGAAGTATAGAAAGGAGAACTATTTGACACCAAATAATACTGTCATTGTTGATTGCTAGGTTCTATTATAACCGTGAGTTCAAAAGTGTAAAATGTTGTGCATGGAGGCGACCACTGTGTTTGCCCAATTGCCTTGTGTACAGCATGTGGATGGGCACAAAAATCAGACACCTCCTAATATGAACTGCATTATTATGCAATAATTCTAATGCTCATATAAGGAGGAACCCCATGTCATCAAAGGGGTATTCAGATAATTTAAAGTTATTCCCTATCTACACAATTACATCTGTGGGGCCCTACAACATGAGAACGAGGGCCCTGTACCTTGCAGGACCCCCCTGAAATACAGAGAGGCTAGTGCACTGCCGCTTCATTCATCTCTATGAGACTGTTGGAGACATCCCAGTACAGCGCTTGACTGTTTCCAGTATGTCCCTTAGAGATGACTGGAGCAGCATTGCATATGTGGGGTACAGGGTCCTTGTTTCCCGTGATGACTGGGGGACACATCAGTAGGACCCCCACCAATCTAATAGTTACCCTATATCCTGTGAATAGGGGATAACTTCAAATTACTGAAATACCCCTTTAAGCTGCTAACTATTTTAGGAGCTTTACCATAAAAATACACAAAATTACTGATTGGAGCCTAGTATAAAATTATCTACATCCACTTAAAAAAATATATTTGCTCCCTTTTTGAGTCCTGTAGAATAGTCGGCTCCTTTAAAACTCTGTACTTCAGTAATGTCAAGGTTTTAAATACAGTATAAGGCATGGATGTCAAACTCATGGCCCTCCAGATGTTGCAAAACTACAACTCCCATCATTCCCTGATAGCTGTAGTATGCCCAGGCATGATGGGAGTTGTAGTTTTGCAACAGCTGGAGGGCCACGAGTTTGACATCCCTGGTATAAGGCCTCTTGCACACGAACATTGTGCATCCGTTCTGTGCATTGGGGACCGCAATATGCGGTCCCTAATGCACAGGCAACGTCTGTGCGGCGGCCAGGAGGGATCGAGGCCCATTTAACTTGATTGGGTCCGTGATCCGTCCGCACTGCCAAAAAAATAGAACAAGTTCTATTTTTTGGCGGTGCGGAGGCACAGACAGAAACACCACAGAAGCACTAAGTAGTGCTTCCGTTGGGTTCCAATCTGTGCTTCCGTTCCGCATCTCCGTGATTGCAAATGCTGCCACGGGCCCACAACATTAGTGTGCAAGAGGCTTAACAGTGCTGATGAAGGGATGTGTGATAGCAATTACTCCCAAATCAGTAAAAAGCCCTAAATAATAGAATTGAGTCCCAGTGACATGTTCTCTTTACAGTATTGGTTTCTAAATATTTCAAAGCAAATGTCTTAACCCCTCATTGGGCAGCCATTCAATCCCACCGGGATGGTGCAGGCTACTGTTAGCTGTCAATGTGACCCTTCATCAGGACCAATGATGCCAGGGCCGAATACGTATATTCAGCCCTAACATTGTACCCATACTGACTGTTCAAAGTATTTTTTCCTGATAGGGAAACCAATACTACTACAATGCTACTTAAATGCTGGTAGTTTCTCATTTGTTCTCAATTACTAGCTAAGAATTACTATAAACAGCATCCATATGACAAGGGGAATGTCACTGCTCATTTGTTAATGTATTCACAGATATTCAGGAGGAATAACATAGAAATAGCATAACAGAGTTATGAGGAAGAGATGCTCTACAATTATTTCACAGGTATTTACTAGAAATCTACCTTGGGGAATTTAAAAAGTAACATAAAGCCCAATTTTCTTAACTAATATACATGAAAATAATAAATACCAAAAATGTAAACTGCACATTTTAAGGGCCAGTTCGTGTAGTTTATTTATGCTGATTATGGTTTGTTTCTGCCTCAAAATCAGCTCAAAAAAATGCCTCAAAACGGCCTCCCATTTATTTCCAAAATTCGTATTGTGAACATACCCTAAAGCAGGGGTGCACAACCTGCGTCCTGGGGGCCACATGCGGCCCTTGATACCATTCTGTGCGGCCCCCAACCATCTGGTAACAAACGTATGTCTATGTCTTGTGGCTGCTCACATGTATTTTTCATGTATTTCTCCCATTAGATGGGAGTCCTAGAAATGTAACTAGACATTAATGGTATAGACTGTAAGTTCAATATGCCATAAATACAGTAATTCAGTTGATAATACCCCTTTAAATTTTATTTTCGTCCCTTGACGAATGTGGCCCCCACCCAGAAAACATTGTGCACCCCTGCACTGAAACATGTGGTGATTATTTGTATTTTCTCTACACCAGCAGTAATAGATTAACCTCTTCCGTACAGGTACGCCCTTATGTCCTGGTACTTAAGGACAAAGGGCGTACCTGTACGCCCTGTGTATTTTCGATCACCGCCGCGCGGCGGGCGCTGATCGGAACCCAGTGTCTGCTTAAATCATTGAGTAGGCAACTGGGGCAAATGCACTGTGACCCCCCCGTGTAGGCGATCGCAGCAAACCGCAGGTCAATTAGGACCTGCGGTTTGCTGCGTTTCCGGGTTATTCGGACCCGATAACCCAGAACAGGATGGTGATCGGTGGTGTGATTTTACCCCACCAATCACCATCCTGTGATCCTGAATGGTGATGGTGACATCACCTCTCAGGATCGCCTCTGATTGGTAGGAGGGCGGGCCGGCGGGAGATTCAAATGATAGCAGCGCTCCTCTCCTCCTCCTTTTGTGTCCGGAGCCCGAGGAGAGAGGAGCGCTGCCTGCACGTGTCGGATCTGAGCCAGCATCTGTGCCTCAGCACCCATCCTTGCCCCAGGACCCGATCTGTGCCCCAGCATCCCCCATCTTATCTGCAGGTAATTAGGGAAAGGTTGGGCTAGGCAGGAAAAATAAAGGGAAAGTTAGTGGTAAAAAAAAAGTTTTCTTGCATCACCCTGTGTGACCCTAGACCCCCCAGGGGTGCTGCCGCTTGCCCCCTGCCCTCCCCTCCCCCACACAACTTTTTTGGGGCGCAGGCATTATTTTTTTTGTGTGCGTACGCTGACTGTGGCCGGCACGCTTAGCGTCTGGCCACTGTTAGCGCATCGCACACCCCACCGCTGATCAACTTTTGACGGTTGATCAGCGGTTTTGAAATTTTTTTAAACTTTTTTTTCACATTTTTTCCCTTTTTTTAGTTAGTCTTTTTTTTTCTGTTAGTTTTAGGGATAAAGTACGCGAACACCCGTGCCCCCACACACACGCACACCAAATAAAGATTTACACACACACACATACACACGCAGACACACACTCCCCTATGGCCCGCCGGACGTTTTCGGCCGAGGAGGCATATTCCCAGCTTGCCTCCGACTCCGAGAGTCCCAGTGAGGACGAGGATGATCCCACTTTCCTGTTGTCATTCGCGTCCTCCTCATCATCTAGTGATGATGATGAGCCCCCAAGGCGGCGGAGACACCGCCAGGCGGAGCAAAGGGGCCGCCGTGCTAGGGACCCTGTGGCCCACCCTAGTACGAGCAGCTCTGGGGCTCGTACTAGTTTTCCGGCCCACCAGTTAAATCCACCGAAGCCCCCTGCCGGTGAACTTGTCTGGTGTACCCTAGAGCGATATGAGCCCGTGATTCCTGAGTTTGTAGGCCAATCAGGAATCCAGATATCCACAGTGGGCTTCACTGAATATGACTTTTTTAGTCATTTTTTCAGTGACCAACTGGTAAATCTAATGGTGGAGCAGACGAACCTGTACGCCCAATAGTTCGTTGCTCAACCCCCGGGCTCATTTTTGGCTAGGCCCGGTGGCTGGACCCCGGTCAGTGCAGCCGAGATGAGGACATTTTGGGGCCTCGTGCTGCATATGGGCCTAGTCAAGAAACCCAGTGTCAGGCATTACTGGAGTGGGGACGTCCTCTACCAGGCCCCACTTTACAGTACGGCTATGACACGCTCCCAGTTTGAGGCCATCCGGAAATGTCTGCATTATTCAGATAATGGAGCATGTCCCCCCCAAGGTGATCCTGCCTATGACCGTCTGTATTAGATACGGCCGGTCATCGATCACTTTGGGGCCAAATTTGTACAGACCTATGTACCTGGAAAGGAGGTTGCGGTTGATGAGTCTCTCATTGCGTTCAAGGGGAGATTCATTTTCCGTCAGTATGTTCCCTCAAAGCGGGCAAGGTATGTTGTGAAGCTGTACAAACTTTGTGAGAGTACCTCAGGGTACACTTACAAGTTTCCTGTGTACGAGGGGCGAGATTCCCGTATTCAACCCCCAGAATATCCCCCCACTCTGGGTGTTAGCGGGAAACTTGTGTGGGACCTTATGCACCCACTGCTAGATAAGGGTTACCACCTTTACGTGGATAACTTTTATACTAGTATCCCCTTGTTCCAGTCCCTTGCCGCCAGATCCACATCCGCTTGTGGGACCGTGCTGAAAAATCAACGCTGCCTCCCTGCCCACCCCCTCCAGGTACCTATCCCCAGGGGTGAGACCCGTGCCCTTACCAGTGAAAACCTGTTGCTGGTCAAATATAATGACAAGAGGGATCTCCTTGTACTGTCCACAATTCATGGTAACGGCATCACCCCTGTCCCTGTGCAAGGTACCGCGGCAACGGTCCTTAAGCCCAATTGTATCGTCGACTACAATCGGTATATGGGAGGATTTGATCTCTCTCATCAAGTCCTGATATTTTCGGACCGGGAAAGAGCAGGCCGTAGTACCTCGGGAACTGGAGGCGCCCGGATCGTCCCTGGCCAACACTTTCCAGGTGTGGTCCCCCATACTGGAAAGAAGGGACAAACCCCAAAAAAGTGCAGAGTGTGTCGCAGGAGGGGGATTCGGAAGGACACCACTACTCAGTGCGACACGTGCCCCGATCATCCGGGCCTCTGCATTGACGGTTGCTTCAGGGAGTTTCACACTTCCATTGAGTACTAAATTTATATCCCAATTTAGCCACTGACTATCGGATAAAAAACTGGTTCTCAGACTTGAGACACCCCAAAAAAACTTGTAAAAACTAAAATAATTTTAAAAACGTAGACAAATTAGGTATTGCTGCGTCAGTAATAATCTCCTCTATAAAAATACCTCATGACCAAACCCCCCAGATTAACATGGTCCGAAAAAAAACGGTGCAAAAAAAGAACTTTTTTTGTCACTTTACATAACAAACATTTTAATAGCAAGCGATCAAAAAGTCATATAGCCCCCAAAATAGTGCCAATAAAACCGTCCTCTCATCCCGCAGAAAATGAGCCCCTACATAAGATAATCGGCTAAAAAACAAAAAAAAATGGTATCAAAAAGGATAATATAGTCTAAAACCTAAATAATTGTAAAAAAGTTGACTTATTAGGTATTGCTGCGTCCATAAGTATCTCCTCTATAAAAATACCCCATGACCTAACCCCCCAGATTAACACGGTCAAAAAAAAAAAAAAACGGTGCAAAAAAAGAACTATGTCACCTTACATAGCAAAACGTTTAATAGCAACCGATCAAAAAGTCATATAGCCCCCAAAATAGTGCCAATAAAACCGTCCTCTCATCCCGCAAAAAATGAGCCCCTACAAAAGATAATCGGCTGAAAAAACACAAATAAAAATATTACTCTTAGACTTTAGGGATAAAAAAAAAATAATTGGTATCAAAAAGGATAATATAGTCTAAAAACCTAAATAATTGTAAAAAAGTAGACTTATTAGGTATCACCGCGTCCGTAAGAATCTCCTCTATAAAAATACCCCATGACCTAACCCCCCAGATTAACATGGTCAAAAAAAAAAAAAAGAAAACGATGCCAAAACAGCAATTTTGGGCACTTTTCCGGTAACAAAGCAAGGGTTAACAACCAAACAAAACTTAATATTTATTACCCTGATACTGCAGTTTACAGAAACGCCACATTTGTGGTCGTAAACTGCTGTATCACTAAAAGGCAGGGCGAAAAAGGAAAGGACCGACATGGTTTCTAGAAGGCCGATTTTGATGTCCTTTTTTATTGATACTATGTCCCTTTTGAAGCCCCCCTGATGCACCCCTAGAGTAGAAACTCCCTAAAAGTGACCCCATCTAAGAAACTACACCCCTTAAGGTATTCAATTGATTTTACAAACTTTATTAACCCTTTAGGTGTTCTTCAACAGTTAATGGCAAATAAAGATGAAATTTCAGAATTTCAATTTTTGGTAACCTTACCTCACAAAAATGTAATATAGAGCAACTAAAATTCATATGTTCCTTAAAAATAGTCCCAACAAAACCGCCACCTTATCCCGTAGTTTCCAAAATGGGGTCACTTTTAGGGAGTTTCTACTCCAGGGGTGCATCAGGGGGGTTGAAACAGGACACGGTGTAAATAAACCGGTCCATAAAAATCAGCCCTCCAAAAACCACACGGCGCTCCTTTCCCTCTATGCCCCGCCGTGTGGCTGTACAGTAGTGTACGGCCACATATGGGGTGTTTCTGTAAACAGCAGAGTCAGGGTAATAAAGATACAGTCTTGTTTGGATGTTAACCCTTGCTTTGTTTGTGGAAAAAATGGGTTAAAATGGAAAATTTGGCAAAAAAAGAAATTTTCAAATTTCATCCCCATTTGCCAATAACTCTTGTGTAACACCTAAAGGGTTAACAAAGTTTGTAAAATCAGTTTTGAATACCTTGAGGGGTGTAGTTTCTTATATGGGGTCACTTTTATGGAGTTTCTACTCTAGGGGTGCATCAGGGGGGCTTAAAATGGGACATGGTGTAATTAAACCAGTCCAGCAAAATCTGCCTTCCAAAAACCATATGGCGCACCTTTCCATCTACACCCTACTGTGTGCCCGTACAGTAGTTTACAGCCACATATGGGGTGTTTCTGTAAACGGCAGAGTCAGTGCAATAAAGATACAGTCTTGTTTGGCTGTTAACCCTTGCTTTGTTAGTGGAAAAAATGGGTTAAAATGGAAAATTTGGCAAAAAAATGAAATTTTCAAATTTTATCCCCATTTGCCAATAACTCTTGTGCAACACCTAAAGGGTTAACAAAGTTTGTAAAATCAGTTTTGAATACCTTGAGGGGTGTAGTTTCTTATATGGGGTCACTTTTATGGAGTTTCTACTCTAGGGGTGCATCAGGGGGGCTTCAAATGGGACATGGTGTAAATAAACCAGTCCAGCAAATTCTGCCTTCCAAAAACCATATGGCGCACCTTTCCCTCTACGCCCTACTGTGTGCCCGTACAGTAGTTTACGGCTACATATGGGGTGTTTCTGTAAACGGAAGAGTCAGGGCAATGAAGATACAGTCTTGTTTGGCTGTTAACCCTTGCTTTGTTAGTGGAAAAAATGGGTTACAATGGAAAATGTGGCAAAAAAATGAAATTTTCAAATTTCATCCCCATTTGCCAATAACTCTTGTGCAACACCTAAAGGGTTAACAAAGTTTGTAAAATCTGTTTTGAATACCTTTAGGGGTGTAGTTTCTAGAATGGGGTCATTTTTGGGTGGTTTCTATTATATAAGCCTCACAAAGTGACTTCAGACCTGAACTAGTCCCTACAAATTGGGTTTTTAAAAATTTCTGAAAAATTTCAAGATTTGCTTCCAAACTTCTAAGCCTTGTAACATCCCCAAAATATAAAATATCATTCCCAAAATGATCCAAACATGATGTAGACATATGGGGAATGTAAAGTAATAACTATTTTTAGTATAACTATTAGGTATTACTATGTATTATAGAAGTAGAGAAATTGAAACTTGGAAATTAGCAATTTTCCGCACATTTTTGGTAAATTTGGCATTTTTTTATAAATAAAAATAAAAAAATTTACTTCATTTTACCAGTGTCATGAAGTACAATATGTGATGAAAAAACAATCTTAGAATGGCCTGGATAAGTCAAAGCGTTTTAAAGTTATCACCACTTAAAGTGACACTGGTCAGATCTGAAAAAAATCTGGTCCTTAAGGTGAAATAGGGCTGTGTCCTTAAAGGATAACTGTCACACTTACCCCACATACAATGACACGATATATACCGTAGCTGACAGTAACAGAAAACCAGAGAAGTATGCGGAGAACACCATCATTATACACTTTTATACAGTTTATACTATATATTTAGACCCAACAGTTTTAAAGATTTAAGCCTGAATATCTATTCAGATTCACATTTTTTGAGAATTTAAACGCGACTTCCACTAGTTCTGGGCATGGGTACATATCACGTCTGATATGGCAGATAACAGACGTGCGGCGAAGAGGGGAGGGGAAGAGAGTACCCTTTGACTAGGGAGAGGGAGGAGTGGTTACCCCTAATTAACTTAGCACTGGCACCTGGCTGCCCTGACTTCCCTAGACGGGCTGCTGGTGTTTACTTCCGACGCTGGCACCTATTCTTCCGGACCGTAACCCCTCCAATGATATTGAAGGGAGAGACGGACAAATCTTGCCACCTGAAACTCCAAATTTCCATCGACAATAAATGGAGAGGGCGGTAACGGTGATGGTTCTAGAGGTGCAATATACTTTTTGAGCAACGATTTATGAAATACATTATGAATTTTCAATGTTTGAGGTAGCTCCAGGCGAAATGCCACGTGGTTAATGACAGCAACTATTTTATAAGGACCGATAAACCTAGGACCCAATTTACAAGATGGAACCTTTAGCTTAATATTTCTAGTCGACAACCACACATAGTCAGTCATTCACCCCTAGGTCTGGACGTGACAAATGTTTTTTTTTACTGTATCAGCCATACGTTTATATCTGTCTCCCATATTTTTCAAATTGCCTTGAACCTTTCGCCATACAGAAGAGTGATGACGTAAACCGTTCTTCCTCAGGAATCCCAGAAGGCTTCCCTTCACTGAAAGTGCAAAATTGAGGATTAAAACCATATGCACCAAAAAATTGTGTCTTACCAGTTGATTCTTGACGGCGATTGTTTATAGAAAACTGCTAAAGGTAAGTAAGATGACCATTCCTCCTGATTTTCAGACACAAAACACCTAAGATAAGCCTCTAGGTTTTGGTTGGTGCATTCGGTCTGGCTGTTCAACTGCGGATGGAAGGCTGAGGAAAAGGACAAATGTACCCCAAGACAAGAACAAAAAGATCTCTAGAATTTAGAAATAAACTGGGTTCCATGATCCAAAACAACATTGGAAGGTACCCCGTGAAGCCTTCCTATTTCACTGATAAAAACCTGAGCCAGGGTTCTAGCATTTGGCAACGCGAGTAAGGCAATAAAATGCACCATTTTCCTGAACCGGTCTACTACTACAAGGATAACAGTTTTACCCGCAGATACAGGTAGATCAGTAATAAAATCCATCGACAGGTGTGTCCACGGTCTGTTGGGAATGACCAGTGGCGACAGTGACTCCGCCGGACAAGTATGAGTGACTTTAGCGCTTGCACAGGTTGTACAAGTAGACACAAAATGAACTACATCCTGGTGCAACCTCGGCCACGACCAGACAATAGCTCAAAGGTTGCCCTACTACCTGGGTGCTCAGTGAGTGCAGAATTATGATGTTCTTATAATATTTCAAGGTGCAAATTCAAGGGCACAAACAATTTTCCTGGGGAACAGGAGACCGGGGCGTCCCCCTAAGCCTCCAACACCCTCCCCTCCAGGTCTGAGTGTAACGCAGAGACAACCACCCCTTTTGTAAAATCGGCACCAGGTCGTCAACATCACCCCCTCCAGGAAAACTTCGGGATAATGCATCAGCTTTGGTATTTTTTGCCCCCGGATGATAGGTTACAACAAAGTTAAACCTGGTAGAAAACAAAGACCACCTAGGTTGTCTAGGGGTAAGACGTTTAGCAGAATCAAGGTATAACAGGTTATTATGATCCGTAATCACCGTGATGGGATGAGCTGCCCCTCCAAAAAGTGACGCCATTCCTCAAATGCTATTTTAATAGCTAAAAGTTCCCTGTTGCCTATATCATAATTCTTCTCGGCTGCCTACAATTTCTTAGAAAAGAAAGCACAAGGACACCATTTACTTGGAGACGGACCCTGGGACAGTACAGCCCCCACCCCCACCTCCGATGCATCAACCTCCACAATAAAAGGTTGAGAAACATCAGGCTGGACCAGTATGGGTGCCGAGGTGAAACTCTCCTTCAGAGAGAAAAAAAGGAAGTTTAGCAGCATTAGACCATTTAGAAAAATCAGTCCCCATTTTTGTCATGTCCATAACAGGTTTGACAATCGCAGAATAGTTCTGAATAAATTTTCTATAGAAATTGGCAAAACCCCAAAAATGCTGGTTCACAGGAAAGGTTCACAGGAAGATCCCATTTTAAGATCGCACGGACCTTCTCTGGATCCATACGGAACCCCCTGGGGTATCTGCTACCTCCTTTATGGCGAATACACATTTCTCCAGTTTAGCATATAACTTATTCATCTGTAAAATCTGCAACACCTGCCTGACATGTACCTTGTGTGTCTCCAGATCAGGTGAATAGATCAAAATATCGTCAAGATATATCACCACAAATCTGATGACAAAAGATATTGTTGACAAAGTGTTGAAAGACAGCAGGAGCATTAGTCAGGCCAAATGGTATGACCAGGTTTTCATAATGCCCCTCAGGAGTGTTAAACGCTGTCTTCCACTCATCCCCCTCTTTGATGCAAATCAGATTGTAGGCTCCCATTTCGCACCCGCAATTTGATTAAAGAGGTCGGGAATGAGAGGAAGAGGATAGGGGTCTCGGATAGTTATCCGATTTAGTTCATGAAAATCTAGGCAAGGACGCAAGCCCCCATCTTTCTTCTTCACAAAGAAGAACCCTGCATCCACGGGTGAAGAAGAGGGTCTGATATGTCCTTTAGCCAGACTGTCGGAAATATAGGCGTTCATGGCTTGTCTTTCGGGGCCAGAAAGATTATATAACCTGGTTTTAGGTAACTTTGCTCCAGGGAGCAGGTTAACTTGGCAATCACACGGATGATGGGGTGGTAACTTCTGACACCCCTTCTCAGAGAAAACATCTTTAAAGTTGGACACAAATGCTGGTACAGTTGTAATGGAGGTGGCTGAGCAACTGCTACTTAAGCAATTGTCCCTACAATGCTCACTCCACTCCAATATCTCCCTGACCTGCCAATCAACAACAGGATTGTGCGCTACCAACCAGAGAAGACCCAATACCATAGGAGTAGGAAGACCTTCAAGGACATAGCAAGAAATAAACTCATTATGGAGGGCCCCTACCCAAAGATATTTGTTGTGTACAATGTGTGTCAGGTTCCCCTGAGTAAGAGGAGCAGAGTCGATAGCAAATATGGGGATAGACCTCGGTAAAAAAAAACAGAGTCCGAGCAAATCGGGCATAACGGCCTCAAGGGATATAGGAGTCTCATACAGTGCAAGTGCATCTTCTACTTTCTCTGACAACTGGCAAAACTGGCTCCTGAGAGCCGGATCATTCCACTGAGTATCTGTGGCCCACCTTCGAAACTTGGAACAATAAATCTCCACTGACCAATCTCCCTGCTGAAGCTGCCATAATCTAGACTTAGCTAGGGAGACTCGGTCAGGGTCATCGTATATGAGACCCAGGGCCTCAAAAAACTCATCTACCGACCAGAGGGCCTGGGTACCAGGTGGCAATGAAAAAGCCCAGGATTGAGGATCCCCTTGGAGAAGGGAAATTACAATCTCCACCCACTGTTCCTCATTACCAGATGAATTTGGGCGCAGCCTGAAATATAATTTATAGGCTTCTCAGAACACCACAAATTTGTCTCTCCCTCCAGAAAATCTGTCTGGGAAAGAAACTTTAGGTACTGGATTGACCTGGTTACCCATAGCAAACACTGAGCTCGAGGTCTGCTGCTGAAGGACCGACGCCCTCAATTCTGTCATTTCAAGAGACAGACCTTGCAACTGCTTTGCCAAAGCAGCAATAGGATCCATAGTCGATCTTAAAAAAATATATATATATAAGGGCCAGATATAATATCACGTCTGATATGGCAGGTAACAGACGTGCAGCGCAGAGGCAAGGAGAGTACCCTTTCACTAGGGATAGGGAGGAGTGGTGACCCCTAACTCACCTAGCACTGGCACCTGGCTGCCCTGACATCCGTAGACGGGCTGCTAACCCGTATGCCGATCACGTGCCTCATCCCTGGATTACCATGAAATAAGCCCTAGGGAGTGATTAGGATGGTGAGGGCACTAGTCCTAACCACTGACACCTAAGGTAACAACAGAGAAAGGACAAACACCACAAACAATTCCCAAAGGGATACAACAACAGGAGTGAACCGGATATCCAATAGCTCCAGTTCCAAGAACTCCAAAGCAACTCCAACTCCACCAGAGGTCAGAATAGAAGATCTGGAAAGAAGGTCTATATCTGTCAACAAGGGAAGTAGAAATGGAAAATATATAGTAGCTGGGGGTGGCTGACAGAGAACAGCTGAAAGAAAAAGCTACAGATTCCTAATTGGGACAAAAAGGATCGCAAACGTAAGCAGGAAAACCTGGACCAGAATCCATTCCCACCACTAGGTCATGGAGCGATCTCTTGAAACAGAGTGAGTAGCCACGCGCTGCGACCTGCGTGACAGTACCCCCTTTCTATGAGGGGCCACTGCTCATGACCAGCCACCACTCCTATTCACTTATATGGGCTCAACGGAAACAGCCGAGCCAACGCTATCAGACAATGGGGGTATATCCTAGCGATATGCCCCCATTGTCTCAAATGAGACAACCCCTTTAAAGAGGATCGTTCACCAGTTTTGACTTTATAAAAGCGATACCTCACACTTCAAGAAAATATAATAAAGTCTCTGTATAGGATATTTGCCCCCTCAAGAGCTGCAAATTCCTAGAACAATGTGAGTGAAAGAGTCCACCAAATATAGCAATAGAAAAAGGATTGCGCTGCAGGAGAAAGTAATTTTTCTATTTTCGTCAGTTCCCTTTCTTTTGTATTCGAAAAAGGTCTTCAGCTAATACAGGCATGTCCAAACTGCGGCCCTCCAGCTGTTGCAAAACTACAACTCCCAGCATGCCTAGATAGCTTAAGCTATTATGGCATGCTGGGAGTTGTAGTTTTGCAACAGCTGGAGGGCCGCAGTTTGGACATGCCTGAGCTAATAGGACCACATACACACGTCAAAACTCAACAGTGGCATGGAAACCTGAAATGGAGTGAAAAAACGCACTATGGTGTAGTATGCTCCAAACACCTATCGCTCCTTGTGAATAAGTTGTACTCACAAGACTCCACTGGTGAAACACGTGGATAGAGGTCTCATCGGTGTCTTCTATAGGAGGGCTCTGTAGGTGTAGCGGACGTAAGCCTGGAGCCGTCGGTTCAGCAGGTGTTAATCCAAACCGCGATCCAAAGGTAGAATGCCGCTTGTAGAGGATAGCACCAGACTTCCACTTCCAAAGGTCTCAAAGGAAGGAGGTCACAAGAATGGTGAAGTAGGTACCAATGTGTCAGATAAAAATATTTTAATATACTCACAAAAGTACAGGTATAAAAGCGTGTTTAAAAACAATCTGTATTGCCCGACCCGGGTTTCGCCATAATGCTTCGTCTGGGGCGATACCTCACACTGTAGCCCATGTTCCCTAGATGTCATATCGCAATTTTTTTTCATGATATGCTCCTCCGTTGCGTCTGTTTAGGCGCCCTGTATGCTGATTAATAGCATCGAACAGGGAGGAGGAGATATCAGCTTTTCTCAGTGGGCGTCTCTTCTATCTGGCTGTGGCGCTCTCCAATCACAGCAGAGCGCATCATAGCCAGGGAGAAGGAGAGTTGTTTTTTCTCAATGGCTGTGACGCGCTCACCCAAGTGTCACGTCAGACCATACAAAACCGTTTACATCATCGTCTTCTGCGTGCTAGACAACCTGCAAAGGTACCTGACCATAGGTGTCATCGTCTTGCATGGGCCAGGGAGCATCTACGAGGGATGAGGGACCAGTGGGCCTCAGTGCTGTTCACAGGGGGGGCTGGCTGCACTGGCCACCAATGTGTTAACTACAGGGGAGGGAGGGGGGGCCGGCCGCACTGGCCACCAATGTGTTAACTACAGGTAGGGGGGTCTGCCCCCTGCTGCCTGGCAGAACCTGCCAGGCAGCAGGGGGCAGTAATATACACAGTTCTTTGAGTATATTCTAACCTGAAGCGTCCCCATCACCATGGGAACGCCTCCGATGGTATATTCTAACATAGAGGCGTTCCCATGGTGATGGGGTCGCTTCAAGTTAAAATATACCATCGGATTGGAGAAAACTCTGATCCGATGGTATAAAAGGGACTCCTGACTTTACATTGAAAGTCAATGGGGGACGGATCTGTTTGCAATTGCACCATATTGTGTCAACGTCAAACGAATCCGTCCCCATTGACTTGCATTGTAATTCAGGACGGATCCGTTTGGCTCCGCACTGGCCAGGCGGACACCAAAACGACTTTTTTTTCATGTCCGTGGATCCTCCAAAAATCAAGGAAGACCCACGGACGAAAAAACGGTCACGGATCACAGACCTACAGACCCCGTTTTTACGGACCTTAAAAAAAAACGGTTGTGTGCATGAGGCCTTATGCAAAGAGTCAGTATTTGCAGTGTTGGCCCTTCTTTTTCAGGACCTCTGCAATTCGACTGGGCATGCTCTCAATCAACTTCTGGGCCAATTCCTGACTGATAGCAACCCATTCTTTCATAATCACTTCTTGGAGTTTGTCAGAATTAGTGGATCTTTGTTTGTCCATCTGCCTCTTGAGGATTGTCCACAAGTTCTCAATAGGATTAAGATCTGGGGAGTTTCCAGGCCATGGACCCAAAATGTCAACGTTTTGGTCCCCAAGCCACTTAGTTATCACTTTTGCCTTATGGCACGGGTCTCCATCGTGCTGGAAAATGCATTGTTATTCACCAAACTGTTGTTGGATTGTTGGAAGAAATTGCTGTTGGAGGGTGTTTTGGTACCATTCTTTATTCATGGCTGTGTTTTTGGGCAAAATTGTGAGTGAGCCCACTCCCTTGGATGAGAAGCAACCCCACACATGAATGGTCTCAGGATGCTTTACTGTTGGCATGACACAGGACTGATAGTAGCGCTCACCTTTTCTTCTCCGGACAAGCCTTTTTCCTGATGCCCCAAACAATCGGAAAGAGGCTTTATCGGAGAATATGACTTTGCCCCAGTCCTCAGCAGTCCATTCACCATATTTTCTGCAGAAGATCAATCTGTCCCTGATGTTTTTTTTTTTTTTGAGAGAAGTGGCTTCTTTGCTGCCCTTCTTGACACCAGGCCATCTTCCAAAAGTCTTCACCTCACTGTGCGTGCAGATGCGCTCACACCTGCCTGCTGCCATTCCTGAGCAAGCTCTGCACTGGTGGCACTCCGATCCCGCAGCTGAATCCTCTTTAGGAGACGATCATGGCACTTGCTGGACTTTCTTGGACGCCCTGAAGCCTTCATAACAAGAATTGAACCTCTTTCCTTGAAGTTCTTGATGATCCTATAAAGGTTTGAGGTGCAATCTTAGTAGCCACAATATCCTTGCCTGTGAAGCCATTTTTATGCAACGCAATGATGGCTGCACGCGTTTCTTTGCAGGTCACCATGGTTAACAATGGAAGAACAATGATTTCAAGCATCACCCTCCTTTTAACAGGTCAAGTCTGCCATTTTAACCCAATCAGCCTGACATAATGATCTCCAGCCTTGTGCTCGTCAACCTTCTCACCTGAGTTAACAAGACGATTACTGAAATGATCTCAGCAGGTCCTTTAATGACAGCAATGAAATGCAGTGGAAAGGTTTTTTTGGGATTAAGTAAATTTTCATGGCAAAGAAGGACTATGCAATTCATCTGATCACTCTTCATAACATTCTGGAGTATATGCAAATTGCTATTATAAAAACTTAAGCAGCAACTTTTCCAATTTCCAATATTTATGTAATTCTCAAAACTTTTGGCCACGACTGTAGAGGCTAGTAACTCTGTACCCCAGAACCTCAATGACCTGAGGGCCGCCCTTCAAGAAGAGTGGGATGCCATGCCTCAGCAGACAATAAATGGACTTGTGAATAGCATGAGACATCGTGGTCAAGCTGTAATTGATTCTCATATGTCAAGTTATTGAGACATTGACATATTTTGTGGGGGTGTACCCACCACTGTTGTTGGCTTTTGTTTCAATAAATTGTTTGACATGAGGAAATCACCATTGCATACTTCTACTTAAATGCCCTATTTTCATGATATAATATCACTGTAGCATAAACTTTTAACTTTTTCTATAAATTTCATCTTAAAGGGAACCTGTCACCGGGATTTTGTGTATAGAGCTGAGGACATGGGTTGCTAGATGGCCGCTAGCACATCCGCAATACCCAGTCCCCATAGCTCTGTGTGCTTTTATTGTGTAAAAAAAATGATTTGATCCATATGCAAATTAACCTGAGAGGAGTCCTGTCCCTGTCTCATATCACCTACAGGACTCCTCTCAGGTTAATTTGCATATGTATCAAATCGTTTTTTTTACACAATAAAAGCACACAGAGCTATGGGGACTGGTTATTGCGGATGTGCTAGCGGCCATCTAGCAACCCATGTCCTCAGCTCTATACCCAAAATCCAGGTGACAGGTTCCCTTTAAAGCCAAATATCCCTAACTTTTTGTAAGTAGTGTATGTATATATATATTGTAGGAAGGAATAAGGGGCCATCATTGATGGTCGGTACGGGTCACCGAGGTTTCCTGGCCTCGGTGAGGGAAGAGCCGTTTTTTTTCAGAATCAATCTCCTGAAGAAAAAGGAGTTACAATGGATTTATGGTCTCAATGGAGATTACAATTTGGTGTTGGTGACTTGCCCTGTACCCCATGGTTTCCGTCACTTCCTTTTTCCTGTGAGTTGGGTTGTTCTTAGGACAAATATATTGATAATACATATGTATTTTATTATCACTAATATTATTTATTTTTCTTATACACAGATCTATTGGATGTCTTGATGGGGATACAATTGGAGAACGATCTACATGACAAAGTGCCAGCATAATTTCGACCCCCTCTGCTTGAAGATAGTTATGTTACTCCTACTATGTTTTTTTATATACACATAATTTATATTGGTCCGTGGTGCAATAACGTGCAATTACATTATGTCCAGTCTCCTGAGTATGTAGTGTGTTTGTATGTGATGAGGAGATCCCACTCTCGTTAATAAGTTACTGGATCTGTAGGGTTAATTTTGGGCGGGGTTTCTGTTAACGCGGTTCCCCGTCTCAGGTTTTTTCTATGTTTGGCTGGGCTGTGGGTGCTTAATGGTGCCCTCTGTTCCGCACATAGATCCAATAAGTAACGTTTTGACATGCCTGATAATGTTGTTTGCTGTATTCTGCATTGAGGAATGGTTGCTGACGTTATGTCATGCTGTCGGCATTACCACTTCTACAATTGTGAATACATGGGAGAGCTGGACGCTGTGCATGTTCTTTATCAGTGATGCGATTTTCTATGATGGCAATACTATGCGCGGTAATAGGCGCATGCGCTGTTACGATGAGGGTACGCTATGTCCAGCATTGAGCATGAGATGGGGAACGTTCTTTTGCTGGTTAGTGTGTCTGTGCCCACGCCCTCTACTATGTGTTTCCATCCTTCACATCTATCAGCTGCACACACGCACTTTGTATCATTAGTCATTTCATGCACTATACATTAATGCATATATCAATTGTGTATATTTATTATGGTCATTGTTGGTCATCATGCACTTTATAGGCATCTTTGCACAGTTCTCACGTATAATTATGTATATTTTAAACACTTTATATTGATTTTAGTATGATTCTGCAATTTATCACAGCAAGGGTTAATGTTTTCCTTGAGATGTGTGATCACATGACGCTGTGATGTAATTTCCTTTGGCTATATAATGTTTTGAATGTCCTGTTCACATTGCTTGAGAAAGGCTTCATGTTGGAGCCGAAACGTTGCGTCACCAATGGGTGAATAAACCACTATTTTCCTCATTATCCTGGAGTGCTGCTCTATTTTTTGGACTATATATATATATATATATTTATATATATATATATATATATATATATATATATATTTATTTTTTATTTATTGATTTTTTTTACTTTTTTTTTTTTAACTCCGTAGGAACTACAGCTCTGATATGCTGGATATCTTCAGAAAGGAACGGCATTCCCTGATCGCCATGCGGGGGAGCCGTTTCAGGCCCGAGAGCACACGCTTCAGGGTTTCTCAGCACTCAGATGCCATCTGAGGGGTTAAATTGGTGCGGTCTGCATTATCGCTGATGGCAGACATTCCCGGGTTTCTGCTGTTTAAAACTATTGTGCCCACAGTACTTGCGAACAGGCATCGTATATAAGTGATGACTTCCGCCGAACTTGTATGGTGGTGGTCAACTAAGGGTTAATATTGTGTAGGGGACAGGGATGTTAAGCATTTTTGTAATATACTTTATTAGGGAAATATGTTTCTTTGTATTAGAAAACTGGGTGTAAAGAGTCTTTTTAGCAAAGTTCTACGTGAGCATTAACAAGGAGAGTCTGTCTTCAGTCTTCTGTAAAGTTTCTAGCCTGCCTCCTGTCCCTAACTACGTATGTACTTGTGCCCTATGACACCCTGCCTATCTGACTTGTTATACACAGGTGTCTTCAGCACCCAGTAGAACTGAAAACATACTCTTCTTATTAACCCTTAGGCCCCTTTCACACGGGAGAGTTTTCCACGCAGATGCGATGCGTGAGTTGAACGCATTGCACCCGCACTGAATCCCGACCCATTCATTTCTATGGGGCTGTTAACATGAGCGGTGATTTTTACGCATCACTTATGCGTTGCATGAAAATCGCAGCATGCTCTATTTTGTGCGTTTTTCACATAACGCAGGCCCCATAGAAATGAATGGGGTTGCGTGAAAATCACAGGCATCCGCAAGCCAGTGCGGATGCGGTGCGATTTTCACGCACGGTTGCTAGGAGACTATCGGGATGGAGACCCGATCATTATTATTTTCCCTTATAACATGGTTATAAGGGAAAATAATAGCATTCTGAATACAGAATGCATAGTACAATAGCGCTGGAGGGGTTAAAAAAAATAAAAAATAATTTAACTCACCTTAATCCACTTGATCGCGCAGCCCGGCATCTCCTTCTGTCTGTCTTCTGTGCTGTGTGGAGGAACAGGACCTGTGGTGACGTCACCCCGGTCATCACATGATCCATCACCATGGTAAAAGATCATGTGATGGTCCTGTTCCTCCACACAGCTAAGATGAAGACAGAAGGAGATGCCGGCTTTGCGATCAAGTGGACTAAGGTGAGTTAAATTATTTTTTATTTTTTTTAACCCCTCCAGCGCTTTTTTTTCTATGCATTCTGTATTCAGAATGCTATTATTTTCCCTTATAACCATGTTATAAGGGAAAATAATACAATCTACAGAACACCGATACCAAGCCCGAACTTCTGTGCGATTTTTCTCACGTGAGTGCAAAACGCTTTACAATGTTTTGCACTAGCGCGAAAAAATTGTGCGTGTTCCCGCAACGCACCCGCACATTTTCCCGCAACGCCCGTGTGAAAGAGGCCTTAGGACACCAGAGATTTGTTGTCCTTGAGACATAACTTTTATATACTTCCGTTCAAATAGCTGTATGAGGGCTTATTTTTTGCGGGACAAGTTGTACCTTCGAATGCCACCAATAATTATGGCATACAGTGTAGTGGGAAGTGGTAAAAATTCCAAATAGGGTGGAATTGTAAAATTAACGCAATTCCTGCACCATTTTATGGGTTTTGTTCGCACGGAGTTCCGTTTACGGCAAAACTGACCCATGCCCTTTATTCTTTGGGTCAGTACAATCACAACGATACCCCATATGTATAGGTTTTTTTATGTCTAAGGCTAGTTTCACACTAGCGGCAGGGGAGTCCAGCAGGCTGTTCCGGCGGATGAACAGCCTGTCGGATCCGTCCTGCCGCTAGTTCACGTGTGCCCCCGGACTGCATGCAGTATTTTTAGTCATGCTGCCGCCAGAACTCCGCCCCCTCCCCCATTATAGTCAATACCGGATCCGTCAATGCAGCAATTTGAATGTCGGATCCGGCACTAATACATTCCTATGGAAAAAAATGCTGAATCCGGCATTCAGGCAAGTGTATTATCTCCGTCCTGAAAAGTCAAAAAGACTGAACTGAAGACATCCTGATGCATCCTGAACGGATTGCTCTCTATTCAGAATGCATTAGGATAAAACTGATTAGTTCTTTTCCGGTATTGAGCCCCTAGGACGGAACTCTATGCCAGAAAAGAAAAACGCTAGTGTGAAAGTACCCTGAGTAGAAAATCGACTTCGGATGAAACATCCTGAGGGTACTTTCACATTAGCATTAGAAGAATCTGGCAGGCAAACGTTTATCATTTGTTTCCAGATCCGGATGTGGATCCGTCTGACAAATGCATTGCAATATCGGATCTGTCTCTCCGTTGTCATCTGGAAAAATCTGAACACTTGGTACTGGATCCGGCATTAATACATTTCAATGGCAAGTGTTCCGGAATTTTGGCCGGAGAAAATACCTCATCATGCTGCGGTATTTTCTCCAGCAAAATACTGTAAAAGGGACTGAACTGAAGACATCCTGATGCATACTGAACAGGATTGCTTCCCATTCAGAATGCATTAGGACAAAACTGAAGCGTTTTTTTTTTGGTATTGAGCCCCTATGGTGGAACTCAATACTGGAAAACTTTAACACTAGTGTGAAAGTACCCTAAGTCAATTTTCATAAAACTTTGTTCCAATACTGTACAGAGCAGGAGCTCCGTACAGTATCAGAATGTATTGGCTTCGATGAGCCGAAGTTATTGCTTCGCAGTCTCGCAAGACTTCTGGTAATAACTTCATTAATTAATTTGTACTGTAAAAAAACATTTCCCAAACTCGGGTTCGGTTCCAAGTAGTACCTTGGAACCAAACCCAAGTTTGGGAAATGTTTTTTTACTGACACGCTCCAGCGCCATACATGTACATGGTAGAGAAAGGGTTAATACTCAGGGTTTTGCTAAGAAGACCCTGTTTTCTAGAATAAAGTAATATTACACTACACTATGTTAAAGATGAACCTGAAATCAGTTACTGTACAGTAAGTGGATGAAACTGATTATTTTTATTGCTGCAAAAGAATTCAACAATTAAATTATTTGTTCATGTGTTAACCCTTTCTGGACCAGGCCATTCTCATTTTTTATGTTATACCTTTTTCCTCCCTGCCTTCCAAAAACTATAACTTTTTTTTCCATTCACAGCCGTATGAGGGCTTGGATTTGTAAGACGAGTTGCACCATTTAATTTACCATATCTTGTATAAAAAATAAAAAAAAATGCAAATTCGCATGGTTGTTTTTATGGAATAACAACTTTAGGGTCCATTCACACATCCGTGTGTGTTTCGCGGATACGCATTTTGTGGACCGCACATCGCCGGCACTATAATAGAATATGCCTAATCTTGTCTGCAATTGCGGACAAGAATAGGTCATGTCATGTCCGCATTTCTGAAACTGGGCAGCACATTGTGCAGCCCGTTAGAAATAGATGGGTCTGCAATTCCGTTCCGCAAAATGCGGAACAGAATTGCGGACGTGTGAATGGAGCCTTATTCTGTGGGTCAGTACAATTATGGTGATACCAAACATGTAATGTCATGTTTAATACTTTAAAAACAAAGACCTTTGAAAACATTCTTTTGACAACCCATAACTGTGTGATGTCTTTTTTGTGTGTGAGGGGAGCTGTAGATTTTATTGGTACCATAACTGGGTACATGCAACTTTTTGGTCCCTTTTTATTACATTTTTCTTAGGCCTCTTGCCCACGACCGTATGCCCTCTGAGATATACGGTCCGCGAGCGAGCCATATGTCCCGGAGCTGCATTGATCGTGCGCACGGGAGCGCACAGCATCATAGATTATAATGGTGCTGCCGACTTCGAGCCACCTGCAGGACTATTGTCCCGCACTCATAAGATCATATGAGTGTCAGACAACAGTCCCGCCAACGTCCACAGTATCATTGTAATCTATGATGCTGTGTGCTCCCGTGCGCATGATCAATGCCGCTCTGGGACATATGGCTCGCTCGTGGACCGTATATCTCGGAGGGCATACAGTCATGTGCAAAAAGCCTTAGGCCTCTTTCACATGGGCGTCATGTTTTTTGCCCGGATAAGATGCGGGTGCGTTGCTGAAAAATGCCCGATTTTTCCGCGCGAGTGCAAAACATTGTAATGCAACACGCATTACAATGTTTTGCACTCGCACTGAAAAATCGGCATTGTTTGGTTCCCCATCGGCATGTTTGGGTTAGTTGCTGGGTAGATTGTATTATTTTCCCTTATAACATAGTTATAAGGGAAAATAATAGCATTCTTAATATAGAATGCATAGTATAATAGGGCTTAATGCATTCTGTATTAAGAATGCTATTACCCTATAACCATGTTATAAGGGAAAATAATAATGATCGGGTCTCCATCCCGATCGTCTCCTAGCAACCGTGCGTTAAAAAAACGCACCACATCCGCACTTGCTTGCGGATGCTTGCGATTTTCACGCAGTCCCATTCACTTCTATGGGGCCTGCGTTGTGTGAAAAACGCACAAAATAGAGCTTGCTGCGATTTTCACGCAACGCACAAGTGATGCGTGAAAATCACCGCTCATGTGCACAGCCCCACAGAAATGAATGGGTCCGGATTCAGTGCGGGTGCAATGCGTTCACCTCACACATTGCACCCGCGCGGAAAACTCGCCCGTGTAAAAGGGGCCTTAGGGGTGAGGTGACCCAAAAATGTCAATTTAGCAATTTTTTTCTGTTATGGCATTCACCGTGCATGATAAATACTTTTATATTTTAATAGTTCAGATTTGGTGATACTAATTAGGGGGGTTTTTTTGTAAGAAAGGGGTGGTGATTTGAATTTTCATTCTTTTTAGGCTTTTCTTTAACATTATTTAAAAAACAAACAAAAAAAAAATATTTTGTATTATACATCCAGCAACCACCATGCATAGAATGTGCCCATGAGCCCACGCTATGCACTTACATTGTTTCATAAAAAAAGGGTTCAACATTTACTTTACAGTAATCTGGCTACTTTCACATCTGCACTTTGTATTCCAGGTTTGGCAGAGGATCTCAAAACCGAAGCAAAACGCTTGTGTTTTGTCCCCATGCATTGTCAAAGGGGACAAAACAGATCAGGATGCATTCTGTTTTGGTTTGTTCCGTTTAGTGACAGGACACTGCAAGCTGCAGTTTTGTGTCCGGTCTGCGAAACAGAACAATCCGGATCTGTCACTAAAAACGGTCCCGGAACCATCACCCATTGACTTACATTGTTTTTAATGATGGATCCAGTTTGTTCAGTTTCGATTTAATACAACCGCATCTTAACGGAACGGATGCATCCTGATGTATTAAGTCGAACAGAAGCGTTTTGCCCCGGTTTTGAGATCCTCTGCCACAGATGTGAATGGAGCCTAAGGATACTTTTACACGTCCGTAACATGTTTTGCAGATCCGCAAAACATGGACACCGGCAATGTGCGTTCCGCATTTTGCGGCACTAATAGAATATGCCTATTCTTGTCCGCAATTTCGGGAACGGAATTGCGGACCCAGAAGTGCGGGTCCACAATTCTGTATCCGGGCAGCACATCGTGCTGCCCGATAGAAATGAATGGGCCGGCAATTCCATTCCGCAAAATGCGGAACAAAATTGCGGACGTGTGAATAGAACCTAAAACTGTCATTTCCTTTCATATTATTTGAGAGCACTTCCAACCATAATGGTTATTCATGGATGCTATCTGCAGAGCAAATCATAGAACTGTACTCTTTTAAGCCAAATAATATTGACCTCACAATATATTTGGGTGGAAAAAATAACATTAATAAAAATAATTGACAGTGCCGACACGAATGTCACAAGCAGGTCATAGGAGGCTGAATGCAGTGTTTGTTAGCTGTGGGAAGTCTGTCAATCAGAATTTCTTATATCAATGCTATGCAAGGTAACTAACAGAGTTAAAACAAGGCCACATAGTTAGAATTGCACATCAACGGCCAATATCAGAGAACAGTCTGTAAAAAACTTTTCATGCCATAGAAAAACTGCACAAGCAAAGACAGGTGGCCTTGGATTGGATTTGGCTGGTTCTTTATGGGGTTTTCTGATTGCATCTTCTCCTGCCAAATGAGCTGTTTGTGAGGGACTTCGGAGCTGTGCCCATGGCAATTAGGTAACCTTTAAAAGTAGTATCCTGGGTTGTAACTTTCAAAAATCAAGAATATCGAAAGAACCTTTTCTGGGATTCGCGTCCCCACCTATCACTTGGTTGAACTTGACGGAATTATGTATTTTTTCAACCGTATGAACTAAGTAACTATGGCAATAAAATGCATATTTATTACAAGTAAAACAAAGTTAAGGGACTGCGCTGCTCTCCGGAATCCACAAACAGAGAGGATAAGTCGGATGCCAGATCCTTCCTCCAATTCTCCTTCCTTATGCCGCCAAACACTGCTACTATATCCCGGTGCCGTTTTTTCCACATCTGATCAACCTGTAATATCAGGAATCGGGGAGTAAAAAAGTGAAGCACTGGTTCCTAATGACAGCATAAGGCCTCATGCACACGACAGTATTTTTTAGCGGTCCGCAAAACGGGGTTCCGTTGTTTCGTTTCCGTGCGTCTTGCTTTATTTTTGGAGGACCACCAGACATAAAGGAATGTAAAAAAAAGTCTAATACAGGTTTGCCTTGCAAATAATAGGAAAAAAACGGACGCGGACGACAATCTTGTGTGCCTCCACGTTTTTTAGCGGTCCCATTGACTTGAATGGGTCTGCGAACCGTTTTCCGCAAAAATAATAGGACAGGTTATATTTATTTGACGGACTGGAACCACGGATCACGGATGCGGATGGCAAACGGTGCATTAGCCGAGTTTTCAACGGACCCATTGAAAATCAATGGGTCCGCAGAAAATCACGAAATACGGTGCAGCGGACACTGAATAAAACAACGGTCGTGTGCATGAGGCCTAAGGAAGGAGAATTGGAGGAAGGATCTGGCACCCGATTTATCCTCTCTGTTTGTGGATTCCAGGAGAGCAGCGCAGTCCCTTAACTTTGTTTTACTTGCCTAATGTGAATCATACCCACTTCACAAAGTACTAGCAGCGCTCACAAGTAAGGCCTCTTTCACACGACCGTTTTTTTTTCCGTTTACGGCCCGTTTTTTGCGTTCCGTATAAGGTCCGTATACGGAACCATTCATTTCAATGGTTCCGCAAAAAAAAAACTGAATGTACTCCATATGCATTCCGTTTCCGTATTTCCATTTTTCCATTTAGTTGAAAGATAGAGCATGTCCTATTATTGCCCGAAAATCACTTTCCGTGGCTCTATTTAAGTTAATGGGTCCGCAAAAAAAACTGAACACATACGGAAATGCATCCGTATGTCTTCCGTATTGTTGGGGCAGTGGGTATGCCTTGCATCTCATTCAGGTATAAGTCATCTACTAGCCTGGCCTGGTTAGCTTAGGTAGGAGCTGTTGATTGCTTAGCCTCTATTTGTCCTGGCCTTTTGCTTCTCTGGTTATAGGAGTCAGCATATGCTCAGTGTCTTATTCTGCTGTGTTGTGTCAGTCTACCCTGGGACCTGTGGTCCTCCATTATTGTCAGTATTGAAGTAAGTCTGTTTGCTGAGTCGGTTTGCCTTGGCTGTCGTGCTGGAAGTGTAGGTTCCACATGCATGCTGGGCCCACATTAATTTTTACCATCTTTGGTGCAAAAATGGCCTCCATTATATCCGGGGAATGCAGGTACCAACATGCATGCCGAGCCCACTCCACACCTCTCCTGGTGCCAAATGGTCACCAACGAATGCAATGAGAGTCCACCCTATACCTCTCCTGGTGCCAAATGGCTTCCAGTCAATGAGGGAGAGCAGGCTACAGCTTCATACTCACACTAAGGCCTCATGCACACGGCCGTGTTCCGCGGCCGAGAGCGGACCGTGGAAACCCGGCCGGTATTCCTGCTGACAGCATGAGTGCACGGCGTCATTGGTTGCTATGACGCCGTGCGCTTCATGCAGCTGCTGCTGTACAGTAATAGACTATACCAGTGTATTACTGTACAGCAGCGGCTGCATGAAGCGCACGGCGTCATAGCAACCAATGACGCCGTGCACTCATGCTGTCAGCAGGAATCCCGGCCGGGTTTCCACAGTCCGCTCTCGGCCGCGGAACACGGCCGTGTGCATGAGGCCTAATTAAAATAAGCTAAGATGCTAAGCACAATTAGATGGCAAAAATGAATGTGGGCCCTGCATGCCTGTGGGACCTACACTCCCTGAATTGTATGGTAGCCGTCATGGCAAATAACAGGTAGAATTTTGTGTTAAGTTCACATTTTACAGGGATCGCCTTGGCGTGCGGCAGACAGGCTTAAATATTTTGTACAAAATGATTTGCCAAGCATCTCTAATAAGCAATATAATTCATTTTTGTACTTTATTTAGTTTGCAGAGAGCTGTTGCATTGTATGTTTTGTTCTATGTTGTGTTTTCAGCCATGGAGACGTGCACCTGCGCACTGGGATGTGCTGACTGACCCCCTTTTTTCTTTGCTATTTCAGAGCACAGTCACTTCGGTGTATCTTTATTTCTGTTCACTTTCATTCATCCTCCCTTAACCTGAATGTCATTGCCACCTACTTCATTCCTGGACTCCAGTTTCATTCATTCTGTAGCTATCATTATTTGGGTTCTGTCCTTTATTGATGAGCTAATTCGTTTATTTCAATACCTTGCCAGTATTGACACATTCTTCATACATATTTCTTGTGACCGTCTAGCTTATTTACAATTCAGGTCCTGGGGATACCTGTTAGCACTAGGGAAAGGCAAGTGATATAGGTGACGTCCATGTCTACAGTCTTGTGAGCGGTAGAACTGTAGCTCCATGCACCGCAGGCTAAAAACGTCAGACAGTTTCCACCTTTTGGTTCTGTGTAAGTACGTAAATACAGACTGCAAGATTATAACATTACCACTTGGCAGAAAAAGGAACAGCTGAGAGTAGGCTCTGTATGACGAGGCTACAGCACTGCCACGCGTTTCAATTAACCTTCATCCTTCTGCGATGACTTACATTTTATTAATCTGTAAGGAAATTTTTGGTTGTGGTTAGAGTTGAGCGAACACCTGGATGTTCGGGTTCGAGAAGTTCGGCCGAACATCCCGGAAATGTTCGGGTTCGGGATCCGAACCCGATCCGAACTTCGTCCCGAACCCGAACCCCATTGAAGTCAATGGGGACCCGAACTTTTCGGCACTAAAAAGGCTGTAAAACAGCCCAGGAAAGAGCTAGAGGGCTGCAAAAGGCAGCAACATGTAGGTAAATCCCCTGCAAACAAATGTGGATAGGGAAATGAATTAAAATAAAAATTAAATAAATAAAAATTAACCAAAATCAATTGGAGAGAGGTTCCATAGCAGAGAATCTAGCTTCCCGTCACCCACCACTGGAACAGTCCATTCTCAGATATTTAGGCCCCGGCACCCAGGCAGAGGAGAGAGGTCCCGTAACAGAGAATCTGTCTTCATGTCAGCAGAGAATTAGTCTGCATGTCATAGCAGAGAATGAGGCTTCACGTCAGCCACCACTGCAACAGTCCATTGGCATATATTTAGGCCCAGCACACACACAGGCAGAGGAGAGAGGTCCCGTAACAGAGAATCTGGCTTCATGTCAGCAGAGAATCAGTCTGCATGTCATAGCAGAGAATCAGGCTTCACGTCAGCCACCACTGCAACAGTCCATTGTCATAAATTTAGGCCCAGCACCCAGGCAGAGGAGAGAGGTCCCGTAACAGAGAATCTGGCTTCATGTCAGCAGAGAATCAGTCTTCATATCATAGCAGAGAATCAGGCTTCACGTCACCCACCACTGTAAGAGTCAATTTTCATAAATTTAGGCCCAGAACCCAGGCAGAGGAGAAAGGTCCCGTAACAGACAATCTGGCTTCATGTCAGCAGAGAATCAGTCTTCATATCATAGCAGAGAATCAGGCTTCACGTCACCCACCACTGTAAGAGTCAATTTTCATAAATTTAGGCCCAGAACCCAGGCAGAGGAGAAAGGTCCCGTAACAGACAATCTGGCTTCATGTCAGCAGAGAATCAGTCTTCATATCATAGCAGAGAATCAGGCTTCACGTCACCCACCACTGTAAGAGTCAATTTTCATAAATTTAGGCCCAGAACCCAGGTAGAGGAGAAAGGTCCCGTAACAGACAATCTGGCTTCATGTCAGCAGAGAATCAGTCTTCATATCATAGCAGAGAATCAGGCTTCACGTCACCCACCACTGTAAGAGTCAATTTTCATAAATTTAGGCCCAGAACCCAGGTAGAGGAGAAAGGTCCCGTAACAGACAATCTGGCTTCATGACAGCAGAGAATCAGTCTGCATGTCATAGCAGAGAATCAGGCTTCACGTCAGCCACCACTGCAACAGTCCATTGTCATAAATTTAGGCCCAGCACCCAGGCAGAGGAGAGAGGTCCCGTAACAGACAATCTGGCTTCATGTCAGCAGAGAATTAGTCTGCATGTCATAGCAGAGAATGAGGCTTCACGTCAGCCACCACTGCAACAGTCCATTGGCATATATTTAGGCCCAGCACACACACAGGCAGAGGAGAGAGGTCCCGTAACAGAGAATCTGGCTTCATGTCAGCAGAGAATCAGTCTGCATGTCATAGCAGAGAATCAGGCTTCACGTCAGCCACCACTGCAACAGTCCATTGTCATAAATTTAGGCCCAGCACCCAGGCAGAGGAGAGAGGTCCCGTAACAGAGAATCTGGCTTCATGTCAGCAGAGAATCAGTCTTCATATCATAGCAGAGAATCAGGCTTCACGTCACCCACCACTGTAAGAGTCAATTTTCATAAATTTAGGCCCAGAACCCAGGCAGAGGAGAAAGGTCCCGTAACAGACAATCTGGCTTCATGTCAGCAGAGAATCAGTCTTCATATCATAGCAGAGAATCAGGCTTCACGTCACCCACCACTGTAAGAGTCAATTTTCATAAATTTAGGCCCAGAACCCAGGCAGAGGAGAAAGGTCCCGTAACAGACAATCTGGCTTCATGTCAGCAGAGAATCAGTCTTCATATCATAGCAGAGAATCAGGCTTCACGTCACCCACCACTGTAAGAGTCAATTTTCATAAATTTAGGCCCAGAACCCAGGCAGAGGAGAAAGGTCCCGTAACAGACAATCTGGCTTCATGTCAGCAGAGAATCAGTCTTCATATCATAGCAGAGAATCAGGCTTCACGTCACCCACCACTGTAAGAGTCAATTTTCATAAATTTAGGCCCAGAACCCAGGTAGAGGAGAAAGGTCCCGTAACAGACAATCTGGCTTCATGACAGCAGAGAATCAGTCTGCATGTCATAGCAGAGAATCAGGCTTCACGTCAGCCACCACTGCAACAGTCCATTGTCATAAATTAGGCCCAGCACCCAGGCAGAGGAGAGAGGTCCCGTAACAGACAATCTGGCTTCATGTCAGCAGAGAATTAGTCTGCATGTCATAGCAGAGAATCAGGCTTCATGTCAGCCACCACTGCAACAGTCCATTGGCATATATTTAGGCCTAGCACACAGGCAGAGGAGAGGTTCATTCAACTTTGGGTAGCATCGCAATATAATGGTAAAATGAAAATAAAAATAGGATTGAATGAGGAAGTGCCCTGGAGTCCAATAATATATGGTTATGGGGAGGTAGTTAATGTCTAATCTGGACAAGGGACGGACAGGTCCTGTGGGATCCATGCCTGGTTCATTTTTATGAACGTCAGCTTGTCCACATTGGCTGTAGACAGGCGGCTGCGTTTGTCTGTAATGACGCCCCCTGCCGTGCTGAATACACGTTCAGACAAAACGCTGGCTGCCGGGCAGGCCAGCACCTCCAAGGCATAAAAGGCTAGCTCTGGCCACGTGGACAATTTAGAGACCCAGAAGTTGAATGGGGCCGAACCATCAGTCAGTACGTGGAGGGGTGTGCACACGTACTGTTCCACCATGTTAGTGAAATGTTGCCTCCTGCTAACACGTTGCGTATCAGGTGGTGGTGCAGTTAGCTGTGGCGTGTTGACAAAAGTTTTCCACATCTCTGCCATGCTAACCCTGCCCTCAGAGGAGCTGGCCGTGACACAGCTGCCTTGGCGACCTCTTGCTCCTCCTCTGCCTTGGCCTTGGGCTTCCACTTGTTCCCCTGTGACATTTGGGAATGCTCTCAGTAGCGCGTCTACCAACGTGCGCTTGTACTCGCGCATCTTCCTATCACGCTCCAGTGCAGGAAGTAAGGTGGGCACATTGTCTTTGTAGCGTGGATCCAGCAGGGTGGCAACCCAGTAGTCCGCACAGGTTAAAATGTGGGCAACTCTGCTGTCGTTGCGCAGGCACTGCAGCATGTAGTCGCTCATGTGTGCCAGGCTGCCCAGGGGTAAGGACAAGCTGTCCTCTGTGGGAGGCGTATCGTCATCGTCCTGCCTTTCCCCCCAGCCACGCACCAGTGATGGACCCGAGCTGCGTTGGGTGCCACCCCGCTGTGACCATGCTTCATCCTCATCCTCCTCCACCTCCTCCTCATCCTCGTCCTCCTCGTCCTCCAGTAGTGGGCCCTGGCTGGCCACATTTGTACCTGGCCTCTGCTGTTGCAAAAAACCTCCCTCTGAGTCACTTCGAAGAGACTGGCCTGAAAGTGCTAAAAATGACCCCTCTTCCTCATCCTCCTCCTCCTCCTCCTGGGCCACCTCCTGTTCCATCATCGCCCTAAGTGTTTTCTCAAGGAGACATAGAAGTGGTATTGTAACGCTGATAACGGTGTCATCGCCACTGGCCATGTTGGTGGAGTACTCGAAACAGCGCAACAGGGCACACAGGTCTCGCATGGAGGCCCAGTCATTGGTGGTGAAGTGGTGCTGTTCTGTAGTGCGACTGACCCGTGCGTGCTGCAGCTGAAACTCCACTATGGCCTGCTGCTGCTCGCACAGTCTGTCCAGCATGTGCAAGGTGGAGTTCCACCTGGTGGGCACGTCGCATATGAGGCGGTGAGCGGGAAGGCCGAAGTTACGCTGTAGCGCAGACAGGCGAGCAGCGGCAGGATGTGAACGCCGGAAGCGCGAACAGACGGCCCGCACTTTATGCAGCAGCTCTGACATGTCGGGGTAGTTGTGAATGAACTTCTGCACCACCAAATTCAGCACATGCGCCAAGCAAGGGATGTGCGTCAAATTGGCTAGTCCCAGAGCTGCAACGAGATTTCGCCCATTATCACACACCACCAGGCCGGGCTTGAGGCTCACCGGCAGCAACCACTCGTCGGTCTGTTGTTCAATACCCCGCCACAACTCCTGTGCGGTGTGGGGCCTGTCCCCCAAACATATGAGTTTCAGAATGGCCTGCTGACGTTTACCCCGGGCTGTGCTGAAGTTGGTGGTGAAGGTGTGTGGCTGACTGGATGAGCAGGTGGAAGAAGAGGAGGAGGAAGCCGAGAAGGAGGAGGTGGCAACAGGAGGCAAAGAATGTTGCCCTGCGATCCTTGGCGGCGGCAGGACGTGCGCCAAACAGCTCTCCGCCTGGGGCCCAGCTGCCACTACATTTACCCAGTGTGCAGTTAGGGAGATATAGCGTCCCTGGCCGTGCTTACTGGTCCACGTATCTGTGGTTAGGTGGACCTTGCTACAGATGGCGTTGCGCAGTGCACACTTGATTTTATCGGATACTTGGTTGTGCAGGGAAGGCACGGCTCTCTTGGAGAAGTAGTGCCGGCTGGGAACAACATACTGTGGGACAGCAAGCGACATGAGCTGTTTGAAGCTGTCTGTGTCCACCAGCCTAAATGACAGCATTTCATAGGCCAGTAGTTTAGAAATGCTGGCATTCAGGGCCAGGGATCGAGGGTGGCTAGGTGGGAATTTACGCTTTCTATCAAATGTTTGTGAGATGGAGAGCTGAACGCTGGCGTGTGACATGGTTGAGACGCTTGGTGACGGAGGTGGTGGTGGTGGTGTTGGTGGTACATCCCCTGTTTGCTGGGCGGCAGGTGCCAACGTTCCTCCAGAGGCGGAGGAAGAGGCCGAGGCGGCAGCAGCAGAATAGGCCGAGGCGGCAGCAGCAGAAGAGGTAGCAGGGGGAGCCTGAGTGACTTCCTTGGTTTTAAGGTGTTTACTCCACTGCAGTTCATGCTTTGCATGCAGGTGCCTGGTCATGCAGGTTGTGCTCAGGTTCAGAACGTTAATGCCTCGCTTCAGGCTCTGATGGCACAGCGTGCAAACCACTCGGGTCTTGTCGTCAGCACATTGTTTGAAGAAGTGCCATGCCAGGGAACTCCTTGAAGCTGCCTTTGGGGTGCTCGGTCCCAGATGGCGGCGGTCAGTAGCAGGCGGAGTCTCTTGGCGGCGGGTGTTCTGCTTTTGCCCACTGCTCCCTCTTTTGCTACGCTGTTGGCTCGGTCTCACCACTGCCTCTTCCTCCGAACTGTGAAAGTCAGTGGCACGACCTTCATTCCATGTGGGGTCTAGGACCTCATCGTCCCCTGCATCGTCTTCCACCCAGTCTTGATCCCTGACCTCCTGTTCAGTCTGCACACTGCAGAAAGACGCAGCAGTTGGCACCTGTGTTTCGTCATCATCAGAGACATGCTGAGGTGGTATTCCCATGTCCTCATCATCAGGAAACATAAGTGGTTGTGCGTCAGTGCATTCTATGTCTTTCACCGCTGGGGAAGGGCTAGGTGGATGCCCTTGGGAAACCCTGCCAGCGGAGTCTTCAAACAGCATAAGAGACTGCTGCATAACTTGAGGCTGAGACAGTTTCCCTGGTATGCATGGGGGTGATGTGACAGACTGATGGGGTTGGTTTTCAGGCGCCATCTGTGCGCTTTCTGCAGAAGACTGGGTGGGAGATAATGTGAACGTGCTGGATCCACTGTCGGCCACCCAATTGACTAATGCCTGTACCTGCTCAGGCCTTACCATCCTTAGAACGGCATTGGGCCCCACCATATATCGCTGTAAATTCTGGCGGCTACTGGGACCTGAGGTAGTTGGTACACTAGGACGTGTGGATGTGGCAGAACGGCCACGTCCTCTCCCAGCACCAGAGGGTCCACTAACACCACCACGACCATGTCCACGTCCGCGTCCCTTACTAGATGTTTTTCTCATTGTTATGGTTCACCACAACAACAAATATATTATTTGGCCCAATGTATTGTATTCAAATTCAGCGGGATATAAATTTGAGGCCTAGTATTTAGGCGCTGGGTGACCGGTATGGATTTAGTGACAGAATTAGACTTGGAAATGCACAGAAGCGTGTGTGTGAAGTTATTCTGAATGACCCAATGTGCACCTTGAATATTATATACCCTTTTTGGGATAGATTTCAAATAGCTCTGATATAGCAGGAACCACTAAATTATGAAATTGCTAAATTGGGAATTGTACTTCAACCCAGAACAAAAAATGTGCTTTGACGGGCACTAAATAACTTTCCCAGCTACAACAGGACAGCGGTAACGAGAGATTTAGAGGGATTTAAATTTGAGGCCTAGTATTTAGGCGCTGGGTCACCGGTATGGATTTAGTGACAGAATTAGACTTGGAAATGCACAGAAGCGTGTGTGTGAAGTTATTCTGAATGACCCTATGTGCACCTTCAATATTATATACCCTTTTAGGGATAGATTTCAAATAGCTCTGATATAGCAGAAACCACTAAATTATGAAATTGCTAAATTGGGAATTGTACTTCAACCCAGAACAAAAAATGTGCTTTGACGGGCACTAAATAACTTTCCCAGCTACAACAGGACAGCGGTAACGAGAGATTTAGAGGGATTTAAATTTGAGGCCTAGTATTTAGGCGCTGGGTCACCGGTATGGATTTAGTGACAGAATTAGACTTGGAAATGCACAGAAGCATGTGTGTGAAGTTATTCTGAATGACCCTATGTGCACCTTCAATATTATATACCCTTTTAGGGATAGATTTCAAATAGCTCTGATATAGCAGAAACCACTAAATTATGAAATTGCTAAATTGGGAATTGTACTTCAACCCAGAACAAAAAATGTGCTTTGACGGACACTAAATATCTTGCCCAGCAACAACAGTACAGCGGTGGGTAACGAGAGATTTAGAGGGATTTAAATTTGAGGCCTAGTATTTAGGCGCTGGGTCACCGGTATGGATTTAGTGACAGAATTAGACTTGGAAATGCACAGAAGCGTGTGTGTGAAGTTATTCTGAATGACCCAATGTGCACCTTCAATATTATATACCCTTTTAGGGATAGATTTCAAATAGCTCTGATATAGCAGAAACCACTAAATTATGAAATTGCTAAATTGGGAATTGTACTTCAACCCAGAACAAAAAATGTGCTTTGACGGACACTAAATATCTTGCCCAGCAACAACAGTACAGCGGTAACGAGAGATTTAGAGGGATTTAAATTTGAGGCCTAGTATTTAGGCGCTGGGTGACAGGTATGGGTTTAGTGACAGAATTAGACTTGGAAATGCACAGAAGCGTGTGTGTGAAGTTATTCTGAATGACCCAATGTGCACCTTCAATATTATATACCCTTTTAGGGATAGATTTCAAATAGCTCTGATATAGCAGAAACCACTAAATTATGAAATTGCTAAATTGGGAATTGTACTTCAACCCAGAACAAAAAATGTGCTTTGACGGACACTAAATATCTTGCCCAGCAACAACAGTACAGCGGTGGGTAACGAGAGATTTAGAGGGATTTAAATTTGAGGCCTAGTATTTAGGCGCTGGGTCACCGGTATGGATTTAGTGACAGAATTAGACTTGGAAATGCACAGAAGCGTGTGTGTGAAGTTATTCTGAATGACCCAATGTGCACCTTCAATATTATATACCCTTTTAGGGATAGATTTCAAATAGCTCTGATATAGCAGAAACCACTAAATTATGAAATTGCTAAATTGGGAATTGTACTTCAACCCAGAACAAAAAATGTGCTTTGACGGACACTAAATATCTTGCCCAGCAACAACAGTACAGCGGTAACGAGAGATTTAGAGGGATTTAAATTTGAGGCCTAGTATTTAGGCGCTGGGTGACAGGTATGGGTTTAGTGACAGAATTAGACTTGGAAATGCACAGAAGCGTGTGTGTGAAGTTATTCTGAATGACCCAATGTGCACCTTCAATATTATATACCCTTTTAGGGATAGATTTCAAATAGCTCTGATATAGCAGAAACCACTAAATTATGAAATTGCTAAATTGGGAATTGTACTTCAACCCAGAACAAAAAATGTGCTTTGACGGACACTAAATATCTTGCCCAGCAACAACAGTACAGCGGTAACGAGAGATTTAGAGGGATTTAAATTTGAGGCCTAGTATTTAGGCGCTGGGTGACAGGTATGGGTTTAGTGACAGAATTAGACTTGGAAATGCACAGAAGCGTGTGTGTGAAGTTATTCTGAATGACCCAATGTGCACCTTCAATATTATATACCCTTTTAGGGATAGATTTCAAATAGCTCTGATATAGCAGAAACCACTAAATTATGAAATTGCTAAATTGGGAATTGTACTTCAACCCAGAACAAAAAATGTGCTTTGACGGACACTAAATATCTTGCCCAGCAACAACAGTACAGCGGTAACGAGAGATTTAGAGGGATTTAAATTTGAGGCCTAGTATTTAGGCGCTGGGTGACAGGTATGGGTTTAGTGACAGAATTAGACTTGGAAATACACAGTAGCGGGTGTGTGTGAAGTTATTCTGAATGACCCAATGTGCACCTTCAATATTATATACCCTTTTTGGGATAGATTTCAAATAGCTCTGATATAGCAGGAACCACTAAATTATGAAATTGCTAAATTGGGAATTGTACTTCAACCCAGAACAAAAAATGTGCTTTGACGGACACTAAATATCTTGCCCAGCAACAACAGTACAGCGGTAACGAGAGATTTAGAGGGATTTAAATTTGAGGCCTAGTATTTAGGCGCTGGGTGACAGGTATGGGTTTAGTGACAGAATTAGACTTGGAAATGCACAGAAGCGTGTGTGTGAAGTTATTCTGAATGACCCAATGTGCACCTTCAATATTATATACCCTTTTAGGGATAGATTTCAAATAGCTCTGATATAGCAGAAACCACTAAATTATGAAATTGCTAAATTGGGAATTGTACTTCAACCCAGAACAAAAAATGTGCTTTGACGGACACTAAATATCTTGCCCAGCAACAACAGTACAGCGGTAACGAGAGATTTAGAGGGATTTAAATTTGAGGCCTAGTATTTAGGCGCTGGGTGACAGGTATGGGTTTAGTGACAGAATTAGACTTGGAAATACACAGTAGCGGGTGTGTGTGAAGTTATTCTGAATGACCCAATGTGCACCTTCAATATTATATACCCTTTTTGGGATAGATTTCAAATAGCTCTGATATAGCAGGAACCACTAAATTATGAAATTGCTAAATTGGGAATTGTACTTCAACCCAGAACAAAAAATGTGCTTTGACGGACACTAAATATCTTGCCCAGCAACAACAGTACAGCGGTAACGAGAGATTTAGCGGGATATAAATTTGAGGCCTAGTATTTAGGCGCTGGGTCACCGGTATGGATTTAGTGACAGAATTAGACTTGGAAATGCACAGAAGCGTGTGTGTGAAGTTATTCTGAATGACCCTATGTGCACCTTCAATATTATATACCCTTTTAGGGATAGATTTCAAATAGCTCTGATATAGCAGAAACCACTAAATTATGAAATTGCTAAATTGGGAATTGTACTTCAACCCAGAACAAAAAATGTGCTTTGACGGACACTAAATATCTTGCCCAGCAACAACAGTACAGCGGTGGGTAACGAGAGATTTAGAGGGATTTAAATTTGAGGCCTAGTATTTAGGCGCTGGGTCACCGGTATGGATTTAGTGACAGAATTAGACTTGGAAATGCACAGAAGCGTGTGTGTGAAGTTATTCTGAATGACCCTATGTGCACCTTCAATATTATATACCCTTTTAGGGATAGATTTCAAATAGCTCTGATATAGCAGAAACCACTAAATTATGAAATTGCTAAATTGGGAATTGTACTTCAACCCAGAACAAAAAATGTGCTTTGACGGACACTAAATATCTTGCCCAGCAACAACAGTACAGCGGTGGGTAACGAGAGATTTAGAGGGATTTAAATTTGAGGCCTAGTATTTAGGCGCTGGGTCACCGGTATGGATTTAGTGACAGAATTAGACTTGGAAATGCACAGAAGCGTGTGTGTGAAGTTATTCTGAATGACCCAATGTGCACCTTCAATATTATATACCCTTTTAGGGATAGATTTCAAATAGCTCTGATATAGCAGAAACCACTAAATTATGAAATTGCTAAATTGGGAATTGTACTTCAACCCAGAACAAAAAATGTGCTTTGACGGACACTAAATATCTTGCCCAGCAACAACAGTACAGCGGTAACGAGAGATTTAGAGGGATTTAAATTTGAGGCCTAGTATTTAGGCGCTGGGTGACAGGTATGGGTTTAGTGACAGAATTAGACTTGGAAATACACAGTAGCGGGTGTGTGTGAAGTTATTCTGAATGACCCAATGTGCACCTTCAATATTATATACCCTTTTAGGGATAGATTCCAAATAGCTCTGATATAGCAGGAACCACTAAATTATGAAATTGCTAAATTGGGAATTGTACTTCAACCCAGAACAAAAAATGTGCTTTGACGGACACTAAATATCTTGCCCAGCAACAACAGTACAGCGGTAACGAGAGATTTAGAGGGATTTAAATTTGAGGCCTAGTATTTAGGCGCTGGGTGACAGGTATGGGTTTAGTGACAGAATTAGACTTGGAAATACACAGTAGCGGGTGTGTGTGAAGTTATTCTGAATGACCCAATGTGCACCTTCAATATTATATACCCTTTTTGGGATAGATTTCAAATAGCTCTGATATAGCAGGAACCACTAAATTATGAAATTGCTAAATTGGGAATTGTATTTCAACCCAGAACAAGAAATGTGCTTGAACGGACACTAAATAACTCGCCCAGCTACAGCACTAGGGACAGATTTAGCTGGATATAAATTTGAGGCCTAGTATTTAGGCGCTGGGTGACCGGTATGGATTTAGTGACAGAATTAGACTGGGATATGGCCAAAAAATAAACAGACTATTGCTGGTTAAATGCACTTGGTGTGACAGCTTCACCCTGATGTAGGCTTTAGCCAAAAAACAACCACACCATTGAGGGTTAAATGCACTTGGTGACAGGCGCAGCTTGCCCCTGATTTTGTATATGGCCAAAAAATGAACAGACTATTGCTGGTTAAATGCACTTGGTGTGACAGCTTCACCCTGATGTAGGCTTTAGCCAAAAAACAACCACACCATTGAGGGTTAAATGCACTTGGTGACAGGCGCAGCTTGCCCCTGATTTTGTATATGGCCAAAAAATGAACAGACTATTGCTGGTTAAATGCACTTGGTGTCACAGCTTCACCCTGATGTAGGCTTTAGCCAAAAAACAACCACACCATTGAGGGTTAAATGCACTTGGTGACAGGCGCAGCTTGCCCCTGATTTTGTATATGGCCAAAAAATGAACAGACTATTGCTGGTTAAATGCACTTGGTGTGACAGCTTCACCCTGATGTAGGCTTTAGCCAAAAAACAACCACACCATTGAGGGTTAAATGCACTTGGTCGCAGCTTGTGCTGGCGCACCACAAGACACAAAATGGCCGCCGATCACCCCAGAAAAATGAGACTGACAAACGGTCTGTGCAGCCTAAAAACAGTGAGCAATTGAGGATCAGCAGCTCAATGATCCACAGCTGCAGATCGATCAGTTAATCAAGTCCTTTGGAGGAGTTAATCTGCCTAATCTCGCCCTACTGTCGCAGCCGCAACCTCTCCCTACGCTAATCAGAGCAGAGTGACGGGCGGCGCTATGTGACTCCAGCTTAAATAGAGGCTGGGTCACATGGTGCTCTGGCCAATCACAGCCATGCCAATAGTAGGCATGGCTGTGATGGCCTCTTGGGGCAAGTAGTATGACGCTTGTTGATTGGCTGCTTTGCAGCCTTTCAAAAAGCGCCAAGAAAGCGTCACAAAAGCGCCAAGAAAGCGACGAACACCGAACCCGAACCCGGACTTTTACGAAAATGTCCGGGTTCGGGTCCGTGTCACGGACACCCCAAAATTCGGTACGAACCCGAACTATACAGTTCGAGTTCGCTCATCCCTAGTTGTGGTTTCTCCAATGTCATTATTAGTTGAAACAAGGGCTTAAACCGACAACTAGCAATGTCCGATTTTTTTGCAGGCCAGACCAGACAGTTCTTTTTTAGCTAAGGTAAAACAACACGTAAAAGGGCAGACAATGTAACTGTGATATTGTATGGTGTGGTGGGTTACAGCTGAACCAATTGTAATTGGGTAATTGTATACTTGACAATCAAGTTGCACATGATTGCTAAGTGCCATTATCAGCCTGAATAATAACCGTCATGTAATTCTGATCAGCTTCTGTCATGTGCAGGGCCTGTAATGGGCGCAAAATCTAACAGGGTGCCTTAAAGAAATTGGAGCGGGAGAAGAGATTAAGCCTTGCATTCTTATCTGATGAAGACAATTAATGTCTCTAAATTTGAGAAGTGCTGATTTTAAGGTTCAGAAAAAGGCACTTACAAGAAATACAGGGCTGAGATTGAAAAGAAGCAAGCATGGAGTATGGGTAATTCAAGTGGACGGACTAGCAAATCAGCTTTGGAATAACTCCTTAATCTAGTGTAGGACATGATTTTGATGCTTGCACATTGCCGCGAAGACTGTAATTGGAAGCCAGACTAAAGCCATTGTATGGAATAACCTGCGATTTTTACCTGAAAGTACAGAATCTTTATTCGGAAACTGCTGTGTGGGTCACAGTATGTTATAAATTGTAGTGCTTGACAAACCTTAAAAGACAGCTGTAGGCCTATACTTTATGGATCTTTAAATGAAATAGTATATTTTCTGTTCTACTTTTCGATTTTTTTAGATTTTATCTTTTAACATGGGCGTATAGGACCACATAGAAAAATTTAGAATGCCCCCCCCCCCCCTCCCCATTAATGTCTGTTATTGGGGAGTATTTTGATCTGGAGTTATTTTCTTTGACTTTTCTAAATCTTCTATCACACACCTAGGGAATGCTGTGTTTTGACCAAAAAAAGCCCCTGTCCAAAAAAAAAAGTGAAGAAAAATGCCTCAAAAATGTACTGTTTGTTATGCATTTTATGATACCTTACTGGCTTTAACTGGTTAAGAACCAGTTTATTTTACAGCTAGATAACCAAGAACAATTTTGCTATGCGCTAAGTTATTTTACACTCTTTTTACAGGACATAAAGGGTTTTATTCTGATCGTATGTGTAAGGCTACTTTCACACTCGTGTTGTGGACCGCTTGTGAGAGCCCTGAACGGATCTCACAAATGGAAAGCCAAAACGCCAGTATGAAAGTAGCCTTAGTATATATCATTTTTTAGTTTTTTTTCTAAATTGTCCAGAATCAGAGAAATAAAGATAAACGTGTAATTTTATACATGCAACTTTTATACACACAGTATTGGCCATGGGTAAAATTGATTTGGTTTCCTAGGATGGATTAAGTGCATCATAGGCCTGGGGCTGTCTAACAAACTTGAGCCCTCTCCTTCCATTTTCCCCTGCCACCGCCCCCCTACCATGTGCCACCCAGTGTTATTATTTTTCTATATGAAGAAGCTGTGGTGCTCCGTGAGCACTTATGCCTCTCCCTAGGCCATATTACATCACATTCATCAGTCAAGTGGCCTAGGTGCAGCTCAGTCCCATCCAAGTGAATAGGTCTGAGCTGCAATACCAAGCATAGCCGCTATCAAATGGGCAGCACTGTGCTTAGTAAGCAGTGAGGAGGCCATAGTGTTCTCCTCAAAAAGCTGGTTGGCAGCTTTTTCACGTATTAATGACCTATCCTAAGTCACTTTAAAAATCACTAGTCAGACCACACATGGAGTACTGTGTACAGTTCTGGGCTCCTGTGAACAAGACAGACATAGCAGAGCTGGAGAGGGTTCAGAGGAGGGCAACTAAAGTAATAACTGGAATGGGGAGACTACAGTACCCTGAAAGATTATCAAAATTAGGGTTATTAGGTAATTAGGGTTAAAAAGACGACTGAGGGGAGATCTAATAATTAGGTATAAATACATCAAAGGGTAGGACAGAGATCTCTCCCATCATCTATTTATACCTAGGATAACTCTCTAGGTACAGATAATGTAGTAGATGTCACCTGCAGTCCTATGTAACACCGCACATGACACAGTAATAACTCTCTGAGTACAGATAATGTAGTAAATGGTACCTGCTGTCTGAGGTACTCAAAGTTGGTGTGGCCTCCTCTTTCTTGCCGCTCTGCTCCTCTAACCTCCTCCTCTTCGGATGAGGACACAGCAGAGCGGCAAGAGGGAGGAGGAGGGGACTGCAGGGGACAGTGTGCCTGAAGAGCGGCCCTGAGTGGGTTATAGAACAGCAGGAATTGAAGCTGTGCGGCTTAAAAGGACACTCCAGTGCTCAGTGCTGCTGAATGTATTCTGTAATGTGGGTTTTGGGCTGGCGTTGGGCTGGGGCTGCAGACCCAAACACCCCTGTTATGATCCGCCATTGCTGGTTTCACATCTTGCTACTTTACCCATGTATTAGGATACCCTATATGTGTGCTTTATTTACTGTATGGGCATGTGCCAGGATCTGGCATAAAAGTAGACTATTTTAGGCCTTTTGGGCCCAAAGGCTGATTTTATACCAGCTGTAGGGATCTGTACTAACATTGGGGTTGGCAATGACAGATTTTCACAGAGACAGTGGGTTTCGAAGTCGAGATCGGGCTTTATTTGGTCACTTCAGTATAACAGATTAGCATCCAAGTTATAGCATCACTGAGGTGAAGTTACAGCACCAGCATAACATAATATAAAGCAAAAATAAATAACAGCCCATCTGGGCTCTACCTAATACACAGGTGATTCCTGTCTCACCTATAGAGTCTGCAAAGAAAAGGGGGTTAGTCAGCACCTCCCAATGCGCAGGTGCACGCTGTCATGGCAGAAACCTAGAGAAAAAAAGACAATGCAACAGCACCCTGCAAATCAGATAAAGTACAATAATGCCATAGTCACAAAAAATATTATAGTGCTAATGCTATGCTTATTTATAAAGTGAGATGCTTGGCAAATGCATTTTGTACAAAACCATCTGAGCCCGTCTGCCATACTTCAAGGTGATCTCTGTAAGATGGGTCCTAACACTAAACACTACCTGTTATGCGCCAATGCCAATATGGCCGCCATAAGGTTCAGGAAGTGTTGGATCCACATGCATGCTGGGTCCACTCTGCCTTTTACCATTAGTGCCTCCATTACTTACAAGGGATGCAGGTACCAACACCTACAGTCCTGTCCAGGGGAGATCAGGCTTCACTCAGCCTCACGGTCAGCCAGTCTCCAGGCTCTGACCACACAGTTCAGCTCTCCAGGCTTTAATCCCCCCAGACTTCATTTCTAAAGGTCTGCTTTATTCCTCAGTGATGATCCCAGCAGGCCTCATCTGGGCTAGGGGAAAAACCTGTGATGGAAGGGTATAGACTGGAAAATCCTTCTGCCAATCCTATCTACCAGACCAAAGAAATCCAGCCCATACAAAACTTAAACAAAGAGCTTCAGCAGACTATGCTCTAGCATTGCTCTACTGAAGCTAAATGCAGCACTGTAGATTTCACCTATCTTACCCAGCTGAGGTATCTGGGTGAGATATCCACTTCCTTCAGCACTGTACACATAACCAAAAAGCATACTGTTTCTTACTGGCCATGAGCACCTGAAATACACTGATGAGCAAAAGGGTAACAATGTTTTGAACTTTGGACTTTCAGGCTCCATATCTCACCATCCACTACAGCTTTGAATGTGAGCCTACCATCATTTTATAGACAATCATCTTGGCTATCTCATACATAAATTCGACTTGCAACTATTTTGCATATAATTAGTTATGCAGATTCTTGTTATGTAACTGCACTGTTACTGTTTTGCTTCTGGTGGTGGAACAATCTTTTTCTTCTTGTATAGTACGATCTGCAGCCTGTTCTCACATTCCCTAATAGCTAATAAGGTTGATTACCAAGCAAAAACTCTCTGGTTCGAATCCAGAAGCAGCCATGAAGATTTCCCAAGAAAAGAAACAGCATCATCCAGCTCATCAGTAGTGGTATCTCGGCTAAGAAAATTGCCAAACTGCATCATGTGAGTGCCATGACAGTTGGAAGAATATGAAATGAAGTCTGTCCATCCATTCCAAAGCCAAGAGGTGGACATCCAGGCAAAATATTGGAGTCAACAAGTCAGCTCATCACAAGGTTTATCAGTTCTGGCATGACAATCATGGCAGTAGAGGTGGTTTGTACACTTCGTAATAGTGAGATCACAGATGTCCATGCAAGCACAGTGCGATGCGCATTACAGAAGTCTGGAATGGAGGCCTGAAAAAAAAAGGTGAAGGAGCCTTGACTTCAATATTGTCATAAAAAGCGTTGGCTCGAGTTTGCAAAAAAGTATGAACAGTGGATAGTAGAACATTGGAAACGGGTGATTTGGAGCGATGAGACAAAAGTCAATACACTGGGCTCTGATGGGTGCAAATGGGTCTGCAAGAAACAAGGGAAAAGGGGGCTAACGGATCGAGAAATTGAAGGAACTGTCAAGTTCGATGGAGGAAGTCTGATGATATGGGGTTGTTTCACAGCCAAAGGTGTTGGATACTTGACCGGGATTGTTGATGGTCTCAACGCTGAGCTATATGTGAGTAGCCTACAAGATGAGTTACTTTGTACACTCAAGTACTATGGGTATGAAAAGGACGACAGTGTTCCAGCAGGAAAACGAGACTGGTGAAGTAAATGGTTCAATGACAATGAAGTAGAGGTGATGGATTGGTCCTCACAGTCCCCAGACCTCAACCCAATCGAACACTTGAACACAAGAATCTGCATAACTAATCATCTGTTAAATAGTTGCAAGTCCAATTTATGTATGCGATCGCCAAGATGATTGTCTATAAAATGATGGTAGTCTCACGTTCGAAGCTGTAGTGGATGGTGACATATGGAGCCTAAAAGTCAAAAGTTCAAAACACTGTTACCCTTTTGCTTGTCAGTGTATTTAAAACCCTATATAAATGAGTTTATTTACAGACAAAGACCCCTCAATGTGTTGCTCCAGAGGTTTAGCATCGTGTTCAAGGGTCTACTTATTTACTATTAATGGTCTATCCTCAGTATAGGACATCATTGTCTGATCGTGTTTGTCCAACAACCTGCACCACCACCAATTAGCTGTTTCAGAGTAGCCCTAGCAGGTGTAGGGTGTCAGACTTGTGTGCTATTTTATGGAAGCACTCTCTGCACATAGTATGGGTCGCAGGAAAAATTGATCTAATTGATACCCAACATGTACAGTACAGACCAAAAGTTTGGACACACCTTCTCATTCAAAGAGTTTTCTTTATTTTCATGACTATGAAAATTGTAGATTCACACTGAAGGCATCAAAACTATGAATTAACACATGTGGAATTATATACATAAAGTGTGAAACAACTGAAAATATGTCATATTCTAGGTTCTTCAAAGTAGCCACCTTTTGCTTTGATTACTGCTTTGCACACTCTTGGCATTCTCTTGATGAGCTTCAAGAGGTAGTCACCTGAAATGGTTTTCACTTAACAGGTGTGCCCTGTCAGGTTTAATAAGTGGGATTTCTTGCCTTATAAATGGGGTTGGGACCATCAGTTGCGTTGTGGAGAAGTCAGGTGGATACACAGCTGATAGTCCTACTGAATAGACTGTTAGAATTTGTATTATGGCAAGAAAAAAGCAGCTAAGTAAAAAAAACAAGTGGCCATCATTACTTTAAGAAATAAAGGTCAGTCAGTCCGAAAAATTGGGAAAACTTTGAAAGCGTCCCCAAGTGCAGTCACAAAAACCATCAAGCGCTACAAAGAAACTGGCTCACATGCGGACTGCCCCAGGAAAGGAAGACCAAGAGTCACCTCTGCTGCAAAGGATAAGTTCATCCGAGTCACCAGCATCAAAAACCGTGTTAAAAAAAGTGTCATGGAAAAAAATGCCTACAGAGAAAAACTTGATGTGGCTACTGCATCAGGTTTTTTCAGCAGAGAAAATACTCCATGTGAACATACTATTAGACCTCTTTCAGATGAGCGTGTCCAGTACGCAGGGGCGGGCTGGGCCGGGGGGCAGGGAGGCAATTGCCCCCCAGGCCGCCCTAAAAAACGTCCGCTGGGCCGTCTTTAACAAATAAAATATATATTTTAAAATTCCACAGGGCCACACCGCCGATCACCACAGGCAGCGCGGCCCTGCATGTAATTGCGGCTGTGGGTAGTAGGAGATGAGCGCTTCCATTGTGGAAGCGCTCATCTCCATATTCATCTGTATCGCTGTCCTCAGGACAGTGATACAGATGGCTGTGCTGTGGGGCAGGGGAGGGAGTGGCGTGTCCCTCCCCTGTTCTTCTGATAGGCCGCAGGCACTAATGCCTGCAGCCTATCAGAGGCCCGCTCAGGCAGCGCGATGACGTCATTATAATCGCGCCGCCTGAGCCGGGCAGCACACAGCAGGGACACAGGTTGGAAGAGGCCTGCATTGCTGCTGATGGAGGTAAGTAGTGGTTTGTTTGTTTTTCTTTGCGGGGGGAGCTGGCACTATGGGGGAGCTGGCACTATGGGGGGGCTGGCACTATGGGGGAGCTGGAACTATGGCTATGGGGGGCTAGCACTATGGGGGGGCTGGCACTATGGGGGGGGGAGCTGGCACAATGGGGGGAGCTGGTACTATGGGGGGAGCTGGCACTATGGGAGGAGCTGGCACTATGGGGGAGCTGGAACTATGGCTATGGGGGGCTAGCACTATGGGGGGGCTGGCACTATGGGGGGGAAGCTGGCACAATGGGGGGAGCTGGCACTATGGGGGGGGCTGGCACTATGGGAGGAGCTGGCACTATGGGGGCATTTCTTACTGGCACATTATGGGGGGCCACCATGGGGGAGAGGCGCACTATGGGGGTATCTGGGGGCTCTAAAGGGGCTTTTTAAATTATTGGCACATTATGGGGGGCACTATAGGGGAGAGCGGCACTATGGGACATCTGGTGTCACTATAGGGGCATTATTTGGGGGCACTATGGGGAAGTGGGGGCTCTAAAGGGGCCTTTTTTATGGGGGGCACTATGGCATTTGGTGGCACTAAGGGGGCATTTTTTACTGGCACATTATGGGAGGCACTATAGGGGAGAGCGGCACTATGGGGGGAGTGGAGCACTATTGGGGCATATGGTGGCACTAAGAAGGGGCATTTTTTACTGGCACATTGTGGGGGAGAGGAGCACTATAGGGGCATCTGCTGGGGGCACTAAGAAGGGGCATTTTATTACTGGCATATTATGGGGGACACTATGGGGAAGGGGGAGAGGAGCACTATGAGGGCATTTACTGGGGCACTATATAGGGGTATTTTATACTGGCATACATTATGGGGACATTAGCTCAACTGCGGGCAATAAGCCGGGGTATTTCATGTACTGTCATATTATAGGGAGAATTATTACTACTGGGGGGTATTATGGGGAGCTTTACTACTACTGGGGGGCTATGAGGAACATGGTTACTAGGGCACTATAGGGGCATTATTACTACTAAGTGTGCTCTGGCAGAGAACTATTTCTATTGGTGGGATTTTGGGGAGCACTGTTACTTTGGGGGCACCCTGGCATAGTATCAGCTTAGCACAATTATTTTTGGGGGACATTATCTTTATACTATTAGTGTCTGGGAGCAGTTATTTTTTAGAGCACTGTGTGCCAATAATTGTTTAAGGGGGCACTATCTGTGTGGTAGTAGTATTTCCAGAGGGACTGTTTCTGAAGTATAGTATTGGGGGTGGCAGGAAAGGGTGTTCAGAAGATGTGAAGATGATGGAAATGTGGGAAACTAATCAGGGCCGTCTTTAATATTGATTGGACCCTGGGCAAAAAACCTTAGCAGGCACTCACGCCCTCCACCACAACACACACACACAAAAAATCCACACATCTGGTAGAGTACAGTGAATGACTGTAAATACTTACAGTACTGAAGACTCCAGCGGCTCAGGATCAGTGCTCTGGGCAGCTGGGCTCAGGGTGGAAGTGGGCACCGCTCTGCAGGAAGGAGACCAGGGCTCGGCTCACCCTAGTGTTACAGTGCACCCCTGCCCCCCACAGTATGCAGTATAGCACCCTATAGTATACAGCACCACACAGTATGCAGTATAGCACCCCACACTATACAGTACCCCACAGTATATAGTAGAGCAGTATAGCACCCCACAGCAACAGCATCCCACAGTATACAACACCTCACAGTATACAACACCTCACAGTATACAGCACCCCAAACAATACACGATACAGCCCCCCACACTATACAGTACAGCAGTATAGCACTCCACACCATACCGCACCCTCAGTATACATTATACAGACCCCCACAGTATACAGTACAGCAGTATAGCCCCCCCACTATACAGGCCCCCCCACACTATACAGCCCCCCACAGTATACAGGCCCCCACACAGTATACAGGCCCCCACACAGTATACAGGCCCCCACACTATACAGCCCCCCCACAGTATACAGCCCCCCCACAGTATACAGACCCCACACAGTATACAGCCCACCACACAGTATACAGCCCCCACACAGTATACAGCCCACCACAGTATACAGGCCCCCCACAGTATACAGCCCCACACAGTATACAGCCCACCACACAGTATACAGACCCACACAGTATACAGCCCCCACACAATATACAGTCCCCCACAGTATACAGCACCCCACTATACAGTAGTTTACAGTATATTAACATAACAGCCCCTGTCACCTTTTTCTGATGTAATCTTCACACAAAAAAGCTCCACAGTTAACTTCTGCAACACTCCACAGGACCTGTGATGACCTCATAGCCATGTGACCAGTAATTGCTAGGTTACTGGTCACATGGTGATGATGTCATTAAGGTCCTAAATCACAACTTTAACACAGTACGATCATGATGCCTGGACTCCTGGTAGAGCTGACAGCCTGACACCCGGGGCAGTGGCTAGCAGGGTTCAAGAGGCAGCTGCCTTGGGCCCCCCAGGAGCAACTGGGCCCGGGGCAGCTGCCCCTTTTGCCCCTTGGTAAAGACGGCCCTGAGTATACAGCACCACATAGTATGCAGTATAGCACCCCACACTATACAGTACCCCACAGTATATAGTAGAGCAGTATAGCACCCCACAGCAACAGCATCCCACAGTATACAACACCTCACAGTATACAGCACCCCAAACAATACACGATACAGCCCCCCACACTATACAGTACAGCAGTATAGCACTCCACACCATACCGCACCCTCAGTATACATTATACAGACCCCCCCACAGTATACAGTACAGCAGTATAGCCCCCACACTATACAGCCCCCCACAGTATACAGGCCCCCACACAGTATACAGGCCCCCACAGTATACAGCCCCCCCCCCACAGTATACAGCCCCCCCACAGTATACAGGCCCCCACACAGTATACAGACCCCACACAGTATACAGCCCACCACACAGTATACAGCCCACCACACAGTATACAGCCCACCACAGTATACAGCCCACCACACAGTATACAGCCCACCACACAGTATACAGTCCCACACAGTATACAGTCCTCCACAGTATACAGGCCCCCCACAGTATACAGCCCACCACACAGTATACAGGCCCCCCACAGTATACAGACGCACACAGTATACAGCCCCCACACAATATACAGTCCCCCACAGTATACAGCACCCCACTATACAGTAGTTTACAGTATATTAACATAACAGCCCCTGTCACCTTTTTCTGATGTAATCTTCACACAAAAAAGCTCCACAGTTAACTTCTGCAACACTCCACAGGACCTGTGATGACCTCATAGCCATGTGACCAGTAATTGCTAGGTTACTGGTCACATGGTGATGATGTCATTAAGGTCCTAAATCACAACTTTAACACAGTACGATCATAATGCCTGGACTCCTGGTAGAGCTGACAGCCTGACACCCGGGGCAGTGGCTAGCAGGGCTCAAGAGGCAGCTGCCTTGGGCCCCCCAGGAGCAACTGGGCCCGGGGCAGCTGCCCCTTTTGCCCCTTGGTAAAGACGGCCCTGAAACTAATGTCTATTTCTCAATCTCTGCAGAGACGGGAGATGACAGAAAAATCATCATGGCTGTCTGGTCTGAATGGAGAAGATAAAGAAAGAGAACGTCTACAACAAAGGTGACATCACTGGATGTAAGAGGTATGTGGCGCTATGTAGGAGAGGAGATGCTCCGGCTCCTCCTCCTGCAATTTGCAGAAGGAGGATTCAGAGCTGGGTGAGGATGGCAAAAGGGGGCAGAAGGCCACGGACGGGTGGAGGATGGTGGGGGGGAACCACAGGCCTTGAACAGGATCTGGGGAGGGAGGAGAGCAGAGGAGCTTCCTGGCTGTAGCCTGCTGTTTATTGTATAATGTGAAGCAGGCAGTGCAGCCAGGACAGGCCTCCCCTCTCCGTATGATGTGTAGAGACAGGCCTCAACTATAGAATGTCAGCTGTACAGTGTTTGTTGGGAGTGGCCTAGTATATGTAGGAGGGGCTTTTAATAATGGGTGGGGCTAAAATGGGCCACTTGACTGGATTTGCCCCCCAGGACTAAGGTTGCCAGCTCTCCCCTGCAGTACGGAAAACACACTGCATATGTGAGCATGTATTCTTGATGGATAATGCTCGTTTCACAGGATCACATGGCATTATATTGATTTATAATGCTGTGTGTCTCTGCATGAACTTACTTCTACAGAATTAGGCCTCATGCACAAGAACGTATTTTCTTTCTGCTTCCGTTCGGGGTTTTTTGCGGACTGTAAGCGGAACCATTCACTTCAATAGGTCCGCAAAAACAACGGAAAGTACTCTGTGCGCATTCCATTTCTGTTCTGCAAAAAACTTATCGCATATGGAAACCAATACAGATATGTTTTGTGGAATAACGTAACGGAAGAGGACATAAATCAGAGAACAATGGATCCGTGAAAAACGGACCGCAAAACAACAACGGTTGTGTGCATGAGCCCTTATACTGACAGCATTATGTCAGTGCAAGTCAGTAGATGCAAGGTCATGCAGAGACACACAGCAATTTAAATCATTATAATGCAAGGAGCATCTTTTCTGCACTGGACACACTTGTCTGAAAGAGGCTTTAGAGAGGTAACATTTTAAATCCTTCAGTACAGAGCCATTCTTCACCTTTAGGCCTCTTTCACACTACCGTTTTTTTCTTTTTCGTTTTGCAAGCAGTTTTTTTGCGGTCCGTATACGGAACCATTCATTTCAATGGGTCCGCAAAAAAAACTAAATGTACTCCGTATACATTCCGTTTACGTATCTCCTTTCCGTGCAAAGGTAGAACATGTCCTATATTTGGCCGCAAATCATGTTCCGTGGCTCCATGTCAATGGGTCCGCAAAAAAAATGGAATGCATACGGAAATGCATCCGTATGTCTTCTGTATCTGTTACGTTTTTTGCGGAACCATCTATTGAAAATGTTATGCTCAGCCCAATTCGTTCTATTTAATTACTGTATACTGTATATGCCATACGGAAAAACAGAACCGAAACGGAAACACAATGGAAACAAAAACGGAACAACAGATCCGTGAAAAATTAACCGCAAAACACTGAAATAGCCATACAGTAGTGTGAAAGAGGCCTAAGACTGTTTTCTTGTAACACATTGTACTTCATGATAGTGGTAAAGTGGAGTAGATATAAATCAAAATTTTTACAGAAAATTTGGAAACATTAGCAATTTTCAAAATTAGAATTTCTCAGCCTTTAAGGCATTTTAAAAAAATTATTACTTAAAATTCCTAACATGTCTACTTTATGTTGGAGTCATTTTGTAAATGTAATTGTATTTTTTTAAATATTAGAAGGCTTTGAATTTTAGAAGCAAATCTTACATTTTTTTAAGAAAATTTCCAAAAACCACTTTGTTAAGGACCTGTTCAGTTTTGAAGTCACTTTGTGGGGCTTATATAGTAGAAACCATAAATGCTCAGATGGGATAACCCAATAGGACAGCCCAACAACTTTTTAATACAGTGAGTGGTGCAGGAACATAGAGATAATTGTTCTGCATTATACTGGTATTGAGGCTGATAGATCTGTATTCTCACACTGTCCTGTCACTATTTTATGGACACTGCTGTATGTTGGTACACTATTATATATAATTCTTTGTAGCAGTCAAGTGGACAATTATTTGCTAATGTATTACTCTTCTTTCAGCCTATACTTTTTGATGTGAACAATAGTGCTGAAAAGCTGCAAAGTGGCACCATTGTGTAGGCACTAAGTAGAATAAGTACCGTATTTTTCGCCCTATAAGATGCACTTTTTTCTCCCAAAAAGTAAGCCGTTTACACTGATACACCGCCGAGGTGTAGGCTGGGCGGGCGAGCATTGGCAGCGCAAGTCACTACGTCATGCGCCTGCTCCGCCCACTTTATGAATGAAGCAGGCGGCGCGGTACGTGACTAGAGAGTTACGCTGCCAGTGCCCACCCACCTGCCCAGTTTCCTGCCTCCTGCCTGCTACCTGCTACAGATGTAAGTACAGACTGCTGGATTGAAGATATTCTATAGTTAAACATTGCCTGCAGTTAGATATGATTAGTACAGTGAGCGGGGCCCGGTGCAATAGAATACAATGACTGCACTGGGCCCTGCTGCCATTAAAAGCTACTGTAGATGCCAGCCCCCACCCCCTGTATTGGGGGTCATTCACAATACACAGGGACACTATTATGGGGGGATCTGTGGATGACACATAGCGTAAGATGCTATTTATCTGTCATCCACAGATTCTAGCAGTGTCATGCTATCCACAGATGCCCCCATAACAGTGCCATCCACAGATGCCCATAACAGTGCAGTGTGTCATCCACAGATCTCCCATAACAGTGTGTCATCCACAGATCTCCCATAACAGTGTGTCATCCACAGATCTCCCATAACAGTGTGTCATCCACAGATCCCACATAACAGTGTTATCCACAGATCCCCCAGAACAGTGTCATCCACAGATCCCCCAGAACAGTGCGTCATCCACAGATCCCCATAACAGTGCAGTGTGTCATCTACAGATCCCCCATAACAGTGTGTCATCCACAGATCCTCCATAACAGTGTTATCCACAGATCCCCCATAACAGTGTCATCCACAGATCCACCATAACAGTGCGTCATCCACAGATCCCCATAACAGTGCAATGTGTCATCCACAGATCCCCCATAACAGTGTGTCATCCACAGATCCCCCATAACAGTGTTATCCACAGATCCCCCATAACAGTGTGTCATCCACAGATCCCCCATAACAGTGTGTCATCCACAGATCCCCCATAACAGTGTCATCCACAGATCCCCCATAACAGTGTCATCCACAGATCCCCATAACAGTGTCAAGCATAGATCCCCCCCCCATAGCAGTGTCATGCCATCCACAGATGCCCCCATAACAGTGCCATCCACAGACACCCATAACAGTGCGTCATCCACAGATCCCCCATAACAGTGCAGTGTGTCATCCACAGATCCCCCATAACAGTGTCATCCACAGATCCCCATAACAGTGTCATCCAGGCATTTACAGGCTACCATTAGTTTAAAGCCCACCAAAAGCACACCTTTTGGTTCAAATTTTTCTTATTTTCCTCCTCAAAAACCTAGGTGCGTCTTATGGGCAAAAAATACGTATGCTGTTTTTGAAGAAATATGAACAATCATCATTATGTGGAAGAAATATGGACTATGACTATTTCAAAAAAGGGAACACAGGCTTCCAGGAAATTATGTATTGCACTTCTTTGATAAATCCTTAGAAAATGTATAGAAAAAAATAAAAAATAAAAAAATATATTATACATATATAAATATATATACACTCACCTAAAGAATTATTAGGAACACCACACTAATATGGTGTTGGACCCCCTTTTGCCTTCAGAACTGCCTTAATTCTACGTGGCATTGATTCAACAATGTTGGCCCATATTGATAGAATAGCATCTTGCAGTTGATGGAGATTTGAGGGATGCACATCCAGGGCATGAAGCTCCCGTTCCACCACATCCCAAAGATGCTCTATTGGGTTGAGATCTGGTGACTGTGGGGGCCATTTTAGTACAGTGAACTCATTGTCATGTTCAAGAAACCAATTTGAAATGATTCGAGCTTTGTGACATGGTGCATTATCCTGCTGGAACTAGCCATCAGAGGATGGGTACATGGTGGTCATGAAGGGATGGACATGGTCAGAAACAATGCTCAGGTAGCCCGTGGCATTTAAACGATGGCCAATTGGCACTAAAGGGGCCTAAAGTGTGCCCAGAAAATATCCCCCACACCATTACACCACCACCACCAGCCTGCACAGTGGTAACAAGGCATGATGGATACATGTTCTCACTCTGTTTACGCCAAAATCGGACTCTACCATTTGAATGTCTCAACAGAAATCGAGACTCATCAGACCAGTCAACATTTTTCCAGTCTTCAACAGTCCAATTTTGGTGAGCTCGTGCAGATTGTAGCCTCTTTTTCCTATTTGTAGTGGAGATGAGGGGTACCCGGTGGGGTCTTCTGCTGTTGTAGTCCACCTTTCTTTCCCATTATGACATTCAGTTTGGAGTTCAGGAGATTGTCTTGACCAGGACCACAACCGTACATGCATTAAAGCAACTACCATGGGATTGGTTGATTAGATAATCGCATTAATAAGAAATAGAACAGGTGTTCCTAATAATTCTTTAGGTGAGTCTATATATATATATATATATATATATATATACAGTCGTGGCCAAAAGTTTAGAGAATTACATAAATATTGGAAATTGGAAAAGTTGCTGCTTAAGTTTTTATAGTAGCAATTTGCACATACTCCAGAATGTTATGAAGAGTGATAAGATGAATTGCATAGTCCTTCTTTGCCATGAAAATTAACTTAATCCCCCAAAAAACTTTCCACTGCATTTTATTGCTGTCATTAAAGGACCTGCTGAGATCATTTCAGTAATCGTCTTGTTAACTCAGGTGAGAATGTTGACGAGCACAAGGCTGGAGATCATTATGTCAGGCTGATTGGGTTAAAATGGCAGACTTGACCTGTTAAAAGGAGGGTGATGCTTGAAATCATTGTTCTTTCATTGTTAACCATGGTAACCTGCAAAAAAACGCGTGCAGCCATCATTGCGTTGCATAAAAATGGCTTCACAGGCAAGGATATTGTGGCTACTAAGATTGTACCTCAATCAACAATTTATAGGATCATCAAGAACTTCAAGGAAAATGGTTCAATTCTTAAGAAGGCTTCAGGGCGTCCAAGAAAGTCCAGCAAGCGCCAGGATCGTCTCCTAAAGAGGATTCAGCTGCGGGATCGGAGTGCCACCAGTGCAGAGCTTGCTCAGGAATGGCAGCAGGCAGGTGTGAGCGCATCTGCACGCACAGTGAGGCGAAGACTTTTGGAAGATGGCCTGGTGTCAAGAAAGGCAGCAAAGAAGCCACTTCTCGCCCAAAAAAACATCAGGGACAGATTGATCTTCTGCAGAAAATATGGTGAATGGACTGCTGAGGACTGGGGCAAAGTCATATTCTCCGATGAAGCCTCTTTCCGATTGTTTGGGGCATCAGGAAAAAGGCTTGTCCGGAGAAGAAAAGGTGAGTCAGTCCTGTGTCATGCCAACAGTAAAGCATCCTGAGACCATTCATGTGTGGGGTTGCTTCTCATCCAAGGGAGTGGGCTCACTCACAATTTTGCCCAAAAACACAGCCATGAATAAAGAATGGTAACAAAACACCCTCCAACAGCAATTTCTTCCAACAATCCAACAACAGTTTGGTGAAGAACAATGCATTTTCCAGCACGATGGAGCACAGTGCCATAAGGCAAAAGTGATAACCAAGTGGTTCGGGCACCAAAACGTTGACATTTTGGGTCCAAGGCCTGGAAACTCCCCAGATCTTAATCCCATTGAGAACTTGTGGTCAACCCTCAAGAGGCGGATGGACAAACAAAAACCCACTAATTCTGACAAACTCCAAGAAGTGATTATGAAAGAATGGGTTGCTATCAGTCAGGAATTGGCCCAGATGTTGATTGAGAGCATGCCCAGTCGAATTGCAGAGGTCCTGAAAAAGAAGGGCCAACACTGCAAATACTGACTCTTTGCATAAATGTCATGTAATTGTCGATAAAAGCCTTTGAAACGTATGAAGTGCGTGTAATTATATTTCACTACATCACAGAAACAACTGAAACAAAGATCTAAAAGCAGTTTAGCAGCAAACTTTGTGAAAACTAATATTTGTGTCATTCTCAAAACTTTTGGCCACGACTGTACACAGTATTGTCAACAGTAAAATAGTTTATTTTTATCAATTAACAAAATTGTGAAAAAGGGAATAAACAAAAGAGAAATATAAATCAAAGCGATATTAGGTGTGACTAACCTTTGCCTTCAAAACAACATTGATTCTTCTAGGTACACTTGAACACAGGTTTTGAAGGAACTCAGCAAGGAAGTTCTGTATCTTCATCTAATCCCAGATAGACTAAGTGATGTTGACATCAGGACTTTGTGGGGGCTATATCGACACTCGGACTCCTTGTTCTTCTTTATGCTGAAGATACTTCTTAATGACAATGGCTATATGTCATGGGTCATTGTCCTGCTGCAGAATAAATGTGGAGTCAATCAACTGCCTCTCAGGCGGTATTGCATAAGTATCTGTTTGTATTTCTCAGCATTGAGGACTCCCCAACTCCATTTGCTGAAATGCAGCTACATATTTGCAATGAACCTCAATCATGCTTCACTGTTGCCTGCAGACACTCATTATTGTACTTCTCTCCAGCCCTTTGGTGAACAAACTGCTTTATTATCAGCTAAATATTTCAAATTATGATTCATAAGTCCAAAGCACCTGCTGCCATTTTTCTGTACCACAATTCCTATGTTTTTGCGCATAGTTGAATTGCTTGGCCTTGCTTTCATGTCAAAGGTATGGCTTTTCGGCAGCAGTTCTTTTATCAAGACCACTTCTATTCAAACTTCTCCAAACTTTAGATGGGTATTTCTGGGTCCCACTCGTTTCTGCCAGTTGTGAGCTGCTGGACATCTTATGATTTTGAAGCGAATTAAGCATTATGTGTCTTTCATCTGCTACACTAAGTTTTCTTGGCCAATCCCTGCGTCTGTTGCCAATTTCTTACAGCCAATGTCATTTACAACTATCTTCAGTGTAAAGAATAACAAGGAGTCCTGGAAATTATGATGATAGTGCACCAAAGTGCTCGGGTACTCGAGTAGAACACCTCTGGATGCTTGGGTACTCTACAGAGCAGCAGAGCACAATGGAAGTCAATGGGAAACCCAGAGTATTAAACCAGGCACCCCCTGCTCTGAAGAGGGGAGGGTGTCTGGTTCATAGGAAAAGGTCAGAAATTGATGGAAAAATCACCGAAATGGTTCGAGAACAGCATGGGGAGGATGTCTGGATGCATCTTGGACTCCCAGGTCGCTGCTGGGAACGATGTTGTCCGAGTAGTACGCCACTTTTACAGACTGACAATAATATGCACAGAACTGAAGATAAAATCGATTTTAGAGGAAAAATTGTTAGGAAGCAATCTTTCATGTATATTTACTTGTATATAAAGTGCAAATGCTGCCAAAAATTACAAGGATCAGGCACTTCCGATACAAGCTGTATATCACATAAAGGGGGGCCTCATTCACATTGTGGTACAATTGTTCAGGTAGTGGGACTCCTACACTCATAAAGCCTATGCACTAAGTGAAAGGGCAGCCAAAAATTACAAAGAAACCGGCACTCCAATACACCCTTTGTTACACATAAAGGAGGGCATCATACACAGCCTTGAAAAATTATGATTGATGGCCTGCTGGTGACCCTCTAAAACATTAGGGGCAAGGGCCTGCTGCTGATCTGACCATCTAAAACATTAGGGGCGAGGGCCTGCTGCTGATCTGACCATCTAAAACATTATGGGCGAGGGCCTGCTGGTGACCCTCTAAAACATTAGGAGCGAGGGAAGCCTAATAAGCATGTTAATATGATGGACGAGGAGGATGAGAAAAGGAAGATTAAACCATATACCCTTTTTTGTGGTGGAAGGGGTGCATGGGAATACACTGTATTCAATACACCAGTGATGCCCAACCTGCGGCCCGTGGGCCAAATCCGGTCCGCAAAGCTGTGTCATGTGGCCCATGCAACTCCCTAGAAAAAGTCTAAGGCGTAGCAATACTCCTTAGACTTTTTCCCCAATTCATCAGCGCAGTGAGCGCTGTGAACGGCACAGGCAGTGCAGCGATGCTGCCTGTGCCTGAAATAACAAATAGCAAAGCTCCTTACAGCGAGGAACTTTGTTATTGGTTGGTATAGGCGTGCGCCGGAGCAATACAGGTCCTGCAGCAGGGGAAGCCAGCGGGGGCTGTAAGGAGGAGGGGCCGGTTTCAGTGGTGGCTGTAGTAAGGAGAGCGGGGCGCGCTTCCCGAGGACCTTGGGAAACATGACAGTGCCGCTGGAGAGGTAAGGAGCCCCGGACTCCTGTGACTGGTCCCCGGTGACCCTGCTTCCCCCTCCTCCTGTCATCCCACTAGTGACCCTGCTACGCCCTCCTCCTGTCACCTCACTAGTGACCCTGCTTCCCCCCTTCTGTCACCCCACTAATGACCCAGCTCCCCCCTTCTCCTGTCACCTCACTAGTGACCTTGCTTCCCCCTCCTCCTGTCACCTCACTGGTGACCCTGCTTCCCCCTCCTCCTGTCACCCCACTAGTGACCCTGCTCCCCCTTCTCCTGTAACCTCACTAGTGACCCTGCTCCCCCCTCCTCCTGTCACCCCACTAGTGACCCTGCTCCCCCTCCTCCTGTCACCCCACTAGTTACCCTGCTCCCCCCTCTTCCTGTCACCTCACTAGTGACCCTGCCCCCTCTCCTTCTGTCACCCCACTAGTTACCCTGCTTCCCCCTCCTCCTGTCACCCCACTAGTGACCCTGCTCCCCCTCCTCCTGTCACCCCACTAGTTACCCTGCTTCCCCCTCCACCAGTCACCTCCCTAGTGACCTTGCTTACCCCTCCTTCTGTCACCTCACTAGTGACCCTTCTCCCTCTCCTCCTGTCACCCCACAAGTGACCAAGCCCCCCCTCTCCTGTTATCTCACAAGTGACCTTGATTCCCCCTCCTCCTGTCACCTCACTAGTGACCCTGCTTCCCCCCTTCTGTCACCCCACTAATGACCCAGCTCCCCCCTTCTCCTGTCACCTCACTGGTGACCCTGCTTCACTAGTGACCCTGCTCCCCCCTCCTCCTGTCACCCCACTAGTGACCCTGCTCCCCCTCCTCCTGTCACCCCACTAGTGACCCTGCTCCCCCTCCTCCTGTCACCCCACTAGTTACCCTGCTTCCCCCTCCTCCTGTCACCCCACTAGTTACCCTGCTTCCCCCTCCACCAGTCACCTCCCTAGTGACCTTGCTTACCCCTCCTTCTGTCACCTCACTAGTGACCCTTCTCCCTCTCCTCCTGTCACCCCACAAGTGACCAAGCTCCCCCCTCTCCTGTTATCTCACAAGTGACCTTGATTCCCCCTCCTCCTGTCACCTCACTAGTGACCCTGCTCCCTCCTCCTCCTGTCACCCCACTAGTGACCCTGCTCCCCCCTCTTCCTGTCACCTCACTAGTGACCCTGCCCCCTCTCCTTCTGTCACCCCACTAGTTACCCTGCTTCCCCCTCCTCCTGTCACCCCACTAGTTACCCTGCTCCCTCTCCTCCTGTCACCTCACTAGTGACCCTGCCCCCCCTCCTTCTGTCACCCCACTGGAAGAAGCTGAACAGAGTGCTGCATACACTGGTCATTCGACAGCATCTGCAACAGAGACTTCAAACGCAGCCTCCAACGCAGATTTGAAGGCCTACGTATTACAGTATGTATTTTAGTAAAGCTCACATGTGCCCCCTCACAATGTTTGCTACCTGGTTCAGGCCCGCAAAATTTAATGTCTTGTGCGGCCCTCACGGCAATACACCATAAAAGCCACATTTAAAGTGCCTGTATGTTCAGCCGCTTTTCTCAGGCCTTGTTCATTTTTATATGAGTCAATCTGTCAGCATTTTCAGTTGACAGGAGGATACGCTTATCTGTTATAATGCCACCAGCAGCACTAAATACCTGCGCTGACAAAACACTGGCGGCAGGGCAGGCCAGCACCTCCAAGGCGTAGAGAGTTCGTGCCACGTGTCCAGCTTGGACACCCAATAGTTGTAAGGTACAGACGGATCACTGAGGACGCTGACACTGCTGCGTACTGTCACGCCCTGCCCTGTGAGTGATCTGAGAAGATCTGTCAGACTTGCTGCATGTGAATCTATCTGACAGATTGCTTTGTTGTCGCTTTGGGCAGGATCCCACCCCCTCACAGGTTCTGCTCATTAGTTTGTTAGTGATGCTATTTATACGCGCCTCTCACTATAGCCCTTGTGGTTTATAGTTTCTCCTGGAGTTCTCTGCTGGTGTTTTGTGGATCTCCTGCTCCCAGTTCGTCTTCAGTTAAGTCCTCCTTCCGTCCTTTCTGTTGTTTGTACTGGCTTGGCCTTAGGTAGACGCGGTTTCCTTCATCTTGTGCAAGGAACCGGTTGTCTTTTCACCTGCTCCCTAGCTGAGGGTTTGTATCAGTTGCAGCAGGGCTTAGGTTCGAATGCATGAACACTTCTACCATCGAGATTTGTTCATGTTAGCAGTCAGGGAAAGGGTCAGGGATTGTCAGGAGGTGACCTTTCCCTGTTCCCTAGCTGTGGGGCCTAGCCTGTTTTGTGTAATTTTGTTGTGTTTGGTTTGCTTCCCTTCCCTCACCTTCCGTGACATTATAAACCGCCCATACCGTCATTTTTTTTTTTCTTGCTCCGTGCAAAATGGAAGCTGTTGATACTCAGGTTGATCGCATGCAGGAATTATCTTGGTAGGTAGCAGACCTCAGTAATTCAGTTGCACTGTGTCAGAGATCTTTGGCGTCTGGTGTCTGTCAGGTCAGCCTTGAACCAAAGGTCGCTCTCCCAGATATGTTTTCTGGGGGAAGTGATAACTTTGTTCAGTTCAGGCAGTCTTGTATTTTCGTCTGATTTCATCTGGAGACAAAAATCAAAGAGTGCGGATTGTCATTTTTCTGCTAAAAAGTGATGCTCAGTCCTGGGCTTTTTCTCTGCCGATCGGTTCGCAGTCCCTTCAATAGGCGGACCGGTCTCTCTGGCCGAATCTAAGCTGCGTAGTTTGTGTCAGGGGGAACATATGGCTGAGGCCTCATGCACACGACCGTTTTTCGGGTCCGCAACCGAGCCGCAGTTTTTGCGGCTCAGGTGCGGACCCATTCACTTAAATGGGGCCGCAAAAGATGCGGACAGCACTCCGTGTGCCGTCCGCATCCGTTGCTCCGTTCCGAGGCCCCGCAAAAAAAAATATAGCATGTCCTATTCTTGTCCGTGTTGAGCGTCCTTTACTTACTGCGCCTGCACCGAATACTAAATGGGACGGCGCAGATTATGAGAACGAGGCGGAGAAGGACGTCAATCAAGTAGACGTGGGCGTGCCAAAAGGCGAGTAGAACAAGCCTCTAGGTGCTGCAGCAACGCCCTCATAGCACCTAGAGGCTTCATTAGCATATTATGAAAATCTGTTTTTTAAGAGAATGGCGGCAGGCAGGGAGTTAACAAACATACTGTTATGTACTGCTGACATTAGCACATCGCTAATGTCAGTCAGCTACATAACGATTTTTCCCATGACAGAAACCCTTTAAGCAAAGCGATATCAGTGTTTGCTATAGATTCCGCTCCTCTCTCGCAAAAAAGTCTAACTCATATTGTGCAGGAGATTCATTTGAGGATGGGTGATTCTCATGTTGAATCTGTTTCTTGTTTTGTTCTTAAAGGTTTGCCTGCTCTGCTGGTTCTGGGTTTACCATGGTTGACCAAACATAATCCGACCATTGACTGGCAAACTAGACAAATCCGTAATTGGAGTGATTTTTGTATGGACAACTGTCTCGGTGTATCTATTTCTGGAGTATCTTTACCTCCGTTTCTTTATGATTTTTCGGACGTATTCTCGGAGGGCGGAGATCAGGAGTTGCCCCCCCACCGAGAGTATGATTGTCCGATCAATCTTATTCCTGGAGCAAAATTGCCAAAATCTTGGTTATATAATCTTTTTCAACCCGAAAGAGAAGCTTTGCGGGAGTATATTGCCGAGAGGACATATTAGACCATCTAAATCACCTATGTCAGCGGGCTTCTTGTTTGTAAAAAAAAAAAGATGGGTCCCTTAGACCGTGCCTAGATTTCCAGGGACTGAATCTCATTACTGTCCGTGACCCTTATCCCCTTCCCTTGATCCCGGATCTATTTGATCAGATTGTCGGTGCCAAGGTGTTTTCTAAGTTGGATTTAAGAGGCGCTTATAATCTGATAAGAATCAGGTAAGGCCTCATGCACACGACCGTTGTGTGCATCCGTGGCCGTTGTTCCGTTTGACGTGTTTTTCTGCGGTCCCATTGACTTTCAATGGGTCCGTTGAAAGCTCGGCAACTGCACCGTTTTTACACCGCGCCCGTGACCCGTGTTTCCTGGCCGTGAAAAAAATATAACCTGTCCTATTTTTTTCACGGCTAACGGTTCGCGGCCCCATTCAAGTCAATGGGACCGTGAAAATATGCGGTTGCACACCCGATTGCCATCCGCGTCCGCATCCGCGCCCGTTTTATTTCCTAATTTTGCCATGGCCAAACTGTCTGCCAAATCTTGTGCCAATAAAACTTAAAAAAATATATACAGGAAGTATTAGGTCACTGGTTATGCTAATTTCTAGCCACCTGTGCATAACAGCTTCTGTGTGGTGAGGCAGCCATTTCTGAATCTTTCCAGCCACCATGCCACATTGGAACGTGGAGAGACTCATTACCCTGGTCCAGGAGAGGCCCTGAGCTCTGGGATACCAGAGCCAATTCTTATTTGGACCGAGGGCGAAAGGATGCTGCATGGGAGCAAGTGGCCCGGAGCATGAAGAAGACTGAGTGGGCCAAAGCTGATAGCCGAGGCCGGGCTGAATTAGGTAAGTGATAGCAATGTAGTTGTGCTGTCATTGTCCTCTGTGTGGCAAAATGATGTAGTTTTAAACTCCCTGAGGTCACAATAGTGTTTATTCTGTGGTCGAGCCTCATTTTGCATAAAGGCCTGTACATGGTTTTTAAATGAGACGTCTAATAAATACCATACCACACCATTTCTAACTTTATATGGCTGTCCCTCCCTTTGCTACAGCATACAGTACTATGTGTAATCACATGTCTGGGTACTTTTTTATGGGTGACACGTGTCCTTGTAATTGTGCATCTTAGAGTTGTCACCTTCACATATTGTAATGAATTTTAGTTCAAATGGCTAGCACGACTCGTCTCCTCCATCTTGTACTTCTTCATTAGTATCCACACACCAGCATGACTGTACCATGTGTTGATGAATCTGTCCAATTTGGTGATTTTGGTGCTTTTTCCTTTTTCTTTGTGGTGTTTTTGGCCACATTGAACAATTTGAATGTATTGTACTATTTATTAATGTTGTTTTTAAAAATGTGACTAATATGTCTTTTCCTAACAGTTAAACAAACTAAGACCAGATGGTCAAGCTGCCGGGACCAATTCCGGAGGGAGGTCACCAGCAAGGGCCGGAGTGGTGAGGGGCCATCGCGCAAACGGCCTTACATATATACACAGCAACTGCAGTTTTTAAGGCCAGTTATGGATTTGAGGCCGTAAGTATTTTTAATGATACTTTTAAAATGAATTTTTAGTGTAAATGTACGTTTGCATCTGTGTAAGCAAAAGTGTCCTAGAAAGTAATGGGTTGAGTTGGGTTGTACTGTAGGAAGACCTATCCTTTCAGTTGGTCAGCCATGTCATAACTGACTCCATCCAGCTCTTTTCAAACTGAAACTCCCAGCATGCAAGAATGGATGTAAGCTAACCAGTCCTGCTTGGAGTTGTAGTTGGGCATCAGCTGGCGGGCATCAGTTTGTACATGCCTAGTGTTGGGTGTCTCCATCATTTCTGTGGGTGAGTCACACCAGGCACCACCTCTGAAGATCTGTATGATGAGACGACACCTGCAGTGCGCAGATTGCGCCTCCCCTCTCTGTTTTGTACCTGTTGAAGCAATTTATTGATGGTCTAGGAACATAGATGTTTGCAATCTGACCAGGAATAGAGAAGGGAGATGACACGTGCGCACTGCACGCATTATCCCCTCATACAGTTGATAATTGTGTTTGTCGTCTGTTGGTCACACACCAATATATTCTTTTATACATATCCTATGGATAGGTCTGATTATTGATAAAGTTGACTAAACCCTCCCTATTTTATGGGAGCCCTGAATACAGTTTTTTTTTTTTGGTTGTGGGTAATGTTTTTTTGTGTGTTTGGGAAATTGATAGCCAATAGGTATTTGACTGGTCATTGATATTGGTTACATTGATTAGCACAAACCATGACATGGATTCCTTACTTTGCACATATAAGATCTCAATAACCTAATCCTATGTTAATGGAGTATAAGGATGTTGCAACTACGCTTGACCAGCCGGATTTTAAGTACTACTCCCACCATTCTCAAGTGTTGCCTGGTACATGTTTTGACTATTTAAATGATGTTGGACTAGGTTAACATTACATCTTGTATGTTTGGATGGTGGTATTGGGGCACATACAGACGAGATGGCCTGAATATCAGCACTGGTTTTGGTCCTTGAATGAGTAATCCTCTTCTGAGGCTGGACAGCTCCAAACGGCCCACAATGTTTTCCCATTTCAGTTTCATGATACCTTTTCAACACTTGGCCCTTCGTTACATTTAAAATGTATTATAAATATGTCTTTCACTATTCACATCGAAGCTGTTATTCATTGTGTAATATCAAATATCTGATGTTTGCTGCCACTCTGTATATATATTTTGGATACACACGGCTGTTTAAACCAAATATAAATGATGTACTTTAGTAAAGATGAAAGCAAATGTTAATATTTGTTTTTATGTTTCTTTCAAATACAGTACTGTGGACAGTCTGGATGCCTCGGAAGAATCCGACACGGCCGGGAGTGAAACCCCAGCGGTTTTCTCCCCCGCCACAAGTCCGGCAGCGACTCCAGTAGAGGACCCAGAAGACTCTGCACAGGCCTAGGCCCCCCTACCACTGGCCAGTCCACCACGTCAGGTCCTGCCACAGCCAAGACGGCGCCGCCAAGTCCCTCCCTCTTCCTCTGGGCAAGAGAATCGGGAAATGATTGACGCACGTGTCATCGATTTTCTTGCCCAGAGGAGGAGTGATGGCTTGGAGGAAAAAATGTTAAGGGAACTAGGGCCGCTAATGCAGCAGGTCACTCCTAAAGAGCATCCAGACTGCATGGCTTCATTGGCCATTGTCATTAAAATGTTTATTTGCCCGAACCATGGGGACATTATTGGCAAATTAAATGCCTTGAAACTGGAGATAGAAAATGCAGGACAGCAGCCCAATCCTGCACCCTATCAGTTCCCTCCACAACCCACCCAAGGCCCTTCTTTTCCACCCCAACCACAGTACCTTCCACCTCAGGGGCAAATGCATTCTGTGGGACAGCCCCTTTACCAGGCCAGTTTGGCAACTGGGGCACCACAACAGGCCCATGTTAGGCCACGGTCCTCTTTTCCGCCAGGTTCTTTCACTCAGGACCTTCTTGATTTATCATTTTTTTTTTGTTATTTTTATTCAAGCACTTTATATGTTATTTGTTTGCTGTTGTGAAATTACCCTTTCCTCTGTTTTTGGTGATCCCAAAATTTAACTAAAATATGGTTTGGGTCAAAACTATTTGACTATTGTTTTATTTGCACACTACACACAACATTTACATTTTAAAACACAATGTAAAACAAAAGCTACACACACTGTATCTCACAAAGCCACACTTTATTTTGATGATCAACATCTTTATTTAGGGTTCCTGTGCAGATGAGGTATTAGAAATTTTTTGGGACCAGATGAGCCAAATATTAAGATGTTTTAGTCAATTACCATTTAGACATAAACATCATTAATATTTAGTTATATGTATTTTTAAATATGTGATGTCCAAAAAATCTCAGCCCGCAAGCCCACGTCAAGGGTTCTCATTATCTTGCGAGTCCCTACACTCAACTACCACAATCATTTTTAGTAATTTATCTACAAAATAAAAAAAAACTAAAGAGCCCAGAAGATTTGAAAAAACTGCCACGAATAGCGTCCCTCTGCCACGGCAAAGACCCCTCTGGGCTGAAAAAGTAGTCTGCAAAGAGTTCCCGAACTGCAATGCCTGCAGTCCCAGGTCGTCTATGCAGGGTCCTTTCCAAACCCAAATCTGATGATGTAGGAAGATCTTCCATGTCAACAGAAGAGGAAGCCTCGTGAATCCTGGTGAAGTTGTGTAGAACGACACAAGCTTTAATCACCAGGGTAGCATTCTCCGGATCCATCTGTATGGATGACAAAAACACCCTCCACTTGCTAGAGAGTATCCCGAAAGCGCACTCAACATACAGACGGGCACGAGTCAACCGGTAGTTGAAGATACGCCTCCTGACATCCAAACTACGCTTTGGAAAGGGCCGCATAACATGTGGAGTCAATGCAAACCCTTCATCCGCCACGATGACAAATGCAGCCGGCGGACCTGCATATCCGGGCAGTCTTCTGGACTCAGGCAGGGCAAGCTGGTTGGCACGAAGCCGCTCACCCATTCTAGAAGCACTAAAGATGCGAGCATCCGCAGTGCTTCCATAGGACCCGATATCTACCATTATAAACCGGTAATGACTGTCAGCAACAGCCATCAGCACTACCGAAAAATATTGTTTATAATTGAAGAAACGGCTCCCTGAGTGTGGCGGCTTCTTCACACGGATGCGCTTGCCATCCATTGCCCCGATGCAGTTTGGAAACTGCGCAGAATTTTGGAAGCCCTCAGTGATCCGAAGCCAATCGTCCACCTTGGGCTGCGGCATCACCGTCTCTCGGAGTTGCTGCCAGATGACATGGCAAGTGTGTCGTACAATTCTCGAGATCGTTGAGGTTCCTAAAAGAAACTCAAAATGCAGGGATGCAAAAGAGTTCCCAGTGGCAAGGAATCTGTAGGAAAAAGGATATAAAAAAAAAACTGTCATCAGCAAATCAAAGGGAACAACAGATTCATGATTCAAGTATAATGCTGTATAAACTACAGGATTGAAAACACCCTATGTCTAGTGGTGGGGAACCTATGGGACTGGTGCCATAGTCGGCACTCAAGGCCCTGTGTGTGGGCACCCACACCCTTTGAAAAGTCTATGGTTTACCAATATACACCTTAGACTTTACAAAGCATTGATCAGCACAGGGCACACAATGAAAAGGATAGGCAGCACTGAGATGAAGCGGCCTATTAAAGCTAAATTATAAAATGCAATGACGCAAAACTATATTGGACTATAGTTTGCTGGGTAAATTGGCGTATTTACATTTTACAAGAAAAGCGTAGTTGAAAGGTTGCAGTTTCGAAACTCAGTCTGAAAACGGCTCGCCCTCACTCACCTATGTATTTGGTTGAATTAAATAAAAAATAAAAGGTGTCTACGAGCAAAACACTAACAGCTATTGGGGTGTGGGCAGTACTACCACAACTAAGTGACAACAACTGTGTTTAGCCCCTTTAAAATGCAGTAAATGATGTGCAAGTTCACAATTATGTGAACATTATGAGGACGTTAGCAAGAAATCTCAGGGGTTGGCAGCAGCACAATCATACAAAATAGGGTACAGACCGGTACATAGACTTCTAACAGGGTGGTGCACGCAGATAGAGATCCTGACAGAGGGACCAATTTCATTCAGACACTACAAAAATCCCCTGCACTCGCCAGTAATTGACGAAAAATGTAGAAAGATTAACTCAGACAGGCAGGATACAGCCTGCTGTAGCACGGCGGACTGACTGAATAAACACCATTTTTAACAAACTACTGGCGAGTGCAGTGTATTTTTGAAGTGTCTGGAGGACGTTAGCTGAACACAAGTTTGAAACTTGCTCAAAAATAAAAAAAAATTACAAATGTTGTTATGTCATGTGACAGGGATTAACGTGTTAAGAAACAAACCATTTAACCCAAAAAAATATATATGGGCAAAGAAATGTTACTTCAGCAAACAGTAGCACATGTCTCACAGTAGCCATTTTCTAGCACATGTTCCTCCTGACACAAGCAGTGCACATTACTGGTGAAACTTTACAAGTACTATACTGCTTACCTCAACGTGGCGATGAGCCTTTCCTCAGGAGTAATGCTGCGCCTCATATTGGTGTCCATAAAGGTAAGGACAGTACGTAGAGACGACAGCAATCGATCAAATGTACCCACTGACATCCGACAGAAGGAAAAGAACTTCTCCGGATGACGGCGAAGATCTTGGTATAGGGTATGGAAGTGTCCTTTCCGCTAGCGTTGTGAAACAATCAGATGGACCCAAAATCGTCGCCTTCTACTCGGTTCCTCATTCAACAAAGGAGTGCGCTGTCCCCAACGCCGAGAAACCAGCCAATGCAGTACGACCTCTTCCTCAGAATCAGACATGGTGAAACAGCAAAGAGAAGCAGCCAAAATAACCTCTGTACTCTGGAAAGACTACAGAAAATGGCCACAAATGCATACTCAGGTGCCCTTCATTTATACCAGTATCCTGGGTGGAGATATTAAAATTACTTTTTTGTCACCATTCCTTGATTTTTGACGGGCCGCAAAAAAACAGGCACGCGGACACACGGAAGCACAACGGAAGAAAAAACGGCCACGGAACAACGGAACCACGTTTTGCGGAACGTTAAAAAATACTGTCGTGTGCATGAGGCCTAAGGGGATGAATAGAAGACAGCCTTCAATACCCCTGAGGGTCACTTCGAGAACCTGGTTATGCCCTTTGGTTTAACTAATGCTTCGGCAGTCTTTCAGCACTTTATCAATGAAATTTTTCATCATTTGGTGGGGAGGTTTATCGTTGTCTACCTTGATGACATACTGATTTACCCACCCGACATGGAGACTCATCAGGATCATTTAAGACAAGTATTATTCATTCTTCAGGAGAATAAATTGCATGCTAAGTTGGAAAAATGTGTACAGGTAAAACTCGAAAAATTTGAATATCGTGCAAAAGTCCATTTATTTCCGTAATGCAAATTAAAAGGAATTGCATTAATGCAGCTTAAAATTAGAATTTTGTGAAAAGGTTCAATATTTTAGGCTCAAAGTGTTACACTCTAGTCAGCTAATTAATCCATACCCCCTGAGCAAAGGGTACCTCAAAATTGTGACTTTGGGGTTTCATAAGCTGTAAGCCATAATCATCCAAATTATAACAAATAAAGGCTTGAAATATCTTGCTTTGCATGTAATGAGTATATCTCATATATTAGTTTCACCTTTTAAGTTGGATTACTGAAATAAATGAACTTTGCACGATATTCAAATTTTTAAAGTTTCACCTGTATTTGCTGTTCAGGACCTGCAGTTTTTGGGTTACTTATTTTCTGCCTCAGGTTTTCGCATGGATCCCGAAAAGGTCCGAGCGGTACTAGAATGGGACCGGCCGGAGAATCAGAAAGCTCTGATGTGTTTTTTAGGATTTACTAATTACTGCAGGAAGTTCATCCTAAATTATTCCACTATTGTCAAACCTTTGACCGATATGACTAGGAAGGGTGCTGACTTCTCTGTCTGGTCGGAAGATGCATTACAGGCTTTTTCTGCAATTAAGGAATGTTTTGCTTCTGTTCCAAGTCTGATGCAACCCGATGTGTCTATACCCTTCATTGTGTAGGTTGATGTGTCAGAAGTGGGAGACGGAGCAGTTTTGTCACAGTGTCCCTCTCCTAGCAAATGGCATCAGTGTGCTTTTTTTTCTAAGAAACTCTCTGCTGCCGAAAGAAATTATGATGTTGGGAATAGAGAGTGGTTGGCCATCAAATTGGCATTTGAGGAATGGAGTCATTGGCTAGAAGGAGCGATTCATCTGAGTACGGTAATTACTGACCATAAGAATCAGGCTTACCTGCAATCAGCTAAGTGTCTGAACCCTAGGCAGGCCAGATGGTCATTGTTCTTTACCAGGTTTAATTTTGTGGTCACTTATCGTCCTGGGATCAAAAACGTCAAAGCGGATGCTTTGTCATGTAGCTTTCTTGTGGGGGGGGGGGGGGGATTAGAAGGATCCTGCTCCAATTTTGGCTGACGGGGTGGTGGTATCCGCTCTTTATCCCGAGCTGGAGGCGGAAGTGCTGGGGGCTCAAGGTGAGGCACCTGATTCCTGTCCTCCAGGGAAGTTGGTTGTTCCATTAGAACTGCGACACAAGGTGTTCAAGGAACATCATGATACTGTCCTTGCGGGACACCCTAGCAGTAGATCCACAGTGGATCTTATTTCCTGGAGATTCTGGTGGCCAGGTTTGCGTAAATTTGTTGAGGGCTATGTAGCAGCTTGTGAGACCTGTGCTCACACTCGGCAATCAGGATCTCTTCTTCCTTTGTCCATTCCATCTCGTCCTTGGATGCATTTGTCCATGGACTTTATCACTGATTTACCAAGTTCCTCTGGGAAAACTGTGATTTTGGTGGTGGTGGGCCGCTTCAGTAAGATGGCTCACTTTGTACTATTATCAGGTTTGCCCAATGCTAAAACTGTTGCTCAGGTGTTTATTGATAACATTGTGAAATTACACGACATCCCCTCTGATGTGGTGTCTGATAGGGGGACGCAATTTGTTTGCAGGTTTTGGAAGGCGTTTTGTACTCGTCTGGGTATTCAGTTGTCTTTCTCTTCGGCTTTCCATCCTTAGTCAAATGGACAAACTGAGCGCACTAACCAGAACCTGGAGACTTATTTGAAGTGTTTTGGCGCTGAGAATCAGGAAGAATGGTCCTCCTTTTTGTCCTTGGCTGAGTTCGCCTTGAATAACCGTAGATAGGAGTCAACTTATAAGTCACCATTTTTTGGTGCATATGGTTTTCACCCTCAGTTTGGTACTTTTTTCTGGGACTGAATCTTCTGGTATACCTGAAGAGGAGAGATTCCCTTCTTCATTGTCTTCTATCTGGCAGAAGATTCAGGTTAATTTGAAAAGATGGGCGAAAGATATAAACGGATGGCTGACAAGAGAAGCATAACTGGTCCGGAACTGTGTGTGGGTGATTTGGTGTGGTTGTCCACTAAGAACATTAAGTTGAAAGTACCCTCTTGGAAGTTGGGTCCAAGATTTATTGGTCCTTACAAAATCTCGGACAATATTAATCCGGTGGCGTATCGTCTGGAACTTCCGCAGGCCTGGAAGATCCATAATGTGTTTCACAGGTCCTTGATGAAGAAGTATGTTGAACCTGCTGAACCATCTCATTTGCCTCCTCCTCTTGTCTTGGTAGATGGTAATCTGGAGTTTCAGATCTCCAGAATACTCAACTCTCGTGTTCTTTAGGGTTCCCTTCAGTACCTGGTGCATTGGAGGGAAAACGGTCCTGAGGAAAGAATGTGGGTAACGGCTACCAATGTCAATGCTAGCCGCCTTGCGAATGCCTTTCACAGGGCACTCCTGGATAAAGTTGCTCCTGGGTGCCCGGAGGTCACCTGTAGGGGGGGGGGGGGGTACTGTCACGCCCTGCCCGGTGAGCGATCTGAGAAGATCTGTCAGACTTGCTGCATGTGAATCTATCTGACAGATTGCTTTGTTGTGGCTTTGGGTAGGATCCCACCCCCTCACAGGTTCTGCTCATTAGTTTGTTAGTGATGCTATTTATACCTGCCTCTCACTATAGCCCTTGCGGTTTATAGTTTCTCCAGGAGTTCTCTGCTGGTTTTTTGTGGATCTCCTGTTCCCAGTTTATCTTCAGTTAAGTCCTCCTTCCTTCCCTTCTGTTGTTTGTACTGGCTTGGCCTTAGGTAGATGCAGGTTCCTTCATCTTGTGCAAGGAACTGGTTGTATTTCCGTCTGCTCCCTAGCTGAGGGTTTGTATCAGTTGCAGAAGGGCTTAGGTTGCATGAACACTTCTACCACGAGATTTGTTCATGTTGGTAGCAGTCAGGGAAAGGGTCAGGGATTGTCAGGAGGTGACCTTTCCCTGTTCTCTAGCTGTGGGGCCTAGCCTGATGTTTTGTGTAATTTTGTTGTGTTTGGTTTGCTTCCCTTCCCTCACCTTCTGTGACACGTACTCCTTCACCATCTTCCAAAACTTTTCCCTCCAGTAGAGGCCTGGGGCACCTCTCGCACTGCAAATATGAGATAGGGCAGAAGAAGGTCCCAGTCCCTCCCATCCTTAGACACCACTCTTTTTAACATATTTTTTAATGTTTGATTAAACCTCTCAACCAGGCCACCCGTTTGCGGATGACACACGGACGTCCATAGCTATTTTATGTGGAGCAACTTACAGAGTTCCCTCATGACCTTGGACATAAATGGGGTCCCTTAGTCAGTCAGAACCTCCTTAGGCAGACCCACTCGAGAAAACATCTCCATTAACTCATACATATATTTTGGCTGATGTATGATGCAGTGTCACCACCTCCAGGTACCAAGTGGCGTAGTCGAGGAAGACCAAAATGTGTTGGTGCTCTCTAGTGGACTTTGGTACCGGGCCTACGAGATCCATAGCGATTTGCTGGAATGGGACCTAGATAATTGGAAGGGGTACCAGGGGACTACGGAAATGTGGTTGTGGGCTCGTTATCTGGCAGGTTGGGTAGGACTTACAATATTCTTCTACCTCTCTGAACACACCGGGCCAGTAAAACCGTTGTAGAATCCGGTCCTGTGTATTCTGCATTCCCAGATGACCCCCGAGAACATACTGGTGGGCTAACTCTAACACGGGTTTACGATAAGCCTGGGGAACCACCAACTGTTCAATGGATTCACCTAGCAGCTGTTTTACTCGAAACAACATATCTTGATGAACCACAAAATGGGGAAACACTGTCTCTTTCCCCGGATGTTGTGGTACCCCATCTATTATTAACACATTTTCTTAGGCTCGGGATAGGGTTGGGTCCAGGTGTTGCACAGTACCAAAATTATCCCCGGAGACATTGAGGTCTGCCAGCTCAGGACCCGGCGACAAGTCCTCCATGTCTCCCACCATCACACTTTAGTGGGGTTGTCTCCCCCTCTTCCACCGAAGTGGCGGTCACCCCTACCGCTGGCCCTTCGGACTCAGGTTCCCAGGGTTCTGGTCTCCCCCCTGAGCCGGGCCACTCTGCTAGGGTTACATCTGTCTCACGGGTTTCGTTAACTTTCGTATCTGGCCACAGTGCCGGAAAACCGGGGAAGTCTCTACCAATTATTAGTTCATATGGTAATTTTGTGGCGATGGCCACCTCATGAGTCCACCTGCTGGCCACCATTGACAGAGAGACCAGTGCGGTGGTATAGTCTTTTAAGTCCCCATGAATGCACACAACGTTGACCTTTCGGCCAGTATACTCGACGGGCCCCACCAGGGCAGTTCTTACCAGGGACACCAGGCTCCCTGAATCCAGCAGTGCCACCGCCAGAGTGTACCCCACTTCCACCTAGCACAGGTGGCTATTGTCTACAGTCTCGGAGGTACCTGTGGCACACAGCTTCCTGGCATACAATGAGTGGAGGCAGGCATAGTTGGTATCCATGGGTTCACCCCGATGGGGACCTTCGGTCCTTATGTGTCCTGGCTTGTGACACCGTCAGCAGACCACCAGGCTGGGTCTGCAGGGGTTACGTCCCGGGCGGGTTTGGCTGGCTTCAGCCACCAGGTCTGGGGTGGAAATTTTCAAGGTTTGACTGGCCCCCTCCCCCAAAACAAACCCTGAAGATTTCTGGTGGCCTCATAGCGCTCCACCAGGTCGACCATCTCTAAAGCATTACCAGGGGACACCTGGAAAATCCAGTGCAGGAGAGGGTACGGCAAAGCCCTCCAGAATACATCCGCCAACAGACGGTCCAGCATAGCAGTGGTAGTCAGTACATCATGCTGTAGCCATTTTTGCAACCGTTGTAGCAGGTCATAATATTTTGGTCTGGCAGGTTCAGCCAGGTTAAATTCCCACTGATGCACCTGCTGGGCCCGCACCAATACATTCACCCCCAGTCTCGCCAAGATCTCACCTTTTACAGTTGGGTAGTCGGCCACTTGATCATCGGGGAGATAAAAAAAAACACTTGCTGGGGTCCAGACGCCAGGAATGGAGTGACGACCTCAGCCCACTGGTCTCAAGGTAACTTCTCCCTCACGGCCACCTTTTCGTACACCGCCATATAGGTCTAGATGTTATCCGAGAGGGTCATCTTAGAGATCGCTGCACGGACAGCTTTCCAGGCATCGTGCACATTCTGGGATGCTCCTGCCGCTTGCAGCCATCACATGTTGTAATAGCAGCTGGTTAGTTTCTTGCTGCTGCTTGTTAGCCTCCCGCTTTCACGACCGACATTTTATCAGGGGACACGGGTCGTAACCTTGCCGGCTTAATATAGGACATGCACTTGTGCCCGGGAAAACAAAAATAAATTTCGGCCTTCAGGCCTTCCTCACTGCGTTTGAGTGCATCCTTCGCCAATTTTGGGGATTTGCTCTGGTAGACAGGCTAGCGGACACAGTAGAGAGGCAACCACAAAGTCTTTAACTTAAACAGTTCAGTGTTTTGTTCACACATAGGGAAAAACAAAAAGTAACGGTTAGCAGTCTTGGTGTTTGTTCACACCATAAAAAGTCCACAGAACAAAAGCCTTCACCTGGTCAGCAGTTTTTCCACCAGCCCTTTAGCACGGCACAAGTTCTCAGTTCCAAAACACACAGAGACTGACAGGACTCCACTGTCAGATGGAGGATAATCCACACCCAGCTGAGACTGCTGGCTGGCCTGGAGCGTGGGGAGTTGCCACCCACCCAGCACTTTGGCTACTCCCAGTAAGAGCCGGCCCGTATCGGCTTTACAGCCACACCAACAACAAACAGTGTCAGCCAGCACTAGCTGCCGCTGACACTTAAAACTACCAGCTCTTACCTTACCGAGGCCAGAAATCTCGGTGACACATACCTTCCATCAATGACGGCCCCTTGCGCCTTCCTACAGTATATATTATGTATATATATATTGGCCCTGCATGGCCCAGTGGGATATGTACCTTGATCCCACTAGTTGAAACAGGCCCATGTTTGGCCTGTAGGTCATGTCTTGCATTGTTAGGCTTATAACAGCTGATACAAGGCCAGCAGCCATGTTGGGGGTAATTGATTTAAGGCTGTATATAGAGTCGATCTGTCTGTATAGTACCTGGGAAACAGCCAAACTGCTCCCTGGGAGGTAGTTAGCATAGAGATGCAGAAGAAGTCGTCACATACGTCACTGTAAGAGAAACATTGCGGTTGGACAGAAAAAGTCCAGCTGGTCGGGAGAAGGCGTTCCTGGTATAGAGGACCTCCTTCACGCAGAACACCAAGAAAAGTCGCAGCACCAAAGAAGATGGCCTCTCAACAAAAAGTGAGTATGGACTTGTCCACACTACAGCACTTAGCAAAACACAGTACATTCAACCCAATCCACCCCACCACTCGGCAGAAATGCTGTAGTCCGGTTTGTTAGCACAGGCTTGTAGTTATGACAAGCTATGTGTTAACAAATGGACGGTATTGAATAAGGCAACCAAACAGCTTCAGATGCTAGCCAAACTTGTGCATACATTTGAGGTTAGCATCTGCAAGCCAAAGCAAGTTGCACTGGTGTCTCAGTCAACAAAGACAATTCCTCCTACCATTCATTGTGCCAGTAATTCGAACCAGGTTTCGGCATTGCGGGCACAGCTGGCAGAGAATGTACAGTCTACCAGTGACCGAGATATGCAGATGGCTAGTATAGAGTCACAGTTAGTAGAGCTGCAGAGACAGAAGCAAAAAATAGAGGCTTAGTTGACTCAGTCGAATGCTGAGATCAAGGCCTTCAAGGAACGGGCTTCCTCTACTAACGTGATGGTAGATAAATTAAAGGATGAGGTTGTTGTTAGTTCCAAATTGATGACCGGCATGCAACATGTCATCACCAAAATCATCATCCAAAATGGTGCCGGCCCTTTCTTTTTCCTTAAAGTCAGGGCCAGAATCTCCAAATATGTTGCCCTGTCCAGGGCAAAAAAGGGGGGGAAATTAGTCTGTGACAGGCCAAATCTCCCAAAATTTGAGCCTGTGCAGACTAACAGAGATTTTTCCCTGACTTTGGGAAAAATAAATATTGTGAAACAGTTCAGGAGAAGGGAGAATGACGGCAGTGTAGATGGACCTCAGTCATGCAGGGCAAACATCAGCTGTTTTGCATGTGCTGGCTGAGGTCATATAGCGAAACACTGGAAAACAGGTAAGAACAAAACATACAGGACAGGAAACCAAGTCAGGTGTTTCAGGTGTGGGAACAAAGGACACATTGCAAGGAATTGCCCTTGGCAGATAATTGCAATGTGTCCAGTAGTGGTATCCAAGTAACAAATCGTGCAGTGGGGTCTAGTCAGCTTGGCCATAAAGGGGTTACCTCTCAGCAGCATACGCCTCACCAGGCGCTCAGGGGTCAGAATGGCCAAGTTAGGCTAGGAAATATTTGACACCCCTGTACTATTAGTTACACCGTTTGTTCCCCGTGTACGTCCATGTAATGTGTTTTTGTTATATGTTTGTATGTTTTTTTTATGTTAATGGCAGTAGCCCCTGTTTACGAATGTATTTCACCCTGCTGATTTTTATACTTTACATTCCCCGCTGTGAGTCCAGTCGCTGCTGTCTTTGATTTATTCTTGTGTCCCCTTTGAGTAGAACTGTGTTATACTGTGGATTGAGAAAGGTGTTGGTTTGCAGAACAGGTGCCATTGGTACATGGTTTAGTGGGATGTCACACTGTGCAACCAAGGTCTCAGATTGATACGGGTAACACTGTTTTGCTAAAGGTTTTCGATAGGGCTGTGTTATACTGGGGACTACGGGCAGTGGGTGACGATCAGGTAACCTTGGCACTAGGTTCAGTGTAAGGTTACACTGGGCACTCACTTTTGTTTAGTCCGATTAGATAACACAGCTCTGGTTGGGATTGGACGCAGAGTGATTGACAGCAGAGTGTGGCCTGTGTTTGTGTTGTGGAGTCCTGAAGAGTCAAGGCATGACTTATGCCATGTATTCTGCTGGTCTCCACAAGACAGAATGACAGGGGAAAATCAGTACACATGAGTAAGACAGGGATACTGTGCCATCAATATTAAGATGATGGTTTGTCCACAGCTCCCCTCGGATATCCTAACCTATTAGGGTGGCCATTAGTGTTGATCGAGCACCAAGGTGCTTGGGTGCTCTGGCTGAACACATCAGGATGCTCGGGTGCTCTACCGAGCACCTGAGCATAATGGAAGTCAATGGGAGAACCTGAGCATTAAATCAGGCACCCCCTGCTCTGAATAGGGGAGGGTGCCTGGTTCATAGTAAAAGGTCAGAAATTGATGGAAACATCACCGAAATGGTTCGGGAACACCATGGGGAGGATGTCTGGATGCATCTTGGACTCCCAGGTCGCTGCTGGGAACGATGTTGTCCGAGTAGTACGCCACTTTTACAGACTAAAAATAATATGCACAAAACAAAATATAAAATAGATTTTAGAGGAAAAATATTCTTTCCTGTATATAAAGTGTAAGTTCTGCCAAAAATTACAAGCAAGAGGAACTCCGATACAACCTGCATATCACATAAAGAAGGGCCTCATTCACATTGCGGTACAATTGTTTATGTAGTGGGACTCCTACACTCATAAAGCCTATGCACTAAGTGAAAGGGCTGCCAAAAATTACAAGGAACTGGCACTCCAATACACCCTTTGTTACACATAAAGGAGGGCATTATACACAGCCTTGAAAAATTATGATTGGTGGCCTGCTGGCGACCCTCAAAAACATTTGGAGCAAGGGCCTGCTGATCTGACCATCTAAAACATTATGGGCGAGGGCCTGCTGCCGCTTTGGTGACTCTTGATAACCTGGAGACGATCGCACGTCCATGTGATGGCGACGATCCATTCGGATGTCTGCCCTATCAACTTTCGATGTTATTTTCAGCCCAAGCCATGTAAACCATGGGTAAAATGGTAATCATGGTTCGATTCCAGAGAGGCAGCCTGAGAAACAGCTACGGCTACCACATCCAAGCAAGGCAGCATGCGCGCAAATTACCTATTAGGTATAATTAGGTGAGGACCTGCAGGTGAGCTGACCCTGTAAAAGATTTTAGGTGCGGTCCTGCTGGTGAGCTGACCCTGTAAAAGATTGTAGGTGAAGGCCTGCTGGTGAACTGACCCTGTAAAAAATTAAATGCGAGGGCCTGCTGGTGAGCTGACTCTGTAGAATATTTTAGGTACGGGTCTGCTGGTGAGCTGACCCTGTAAAAGATTTTAGGTGCGGGCCTGCAGCTGAGCTGACCCTGTAAAACATTATATGCAAGGGCCTTCAGGTGAGCTGACCCTTTAAAAGATTTGAGTTGCGGGCCTGCTGGTGAGCTGACCCTGTACAAAATTTGAGGTGCGGGCCTGCTGGTGAGCTGACCCAGTAAAATATTGTAGGTGAAGGCCTGCTGGTAAGCTGACCCTCTAAAAAATTGATTGCGAGAGTCGGAAGGTGAGCTGACCCTGTAAAAGATTGTAGGTGAGGGCCTGCTGGTGAGCTGACCCTGTAAAACATTATATGTGAGGGCATTATATGAGACGAATATTGATATGATATGATGGAAGAGGAGAAGGAGGATGAGAAAAGGAAGATTCAACCATACACCCTTTTTTGTGGTGGAAGGAGTGCATGGGAATATAGTGTATTCAGTACATTATAAACAACACATTTACAGTGCCTTTATGTTCAGCCGCTTTCCTCTGGTGGAGTCGAGAAGTCATGGTCAATCCAGGCCTTGTTCACTTTTATAAGAGTCAACTTGTCAGCATTTTCAGTTGACAGGCGGATACACTTATCTGTTATAATGCCACCAGTAGCACTAAATACCCGCTCAGACAAAATGGTGGCGGCAAGGTAGACCAGCACCTCTAAGGCGTAGAGCGCTAGTTCATGCCACCTGTCCAGCTTGGACACCCAGTAGTTGTAAGGCACTGAGGGATCATTGAGGATGCTGACACGGTCTATTTTGTACTCCTTCACCATCTTCCAAAATGTTTACCTCCTTGTGACAGTAGGCCGCGCATCGGGTTAGGGTGCTGGCGGGGTGTCATAAAACGGTCCCAGGCTTTGGAGAGTGTTGCTCTGCCTCTGTTGGAACTGCTGTGTTCCCCTTGTCTCCCCTCCTCGGTTGGCCAATGAACTACGGACTCAGCCACCAACGTTGTCAGAAGAAAATTTTTGGAGCAATTTTTCAAGAAGGATCTTCTGGCATTGCACCGTTTTGCTTATCCTCTCTACCAGAGGAATGAGAGATGAGTTCTTTTTTTTGTAGCGGGGGTCGAGAAGGGTAAACAACCAGCAATTCATGTTGTCTAAAATGCGTATAACGCGCAGGGCATGGAAAGGCAGCCTAACGTGAAGTGCCAGAGTACCAACAGACAAGACTTCGCTGCCATCATCAGGAAGATCACTCTCAATCTCCTCATCCTCTTCTGTTCACCCATGCCGAACAGATGGAACTAAACTTCCGTGGGTACTACCCTCTGTAGCGGAGGCAAACGTCTCCTGCTCCTCCTCCTCTTCATCGTCCAATTTGCGCTGAGAAGACGAACTGAGGGGGGTCTGGCTATCACCCTGTGTAATGTCTTCCCCCATTTCCACCTCTTCTACATGCAAAGCGTTGTCCTTTATTGTGAGCAGCGAGCGTTTGAGTAGACACAGAAGTGGGATGGTTACGCTGATAATAGCATTATCGCTGCTCACCATCTGTGTTGATTCCTCAAAGTTCCTTAAAACCTTACAGAGGTCAGATATCCATGCCCACTCCTCGCTTGTGAATAGCGGAAGCTGACTGGAAAGGCGACGACCATGTTGCAGCTGGTATTCCACTATTGCCCTCTGCTGCTCACAAAGCCTGGTTAACATGTAGAACGTCGAGTTCCAGTGCGTGCTCACGTCGCACAACAGCCAGTGAGCTGGCAATTTCAAGCGCTGCTGCAGCATTGACACACTAGCTGAAGCTGTCGATGACTTGCGTAAATGTACACACAAGGCGCACCTTCACCAGTAGCTCAGGCAAATTGGGGTAGGTTTTGAGAAAATGCTGAACCACTAAGTTTAATATGAGGGCTAGGCATGGGATGTGTATCAGCTTGCCGAGTTCCAAAACCGCCCCAAGTTATGGCCATTATCACACACAACCATGCCGGGTTGTAGGTCGAGTGGCGAGAGCCACAGCTCAGTCTGGTCTCTTATCCTCTGCCACAGCTATGCAGCGGTGTAATGTTTGTCCCCTAAGCATATCATCTTCAGCTGTTGCCGCTTTCCCACTGCAGTGGTACACTGCTTCCAGCTACCGACTGATGGCTAACTGGTGCTGCACGTGGATAATTCGGAGGTGGAAGTGGAGGAGGAGGAGGAGAAGTGGGGGTTGGAGCCACTAACGTCGGTGCTGGCGAAAACCCTAATCGATGTAGGGCCCATGATCCTTGCCATCGGTAGCACCTGTGCCATCCCACGGTACGACGGACTGCGTCATCAGGCTGCAGAAGGCCTCAGTGTCCACAAGCCTAAATGGCAACATTTCAAGGGCCAGTAATTTGGAAAGCTGCGCATTTAGTGCTATGGCCTGTGGCTGGGTGGCTAGGTATTTGCGCTTGTGTTCAAAGGCCTGGGGTAAGGACATTTGGATGCTGCGCTGGGACATGGATGTGGTCGCTCATGGTGCTTGCAAAGGTCTAGGTGCAGGGTGGGAGGCATCCAGGCCTACGCCTTCGAAAGGGGGATGGCCAGCACGTAACATGGGGAAGAGGAGGCAGTGGTGTGACCCGCAACCACAGATTGCGGACCCAGGCGTTCGGCCCACTTATTACAGTGCTTGGATTCCATGTGGCGGATCATGCTGGTGGTGTTGAGGTTGCTAGTGTTCATGCCCCGGCTTATTTTTATACGGCACAGGTTGCAAACTACTTATTCTATTGTTGTCCGCACTTTCCTAAAAAAAGCGCCATACTGTAGAACACCTACCCCTTGGCAAGAGAGATTTCCGCAAGGGTGTGCTCTGTGGAACAGTTGCAGGCTTTTTTAGTCTAGCTCGCCTTTGCCACCCCAGAGCCTCTTCCAGCCTGTTGTGGTGCTGCAGATCCCTCCCCCTCTGTACTGCTGTCCTTGCTTGGCTTTCCACCTTCTCAGTTTGGGTCAGTGACTTCATCGTCCACCACATCCTCTTCCACTTCCTCACTCTGCTCATCCTCCTGACTTGTTGACCTAACCACAACCTCAGTGTTTGACAACTGTGTCTCATCCTCTTCATCAACCTCTTAAGACACTAATTGCCGTGGACTTATTGGCAACTGTGTCTCATCATCACCCACCTCACTAAACAGTAATTGTCGTTCCCCACCGTCATCTTCTTGTGACTGTGGATGCTCAAGAGTTTGGGAATCAGGGCACAAGATCTGTCCCTCTTCAAGTGTGCTTGGCGCGAGGGCCAAATCAAGGAATGGCGATAATAAGAGGTTCTCGGAATATCCGAGTGTGGGATCACTTGTTTGGCTGACTCTCCATGGTGGGAGGAAGTAGTATCAGGGTGAGGATTGTGTTGAGCAGACTCTTGGCTACTGAGACTGGACTTGGTGGAAGACAGGGTGGTGCTTAACCGACTGAAAGTATTTTCTGCTGCAATCCAACCGACCATCTGGTCGCATTAGTCTGAATTCAAAAGTGTTGTTCTGCGTCGCCCTGCAAACTGGGACAGGCTAGATATCGTGGATGATTGTTTTTCTTGTGCTCTGGCAGCAGGCACAGTTTCTCCACGCCCAGGGCCACAGCTTCTGCGTGCACCATCAGCATCACGGTCACTTCCCCGTCCCTTACTGCTCGCCTTCTTCATATTAAATGTTATATATTCCAAAAGAAAAAATGGATTTCAGCTCCTCATAAAAGGTAATATTTATTGACTTCGGATTAAAAAACAGACATCATCAAGGTAGACAGAAAGAATAATTCAAAGTGACACGTTTCGGGCTCCTTAATTACTGCCCTTCATCATGACATACAAAAGTGAAATAAAATGGCTGGAGAAGGGAATCGGAGTAGGCTGATTCCCTTCTCCAGCCATTGGTACCCCAAATGCCTGGCTATCTTAGGGATACTTGCATGGTTTTACAAAATGTTGTCATCTTCAAATGGTGCAAACATTATACCTGGGTTACCGCAGACATTACCTCTCTGTTCACTAACATCCCCCATCATCTTGCCATTGAGGCTTTACAATGGTATTTAGTAACCCATAGCATATACACTGCTGAGTTACAGGATTTTATTTGTATTTGTATTGATTTTCTGCTCAGACATAACTATTTTATGTTTAATGGTGAATATTTTCTCCAAATATCAGAAGTTTCTATGGGTGCCAAATTCTCGCTATCGGTTGCAAACATTTTTATGGCTTGGTGGGAGAATAAATGTTTGTTTTCTGATAGCAACCCTTATGCCCGCTCTTTAAAATGGTATGGTCGTTACATTGACATGTTGTGGGTCTGACATGGCGAGACGAGTGATATGGCGGTCTTTGTCCAGTACCTCAATCACTGTATTCCCTCCATCCAGCTTACTTACTAGAGTGATCCCCAATCCATCGTTTTCCTGGACTTGCTTTTGCAGGTGGATGCCGCCACAGAGTGTCAGCTCGCGCACCTTCAGGAAGATGATTGAGGGCAATACCACTCTGCTGGCCTCGTCCTGCCATCCCCAACATGTCATCAAAAATATTCCAAAGTGAGAAATGTTGAGAGCCAAGCTCAACTGTTCTACTCCGATCTATTTGAATCTGAAGCAACTACCATTGCAGCAAGATTACAGACTAGGCAATACACTTCACCTAGTGTGAATAGAGCCAAAGAATTGCAGCAAGTGAAAGGGAAACTTTGTTATTTCCACATACCCCTGCAGGAAATATAAACCGCAGGAAAGCCGTACATAAGCGCAGGGACAATCATTCTAACTCACCTGTCACTTTTGTCACAAATTACAGCAAGGAGTATACACCAATATGTAACATCATTCGCAAACATGATAAGGAATGGTCAGATATAGTCACAGCAGGAGTTAGATTTGTGGTGAAAAAAAAGCACCCACTGTAAGACAGAAATCTTAGCCTAGTTTATTTTATGACCGCAAAGCTAATCAACCCACCTGGCTTTCCACCGTGGGTAGTTACAGGTGTGGCAGTACTAAATGTATCTGCTGTAAATATATGACAGTCAGCAGCAATGTTGTCTCTGCGGCTAATGGCAATGGGTATACAGTGCAACAGTATATTAACTGTAATACGGAATATGTTGTCATTACCTGCAGAGACTGCTCATTACAATACGTGGGCTGTACTACCAACAGCTGAAAGTCATCTTTCAGATATAGCACATTACCAGTCACGTAATGTTTCAGCAGCGACATTTCACTTTGCAACTATACATAGAGGTGATACATCTGCGTTTACTGCTCAGGGAATTGAAAGAGTCACTTTGCTGATTAGGGGAGGTGACCGGAGGCTCAAGTTACTGAGCACAGAAACCTTTTTGGATTTTCAGTTTGGGAACTCGTGTACCAAATGGTCTTAATAAATACATTTTATTATGCTGTTTCTGCTCGTTCCCCTCTCGCACCCCACCACCAGATTACCTGTGTGAATGGGTTTGGCCAGGGCAAGGAGCCGATCAGTGTCAGTTCCTACTTTTTATTTAAGCTGGTTTTATTTTACTTTTGTATGTCCTGATGAAGGGCAGAAATTAAGGAGCCCGAAATGCGTCACTGTATAATTTTTTCTGTCTACCTTGATGATGCCTGGTTTTTAATCCGAAGTCAATTAATATTACCTTTTATGAAAAGCTGGAATCCATTTTTTCTTTTGGAGTCTCTACGTGGCCGCGTCCAGGTCAAGCTATTCCGTGTCTCCTCGCATGTGCACAGGTGAGCGCTGCAGCTTTTTTTCTACTTATTGTGTAAATGTTATGTATGCTTGAAAGTCTGTCACACGTACAGTAGCGTAGCGTAGGATTTGGAAGCGTATGCGCAAAAAAAATTTAAAAGGTATTTGGGATGTCGAAACGTCACACAGGAGATATCCCGCAGATAATGTCAATGCTGTCACCAGCAGCAAAAAAAAATTTTTTACAGGGAATGTCACAGGTATTTGAGATGAGGAAATGTTATACAGGAGAGGTACCACCAGTAATGTCACTGTCCTCAGCGTCTAGGGAAAAAGTACACTGTATGTCACAGATATATTTTTTAAGCGCACACGTTACACTGCAGATGTGGCCCTGGTAATGTCACTGTCAGAAGCGGACACCGTCTATTGAAAAAGTACACTGGATGTCACAGATATTTTTGGGATGCGCACACTTTACACTGGAGATGTAGCGCAGCTAATGTCACTGTCCGCAGCGGACACCGTCTACGGAAAAAGTACACTGCAGCACAATGCAGCACACTTAACACTGGTGATGCTGCAATCCAGCCTATGGCTGGATTGCAACAGGTATTTAAAGGCACTTCCTACTACAGGAAGTTGCCTGAGCAACCTCAGTGTCTAGCCTGTCTAGTCCCTGTGCAAAGGTGTTTTTCTTGTCTGCCTTCCTGTGTACCGAATCCTGCTATTGTGACATCACCCCTCGGGATTGCTTCTAATTGGCTGCAGGGCGGGCGGGAGGTTTAAACTTACTGCAGCTCTGCCTCCTCTCCCTTTCTGTGTCCGGAGCCCGTGGAGAGAGGAGCAGCGTCGGATCTGTGCCCAGCAACCCCCATCTCTGCCCAGCACCGCCCTTCTGACTGTCCACAGTGCCATCTGGCACTAAAAGGTACATAGGGACATGTTAGGGAAAGGAGAAGTTAGGCAGGGATATTCAGGGAAAGTTTAGGGGGATTTTTTATTTTTTTATGTTAGCCCCGCGACCTGTGCTGGCGCCGGGTTCCCTCTTTTCCCTCCTGCCGCCCTGCTGACAAACACGGGCAGCAACTAACTTAACTCTGCTACATATGTTCCATGCCAGAGTTTCCTTCCTGCTGGAGACTTGCATTAGTGTTGAAGCTTGCATGGGTGTGTCTCTCTTCACCTAAGAGGCAACACACACACGCCCTCTGTCTCAGCAGCCTATGGCTGGATTGCAGCAGGTATTTAAAAGGCACTTCCTACTACAGGAAGTTGCCTGAGCAACCTCAGTGTCTAGCCTGTCTAGTCCCTGTGCAAAGGTGTTTTTCTTGTCTGCCTTCCTGTGTACCGAATCCTGCTATTGTACTCCTGGACTTTTCTTTCTGCCGCCTGCCTCTGACCTCGGACTTCGTTTATGGACTTTGCCTGTTTGCCGCCTGTCCCTGACCTCGGATATTGTTTGCTGACTTTGCTTGATTGCCGCCTGTCCTGACCCATACCTCCAGGCCTCGTACGTCCCCTTAGCGCTTGCACCGAGCACTCTGACCCCCTGGTCAGCTGCCACTGACTTGGGAACTACTCTGGAGTGGCACCTGGCAGCTACCCTACGGCCCAAGCCTATCCCCACCATCAGGGGCTCTACTGAATACCAGGTAGCTGCTTAGTTACGCCCCTCCGGAGTATACCCAGTCAGTGGTGCAGTGGGTTCACACCCGCTTGCATAACAGTTTGCTCAGGCCATGGACCCCGCTGATCCGAACCTGCCCAGTAACATTGAGTTACACCAGGAGTTGCCCCAGCAGCATGAGCATCAGGATCAAATATTTTCCTACATACGCAATGTGAATATGCGTCTAAATGACCTGACATCTGCTAAACCTAGAGTCATCAAGCTTCTCTGCCCAGGTTAATTCGGCGCCTGCTCCGTCCTCTTCCTACGTACCCGGATCTGGACCTCGTATCTCTGCTCCTCCACGTTTCAACGGTGACCCTAAGCAGTGTCGGGGGTTCATAAATCAATGCACCCTTCATTTTGAACTTTTGCCTCATCAATTTGCCTCGGACTAAGCCAAAGTGGCTTTTCTTATGTCACACCTTACTGGGGAGGCACTGGCCTTGATCAATCTCCTCTGGGAAAGGAACGACCCAGTCATAATTAATCTACAGACCTTCCTAGAGACCTTCCGCAAGGTGTTCAGCGAGTCCGGACGCACCTCCTCCGCCACATCCTCCCTACTGCGGTTGCGTCAAGGGAACCAATCTGTGGGCCGGTATGCAGTTCTGTACACTAGCCTCTGAACTCGGCTGGAATAATGAGGCACTTGTGGCCACCTTTTTGGGAGGGCCTCTGTGGGAGAATTGAAGATTAATTGGCCGGACGGGATGTTCCTTCCCCCCTGAATGACCTCATCTCCCTGGCTACTCGAATTGATTTACGGTTCCAAGAACGTGCCAGAGAAGTGGCATGTAAGAAGAAGCCTAGTCATCTGGCATCTTCCCTTCTGCAAGCCTCTAACCTTCCATGTTGTCTGCAGTTCCTGAACCTATGCAGTTAGGCTGTCTGAACAGGAATGTGATCACCGCCGTGCCAAAGGACTTTGTTTCTATTGTGGTGGTTCTGATCATGTGCTCCGTGCTTGTCCCCTGAAGCCGGGAAACTTCCGTTGGAGAGGCGGCTCTAGGTGAAGATAATTCCTCTCCACCCCTGACTCTGCCGGCAAACTTGTAGTTTGGAGATAATTGGTTCACGAAGACGGCTCTTCTGGATTCTGGATCAGCAGGATCCAGTCCGACGCCTGCAGAGACCATTGATGGTGTCATCCGTCGATGGAATGGCTCTATCTGAGTCCGTACAATTTTGTACTGAACCTGAGACTACAGGTGGGAGCTCTTCATACAGAAGAGATTTCGTTCCTGGTTCTTTAAAGTCTTTCTCACCCTCTCCTTTTGGGGCTTCCATGGCTCCGTACCCATGAACCTGTTTGTGACGGACTGAACCATCACTGGGGCTGCTGGAGAAGCCTGAGGGCCAGCCTCCTTCCTACAGACTATAGACCCAGAACTATGGAGACCCCCTCAGACCTTTTGGGGTTACAAAGAACTATGAACCCTGATTTATGTGCCACATATTTCCTATTGCCCATTAAAAGGCATGGTTTGGATTCAGCAACACAAAAAGGGTGGTTAACTCTGCACAGAGACTCCCACTGATTGTGTTAGTGATGGGATTAAGATATCTGATTATAAGAGCAGCCGACTCCTAGATGCGTAAATCATTCTATGATACACTCAGGAGATAATCCCATCACATGTGTCTCCTCTCTCCCTATTCATTCATTATGGAGGGGGGGAGGATGTCTGCATGTTGTTCATGGTTGATTGCATTATGTTGTTAGACTTCTTTAACTGTATATATACTGAGTTGATCTTCAATAAAGAGAGTTCCTGTTTTACCCTTCATCATGTTGAGGACGGTGTTTGGGTAACTGATCGACACTGGGGATTACTATACGCTGAAGATTTGCTATACTCCCCTGGCTATAACTACTAGCTCTTGTAAGAGCTGTTCCTGCTCTCTGGATTTAGGAGAGGTTCACCCACTGGAAGCGGAAGCCCGGTCTTGGGTCCAGCGTGGGTGGAAGACGGTGAGACCCTAACCAAGCTGTTCCTGTTTCCTGTGGTGGTTTTGTTGTAGAGCGGAGTGCTTGGAGTCCTCGGAAAGCGCTGGGAGCATCCATCAACGGAGGTACCCAGGCGGGGTGCCAGGAGATCCGTTACACTGTTCTTGATTGGAAGTCTGGAGAGGTGCTTCATTGGGGACAGTACTGCCTTGGAAAGTGTCTTTCTCCTGTTCGGCCTGCTCGGGACCACCAAATCTTGAAAATCTGCCTGCAGCATACCATGCCTATGCCGACGTTTTTGATAAGAAGGAGGCTGAGACGTTAACTCCACACAGGCCTAATGATTGTCTAATTGATCTGATTCCTGGTTCTTCACCTCCCTGTGGTCGCATTTATCCTCTGTCACCAGCCGAGACACAAGCCATGTCTGAGTACATTAAAGAAAATCTTGACAGAGGATTTATCCGGAAATCATCTTCTCCGGCTGGCGCTGGCTTCTTCTTTGTAAAGAAAAAAGATGGTTCTCTCCACCCATGCATCGATTATAGGGGCCTAAATAAAATCACTATCAAGAACAAATACCCCCTTCCCCTTATTCCAGAGTTGTTTGACCGCCTCAGTGGAGCTAAAATCTTCTCCAAATTAGATCTGCGTGGGGCCTACAACTTGATCCGAATTCGTCAAGGGGACGAGTGGAAGACCGCCTTCAACACCCGTGACGGTCACTATGAATATCTGGTGATGCCGTTTGGACTAAGCAATGCTCCTGCAGTCTTCCAAGAATTCAGTAATGATATTTCAGAGACTTGTTATATTCTTGTGTTGTGGTTTATCTAGATGATATCCTTGTCTTTTCTCCAGATTTGGCTACTCACCAGAGTCATGTTCGCCTGGTCCTTCAAAGGCAAAAAAAAAAATTGTCTGTATGCCAAGTTTGAAAAATGTCTCTTCGAACAAACCTCGCTTCCATTTTTGGGGTACATAATATCTGATACTGGTGTACAAATGAATCCTGAACAGCTGTCTTCGTTTTTGAAGTGGCCCCGTCCTTTCTGGTTTAAAGGCTATTCAACGCTTCCTGGGGTTCGCCAACTACTACCGCTAGTTCGTGCCACACTTCTCTTTTTTGACAGCCCCCATCTCAGCCTTGACATGTAAAGGGGCGAATCCCAAAAATTTGACTGCTAAGGCTGAATCAGCCTTCCAAGCCTTGAAACAGGCCTTCTCTGCGGCTCCAGTACTCCATCGTCCTGATACCACTAAGCAATTTTTCTTGGAGGTGGATGCATCGTCTATTGGAGCTGGGGCTGTGCTTTCACAAAGATCTCCCTCAGGTAAGATTTCCCTCATGTGGCTTCTCCAGGGCCTTCTCCGCTCCGGAGCGCAACTACTCGATCAGGGACAGAGTTGTTGGCCATAAAAATGGCATTGGAGAAATGGCGATACCTTCTAGAGGGAGCCAGTCATCCGGTAGTGATCTATACTGACCACAAGAATCTCACCTACCTACAGTCTGCACAGAGACTTAATCCACGCCAAGCTCGATGGTCCCTCTTCTTTGCTCGTTTTGATTTTGTTCTTTACTTTTGTGCTGCAGATAAGAACATCAAAGCAGATGCTCTTTCAAGATCCTTTGATTCCACTGACCAGGAGGAGGAGCTCCAATTCATCATTGATCCTGCTAAAATCTCGGCCTGTCCAGTCAATTTATCCTAAATTTCTCCTGGAAAAACTTTTGTTGCAGAATCTCTCAGAAAGCGAATCTTACTATGGGGTCATTCATCTAAAGTGGCGTGTCATGCTGGTCAGAGAAAGACCTTCAGGTTCATTGCACAACGGTACTAGTGGCCAATCATGCGACAAGACATCCTAGAATTTGTAGCTGCTTGTCCATCCTGCGTGCAAAATAAAACTTCCAAACAGCATCCAGCAGGCCTTCTGCTTCCCCTTCCAGTTCCTGAGGTTCCCTGGTAACAAATAGCCATGGACTGTATCACAGATCTAACCACGTCCTTCGGTTGTTCTGTAATTTGGGTAGTGGTTGACCTAGTCTCCAAAATGGCACATTTCGTCCCTCTGCCTGGTCTCCCCAACTGGCTAAGAAATTTATCGAACACATTTTTCGTCCCCATAGCTTTCCACTCCGTATTGTGTCCGATAGAGGCGTACAGTTCACGTCTAAATTCTGGAGAGCTCTCTGCAAGCTATTAGATGTATCTCTGGACTTCTCATCAGCATATCATCCTCAGTCCAACGGTCAGGTGGAACGTGTTAACCAAATTCTGACAAACTTCTAGCGCCACTTCACTAACAGTCATCACGACAACTGGGTCGAACTATTGCCTTGGGCTGAGTTCTCATACAACAATCATGTCAGCGAGTCTTCCAAGAAATCTAAATTTTTTGTTGTTTATGGCCAACATCCAAACATCCCACTCTCGTTGTCTCCTTCTTCCGGTATCCCTGCTGCAGACGCTACCTCAAGAGAGTTCTCTAAAATCTGGGACGAGACTAGGGGAGCTCTAAAAGAGGCTTCTGTGCGCATGAAAGTGTCTGCAGATAAAAAACATGAAAGTTCTCCAAAATTCCGTCCTGGTGATAAAGTCTGGCTTGCTTCCAAATACATCCGGCTCAAAATACCCTCCTACAAATTGGGTCCTCGCTTCATCGGTCCATTTGAAATTCTTGAACAAATCAATGATGTTTCCTACAAGCCTAAGCTACCAGCCTTCCCCCGGGTACCAAATTCCTTCCATGTCTCCCTGCTGAAGCAGTCATCCTGAATAGTTTTTTCAAGAAACCGGTCTCTGCTACTGTTGAGGTCAGTGATGAGACTGTCTATGAGGTAAAGGCCATTCTGGGGATGAAGAAGAGTAGAGGGAAAACCCTGTTTCTGGTGGATTGGAAGGGGTTTGGCCCTGAGGAGAGATCTTGGGAACCCAGGGAGAACATCAATGCCCCTCTTCTGCTAAAAAAAATTCTTGTCTAGGAACACGCCTGAGGAGAGGGGGCGTAAGGGATGGGGGGGGGGGGGTATTGTTAGCCCAGTGACCTGTGCCGGCGCCGCTGCCCCTATCAGCAGGAACTGGCGCCGGGCTCCCTCTTTTCCCTCCTGCCACCCTGCTGACAAACACAGGCAGCAACTAACTTAACCCTGCTACATATGTTCCATGCCAGAGTTTCCTTCCTGCTGGAGACTTGCATTAGTGTTGAAGCATTGCATGGGTGTGTCTCTCTTCACCTAAGAGGCAACACACACACGCCCTCTGTCTCAGCAGCCTATGGATTGCAGCAGGTGTTTAAAGGCACTTCCTACTACAGGAAGTTGCCTGAGCAACCTCAGTGTCTAGCCTGTCTAGTCCCTGTGCAAAGGTGTTTTTCTTGTCTGCCTTCCTGTGTACTGAATCCTGCTATTGTACTCCTGGACTGTGCTTTCTGCCGCCTACCTCTGACCTTGGACTTCGTTAATGGACTTTGCCTGTTTGCCGCCTGTCCCTGACCTCGGATCTTATTTGCTGGCTTCTTTTGATTGCCGCCTGTCCTGACCCGTACCTCCAGGCCTCGTGCGTCCCCTTGGTGCTTGCACCGAGAACTCTGACCCCATGGTTAGCTGTCACTGACTTGGGGACTACTCTGGAGTGGCACCTGGCAGCTACCCTACAGCCTAAGCCTATCCCCACCATCAGGGGCTCTAGTGAATACCAGGTAGCTTCTTTGTTTTGCCCCTCCGGAGTATACCCAGTCAGTGGCCCAGTGGGTCAACACCCGCTTGCATAACAGTTTAACTGTTGCATCACCCTGATCGGGTGTCTGGGGTCCACAGCACAGCTGTGTGACCCTAGATACCCCAGGGGTGCTGCAGCTTGTCCCCCTGCCCCCCCCCACACACACATTTTTGGGGCGCAAGCGTTTTTTTTATGTGGCTGGCACTCTTAGCGTCCGACCACTGTTAGCGCACCGCCCACCCCACTGCTGATCAGCGAGTTTGAATCTTTTTTCTTTTTGCCTTTTTTGGGGGTTTTCCCTTTTTTTTTCATTTTTCTGTTAGGTTTAGGGCAAACACCCGTTCCCCCACACTAAATAAAGTTTTTCATGCACGCACACACACACACCTATGGCCCGCCGGACGTTCTCGGCTGAGGAGGCATACGCCCTGCTTAATATTGTTCAAATAGCCTAAGGCTACAAAGCTCCTGTTTCTGGTCAAATAAAACTTAACATTTATTTCTCTCAATTAAACTAATACAAAACAGGAGAAGGAAAGAAAGAAAAACTTTTTAAAATTTAAAGGTGCTGTGATGATACTAACGGCAGTAGTATTAAATTCCCATAAGTGTATCCTAAATTGCTTTGGGATGATTCCCACTGGCGCCACCTAAGGTATCACTACCATCATATGAATTGTTCAGAGATAGACTTATATATATCGTTTAGGAAATGTTCCTTATTAGCGCTCTATAGGTGTAGCCTCTGCCGCTGGTGCGTCCGAGTGTTAGTGAGTCTGCAGTTTTCACTGCTCAGACGCCAAATCTATCACACACCTAATTAAAAAGATGTCAAGCTAGAGCTCCCCCGACATGTTTCGCCACTAGATGTGGCTTCATCAGGGGATGGAGCTACTATCAACACGAGCGCTTCGTAAGTAAATGCTTATACCTGTTCGGGGTGGGCTCTTAGTCATCCTCTGCCCTATCCCCATTCAGAGCTCGTGTGACAGCGTGATCAGCCTATCCGGTGCCTTGAAAGCTTCTCTTACGTCATATACTCGCGTCACCCCCTTCACATGCGCATGCGTCGGTACTTAGAAGATTTTTTTCTTTTTTGTTGCTCTATGTGCCAATTACGCATGCGTCAGAACTTCTAATCACGTCCCGTTCAGAGACGTCTACTGCGCATATACAAGCACTTCTGTTGAGACCCCATTGAATAACGGCTATTATGCATACCCCTATACTGAGAGGTTATTACCTACAACTTCTCCAATATATTTCCAGATGTCTCTTAGGAATGTGTAAACTTTTTTACTTCCGATTATTTTTCTTTTTTTCCTCTTTTTGGGTTTCTGGTGTGCATATCTTGGGGCATAGACTATATTCTCTGCTTATTAATCTAAATAGGGTATCCATATATGCGTCGACACTTTCAAGTTATATCATTATTGTCTATGTAGTCATGCTCGCCTGGCAGTCAGAGTTTTGCCACATTATTCCTCACCATGTGTCACTGTTTATTTCTGAGACAATATTATGGCTTGTCGACTCTCCATATATATTGGGGACTTGATTCTTTAAAATCTTTAATTGTACAGTTTCTGATCTTCTTTTTATTATTCATTTTCTCCTCATTTTAGGGGGGACGAAGAAGGGGAGAAGGGGCGTTTTTTTCCAGAATACCGGAAGGATTAATTTTCTCCTTCCCCTTCTCCAGGTAAGTTAACCATATATTTGTATTTTTATTTTATTTATTTTTAATTATTTATATCCATAGTTCATATCAATATTTGTACATTCAAAAAGTAAATTACCCTTATAGTTTCATTGAATAGTAGTATTATTGTATTAACTGTGGGATTTTTTGAGGTCTTTTGTTGGTATACTCTTTCTTTTTTCTCTTTTTTCTTTTTCCCTCCCCTCTTTCTTAATTTTTACTCTTACATAGAGAGAGGGAGGAACTTCCATTTCCTATATATACATCTATAGTCATATAAATGCCGTGAAGGAAAATCCTTCATTTAGTCCTTGTGGACTCATTGTATCCAGTCTGTGTATCCACCTAGCCTCACTCTGTAATAGTTTTTTATCAAGACTGCCTCCTCTTGGTCCTAGGGATATTTTCTCTATACCCCAGAAGCGCAGTACTGTACTCTTGTTGTTATGGAAGTACTTGATGTGTCTGGCTATTGCTGTGTCCTTCCCTGTTTCTATGGTGCTTAAGTGGCCCGATATCCGACGTCGCAGCTCCTGTGTGGTTTTGCCCACATATAGTTTCGGGCAAGGGCAAGAAGCTAGATAGATTACCCCTTGGGTTTTACAGGTGATCAGTTGCCTTATCTCATACTCCTTTTTGTCCACAGGGTTGACATATTTTTTTATGCGTGGAACATACCTGCAGAAGGAGCAGTCCCCGCATGGGGCTGATCCACGATATCTCTCAGCTTTTCTGCCACATTTGGCTCCTTCTTCCATGAGGTGACTATGGACCAATTGATCCTTGAGATTGGGACCTCGTCTATATGTAACTGACGGATTGGTGCTAAGTACCATATTGAGATCTCTATCTGACCTTATTATGTGCCAGTGTTTTTTTAGGATACTATAGATTTCATTATTGTATCCATCAAAAGTCCCTATGCACCTGATGATCTCATTTCTTTTAGGTGGTGCCTCTTTTAAAAGATCTTCTCTCTTTGTTTTATTAGCTCGATTGTATGCTTTCCTCAGAGATCTTTTGGGGTAGCCCCTTTTACTGAACCTTTGAAGCAGTTGTTGACTCTCCCGAGAAAAGGAGGCTTCATCCGAACAGTTACGACGTGCTCTCAGATATTGTCCTATGGGAATCCCTTTCTTAAGGGGAACTGGATGCCAACTGTCCCAATGCAGGTAACTGTTTGTCGATGTAGGTTTCCTAAAGACTTCTGTCACCAATTGGCCTCCTTCTGTTTTTCTTATTTTTAAGTCCAAAAACACTATTTCATGATCTTGAATTTCATGTGTATATTTCATGCCTATATTATTTCGATTTAGCGTCTGGACAAATTCCTGAAACTGTGTACGGTCACCATCCCACAGAATCAAGATGTCGTCAATATATCTGCCCCAAAATAAAATGTGGCAGACATAAGACGACATCCCTTCCGTAAAGACGTGACAATTCTCCCACCACCCTAAAAATAAATTTGCGTAGGTAGGGGCGCAGGACGTCCCCATCGCAGTGCCATTAATTTGTTTATAATATTGTCCTTGAAAGACAAAGAAATTGTGCTCTAAAATAAATTTAAGTGATAATAATACAAAATTATTGTGCCTAACAAAATTTTGGCTACGGGTGCTCAAATAATATTCAGCTGCGTGTATCCCCAGTGAATGTTTTATGTTGCTGTACAATGATTCGACATCAAGGCTAGCTAAAAAGGTGCCTTCTGTAATTGTGATATCGTTTATTTTAAGAAGGAGGTCTTTAGTGTCTTTTATATAAGAGGGTAAGGTGGTAACAAAAGGTCGTAGGATTTGATCTATATATTCACTTAAGGCTTGTGTTAAGTTATCATTGCCAGACACAATCGGTCTACCTGGTACTGGTTTTCTGTTCTTATGCACCTTCGGTAATGAATAGAAGGTAGAAATCATAGGGTTTTTATTAAAGAGGTATTGATATTCTTCCTTAGTTATTATATTAGTCTGAAGAGCTTCCTGTAATAGATTTTTCAAGTCATTCAAGTATTCTTTTGTTGGGTCATTAGGTAGAAGTTGGTACGTCTGTTTATCTTCTAAGAGTTTTAATACCATATCTATATAGTCTTTGCGGTCTTGAATAACTATATTGCCCCCTTTATCACTAGGTTTAATTATGATCCCCTCATTTTTCTTTAGGGTTTCCAGGGCTTCTTGTTCCTGGGTGTTCAGATTTGGTTCGATATGTTCCTTCCTCATCTGCAATAATTTGATGTCCTGTGTGACCAGCTGTACAAAGGTCTCTATTTCATTAAATTGTGTGAATTGTGGTGTGGTTCTAGATCTAGGTTTCAAGGTCGAGAAGGGGGGGTCAGGTTGAATCTGATGACCCTCACTCTCCTTCTGTAAAGCTTCTAGCGTTTCTACACATCTCCTTTCCTTCTCATATAATGTACGAGCATCCTGTTCTTCTTTTTTATGTACCTTATGTAGGGCCAGTTTACGTGCGAAGAGGTTCACATCTTTGATCCAGAGGAATTTATCACATTGGGGGACCGGGGCAAAGGTAAGGCCTTTAGATAGAAGTAATTTTTCTGATGGTGTTAGAGTGTAGTTAGATAGATTTATAATCTGTTTCTCATCTATTTCTTCATTTCGTGTCCTATCAACTATTTGTTGTAGCCCCATCTCTCTCGGTCCCTCCGTTGAACCCCTGGTTGTCCTAAAAAAAGGGGGGCAATATTTGGGGTCCTCTCTCCCATATTTGTTGAGGGGGGAAGTGCCTGGGTAGATGTTTGTAATGTTTGTGTTTGAAATACATTCTGTCCCTGGCCTGGAATCCCAAATGAAAAGGGTTGGGTAGAAACAGATGGATAGGATGGAGTAGATGTACCACCAGGATTTATTGTTATCCCCTGTTTTGGCATTATTCCCCCTGAACATGCTTGGGATTGTTCGCGTCTTTCAAGAGATGATTTTCTAGGGGGATATTGTCTTTTTTTATTTTTACGTTTGGTACCCTTAGATCGATCTCCCTGTCCAGTTGAACTATAGCCTGATCCCTCTGTACCGGAGGTTTCTGTTTCCGAATTCTCCCTGTATGTTCTACGTGGATTCCGATTGTTGGCTCTATTGTTCCTCCAGATATATACACGGTTGCTTTCAAAATCAGTACGATCTCTCAAGTACTTAACGTGTTTCCTTTCCTTTATTTCATGTTGTAATATTTCTATATTTTTCTTTATTTTTTGTTCCAGGTCAAGGAATTCTGGGTGTGGAGTAAACTCCTGTATTTCTCGGATCTCCTTTTCGAGCTGTTGGTCAATTTTTATTAAAGAAGCCTTTTTCGTAATCAGCCAGATATTTAATTAGTCTAAGTGAGCACTCCGTTAGGAGATCTTCCCAGCCCTTTGTAAATTGGGTATCCTCTAGATGTACGTTGGGTCTCAGAGGAATACGTAGACCTCTATATACCATACCCTGTTGCAGGTATGTTTCAAGGCTTGCTATTTCCCACCACGACCGTATATGCTGACTATAGGTTTTATTTAAGTTTCTAAAGGCTATGTTGATATCTGTTTGCCCCAATGGGATATGTGCATTGGAAAAAACCTGACTCGCTTCCAGGGTCAGATTTTCCAGACTCAATTTTTGTTTGAGAAAACCTGCCATTATATTTAGGGGCAGATCTCAATTTCCAACTCCTATCTGTCACAGAGTAAGCACAGATATAGCGAGTCTATATTCATAATTATGATTTATAGATACTATTTGACTTAGCTACTCAGAGGTAGATAAACACTAAGACTGGTTCTCAATATACGGCTAATACAGATAAACAATAGGATTTGTTTTCAAATATAAAACTGATCCGGACCTCTAAAATGCCCTTCTTTAGCAGCGACCAGTGGTAGGCCTGTCTGCTATTTTACAGGGGGTCAGTAAAGGAGGGTTAAGCCTCCACTTATATAATTCTTTTTCATAGACCCCTTTGGACCCAGGATATAGAAATAATATTGTTCAAATAGCCTAAGGCTACAAAGCTCCTGTTTCTGGTCAAATAAAACTTAACATTTATTTCTCTCAATTAAACTAATACAAAACAGGAGAAGGAAAGAAAGAAAAACTTTTTAAAATTTCTAAGGTGCTGTGATGATACTGACGGCAGTAGTATTAAATTCCCATGAGTGTATCCTAAATTGCTTTGGGATGATTCCCACTGGCGCCACCTAAGGTATCACTACCATCATAAGAATTGTTCAGCGATAGAATTATATATATCGTTTAGGAAATGTTCCTTATTAACGCTCTATAGGTGTAGCCTCTGCCGCTAGGTGCGTCCGAGTGTTAGTGAATCTGCAGTTTTCACTACTCAGACGCCAAGTCTATCACACACCTAATTAAAAAGATGTCAAGCTAGAGCTCCCCCGACATGTTTCGCCACTAGATGTGGCTTCATCAGGGGATGGAGCTACTATCAACACGAGCGCTTCGTAAGTAAATGCTTATATCTGTTCGGGGTGGGCTCTTAGTCATCCTCTGCCCTATCCCCATTCAGAGCTCGTGTGACAGCTTGATCAGCCTGTCCGGTGCCTTGGACGCTTCTCTTACGTCATATACTCGCGTCACCCCCTTCGCGTGCGCATGCGTCGGTACTTAGAAGATTTTTTTCTCTTTTTTGTTGCTCTATGTGCCAATTGCGCATGCGTCAGAACTTCTAATCACGTCCCGTTCAGAGACGTCTACTGCGCATATGCAAGCACTTCTGTTGAGACCCCATTGAATAACGGCTATTATGCATACCCCTATACTTAGAGGTTATTACCTACAACTTCTCCAATATATTTCCAGATGTCTCTTAGGAATATGTAAACTTTTTTACTTCCGATTATTTTTCTTTTTTTCCTTTTCTTTTTTTCTTTTTTTCTTTTTTTCTCTCTTTTTGGGTTTCTGGTATACATATCTTAGGGTATAGACTATATTCTCTGCTTATTAATCTAAGTAGGGTATCCATATATACGTCGACACTTTCAAGTTATATCATTATTGTCTATGTTTCTACAGCTAATTCTACAGCTCGCCTGGCTGTTAGAATTTTGCCACATTATTACTCACCATATGTCACTGTTTATTTCAAAGACAATATTATGGCTTGTCGACTATCCGTATATATTGGGGACTTGATTCTTTAAAATCTTTGATTGTACAATTTCTGATCTTCTTTTTTTATATATTATATTCATTTTCTCCTCATTTTAGGGGTGAAGAAGAAGGGGAGAAGGGGCGTTTTTTCCAGAATACCGGAAGGATTAATTTTCTCCTTCCCTTTCTCCAGGTAAGTTAACCATATATTTGTATTTTTATTTTATTTATTTTTAATTATTTATATCCATGTTCATATCAATATTTGTACATTCAAAAAGGTAAATTACCCTTATAGTTTCATTGAATAGTAGTATTATTGTATTAACTGTGGGATTTTTGAGGTCTTTTGTTGGTATACTCTTTCTTTTTTCTCTTTTTTCTTTTTTCCCTCCCCTCTTTCTTAATTTTTACTCTTACATAGAGAGAGGGAGGAACTTCCATTTCCTATATATACATCTATAGTCATATAAATGCCGTGAAGGAAAATCCTTCATTTAGTCCTTGTGGACTCATTGTATCCAGTCTGTGTATCCACCTAGCCTCACTCTGTAATAGTTTTTTATCAAGACTGCCTCCTCTTGGTCCTAGGGATATTTTCTCTATACCCCAGAAGCGCAGTACTGTACTCTTGTTGTTATGGAAGTACTTGATGTGTCTGGCTATTGCTGTGTCTTTCCCTGTTTCTATGGTGCTTAAGGTGGCCCGATATCCGACGTCGCAGCTCCTGTGTGGTTTTGCCCACATATAGTTTCGGGCAAGGGCAAGAAGCTAGATAGATTACCCCTTGGGTTTTACAGGTGAATCAGTTGCCTTATCTCATACTCCTTTTTGTCCACAGGGTTGACATATTTTTTTATGCGTGGAACATACCTGCAGAAGGAGCAGTCCCCGCATGGGGCTGATCCACGATATCTCTCAGCTTTTCTGCCACATTTGGCTCCTTCTTCCATGAGGTGACTATGGACCAATTGATCCTTGAGATTGGGACCTCGTCTATATGTAACTGACGGATTGGTGCTAAGTACCATAGTTGAGATCTCTATCTGACCTTATTATGTGCCAGTGTTTTTTTAGGATACTATAGATTTCATTATTGTATCCATCAAAAGTCCCTATGCACCTGATGATCTCATTTCTTTTAGGTGGTGCCTCTTTTAAAAGATCTTCTCTCTTTGTTTTATTAGCTCGATTGTATGCTTTCCTCAGAGATCTTTTGGGGTAACCCCTTTTACTGAACCTTTGAAGCAGTTGTTGACTCTCCCGAGAAAAAGGAGGCTTCATCCGAACAGTTACGACGTGCTCTCAGATATTGTCCTATGGGAATCCCTTTCTTAAGGGGAACTGGATGCCAACTGTCCCAATGCAGGTAGCTGTTTGTCGATGTAGGTTTCCTAAAGACTTCTGTCACCAATTGGCCTCCTTCTGTTTTTCTTATTTTTAAGTCCAAAAACACTATTTCATGATCTTGAATTTCATGTGTATATTTCATGCCTATATTATTTCGATTTAGCGTCTGGACAAATTCCTGAAACTGTGTACGGTCACCATCCCACAGAATCAGGATGTCGTCAATATATCTGCCCCAAAATAAAATGTGGCAGACATAAGACGACATCCCTTCCGTAAAGACGTGACAATTCTCCCACCACCCTAAAAATAAATTTGCGTAGGTAGGGGCGCAAGACGTCCCCATCGCAGTGCCATTAATTTGTTTATAATATTGTCCTTGAAAGACAAAGAAATTGTGCTCTAAAATAAATTTAAGTGATAATAATACAAAATTATTGTGCCTAACAAAATTTTGGCTACGGGTGCTCAAATAATATTCAGCTGCGTGTATCCCCAGTGAATGTTTTATGTTGCTGTACAATGATTCGACATCAAGGCTAGCTAAAAAGGTGCCTTCTGTAATTGTGATATCGTTTATTTTAAGGAGGAGGTCTTTAGTATCTCTTATATAAGAAGGTAAGGTGGTAACAAAAGGTCGTAGGATTTGATCTATATATTCACTTAAGGCTTGTGTTAAGTTATCATTGCCAGACACAATCGGTCTACCTGGTACTGGTTTTCTGTTCTTATGCACCTTCGGTAATGAATAGAAGGTAGAAATCGTGGGGTTTTTATTAAAAAGGTATTGATATTCTTCCTTAGTTATTATATTAGTCTGAAGAGCTTCCTGTAGTAGATTTTTCAAGTCATTCAAGTATTCTTTTGTTGGATCGTTAGGTAGAAGTTGGTACGTCTGTTTATCTTCTAAGATTTTTAATACCATATCTATATAGTCTTTGCGGTCTTGAATAACTATATTGCCCCCTTTATCACTAGGTTTAATTATGATCCCCTCATTTTTCTTTAGGGTTTCCAGGGCTTCTTGTTCCTGGGTGTTCAGATTTGGTTCGATATGTTCCTTCCTCATCTGCAATAATTTGATGTCCTGTGTGACCAGCTGTACAAAGGTCTCTATTTCATTAAATTGTGTGAATTGTGGTGTGGTTCTAGATCTAGGTTTCAAGGTCGAGAAGGGGGGGTCAGGTTGAATCTGATGACCCTCACTCTCCTTCTGTAAAGCTTCTAGCGTTTCTACACATCTCCTTTCCTTCTCATATAAGGCCCTGCTTGCCTCCGAGTCCGAGAGCCCCAGTGAGGACGAGGATAACCCCACTTTCCTCTTGTCATCCGTGTCCTCCTCATCATCTAGCGATGATGAAGAGCCCCCAATGTGGAACAAGGGGACCGCCATGCCAGCTTTGGGGCTCGTACTAGTTTTCCGGCCCACCAGATAAGTCCACCAGAGCCCCTTACCGATGAACTTGCATGGAGTACCCCAGAGGATTTTGAGCCTGTGATTCCTGATTTTGTTGACAACCAGGAATCCAGATTCCCACAGTGGGCTTCACTGAATTTGACTATTTTAGTCTTTTTTTCAGTGACCACTTTGTGAATCTGATGGTGGAGCAAACGAACTTGTACGCCCAACAGTTCGTTGCTCAACACCCAGGCTCCTTTTTGGCTAGGGCCGGTGGCTGGACTCCGGTCAGTGCAGCCGAGATGAGGACATTTTGGGGCCTCGTGCTGCACATGGGCCTAGTCAAAAAACCCAGTGTCAGGCATTACTGGAGTGGGGATGTTCTCTACCAGACCCCACTTTACAGTACGGCCATGACACATATCCATTTTAAGGCTATTCGGAAATGCCTGCATTATGCAGTTAATGCAGCATGTCCCTGTACGAGGGGCGAGATTCCCGTATTGAACCCCCAGAATGTCCCCCCACTCTGGGTATTAGTGGGAAACTTGTGTGGGACCTTATGCACCCACTGCTAGATAAGGGTTACCACCTGTACATGGATAACTTTTATACTAGTATCTCCTTGTTCCAGTGCCTCGCTGCTAGATCCACGTCCGCTTGTGGGACCGTGCAGAAAAATCAATGCAGCCTCCCTACCCACCCACTCCAGGTACCTATCCCCAGGGATGAGACCCGTGCCTTTACCAGTGGAAACCTGTTGCTGGTCAGATATAAGGACAAGAGGGATGTCCTTGTACTGTCCACTGTCCCTGTGCGAGGTACAACGGTCCTCAAGCCCGATTGTATCGTCGACTACAATCGGTATATGGGAGTAGGGCTGCAGTAAACAAATATTTTTGTAATCGAGTATTCTATCGATTATATTTCTCGATTCATCGAGTAATCTAATAAGAAAAAGCTACTTAAAATAACGTACGTAATTAGGCATGTATAAAGTTATTGGTTTGAAGGGGTTAATGGAAACACCTTGGCATTAGGTATGTATAACGTTATTGGTTTGGAGGGGTTAATGGAAGCACCTTGGCATTAGGCATGTATAAAGTTATTGGTTTGAAGGGGTTAATAACTTTATACATGCCTAATGCCAAGGTGCTTCCATTAACCCCTCCAAACCAATAACTTTATACATGCCCATTGGGTTTGGAGGGGTTAATGGAAGCACCTTGGCATTAGGCATGTATAAAGTTATTGGTTTGTATATTGGTTTGTCAAGATTTGCTTCTAAACTTCTAAGCCTTGTAACATCCCCAAAAAATAAAATGGCATTCCCAAAATGATCCAAACATGAAGTAGACATATGGGGTATGTAAAGTAATAACTATTTTTGGAGGTATTACTATGTATTATAGAAGTAGAGAAATTGAAACTTGGAAATTTTAATATTTTTCCAAGTTTTTGGTAAATTTTGTATTTTTTTATAAATAAATAAAAAACTTTTGACTCCATTTTACCAGTGTCATGAAGTACAATTTGTGACGAAAAAACTACCTCAGAATGGCTTGGATAAGTAAAAGCATTTTAAAGTTATTCACACATAAAGTGACACTGGTCAGATTTGCAAAAAATGGCCTGGTCCTTAAGTTGAAAATGAACCCAGTCCATAAGGGGTTAAAGAGGACCTGTCATCACTCCTGACATGTCTGGTTTAAGGCTAGGTCTACACGACGACATTTGTCGCGCGACATTTTGTTGCACTAATGTCGCGCGACAATTTTTATAATGGCAGTCTATGGTGTCGCACTGCAACATGCGACATGCCGCAACTGCGACGCAGCATGTCGCATGTTGCAGTGCGACACCATAGACTGCCATTATAAAAATTGTTGCGCGACATTAGTGCAACAAAATGTTGCGCGACAAATGTTGCGCCCTATCTGTCGCGCAACTTTTTGTCGCGCAACAAATGTCGTCGTGTAGACCTAGCCCAATAGCTTCATGGATTACCCATGTAATAACAATTCTTGAATATCTATTCTTATGTCTCTGTGTTGTGCTATTCCTTTATTATTTCTACTAAAAGCTATGATGAATGAATTGATTTGGGAGGGGAGGTGTACCTGCACAGTCTGGAAGTGGCAGCACTGATTGGATAGAGTGAGACTGTGCAGGTACACCCCCCCCCCCCCTTCTGTACCCTTACTGCCGACTGCTAAAAATTAATTCATACCTTTTAGTAGAAATAATAAAGGAATGGCACAACATAGAGACATAAGAATAAATACTCCAGAATTGTTATTACATGGGGAAAGCATGAAGTTATTAAAACAGACATGTCAGGAGAGGTGACAGGTCCTCTTAATTTTTTTTTTTTTATATATATACTGTAGATAGTAATATGGAAAAGTAAATAAAATTATTTACAAATGTTTAACAAAACTTTATTTAAACAAAATATATCTGATAGACCAAGACTTTTAGTTTTTTTTTTTAGGTTATTAAGGGGTTAAATTGCTTTAACGAGAAATGAGTCTGTATTTGAGCTTATGTACGGGGTGTTTTTATATATTCAGGATCCTTTTTACGCAATTTTTCGAAATTAGCAGAACAACTCTTGTGGTCATACTTTGTAACTTTCCAAAACATGGATCTGCTAGTGTCTCTCTCTCATTTTAAGTTAACAGCATCAAAGCAAACCATTCAGTGCCCTATTTCATGACTAGCAAAGGAGCATTCAGTGCAATTTAGGCCAATCTCACCTTCCCTGTAATCATTGCTGAAGGTGCTATTAAGAGCTTAACTGGGTCACCACTGACAAATCAATCCATTAATTTCAAAGAACCAAGCAACTGGTTTCCAAAAGGCCGTCTCCAGTATACGTGCCTCGCTTATCACCTCCTCATTTACTCTAACTGGGAAGGAGGATAAGTGAGTGTAGCAGGAAAGACAAAACGATTGTAGGGTGTATTAACAGTAAGTGACCTGAATTGAAATCAGGCAGAGCTACTTGCTTCACCAGGTAGCTGGTTTGTTTTTTCCTTTTTTTTGGCACCTCTAAATATGTCTGTGTCTGGAACTGATTTTAAACCACTATGTTCCCTTACAGATTAATATCCTTGCCTTTGTCAGAACAGGAGGTGGTTTAGGAGGCTTGACAGCTTTAACGTATACCTAAACATTAAATACCCAAATATAATTTTTTGTAATATATTTTTATTGATTTTGTTTTTCTACCAAAGCAAGTAATGAAGTATTAAGGCCTCTTTCACACTTGCGTTGTCCGGATCCGGCGTGTACTCCACTTGCCGGAATTACACGCCGGATCCGGAAAAACGCAAGTGTACTGAAAGCATTTGAAGACGGATCCGTCTTCAAAATGCTTTCAGTGTTACTATGGCACCCAGGACGCTATTAAAGTCCTGGTTGCCATAGTAGTAGTGGGGAGCGGGGGAGCAGCATACTTACCATCCGTGCGGCTCCCGGGGCGCTCCAGAATGACGTCAGAGCGCCCCATGCTCATGGATCATGTGATCCATGCGATCACGTCATCCATGCGCCTGGGGCGCCCTGACGTCACTCTGGAGCGCCCCGGGAGCCGCACGGATGGTAAGTATGCTGCTCCCCCACTCCCTGCTACACTTTACCATGGCTGCCAGGACTTTAGCGTCCCGGCAGCCATGGTAACCATTGAGAAAAAGCTAAACGTCGCATCCGGCAATGCGCTGAAACGACGTTTAGCTTAAGGCCGGATCCGGATCAATGCCTTTCAATGGGCATTCATTCCGGATCCGGCCTTGCGGCAAGTGTTCCGGATTTTTGGCCGGAGCAAAAAGCGCAGCATGCTGCGCTATTTGCTGCGGCCAAAAAACGTTCCGTTCCGGAACGGAAGACATCCTGATGCATCCTGAAGGACGGACTGTCCATTCAGAATGCATTAGGATAATCCTGATCAGTATTCTTCCGGCATAGAGCCCCGACGACGGAACTCTATGCCGGAAGACTATAACGCAGATGTGAAAGAGCCCTAAGGCACTCAAATTAAGGTTTTGCAATTAAAGAATAGCTTTATTTTACATAATCTGCATCATCCATTTGCCCAGTGGTACATATCAATAACAGAATATTTCCGACTAGACGTTTCGGTGACGGTGGACCTTCATCAACGGTCACATTATCGGTGAAGCGGGTAAAAGACATTCCTAGGGCGCTGGATGGGACCGAAACGTCCGGTCAGAAATATTCTGTTATTGATATGTACCACTGGGCAAATGGATGATGCAGATTATGTAAAATAAAGCTATTCTTTAATTGCAAAACCTTAATCTGAGCGCCTCAATACTTCATTACTTGGATGGTGGCTTAACAGCCCTCGATTGGCACCAGAGACATTTTTGATTGAGTGCGGTTCCTCACTGCACTACAATTTCTACCAAAATAGACTTCTAAAACTCAAAACTCAATGGTGCTTTTCATTGCAGAGCATATAGAATCTGTAGTGTAAGGAGCACACCACTGCTCCTGCCTGTCCTCGCTCTGCCCAAGCTTGGCATAACACGTGGGTGCAGGGTATCCTGCGCCAATGTATTATACAGAGTATTAGGGTATTTGTGGCAGTTTAAAAAAACAAAAACAAAGGTTTGAGTACAGTTGTCTCACTTCAGTAACAGGCATTTATCATGTAGACAAAGTGATTACAAGGCACTTACTATTGTATTGTGATTGTCAATATTGCCTCCTTTGCTGGCTTGATTCATTTTTTCAATCACCTTATACACTGCTCTTTTCCAGGGGTTACAACCACCCTGCGAATAGTGAGAAAACCCCTTTTCTTTTTTGCATTTTCATTTCTTTCCCCCCACATTCTAATCGCCATAACCTTTTAATTTTCTGTTCATGTAGCCATATGATGGCTTATTTTTGTGTGAAATAAGGCTACTTTCACACCTGCGTTAGGTGCGGATCCCTCTGGTATCTGCACAGACGGATCTGCACCTATAATGCAAACGATTGTATCCGTTCAGAACAGATCCGTTTGCATTACCATGAAAAAATATATATATATATATACATTTTTTTTTTTGTTCATGATAATGCAAACTGATCCGTTTTGACTTACACTGAAAGTCAAGGGGAGGCGGATTCGTTTTCAATTGCACCATATTGTGTCAGTGAAAACGGATCCGTCCCGATTGACTTACATTGCAATTAAGGACGGATCCGTTTGGCTCCGGATCGTCGGGCTGGAAATCAAAATAATGCAAGCTGCGTTTTGGTGTCCGCCTTCAGAGCGGAATGGAGGCTGAACGGAGGGAAACTGATGAATTCTGAACGGATCCTTATCCATTCAGAATGCATTGGGGCAAAACTGATCCGTTTTAGGCCGCTCGTGAGAGCCCTGAAACGGATCTCACAAGAGGACCCAGAAACGCCAGTGTGAAAGTAGCCTTAGTTGTATTTTCTAATGGCATCATTTTATTTATCATGTTTTGTATTGGAAAATGGGAAACAAATTATTTGTGTGGTGAAATTGAAAAACAACCCACATTTCCTACAATATTTTATATGTTAATATTTTAGGCACAGTATTACTGTAATGTTTATTTTTTCGTTGTTTACTTTTATATGTAAATTTAGGAAAATAGAGTGATCAATTTCACTGCAAGGGCTCTGATCGGAGTAGTAGAGTTAACACACATGCTTTATGAGACGTGTTATCTAAACTAAATGCATTAACCAAACACCTTCAATTGCTTTTCAATGGCTTTTGTTTCAAGAAAACGCGATGAGTTAAGAAATTTGAGTTAAGAGTTTGTGTGTTAACCCTGCTACATCAGTAGTTCATCTAAAATGCTCTATTCATTGATATAATTCTAGCAGAGCAATGAAAGAAGATATATGTATGGATCCATGTGAGGTACAGGGCTGGTTCTAGCGTTTTTAAAAAGAGATTGTCATTTACTATATGATGTCTGGTTTTTATTCTTAACATTCGTCATGGGAAAACTCCTTTAATAGAGAATGGTGTAACTAGCAAAGTTCCAAATCAATTCATAAAAAATCTGCCTGCATTAACCTGAAAAAAAGAGCTGTAAAGTCATGGCCACTAGAGGTCTCGCTTCTATCTAATTTCTAGTCCACTGCCTGTTGTCAGTCAAGATCCATCCCTAGTAACAGAGATGACTGCTCACAGGAAATAAGGGGAATGTCAAAGCTAGTTGAAATTGTAACCCTGATAAAAGAGCTGATTCTGAAGATCACAGGAGCATCCTGTGTGTCTAAGTGTGATTTTTCCCTCCATATCTGTTCTGTGAGCTTTGGAGCTGAAAACAAAGATAGTGGGAAGTAAGGGAAAGAGTCACAGCAGTACAGTGCTGGCAGATCCACGGAAGTAAGATGCCTCCAGCTTGTGAGAGAAATGCATCTAGTTGTGCAGCTAAAGAGAGCAATAATTAGGCTCAAAAAGACATTAGAGAAGCCTGAAAAAGACCTGTTCCTTCACAGTTATCATTGTACAAAGAAGCACAGCCAGTATGCAAACTTTTTTTAAAATTCAGGCATGCTTTAACCACCTCAGCCCCCCTAGTTTATTGCTCGGTCATGCAACTTACCACCCAAATGAATTTTACCTCCTTTTCTTCTCACTAATAGAGCTTTCATTTGGTGGTATTTCATTGCTGCTGACATTTTAACTTTTTTTGTTATTAATCGAAATGTAACGATTTTTTTGCAAAAAAATGACATTTTTCACTTTCAGTTGTAAAATTCTTTAAAAAAAATTACATCCATATATACATTTTTCGCTAAATTTATTGTTCTACATGTCTTTGATAAAAAAAAAAATGTTTGGGTAAAAAAAAAAATGGTTTGGGTAAAAGTTATAGCGTTTACAAAACTATGGTACAAAAATGTGAATTTCCGCTTTTTAAAGCAGCTCTGACTTTCTGAGCACCTGTCATGTTTCCTGAGGTTCTACAATGCCCAGACAGTAGAAAAACCCACAAATGACCCCATTTCGGAAAGTAGACACCCTAAGGTATTCGCTGATGGGCATAGTGAGTTCATAGAACTTTTTATTTTTTGTCACAAGTTAGCGGAAAATGATTTTTATTTTATTTTTTTCCCTTACAAAGTCTCATATTCCACTAACTTGTGACAAAAAATAAAAACTTCCATGAACTCACTATGCCCATCATGAAATACCTTGGGGTATCTTCTTTCCAAAATGGGGTCACTTGTGGGGTAGTTATACTGCCCTGGAATTTTAGGGGCCCAGATGCGTGAGAAGTAGTTTGAAATCAAAATCTGTTAAAAATGGCCTGTGAAATCAGAAAGGTGCTCTTTGGAATGTAGGCTCCTTTGCCCTCCTAGGCTGCACCCATGTGGTATCACCGTACTCAGGAGAAGTTGGGGAATGTGTTTTGGGGTGTCATTTTACATATACCCATGCTGGGGTACCTTGGGGTGTCTTCTTTCCAAAATGGTGTTATTTGTGGGGTGTTTGTACTGCCCTGGCATTTGAGGGTCTCCGCAATCATTACATGTATTGCCAGCATTAGGAGTTTCTGCTATTCTCCTTATATTGAGCATACGGGTAATGAGATTTTCTTTTTCCGTTCAGCCTCTGGGCTGAAAGAAAAAATGAACGGCACAGATTTCTTCATTCGCATCGATCAATGTGGATGAAAAAATCTCTGCCAAAAAAAAAAAAGGAGGGGAAAGGCGTCTGCCAGGACATAGGAGCTCCGCCCAACATCCAAACCCACTTAGCTCGTATGCCCTGGCAAACCCGATTTCTCCATTCACATCAATCGATGTGGATGAATAAATCATTGCCGGGATTGCCTAAGCATATGAACACCGCCGCCTCCTCAGCTCATATGCCTCGGCAAACGTATCTTTTACTGCAGAGGAGAAATCTCGTCTTGCAGCGCCACATACACCAACTTGTGTGTAATCTGACAGCAGCGCAATGCTTCTGTCAGAATGCACATCAGTGCTGCAGCTAGTCGATCGGTTGGTCCACCTGGAAGGTAAAAAAACAAAACAAAAAAGAAAAAAACCAGGCCGCAACGCAATAAATTTTATTAACTTTATAATAACTTTTGAACAGAACATATAAACTTTATTTAACTTTTTGAACTGAACGTTAACTTTTTTGCTTACTGGTGTTTTTTTTTTATTTATTTTTATTTACCTTTATAGGACAAACCTCTCCTTCCCCATGGGACAATGTGCAAAGCGCAAATCACCCAAAGATGTGGCGAAGTGCGTTATGCACTTTGTCCCAGGTGAAAGGAGAGGTTTGCAGCAGCTAGGAACAAATGCCTGAAGAGGGCCACACTTGTGTAGAAATTGTCCACATAAAGATGGTACCCCTTGCCAAATAAGGGTGACACCAAGTCCCAGACTGTCTTCCCACTGCTCCCCAGGTAGTCAGGGCAACCGACCAGCTCCAGGGTCTGATCTTTACCCTCATAGATCCGAAATTTGTGGGTATAGCCTGTGGCCCTTTCACAGAGCTTATACAATTTGACCCCATACCGGGCGCGCTTGCTTGGGATGTATTGTTTGAAGCCAAGGCGCCCAGTAAAATGTATTAGGGACTCGTCTACGCAGATGTTTTGCTCGGGGGTATACAAATCTGCAAATTTCTGGTTGAAGTGGTCTATGAGGGGCCGAATTTTGTGGAGCCGGTCAAAAGCTGGATGGCCTCTGGGACGAGAGGTGCTATTGTCACTAAAGTGCAGGAAACGCAGGATGGCCTCAAATCGTGCCCTGGACATGGCAGCAGAGAACATGGGCATGTGATGAATTGGGTTCGTGGACCAATATGACCGCAATTCATGCTTTTTGGTTAGACCCATGTTGAGGATAAGGCCCAGAAATTTTTTTAATTCGGAAACTTAGACTGGTTTCGACCGGAAAGGCTGGGCATAAAAGATTCCCGGGATGGCGGATATAAATTGAGTGGCATACCGGTTTGTTTCTGCCACAACTAAGTCCAAGAGCTCCGCAGTCAAGAACAGCTCAAAAAATCCCAGGGCCGAACCGATCTGAGCTGTCTCAACCCGAACTCCAGACTGGGCGGTGAAAGGGGGAACTAATGGTGCGGCTGAAGTTGGGGACTGCCAATCAGGATTTGCCAGCACCTCAGGGATTCTAGGGGGTCTACGGGCCTGTCGGTGCGGTGGCTGCGACGGGGTAACTATTGCACGTGCCACCGTACCAGCTTCAACTGCCCTTCTGGTGCTCGCCACTTCACCATGGCAGTGCTGGTACTAGGTCCAGGGAGGGCTGCGCTGCTGGTGTATGCCTCACCACGTAATCCGACAACGCCAGCCCCACTCTGCTGCCCTTGAAGCGGATCCTGCGCAACCTGTGGTCTAGCAACACGGGGCCGGGTACGCCTGGTGGTATCAGGGACCTCAACCTCCTTGTCCGAACTTTGTGTCAGACTGCCACTGCTTTCTACAGGTTCATATTCTGACCCGCTAGATTCATCAGATGAGGGTTCCCATTCCTCATCCGACTGGGTCAGAAGCCTGTAGGCCTCTTCAGAAGAATACCCCCTGTTTGACATTTGGACTACTAAATTTAGGGGTATTCCCTGAGACTACCCAAGAAAAAAAGCAAGCCTGTCTTACAAATGGGAGGCTAGCGAAGTACCGGAGGCCGCTGCGATTGATAAAAAATATCAAAACAGATTTTTTTTATCGCCGCAGCGCTTGGAAAGTGATTGTGCAGTGATAAAAAAAATAATATATTTTTTTTGTCACTGCGGCGGGGCGGGCGTGGGTGAACGCACATGTGGGCGACCGATCAGGCCTGATCGGGCAAACACTGCGTTTTGGGTGGAGGGCGAGCTAAGGTGACACTAATACTATTATAGATCTGACTGTGATCAGTTTTGATCACTTACAGATACTATAAAAGTACAAATGCTGATTAGCGATACGCTAATCAGCGAATAAGTGACTGCGGTGCGGTGGGCTGGGCGCTAACCGATCGCTAAACTAGCTAACCAAGGGGCCTAAAAAAAAGGGACAGTTTACACGGATCACTTTTTTTTCCCTTTCACTAGTGATTGACAGGGGCAATAAAAGGGGTGATCAAGGGGTTAATTGGGGTGCTAGGGGCTAAGGTGTAGTGTTCGGTGCTACTCACTGTGAAGCCTGCTCCTCTGCTGAGACCAACCGACGAAAAGGACCAGCAGAGGAGCAGGGAAGCCATTTAACACATCATATTTATGAATATAATGTGTTAACTGGCTTCTGATTCGTTTTTTTAAAAATCATCAGCTTGCCAGCCACGATCATTGGCTGGCAAGCTGATGACGTGACCCCCCTCTAACTTTTGCCGGCCCGCGATGCGCATGCGCGGGCCGGCTAAGCGCGTCATCTCGCGTCTCGCGAGATGACGCGTATATGCGTGACTGTGCCTGGGACTGCCGCCTCCGGAACGTGATCCTGCGTTAGGCGGTCCGGAGGCGGTTAAAGCAAAGCAAGTATATAACAATCTCAAAATCAAAAGAAAGGAGGGATCTTATGCTGGATTACCACATAGCAGCCATTATGTATCTGAAAACTGCACTGACTTGGGGTTTTACTACACATTAGAAAGGTTTTTAACTGATTAATGTGGCCATTTGGTTTTATGGGTAAAACTCTTTGCTCCAAGCCATATGGCCATTAAAAATCAATTTGTAAACTGTGCCGATCTGCAGTAAAACTGCATATAGGAAAAGTCTTTGGCCGTGCTGTGAACACTAGTTGGACCCCCAGGCTAAGCACCCAGCCCAAAAATCTAAGGATGTTCTTATTTCTTAACAGATTATTTTCATTTTGCTTCATTTTTTGTCAGTTTATAAAACTCACACAAAAGAAAACTTTGTAGTATAAACTGTGTGAATTAATTTGCAGCTTTTTAGCTGACCTAAAGCAATCATATGCATTAATACTCATGGAAATATTTTTATCAATGCCTTTAAAAATTTTTTTTTTTTTCCTGTTTGTTTTACACAATATTTTTTGCCTGCAAATCCAGTGAAGGACAGACCAAACTAATTTATTTCCTTATTAATAGCTATTCTTAGCATTGCAGCCAATCTGGTCGTCATAGTTACAGTGATTAGCAAAGGCTAAAATATCAAGTCAGTCTAGAGGGAGGAGGGACATTCTGTCCCTCCATGTACAGTAACTAAGGTCAGCAGGTACACATAATCCTCCCAACCCCGTCCTTGATTATTGGAAGCTACAAGGCAGCAGAGAATCTGGCAGCTGAATGCCAAGTATACTGTGTGCCAGCCTCAAGATGCTTCCCCTTAGGCTCACAATTACAAACAGCTATACTTTATACCCACACTACAATACAGGGACCATCTGCTTTCCAAATGCACAAAATCATCATCACGCTTATGTATATTTATTGCTCAATTGCTTATAACCTTCAATTCTGCCTTCATTTGCCACTAGACCATGACCAACTGAATTATCACATGTAAAAATGTGATTAACTTATTTTTCCTATACATTATAAATTCTGAATGCAGGCTCACACTACGTTGGGACATGACATCATTGTAATTGCTGGGAGGTATGGCCACACGTTCTGTAAATGCTACAAATTCTCCCAGGTGAAATTTCCTGTGGAAAACCTGCAGCATTTAGTGTATGAGCATAGTGGATGAGATTTCGGCAATTTTGGGGACTGTAGAAAAAAAACTTGGCAATCTGACTTGCTCTGCGGTTTTACAATTTGCAACATGTCAATTTATGCTGCGGTGTTTACTTGTGGCTTTAAAGGAAACCTGTCACCAGGATTTTTGTGTATAGAGCTGAGGCCATGGGTTGCTAGATGGCCGCTAGCATATCCAGAATACCCAGTCCCTATAGCTCTGTGTGCTTTTATTGTGTAAAAAAAAACGATTTAATACATATGCAAATTAACCTGAGATGAGTCCTGTCCCTGAAAGGAGTCCAGCGTGAAGGAGCCCAGCACTGCCCCGCACCCTCAGAATCTCCTCCTTGTTCCCCCAACATCAGAAAACTAGAGCGCCGTAATCTCGCGATGCCAGCACAGGGAAGGAACACTATGACAACACTGCGCATGCACTAGCTCGCACATCGCAAGATTATGGCGCTTTAGCTTTCTGACGTCGGGGAGCAAGGAGGAGATTCTGAGGATGCGGGGTGATGCTGGGCTCCTTCACGCTGGACTCATCTCAGGTTAATTTGCATATGTATCAAATCTTTTTTTTACACAATAAAAGCACACAGAGCTATAGGGACTGGGTATTCTGGATATGCTAGCGGCCATCTAGCAACCCATGGCCTCAGCTCTATACACAAAATCCCGGTGACAGGTTCCCTTTAAACCTTGCAATGCAAAGGATGAAAGCATTGGATGGCCCTGAAGTAACACTATCGCAAAAATCATTTCAGGCATTTTTTTTGTCACACCACAGTAACCAGTTACTGAATTTTAATGATGAAAATTTCACAGCGTTATAAGGATGTATAATACTATGTCCCTGCCAGACCTTGGATCTACTGAGTTGCACTGACAGCATTATGTCAGAAGAATTCAGTAGATCTAAGGAACAGAGGTCAGAACTAGAAATCCCCCACCCACATGCAGAGTGTTTCGCACAGTGAATTAGCTTTGCTGAGACTGACCTAAGGTCCTTTTATAACAAGTCCATCAGTGGTCTTTGCGTTCATTTACATTACAGTTATCACAGATTGTTCATTTCTCCCTTCTTACAGAGTTACTTTAGTGTCGGAAGAACATCGTGAATACATGAAGGAATGTGCTGCCAACAAATGATAATTTATATGCTTGCATGAAAGATCATTGCACTGTGTAAATGGGCCTTAAAAGGATTTTGCCAAAATACTAAGTTATACTCCTGTGCATGCCCCAACTGGTAACTGTACTGAGGAAGAGGGCTCTGAGCCCTTGAAACGCGTTGACAAAAATAAAAGTTACGCTCTTCACTAGGGATTAACCGAATCGATCAGGTAATGGGTGCACGGCCCACTGGGAAAAGCCAATCCCACAACAATAAGTAGGAAAAGGGCAGCACTCCAAGGAAATAAAATTCAAAAAAAACTTTTTTCACCTCAGTGGCAATGGTGACGTTCCGGCTCTATACCAGAGCCTTTCTCAAGCAAAGTAACAGGACATAGTAAACAATATATATACACCCACAACTGATTGCGTCATATCATGTGACCAATACATAATTAGTGCATTAACTCCTTGATATCTGAATACAAAAATTAAAAACATATCTTAATCTCAAAACTTACATAATAGTGAAAATAAAAAATATTCCAGCTATTTCAAACATGATAGGTGAAGTTACATATAACATACGTGTACATGTGTAAATTTCATTCCATTAAATAACTTCCAAAACATCATATTCTTCTAAGTGACGTGTGCAATTGAACAGTGATGTCGATAAAGAGTAACATGACAACCAGGAAAACACTGACCCGATGAACCACGATCCCGCACCTGTAGCAATGTTGGCTTTGGTGTGCACTTGAACTTACTGCGCATGCCCCAGCTTGCGTATAAACCGATACGTCATTATGACGAAGGAGGATCTAATGGAGTTAGCGCAGATCAGTCTCTAACATCAAGCGGTCATCTTGAAAGAGGTAAAATGACCACACGAATCACAGTACATTGACTAGATTATCGCGTAAGTCCAGATCTCAAACAACAGGCCACTTTCATTCATATTAGCATTCATACGGGCTACATAATACCGGATCAAAGCGAATAACACCGTCAAGCGAACAATTTGCCGCATTACACCAGAAGAGTCGTATGGATACATGAATATACATGCCGCATCCATTACCGTTACCCCAGTGTATCCTTACAAAGCCCAGGAGGGATCTCCTCCACACCATGCATTATATAATAGACAGATAAGCCACTCAGATCCATTCATATCTGTGTTTACGCAATCCGGGAACATACAATCTATTACACTACATGTATATCTTATATGTGAGGAGGTCACAGGGGCATCAGACCAGTGTAGTATTCCAATCTCATCATGACCATCTTCATCTGCATTTCTGGACAAAAGAGAAAAAAATCTTTCAGTATATGGGTAATAAACAATAATAGTCCAAATACTAACTACCCAACACAGAATAGCAGTAATGGTCGGACCAGAACAGGGGAGAAATAAGGGCAAGCCACAATCCTATCTAACCAATCCTACATTGTATTCTACATTGAGACCACTTGGTTTGAGAGAGTTAAGTACATAGATCCACTCTAGTTCTTTTTTCTTCAACAGAGTGGATCTATTACCTCCTCGTCTTGGCATAGGTACATGTTAAATTATATAACATTTAAGATACCTTTAAACATGTTTCATTTCAGGAAAGTGTTTTGAGACCGTCAAGTCAGGGCGCTTCTTCCTAATGGATAACCTGTGGTTGTTGAGGCGTGTTTTTAAGTCAGTGGAGGTTTCCCATACGTACAATAATTTACATTGACAGGTAAGGACATACACAACATAACTTGAATTGCAAGTTAAATGGAACCGTATTGGATATTGCTCCCCTGTATGAGGATGCGAAAAGCTTTTTCCTTTTACTATATAGCAACAATTTACAAACCCAAGGCATGGGAAACAACCAAGTCCCACCGAAGTTATTGTGGTTTGTCTCACCATTCTACTTGGGCCAACATCAGCTCTTACAAGTTGATCATGCAAACTTTTTGTTTTACGATATGACATCATTGGTCATGACTGAAATTCAATGACAGATTTGTGACAACACTTTAATAAATTCCAATGATAATTTAGAAATATCTATACTGCATTCCGTATATGTAGAGATAAACGGAATTCTTAAGTGTTGGCACGAATCTGCTTTTTAGAAAGTATTTTATTAACTCTGTCATAGATTCTGTACCTTTGTTGCTTTAAAAGTTTAGGAGGATAACCTCGATCCAGGAATTTGCCCACCATCACATTCAAAGTGTTGTCGAGCACCACTGGATCTGAGGTAATCCACTGCGCCCTAACAAATTGTGACTAGGGTAAATATTTGATCATAGATCTCGGATGGCTACTATTATACTCTAGAAGAGAGTTTTTGTCAGTTAGTTTAGTAAATACTTCTGTGCATAATTTCCCATAAGATAAAATAACCTTTGTGTCCAAGAACTGCATCTCTTGTGTCAATTTTTTTGTCTTTTTGTTTTTTCAAAAATGATGAACTGGACCCACCCGGTGGTTTTACCTATACACAGGAGGCGGCAGATCGGATTCTGTGGGGAATAGAGGGAGATGCCACTTTCCTCAATATACCATCCATTAAGGAGACCAAAAAGAAATTTGAATTTTTGTCCAGACGATCCACCTCTCTTTGTCTTCATATGACAACACTTGGCGAGTATTACAAGGTCTAACGTATTCCTAGGGGGATAAGATGCCTTTATTGTCACTGTACAATACAATGTACAATACAATTAAATGTTGTTTGGAGCAATCCTAGATGCCATGGACAGAGGAACAAGAACTGACATTTAAACTAAAGCATTACACTAGAGAAAAACAAAACATTGCACTAGAAGGCATTACTATTCACAGTTCACAGCATATATATAGCAAGAGCAAAGTAGGAAGTGCTTGTGAGTATATATACACACTGATTCAGACACCAATGCAGACAAGAGGTCATCATGGGTTCATGAATGCAGCAGTCACTTTCAGTTTGTGGTAGTTTCTATACTAGGAAGGGGCAATAGTCTCTGAGCATTTAGGAGACTGATTGCTTTGGGGTAAAAGCTGTTCTTAAGCCTAGTGGTGCAGGCATGTAGGGCTCTAAGACGCCTACCAGAGGGTAGGGGAGTGAAAAGGCTGTGGCCGGGGTGAGCTGCAGATAATTTTTGCCCTGTTGCTGCAGCGAGCAGTGAAGATGTCATCCAGTGATGGTAACTGAGTACCAGTGATTCTGCCAGCCATTCTGATGATGCGCTTGAGGGTCTTCTTGTCCTCAGAAGAGCAGCCGGAGTACCACACTGTAATGCAGTATGTGATAACAGATTCTATGGTGCACCTGTAAAAATTGACAAGCACCTGTTTTGGGAGTTGTGCTTTCTTCAGACTCCTCAGAAAATAAAGCCTCTGAAGGCCTTTTTTGGTAATTTCTGTTGTGTTTTTTATCCATGACAGGTCCTGACTAATATAAACTCCCAAGAATCTGAAACTTTAAACTATCTCCACGTTTCCACCATTAATGCTAATGGGATGGTGTCCATTTTGTTTCTTCTTCCTAAAATCCAGAATTAGCTCCTTTGTTTTCTTGGTATTGAGTATGAGGTTGTTGTTCTTACTCCATCTCTCTAGGTTCTCAACCTCTTTCCTGTAGGCTGTTTCATCATTGTTGGAGATTAGGCCTATCACGGTCGTGTCATCTGCAAATTTTATAATGGTATTGTGAATAGGTTTACAGTCATTTGTGAAGAGGGAGTAAAGGAGAGGGCTCAACACACAGCCTTGCGGTACCCCAGTGTTTAGTGTTAAGGATGAAGAAAAGTGCTTGGCCATGCGTACGATTAGTGGTCTTTTTGTAAGAAAATCCAGTATCCAGTTGCACAGGTGTGAGCTGAGACCCAAGTTGTTCAGTTTCGTTGCCAACTTGGGAGGGATGGTGTTAAAGGCCGAGCTGTAATCAATGAACAGCATGCACACATAGCTGTCTCTCTGCTCCAGGTGTGACAGCGCAGTGTGAAGGGTAAGTGAGACAGCATCCTCAGTTGACCTATGTGCTCTGTAAGCAAACTGGTATTGGTCCATGGAGGTGCAGATCTTGCTCTTCATGTGCCTGAGGACAAGTTGTTCAAAGCACTTCATAGCAATAGGAGTGAGAGCCACCGGGCGATAATCACTTAAGGTCTTCACCCCGGCCTGTTTTGGAATTGGGACAATTGTGGAGGACTTTAGGCAAGTGGGGACAATGGCCTGCTCTAGTGAGCTGTTAAATATACTGGTAAACACTGTTTTCAGCTGTTTAGCACAGTTTTTTAGGACTTTTCCAGGAACTTCATCAGGGCCAGCTGATTTGTGGGGATTAATGTGGCTGAAGGCCCATTCTACCTCATGTGCTCTCAGCATCAGGGAACATGATGGAGCTTCTTGCTGGGCAAATTTGATGATAGGCAGCTCATTGTCTTTGTCAAATCGTCCCAAAAAATGATTTAGGTCATCAGGAGAGAAAGAATTTCCAGTGTTGATAAAACAGGTGTTGCTCTTATAATTCGTAATGGACTTGATACCCTGCCACATGCGTCGGGAATCAGAGCTTGTAAAATGATGTTGTATTTTTGTTTTGTAGCAGTGCTTCGCCTCCTTAATGCCCCTCTTCAGATTGGACCTGGCTGTTTTGTACTCCTCTTGGTCTCCCTTTCGGAAAGCAATGTCACGTGCCTTCAAAAGGTTTTGGACATCACACTTGCACCCCAATCTATTTTCCAACAACTATTTGTTTTGCAAAAGGTTTGAGAATCTCTCTAACAGGTACGCAATGGAATTTATTCTATTAAATATAGAATATATCCAGAGTGAACTTTCTATTGTCAATAACGATCTTGCTGTGGTAGAACAACAACTAGGAACCATGTTGTCTAATGAGGATTCGATCAACTATTGGACAGATTTTTCTACACATCTACAGAGTTTCCAAAATGAGGTGGAGGAAGGCAAACTGATAAAATGGAACTGTGATATTGAGGACTATAAAAAAGGCAATATTTATATATGGCAATCTGATAAAAAAAATCTACCATAATACAAAAGAAATCAGGAAAAGGAAGAAAAATATACAAGCCACTACAACTAATGATCAAGCTTTTTTAGGGGTTGATATACCCCCAGAGAAAGCACAAAACGCCGCACTAGACGGGGAGGATACAGACATAGAAGATCCCAAAAAGCCACGCAACACCAGGACACGGTTTCCAACAGGCAAGGCACAAACGAACAGAAAGAAATGACTGTTGTTAATCTGTCATCAAAGGAGCTTACAGTTCATCAAGTGAGTGTCCTAAGTAAAGGTCTTTCATTTTGTCCTAAGTCACATATTAATTGGTTTGAACTTGAACTTAATTTAATGATGTTCTTTCGGTCTATTAGATTGAAGCTATGGTTTAATGATAAGGAGCGGATTGAGCGTCCAACGGTGAGTGAACTCTCCCTGAGGATGCTGAATCTTTCTTTGGGTAGTAACTTCAATCCGGTGCTTTAGGCACCAGCAGTTGAAGCATATATTACAGCCGTAAAAGCGGATATAGAAATTATGAAATCAACATACTCTAGGGGTCAGTTTAAGCATCCTAATATAACCACAGAGGAGGCTAATGCACTAGTGGAGTTGAAGGATGACGGCAGCCTCACGGTGAAACCTGCAAACAAGGGTGGGGCTGTGGTCATCCTTGACACTGATAAGCATGTTGCAGAAATTTTGAGACAATTAGGGGACACTAACATTTATACATTGATCGATGCTGACCCCAAGTTTCAGATTGCAGATATGATCAGAGATGTATTGATGGAAGCGGTTGTGGCTGGGATTATTGATTCAGAGCTTAAGGACTATCTCATAGTTACACATCCGATCACTGCGGTTATATACATATTACCAAAGATTCATAAATCTTTAAGTGATCCACCTGGTTGTCCCATAGTGTCCGGCTCTGACTCAATTTTCAGCCACATTGCTATCTTCTTCGATAAGTTATTACACAATTTTTCCATTGGAGCAGACTCATATTTTGGACACATCCGATTTTTTGAATAAACTGCATTCTATTAATATATCACATTTAGATGATGTCATTTTGGCATTGTTTGATGTAGTTTCGCTCTACACCTCTATAGATCATTGCAAAGGGCTTAAAGCGGCGTCACACATGTTACAACATTCCTCATTTACTGAACAGACATGCCAGTTCATCTTGGCATTGTTGGAAGATCAGTATTACAATATTACATACAGTGTCAAGGCGTGGCGATGGGGTCCAATGTGGCCCCAACCTACACTAATATCTACATGCAGGCCTATGAGGAAGATGTCTACATTTCCCACCACTACAGTCATGTACTGGCGTGGTGGCATTATGTGGACGACATCTTTCTCATATGGACAGGTTCCTTACTTGATTATGCACATAAGTATTTACTAAACCAACTGACAAAAACTCTCTTCTAGAGTATAATAGTAGCCATCCGAGATCTATGATCAAATCTTTACCCTATTCACAATTCGTTAGGGCGCAGCGGATTACCTCAGATCCAGTGGTGCTCAACAACACTTTGAATGTGATGGTGGGCAAATTCCTGGATCGAGTTTATGCTCCTAAACTTTTAAAGCAACAAAGGGACAAAATCTATGACAGAGATAATACAATACTTTCTAAAAAGCAGATTCGTGCCAACACTAAGAGAATTCCATTTATCTCTACATATACGGAATGCAGTATAGATATTTCCAAAATTATCAAAAAACATTGGACTATATTAAAGTGTTGTCACAAATCTGTCATTGAATTTCAGTCATTACCAATAATGTCATATCGTAGAAGAAAAAGTTTGCATGATCAACTTGTAAGAGCTGATGTTGGCCCAAGTAGAATGGTGAGACAAACCACAATAACTTTGGCTGGATCTTAAATGTTATATAATTGATCATGTACCTATGCCAAGACGAGGAGGTAATAGATCCACTCTGTTAAAGAAAAAAAGAACTAGAGTGGATCTATGTACTTAACTCTCTCAAACCAAGTGGTCTCAATGTAGAATACAATGTAGGATTGGTTAGATAGGATTATGGCTTGCCCCTATTTCTCCCCTGTTCTGGTCCGACCATTACTGCTATTCTGTGTTGGGTAGTTAGTATTTGGACTATTATTGTTTATTACCCATATACTGAAAGATTTTTTTCTCTTTTGTCCAGAAATGCAGATGAAGATGGACATGATGAGATCGGAATACTACACTGGTCTGATGCCCCTGTGACCTCCCCACATATAAGATATACATGTAGTGTAATAGATTGTATGTTCCCGGATTGCGTAAACACAGATATGAATGGATCTGAGTGGCTTATCTGTCTATTATATGATGCATGGTGTGGAGGAGATCCCTCCTGGGCTTTGTAAGGATACACTGGGATAACTGGTAATGGATGCGGCATGTATATGCAGGTATCCATACGACTCTCCTGTTGTCATGCGGCAAATTGTTCGCTTGACGGTGAACATTTGTTATTTCGCTTTGATCCGGTATTATGTAGCACGTATGAATGCTAATATGAATGAAAGTGGCCTGTTGTTTGAGATCTGGACTTGCGTGATAATCTAGTCAATGTACTGTGATTCGTGTGGTCGTTTGACCTCTTTCAAGATGACCGCTTGATGTTAGAGACTGATCTGCGCAAACTCAATTAGATCCTCCTTCGTCATAATGACGTATCGGTTTATACACAAGCTGGGGCATGCGTAGTAAGTTTGAGTGCACGCCAAAGCAGACATTGCCACAGGTGCTGGATCGCAGTTCATCAGGTCAGTGTTTTCCGGGTTGTCATGTTACTCTTCATCGACATCACTGTTCAATTGCACATGTCACTTTCTTAACCATTTCAGCACTTTGTCTATGCAAGAATATGATGTTTTGGAAGTTATTTAATGGAATGAAATTTACACATGTACACGTATGTTATATGTAACTTCACCTATCATGTTTGAAATAGTTGGAATATTTTTTATTGTCACTATTATGCAAGTTTTGAGATTAAGATATGTTTTTAATATTTGTATTCAGATATCAAGGAGTTAATGCACTAAATATGTATTAGTCACATGATAGGATGTAATCAGTTGTAGGTGTATATATATATTGTTTACTATGTCCTGTTACTTTGCTTGAGAAAGGCTCTGGTATAGAGCCGGAACGTCACCATTGTAACTGAGGTGAATAAAGTGTTTTTATCATTTTATTTTCTTGGAGTGCTGCCCCTTTTCCTTTACATATAATTATATATATATATATATATATATATATATATATATATATACACACATATACACACACACACACACACTTTATGAATATAATGTATTTGTTTATAATAACTTTTTACTTTGTTTTATTCACATTAGTTGCCTGTATCCATCCGTCTCATCTCTCAGCTGGCTGACAGGAGAGGGAAGGAGGACGACAGACACTAGGCAGCACCAGACGTTTCTTCTGAAATACATTTTATAGTGATTGGCTATTGTAGTTATCACATGCCCAGAAACAGACTATTGTGTCAGTTATCACTGGGCAGATGCTGTGGAAGATGCTGGCATTAAGACTGTACTGACAAGCCTGTGCAGGGGAATGCTCGGCTGATTAGAAGTAGTAGGGCCTAGGAGTAGATACTATGAGGCTGCTCCAATGGGTTACGTGCTGCTGTGGTGTGATTCTAAGGAGTTAAAGAAGCAATGTGATTGGTTGCTATGGGTAACTCCCCCTTTCCTTTACAGCAATTTGGATAAAATTGTATCAGTTTCTTTCATTCAAAAAAGGAATTGATAAAATATATTGTTTATTCCACAATGAGAATCAGATCAGCAACCTCCGATATGTTAAAAAAAAATAAAAAAAAAAAAAAAAAATTATCCTTTATTTAAATTAAAACAAATATTTTACCATCTGTACACACGAATATAAAAAGCTGTAAATAGGTATAATTCATCATCAATACCTTGTAAAATATAGTCATCTGAATACATTAAAAGTACCACCTTTGGCATTTGAAATTCTACAATCTTAAACATTTTGCCTCCTCCCTAGCAGAGAAAATAGCCTTAACAACATAAAAGCATAAAATGTGTAAAGACAAAATGATCAAGCTAGAAAACATTATCTTTATAGGCTTACATGAAAATGCCTCTTTTAAATAAAATATGTGTTTAGCTTTATCACGCCCACACAGAGATTTCACCTTCAGAAGACAAAGGCTTGTTGAATAGAGACTGAGTCCCCGTTAAACCTCGAGGTTGAAAGGTCTGACATAAAGTGAGGATCTTTAGAGGAGAGTCTTTACAGAAAATGGATTTCTCCCTAGTACTAAATATATTTGTCATTTAAAGATATTTGGTTTTACAGCACTCTTCAACACAAAAGGGTACAAGGTTTTCCCACATTATGCTTTACAGGTTTTGTCTGTTTGAGTTTTACTTCATTTTGAAGGCTTTCAATAGTACTGTAAAGGGAAAAATACAAAAGCGCGTTAGAGGGATCATAATTGAATTACTATTGTGCCATCTTTGGAAAGGTCCTTGGAATCAGCAAAGAGTATAGCCAGCCTAAAACACTTATCATATTGAGTTCCAAATGTAATACAAAGCAAACCATACCACTAAAGCCATGGAAGTACAGATAATTCTGCAGCCAGCATATGACAAGAATGGCTGGAATATCTATCGGACAGATCTGTAGACCCATAATTGTGGAGAAGGGAAAGCATGAATTGTGCCACATTGGCTTTTGATTCATTTTTATATGGAAAATTGTTCCAATCCTAGCAAAAAAATAAACTTACATATCAGCAGCTAAACAGCAGAGAGACTATAGTCTTCTTGAGTCTTCGGTCCATGCAGTTGGCACTCTATACAGTATAGGAACTCTAAAAAGAACCTGAGGATAATTCTGATTGTCTGCTGCCTATGCTTTTTATCTAGTTGCTTTGAAGACATTACGCAATCTATAATATTTTATCACTGGGAAACATATATTTTTAATCTTTGCTAACCACTAACCAAATAAGTGCCCCTTATGTTAATTGGAGATGGGTTACCTTTCTTGACAGGTCTCTTTTAGCATAAATTGTATTTCTTATTAAATAATTCTGGAACATCTCTTCTTACAACTCTGTGTTGTGCCAATCCTTTGTTATTCCTCCTAAGGCTTTCATCCATGTGCTTTCCGTATCTTTTATGGATAGCACAGTGACTCATTCACACATGCATACACCAGTGGTTTTTGGCATGGAAATATGGACAAGACATTGAGGTGTCCCGAAAAACTGTAGTGACACTTCGCTTTGACAAGGGGACTGGTAACCCCTAGTGGTCAATTTATTCATATTTTTCTAGGAAGTACATTAGAGGGCCTGCACAGATTATTGCTAAACTATTATTTCATCAGGAATATGATTATATACTAAGACCCCATTTACACAAGTGTATTTTTGGTCAACACCCGAAACACATTTTTTGCGGCTGGGATGCGGACCCATTAATTTCAATAATAATGAAAAAAAAATACGGACAGCACGGCATCTGTATATCTGCAAAAAAAATAGAACATGTCCTATTCTTTTCCATTTTGCCGACAAGAACAGGCATTGTTACAATGGGGCCTCATAAAATAGAGGACCACAAAACAGAATCGGCCGTGTGAGTGCCGCCTAAAACAAGCATTCCAGGACCGGTAAAATAATATTATGTAAAACATAGCTCACCATCCACAAGACACTGAAGATCCTCCCATTCAGTAAGTTATGGCGCATACCAAGAGGATAAATGGATGTTCAGGAGTTCAATTTGGACATCTGATTTTAACCTAACACTGAATAAAACGGATATACTGTTGTGAATAGAAGAAGGCCTAAGAGGGAACACATGAAACGAGGAGTGTTTTTGAAATCTTTGTACGATGTATCATCCCTGAGGTCCTGACCTAGGAATAACACAGTTTATCAGTATTGTCTGTGGTGTTCCACTAATGCCACGCTTAAAATATATAAACATCTAGAGGAAACTGCATATTTCTATAGCAGAGGACTGAACTGGTTTCTGTGCCCATCATAGTCTTATTAGGGGAAAATGCAAGCAAAAAATTGCCTGCTACCTTACAAGGGACTATAGAGGAGACAGACGCGGTCATAAACTAGACCTGGTTATCAAACAGCATATCCAAATTCTTTAAAAAGTAAAACAAATACGTTTTTGATCAATTGTTGTGAATTTAATCCATGATTCTTTGTCTAAAAAATATAGGACCAATATAGATATATAAAAGTCTCACATGTGAAAAGTATAAAATATAGGTGTTTTGCAGCTTAAAGCCAAATATAGCACAGGTGGCCTTATAGGTTATTTAACATCCAAATTATTGCAATACTAACTACACATTTCCATACTTGAAAAATACATGGAATGTTAATATTTTGATACTGATGGACTACCTTCAGGATAAGCCATCACTATTAGATCATCAGCAGGGGTCTGACAGACCACACCAATCAGGAGTGGCCCAAGGACTAGCCATCGCTATCAATGTCCTGTGCAACCTCTTTAAAGGGGCTTCCTATAAAACATCATTTATAAACTATCCACATAATAGGAGATACAAGTACGATTGTTGATGGTCTGAAAATGACCACATTTTAAACAGTGAAGAAGGAGGTGCAGTGTAAGAAATTTGTGGCTCTTCTACCTAGATTTCCCAATCAACCCATCCTGCTTTATTGACAAGGCAAGGAATTCCTCACCACAATGCCACCGTAACAGAGAGGAGGAGGAAACCGTGGGTATATATGCAGTCTGGATAGCTGTATTGTAGGCACAAATGGCACCTATTGCTTACCATAAATTCATGAAATGGGAAATCCATTCAAAATGAGCATCTGACAGTTTAGATATATGTAACAAGGTCAAATTAGTGAAGTCTGATCTCAGAACACCACTGATTTTCAGACAGAAAAGAAATACACAAAAAGAAATACAAAAATGAGAAAGACATCCAGTCAAAATAATCTTAAAGGGGTTTCCGAGATGTTAATACTGAAGACCTATCCTCTGGATAGGTCATCAGTATCTGATCGGTGGGGGTCTAACACCTGGGACCCCCCGCCAATCAGCTGTTTGAGAAGGCACAGCTCTTGCAGTAGCGCAGTGGCCTTCTAGTTGCTTTCCCTATGCCGAGTGATGACATGTTCACGGCTCACATGGCTTAGGCGCAGCTAAGCCCCTTAGAAATGAATGGGGCTGAGCTGTGATACCACGCTCAGCCGCTATACAATGTACAGCGCTGTGCTTGGTAAGCATGAAGAAGACTGCGGCACTCTCAGAAGTGCTAGTGCCTTCTCAAACAGCTGATCGTTGAGGTCCCAGGTGTCTGACCCCCACAATCAGATACTGATGATGGGTCATCAGTTGTAAAATCTTGGAAAACCCATTTTAATGTGATGGACACATGAGAACTCATAGGTGAAGTCTGTAAACTATGATTAGGCTAACACTGCTGGATGAAAGTGATCTATATAATACTCAAAACCCCATTTGCATTGCATATACTGTAAATAGTTAAGATTTTTAGTGATTATCTGACAACAGTCTAAGCAAACTGACATTTACTTAAAATGTTGTCAGATTGTCAGTAACAAATCTCTCAGCAGTTCCAGCGAGGTTTGGAGTGCTGAAGGGAGCCCTTTTAGCAATGGTAATGGTAATAGACTTTATAGTAGATATCACCATTAAGAATCACATTTAAGATTATTCTGAGCGGTGTCCCCTTCCTAATGTGTATATAGTGTATTCCTCAAGTAACAAATGCACTTCAAGTGTAGAATGTGCTAAACTAGAAACGGCACTCAGCGAGGTACAGCAGCTACGCCTTATCCCCATGAATGGAGCTGAGCTGTAGTACCAGGCACTGCCAAATGAACAGACACAGTTTAGTGCCTGGGTAGACACTGAAGGAGCACAACGCAGCCCTTTCATTCTGCTGTCTACCCCCTGGGAAACCCAACACCCATGCATTGACGGCCTATCCTAAGGACTGGCCATATTCCCAGAACACCCCTACAAGTAAAGGATTGAATATAAAAATACATATTTCAATTAGCCACACATTGGAAGGTAACACAGGATCAAAGCTTTTCCCATTTCTGGTACCATAAGTGTCAGATTATAACTTCACGTAATCTTAGAGGTAGATATCATCCCAATTGTGGTGGATTGCAAAACACAAAGTAAAAAGTTGAAAACTTTGCACCAACGTTGAACATATTAGTGTGGTGTATTTTCACCGCACCTGTATTTTATTCATAATTTGCACTGTAAGCTTTTGAGGATAACATTCTGAATTGGGTTCTAGTATAAAAAAAGTAAAAAGTGGACGGGATTAAGGCAACAGGTTACATCTCTGAATTCCTTCTACGTACAAATGTGTCTCATGTGAAAGTTCACCACATATTCTGCATTAGTCCTCTGCACAGAAATTGCAAATGGTTCAAATGGATGAAATGTGAAAGCCACAAGCCTGCGCACGTTGTGGTTGATAGGTCGCCCAAGAAGGCCAGCCTGGATTTTAAACTTTAAAAGTCCTGAATCTCTTGCATAGAACCTAAAAAGAAAGGAGCAAAAGAATTCAAGACAAATTAACGTTTCCACTCTGAGTACAATATAACAAAATTTAAAGGCATTTCCCCAAGACAACACTTATCCCATAGGTCGGGCAATAAGCATCTGATTGCTTAGGGTCCAAACGCTTGGACCTTCACTCATCACAAAAATGCTGGTCCAGGCGTCCCCTATGTGAATGGAACAGTGGCGTGCATGTGCGATCACCGCTGCATTCACTTCTATGCACTATTTCATGCACATAAAAGAATCCGGAACCCCTGTTCTCCGCCCCACGATCACTTAACCACTATACTGTGTATAAGGGATAAGTGTTTTTTTTGTGGGAAAACCTCTTTAATTATAAAAAGGCATAATTCACAAAAGGTTAAATTTACTGATACATATCTTCTATTAGTGCAACAAAAACTTATCTAGTAATCAGAATCATCATAAAAAATTATGTTTTATTGATCAATGGTGCAAGTTATGAAATGACTTATAGGTTTTCATCTGAAGACTGACTTGACCATGTATGCCGCCTTATGGAAAGTCTTCACAGGAAAATGTCTCTCTTCCAAAAGGAATTAAACTGTTTCTAGTGCCACCTATAGGTGACTATCTTACAGGATAGCCACCTACAGAGGCACCAGGGGCCAAAATTAGACTTTCAGACTTCAGCAGTAACCTAGACAGATGCTGATGCAGATGTGTCTCCCTAAGTTTTTGTGAGAGGAGGCCACTTGTCCCTGATCCTTGCACAGCAGGGGAAAGATCCAGGCATTGATGGCACATCCTGTGGATTTGCCATAAATGCTTAAGATGAGAATACGGAGGATGTTCATGAGACAGACAAAATGATGCATACTGTCACATAAATTAGATTGGTGCTCTGACAAAATAGCTTTGTTAGAGATGAACAGCAAAATTACTAGGCTGAGCAGAAAAGGGCATTAATAGAGTAGTGATTGCTCTGGACAACTGGTAGAAATTGAAGACAACGAAAATGATGCAATGCCTTCTGGAAAAAGGTATTATTAAAGACCTCCTATTGTCTATGTAGGTTACAAGTACAGCTCTAGAAGATAGGTGTGGTCTCGGAAAATAATAAAAATGACAATCTGGGATGACAGAATTGAACATAAATATATAGTGAGGTACTTTTAAGCAGACAACCATTATAGTCTTTTACTAGTACAGGCAGATTTCTTAGGAGCAATGGATATTACTGTCACAGTAGCTCCGAAATTGCATTTTTATGACTTGCATGTCCATTTTTCAACAGGCTACAAAACATTACAGAATGTGGTTAATCATGAGAAAAAATACCTCCATGAAATATAGATTTCTAGATTAGGTTTCACACTAAGATCACTGAAGACACTTGAGCCTTTGAAACATTACAAAATGTTGTACTATAAAAAGGTATAGAAAATCTCCAGAAAAATATATACTTCTAGCTGAAAAAAGGATTGATGATGGTTTCATATGGTAAGGATAAGTTACATGACGCCAAACCTGTGGTGGAAGCATTCATACCTCTATATATTTGTTCAGTGATCATACTACATTGTACTCATTTCATCTTTTCCCTATGTGCACCGCAGCATTTGAGCAGATGGGCAAGGCTTGGCGAGAAGTAGGTTTCTGTGTAGCGGAGAGAGGCAGGCGTGAAGTGTAGCCTATTCACCACAAGTACCATAAAAGCTAATGTTTCCATGGCAACCAGCATTTTCTTGTATTCATGAGAAGACAATGGAGGGTGAAGGAGCCATACAGGAGTGACAGGGGTGTTTTGGTGTATTGCTACAGCTGTAAAAATGGATTATATTCCTTTTTTCATTTGTTGCCTTCTAGGCGATGGCTTAATAGAATATTCTGATAATTAGGAAGACACACATTGGGTATGAAGGGACAGCACAATAGTAAGGAAGCCATAGTCTGGATAGGTTTCCTTTACAGTGAGCTCACTCTCCAACAAGAATAGAAATTTATTTTTTGGCAGAGAAACAAGGTCCTCGTTGTACAGATGCTTCTTATTTTCTGGACCGAACAGAGTAAATCTTTTCTAAAAAGACAGCAACACCGGGAACAATTGTATTTGTTCAAGAATAGTAATTGAACATTCATGCTTCTAACAGACTCCAATATGGGTCAGAACATGCTTACAGATGAACGGTCATTAAATGTATCCCTATATAGGGTGCTCGCAACTAATCTCTAAATGATGATAGTCCATTTAAAAAACAGCCACTATAATTAAAAAAAATTGTTTTATATTTCAGTTGTAAATAGGCAAATTCACATGTTCATAGTAAAAAGGCAAAATGACAGACCGGATGACAGAACTGGACAGACCCTATTATAAGTCAATGCGGCGCGTGGGAAACTGGTGGTACCCGACCCATAACAAAATTGGCGTTGCGTGGTCCTTCAGTTATGACACAAGACAATTCTGGACACAGCTTAAACATTATCTGCATCGCAAATATATAAATCTTAGTTTATGAACACATATACCAGTTCCAAGGCACAAACAGCTTTATAACTTTGGCACATTTTAACCATGCAAACTGTTATAAAAATAAATTTACTGTGTGCACATTATGGATAGATGCAGATTTGTGCTTAAGATATGTGATATTCACTACCACTTTAATCAGTAGGATCAACCAGGCAGCATTCCTGGTTTAATGGGTTAATCCCACTAATAGGTGCTCTTTGATATGTTTACTGGAAATCTTTTGTACTTCCTCCTGGCAACCTTCCTTTTGGCACGTGCAGTAAATGTAGGTTAGTGAATTCAAAAACTAAACCATAAAATAACATTTGAGAACAGACAGTGGGTGCGGGCCCACTGTACCAACTAACCAGTTTGGCTTTGGGCTATCCCCAAGGTTGTTATACTGGCAGTCCCCTGGTTTTCATGCTTTAGCTCCAATACAAGTATATACAGCAGGGTGTTTCATTTTGTAAGAGTCTCGGTGATGTAAAAGATATATATGCCAAATCTCAAGAAGATTGGATAATATTTAGAGGTTGCACACTTTGATCAGTTTAGTAAAAGTAGGCAAAAAATATGATTTTTCAATGTTAATTACTTTTATTGGCAAAACTAGAAATCACAAACTTTAAATAATATTAAAACTAGACACTAAGGTTAATAGGTAGTATTATAGGCAAAACATGTGTTATATTAATCAACTTTGAACAAAGCAATCCCTTCTTTTGTTAGCTTGGCGACGACTTTTCTGTGATGCTCGACGACCCTCAACAGGAATTGTTTTTGTTGTTCGCCCCTGACCGATCCGTAAAACTTTTTTTTTTTATCAGAGCAAATCCTCTTTCTGCGGTATCATTGACCACCTTAAGAGCGTTCACATGGCTTCTTAGAGAATGATTGCAGTATTCTGTCAGATTGTGGATCCCAAACAATTCAAAGAACGTCTTTGTTTTATTAGTAACGAAATGGCTCAGGTCTTTTCCTTCAAAAACTAGGTTTTTACCCTCTAATTGTTTAATTTCCTTTTTCTTTTCAGGTTTGGTTTCAAAATTTTTAGTCATCATTTTCCTTAATAGCCTGCGTAATGCGTTCGTCCAAAAAAGCCAATCCTACGTTTGTTTCTGACAGATACCAAAGGTGTCTCTTAGCAACTGTGAGAGCACTTTTTTTTACGTCTGCATCTGGGTAAGTGCTCAGAAGCTGTAGCATATCCAAATCATTCTTTGGAGCCCATTGACTTACAATTGCCTCGTGCAAAAAGCGACCATATATGAGGCTGACAAAATGTGCAACCCGTTTTATTCCTTTTAATTCTCGTTGAGGAATATTCAACTGTTTAGTGAAGAGGACAATTTTAAGTACATATATTTTCTTTGCCATCCACCTTGCTTGATGCAGAGCCCCTGGGATCCTGAAACTGAAGTCGTTTTTAGACCAACCTCCTAGGTACTAGAGTGAGAGTAGTAATAAAAGTGATCAATGTGTGCAACCCCTAAATATTATCCAATCTTCTTGAAATTACATCACTGAGACTCGGGGCGTAAGCAAAGTCATCTGAAAATCACATCTTTGGAAAAATGAAACACCCTAATATACAGTCTTCACTGCAGGGTGGCTATGAGGCCGATACCTCTTGGGATAGTCCTGATGTAGTTGGCAGCTGACCCAAAGGGGTCAGAGACACCAGAGCAAAGCAACGAGGAGTCGGGCAATATTCATAGTTAAGAAACAGAGTAGGTCAGTGATGGCTAACCTTGGGCACTCCAGCTGTGGTGAAACTACGACTTCCAACATGCTCCATTCATTTCTATGGAGTTCTGAGAACAGCCAAGCAGGTGTACATCTTAGGAGTTGTAGTTTTACCACAGCTGGAGTGCCGGAGGTTAGCCATCACAGGAGTAGGTGGAATTTGTGCATAACAGAGAGACTAGTCCAAGGTCAGGGAAGGCGGAAATGGATCAATACGAGAGACAGGCAAAAGTCAAGACATGTAGCAGAGAATCAGAGTCAGTAACACAGAAAGCGGTATGGTACACAGGCAGATGCTCAGAAGAGCACGCCTTCCCTGGGGACAAACTAGGAAACCTAAAGCTCAGGCACCCTCCCCCTGGGGACGATGCATTTAATATCCAGGAACAGCCTGGAGAAGAATGCTGCATGTCTCTGCTGTCTAGAACAGGGCTTGTCTCTCTTTCACGCAGCGGATTACCCGGACGGGATCTGCTCGTGCGATAGAGCCCTGAGGGAGAAAATAAGAAGAGTCATGGAGAGTTGAAACATAGAATTGGGGTAGAGGAAGTTTCAGCCTCCCATATCTTAATCCATTGTATCTGTTTCTTTGCTTATATAGAATATTTTCATCGTTTTTAACCCTATTAACCAAGTTTATCCATGTGTTCAGATTTCTAGCATTTCGGAAGAACCAGGCTCGAGTGATCAAAAATCTCACCAAGAAGAGTTTTCTATTCAAAATAATCTTTTTTATATTTATGGCAATTTACCTTAGAAAAATCACTCAATATCCAACATTCAACCATAAATGGAATCGCGGGTCTCAATTTCTGAGTAACAAAGTTGTTAATCACAATCCAGTATTCTTTTAGTTCTGGGCAAGACCAAAGCATAGGTAAGTGATCAGCCCCAGATAAGTCACACTGTGGACACTTAGAACTATCTCTTAACCCACATTTAACCCCTTGTAATATACTTAACTTGTATGCAATTCTGCCTCTCAGGGCAGAATCTTTTTCGACTTCAGGATGACTTTACTGGGCCAAATCATTTCAAGTGCAGGTAATATCAGACAAAAAGTCTTTTCAAATTCTGTCAATTTTTTCTTTACCATATCTAGATGTTAGGCATTTCACTACTTTTTGAAAAAGGACATCCAAACAGAAGAAAAGTTATTCACGAGTGTGAAAATAAACTTCTTTATTGTGGTATGGTCACAAAGTGTGGGAGCATGTGAAACAACCATGGGCTGGATCCTCCACATCCTATGACCATGCCACAATCAAAGAGGTTTATTTGCATATTGGTGATTGCCACTGCTTTTCTTCTGTTTGGATTACATGTGAGACTTGAACTACTGTTGAGCACCATCGTTAGTGGTAGCAGAAGAGTCAGTTACCAGAGCTGAAGTGGACTGAAGTGAGCTTTTTGAAAATGAGTTGCTCACAAGGTTTCTCATCGGATATGATGATACCTGAAGCCAATGTTGTTTCATCTGGTACTGTGCATAGGAAAATAGATTTTAAAATAGAATGTGCCTGGGTCATTGCGTAGCAATAATCTGGGTATGCACCAGGTGACAATAACACATCTATCATCCTGAGTGATCCGTTTCCTGTTAAAGGTGAATGGCTAATAATCACCACTGTCAAACCAAAAATACAAAGGGTGGTGAAGAGCAGCCTAAAAGTAGATATGACTGTTCAAATAAACAGGTTTGTAGTCTACTAATAGAAAATAAATGTCTAGAGTATCATCATGATAGAAGTGGTCTGTTCATTTTATCAGTGTCCCACTGTCTTTCCTTAGAAAAATTTCAGGTGTAGCTTTAAAGGGGTTATCCAGGAATAGATAATGATGACTTATCTTAAGGATATGTAATCATTATCACATCAGCAGAGGTCCAAGGCCCAACACCCACGCTTACCAGCTGTTTCAGGGAGCAGCTGTACTCACCAGAGCTCTGGTGAGCGATGCAGGTTCTCAGCAGCTTTCCAAGGACGTCGCCCTACATTATATATTGGCTGTGCCTGGTACTGTAGCTTAGCCTCATTGGCATGTAACCGATATACAGTGATGTCACTGGCATAGGAAGAGCCTGCGGCACTCAAGGCCTCTCCTAACAGCTGATCCACAGGTGTCGTGCCCGGCAGGTCTGATACTGTAGACCTATGCTGAGGATAAGGGTCCATTCACATGTCCGCAGTGTTCAGCGGATCCGCATAACACCAGGCCGGAACCCCAATAGAAATGCCTATTCTTGTCCGCAGCTGTGGACAAGAATAGGACATGTTCTATTTTTTCCCATCCCCATTGAAAATGAATGAGTTCGCACCCTTTCCGCATAATCCAGATCCGGACCCAAAGTGCATACGTCTGAATGGAGCCCAAGTCAAATATATTTTCCTGGATAACCCCTTTAATATAATTTTTACTGCACGCTGCTTTGTTAGGCTGGGTTTGCACTGCATTTTAGCTCTACACCCGGCTTTCTGTTAGGGGTACAATACCCGAAAATAGTATTCAAATGCATATTGCGATCGATACATTAAATTCAATGAGGCAAACAGGGTCCAAACGATTCATCTTTAGACTTTATTTGACCTGCCAGCTGTTTGTTTCAGTCTTTTCTGCTTTTCTGCTGGACAGAATTGCATGATAGACAAAAAAAAAAAAAACTGAAACAAATGGCAAGCAGGTCAAACAAAGTCCAAGATGAATTCTTTGGACTGCCTTTGCCTTCATTGAAGTGAATGTATTTGCTGCGGCATTCGTTTGAATACAGTTTTCGACCATTTACACAAAAACAAAACGTGTTCAAGTTCAAAAATTCTCCCGTCCTGGGAACATGTTCCCCATGAACCCTCCCCAGTGGTCTAACAAAGTGCTCTCTATGATCAGCGCAGAGGAGGAAGAAGGCAAACAAAATTAGGGTTTAGCTGCATGTCAAGAGCCAACACTACAAGTAAGGGTCCTTTTAGATGGCCTGATGCGGGGCCACAATAAACAAGTCAATTGGTGATAGTTTAGAGATCTATCGCTCTGGCCGAAGGAAACTGTATGGGGGAATGAACAATCATTTCCTACGATTGTTCATCCCCATACACTTTACATTATATCGGCAGCATAATGCATTACATCAGCAGCTGTTTACATAGGGAGATGTGCTGTTGAGCAGTGCCTTCATAAAAGATCAGCCAACAAAGAGCATTTGCTTGTTCGTAAGCTGATCACTGCCCTTTTTACAATGGGCAATGATCGGGAACAATCTTATGAATGCTTGTTCAACAGATACTAGGCCTGTAGACAGCTGCCCTAGACAGCCAGTGATTTTGGTATCAAGCCTTTTAACACCTTAGACTAAAGCTTGTCAATATTCCTAAACCAAGTGTCCTCTACTAAATTTAATTAAGCCAAAGAACCCAAAAGGCAATGATCAAACACCGCTCTGCACATAAAAAGCTTAGCATGAAGACAAAAGTATTCCTTGGATGCATGACACGTACCTGCCTTGGGTACATATACCTCCGGTTGGGAACCTAAGTCTAAATCACTAGGTAATTGGGCATTAAAGCCACCCTCTGGTTCAAGAAGAAAAAATATCACATCAACTGGGAACAACCAGAGCACTTGCATGAGTGACTTCCTCTTCATCTATTTAATTCGCAGATCTGCTAATTCTCAGGCTCCTTGTCTGCCATCCAAGATGGCTGTACACTTCTGTGCATCGGTAGCCCAGGATACTTCCTACTTGTCCAGTCCTGTTCTTGGATTAGCCAGCACTGTTCCCAAGAGCAGTGGTGGCTTATCCAAGGGAAGCAGGAAGCGTCTTGGGCTGCCAAATGCACAGTATGCATCAGGCAGTCTGAGAAGTGGTACGACCTCTTGGATGGTAGAAGAGAAGGATCTGCATCTAAAAAATTAGATGTTGGGCACCATTTTTGTGTTTTGTTTGTTCCTTAGAAGTCCAGGAGGCGGTCCTATCAGTGATTGACAGCTATCTCTGTATGCACAGTCATGGGGGGGAAGGGGAAGGCTATCAATCACCGATATGTCCGCCTCCTTCACTTGAAAGCCCAGGGTTTTTTGTTAACTTCTTAGACATCAGACAACCAGTTTCACTGCCTTGGACCAGTAGTTAATGATATTAGTTTTAATTCTATTACCCACTTATCCCAATAAACTATCAATTTTAAATGGTTGGCGGACCTATGGATATTTTGGATGCTGTATGCAATATGTATCTACAGTTTTATAGTGTCTACATGTTAAATATAAACTTTGTCAGGAAACTGGCAATATACAGACAATGATAAAAAAATAAAAATAAATCAGCACCCAGTTAGAAATGTTGGATTGCTGCAAAACTTAGCATGCAGTTATGTCTCGGATGCATATGTAAATGATTGCAGGTGTGGTCTCATTAGACACTGGGTCTTGCCAGTGAGCGCAAAATTGTTTTCCAGGCTACCTAGTGAAATGGCTCTCACAGGCTACTTTTGGGTAGTGTACCCTTTGGTAAGAGATCTGCGACTGCTATACATTCCTCTACAACGCACTCAAAGAAATTTGTCCAGTTGACAAACTTTGAGAGAGGAAGTATGATTGGATTGAAAGAAGTAGGATGGCCATTTTAACAAACTGCTCACCATCTAGGCCATTCTAACCTAGCTGTTAGGAGGCGTTGTAGTGGTTGCATGAGGGCGCACACACACAGCAAACAGGCCCAGGATGGCACAGACAAACCGCAACTAGAGAGGATCATTTAATCTGCCGACAAGCACAAGCAGCTCCCACTCTTTCGATTTCCACCATCCAGACACAGGTGGTATCTTCATTACATACCCCTGTCTCTGCCCGGCCCATTTCCAGGTGCTTATCAGAAGGAAATCTGGTGTTGCATCACCCACTACGTGTCCTGCTACTGACAGCCAACTGTTGTCTTCGTTTCCTGTGGTGTTGTGAATGAGGACTGCTATGAACTTGAACCATATCAGATGCCCCAACTGCTGGTGTGATGATTTGGGGGGTCATTGCATATGACAGGCAATCACCTCTTGTAGTGATATGAGGGACGCTAACAGCTCGGTGATACGCGCAGGACATCCTGCGGCCACATGTGTTGCTGCTCCCCCCGGGGCTCCCAACTGGCATTTTTCAGCAGGATAATGCTCACTCACACAGAGCAAATGTTTCCGAGGAATGGCTCCACCAGATATCAACACTTCCTTGGTCTGCCCGGTCACCAGATTTAAAATCAATCAAGCACTTATAGGACTAATTAAACATTATGGCCTACAATACAGAATCTGTAGATCTTCATGTGAAACCGTATCTCATCTCATATCCAGGCTAGAGGCCACCCAACAGGGCACTAGAGTCTCCTTTAACCACCTCCGGACCGCCTAACGCACATGTGCGTTCCGGAGGTGGCAGGCTGGCGCACAGTCACGCATATATGCGTCATCTCGCGAGACGCGAGATTTCCTGTGAACGCGCGCACACAGGCGCGCGCGCTCACAGGAACGGAAGGTAAGCGAGTGGATCTCCAGCCTGCCAGCGGCGATCGCTCGCTGGCAGGCTGGAGATCCGAATTTTTTAACCCCTAACAGGTATATTAGACGCTGTTTTCATAACAGCGTCTAATATACCTCCTACCTGGTCCTCTGGTGGTCCCTTTTGTTAGGATCGACCACCAGAGGACTCAGGTAGGTCAGTACAGTCGCACCAAACACCACACTACACTACACCCCCCCCCCCGTCACTTATTAACCCCTTATAAACCCCTGATCACCCATGATCACCCCATATAAACTCCCTGATCACCCCCCTGTCATTGATCACCGCCCTGTCATTGATCACCCCCCTGTCAGGCTCCGTTCAGACATCCGTATGATTTTTACGGATCCACGGATCGGATCCGCAAAAAGCATACGGACGTCTGAATGGAGCCTTACAGGGGGGTGATCAATGACAGGCGGGTGATCACCCATATACACTCCCTGATCACCCCCTGTCATTGATCACCCCCCTGTCATTGATCACTCCCCTGTAAGGCTCCATTCAGACGTCCGCATGATTTTTACGGATCCATGGATACATGGATCGGATCCGCAAAACACATGCGGACGTCTGAATGGAGCCTTACAGGGGGGGTGATCAGTGACAGGGGGGTGATCACCCTGATTACCCTGATCACCCCCTGTCATTGATAACCCCCCTGTAAGGCTCCATTCAGACGTCAGCATGCGTTCTGTGGATCCGATACATGTATCCATGGATCCGTAAAAAATCATGCGGATGTCTGAATGGAGCCTTACAGAGGGGGTGATCAGTGACAGGGGGGTGATCACCCTGATTACCCTGATCAACCCCTGTCATTGATAACCCCCCTGTAAGGCTCCATTCAGACGTCCGCATGCGTTCTGTGGATCCGATACATGTATCCATGGATCCGTAAAAAATCATGCGGATGTCTGAATGGAGCCTTACAGGGGGGGTGATCAGTGACAGGGGGGTGATCACCCTGATCAACCCCTGTCATTGATAACTCCCCTGTAAGGCTCCATTCAGACGTCCGCATGCGTTCTGTGGATCCGATACATGTATCCATGGATCCGTAAAAAATCATGCGGATGTCTGAATGGAGCCTTACAGGGGGGGTGATCAATGACAGGGGGTGATCAGGGAGTCTATATGGGTGATCACCCCCCTGTCATTGATCACCCCCCCCCCCCGGTAAGGCTCCATTCAGACATTTTTTTTGGCACAAGTTAGCGGAAATTTTTTGTTTGTTTTTGTTTTTGTTTTTTCTTACTAAGTCTCATATTCCACTAACTTGTGTCAAAAAATAAAATTTCACATGGACGCACCATACCCCTCACGGAATCCAAATGCGTAAACATTTTTAGACATTTATATTCCAGACTTCTTCTCACGCTTTAGGGTCCCTAAAAAGCCAGGGCAGTATAAATACCCCACATGTGACCCCATTTCGGAAAGAAGACACCCCAAGGTATTCCGTGAGGGGCATATTGAGTCCATGAAAGATTGAAATTTTTGTCCTAAGTTAGCGGAAAGTGAGACTTTGTGAGAAAAAAACAAAAAAAAATCAATATCCGCTAACTTATGCAAAAAAATAAAAATTCTAGGAACTCGCCATGCCCCTCATTGAATACCTTGGGGTGTCTTCTTTCCAAAGTGGGGTCACATGTGGGGTATTTATACTGCCCTGGCTTTTTAGGGGCCCGAAAGTGTGAGAAGAAGTCTGGGATCCAAATGTCTAAAAATGCCCTCCTAGAAGGAATTTGGGCCCCTTTGCGCATCTAGGCACATCTGACACATCTGGTATCGCCGTACTCAGGAGAAGTTGGGGAATGTGTTTTGGGGTGTCATTTTACATATACCCATGCTGGGTGAGAAAAATATCTTGGTCAAATGCCAACTTTGTATAAAAAAATGGGAAAAGTTGTCTTTTGCCAAGATATTTCTCTCACCCAGCATGGGTATATGTAAAATGACACCCCAAAACACATTCCCCAACTTCTCCTGAGTACGGCGATACCAGATGTGTGACACTTTTTTGATGCCAAGGTGGGCAAAGGGGCACATATTCCAAAGTGCACCTTTCGGATTTCACCGGTCATTTTTTTACACATTTTGATTGCAAAGTACTTCTCACACATATGGGCCCCTAAATTGCCAGGGCAGTATAACTACGCCACAAGTGACCCCATTTTGGAAAGCAGACACCCCAAGGTATTCCGTGAGGGGCATGGCGAATTCCTAGAATTTTTTATTTTTTGTCGCAAGTTAGTGGAATATGAGACTTTGTAAGGAAAAAAGAGAAAAAAAAAAAAATCATCATTTTCCGCTAACTTGTGACAAAAAATAAAAAATTCTAGGAACTCGCCATGCCCCTCACGGAATACCTTGGGGTGTCTTCTTTCCAAAATGGGGTCACTTGTGGCGTAGTTATACTGCCCTGGCAATTTAGGGGCCCAAATGTGTGAGAAGTACCTTGCAATCAAAATGTGTAAAAAATGGCCTGCAAAATCTGAAAGGTGCACTTTGGAATATGTGCCCCTTTGCCCACCTTGGCAGCAAAAAAGTGTGACACATCTGGTATCGCCGTACTCAGGAGAAGTTGGGGAATGTGTTTTGGGGTGCCATTTTACATATAACCATGCTGGATGAGAGAAATATCTTGGCAAAAGACAACTTTTCCCATTTTTTTATACAAAGTTGGCATTTGACCAAGATATTTTTCTCACCCAGCATGGGTATATGTAAAATGACACCCCAAAACACATTCCCCAACTTCTCCTGAGTATGGCGATACCAGATGTGTCACACTTTTTTGCTGCCAAGGTGGGCAAAGGGGCACATATTCCAAAGTGCACCTTTTGGATTTCACCGGTCATTTTTTACACATTTTGATTGCAAAGTTCTTCTCACACATTTGGGCCCCTAAATTGCCAGGGCAGTATAACTACGCCACAAGTGACCCCATTTTGGAAAGAAGACACCCCAAGGTATTCTGTGAGGGGCACTGCGAGTTCCTAGAATTTTTTATTTTTTGTCGCAAGTTAGTGGAATATGAGACTTTGTAAGAAAAAATAAATAAATAAAAATCATCATCATTTTCCGCTAACTTGTGACAAAAAATAAAAAGTTCTATGAACTCACTATGCCCATCAGCGAATACCTTAGGGTGTCTACTTTCCGAAATGGGGTCATTTGTGGGGGTTTTCTACTGTTTGGGCATTGTAGAACCTCAGGAATCATGACAGGTGCTCAGAAAGTCAGAGCTGTTTCAAAAAGCGGAAATTCACATTTTTGTACCATAGTTTGTAAATGCTATAACTTTTACCCAAACCATTTTTTTTTTGCCCAAACATTTTTTTTTTATCAAAGACATGTAGAACAATAAATTTGGCGAAAAATTTATATATGGATGTCGTTTTTTTTGCTAAAATTTTACAGCTGAAAGTGAAAAATGTCATTTTTTGCAAAAAAATCGTTACATTTTGATTAATAACAAAAAAAGTAAAAATGCCAGCAGCAATGAAATACCACCAAATGAAAGCTCTATTAGTGAGAAGAAAAGGAGGTAAAATTCATTTGTATGGTAAGTTGCATGACCGAGCGATAAACGGTGAAAGTAGTGTAGTGCCGAAGTGTAAAAAGTGCTCTGGTCATGAAGGGGGTTTCACCTAGCGGGGCTGAAGTGGTTAAACTGTACAGTCATCCCCCAAAAAATTTTCTTTTCACTCTAATATTGTCAGAGGTGTGCGCACGGGGTGTGCCTGGGCACACCCTAATCACACCCCTGTGCTCCGCCTCCTGCACTGCCGCCTGCCAGCTCCGCACTAGTGTCCGATCGGCGACCGCACAGCTTGTAACTATGACACAAAGACACATACTGTAGTGTATCCAGTCCACCCCCTCTGCTCCTGTGCTCCGCCTCCGTGACTCCGTCTCCCAGCGGCCGGCCCCGTAACGTCACTCACTCCGACGTCACGCGCCTGCTCCGCCTTTATTAATAAAGTGGGAGGAGCATGCGCGTGCGGTGTGACGTAGTGAGCGACGTCATGTTACGCTGCCGCCGGCCGCCTAGTTTGAATGTTTGAAGAGCGGGGAGCCAGCCTGCCTGCCTGCCCGCCCACTCGCCCAGTGCCCATGCCCAGGCAGTGAATGGATGGTGATGTGATGTCTTTTGTGCACTGTCTGTGAAAAATAAAAACTGATGTAATTGTGAATACTATCTGGAGTCCTGACAGTCCCAGTCCCAGTAAGTTAGTGACAGATTATTAGATAGTAACTAGTACATATACTTTACACAAGTTTATTTACAAGCTCAATAGCTCACTTACATAAGGAACAGCAGGGCCCGTCTTACAATAGGGACACCGTCAGGGACACTGTTATGGGGGGGGGGGGGAATATCTGTGGATGACGACACATATATAGCACAAGATGCTTGCGCTGCCATACATGTGTGTCATCCACAGATCCCCCTGCCACCCATAACAGCGGCATCTACAGATATCCCCTTAACAGTCTATTAAGGGGATATCTGTGGATGACACTGTTATGGGGGGGGGGGGGGGATCTGTGGATGACGCACTGTTAACAGTGCATCATCCACAGATGCCCCCATAACCGTGTGTAATCCACAGATGCCCCCATAACCGTGTGTAATCCACTGATGCCCATAACAGTGGAGTGTCCTCCACAGATGCCCATAACAGTGCGTCATCCACAGATGCCCCCATAACATTGTGTCATCCACAGATGCCCCCATAACATTGTGTCATCCACAGATGCCCCCATAACATTGTGTCATCCACTGATGCCCCCATAACAGTGTGTCATCCACAGGTCCCCCATAACAGTGAGTCATCCACAGGTCCCCCATAACAGTGCGTCATCCACAGGTCCCCCATAACAGTGCGTCATCCACAGGTCCCCCATAACAGTGCGTCATCCACAGGTCCCCCATAACAGTGCGTCATCCACAGGTCCCCCATAACAGTGCGTCATCCACAGGTCCCCCATAACAGTGCGTCATCCACAGGTCCCCCATAACAGTGCGTCATCCACAGGTCCCCCATAACAGTGCGTCATCCACAGGTCCCCCATAACAGTGCGTCATCCACAGGTCCCCCATAACAGTGCGTCATCCACAGGTCCCCCATAACAGTGCGTCATCCACAGGTCCCCCATAACAGTGCGTCATCCACAGGTCCCCCATAACAGTGCGTCATCCACAGGTCCCCCATAACAGTGCGTCATCCACAGGTCCCCCATAACAGTGCGTCATCCACAGGTCCCCCATAACAGTGCGCCTGCGCACTGAGGAGAGACAGAAAGGAGGGCAAAGAATCCGCGGAAGCAAGCAGAGGACGGCACAGCAGATGACTGAACAGCTTCTTTTGTAAGTAAATTGTTTTATTATAAATGTAGTTTAATGTTTTTGTCTTTTATTATATTCTGGCTTTTGCTTGGTTATGTATGATGCTTTTTGATAAGTAAATGTAGTGGTGCTATAATGTGGCCCCCAGGCCTCTCTGATGTCCTGCAGGCTGGGCTGTGGCAGCATATGGTTGGTCAGGCAGCAGAAAGGCTCTGGGGCTGTCATTGTGCTCTGGAACCTTCCCCTTCACAGCCACTGCTATCTCTCTCTCTCGTACAGCGCGGACTCTGCAGGAGGCTTTCCGTTTGCTCTCCGTCCTCATAAAAGTCTATGGGAATCAAAACGGATCCATCTGGTTACCATTATGCAAGACGGAAAACAAAGTCCTGTCGACAGGACTTTGTTTTCCGTCTTGCATAAGGGGACCCAGACGGATCGGTTATGCTTTCTCATAAACTTCTATTAGGATAGAGCAAAACGGAATGCCTCTTAAAGGTTTGCATTTTGCATTCCATCTGGCCATTCCGTTATATTCCATTTAAAACGGAACCTATAACGGAATGGCATAACGCAGATGTGAACCCACCCTTAGGAATAGATTGTTTCTGAATACTCAAGCGTACCGAGGAAGAAAGGAAAACTCTTGAAAGCTTGTCTTTTAAGTATTAGGTTAGTACCCAAAAAATTGACACACTGTTATGGAGGATCTGTGGATATCATAAATAGATAGATATATATATATATATATATATATATATATATATATATCTCTATATCATACATACACGCGCGGGGCATGTGTGTTTGTGCTTTAGGGTGCACACCCTAATGCAATAGGCTGCGCACGCCTATGAATATTGTACTCACTTACATATCATTATTACACTTGCACATATAAAAAGTTTCATTCCAACAACTCCTTCCTGGTGCGCTGTTTGTCAATGAGTATATTAGATGCTGATTTGGATCATCACCCTGTAAGAGCCCATACAGCCCACAGCTATTCTTCATGACTACCCCATGCACATTTTGATGGGGTTGAAGCGAAGGGAGAATTTAAGGATAAAAAGCATTACTTCAAAGAACTGCTTTTTCCACCAAGTTTCTTATAATGATCTGCTTGCCAGGCAGTAAAAAAACAAAACAAAACATGCATATAAATAGAGATATCATTTATGAAATTATTTATACATTAATATTCCAGAAAAATAAACTGCTCAGAAAAAGCCATTCTATCAATCCCTGCAATTCAAGATACTGTATATGGACAGAAGGAATTTTAAGACTCTCTCATAAAATGTAAAAAGGTGGATGGACTTCTGCGGCTCCAAATGGTCTGCACATCACTTTTTACCAGTAAAGGGACTCATTTGTCATCATTAGCAATGCCTCCGCTTTAATTTACAGCGCTGCAGTAGAAATAATCTACTGGGCAGACAAACCTTTCCTCAACATGAAAAATTCAATAAATGTATGTACTTTGTTTTCATTCTTACAGAGGTCTCGCATGAGTGTGTTTGCGCTGATTTTAATATAACGTGTTGCCTAGCAACATGTCAGCTTTTTTGGCATGTGTAAACAAAACGTGAATGTAGTTTGTCGGGGCCCAGCCATAGGAATATTTAAAAATATTAGTGTGTATATGACTGTAGATACAATTGAAAGAGCTGTTTTTAACCTGCTCAGGACCGCCGTACGCAGGATTGCGTCTTTGCGGCGGTCCTGTTTCTCTGGGTGGACGCGCCGGTGCGTCCTCTCGCGAGACGCGAGATTTCGGGGAAAGCCGGCCCGCGCATGCGCATGCGCATCGCGGGCCGGCAAAATTTCAAAGACAAGTTCGTCATCAACCTGCCAGCCAATGATCGTGGCTGGCAGGTTATTGATTTTCAAAAAAACAAATCAGCAGCCAGATAACACATCATATTTAGTAAATATGATGTGGTTAAATGGCTGTTGTGCTCCTCTGCTCCTTCTTTTGGTCGGTTGGTTCCAGCAGAGGAGCACACATCACTGTGAGTACCCATCACTGGTATTGACTGATAGGTTTTAGGATAGTTTAGGTCCCTTGGTTAGGTAGTTTAGCGATCGGTTAGCGCCCAGCCCAACGCACCGCAGTCCCTTATTCGCTGATTAGCGTATCGCTAATCAGCATTTGTACTTTTATAGTATCTGTAAGTGATCAAAACTGATCATGGTCAGATCTATAATAGTATTAGTGTCACTTTAGTTTGCCCTCCACCCAAAACGCAGTGTTTGCCTGATCAGGCCTGATCGGTCGCCCACACGTGCGTTCACCCACGCCCGCCCCACCGCAGTGACACATTTTTTAAATTTTTTTTGATAACTGCACATTCACTTTACACGCGCTGCGGCGATAAAAAAAATCAGTTTTGATATTTTTTATCAACCGCAGCGGCCTCCGGTACTTCGCTAGCCTCCCCTTTGTAAGACAGGCTTGCTTTTTTTCTTGGGTAGTCTCAGGGAATACCCCTAAATTTAGTTGCCCAAATGTCAAACAGGGGGTATTCTTCTGAAGAGGCCTACAGGCTTCTGACCCAGTCGGATGAGGAATGGGAACCCTCATCTGATGAATCTAGCGGGTCAGAATACGAACCTGTAGAAAGCAGTGGCTCTCTGACCCAAAGTTCGGACGAGGAGGCTGAGGTCCCTTATAGCAACAGGCGTACCCGGCCCCGTGTCGCTAGACCGCAGGTTGCGCAGGATCCGCTTCAAGAGCAGCAGAGTGGGGTTGGTGCTGTCGGATTACGTGGTGAGGCATACACCAGCAGCGCAGCCCATCCTGGACCTAGTACCAGCACTGCCGTACAACATGGTGAAGTGGCGAGCACCAGAAGGGCAGTTGAAGCTGGTACGGTGGCACGAGCAGTAGTGACCCCGTCGCAGCCACCGCAAAGACGTGCCCGTAGAGCCCCTAGAATCCCTGAGGTGCTGGCAAACCCTGATTGGCAGTCCCCAACTTCAGCCGCACCTGTAGTTCCCCCTTTCACCGCCCAGTCTGGAGTTCGGGTTGAGACAGCTCAGATCGGTTCGGCCCTGGGATTTTTTGAGCTGTTCTTGACTGCGGAGCTCTTGGACTTAGTCGTGGCCGAAACAAATCGGTATGCCACACAATTTATATCCGCCAACCCGGGAAGCTCTTATGCCCTATGTCTTTCTGGTGGAAACCAGTCCAAGTTTCCGAATTTAAAATTTTTCTGGGCCTTCTCCTTAACATGGGTCTAACTAAAAAGCATGAATTGCGGTCATATTGGTCCACGAACCCAATTCATCACATGCCCATGTTCTCTGCTGCTATGTCCAGGACACGATTTGAGACCATCCTGCGTTTCCTGCACTTTAGCGACAATACCACCAGAGGCCACCCAGCTTTTGACCGGCTCCACAAAATTCGTCCCCTCATAGACCATTTCAACCAGAAATTTGCAGATTTGCATACCCCTGAGCAAAACATCTGCGTAGACAAGTCCCTAAGGCTAGTTTCACACTAGCGTTCGTCGGTCCGCTCGTGAGCTCCGTTTGAAGGAGCTCACGAGCGGACCCGAACGCCTCCGTCCAGCCCTGATGCAGTCTGAATGGAGCGGATCCGCTCAGACTGCATCAGTCTGGCGGCGTTCAGCCTCCGCTCCGCTCGCCTCCGCACGGACAGGCGGACAGCTGAACGCTGTTTGCAGCGTTCAGCTGTCCGCCTGGCCGTGCGGAGGCGAGCGGATCCGTTCAGACTTACAATGTAAGTCAATGGGAACGGATCCGCTTGAAGAGGTCACCATATGGCTCAATCTTCAAGCGGATCCGTCCCCCATTGACTTTACATTGAAAGTCTGAACGGATCCGCTCAGGCATCTTGCGCACTTAGAAAATTTTCTAAGTTATTAATGCAGACGGATCCGTACTGAACGGAGCCTCCGTCTGCATTAATATGATCGGATCCGTTCAGAACGGATCCGATCAAGCGCAAGTGTGAAAGTAGCCTTATACATTTTACCGGGCGCCTTGGCTTCAAACAATACATCCCAAGCAAGCGCGCCCGGTATGGGGTCAAATTGTATAAGCTCTGTGAAAGGGCCACAGGCTATACCCACAAATTTCGGATCTATAAGGGAAAAGATCAGACCCTGGAGCCGGTCGGTTGCCCTGACTACCTGGGGAGCAGTGGGAAGACAGTCTGGGACTTGGTGTCACCCTTATTTGGCAAGGGGTACCCTCTTTATGTGGACAATTTCTACACAAGTGTGGCCCTCTTTAGGCATTTGTTTCTAGAACGGATTGGCGCCTGTGGCACCGCGCGAACTAGTTGCGCGGGCTTCTCGTTACCACCCGTCTTGCAAGGGGGCAGAGGGCTGCATTGTGTAACGAAGAACTGCTTGCAGTGAAATGGAGAGACAAGCGTGACGTTTACATGCTCTCCTCTATTCACGCAGACACAACAATCCAAATTGAGCGAGCAACCCGTGTCATTGAAAAGCCCCTCTCAGTCCACGACTATAACCTTCACATGGGAGGGGTGGACTTCAATGACCAGATGTTGGCTCCGTATTTAGTGTCCCGCAGAACCAGACGCTGGTATAAGAAGGTGTCTGTATATTTAATTCAATTGGCTCTGTATAATAGTTTTGTTCTCTACAGTAAGGCTGGGAGAACTGGATCCTTCCTCAAATTTCAGGAAGAGATCATCGCGAAGCTCCTGTACCCAGGAGGTTCCGTGGCCCCATCCACCAGTGTAGTTAGCCGTCTACACGAGCGACATTTCCCCAGTGTCGTTCCTGGTACCTCAAACCGACCGCCACCCCGAAAAAAATGTTGTGTCTGTAGCAGGAGTGGAATAAGGCGTGACACCCGCTATTTCTGTCCTGACTGTCCTGACCACCCTGCCCTATGCTTTGGAGAGTGTTTCTGGAAGTACCACACACAGGTACACTTCGCATAGGGATCACATCTCACCAGGACAGGCACACAGGGCTATTAGGGCCCATTCACATACAGCTGCTGCAAACCTCTCCTTTCACCTGGGACAAAGTGCATAACGCACTTCGCCACATCTTTGGGCGATTTGCGCTTTGCACATTGACCCATGGGGAAGGAGAGGTTTGTTCTAGAAAAGGTAAAAAAAAAAAAAACACACCAGTAAGCAAAAAGGTTAAAGTTTAGTTCAAAAAGTTTAAAAGTTTATATGTTCTGTTCCAAAGTTAATCAAATTATTGCGTTGCGGCCTGTTTTTTTTTTTTAACCTTCCAGGTGGACCAACCGATCGACTAGCTGCAGCACTGATGTGCATTCTGACAGAAGCATTGCGCTGCTGTCAGATTACACACAAGTAGGTGTATGCGGCACTGCAAGACGAGATTTCTACTCTGCAGTAAAAGATACGTTTGCCAAGGCATACGAGCTGAGGAGGAGGCGGCGTTCCTATGCTTTGGCAAACACTTTGTATATAAAAAAATTAATAAAAAATACCGGCAATGATTTATTCATCCACATCGATTGATGTGAATGGAGAAATCTGGTTTGCCAGGGCATACGAGCTAAGTGGGTATGGATGTTGGGCGGAGCTCCTATGTCCTGGCAGACGCCTTTCCCCTCCTTTTTTTTCTCTCACCCAGCATGGGTATATGTAAAATGACACCCCAAAACACATTCCCCAACTTCTCCTGAGTACAGCGATACCAGATGTGTGACACTTTATTGCAGCCTAGGTGGGCAAAGGGGCACACATTCCAAAGAGCACCTTTCGGATTTCGCAGGCCATTTTTTACACATTTTTTACTTTGCAAAGTACTTCTCACACATTTGGGCCCCTAAATTGCCAGGGCAGTATAACTACGCCACAAGTGACCCCATTTTGGAAAGAAGACACCCCAAGGTATTCCGTGAGGGGCATGGCGAGTTCCTAGAATTTTTAATTTTTTGTCGCAAGTTAGTGAAATGAGACTTTGTAAGAAAAAAAAAAAAAAAAAAAAATCATTTTCCGCTAACTTGCGACAAAAAATAAAAAATTCTAGGAACTCGCCATGCCCCTCACGGAATACCTTGGGGTGTCTTCTTTCCAAAATGGGGTCACTTGTGGGGTAGTTATACTGCCCTGGCAATTTAGGGGCCCAAATGTGTGAGAAGTACTTTGCAATAAAAATGTGTAAAAAATGGCCTGCGAAATCCGAAAGGTGCTCTTTGGAATGTGTGCCCCTTTGCCCACCTAGGCTGCAATAAAGTGTCACACATCTGGTATCGCCGTACTCAGGAGAAGTTGGGGAATGTGTTTTGGGGTGTCATTTTACATATACCCATGCTGGGTGAGATAAATATCTTGGTCAAATGCCAACTTTGTATAAAAAAATTGGAAAAGTTGTCTTTTGCCAAGATATTTCTCTCACCCAGCATGGGTATATGTAAAATGACACCCCAAAACACATTCCCCAACTTCTCCTGAGTACGGCAATACCAGATGTGTGACACTTTATTGCAGCCTAGGTGGGCAAAGGGGCACACATTCCAAAGAGCACCTTTCGGATTTCGCAGGCCATTTTTTACACATTTTGATTGCAAAGTACTTCTCACACATTAGGGCCCCTAGAATGCCAGGGCAGTATAACTACGCCACAAGTGACCCCATTTTGGAAAGAAGACACCCCAAGGTATTCCGTGAGGGGCATGGCGAGTTCCTAGAATTTTTTATTTTTTGTCGCAAGTTAGTGGAATATGTGACTTTGTAAGAAAAAATAAAATAAAATCATCATTTTCCGCTAACTTGTGACAAAGAACTTTTTATTTTATGAACTCACTATGCCCATCAGCGAATACCTAAGGGTGTCTACTTTCCGAAATGGGGTCATTTGTGGGGGTTTTCTACTGTCTCGGCATTGTAGAACCTCAGGAAACATGACAGGTGCTCAGAAAGTCAGAGCTGCTTCAAAAAGCGGAAATTCATATAGTTTGTAAACGCTATAACTTTTACCCAAACCCTATTTTTTTTTTTCCCAAACATTTTTTTTTTTTAATCAAAGACATGTAGAACAATAAATTTAGCGAAAAATTTATATATGGATATCGGTTTTTTTGCAAAATTTTACAGCTGAAAGTGAAAAATGTCATTTTTTTGCAAAAAATCGTTACATTTCGATTAATAACAAAAAAAGTAAAAATGTCAGCAGCAATGAAATACCACCAAATGAAAGCTCTATTAGTGAGAAGAAAAGGAGGTAAAATTAATTTGGGTGGTAAGTTGCATGACCGAGCGATAAACGGTGAAAGTAGTGTAGTGCAGAAGTGTAAAAAGTGGCCTGGTCATTAAGGGGGTTTCAGCTAGCGGGGTTGAAGTGGTTAACAAATGCATATATTTTACAAGGGTTCTCCGAGATGGAAAAAATGTAACATGCGGTAAAAAAAAACGAAAAAAAAAATAAAAAAACACCTAGTCACAGTGTCCTGGTTCCAGCGGCACCATCCCAGTACCCCAAGGCCAGAAGTGATGATGTGCCGTATACATACATGTGACTGCTATAAGCCAGGCAGTGCCCTCAGTGACAGGTGCATGACCTTTTCCAATGCTTGTAAGTATGCAGTACCATATAAAACGTGATGTGAATAAAGCACTTCGGGCGATATAGAGAACTCACTATGAGCTTCTGCAGCAGCCTCTGTGTATGTGGCTGACACTCAGCTCCTCTACCCCTCCCTCTGCCCTCTCTGCAGATTTCTATCGGCTGCATGTGCCTCTTTGTACACTCTCCCTTCCACACTCCCCTATAAACTTCTCTGGTCAGAATGGAGACCAAGACAGATTTCACAGTGAATTCAAAGTGAGTTAACAGTTTGGGGGGGATGAAAGCATAAGAAAGAAGCATTTTTCTCTGATTAGATATATTATAACGTTTCTTGTATTTGAATGTACTATTGATTTGTGTAAAGTTTGTTGCAAGTATAGGGACCAAGCAATTCCAACTTCATGTTTTCTTGTTTCCTCACATTTAATGTGGCTCACAAGGTACAAAAAGTTGTAAGCTTCCGCTCTATATTGCTCTCACCACAAGGATCCTAGTTTTTAATTTAACGGTTTATTGGACTAGACAGATGCTGGGGAAAGCAGTACAGGCATAATATGAATATAAACTTTTATTCTGCCAGGTTCTGCTCCTACAAGTGTCCACGAGCCGGAGCTTCACTGTGACGTGCTCTCTGCATTAAGCTGCGTCAGAGCCCCTCCCCTCTGTTCTGAGTGACAGCTGTAGCGGTCTCCTGTTTGGATGCTACAGCTGCCACTCAGAAGAAAGGGACTGTGATTCACAGGACGTCCTCTTGGATGTGGTCAGCACACAAGTGACATCCATGTGCTGTCTTATATTTTTTTTCCCCGGCCCCGTAGAACTCAATGGGTGTGCGTGCTATTTACACAAAAAATTGTGTATCGGACATGGACCCAAAATACAGTTGTGCGCATGAGGCTTTAGAGCAATGTTGGGATGTACTCAAAGCTGTTTGGAAATAATCGATGCTGTGCCCACTACTATGTGAATTCTAATAATGAATAAAATGCTGCACTCTGGATTCCGAGAATATACAGCTTCATGATCTGGGTGTGCAAAGAAATTCTGCACAACAATCCTATGAAAAATACCTCCAGGTAGAAAAAGTGAGGTCTGAAAAACGCCAATGGCCTAATAGTGGAAGAACCCCAGAAAGCTATGTGAATAATAATCAGTACTGACATGCATGGGATGTCTGCGCTCCTCTATGCTTTTACACCGCTGATTTATGCATTGGCTAAAAGCTCTCCAACTGTTAATACCTCTCTATACGGAAAATCTTCATCTCGGCTTTAGGTATGTTCCAAGAGAACTGGAAAACAAAAAACACAGCCCCGTACAAAATGGAAGAAAAATAAATTAAAATCGATTTGGACTAGGAATGCTAGCTCTTCCCATTAGAGATCACATAAATGCTATGTGAGTAATGGAGGGCCAAGATTACCTGTATTTTCCGTTTCGTTTTCAGTACTAAAGAGGAAAGCTTTTCCTTCTAGAAAAACATTAGCAAAATTATGTTTGTAAATCTTTGATGTGAAGCAATTTACAGCACACAGGGCAAATTCTCGGTAATTTCTGACAAGGTTACCAACAACTAAAAATGTATTTAAGCAGCAAGTAATTAGAGCCATTCTGAAAGCAGTTACACTCATTTACCGACATTAAATGTGGTCCAAAATGGAGGATTATGCAACATTAACATCCCGGTGTCGACGGCTCAGAAGACTAGGAGTTACGGATTCTGTATCTATCTCTTTTATTCCACCAAAGTCCTGGACTAGGTATGTGACATGTTGGGGGGGGGGGAATCATTGAGCACCGTGTAGTTCATGTACTTAAAAGCTGGGTGTAACACAGGTTCGCCATGGGGCATTTTCTCGCACCCTGTGGGTATTTCTTCTTTGCAGCAATAGAGTACTCTCACATCCTCTATTTTGACAGCTTTACACACGGCACAATTTCTACCTACCCTTGGGGACCAATATTGTGTGCAGCTTACGTGCATGAACAGAAGCGTTTAGATGACATGAGTGCCTACAAGTGAGGGCTTATTCTGATGGAAATAACAAGTAAAGGAATTCTCCTGCACTTCCAGGCGCTTAATTCAAAGAATATGAATCAATCTACTACAGACAATTCATCCAGTGGCATCGCTATAATAGAAACTGCACTTCTCTTGAGTCATTCAAGCCGGCAGAGCGAGCAGTTTTCTTACATACATGTATATACAAGAACTTAAGTGCAGAGCCCCCCCTAAAACATACGGAGGAACAAATCATTGTAGAAATGAATGGTTTGGACATTAAAGGGCTTTTCTGACACTTTAAAACTGATGACCTATCCCTGTAGTGGCTAACCTCTGGCACTCCACTGTGGTAAAACTACAACTCCCAAGATGTACACTTGCTTGGCTGTTCTCAGAACTCCATAGAAATGAATAGAGCATGCTGGGAGTTGTATTTTCACCACAGCTGGAGTACAAGCGGTTAACGGTCACGTGGCCTAGGCACAGCTCAGCTTCTTTCTAGTGAATGGGGCTGAGCGCCATACCAATCACAGCCACTGTACAACATAAGGCGCTGTGCTTAGTAAGCAGCGAGAAGGCCGCGGCACTCACAGGAGTGCCGCTGCCTTTTCAAACAGCTGGTGGGCGGGGGTTGCGGGTGTCCAAACCCCACTGATCAGTATAAGTCTTAGAAACCCTTTTAAGTATCCTGGTAATAGGAATATATGCACATTATTCCAAGAAGAGGGTATAATGAAAAAGGATGGGAAGTTTATGAAAAATCAACCACCAGATTCAATAAAAATTGTAATATAGTCCCACATTCATGTTTTTACCAACTAAAAAATTACCTACTTATGTCCCTGAAACTCGGGTTTCATCCCACACTTAACACAGATGTCAAACTTACCCTGATAAATATGAATGTAAGTGTGCTTGAGGCAGCAAAATTGCTTGGACCCTGAGAACCTCAAGACGCATGAGGGTCTTTCTCCAGGGCTCTCTTGCAACCTGTCTGAATACATGTTCAGACAATACACTGGCTACAGATGGTCCGGTCCTAGGCAGAAGGTGTGATATCCATCCAAAAGCAAACATAAGTGTTTAACCCCTTAAGGACTCAGCCCTATTTCACCTTAAGGATTTGGCCATTTTTTGCAAATCTGACCAGTGTCACTTTAAGTGCTCATAACTTTAAAACGCTTTAACTTATGCAGGCCATTCTGAGATTGTTTTTTCGTCACATATTGTACTTCATGACACTGGTAAAATGAAGTAAAAAAAAATATTTTTTTTGCATAAAAAAATACCAAATTTACAAAAAATTTGGAAAAATTTGCAAATTTCAAAGTTTCAATTTCTCTACTTCTGTAATACATAGTAATACCCCCAAAAATTGTGATGACTTTACATTCCCCATATGTCTACTTCAGGTTTGAATTATTTTGGGAATGATATTTTATTTTTTGGGGATGTTACAAGGTTTAGAACTTTAGAAGCAAATATTGAAATTTTTCAGAAATTTACAAAAACCCAATTTTTAGGGACCACTACAGCTCTGAAGTCACTTTGCGAGGCTTACATAATAGAAACCACCCAAAAATGACCCCATTCTATAAAATACACCCCTCAAGGTATTCAAAACTGATTTTGCAAACTTTGTTAACCCTTTAGGTGTTGCACAAGAGTTATTGTCAAATGGGGATGAAATTTGAGAATTTCATTTTTTTGCCTAATTTTCCATTTTAACCCTTTTTTCCACTAACAAAGCAAGGGTTAACAGCCAAACAAGTCTGTATCTTTATTGCCCTGACTCTGCCGTTTACAGAAACACCCCATATGTGGCCGTAAACTACTGTACGGCCACACAGCGGGGCGTAGAGTGAAAGGTGCGCCGTTTGGTTTTTGGAAGACAGATTTTGCTGGACTGGTTTTTTGACACCATGTCCCATTTGAAGCCCCCTGATGCACCCCTAGAGTAGAAACTCCCTAAAAGTGACCCCATCTAAGAAACTACACCCCTCAAGGTATTCAAAACTGATTTTACAAACTTTGTTAACCCTTTAGGTGTTGCGCAAGATTTAATGGAAAATAGAGATACAATTTCAAAATTTCACTTTTTTGGCAGATTTTCCATTTTAATATCTTTTTTCAAGTAACAAAGCAAGGGTTAACAGCCAAACAAAACTCATTATTTATGGCCCTGATCCTGTAGTTTACAGAAACACCCCATATGTGGTCGTAAACTGCTGTACGGGCACACGGCAGGGCGCAGAAGGAAAGGAATGCCATACAGTTTTTGGAAGGCAGATTTTGCTGGACTGTTTTTTTTGACACCATGTCCCATTTGAAGCCCCCCTGATGCACCCCTAGAGTAGAAACTCCAAAAAAGTGACCCCATTTTAGAAACTACGGGATAAGGTGGCAGTTTTGTTGGTACTAGTTTAGGGTACATATGATTTTTGGTTGCTCTATATTACACTTTTTGTGCGGCAAGGTAACAAGAAATAGCTTTTTTGGCACCGTTTTTTTTTTGTTATTTACAACATTCATCTGAAAGGTTAGATCATGTGGTAATTTTATAGAGCAGGTTGTCACGGACGCGGCGATACCCAATATGTATACTTTTTTTTTATTTATGTAAGTTTTACACAATGATTTCATTTTTAAAACAAAAAAAGTTTTAGTGTCTCCATAGTCTAAGAGCCATAGTTTTTTCAGTTTTTGGGCGATTATCTTATGTAGGGTCTCATTTTTTGCGGGATGAGATGGCTGTTTTATTGGCACTATTTTGGGGTGCATATGACTTTTTGATCGCTTGCTATTGCACTTTTTGTGACGTAAGATGACAAAAAATTGCTTTTTTTAAACCGTTTTTATTTTTATTTTTTTACTGGGGTCACCTGAGGGGTTAACTCATGTGATATTTTTATAGAGCCGGTCGATACGGACACGGCGATACCTAATATGTATACTTTTTTTTATTTATGTAAGTTTTACACAACGATTTCATTTTTGAAACAAAAAAAAATCATGTTTTAGTGTTTCCATAGTCTAAGAGCCATCGTTTTTTCAGTTTTTGGGCGATTATCTTGGGTAGGGTCTCATTTTTTGCGGGATGAGATGACGGTTTGATTGGCACTATTTTGGCGTACATGCAACTTTTTTGATCACTTCTATTACCTTTTTTGGGAAGTAAGGTGGGCAAAATTTAAATTTTCTCATAGTTTTTATTTTTTTATTTTTATGGCGTTCACCGTACGGGGAAAGTAACATGACCACTTTATAGATCAGGTCGTTATGGACGCGGCGATACCAAACATGTGTAGGGAATTTTATTTTTTCATTTTTAATTAGTGATAAATGTGTTTTTTGATTTTCACTTTTTTTTCACTTTTTCTGACTTTTTTTTTTACCCAGACCCACTTGGTTCTTGAAGATCCAGTGGGTCTGATGTCTGCATAATACAGTACAGAACCCTATAGGGTTCTGTACTGTATTTTACTTACACTGAACAGATCTATGCTTTTAGCATAGATCTGTTCAGCACCATGGACAGCAGGACGCCTGAGCAGGCGTCCTGTTGCTATGGGAACCTTCCCCGTCTGCCACAACTTCGCAGACGGGGAAGGGTAAGGACTGGGGCTTCGGGGGGCTGTCTGGGGGCTCTCTCCCTCTGCCATCGGGGGGCTGCAAAGGCACAGCAGCCCCCCGATGGGAGAGGGAGGGAGCCGCATCTTACTGTTAACTCTTTCCATACAGCGGTCCGTACGGACCGCTGTATGGAAAGGGTTAAACGGCTGACATCCATTCACAGATGTCAGCCGTTTATACCAGGGTGCCAGCAATGTGCTGGCACCCTGGTATACCCACTAGAAGCCAACGATTATTAGGCGGGAGGCGCACCGCCCGCAACACCCCCCCTGCACCTCCCACCAGGCTAAAATCATGCAGGGGTGCAGGGGGGGTGATACCTATATATTTGAGCCACACTAAAGTTTCTGATCGCCGCGGTCAGGGACCGCGGCGATCAGAAACAGCAGAAATCGCAACAAACCGCAGGTCTGAATTGACCTGCGGTTTGCTGCGATCGCCGATACGGGGGGGGGGGGGGTAATATGACCCCCCCAGGCGGTGTGACAGGATGCCGGCTGAATGATTTCAGCCGGCATCCTGTGCGGATTAACCCCTGGGGCGCCACAATCTCAATTTAAACTCATGACGTACCGGTACGTCATGGGTCCTTAAGGACTCGGGATCCATGCCGTACCGGTACGTCATGGGTCCCTAAGGGGTTAAAGGAGTTTTCTGGGATTTATATAATAATGGCTTCCAGCATGGGTTGCCTGCAGTCGCAGAGCTGCTTAGTGGGGATGAGGGGCCTCGCTACACTGTGCTTTGGCTCGTAGCATTACTGTCCATTGCACAGACTTGCATCAGGCTGCTTAGCCAGACTGCATATCTCATGCATAATGGCTGCATTACTGTCTATTGTAGAGTAGCGGCTCTGCTCCACTACTGTAGGTGCAAACTGTTGATGGTAATCATGCCATCCTGTGTGCCACACACACTCATGGCTGAGCAGCCTCACAGGAACGTGTATTGTAATGCCTTAGAGGAAAACACACAATTATTTCCCCTTAAAAAAAAAAAAAAAAAAAAAAGGAAGGACACAAATCAGAAACATGATATCAGTGGGATAAAGCAAGAGTGTAAGTATCACTGACTAACAATACATTGAGAGAGAATATCCCCAGCATAAGGGTTGTTTCACACGAGCGGATGCTGAATGACAGCCAAGACCCTATGCAGACTGCAGAAGCACGGAGCAGTAACATGACTGATAATGCTCCGTGCCTCTCTGTGATCTCTTTACTACGAAATCGGGCACGGAGCATTAACATGACTGATAATGCTCCGTGCCTCTCTGATCTCTTTACTACAAAATCACAGTGAGATAAAGTTGTCATTGTAATTTTGTAGTAAAGAGATCACAGAGAGGCACGGAGCATCATCAATCATGTTAATGCTCCGTGCTACTGCTGTCTGCATCGGGTCTTGGCTGTCATTCACGGAGCGGATGTCACGCACGGCATCCGCTCGTGTGAAACAGCCCTAATAGGCAATTTCTCTCAGTATGCTATATTATGATGACCCACAAATGTATGCTGGCCGCACAGCATTTGGCATACCTGATAGGGTGATCACCGCATGTTTTAGGCCTCTCCATAACAGAAACCCACTTATCATCGTAGCTGAAGAGAGAAAGGTCAAGGTAAGGGCTACCGCTATAAGACTGGGCGCTGATAGGCAGCTGGCTCAGAAGCCTCCTCACCGCTTCAGTATGACCTCCGTACTTGGCATTCACAATTGTATCTTTAAACCTGGAATTGGAGAGATGTCCGTTAACACTATGGGCCAGATTTATCATTACACTTGCATCTTACTCCACTACTACATCTGTCCAAAGTCACTTTTGGCTAAGTCAGATTTATTAATGGTCCTTTAATACTGTGATAGATGTGGTTTGCCGGTAGCAGTTTATCCTTCAGTAAGCGGCTTTACAAAAGTTGCACATCTTCACGAAAAAAGTTGCATGTTCTATTAAAAAGTCGCCTAAGATAGGCATGGTACTCACTGTAGTGAAACTGCGCAATTTTGTGCGACTTTTTAAATTGTCACAATAGCAAATCTGTCTTGAGATTCATTTACATAAGAAAACATGCCCACTTTCAGAAAACTGGCGAGCATAGCGCAGAGCGCAGTTTTAGCGATGCGCAAAAATTGGTGACTTTTTCACTCCATTATTTTGACTTGAGCTAATGATAAATCTGGCCCTATGTTTTTATAAATGGAGCGAGACAGAAGAGAACATAATATGCATAAACATTACAGTCATTCTTTTCTCTTCCGGAAACACCAGTATGGCCGCGGAGTTTCTGTGTATCTGCTGGACTTCAGAAGCAGCAGAAAAATCCACATGAAATAGCGGAATTCACCATGAAAATGTTATGGATTTGTGAAATCGGTGGCAAAAATTGAGACGCTGTGGATTTAAAATCCATATCACATGTCAAGTTAGGTGTGGGTTTTGTTGTGATGAGTTATGTTAAAATCTCATGCACTTTGCTGCTACTGTAAAGTATGGATTTTCCATGTGCAATTCCGCTGCAGAAGACCCACAGCAGTTACGCCACGTGTGGCCGAACCCAGAGGACATGATCATATGAAAGGCACAAATACAAGTCAGAAAAATACAATGTGTATTTTTGCCGTGGAGTCCTTTGTGGCTGACCCTTGGACTGCTGCACTGGCGTGGAATCCTCCCACAAATTAACCACGTTTTGCTACCCAGTGCGATTTCCATATTGAGACTGAAACAGGGACGGACAAGTCTGTTTTTTTTTTTTTTTTTTTACCTTTGACGAGGATCTCAAGGAATAGTTTGTACTGTACAGTAAAAATTTCCATAAAAAACAATGGAAGGCTAATGTGAAGCAATTTTTGATGTGGGCAATTTCTGGTGTGAGTGTGAGAAAATGCGCTGAAATCCTCATCAAAGTCCACTGTGTGAACATGCCTTTAGAGCGTCTGCCTATGTTTTATTTACTTTCTTGGGAGTTCTTAAATGATGACTCTTCATTCTTCATTGCCCTGCTGACACATTTTTAGGAACATTTAATTTGGTTTAAGTCACATTTCATATCTGTCAGCTGATTGCACCCTAAACTATAGTTGGCAGCATATCAACTTGTGTAAACCGTCAAATTAAAACTGTATGGGGGAGAAGGATCGTATTAATAAATGGATACTAACAATAACTGGCAGCGGCACTGACTGACGGGTTGTATGACCGATCAGTGCTCGCTAACAGGCTGAAAATCCACCTGTGTAGAAGGATCCTAACTCAAGACGGGCTGAGACCAAGTATCCGTACCATTTCACCGTACTGACTGATAAAGCCTTTTATGTGTAGGAAAATTAGGTGGGGTGCTGGGTATTTCTTAAAGGAAATGTGTCACCAAAAATGTTACCTGCTAGTTAAAACCAGAAAGTGACGCATCCTTTTTTTCTAATCCGTTTTTATTTTCGGATTACAGATTTTTTAATTCTATTATCTGAACATTATTATGGGGGCGGCCATCTTGCCTGAGCTGTTCTTACCAGCATCTAGAGAGAAAATTGCTTTACGGCAGCACCGTGGGCCATTGACATAATGGTCAGATGAAGACTTCATTGACTTCTATGGGAGAATTTTCTAGACATGCTGTGTGCCCTGTGCAGAGGTTATTGTACAAGGAAATGTGTTTTAAAGGGAACCTGTCAGCTACAAAATGCACCATAAACCACAAGCATTACCTTATAGATGTTGTCATCATGTTTCTGAAGATGTTTTAGTCTTAGATGTCAGATGTGATTGATCGCTAAAAAAAAGGACTTTTATTCCCCTGCAAACTGTATGTAAGTTAGGTTCTTAAAGGGAGCAGCGGCTTTCTCGCTTGAAGTCAAGGACGCTGCACCACTTCCCTCCCTTTAGCTTTTACACTGCATTTGGTATAATTTCAGGCACGTTTCCAACCTAGATTTCGCACATGCTCCATATCATTGCATTTCTGCATATTGCATATGATTGCAATTAGTCTACCGACTATTAAGTTGCACTATTTTAACATGTGCCTATTTTCACTTTAATAAAACTTAACTTTTATTGTGCTAAATCCCTTCCTTGACTATTAATCCATTTCCTTTAAAATTATCAGTTGTGTCGCCGCATTGTTACTAGTCTTATATTATTATACTCCAGCACTGTGATCCTTAGAGCTGCAAAAATGTGGGAAAAAGTGCGTCTTATGGGGCGAAAAATACGATAATCATGATAGAGTGTCATTCCGGCAAAAATTTTATATATAAAGCTGAGTGTATGTGTGTGTATGTATGCATGTCGGCTAAAGGAATCTGCACCGTCACATTTGGCACACAGGTACATCAGGTGTCCAGGAAGGTTTTAGACCAGGTCTCAGCTTTCTAGAACGTAGAGATATTCCCAAAAAATGCATTAGCCAATAGAAACTTGGTCACATGAAGCTCGCAGGTCCTCCAGCCTCCATATACACACAGTTTTACTCCAGGTTTCCATAACAACCCAGCCATTTATCTTCACTGCTGTAGGAGAGCTTTAAAGGAAATCTGTCACCAGGATAATTGCTATTGAAGTAAAGCCATGGCCTAATAGCACTTAGCACCTTATTTCCAGATGTGCCTTTGTATCAGCAATAGATGTTTTTATCCTCTGAAAATCCAGTTTATTTGGTATGCAAATGAGCCAGTAAGGTGCCCAGAGGGGTGTCACTCTTGCAGAAAGGAGCCCAGACACGCCCCCTGCCACAATGTGTCCACCCTCAAAAGACAAACTTAAAACCCCGTCCCAGGTCCTACTAAGCCACGCCCTTGATCTGGTTAGGCCTCGCCCCCTCCCACTCCTCAGCCTACGGGGATTGAAAAATGAAGGTAAAAATCTACCTCTGTCAGCTGCAGGGGTGGGAGGGAGGGCGATTTTCTCCCTGCAGCTCACGCTCAGAAACAGTGCTGCAGTATTAGTGTGAGCTGTTCAAAAGGACACTACCCCGATCCAGTTAGGGCATGCCCCCTCCAACTCCACAGCCGACAGAGATCGAAAAAATGAAGTTAAAAGTCTACTTCTAGGTCCCGCTAAGCCACGCCCTAATCTGGTTAGGCCACATCCCCTACCACGCCTCAGTCGGCAGGGATTGAAAAAAATGAAGTTAAAAATCAACTTCTGTGAGCTGCAGTGGTGGGAGGGACGGTGACTTTCTACATGCAGCTCACGCTTAGACAAGGGGGTGGGCTACTGTGGAGGTCCAATTTTAAAAGGACGGGGCAACTACTGTGGAGGCCTAATTTTAAGGGACGGGGCCATGGGGGGGGGGGGTCAGTGTTAAGAGGGAGGGGTGCTGTAGATGTCACTGTTATAGTGGATAGTGTTGATATCTTTTAACGACACACAAACATCAAATGAATATATCATAAAGTAAAGAAGTGGAGCAATATTGAAGAATCCATCTAAGTATAGTTTAACTCAGGCATGCCCAGAACTAATGTAGTAGAGCAGAGACTCAAAGTTTTTGAGAATGCGCAGAAGCGCTAAAGCCAGAGAAGATATTCTAAGTTCTTGAGTATGAGCTGTAATGTGAAGTGTGGAAGCTGGAGCATGCGCAGTGAGCGAAGTTCTGGAGCATGCGCAGTGAGCGCACCGCAATGTAAATTGTTCCAAGTCCACGGACACGTGCAGGACTTGGTAAAGCTAACGCGAGAAGGGAGGAGAAACAAGGCATCGGCTCCAATAGGAGCGTAAATAAGAAACAATAACTATGTACAAACAATGTCGCTGTACCTGATAGGACAATGGCGATGATATCATAGCAGTAGGCTATAAAGGATCCGTGCCATGTCCATCAAATGCTCACTGCCCGATCCACTGAAAATGCCAGAGCAGCTGGCGAAACATGTCGAGGGGGCAGTGTTTGAGGGACTTTTAGCACAGAAGTGACGCCAGCATATTAAGGAGGAAATGACTAGCAATAAGTGGTAGAAAGAATATAAAATGAGAACAAGAATCAGGAGCCAAGCGCGCGGCTACCAGATTCTTACCACATTTTTACAGCACTAAGGATCACAGTGCTGGAGTATAATAATATAAGACTAGTAACAATGCGGCGACACAACTGATAATTTTAAAGGAAATAGATTAATGGTCAAGGAAGTTTTATTAAAGTGAAAATAGGCACATGTTAAAATAAGGAAAAATTAATAGTCGGTAGACTAATTGTAAAATTACTGTTAAGTGCCTTTACATGTGTCAGGGTCCAAATTATGTAGAAAAAGGGGAGGCGCGGTGAGCTTGGCTTCAAGAACATAATTTACATATGCAGGGGATTAAAAGTCCTTTTTCAGCGATCATTCACATCTGACATCTAAGACAAAAACATCTTTAGAAACATGATGACAACATCTATAAGGTAATGCTTGTGGTTTATGGTGCATTTTGTAGCTGACAGGTTCCCTTTAAACAACAGGTCATTTTCTGATGAAAAATTCCCTTTAGGGTCCATTCACACGTCCGCAATTCTGTTCGGGATTTTGCGGAACGTAATGGCAGACCCATTCATTTCTATGGGGCCACACTATGTGCTGTCTGGATCCGGAAATACAGATCCGCATCCGTACTTCCGGGTCCGTAATTCCGTTCCCGAAAAAAAATAGAACATGTCATATTCTTGTCCGCAACTGCGGACAAGATTAGGCATTTTCTATTATAGTGCCAGCGATGTGCGGTCTGCAAAATGCACATTGCCGGTGTCCATGTTTTGCAGCTCCTCTAAACACATACGGATGTGTGAATGGACCCTTAAAGAGACCAGCCCTCTGAGGAGACTTACTGTAAGCACTCCATGGTAATTGGCATGCTCAATGGGAAAAAAATAAAATGATATATAAATATATATATATATATATATATATATATATATATATATATATTATAAGAACAGAGAATTCCACAGCACATCCAAATAGTAAAAAAGCAACTTTATTCACCAGACACGCGACGTTTCGATCCGCTCAATGGGATCTTTCTCAAGCAGATCCCATTGAGCGGATCGAAACGTCGCGTGTCTGGTGAATAAAGTCGCTTTTTTACTTTTTACTATTTGGATGTGCTGTGGAATATGTATATACTCAAAGAGGTATCTCCAAAGGAAAGAGAACTGGTTCACTAGCACCACCTTGTGAAGATGGCTCCCTATGAATCACAATCCAACTCAGATTTTGACTCATAGGGAGCCACTTCCACAAGGTGGCACTAGCGAGATGGATCTGTCTATGGGACATATCTCTTTGCATATGTGCATTAAAGGCTATGCACACCTTTGTGGCATTTTTTTTTTAATTATTGCATTGTACTTATTTTGAGGTACAAATCAGTTGGTCTTTATTAAAACTATGAAATCCTTGTTTGTGTACAGAGTTGAGATGCTGTAGTAGCAGCCTGTGCGTTTTCTGTCTTTTCCGACACCTGGGGAGCTGACGGTCTCCTTATCTCTGACATTATAAACACTCATTATAGCTCAGTTCTTATCTTACTGATAAGGCTTTGGCTTAAATAAGTGTTTAGGAACTCTTAGTAGTTTAAAGATAAGGTTTATTAGATGATCTGCAAAAAGTGAAAGTACCAGTCACACAGCTAGAAAAACTTAACCCTTTGCAACAGAATTTCTCAATATTTTGTAATAAAGGCCAATTGAAAATATGATTTTTAGCCAAAAATGAGTAAAATGCAATTATAAACAAAAATTGCCTCCAAAGGTGTACCTAGGCTTCAAGCAAAGACCAAAAGACAAATTGGCGCATCTCACCGCCGCTGGATCTGTCTGGCAAAGTTGTTGCTGGAGGCAGAGCAGGGGAACTGCACGGCTTCACTGTGAAGGGTAGCATTCCGGAAAAGGTCACAGAAGTTTTCAAAAAGCTCTAGCAGCTCATTGGATGTGTTCTCAAAGACCGCGATAACTTCAGTGGTAACCATATTATACACCACAAAGAAGGAAGGCTGAAAAGAAACAAAACAACAAGACCAGTATGAAACATCCAGAAATAATCATTTATCACACCTTGCATACCGATTATAACATGCAACATTTTTCGCACCTTTGTAGTTTCCAGCAGCCAGGTACTGACAAAGGACCCATAGAAATTAATGGGTTTGTGCGCTATCTGCCAAAAAGTGTGAATCGGACACAGATGCAAAATACGGTTGTGTGCATAAGCCATTTAATGCGTATGGAAACCTCGCTGACCATCAAAAGTGCATGGTGGTGTCCTGACTCTCCGCTAGGGCTGCACAATATGGGAATTTTGTGCGATTGCGATTAGGGCCCTAAAAATTGCGAGAACTGTATGCGATGCAATATTTTAAGGGAATTGTGCTAGAGGTCTATTTGCTTGGATTTTCAAGGCAAAAGCACACACAAATTACTGATAATGCTGAAATGTAGTTATGCGTAACTCAAGAACTGAAATGCACAGTGTTTTTCAAAATAAAACATCTTTTACTAAATTAAATAACATATTTGCATCACTGCAAAAGTACAAAATACAAAACTTGCCATTTTCTTATAACAGATAAATAAAATAGAATAAATAAAAGAACATTTGTTCATTAAAATAACGACTTGCCTCCAGCCCCTCCTCCCTCCCCATACTGTAACTGATGTGTCGCCGGCCGCGCTGTGCAGCATAGCGGCCGGCGATACAGCCGTGTCAACCACGTAAAAAGTCAACCATCGCTTTATAAGGCGCACTGCCATTTCCCCCCCTTACTTTTGGGGGGGAAAAAGTTTGTCTTATAAAGCGAAAAATATGGTAATATAATTGCAGCATTTTTGGGTCGGCCAATTGGCGATTGCGATATGGCAATTAATTGCGATTGCTTTGGCGATATATTGTGCAGGCCTACTCTCCGGTAAGGGCAGATGCTGACCCAAGTGTGCATGTTGTTGACAGATAATCTGTCTGGCCAACTTAAGTCGTATTATATTAACTTTGACTCATTCACATGATTGTATTTTGTATCTGTGTCCCATCTGCATTTTTTTTGTGGATTGCACACAGATCCACTCATTTATATAGGTCTGCCAAAAAGTGTGCCATCAGTGTGCTGTCCGCATCTGTGTGCCTGTTCCGCAAAAAATAGAACGCTATGGACCCACAGAAGTAAAAAAATTAAAATAAAAAAATGCATGCAATGCAGAAGTGATCCGTGTTTTGCAGACTGTAAAATGGATTTGGTCTTGTGCATGAATCCTAAACCCAGCACTTTTGGCAGGACTAGACAACCATCTAGTGTTTATGGGGTACAAGGGAGTTACGGACACAGCTTTCCACAGCCGACTCCGTTTCTGTAACTCAGTTCATCCCTGGCTGTAGCATAGGAGGAGTATTCCAATCTGAGCACACATCACCATGCAGAATATATAGCAAGAGTTTGAGGGGAAAAAAAAAAAAATCTCCTTTTGTAATATTGTTTGCTCTTCTTTATACAATGTTAGAATTTATTGATTTTGTACTGAATGAATGAATTTCGCTTTTTGCCTTGTCCCCTTGAGATTCCTTTATGTTTCCCAACTTGGTTACATGTGTAGGCATACACATTGTCCTGCAAACAGTCTTCACTCACCGTGTTTTTCCCCCCCTAAAATGCTAAAAGTCGCTAAGAGCTTTTAATGTGTACTCTGGTTCATATGATTGAAGGACAAAATGGTAGGGAGGGCACGAAACAAATTACGGTAACAGCTTTAACACAACCAAAGTGGTTTACAAACTCCAATTGCTGACTTTTGGCTTTCCCTTTAACATTTAAGACCTGAATGCTATGAACAATTATGTTGAAAAACTAAAGTGACTATATATTTTTTATAATAAGTGTAATTTTAAAAAAAAGACAACTTCTTACATGAATATATTAGGGACATTTACGTTTTTACAAAACGGTCGTGTTCTCGCCACTCAAACATAAACTGGTAATACAGTATCAGTTTTTTTTATTTTTCATGCTTAAAGGGAACCCGTCACCTCCCAAAACCATCCCAAGCCGCCAGCAGTACCTGCATGTAGCCCGCAGCGTGTTTCTGATGATGCCTTTCTTCCTGAAGGCAGATGCAGCAAAAGTACTGAAAACATTGTTTTATGCCCTGCCCAACGTGCCTTCTCCACACGTGCTTGAAGTCACGGGGCAGCGGCCTCCTTGCTTCAAGTCATGGTAACCTAGCCCCCTTCCCTGCCCCTTCGCTGTGACTGACAGCGCTTATGCAGGGCCAGTCAAACTGCCGGCTGTCGGTCACAGCGAAGGGGCAGGGAAGGGGGCTAGGTTACCATGACTTGAAGCAAGGAGGCCGGTGCCCCGTGACTTCAAGCACGTGTGGAGAAGTGCGTTGGGCAGGGCATAAAACAATGTACTTCTGCTGCATCTGCCTTCAGGAAGAAAGGCATCATCAGAAACACACTGCTGGCTACACGCAGGTACTGCTGGCGGCTTGGGATGGTTTTGGGAGGTGACAGGTTCCCTGTAAAGGTGTATTCCCATCTCAGACAATGGAGGAACATTGCTAGGATATGCCCCCATTGTGTGATAGGTGCGGGTCCCAGAGGTGAGACCCACACCTATTTCGTAAACTGAGCCGACAAAGTGAAAAAGGGCGCACCACACTTGCATGCCCACCGCTTCTATTTACTTCAATGGAGCCCTGTAGAAATGAATGGAGGGAGGCGGCGCATGTGCAGTGCGCCCTCCACCACTTTGCCAGCTCAGTTTATGCGATAGGTGCAGGTCTCAGCACCTATCAGACAATAGGGGCATATCCTAGCAATGTGCCCCCATTGTCTGAGACGGGAATACCCCTTTACAGGGGCTGTCTGACTTCAGTAAGTAGGAAAAAGGATCACGGCACTCAAATATAGAAAATAAACATTTATTGTAGCCACCATTAGTTTTCAATATTTATGGCCAACGTTTCGGTCCGTCCCGGACCTTGTTCACGGCCTACAAAACATGATATACAATTACACAATTAATATAAAAACTAAAATTGACAGTAATAAAAACCAAAAAAGGGCAGAAAACAAAAATAAGGCAAAAAATAAAAATAACAATTGATGTTATATAAACATGAACGACTATTGGGCATACAGCATAGGGTAATTTAGATGCATAATCAGTCAAAACTACAGTGTCATAAAAATGTAAGGAAACAAACCACATATATATCCATTAACAAGAGAAAAGATGGATAGAGCATGTATAGGAAAATAAGTAGGAATATGCTGAGTCCACCTGTATCGCTAACCTTTTCCTATAAATTTGGGATATCTTCCCATTACTGAGCACCAAAGTTTATTTATATGTAGAGTGCCAGCCATCTGGTCGTTGACTTCAGTAACTGGCATTTATCATGTAGAGAAAGTTAAAACAAGTCACTTACTAATGTATTGTGATTGTCCATATTGCTTCCTTTGCTGGCTGAATTCATTTTTCCATCACATTATATACTGCTTGTTTCATTGTTACATCCACCCTGCAATCCATCAGTGGTGGTCGTGCTTGTACACTATAGGAAAAAGCACTAGCCTATGGTCCCGGCCACCGGAGAGGATGACTCTTTTTCCTATAATGTGCAAGCATGACCACCACTGCTGGATTGCAGAGTGGTCTGTAACCATGAGATGGAAAAATGAATCCAGCCAGCAGAGGAAGCAATATGGACAATCACAATACATTAGTAATTGCCTTGTATTAACTTTCTCTACATGATAAATGCACTTACTGAAGTGAGACAGCCCCTTTAAGGTTTCTGTAGGGAATGTTCCATCAGGCTTTTCTGTAGATTTGAAATCAAGAATAGTGCAGTTTGTAGCATCAAAAAACTCTGCGACCCCAACAGAAGTCAATAGGCTCACCGCAACAAGTCTGACATTGCTGCCCTGGCTCCATTATAAAAAGAAGCCACAATGCTGGTGTGCCAAGAACAAAGTAATAACGTTAACATCACCATGACCTGAAAATCCATCATACATTGCTAAGAATTTTGCTTTTTTATGTGTCAATATTCAGCTGATCTCTTCCTCTGTTTATTTAACCACTTCCACGCTTTAGTTTTTGTATCGTCGTTTCCTCCCCACATTCTATAACTTTAGTTTCCATTCACATAGAAATATGAGGGCTTATTGTTTGCGGGACAAATTAGATTTTTTAATGGCCCCGTTTGTATTGATAAGAGAAAGAAAGAAAGTTTTTTTTTTAGGTTTTGATATTACGGTTTTCACTGTGTGCAAAAAATTAGATGACGTCTTTATTCTTTGTAATTTGTAGGCCAAAAGCCCAGGAGAGGCAAGTTTTTTAGTGTAGTTTCTGACTGGTGGAAGTCACCTCATTGCTGGTAGATGGGCCCCGACAATTTAGATTAAAAAAAATCTATTTAAAGAGCTTCTAATTTTCATATAGTAAGTATAGCTGTGACATAATTCAGATTTATTCATGTTTTCAATGTCTGCATGTGTGTTGGTGTATAAACCAGTGTGCTGCTATTGTTAGAGTTAGGGTTGTTGAGATACCAAAATGTTGATTCAATTTCAATACCATAAAAAAAAGTATTGCGATACTCGATACCACGCGAAGAAAATAAAACACAAAAAAAGCAGCGTGCATTCCACATTTTATGGAACGTCCGATCCGATTTTTTTTTACTTTTTATTTAATAACTATTTCCCCCCTTAGAGGCTAGAACCTGGGATCTTTTGATCCCTTGTCCTATTCAACCTAATAGAGCTCTATTAAGGTGAATAGGACCTCACACTCTCCCTGCTGCCTTGTGCATAGTACACACAGCAGCAGTGAGCTTACCATGGCAGCCAGGGCTTCAGTAGCGTCCTGCCTCCCATGGTAACTGATCGGAGCCCCAGGATTACACTGCTGGGGCTCCGATCGGAACTGCCACTGCACCACCAATGAATGAAGAGAAGGGGACCCTGTGGCTACTGCCACCAATGATTATAATACTGCGGGGGTTGGGGGGGGGGGCTCACTGCTCTAGCAATGTTTTTAGTACTGGGGAGGGGGGGGGTGCACTGCACCACCAATGAAGATAAGTAACCTTTTAATACAAATACAGGAGGCAGGTGTCGGCGGCGGAATCACATAGCCGGCACCCGACCTCTATGACAGGGCGCTGCGATCCACGGCAGTTAACCCCTCAAGTGTGGCACCTGAGGGGTTAACCGCAGCAGATCGCAGCGCCCTGTCAGAGAAGCTTCCTGTATTTGTATTAATGGGCGAGTTATAATTGGTGGCGCAGTGGCCACAGCCCCCCTCTCTTTTTGACGGCGAAAGCGGCATGGGGGAAGGGGGGGGGACGACGACAGAGACTCCTTCTCCCCTGTGCTGCTGAGCAGCGTGCGCCATGTTCTCTGATACTAGGCTACGCAGCAGCGCAGCCTAGTATCAGTAAATGTCAAATCCCAGTATCTAATCCATACTGGTACAAAAGTATCAATTGGGTATCGATAATTCGATACCCGCTACAATCCTAGTTGGGATCTGCCACATGCAGGTGGCTGCCAGTAACATGAGACTATGTGAGTCTCGCGCATGCAGAACTGTATTGCAGAATGAATATGAACCTGGACTCATTCTGGATTGTGGGTTTGGATTCGTCTTGTAATACAGTTCTGAATGGGCCGCTACCAACAATACACAAATCTAAAAGATTCAGATTCGTCTAAGAGTGAACAAATCCGAATCTACCAACACTAACGTGGTTGTGCCTTTTCTTGTGTTTCACATGCATTTCTGTTCTAGCAGCTATTTGCGGCTATTTACTGGCCCTAGAGAGACACAGTTAAACCTTTAGGATAAAGCTGGATTTACACGGGCCGACTGAGTGGCCGATTGTCGGGAGGGAAGCGTTCCTTCCTGACATTCGGCTGCTTGTTCAGTGAAGGAGACCATGCATCGATCGCCTTCACTGTATGAGGAGGATGGATTTATATAGCGATCAGTCGTCTTTATACAGAATCATGGTTTCTGAGCAGCAGATTGCTGTTTAGACCACACGATTTGCTGCCCAAAAGCCATAATCTGCATGAATGACAGGATCACCCAAACAACAAGCGTTTCGCTTGTTCATCTGGAGGTCGCCGGCACATTTACATGGCCAGATTGTCGGGAACCACTGTTCGCAGCAACGGTCATTCCCGATAATCTGCCCGATTCTCGGGCCGTGTAAATGCACAATGTGTACACACAAGATGTAATCTGCAGTGGAAAAATCTGCGATAAATCCATGGCAAAAATTTGCATGAGTTACATGTGGATTTTTCATGGATTTTGCTGTGCATTTACCGGGGATTGGACAGTGTGAAATCCGCATCATGAATTGAAATGTTACAGATTTAATACCTGCACCAAAGGCCAATTCTTCTCAGAATCTCCCCCACGTTGCTGGTGCTATAAAATACTGCAGATGTGCCACACACAAATCTGCAGCGACCCATCTGCAACTTTTCAGCTCCATGTGGATCTAGGCAACCCAAAGATCTGCAGAACCGGGGTCCACAGTCTCTGAGTGGTCGTACAGTTAGGAGTCTGAATGGAGCAGGGGGTCGGGGCATTTGCACTGCACCCCCAAACCTATGGGACTGACAGAGATACCTCAGCTCTCTCCCTCCATCACTTACACTCACGGCATATGATTGATCATCAGTCAATTAAACCTACTTCTCACTGCGGTCATGTAGTGAGGAGAAATGGGGAGACTGGAACCCCAATACTAGTGATCAGTGGAGGTCACAGTAGCGAGGCATGATCAGACATTAGGGGCACATTTATGAAGACCGACATTTTAGACCTCTTAATAAACCTCTAAGGCAGGGATGACTCTGGCGGATCCACCGTCGGCTTAGAGCAGTAATGGCCAACCTGCGGCTCTCCAGCTGTTGCAAAACTACAACTCCCAGCATGCCCAAACTGACTACAGCTAGCAGCTTACAGCAGGGCATGGTGGGAGTTGTAGTTTTACAACAGCTGGAGAGCCGCAGGTTGGCCATGCCTGCTCTAAGCCGACGGTGGATCCGCCAGAGTCATAAAGAGGTGCCGGCCCCTCCATAACTTCAGCGGACCCTCCGCCAGTTCTAAATGTAAGACAGCTTCCTGGCGTAGAAAATGGTAAATGAAACGGGGCTGCCCACTTCTTTAGACCTGGCATAAGCAGGGAGAAGTCGCAACATAGGCGTATTTCAGCTTCACAAATGACTCCCTAAATGTCAATTGTGGGAAAACACCCCTTTAAATAAATTGTTACCACCCCCCACAAAAGTAATTTAGGAATTTCTTTATACCTGTACCTGTGATGGGTCGTTGACCCGTAAAGTCACCACATCCTCACTGGTATACTTGATAAATAGGTGGCTTTCATCCAGTAGTTGCATTTTCCACATTCGGAGCTGTCTCAACTGATCAAAATATTGGAAAAAACGCCTTTTGGCCATAGCACTTCCATCTCGCTCTGCCCGTCTCCACAAGTACACCAGAAGTCTGTGCTTCAACGAATTAATAAATGGCTCTTTGTATAAGTTTGCCATTCCAGTTTGAGTTTCACGTTGAACTTCGGGGTACACGGCTGACAATATTAAAAGGTCGTCCTCGTAGCAGAACCGTCCTATCGTCCGTACATCAATGAAGGTGCCTTCTGCGGTCACCTGAAAAACATGAATTGTTTGCTGCTGCACAGAGAGAATAGCTAAAATGTTTTTATACAAGTACAGGCCTTGGTTGTGCGAGAGAATGATTTTGTCACATTTAAAGGTCCTTGTGTCACAGAGTCTGCCTGTGTGCAGGTCTATTATGTGAAGGGAATAGTCCTCTAGTGGGGATCGTGGGTTGGGAGTCACAGACTCGCTGTTACGATAAATTTCATAAAAAGGTGGATATGGTTCCTCGGGCAGATAGGCTGCTGACCCCACAATGACATAGCGACAGTCATCAGTGAACAAGCTGCATTCTCTGTTCAAGTGCTCCCCGTTTGAAGCCACATTAGTGATATGGAGGAGAACAAAAAAGCGCTCAAATAACCGTCCCCGGATGTTCACAGACCTCTGATCGTTAGAGTTTGCCAAGATTTCGCCTTCGTATCCATTTAAAAGGTCTTCAGCTGCCTGGCAGCCTTGATATTCATAAATCTCTAAGGAGGTCTGATCTGAGGAAAAGGCAATAAAGTATCTCCCGTCAGGGGAGAATTTGCGCAGAAAACAAGGTGGCTTTTCCACGTTGACCACCGTGTAGTTAGGAAAGACATTCTGATGGAAGATGCGAACTTGGTGCCAGTGAGAACCTGGCTTCCCAGAACTGATTTTCCGACGTTCGAGGCGATGGATTACATTTTGGTTCTGAATTCTCCTAGGTCTAATTGTAGGGGTGTCAGGATCCATCTTAAACATAACTTCATCTATAAAAAAATAAAATAATATATAATAACTAATAAAATCAACAACATCTGAACAATGCAGCAGCTATGTCCCAAGAGACAGTTCCTAATGTCACGCTGAACATGTTATAGAGCAGGAGGAGCTGAGCAGATTGAGATAGGAAAAGATTCAGTAAAACTTGCATTTTATTTATCTAAATTCCTGCTCATTCTGGGCTTTGCAGTCCAGGAGGCGGTCCTATCTGTGATTGACAGCTCTGTCTGTATACACAGTCATAGAGGGAAGCTGTCAGTCACTGATAGGACCGCCTCCTGGACTTCTATCAGTGATTGACAGCTATATCTGTGTACACAGTCATAGACGGAATAACTGTCAATAACTGATAGAAGTCCAGGAGGCGGTCCTAAGCCCAGAATGAGCAGGAACTTAAATGAATAAATTATAAGTTTTACTGAATCTTTTCCCCAAAAACTATATATTAATCTGCTCAGCTCGTCCTGCTCTATAACATGCTGCCTTCAGATTACACTGCATTCTTTACACAAGGCAAGGGCCCTCTGCTGTGTCCGCCCATGCCTCTAGTGTATGCACTATGTAGGCATATAATAACCAAAGGCATTCGTGTAAAAAAAAAAAAAATAGAATAGTGAAGTTGAGCTCAGTATCTTATAGAGGAAGCCAAAGAAAATAAATAAAAAAGAAAATAAAAAATCATATATAAATAAAAGGTATACCACCGTTTACCACACCGCAGAGGCCAAAAGGACACTTTCTATCCCTGTCTGGTGAATGGGGAGCCTATGGATACATCCGTATTGTGAATGCACCCTGAAGACCCCCTGCACAAGTTGCAGAATATGTGCGGTTTTTCAGCGGCGATCCCTGTGCAGAAAACCTGCAGCGTAGTACAGTACCAGCAAAGCATCTGGGATTACACAAATCTCATGTACGTCTCAGTGTGGAAATGGACCTGCATTGCCGATTTCCACATTTTCAGCCTATCAATTATGTTTGCGGTTATAGCTGTGGATTTCACCCTTTTCAAAGGAAGGACGAGATCCGCAGCAAATCTGCTGTTAGACATTGGACATTTTGGTGCAGATATGCTGCAGAAATGTACATAAATCCACTCGGAAATCCTTGTTCTCCTGGGAGATTAGCCGCCACCAGAGGTGGTAGTCTTCACCGCTCTCCCCACCGAATACACATTCAGCCAAGGCGAGGATGGACGTGTATGGGAGTCAGGAGAGAGCGGTCAGCAGTCTGTCTGACGGCAGTGAAAACGTATGGCCGACCCTAAAATAAAATCTCACCAATGAGCGGCAAGAAATGTAATGTTGGTTTCCATTAGGGGTGGGCGATATAAACGATATGGGATATAGATGATATAAATCTGCCAACGATAGAGATTTTGTTTATATCACCATATCGCAGTAGAACATGGCATGCGCCGCTCTTGGCACTCACCATGTTCTCCTGAGCCGGCACAGTGGAGAAGGAGAGAGTCCCCCTCCTCCCCACTGTGTGCGGCTGCCGCTGACCACCAATGAGAACAGACTAGGAGGAGGAGGGGAGGGACTGTGGCCACTGCGCCACCAATGAGAACAGAGAGGAGGAGGGGAGGGACTGAACACAAACGTAGCCTGCATGTGCCGGCCATATCCCATACCCGGCCTCTATTACTGCGCACCGTGATCTGCCGCAATTAACCCCCCAGGTCCTGAGGGGTTAATTGCGGAGGATCACGGCGAGCATTAATAGAGGCCAGGTATGGGATATGGCCGGCACATGCAGGCTACGTTTGTATTCGGGCATATTAACTATATTTATTGGTGGCGCAGTGGCCACGGCCCTCCCCCCTTCTACTCCCCCCTCTTCGAAGTATTATATTAATTGCGCCCACCCCCCACCACCACCACCACGATTAAATTATTGGTGGCAATGGCCCCAGGGTAGCAGCTTCTGATCGGAGCTCCAGCAGTGTAATAGCGGGGCTCCGATCGGTTACCATGGCAGCCAGGACGCTACTGAAGCCCTGGCTGCCATAGTTGGCTCCCTGATGCTGTGTGTACTATGCACAAGGCAGCAGGGAGAGTGTGAGGTCCTATTCACCCTAATAGAGCTCTAGGACAAGGGTTCTAGTCCCTAAGAATATATTGCGATATATATCACATATTGCACATGCTTAACCACCTCCCGACCGCCTAACGCGCCGATGCGTCCGGGAGGTGGTTGATTTACTCCTCCTGGACGCATCGGCGCGTCATCTCGCGATACCCGAGATTTCCTGTGAACGCGCGCACGCAGGCGCGCGCGCTCACAGGAACAGAAGGTAAGCAAGTGGATATCCAGCCTGCCAGCGGCGATCGCTCGGTGGCAGGCTGGAGATGTGATTTTTTTTAACCCCTAACAGGTATATTAGACGCTGTTTTGATAACAGCTTCTAATATACCTACTACCTGGTCCTCTGGTGGTCCCTTTTGTTAGGATCGACCACCAGAGGACACAGGTAGGTCAGTAAAGTCGCACCAAACACCACACTACACTACACCCCCCCCCCCGTCACTTATTAACCCCTTATAAACCCCTGATCACCCCATATAAACTCCCTGATCACCCCCCCCTGTCATTGATCACCCCCCGTCATTGATCACCCCCCCTGTCATTAATCACCCCCCCTGTCATTAATCACCCCCCCTGTCATTAATCACCCCCCCTGTCATTAATCACCCCCCCTGTCATTGATCACCCCCCCTGTCATTGATCACCCCCCCTGTCATTGATCACCCCCCCTGTCAGGCTCCGTTCAGACGTCCGTATGATTTTTACGGATCCACAGATACATGGATCGGATCCGCAAAACACATACGGACGTCTGAATGGAGCCTTACAGGGGGGTGATCAATGACAGGCGGGTGATCACCCATATAGATTCCCTGATCACCCCGTCATTGATCACCCCCCTGTCAGGCTCCATTCAGACGTCCGTATGATTTTTACGGATCCATGGATCGGATCCGCAAAACACATGCGGACGTCCGAATGGAGCCTTACAGGGGGGTGATCAATGACAGGCGGGTGATCACCCATATAGGTTCCCTGATCACCCCCTGTCATTGATCACCCCCCTGTAAGGCTCCATTCAGATGTCCGTATGATTTTTACGGATACATGGATCGGATCCGCAAAACACATGCGGACGTCTGAATGGAGCCTTACAGGGGGGTGATCATCCCATATACACTCCCTGATCACCCCCTGTCATTGATCACCCCCCCTGTAAGGCTCCATTCAGACGTCCGCATGTGTTTTGCGGATCCGATCCATGTATCCATGGATCCGTAAAAATCATACGGACGTCTGAATGGAGCCTTACCAGGGGGGTGATCAATGACAGGGGGGTGATCAGGGAGTCTATATGGGTGATCACCCCCCTGTTATTGATCACCCCCCTGTCATTGATCAACCCCCCTGTAAGGCTCCATTCAGACATTTTTTTGGCCCAAGTTAGCGGAAATATATATTTTTTTTGTTTGTTTTTTCTTACAAAGTCTCATATTCCACTAACTTGTGTCAAAAAATAAAATCTCACATGAACTCACCATACCCCTCACGGAACCCAAATGCGTAAACATTTTTAGACATTTATATTCCAGACTTCTTCTCACGCTTTAGGGCCCCTAAAAAGCCAGGGCAGTATAAATACCCCACATGTGACCCCATTTCGGAAAGAAGACACCCCAAGGTATTCCGTGAGGGGCATATTGAGTCCATGAAAGATTGAAATTTTTGTCCTAAGTTAGCGGAAAGTGAGACTTTGTGAGAAAAAAAAACAAAACAAAAAAAAAAATCAATTTCCGCTAACTTATGCAAAAAAAATAATAATTCTATGAACTTGCCAGGCCCCTCATTGGATACCTTGGGGTGTCTTCTTTCCAAAGTGGGGTCACATGTGGGGTATTTATACTGCCCTGGCTTTTTAGGGGCCCGAAAGTGTGAGAAGAAGTCTGGGATCCAAATGTCTAAAAATGCCCTCCTAAAAGGAATTTGGGCACCTTTGCGCATCTAGGCTGCAAAAAAGTGTCACACATCTGGTATTGCCGTACTCAGGAGAAGTTGGGGAATGTGTTTTGGGGTGTCATTTTACATATACCCATGCTGGGCGAGAAAAATATCTTGGTCAAATGCCAACTTTGTATAAAAAAATGGGAAAAGTTGTCTTTTGCCAAGATATTTCTCTCACCCAGCATGGGTATATGTAAAATGACACCCCAAAACACATTCCCCAACTTCTCCTGAGTACGGCGATACCAGATGTGTGACACTTTATTGCAGCCAATGTGGGCAAAGGGGCACACATTCCAAAGTGCACCTTTCGGATTTCACAGGCCATTTTTTACACATTTTGATTGCAAGGTACTTCTCACACATTTGGGCCCCTAAATTGCCAGGGCAGTATAACTACGCCACAAGTGACCCCATTTTGGAAAGAAGACACCCCAAGGTATTCCGTGAGGGGCACGGCGAGTTCCTAGAATTTTTTATTTTTTGTCACAAGTTAGCGGAAAATGATGATTTTTCTTTTTTTTCCTTTTTTCCTTACAAAGTCTCATATTCCACTAACTTGCGACAAAAAATAAAAAATTCTAGGAACTCGCCATGCCCCTCACGGAATACCTTGGGGTGTCTTCTTTCCAAAATGGGGTCACTTGTGGCGTAGTTATTCTGCCCTGGCAATTTAGGGGCCCAAATGTGTGAGAAGTACTTTGCAATCAAAATGTGTAAAAAATGGACTGCGAAATCCGAAAGGTGCACTTTGGAATATGTGCCCCTTTGGCCACCTTGGCTGCAAAAAAGTGTCACACATGTGGTATCGCCGTACTCAGGAGAAGATGGGGAATGTGTTTTGGGGTGTCATTTTACATATACCCATGCTGGGTGAGAAAAATATCTTAGTCAAATGCCAACTTTGTATAAAAAAAATTGGAAAAGTGGTCTTTTGCCAAGATATTTCTCTCACCCAGCATGGGTATATGTAAAATGACACCCCAAAACACATTCCCCAACTTCTCCTGAGTACGGCGATACCAGATGTGTGACACTTTTTTGCAGCCAAGGTGGGCAAAGGGGCACATATTCCAAAGTGCACCTTTCGGATTTCGCAGGCCATTTTTTTACACATTTTGATTGCAAAGTACTTCTCACACATTTGGGCCCCTAAATTGCCAGGGCAGTATAACTACCCCACAAGTGACCCCATTTTGTAAAGAAGACACCCCAAGGCATTCTGTGAGGGGCATGGCGAGTTCCTAGAATTTTTTATTTTTTGTCGCAAGTTAGTGGAATATGAGACTTTGTAAGAAAAAAATAAAAATAAATAAAAATCATCATTTTCCACAAACTTGTGACAAAAAATAGAAAGTTCTATGAACTCACTATGCGCATCAGCGAATACCTTAGGGTGTGTACTTTCCGAAATGGGGTCATTTGTGGGGTTTTTCTACTGTCTGGGCATTGTAGAACCTCAGGAAACATGACAGGTGCTCAGAAAGTCAGAGCTGCTTCAAAAAGCGGAAATTCAGATTTTTGTACCATAGTTTGTAAACGCTATAACTTTTACCCAAACCATTTTTTTTTTTTGCCCAAACATTTTTTTTTTTATCAAAGACATGTAGAACTATAAATTTAGCGAAAAATGTATATATGGATGCCGTTTTTTTTGCAAAATTTTACAGCTGAAAGTGAAAAATTCCATTTTTTTGCAAAAAAATAGTTACATTTTGATTAATAACAAAAAAAGTAAAAATGTCAGCAGCAATGAAATACCACCAAATGAAAGCTCTATTAGTGAGAAGAAAAGGAGGTAAAATTCATTTGGGTGGTAAGTTGCATGACCGAGCGATAAACGGTGAAAGTAGTGTAGTGCAGAAGTGTAAAAAGTGGCCTGGTCATGAAGGGGGTTTTAGCTAGCGGGGCTGAAGTGGTTAAAATGATATCACAATATAGATTTTGGGCCATATCGCCCACCCCTAGTTTCCATATGTGCGCGATATCTCCCACACAACTTCTGTGGCGCCCTATGACAGGTCCGTCTTATACACCGATATACAGCAGCCTGACAACCGCTGCATGACTGAACATTGTCATTCACGTCAGATTTAGGGGACGGATTTGTATTAAAGTGCACTTTATAGCGGTATGTGCACTGGAGCAGGTAGTGTTCATAGTAACGGTGAGCCATGCACTACAGAGCAGTACATCCTCTATGGGCGCCACTTCTACAATGGCCACACGCCATAGCGGTCTCATATGGGCAGGAGATGGTCAGTTCTTCATAGAACACAATGGAGGTGGCACCATGAGGCAACTTTCTGCTTTACTTTGTCTTGTTTATTATTTATTGTTCAGTAACTCTTTTTGCTGTCAGTGAATGTGACTCCCCATACCGCACTAACATGGGGTAGGGTATGCCACATGTACCCTCCAAAAATCACCCATAGCAGCACAAAGGTCCTACCCTGTGCTTGAAACAATGTATCTACTACTGTAAATACAATGTATCAGCTCACTGGTGTGAACACAGCCCTGTGACGTATCATGCGGTATACCTTACTTTATACAGTTACAGCAGTGTGAGGAGGCCACATGGCGGCACCGGGGCACCCACAGGCATCTCCACCACAAAGTAGCTGTAAACTCTGACTGTGACATCAGCAGACAGCTGATAACCAATATCCGCTTTCTAACCGGAGCCGTACATGTACAGAGAGCTCACTGCAGTGACCACACACCACGTACTGACACACCCTGCCGGTAAGTGACAGCGCTCAGCACTGATCATTCCAGCACTAGCAGCCCCGGGTACTCACCGTTCAGGACCGTGCATGCGCAGACTTACTCTCGCGTTGCCTCAACTAACTAGGCAAAACGCGAAACTCTTCCACGCATGCTCAGTAATGCGCTGGTAACAAGTGTCCGTTTGCGCCTGCGCAGATGGGTATTGCCACCCGGGGCAGGCCCCTGCATGGTCTGCGCGTGCGCTGTTATCGCACTGCTTGCCTATTTGCTGTGGTGTGCTGAGTACTGCTGTGTACTGTAGAGGGTTGCGATTCTTTGTGGCGTCTGTTCACACCCGGAGACTCGGGAATGTCCACACTTCACAGTGTGCAGCTTTCTAACAAAACAAAAAAGTTTTGCAAAGGAAAAGATACAGCCTACAAAACTCTAGTTTTTCATGGAGAAATCCAGGGATGGGATGCCGGATTTTTAATTTTTCTATTTTTCTTTTTAGGTTACATTGGTTGTGGAAGGGAAGCTAATATAATGATAATAATAAAACTTATTTTCACCGTCGGGAACACTGCCTGTAAATGTCACTGCCCCACCCTGTACCGTTAGCGGCAGTGGTCACCAGGAACATCACTGCAGTAGGAGGATGGCATGGAAGGGCTTTAGATATCGAGTACAAGTTTGTATTATTTTAATGTCTTCCCTGCCTTTAAAGAGGTTTTCCAAGACTTCTTTTACTGATGACCTATCCTCTGGGGGTCCGACACCCGGGAACCCCGCTGATCAGCTGTTTGAGAAGGCAGTGGCGAGAGGCGGATTGGCCATAGACCTTACTGGGACATTTCCCGGTGGGCCGATGCCCCGGGGGCCACCCAAGCCTTCCTCGTTGCTGCTGGCCAGGTACATAATCAGCTCTCAGGCTGGGTTCACACCTGAGCGTTTTACAGCGCGTTCCTACGCGCTGTAAAACGCTCAACAAGGAGAAACCAATGATTCCCTATGGGAATGGTTCACACTTGGGCGTTTAAGGCTGGGTTCACACCTGAGCGTTTTACAGCGCGTTCCTACGCGCTGTAAAACGCTCAACAAGGAGAAACCAATGATTCCCTATGGGAATGGTTCACACTTGGGCGTTTTACAGCGCGTACGATCGCGCTGTAAAACGCCCGACGCTCCAAAAAGTACATGAGCGACTTTTGGGGCGTATGTGGCCATAGGACACTGTAGTGAATCACACAAACGCGCGTCAAACGCGCGTTTGCTATTACAAAAACGTGCATAAAAATGCGCGTCAAAAACGCGCGTAAAACGCGCGTTTGCGCAACGCTCAAGTGTGAACCCAGCCTTAGTGGTGATTAAGAGAGTTGTTTTCGCCCAGGCTGGACCCCTGATATGAGCTTCGGAGCATTGCCCTGCACTGAATCGTGCAGGGCAAGTATTTTTTTATTTTCTGGAGATTCGGTGACATACTTGGCTTTTTTGTTTACAATGGCACACTGCCAGATGAAAGCTTTCACCTTGCAGTGTTCCTGGTGACGTCACCGGCACGGATCAGGCGGGCATTAGCGTTGCAAAACGACTAGGGCAGCGCTAAAGCAGGAAGGGGCCACTTTTAGGTTTTCTTTTCAGGCCACTTCAAGTTTCCAGTCTGCCTTCTCTTTGCTTTCCCTAGGCCGGTGATGACAGGTTTATGTGTCAATTGAACGGGGCTGGGCTGCAATACCAAGCACAGCCGCTATACAGTGTACGGCACTGTGCTTGGTGAGCTGCGAGAAGGCAGTGGTACTTCTCAAATAGCTGATCGGTGAGGGTCCAGGGTGTCAGACCCCCAACGATCAGATACTGATGAGTAGGGATGAGCGAACCCGAACTGTATAGGATTTTGGGGTGTCCGTGACACGGACCCGAACCCGGACATTTTCCGTAAAAGTCCGGGTTCGGGTTCGGTGTTCGTTGCTTTCTTGGCGCTTTTTGAAAGGCTGCAAAGCAGCCAATCAACAAGCGTCATACTACTTGCCCCAAGAGGCCGTCACAGCTATGCCTACTATTGGCATGGCTGTGATTGGCCAGAGCACCATGTGACCCAGTCTCTATTTAAGCTGGAGTCACGTAGCGCCGCCTGTCACTACTGCTCTGATCAGCATAGGGAGAGGTTGCAGCTGCGACGTTAGGGCGAGATTAGGCAGTGATTAACTCCTCCAAAAGACTTCATTCAGAGATCGATCTGCAGCTGTGGATGATTGAACTGCTGCTATTGAATTGCTCACTGTTTTTAGGCTGCCCAGAGCGTTTTTCAGTCACTTTTTTCTGGGGTGATCGGCGGCCATTTTGTGTCTTGTGGTGCGCCAGCACAAGCTGCCACCAAGTGCATTTAACCCTCAATGGTGTGGTTGTTTTTTGGCTAAATCCTACATCAGGGTCAAGCTGTCACACCAAGTGCATTTAACCAGCAATAGTGTGGTTATTTTTTGGCCATATACTACATCAGGGGCAAGCTGCGCCTGTCACCAAGTGCATTTAACCCTCAATGGTGTGGTTGTTTTTTGGCTAAATCCTACATCAGGGTCATGCTGTCACACCAAGTGCATTTAACCATCAATAGTCTGGTTATTTTTTGGCCATATACTACATCAGGGGCAAGCTGAGCCTGTCACCAAGTGCATTTAACCCTCAATAGTGTGGTTGGTCAAGCTGTCACACCAAGTGCATTTAACCATCAATAGTGTGGTTATTTTTTGGCCATATCCCAGTCTAATTCTGTCAGTAAACCTATACCTGTCACCCAGCGCCTAAATACTAGGCCTCAAATTTATATCCAGCTAAATCTGTCGTTACTGCTGTGGCTGGTCAAGTTATTTAGTGTCCGTCAAAGCACAGTTTTTGTTCTGGGTTGAAATACAATTCCCAATTTAGCAATTTCCTAATTTAGCGGTTTCTGCTGTATCAGAGCTATTTTAAATCTATCCCTAAAAGGGTATATAAGATTCAAGGTGCACATAGGGTCATTCAGAATAACTTCACACACACGCTACTGTGCATTTCCAAGTCTAATTCTGTCAGTACCTGTCACCCAGCGCCTAAATACTAGGCCTCAAATTTATATCCAGCTAAATCTGTCGTTACTGCTGTACTGCTGTGGCTGGTCAAGTTATTTAGTGTCCGTCAAAGCACATTTTTTGTTCTGGGTTGAAATACAATTCCCAATTTAGCAATTTCCTAATTTTGTGGTTTCTGCTGTATCAGAGCTATTTTAAATCTATCCCTAAAAGGGTATATAAGATTCAAGGTGCACATAGGGTCATTCTGAATAACTTCACACACACGCTACTGTGCATTTCCAAGTCTAATTCTGTCAGTAAACCTATACCTGTCACCCAGCGCCTAAATAATAGGCCTCAAATTTATATCCAGCTAAATCTGTGGTTACTGCTGTGCCTGTATTAGTGTAATACGGTACCTAAATAGATAGCCAGATAGTGTTAGGTGTCTGTAAAAAAAGGCCTGAATTTGAATTCAATACATTGGGCCAAATAATATTTTTCTTATTGTGGTGAACGGTAACAATGAGGAAAACATCTAGTAAGGGACGCGGACATGGTCGTTGTGGTGTTAGTGGACCCTCTGGTGCTGGGAGAGGACGTGGCCGTTCTGCCACAGCCACACGTCCTAGTGTACCAACTACCTCAGGTCCCAGGAGCCGCCATAATTTACAGCGATATTTGGTGGGGCCCAATGCCATTCTAAGGATGGTAAGGCCTGAGCAGGTACAGGCATTAGTCAATTGGATGGCCGACAGTGGATCCAGCACGTTCACATTATCTCCCACCCAGTCTTCTGCAGAAAGCGCACAGATGGCGCCTGAAAACCAAGCCCATCAGTCTGTCACATCACCCCCATGCATACCAGGGAAACTGTCTGAGCCGCAAGTTATGCAGCAGTCTCTTTAATGCTGTTTGAAGACTCTGCTGGCAGGGTTTCCCAAGGGCATCCACCTAGCCTTTCGCCAGCGGTGAAAGACATAGAATGCACTGACGCACAACCACTTATGTTTCCTGATGATGAGGACATGGGAATACCACCTCAGCATGTCTCTGATGATGACGAAACACAGGTGCCAACTGCTGCGTCTTTCTGCAGTGTGCAGACTGAACAGGAGGTCAGGGATCAAGACTGGGTGGAAGACGATGCAGGGGACGATGAGGTCCTAGACCCCACATGGAATGAAGGTCGTGCCACTGACTTTCACAGTTCGGAGGAAGAGGCAGTGGTAAGACCGAGCCAACAGCGTAGCAAAAGAGGGAGCAGTGGGCAAAAGCAGAACACCCGCCGCCAAGAGACTCCGCCTGCTACTGACCGCCGCCACCTGGGACCCCCCAAAGGCAGCTTCAAGGAGTTCCCTGGCATGGCACTTCTTCAAACAATGTGCTGACGACAAGACCCGAGTGGTTTTCACGCTGTGCCATCAGAGCCTGAAGCGAGGCATTAACGTTCTGAACCTTAGCACAACCTGCATGACCAGGCACCTGCATGCAAAGCATGAACTGCAGTGGAGTAAACACCTTAAAAACAAGGAAGTCACTCAGGCTCCCCCTGCTACCTCTTCTGCTGCTGCCGCCTCGGCCTCTTCTGCTGCTGCCGCCTCCGCCTCTTCCTCCGCCTCTGGAGGAACGTTGGCACCTGCCGCCCAGCAAACAGGGGATGTACCACCAACACCACCACCTCCGTCACCAAGCATCTCAACCATGTCACACGGCAGCGTTCAGCTCTCCATCTCACAAACATTTGAGAGAAAGCGTAAATTCCCACCTAGCCACCCTCGATCCCTGGCCCTGAATGCCAGCATTTCTAAACTACTGGCCTATGAAATGCTGTCATTCAGGCTGGTGGACACAGACAGCTTCAAACAGCTCATGTCGCTTGCTGTCCCACAGTATGTTGTTCCTAGCCGGCACTACTTCTCCAAGAGAGCCGTGCCTTCCCTGCACAACCAAGTATCCGATAAAATCAAGTGTGCACTGCGCAACGCCATCTGTGGCAAGGTCCACCTAACCACAGATACGTGGACCAGTAAGCACGGCCAGGGACGCTATATCTCCCTAACTGCACACTGGGTAAATGTAGTGGCAGCTGGGCCCCAGGCGGAGAGCTGTTTGGCGCACGTCCTTCCGCCGCCAAGGATCGCAGGGCAAGATTCTTTGCCTCCTGTTGCGACCTCCTCCTACTCAGCTTCCTCCTCCTCTTCTTCCACCTGCTCATCCAGTCAGCCACACACCTTCACCACCAACTTCAGCACAGCCCGGGGTAAATGTCAGCAGGCCATTCTGAAACTCATATGTTTGGGGGACAGGCCCCACACCGCACAGGAGTTGTGGCGGGGTATAGAACAACAGACCGATGAGTGGTTGCTGCCGGTGAGCCTCAAGCCCGGCCTGGTGGTGTGCGATAATGGGCGAAATCTCGTTGCAGCTCTGGGACTAGCCGGTTTGACGCACATCCCTTGCTTGGCGCATGTGCTGAATTTGGTGGTGCAGAAGTTCATTCACAACTACCCCGACATGTCAGAGCTGCTGCATAAAGTGCGGGCCGTCTGTTCGCGCTTCCGGCGTTCACATTCTGCTGCTGCTCGCCTGTCTGCGCTACAGCGTAACTTCGGCCTTCCCGCTCACCGCCTCATATGCGACGTGCCCACCAGGATGGAACTCCACCTTGCACATGCTGGACAGACTGTGCGAGCAGCAGCAGGCCATAGTGGAGTTTCAGCTGCAGCACGCTCGGGTCAGTCGCACTACAGAACAGCACCACTTCACCACTCATTACTGGGCCTCCATGCGAGACCTGTGTGCCCTGTTGCGCTGTTTCGAGTACTCCACCAACATGGCCAGTGGCGATGACGCCGTTATCAGCGTTACAATACCACTTCTATGTCTCCTTGAGAAAACACTTAGGCCTCGTTCACACTTCAGTGTTTAGTCAGTGATTTCCATCAGTGAGCCAAAACCAGGTGCAACTCTAAACACAGAACAGGAGCAGATCTTTCCCTTCTACCTCATGTCTGTGGAGGCTCCACTTCTGGTTTTGGCTCACAAATCACTGATGGAAATCACTGACCAAACACTGAAGTGTGAACGAGGCCTTAGGGCGATGATGGAAGAGGAGGTGGCCCAGGAGGAGGAGGAGGAGGAAGAGGGGTCATTTTTAGCACTTTAACCTCTTAAGGACATAGGGCGTACAGGTACGCCCTTGTGCCCTGGTACTTAAGGACACAGGGCGTACATGTACGCCCTGTGCATTTTCGATCACCGCCGCACGGCGGGCGGTGATCGGAACCCCGTGCCTGCTCAAAACATTGAGCAGGCACTTGGAGCAAATGCGCCGGGGGGTCCGGTGACCCCCCCATGTATGCGATCGCAGAAAACCGCAGGTCAATTCAGACCTGCGGTTTTCTGCGTTTCCGGGTTATTCGGGTCTCTGAAGTCCCGATAACCCGGAACAGGATGGTGATGGTGGTGTGATTTCACCCCACCAATCACCATCCAGCGATCCTGAGTGGTGATGGTGACATCACCACTCAGGATCGCTTTCTGATTGGTCTGTGGGCGGTCCGGCGGCAGATTCAAAAGAGGCAGGCGCTCCTCTCCTCCTCCTTTTGTGTTCCGGAGCCGGAGGAGAGAGGAGCTGCCTGCACGTGTCTGCCACCGCTGCCTGCACCCCGATCTGTGCCCCCCAGGACCCGATCTGTGCCCCCCAGGACCCGATCTGTGCCCCCCAGGACCCCATCAGGTACATAGGGACAGCTAGGGAAAGTTTGGTTTAGGCAGGGAAAAAAAAGGGAAAGTTAGTTTTTGAACTTTGATTGCATCACCCTAAGTTAGGGTGTCTGGGGTCCACAGCACAGCTGTGTGACCCTAGACCCCCCAGGGGTGCTGCCACTTGCCCCCTTCCCCCCTGCCCCCCCCCCCCCACCTTTTTTGGGGTGCATTTTTTTTTTTTTCGTGTACGCTGACTGTGGCCGGCACTTAGTGTCCGGCCACTGTTAGCGCATCGCACACCCCACCGCTGATCAACTTCGGACGGTTGATCAGCGGTTTTGAATTTTTTTCCCCACATTTTTTGCCCTTTTTTTAGTTAGTTTATTTTATTTTTTTTTCTGTTAGTTTTAGGGTGAGTTCGTGAACACCCGTGCCCCCACACACACGCACACAAAATAAAGAGTTACACACACGCACATATACACGCAGACACACACTCCCCTATGGCCCGCCGGACGTTCTCGGCCGAGGAGGCATACGCCCAGATTGCCTCTGACTCCGAGACTCCCAGTGAGGATGAGGATGACCCCACATTCCTGTTGTCATCCGCATCCTCCTCATCATCTAGCGATGATGATGAGCCCCCAAGGCGGCGGAGACGCCGCCAGGCGGAGCAAGGGGACCGCCATGTTAGGGACCCTGTGGCCCACACTAGTACGAGCAGCTCTGGGGCTCGTACTGGTTTCCCGGCCCACCAGTTAAATCCACCGGAGCCCCCTGCCGGTGAACTTGTCTGGTGTAGCCCAGAGCGATACGAGCCTGTGATTCCTGATTTTGTAGGCCAATCAGGAATCCAGATTTCCACAGTGGGCTACACTGAATATGACTTTTTTTGTCATTTTTTCAATGACCCACTGGTAAATCTGATGGTGGAGCAGACGAATCTGTACGCCCAACAGTTCGTCGCTCAACACCCGGGCTCCTTTTTGGCCAGGCCCGGTGGCTGGACGCCGGTCAGTGCAGCCGAAATGAGGACATTTTGGGGCCTCGTGCTGCATATGGGCCTGGTCAAAAAACCCAGTGTCAGGCTGTACTGGAGTGGGGACGTCCTATACCAGGCCCCACTTTACAGTACAGCCATGACACGCTCCCGGTTTGAGGCCATCCGGAAATGTCTGCATTATTCCGATAATGCAGCATGTCCCCCCCGAGGTGATCCTGCCCATGACCGTCTGTACAAGATACGGCCGGTCATCGATCACTTTGGGGCCAAATTCATGGAGGCCTATGTACCTGGAAGAGAGGTCGCGGTTGATGAGTCTCTCATTGCGTTCAAGGGGAGACTCATTTTCCGCCAGTATGTGCCCTCCAAGCGGGCGAGGTATGGCGTGAAGCTATACAAAATTTGTGAGAGTACCTCAGGGTACACTTACAAATTTCGTGTATACGAGGGGCGAGATTCCCGGATTCAACCCCCAGAATGTCCCCCCACTCTGGGTGTTACCGGGAAACTTGTGTGGGACCTTATGTACCCACTGCTGGATAAGGGTTACCACCTTTACGTGGATAACTTTTATACCAGTATCCCCTTGTTCCAGTCCCTTGCCGCCAGATCCACGTCCGCTTGTGGGACCGTGCGGAAAAATCAACGCGGCCTCCCTGCCCACCCCCTCCAGGTACCTATCCCCAGGGGTGAGACCCGTGCCCTTACCACTGGAAACCTGTTGCTGGTCAGGTATAAGGACAAGAGGGATGTCCTTATGCTGTCCACAATTCATGGTAACGGCATCACCCCTGTCCCTGTGCGAGGTACCGCGGCAACGGTCCTCAAGCCCGATTGTATCGTCGCTTACAATCGGTATATGGGAGGAGTTGATCTCTCTGATAAAGTCCTCAAGCCATATAACGCCATGCGCAAAACCCGGGCATGGTACAAAAAAGTTGCGGTCTACTTGGTGCAGGTTGTCATGTACAACTCTTTTGTACTATCCCGAAGCGCTGGCAGCACAGGGACATTCCTCCAGTTCTATGAGGCAGTCCTCAAGGCCCTGATCTTTTCGGACCGGGAAAGAGCAGGCCGGAGTACCTCGGGAACTGTAGGTGCCCGGATCGTCCCTGGCCAACACTTTCCAGGTGTGGTCCCCCATACTGGAAAGAAGGGACGAACCCAAAAAAAGTGCAGAGTGTGTCGCAGGAGGGGGATACGGAAGGACACAACTACTCAGTGCGACACTTGCCCCGATCATCCGGGCCTCTGCATTGACGGTTGCTTCAGGGAGTATCACACTTCCATGGAGTACTAAATTTATATCCCAATTTAGCACTGACATCGGATAAAAAAACTGGTTCTCAGACTTGAGACACCCAAAAAAAACTAAAATAATTTATTAAAAGTAGACATATTAGGTATCGCCGCGTCGGTAATAATCTCCTCTATAAAACTACCCCATGACCTAACCCCCCAGATTAACACGGTCAAGGAAAAAAAAAAAAAAAAAGGTGCAAAAAAAGGTGTTTTTTTTGTCACCTTACATAATAAAAAGTTTAATAGCAAGCGATCAAAAAGTCATATAGCCCCCCAAAAAGTGCCAATAAAGCCGTCCGCTCATCCCACAAAAAATGAGCCCCCACATGAGATAATTGGATAATTTTTTTTTTTACAAAAATGACCCTTAGACTTTAGAGATACCCCCAAAAAAATTTGAATCAAAAAAGATAATATAGTCTAAAACCAAAATAATTGTAAAAAAAAGTTGACTTATCAGGTATTGCCGCGTCCGTAAGAATCTCCTCTATAAAAATACCCCATGACCCAACCCCCCAGATTAACACGGTCAAAAAAAAAAAAAATAGGTGCAAAAAAATAATTTTTTTGTCACCTTACATAACAAAAAGTTTAATAGCAAGCGATAAAAAAGTCATATAGCCCCCAAAATAGTGCCAATAAAACCGTCCGCTCATCCCGCAAAAAATGAGTCCCCACATGAGATAATTGGATAAAAAAAAAAAAAAATGACCCTTAGACTTTAGAGATACCCAAAAAAAGATTTGTATCAAAAAAGATAATATAGTCAAAAACCTAAATAATTGTAAAAAAAAAGTAGACTTATTAGGTATTGCCGCGTCCGTAAAAATCTCCTCTATAAAAATATCCCATTACCTAACCCCCCAGATTAACACAGTAAAAAAAAAAAAAAAAAAAACGGTGCCAAAACCGCTATTTTTGGCACTTTTCCATTTCAATCAGTTTTTTCCAGTAATAAAACAAGGGTTAACAACCAAACAAAACTTAATATTTATTACCCTGATACTGCAGTTCACAGAAACACCACATTTGTGGTCGTAAACTGCTGTATCAGTAAAAGGGAGGCCGCAAAAGGAAAGGACCGACATGGTTTCTGGAAGGCCGATTTTGATGGCCTTTTTTATTGACACCATGTCCCTTTTGAAGCCCCCCTGATGTACCCTAGAGTAAAAACTCCCCAAAACTGACCCCATCTAAGAAACTACACCCCTCAAGGTATTCAAAACTGATTATACAAACTTCATTAACCCTTTAGGTGTTCCTCAACAGTTAATGGCAAATGGAGATGAAATTTCAGAATTTCAATTTTTGGTAACCTTGCGTCACAAAAATGTAATATAGAGCAACCAAAAATCATATTTACCCTAAAAATAGTCCCCAAAAAAATGCCACCTTATCCCGTAGTTTCCAAAATGGGGTCACTTTTAGGGAGTTTCTACTCTAGGGGTGCATCAGGGGGCTTCAAATGGGACATGGTGTAAATAAACCAGTCCATAAAAATCAGCCCTCCAAAAACCAAACGGCGCACCTTTCCCTCTACGCCCCGCTGTGTGGCCGTACAGTAGTTTACGGCCACATATTGGGTGTTTCTGTAAACGGCAGAGTCAGGGCAATAAAGATACAGTCTTGTTTGGCTGTTAACCCTTGATTTGTTAGTGGAAAAAATGGGTTAAAATTGAAAATTAGACAAAAAAATGAAATTTGCTAATTTCATCCCCATTTGCCAATAACTCTTGCGCAACACCTAAAGGGTTAACGACGTATGTAAAATCAGTTTTGAATACCTTGAGGGGTGTAGTTTCTTAGATGGGGTCACTTTTAGGGAGTTTCTACTCTAGGGGTGCATCAGGGGGCTTCAAATGGGACATGGTGTAAATAAACCAGTCCAGCAAAATCTGCCATCTAAAAACCATATGGCGCACCTTTCCCTCTACGCCCCGCTGTGTGGCCGTACAGTAGTTTACGGCCACATATTGGGTGTTTCTGTAAACGGCAGAGTCAGGGCAATAAAGATACAGTCTTGTTTGGCTGTTAACCCTTGATTTGTTAGTGGAAAAAATGGGTTAAAATGGAAAATTAGACAAAAAAATGAAATTTGCAAATTTCATCCCCATTTGCCAATAACTCTTGCGCAACACCTAAAGGGTTAACGACGAATGTAAAATCAGTTTTGAATACCTTGAGGGGTGTAGTTTCTTAGATGGGGTCACTTTTAGGGAGTTTCTACTCTAGGGGTGCATCAGGGGTCTTCAAATGGGACATGGTGTAAATAAACCAGTCCATAAAAATCAGCCCTCCAAAAACCAAACGGCGCACCTTTCCCTCTACGCCCCGCTGTGTGGCCGTACAGTAGTTTACGGCCACATATTGGGTGTTTCTGTAAACGGCAGAGTCAGGGCAATAAAGATACAGTCTTGTTTGGCTGTTAACCCTTGATTTGTTAGTGGAAAAAATGGGTTAAAATGGAAAATTAGACAAAAAAATGAAATTTGCAAATTTCATCCCCATTTGCCAATAACTCTTGCGCAACACCTAAAGGGTTAACGACTAATGTAAAATCAGTTTTGAATACCTTGAGGGGTGTAGTTTCTTAGATGGGGTCACTTTTAGGGAGTTTCTACTCTAGGGGTGCATCAGGGGTCTTCAAATGGGACATGGTGTAAATAAACCAGTCCATAAAAATCAGCCCTCCAAAAACCAAACGGCGCACCTTTCCCTCTACGCCCCGCTGTGTGGCCGTACAGTAGTTTACGGCCACATATTGGGTGTTTCTGTAAACGGCAGAGTCAGGGCAATAAAGATACAGTCTTGTTTGGCTGTTAACCCTTGATTTGTTAGTGGAAAAAATGGGTTAAAATGGAAAATTAGACAAAAAAATGAAATTTGCTAATTTCATCCCCATTTGCCAATAACTCTTGTGCAACACCTAAAGGGTTAACGACGTATGTAAAATCAGTTTTGAATACCTTGAGGGGTGTAGTTTCTTAGATGGGGTCACTTTTAGGGAGTTTCTACTCTAGGGGTGCATCAGGGGTCTTCAAATGGGACATGGTGTAAATAAACCAGTCCATAAAATCAGCCCTCCAAAAACCAAACGGCGCACCTTTCCCTCTATGCCCCGCTGTGTGGCCGTACAGTAGTTTACGGCCACATATTGGGTGTTTCTGTAAACGGCAGAGTCAGGGCAATAAAGATACAGTCTTGTTTGGCTGTTAACCCTTGATTTGTTAGTGGAAAAAATGGGTTAAAATGTAAAATTAGACAAAAAAATGAAATTTGCAAATTTCATCCCCATTTGCCAATAACTCTTGTGCAACACCTAAAGGGTTAACGACGTATGTAAAATCAGTTTTGAATACCTTGAGGGGTGTAGTTTCTTAGATGGGGTCACTTTTAGGGAGTTTCTACTCTAGGGGTGCATCAGGGGTCTTCAAATGGGACATGGTGTAAATAAACCAGTCCATAAAAATCAGCCCTCCAAAAACCAAACGGCGCACCTTTCCCTCTACGCCCCGCTGTGTGGCCGTACAGTAGTTTACGGCCACATATTGGGTGTTTCTGTAAACGGCAGAGTCAGGGCAATAAAGATACAGTCTTGTTTGGCTGTTAACCCTTGATTTGTTAGTGGAAAAAATGGGTTAAAATGGAAAATTAGACAAAAAAATGAAATTTGCAAATTTCATCCCCATTTGCCAATAACTCTTGCGCAACACCTAAAGGGTTAACGACGAATGTAAAATCAGTTTTGAATACCTTGAGGGGTGTAGTTTCTTAGATGGGGTCACTTTTAGGGAGTTTCTACTCTAGGGGTGCATCAGGGGTCTTCAAATGGGACATGGTGTAAATAAACCAGTCCATAAAAATCAGCCCTCCAAAAACCAAACGGCGCACCTTTCCCTCTACGCCCCGCTGTGTGGCCGTACAGTAGTTTACGGCCACATATTGGGTGTTTCTGTAAACGGCAGAGTCAGGGCAATAAAGATACAGTCTTGTTTGGCTGTTAACCCTTGATTTGTTAGTGGAAAAAATGGGTTAAAATGGAAAATTAGACAAAAAAATGAAATTTGCTAATTTCATCCCCATTTGCCAATAACTCTTGTGCAACACCTAAAGGGTTAACGACGTATGTAAAATCAGTTTTGAATACCTTGAGGGGTGTAGTTTCTTAGATGGGGTCACTTTTAGGGAGTTTCTACTCTAGGGGTGCATCAGGGGTCTTCAAATGGGACATGGTGTAAATAAACCAGTCCATAAAAATCAGCCCTCCAAAAACCAAACGGCGCACCTTTCCCTCTATGCCCCGCTGTGTGGCCGTACAGTAGTTTACGGCCACATATTGGGTGTTTCTGTAAACGGCAGAGTCAGGGCAATAAAGATACAGTCTTGTTTGGCTGTTAACCCTTGATTTGTTAGTGGAAAAAATGGGTTAAAATGTAAAATTAGACAAAAAAATGAAATTTGCTAATTTCATCCCCATTTGCCAATAACTCTTGTGCAACACCTAAAGGGTTAACGACGTATGTAAAATCAGTTTTGAATACCTTGAGGGGTGTAGTTTCTTAGATGGGGTCACTTTTAGGGAGTTTCTACTCTAGGGGTGCATCAGGGGTCTTCAAATGGGACATGGTGTAAATAAACCAGTCCATAAAAATCAGCCCTCCAAAAACCAAACGGCGCACCTTTCACTCTATGCCCCGCTGTGTGGCCGTACAGTAGTTTACGGCCACATATTGGGTGTTTCTGTAAACGGCAGAGTCAGGGTAATAAAGATACAGTCTTGTTTGGCTGTTAACCCTTGCTTTGTTAGTGGAAAAAATGGGTTAAAATAAAAAATTTGACAAAAAAAAGAAATTCTCAAATTTCATCCCCATTTGCCAATAACTCTTGTGCAACACCTAAAGGGTTAACAACGTATGTAAAATCAGTTTTGAATACCTTGAGGGGTGTAGTTTCTTAGATGGGGTCATTTTTGGGTGGTTTCTATTATGTAAGCCTCGCAAAGTGACTTCAGACCTGAACTGGTCCCTAAAAATTTCGTTTTTGTAAATTGCTGAAAAATTTCAAGATTTGCTTCTAAACTTCTAAGCCTTATAACATCCCCAAAAAATAAAATATCATTCCCAAAACAATTCAATCATAAAGTAGACATATGGGGAATGTAAAGTCATCACAATTTTTGGGGGTATTACTATGTATTACAGAAGTAGAGAAACTGAAACTTTGAAATTTGCTAATTTTTCCAAAAATTTGTTAAATTAGGTATTTTTTGGTGCAAAAAAACATTTTTTTTTTACTTCATTTCACCAGTGTCATGAAGTACAATATGTGACGAAAAAACAATCTCAGAACGGCCTGGATAAGTCAAAGCGTTTTAAAGTTATCAGCACTTAAAGTGACACTGGTCAGATTTGCAAAAAATGGCCTGGTCCTAAGGTGTAAAAAGGCTGTGTCCTTAAGGGGTTAAGGCCAGTCTCTTCGAAGTGACTCTGAGGGAGGTTTTTTGCAACAGCAGAGGCCAGGTACAAATGTGGCCAGCCAGGGCCCACTACTGGAAGACGAGGAGGACGAGGATGAGGAGGAGGTGGAGGAGGATGAGGATGAAGCATGGTCACAGCGGGGTGGCACCCAACGCAGCTCGGGCCCATCACTGGTGCGTGGCTGGGGGGAAAGGCAGGACGATGACGATACGCCTCCCACAGAGGACAGCTTGTACTTACCCCTGGGCAGCCTGGCACACATGAGCGACTACATGCTGCAGTGCCTGCGCAACGACAGCAGAGTTGCCCCATTTTAACCTGTGCGGACTACTGGGTTGCCACCCTGCTGGATCCACGGTACAAAGACAATGTGCCCACCTTACTTCCTGCACTGGAGCGTGATAGGAAGATGCGCGAGTACAAGCGCACGTTGGTAGACGCGCTACTGAGAGCATTCCCAAATGTCACAGGGGAACAAGTGGAAGCCCAAGGCCAAGGCAGAGGAGGAGCAAGAGGTCGCCAAGGCAGCTGTGTCACGGCCAGCTCCTCTGAGGGCAGGGTTAGCATGGCAGAGATGTGGAAAAGTTTTGTCAACACGCCACAGCTAACTGCACCACCACCTGATACGCAACGTGTTAGCAGGAGGCAACATTTCACTAACATGGTGGAACAGTACATGTGCACACCCCTCCACGTACTGACTGATGGTTCGGCCCCATTCAACTTCTGGGTCTCTAAATTGTCCACGTGGCCAGAGCTAGCCTTTTATGCCTTGGAGGTGCTGGCCTGCCCGGCGGCCAGCGTTTTGTCTGAACGTGTATTCAGCACGGCAGGGGGCGTCATTACAGACAAATGCAGCTGCCTGTCTACAGCCAATGTGGACAAGCTGACGTTCATAAAAATGAACCAGGCATGGATCCCACAGGACCTGTCCATCCCTTGTGCAGATTAGACATTAACTACCTCCCCTTAACCATATATTATTGTACTCCAGGGCACTTCCTCATTCAATCCTATTTTTATTTTCATTTTTCCATTATATTGCGAGGCTACCCAAAGTTGAATGAACCTCTCCTCTGTCTGGGTGCCGGGGCCTAAATATATGCCAATGGACTGTTCCAATGTTGGGTGACGTGAAGCCTGATTCTCTTCTATGACATGCAGACTAATTCTCTGCTGACATGAAGCCAGATTGTCTGTTACGGGACCTCTCTCCTCTGCCTGGGTGCTGGGCCTATATATATGCCAATGGACTGTTGCAGTGGTGGCTGACGTGAAGCCTGATTCTCTGCTATGACATGCAGACTGATTCTCTGCTGACATGAAGCCAGATTCTCTGTTACGGGACCTCTCTCCTCTGCCTGGGTGCCTGGGCCTAAATATATGCCAATGGACTGTTCCAATGTTGGGTGACGTGAAGCCTGATTCTCTGCTATGACATGCAGACTGATTCTCTGCTGACATGAAGCCAGATTCTCTGTTACGGGACCTCTCTCCTCTGCCTGGGTGCTGGGCCTAAATATATGACAATGGACTGTTGCAGTGGTGGCTGACGTGAAGCCTGATTCTCTGCTATGACATGCAGACTGATTCTCTGCTGACATGAAGCCAGATTCTCTGTTACGGGACCTCTCTCCTCTGCCTGGGTGCCTGGGCCTAAATATATGCCAATGGACTGTTCCAATGTTAGGTGACGTGAAGCCTGATTCTCTGCTATGACATGCAGACTGATTCTCTGCTGACATGAAGCCAGATTCTCTGTTACGGGACCTCTCTCCTCTGCCTGGGTGCTGGGCCTAAATATATGCCAATGGACTGTTGCAGTGGTGGCTGACGTGAAGCCTGATTCTCTGCTATGACATGCAGACTGTTTCTCTGCTGACATGAAGCCAGATTCTCTGTTACGGGACCTCTCTCCTCTGCCTGGGTGCCTGGGCCTAAATATATGCCAATGGACTGTTCCAATGTTGGGTGAGTTGATGCCTGATTCTCTGCTATGACATGCAGACTGATTCTCTGCTGACATGAAGCCAGATTCTCTGTTACGGGACCTCTCTCCTCTGCCTGGGTGCTGGGCCTAAATATCTGACAATGGACTGTTGCAGTGGTGGCTGACGTGAAGCCTGATTCTCTGCTATGACATGCGGACTAATTCTCTGCTGACATGAAGACAGATTCTCTGTTACGGGACCTCTCTCCTCTGCCTGGGTGCCGGGCCTAAATATATGACAATGGACTGTTGCAGTGGTGGCTGACGTGAAGCCTGATTCTCTGCTATGACATGCAGACTGATTCTCTGCTGACATGAAGCCAGATTCTCTGTTACGAGACCTCTCTCCTCTGCCTGGTTGCCTGGGCCTAAATATATGCCAATGGACTGTTGCAGTGGTGGCTGACGTGAATCCTGATTCTCTGCTATGACATGCAGACTGATTTTCTGCTGACATGAAGCCAGATTCTCTGTTACGGGACCTCTCTCCTCTGCCTGGGTGCCCGGGCCTAAATATCTGAGAATGGACTGTTCCAGTGGTGGGTGACGGGAAGCCAGATTCTCTGCTATGGGACCTCTCTCCAATTGATATTGGTTAATTTTTATTTATTTTATTTTTATTTTTATTCATTTCCCTATCCACATTTGTTTGCAGGGGATTTATGATGTTGCTGCCTTTTGCAGCCTTCTAGCTCTTTCCTGGGCTGTTTTACAGCCTTTTTAGTGCCGAAAAGTTCGGGTCCCCATTGACTTCAATGGGGTTCGGGTTCGGGACGAAGTTCGGATCGGGTTCGGATCCCGAACCCGAACATTTCCGGGAAGTTCGGCCGAACTTCTCGAACCCGAACATCCCGGTGTCCGCTCAACTCTACTGAAGAGGTATCCTGAGGATAAAATAACTTGAAAAGAAGGAGAAGTCCAGCTCAGTTCGGGTGCAAATAAATGGCTCTTTTATTCCAGCGGTTATAAAATTTCCATGCAACAAGGTGTAAACAGTGACGCGTTTCAGACCTCCATAACAAGGGTCCTTCCTCATGACAAACACAAAATGTTGGGAGCCCCTTCTAATAAATACCTGTCCAATCGCAGACTGATGTGTATCACCTGGGAGGGGGAGGTATCGGGGGGAGGTCCCGCAATGTCCTCAGTTAAAAAATACAAAATGTGGCGTGGTGATTAAAATCATAAGAGGGAGTAGTGTGTTCATAGTTGTTTTGACAAATGAATATATATGTCTCGATACAAGTACAAAAAACAGGAACATAAAAAGAAATAGAATAAATACAAAGGGCAGAAAATAGTGATACTAATGATAATAATATCAGCAAATTCAATATTGCAAAATGAGGACATAACGTTTATTGAGACCTACTGGCTGGCGAGATCCCAGTTGAAAAATCCAGAAGGCCTCTCTATTAAGAAGTTTTCTTCTGCGGTCACCCCCTCTTGGTGGTAAGAAGACCCTCTCTATACCCTGCACTTTCAGGCCAGATATGTCCCCTGCATGCAATACCGCGAAGTGTAGACTAGCAGCTGAGACGTTGCGGCTCTTGTAATGCGGTATGTCCGAAATGTGCTTGCGTATCCTGTTTTTCAATGGATTCATTGTGCAGCCTACATATTGCAGTGAGCATATTTCACAGGTAATCAAGTACACCACATATTTGGTACTACAATTGATATATGATTGTATGTTGAATGTTTTGCCATCTGCTGTGGACTTGAAAACCTTGTCGGTGACCATATGCTCACAGCAAATGCATTTACAGTGTACGGTGCAATTTGCGATTGGACAGGTATTTATCAGAGGGGGCTCCCATTACATTTTTGTGTTTGTCATGAGGAAGGACCCTTATGTTATAGAGGTCTGAAACGCGTCACTGTTTGCACCTTGTTGCATGGAAATTTTATAACCGCTGGAATAAAAGAGCCACTTATTTGCACCCGAACTGAGCTGGACTTCATTATTTCATTCTTTCCCGCGTCCAGGTGTGATGTCTGTGCCCAGTGGGTGTTGTGGAGCAGGTGAGAGCTGCCTTACGCTTAAGTATCCTGAGGATAGGTCCCCAGTATAAAAATCTTGGAAAACTGTTAAAGAAAAAATTAACTACAATAGTGCCCCCATAAGAGCAGTGCCAGTGACCACGATCCGGTCCAGCAGTGGGATCCACATGCAAATCACCAATAACTGCCAGGCCACATCTGTACTTTCCAGGCTGCACCTGTACATGCCGATTGTTTCAAATACCATGTACAAGTACGGTCCAGCAAGTACAGCTGTGGCCTGGAGATTATTGGTGATCTCCATGTGGATCCCACTGCTGGACCATATTGGGTAGGGGCAGCCTATTGGGAGTTTTACATATCCACTGACAATCTGAATGCAGTTTGGTTTGGTTTCTGGCACCTCTGCCTTTCTATAAACCTCCCTATGGATTATCTCAGGCGGCAGTGTAAGCACAAGGAGAGTTGCTTGCAATTGGCAGTAGTAAAAGTAGATAAAGATACATATATTTGCTGTTCTAATATCCGCAATAACCTGTGTGATAAATAATGGATGATGATCAGTGAATAACGGAGAGTACACAAGATTACACAAGGGGTTGTTTCACTTTAGCAAATAGAATTTATAACATAGAGAAAGTTAATACAAGGCACTTACTAATGTATTGTGGTTTTCCATATTGCTTCCTTTGTTGACTGGATTCATTTTTCCATCACATCATACACTGCTCGTTTCCATGGTTACGACCAGGGCTGGCCTTAGTTTTTTTTTAATTACAGATAGTTTAAGTGCAAGTGCAAACAAGTACAATCATACCCAGTGTCACCCATAGCCAGTCTCCTGCCCCCCTTAATTATACCCTGTCACCTTTACCCAGTCCCCTGCCCCCCTTATTCATACCCAGTGTCAACCAAAGCCAGTCCCCTGCACCTTAATCCTACCCAGTGTCACCCTTATCCAGTCCCCTGCCCCCTTAAGACGCAGCACTTGGACGCTGCGCCTGTGCCCGTAAGCTCCTCCTCCACGCCTCGGAACCTGACCTGGCAGCTGCAGCAGCTCTCCTCACACAATCTCGGGCTGGCCTGCTGTAAGAGACCGACTGCGAGCTGTGTCGGCCACCGGGTGCCCCTGTTGCCATGGCGCCCTGTGCGACCGCACAGCTCGCACACCCCAAAGGCCGGCCCTGGTTATGACCATTGTTATGACTGCCCCCGGTCAACTATCAGTGACTGAAATCTATATACATATGTATACACACTTAGGCCTCATGCACACAAATGTATTTTCGGCTTGCATTTTTTTACGGATCAAATTCATTTCTATGGGGCCGCAAAAAAATGTGGACAGCACACAAATGTTATATGTGTGCTGTCCGCATCCATTTATCATGTAGAGAAAGTTAATACAAGCCACCTACTAATGTATTGTGATTGTCCATATTGCCTCCTTTGTTGGCTTGGTTCATTTTTCCATCACATTATACACTGCTCGTTTCCATAGTTACAACCACCCTGTAATCCATCAGTGGTGGTCGTGCTTGCACTACAAGAAAAAATGCCAGCCTCTCTGGTGGACGGGACTGTGGGAGCTCACGTAAGCTGGTACTTTTTCCTATAGTGTGCAAACACAGCCACTGCTGCTGGACTGCAGGGCGGTCGTAACCATGGAAACGTTCTCTGCATAATAAATGCTATTTGCTGAAGTGGCAAAAACCCTTTAAGAAAGGGCAGGAGGAAAGTGGGAAAATTAGATTGTCAAGCCCATACTTTTAGTAGAGTGCCACCCCGTAACAATGCCTAATTGGGAAAGTGTTAACTATGTGGGTAGAAATTCCTGAAGTCTATTTGCCAGGATCCTCGTCAAAAGTTTCTAATCAACATTTAAGAGGGATATCAGGCGATACCATACCACATGTCACGTCTGTTTGGCTTTGGCTGGAGTCCATGCTTTATAGAAGTTTTCCACAAAGGATCCCCGCTGAAAGAGTTTAGCAAAGAAGTAAGCAAGGAGGCAACCCGGGTGCTTCTGCCGATAGGCCATCTTGGCCTGGTGTTTCATTTTTATATAGAGAGGCTAAATAGTTACAAGAATAGGTTCACTACTGTGGTGGATGCAAACAGTAACATCTGACTAAACCATCACACTGATGTTAAAAATGAGACTTTAGCCAGTATATTCTTATATTAAGGACATACCTGAGCCCGTGCACCACACCAAGGTCTCTCAAGTGGCCCGGGACCTAACGCTAAACCTACCTGTACCGTATGGGTAGTACCAGGAGCTAGTGGGCAAATTGCAGCACTGTAAGGTCCGACTCACAGCAATTTCATGGGCAGCATCTTGTTCAGAGAAGGGACAGACTAAAATATCTATGTGGAATTTATTGGACAAGGGGTGGCATTTTTTCAGAATGGTGTTTTCAGTCTTGTACGGTTTGGTTTGTTGGCTAATGGTCTTGCCCTCACCTAAATGATAGTTTTGTGTGAGCTCTATGCTTTGTTTGGCTTGCGTTCATCAAGAGCTTGGCCTTAGAAGCCAACAGTTAAAGGGGTTGTCTCATCTGAGACAGGATATGCTCACATTGTCTCATAGGTGCGGGTCCCACAGCTGGTGCAGGATACACAGCCGCCCTCCATTTATTTCTTTGGGGCCGCCGAAAATAGCCGAACTCCAGCTTGGCTATTCCCGTCAGGCCCCTAGAAGTGAATGGGAGCAGTGGCCGGTCATGCACGTTGCGCTCCCATTCACTTCTAAGAGGAGAGCGCTTGGTGGTGGCCGGACTGGAGTCCTCCAGCGACCACTTTAGCCTGCGATATGCCCCCATTGTCTCAAATGAAACAACCCCTTTAATCTGCACTCTTTTAAATCAGTCAACATATGGGATAAATGTTGTACAGTGTAAGGGTCCATTCACACGTCCGTTTTTTCTTTCCTGATCTGTTCCGTTTTTTGCGGAACAGATCAGGACCAGATCTGGACCCATTCATTTTCAATGGGTCCTGGAAAAAAATCGGACAGCACAATGTGTGCTGTCCGTTTCCGTTGTTCCGTTCCGCATGTCCGTTTAAATATAAAACATGTCCTATTATGTTCCGCAAAAATCGGATCCTGGTACAAAGTCAATGGATCCGCAAAAAACGGAAGACATTCGGATGTCATTCCGTATGTCATCCGTTTTTTGCGGATTCCATTCCTGGAAATTAAATCCTGCCCACAGAAACCAAAGGGGAAGGGCTTTGCAGAGCTGGATCATCTTTTTTTTGAATCTGACTGGATTGAAAAGTTGTCAAGATGCCAGTGTATGATGTGGAGAGATTAATTACCCTAATTGAAGAGCGGCCCAACCTATGGGATAAATGTACAGTGTAAAACTGTTGTCACCATGATTATTGCATCTTTAGTAATAGATTACAATGCAGGTATTCAATAGTAATGAATCTTACTACAACTGGAACCATTCTGACAAAATTTGAATATATTACTTTTTTATCGGTCCTGGAAAATGTAAGTAAGACCTACTTTAGATCAAGTAAAACAAAGGGTCCCTATGCAGCGAACATATTAAAAATGAGTCTGGTCTTGGAGGTGTGTAAAAGTGTGGCTTCTTGGGGTTTAAGAGGAAAATTCTCTATTAGAATGTTAATTATACAATGCTTCACAGTGATTTAAAAACTCTTCGTGACCTAGGTGAAATATTACCTTAAGTGTTATTAATGTGTTATTTTAGCCATTTTGTGCTGGTAATTTCTATCATATAATTTCCGGCCAGCTATGTAATTAATTCCCTTGTCTGTCACAGCACTGTTCTTCGGGCGTCAAGCATTCGTGAGAAATTGAAGGAAAGACTATATAGATAGGGGCCTTTATTTCATAACATGGAAACTGCATGATATAATGTTTTACTATGCATTTGAGACCACTAGCAGTTTATTTTTATTTATTTTTTTACTAAGGCTGGGACTTCTAATGAGGAGCGTGCTCATCATGAGATAAGGAACTTTGAATGTGAGCTCCCTTGGAGAGAGCTTATGATGACAAGGTGTAAAACGCTACAGAATAGGTCAGCGCTATATAAGTGAGTATAATAAATAGCTGCATCATAACAAGCGTGCTTCTCCTGGTGGTTGCATAGGTGCTACTACGGTATCCATGTCATCGGGAGCGGAGCCAGCTGCAGCTCCGCCATAACTGCGGAGATCAGAGCAAACTCTGATCATCACTTAACTCTTTGTATGCTGTGATTGACGCTGATCTCAGCATAAAAAAGAGAGAGTCAAGGAACCCTTATGACGCAATCGAGGGTGATATTGATGCAGACAGCTTGTGCGTTAGCAATGGTTTAGAACTCTTGTGGTCGATATCTTGGTTGCAGCAGGGGCGGTACTGATGTGCTGCCGCAGCGCTGTTCGAATTCAGGTGTAGGAGAGCAAGAGACATCTATTGATAGTTGAATTGAAGTTCATGCAAGGTTTATTTTTGGTAGCAATTGTGGCTCTGTTATTTATTTGGGGGCACAAGAGCCTTATTTTTAATTTCAGGGGGCATAGGGCATTATTATTTATAATAGGGGCACAGGGGCATTATTTATAAAATAGACCCACCCACACCATAATCCCCAGAGTAGGACCAATGTGATGTTCCCTTGTGAAGACCTCTTCCTGGTGTTGCCCACATGGTCTCCAGACTAATCTCTAGAAAATAGCAGGACTTATCACTGAAGAGGATAGACCTCCATTCTAGCCTCCATTGCTGGCTCATAGCCCATTGTCATGCAAATGCCTTCTGATGGTTTGTGTAGACACTGTTTGCCCCTCTAGGCTTGGGATGTGACGTCCAATTTCACTTACAGTACAGAATGGATCACTACACGCCATTCTTCTAATCAGGTGATCCATTCGTGCAGAGGTTTTGTTCTGTGTGACTCTTTCTGTTATTTTAGTTCATCATTGTTCTCCCACCCACAGGGACACACACCGTCGACATCTTGGCCTAGGCGCATAGTGATCACACAGCGTTATAAACCAAGGTCTATCAGTTCAAAGACTGCTACAAAAACCTGTGTATGTCCCAACCCTTAGGCTATCTGCATACGGTGCGGAATATGTGTGGTTTTACGGCGCAGATTCCTGTGCAGAAAAACTGCAGCGTATTACAGTATCAACAAAGTACACAACCAAAAGATGTAAGGCTAGGGTGTAAGATAATATGTGTGTACATAGATACAGAACCTAGAAAGTCACACACATGTATATATTTGATAATGCTTTATTAGTAGAAAAACACAATAATAATTACATATATGGCGGTTTCAGTTAATGGTAAAAAGTGCAGGAGTGTAAAGTGACAAGTGCATGGAGCCACCCAACCAATCCAAAAAATTGATATATCTGATAGGTAAGATGGTACAAACGGTAATAGGACGATTAGAAGTAATTGCAATAGATGGTAAAAATCCCACTAAAACTTGCAAAAAAGCACAACGACCTTATTACACTACCAAGGGTCACTGGTGTATAGGCGGAAAGACAAAGAGTCCACACTTATAGTGTGCAAAGCGGTAAGCAGTAAAAATGAACATCCATAGACCAATACTAATCCGCCTGCAAACAACCATTCAATAGAACCGACCGTGGTAACCTATACTGACCAAAGAGGATGGTGTGATGGCTCCTTACCCGACGCGCGTTTCGCCTTGCTTCTTCAGGGGGCGTATGGTTTCTCCTGGTATTGAGCCGATATAAATACCTGTGTGAGTCTAAACAGTCCCACTCACATCCGGGAACCTCCCATCAAAGTAGCCAATGAACGCTGGTGCCGACCGGAAGACCTCCCAGGCAATCTTACAGGTGTTCACCAAGAACGCCGAACCCGGAAGTGTCTCGCGATCCACACACAGCGAGAGGAGCATGCGCAGAGCGCCAGTTCCGGGGAGAGAATCACTGCGCGTGCGCGTATTAATCCGAGCAGGGATGCGCCTATACGACGTAACACCCCAGAGCTCGGAGATCTCGCGGGAATATAGGCGTGGAATCGGACTTCCCTCATAATGCGCTATCTGTCCCCAGAGCTGGCGCATGCGCTGAACAGACAAAGAGGTCCATAATGAATCTCGCGTGTGATAGCAATCACTGGAATACGAAGATCACGGCCCATGAGATGGGTCGAGATGGTCAATCACAAAGCATGTGATATGTCCACATGGAACCAGCAATGTCATGATACATCAATCGTGAGATCCTAATGATTATTAAAAAGATTCTGTGTATGCACATCCAATTGGGCCAATGAACACCAACCACAGAACAATGTGGCTCAAAAAAGGGGAGGGAGGGGAGGGAAAAGAGGGGGGGGGTGGGGGAGGGGGTCCCTAATACGAGACAGAAATAAGCACTTGCTCCATTGATAAAAATTGTTTTCCCTAGAAGGTGTAGAGTGCAGTGGATAATAAATCCAATGGCACCACACCAATTAACACAATATTGTGAAAGTTAGGAGACAAGAGTTGATAAACATCATATAAGGCTAAATAAGCTAAGACGAATTAACGTGCAAAGTGCAGGAAAGGGGTGCAAGTGAGGGAGTGAGAAGTGCAGGGAGTGGCATGCAGATCCAGAGTGAAGGAAAATAAATGAGCATAAATATAATATATATACATAACATGTGAATGGGCAATATTGGCCCAAGTCCACAACATATGACCCAAAGATAGCATTTCTAAAAAATGCCTACAACACAGTATTTTCTAAAAAATTGATTGAGGGTGGGCTGAAAGACATACAACCCTATATATAATCCTCCAATTAGAGGATCTCCCTCAGTACTAACAATCTAATTGATAGAGGATATAACACTAGTCCGATAGGATCAAGTTGAACCGAAGATGATGAGAGGAAGAGTTGAATTCCGAAATAGGCGAGTTTTCAGCTGACAATGTATCCAAATCCAACGATGCAGAACCTTAACAGCATGGCCAATAGACATCAACTGATCCACGCAAATCTAAAAAAACAAAGGCTCACATACATAAGAAGTAACCAGGAGAACCAGGCACAATTAATACAACAAGCAGTTAAAAAGACATGAAAAAAACACAATTAGTGATAATCAAGTTAAAAATTAGTAACTGCTAAAAACAGTCGGTACCGGGGGTACCGGGTCAGAGGAAAACGCTACAAAGAAGTTGATGAGGAACTTGTCAAATCTAGATATCAGGACTGGGGGGAGGGAGAGAAAAGAGGGGAGAGGGAAACTGCCAAGGAGGAACAGAAAAACCAAAGCAGTCCGAACAGAGACCAGATGATCCCAGAGTGCCTCACAGGAAGGGGGCAAAGCTATTACCCTCATTGAGACCCAGTGGGACATTGGTATTCAGGGTATAGATCCACCTAGTTTCTTTTTGACCTAATACCTTCTTCCAGTCACCACCCCTGGGGGACACGATGACTCTGTCAATCCCCCTAACTCTGAGAAGGGTGCCGTCACAGTCATGGCATTCCTTAAAATGCCTAGCCAATGTTTTGAGTTGCAATGTGTCCTGTTCCTCCTTGGCAGCCTCGATGGAAAGAACATGCTCCCTAACTCTCCGCCTAAGCTCTCTGGATGTTAAACCCACATATATGCGGTCACAGGGGCAAATTGCCCAATAGATGACCCCTACTGTGGTACATGTTATTGGATGTGTAATCACATATTCCCTTTTGTGACCTGAGTCCCAAAAGTGTGTGGCCCTGTCCATATTTGCACAGCCCACACACTTGCCGCATGCTCGGCTCCCCCAAGGTGCACCTTTTGTGCCAAAAATGCCCGGAGCTTTCTGCAAATAGTGGCTCCGAACCAGATGGTCCCTGATGTTTCTGGCTCTTCGGTAAGTAATGCGCGGATATGGGGGAACCCAGGATTGCAACTGAGGATCCAGACGTAACACGCCCCAGTACTTGGTTAGTGCTGCCCGTACCTCTCTCCATTGTTTGTGATAATTGGTAATCAGACGAATCTCGTCCACAGAGTCCTGTCTTACTTTTTTCTTGAACAGGAGATCCGACCTCTTTTCTGATCTAGCTCTCAAGTATGCCCGATCGATGCATTTCTTACCGTAGCCACGTTGCTGGAATCTATGTCGTAGATCCTCTGCTTGTACTTCAAAGGCGGAGTCTGACGAGCATACCCTCCTTGCCCGAAGAAATTGACCCACTGGTATGCTTCTAATGAGGCTGTTGGGATGTGCTGATTGTGCATTAAGAAGAGAATTGACCGATGTCTCCTTTCTATAGAGGTCCGTCTCCAAGAGGCCCTGTGAATCCACCCGGAAGACCACATCCAGGAATTCCATGTTGGTCCGACCCACCTTGAATGTGAGTTTAATATTTTTGTTATTCATATTGAGCTCCTGAATAAGAAGCCCAAATTCTTCCTCGGTCCCCTGCCAAATGATGAGCACATCGTCGATGTAACGTCCCCAAAATAGGACCTTGCTCATCATTGGCAGGGGATCAGTCTGGAGGATTTCCCTCTCCCACAGCCCCAGGAACAGATTTGCATATGAGGGCGCACAAGAGGCCCCCATCGCTGTTCCCTGGAGCTGTAGGTAGAAGGAGCCCCCAAACGTGAAGAAATTGTGGGTCAGCAAAAACTCCAACAAGGACAGTATGAATTTGCACTTCTCCTTACCCCAATTTGATGTCTGCAGAAAAAATTGTGTCGCCTCCAGTCCATCTTGGTGTCGGATCGAGGTGTAAAGCGATTCGACATCGCAGGTGGCAATCAGCATGTCCGGTTCCAAGTGGATACTTTCGACCTTCTTCAGCACATCCATCGTATCTTTTAGGTATGAAGGGAGTTCCTCCACCAAAGGATGTAAGAAGTATTCGACGTATCTGCATATGGGGTCGATCATCCCGTTAGTTCCAGAGACGATCGGTCTCCCGGGTGGGTTCGACAGGGCCTTATGCACCTTGGGGAGAAAATATAATGTCGGAATCACTGGATGGACGGGCAAGAGGTGGGAACACTGCTGTGCTGATAGAACTCCAGCATCCACCCCCGTCATCAACAAGGCTTCCAACTCAGCCCTGAACTTGATGGACGGGTTGAAGGTGAGCTTTTGATAGCAATCACCAATGCTGAGCTGTTTGCGCGCCTCCCTTTCATAGAGGGTGGTTGGCCACAGCACAATGTTCCCACCCTTGTCCGCCGGTTTCACCACCACATCACTCCAACCACTAATCTCACGAAGAGCGGCTCTCTCACCCCTAGTGCAGTTATCCCTTCCCCCACTAGTGGGAATCCCACGTAGTTCAGCCTCCACCAGCTTCACAAACATGTCCACGTTGGGGAATAGGGACAGGGGGGGAAATTTGCTAGACCTGGGTAGGAGATGTTTAGGGAACTCACCCGTGATTGGCGTGACTTCTTGCTCATCCAAGAGTGCATTGAGTGTTGCCAAGGCATCCTGTTCAACTCGCGTCGGAAATAACGGATCACTTTTACCACTAAATAATTTTTTAAAACCAGTTTTCTTGCGAAAAGGTGAAGATCTTTCACTATAGAAAAAAGGTCGAGATTGCAAGTTGGTGAGAGAGAGAGTCCCTTTTCCAAGATCGACATTTGATCATGAGTCAAAACATGATCAGAGAGATTGATTACCTGCAGTTGATGAGTACCACTAGGACCGCGTTGGCCAGTGTGGTAGCTGGTGGTCCCTCTTCGTTTAGGGAATCTCTTAGGATATCTCTGATCCTTGGCTGGTGCGGGATTCCCATCATCGCTCATAGACGTGTTCGATGAGATGGACATAGATCGTGTGCCCGTCGGTTGTACCACACTTCTCCAACGGTATACACGATTATTTTCCATGTCAAGGAGATCCCGCTGGAATTTTTTGGTTTTTGCGGCCTTGATTTGCCGCTCCCATGATATAAAGGCTTCATCAATCTCCTTTTTAAAGGCTTCAAGCTCATCTGTTGATAATTTCTGGGATAACTGTTCCTCCATCACCCCAATCTCCGATTCCAATGTTGTTAGGGTTTTTGTGTTAAGCTCCACAATTAGGCGCATGAGAGAGCCTGAGCAAGTGCCGCAAATGGACTCCCATTTCTTGCAAAAGTCCTCATCATCCCTACCATATGAGGGAAAGGTCTGAACCCTTAGACCTCGCGGTATCAGACCTCTAGTGATGTATTTGTCAAGGGTGGCCCTGTTCCACCACACCTTCATCCTTCTATGTAGCATATGTTTAAGCTGAGCCTTAAGCTCAGTGATGTTCCTCTGACCCGGATCCCCCACTGCCACAATACCCCCTGCAAAAACCGCATCCACCTGGGAAGACCAGGAATTGTCTCGTGAACGGAAGTTCATTGTCCCTTAGGGAATAGCCTTCTGTAAAAAATACAGGAAAAAATTAATTACACAACCAAAAGATGTAAGGCTAGGGTGTAAGATAATATGTGTGTACATAGATACAGAACCTAGAAAGTCACACACATATATATATTTGATAATGCTTTATTAGTAGAAAAACACAATAATAATTACATATATGGCGGTTTCAGTTAATGGTAAAAAGTGCAGGAGTGTAAAGTGACAAGTGCATGGAGCCACCCAACCAATCCAAAAAATTGATATATCTGATAGGTAGGATGGTACAAACGGTAATAGGACGATTAGAAGTAATTGCAATAGATGGTAAAATACCCACTAAAACTTGCAAAAAAGCACAACGACCTTATTACACTACCAAGGGTCACTGGTGTATAGGCGGAAAGACAAAGAGTCCACACTTATAGTGTGCAAAGCGGTAAGCAGTAAAAATGAACATCCATAGACCAATACTAATCCGCCTGCAAACAACCATTCAATAGAACCGACCGTGGTAACCTATACTGACCAAAGAGGATGGTGTGATGGCTCCTTACCCGACGCGCGTTTCGCCTTGCTTCTTCAGGGGGCGTATGGTTTCTCCTGGTATTGAGCCGATATAAATACCTGTGTGAGTCTAAACAGTCCCACTCACATCCGGGAACCTCCCATCAAAGTAGCCAATGAACGCTGGTGCCGACCGGAAGACCTCCCAGGCAATCTTACAGGTGTTCACCAAGAACGCCGAACCCGGAAGTGTCTCGCGATCCACACACAGCGAGAGGAGCATGCGCAGAGCGCCAGTTCCGGGGAGAGAATCACTACGCGTGCGCGTATTAATCCGAGCAGGGATGCGCCTATACGACGTAACACCCCAGAGCTCGGAGATCTTGCGGGAATATAGGCGTGGAATCGGACTTCCCTCATAATGCGCTATCTGTCCCCAGAGCTGGCGCATGCGCAGAACAGACAAAGAGGTCCATAGTGAATCTCGCGTGTGATAGCAATCACTGGACTACGAAGATCACGGCCCATGAGATGGGTCGAGATGGTCAATCGCAAAGCATGTGATATGTACACATGGAACCAGCAATGTCATGATACATCAATCGTGAAATCCTAATGATATATCAATTTTTTGGATTGGTTGGGTGGCTCCATGCACTTGTCACTTTACACTCCTGCACTTTTTACCATTAACTGAAACCGCCATATATGTAATTATTATTGTGTTTTTCTACTAATAAAGCATTATCAAATATATACATGTGTGTGACTTTCTAGGTTCAGTATCAACAAAGTGTATAAGATTTCACAAATCTCATGAACACTTTGCAGATTTTTTCCTTGCGGAAATTGACCTGCATTGCGGATATAAAATTCTGCAGCATGTTAATTATGTTTGTGGTTTTAGCTGCGGATTTTAGCATTTTCAATCGAAGGCTGAGATCTGAGGCAAAACCGCATCAAATATGCACCAAAATCCATTGTTAGACATTGCAGATTTTGGTGCAAACATGCTGCAGAAATGCACATAGATCCGCATGGAAATTCATGGGGATCTGGCCTCATGCACACGACCGTTGTGTGTTTTGCGGTCTGCAAATTGCGGATCCGCAAAACACGGATGGCGAAATTGCAGAATGGCACAGACAGCCATTAATAGCCACAAAACGGACAAGAATAGGACAGGTTATATTTTTTTTGCGGACCACGGAACGGAGCACGGAGTCCTGTCCACATCTTTTGCGGCCCCATTGAAGGGAATGGGTCCACATCTGACCTGCAAATACTGCAGCTCGGATGCGGACCAAAACAACGTTCGTGTGCATGAGGCCTTAGAGTAGCAGAAAAGTAGATGGGATTTAAAGTCTGCTTTAAAATCCGCTGTGGAAATTGACCTGCACTGCAAATTCTAAAGGGAAAATGACCTCTTGTTTAAAGGGGTTATCCCATGAGTAATTAAAAAAAAAATTAAATCAGACATCATATAGTACATGTAAGAAAATGAGGGGCACTCCGTATAAGGGAACAGGAAACGGTAGTTGACGGTACAAATTTAATATCGCATCAGATCATCATACATAAAAACATAATATCAATACACCACTGAGGAAGGGGTGTATACCCTGAAACGCGTCTGGGCAAGTTGGGACAGTGAGCCTTTTCCCCCAAGTACTACAAGTGACCGCAAAGTGATTACGTCGGTCGGGGTGATCTGCAGAGCCAGTCCGGTACAGAGGTGGTGTTCGTTAAGCGCTACAGAAACACGCTACAACAACCCCAGCTGATGAGTCACGTGAGACGTCACGTTTAGACTCTACATCACGTGGGACGCCGCGTCAGCTGTACTCGGCCGCTACCTCGAGTCTCCATGTGAGCGGAGTGGATACAGATAGTAAGAGATCTCGGCTGCTACTGTGTCATTATATCCGAAGAGCAACTCTGTTTAGGACTTGACAGAAGTATTGCTTGATTCTGGATGTTTCAAACTGGACAGTGTTGACATCTTATACCTCCTTTTGATACACATGAAGTACACATCTTGGGAACGGCATTTGGCCATTCTTACCTGTTGAGACTGATTATAGGTTGGATAGTGTCTCATGGACCCTTGAAATATCATCAGTTTTTCAGGACCCTGCCTTCGTTGTTATATTATATTTTATTATATTTTAGTGTATTGATATTATGTTTTTATGTATGATGATCTGATGCGATATTAAATTTGTACAGTCAACTACCGTTTCCTGTTCCCTTATACGGAGTGCCCCTCATTTTCTTACATCAATACTTTTTACCTTTCGTGCGGTCTGGGTGGACCGAGAGGTGAGCACCCTTTCCATACAGTACATAGGGTGAGCCGCTGATTTGTATTATTTATCATATAGTACATGGCAACCTCATTCTAACAAAGCTAGAACCAGCCCTGTACCTCACATGGATCCAGAGATCTCCTCATTCATTGCTCTGCTAGATTTATATCAAGCTGACAGCTCAAGGGGATTGTCTTTTCTGCTGCATCTAAGGGGGGGTGTCTCAGCTCTCCCTATCACAGCTCAGGGGGCGTGTCTCAGCTCTCCCTATCACAGCTCAGGGGGCGTGTCTCAGCTCTCCCTATCACAGCTCAGGAGGCAGTTGAAGGATGAAGCTGAGCATGTGCGGCCATCTCAGTAAGCAGGTCAAAGAAATAAGAAAAAAAAAACTAACATGTTTTACTATACAGATACGATTTATTGAATAACTCAGTGGCTATGCCACATTTTTTATTATATGCTATTACAAAAGTATTCAGATTCAGGTGCTGGTTTGAAAACTGTAGAATATTGTTTGTGGGACAACCCCTTTAAACATATTTTTTCAGATTTTTTGGTAATGTTATTTAAAAATTTTCATGTCAGTATATATATATATATATATATATATATATATAAATAAAACCATAAAATCCTGCAGTTTTTGCACTGACCACTAAGCCTTATAATAGGTGCCACTTCTTGGTCTGTACAGATCACTTTACTGCAATTATCTGCTCATCATTACAGGCAGAATTAGAATGAAAAATAAAATAAAATAAAAATTATATACAGTGGATATAAAAAGTCTACACACCCCTATTAAAATGTCATATGTAGATAAATCATTTCAGAACTTTTTCCACCTATAAACTGTACAACTCAATTGAAAAACAAACTGAAATCTTTTAGGTAGAGGGAAGAAAAGATATAAAAATAAAATAATCTGGTTGCATAATACTTTGTTGAAGCACCTTTTGATTTTATTACAGCACAGTCTTTTTGGGGTATGAGTCTATCAGCATGGCACATTTTGACTTGGCAAGATTTGCCCACTCTTCTTTGCAAAAACACTCCAAATCTGTCAGATTGCGAGGGCATCTCCTGTGCACAGCCCTCTTCAGATCACCCCACAGATTTTCTGATTCAGGTCTGGGCTTTTGCTGGACCATTCCAAAACTTTAATCTTCTTCTGGTGAAGCCATTCCTTTGTTGATTTGGATGTATGCTTTAGGTCGTTGTCAAGCTGAAAGATGAAGTTCCTCTTCATGTTCAGCTTTCTAGCAGAAGCCTGAAGATTTTGTGCCAATATTGACTAGTATTTTGAACTGTTCATAATTCCCTCTAGCTTAAAGGGGTATTCTCAAGATTCTATTTCATAATTACCTGCTCCCGGCGCGCTGTCCACTTCCTGGTTTCGGCACTCGGCAGGGGGCGGGCTCCATCTTGATTAAAGTCTTCTCCCAGCCGGGCCGCCGCGCTGTACTGAACGCGCACGCCGAGGCCGCGCATGCACCCTGGTGACTTCTTCCTGGCAAGTATACTATACTGGCCAGGAAGAAATCACCATAGCGCATGCGCGGCCTCGGCGTGCGCTTTCAGTACAGCGCGCGACCGGCCGGGAGAAGAGAAGAAGTTGTCTGCGCACGCGCGGCCACCGCGATTCCTGAGAAGAGCGGTGGCCGTAACCAGGGGAGACGGAAGACAACAGTCAGGTAAGTATATGTTTATTTATTTCTAAGTGGTGGGAATTTGTTAATTAAATATATTTAGAAAAATTATCACTGTTAAATCATTAACAGATTTAACAGTGATCATTAAGATGAGAATACCCCTTTAACTAAGGACCCAGTTCCCAGTGAAGAAAAACAGCCCCAAAGCATGATGCTGCCACCGCCATGCTTCACTGTGGGTATGGTGTTCTTTTGGTGATGTGCAGTGATTTTTTTGGGCCAAATATATCTTTTGGAATTAGGGCCAAAAAGTTCAACCTTGGTTTCATCAGACCATAACATCTTTTTTCCCACATGCTTTTGGGAGACTTCAGATGTGTTTTTGCAAAATGTAGCCTGGCTTGGATGTTTTTCTTCGTAAGAAAAGGCTTTCGTCTTGCCACTCTACCCCATAGCCCAGACATATGAAGAATACGGGAGATTGTTGCCACATGTACCACACAGCCAGTACTTGCCAGATATTCCAGCAGCTCCTTTAATGTTGCTGTAGGCCTCTTGGTAGCCTCCCAGACCAGTTTTCTTCTCGTCTTTTCATCAATTTTGGAGGGACGTCCAGTTCTTGGTAATGTCACTGTTGTGCCATATTTTCTCCACTTGATGATGACTGTTTTCACTGTGTTCCATGGTATATCTAATGCCTTGGGAATTCTTTTGTACCCTTCTCCTGACTAATACTTTATAACAATGAGATCCCTCTGATGCTTTGGAAGCTCTCTGTGGACCATGGCTTTTGCTGTGGGATGAGACTAAGGCCTCATGCACATGGCCATGTTCCGTGGCCGAGAGCGGTCCGTGGTAACACATCCTGGATTCCTGTTGAGAGCAGGAGCGCACAGCGTCATTGGTTGCTATGACGCTGTGCGCTTCATGCCGCCGCTGCAGTACAGTAATACACTATACGAGTGTATTACTGTAGTGCAGCGGCGGCATGAAGCGCACTGCGTCATAGCAACATGATGTTTATTCACCTATGCCAGTACAACGTTTCACTCCTCTCCAGGATCTTTCTCTAATATGTCACTGAAACTGTGTGGAGTGCAGTGGATTCCATCCTGATATAGATTATATACACTCCCCTAAAGGATTATTAGGAACACCTGTTCTATTTCTCATTAATGCGATTATCTAGTCAACCAATCACATGGCAGTTGCTTCAATGCATGTAGGGTTGTGGTCCTGGTCAAGACAATCTCCTGAACTCCAAACTGAATGTCAGAATGGGAAAGAAAGGTGATTTAAGCAATTGTGAGCGTGGCATGGTTGTTGGTGCCAGACGGGCTGGTCTGAGTATTTCACAATCTGCTCAGTTACTGGGATTTTCACGCACAACCATTTCTAGGGTTTACAAAGAATGGTGTGAAAAGGGAAAAACATCCAGTATGCGGCAGTCCTGTGGGCGAAAATGCCTTGTTGATGCTAGAGGTCAGAGGAGAATGGGCCGACTGATTCAAGCTGATAGAAGAGCAACGTTGACTAAAATAACCACTCGTTACAACCGAGGTATGCAGCAAAGCATTTGTGAAGCCACAACACGCACAACCTTGAGGTGGATGGGCACAACAGCAGAAGACTCCACCGGGTACCACTCATCTCCACTACAAATAGGAAAAAAAGGCTAGAATTTGCACGAGCTCACCAAAATTGGACTGTTGAAGACTGGAAAAATGTTGCCTGGTCTGATGAGTCTCGATTTCTGTTGAGACATTCAAATGGTAGAGTCCAAATTTGGCGTAAACAGAATGTGTACATGTGTCCATCATGCCTTGTTACCACTGTGCAGGCTGGTGGTGGTGGTGTAATGGTGTGGGGGATGTTTTCTGGGCACACTTTAGGCCTCTTAGTGCCAATTGGCCATCGTTTTAATGCCCCAAGCTACCTGAGCATTGTTTCTGACCATGTCCATCCCTTCACGACCACCATGTACCCATCCTCTGATGGCTACTTCCAGCAGGATAATGCATCATGTCACAAAGCTCGAATCATTTCAAATTGGTTTCTTGAACATGACAATGAGTTCACTGTACTAAAATGGCCCCCACAGTCACCAGATCTCAACCCAATAGAGCATCTTTTGGATGTGGTGGAACGGGAGCTTCGTACTAGGGAAGAGCGAATTTTGGGGTGTCCGTGACACGGACCCGAACCCGGACATTTTCGTAAAAGTCCGGGTTTGGGTTCGGTGTTCGTCGCTTTCTTGGCGCTTTTTGAAAGGCTGCAAAGCAGCCAATCAACAAGCGTCATACTACTTGCCCCAAGAGGCCGTCACAGCCATGCCTACTATTGGCATGGCTGTGATTGGCTAGAGCACCATGTGATCCAGCCTCTATTTAAGCTGGAGTCACATAGCGCCGCCCGTCACTTTGCTCTGATTAGCGTAGGGAGAGGTTGCAGCTGCGACAGTAGGGCGAGATTAGGCAGATTAACTCCTCCAAAGGACTTGATTAATTGATCGATCTGCAGCTGTGGATCATTGAGCTGCTGATACTCAATTGCTCACTGTTTTTAGGCTGCCCAGACCGTTTGTCAGTCACTTTTTTCTGGGGTGATTGGCGGCCATTTTGTGTCTTGTGGTGTGCCAGCACAAGCTGCGACCAAGTGCATTTAACCCTTAATGGTGTGGTTGTTTTTTGGCTTATTCCTACATCAGTGTGAAGCTGACACACCAAGTGCATTTAACCAACAATAGTCTGGTTAGTTTTTGGGCAAATACTACATCAGGGGCAAGCTGCGCCTGTCACCAAGTGCATTTAACCCTCAGTAGTGTGGTTGGTCAAGCTGTCACACCAAGTGCATTTAACCATAAATAGTGTGGTTATTTTTTGGCCATATCCCAGTCTAATTCTGTCAGTAAACCTATACCTGTCAGCCAGCGCCTAAATACTAGGCCTCAAATTTATATCCAGCTAAATCTGTCGTTACTGCTGTACTGTTGTGGCTGGTCAAGTTATTTAGTGTCCGTCAAAGCACATTTTTTGTTCTGGGTTGATATACAATTCCCAATTTAGCAATTTCATAATTTAGTGGTTTCTGCTGTATCAGAGCTATTTAAAATCTATCCCTAAAAGGGTATATAATATTCAAGGTGCACATAGGGTCATTTTGAATAACTTCACACACACGATACTGTGCATTTCCAAGTCTAATTCTGTCAGTAAACCTATACCTGTCACCCAGCGCCTAAATACTAGGCCTCAAATTTATATCCAGCTAAATCTGTCGTTACTGCTGTAGCTGGTCAAGTTATTTAGTGTCCGTCAAAGCACAGTTTTTGTTCTGGGTTGAAATACAATTCCCAATTTAGCAATTTCATAATTTAGTGGTTTCTGCTGTATCAGAGCTATTTGAAATCTATCCCTAAAAGGGTATATAATATTCAAGGTGCACATAGGGTCATTCAGAATAACTTCACACACCCGCTACTGTGCATTTCCAAGTCTAATTCTGTCAGTAAACCTATACCTGTCACCCAGCGCCTAAATACTAGGCCTCAAATTTATATCCAGCTAAATCTGTGGTTATTGCTGTGGCTGGTCAAGTTATTTAGTGTCCGTCAAAGCACATTTTTTGTTCTGGGTTGATATACAATTCCCAATTTAGCAATTTCATAATTTAGTGGTTTCTGCTGTATCAGAGCTATTTAAAATCTATCCCTAAAAGGGTATATAATATTCAAGGTGCACATAGGGTCATTTTGAATAACTTCACACACACGCTACTGTGCATTTCCAAGTCTAATTCTGTCAGTAAACCTATACCTGTCACCCAGCGCCTAAATACTAGGCCTCAAATTTATATCCAGCTAAATCTGTCGTTACTGCTGTAGCTGGTCAAGTTATTTAGTGTCCGTCAAAGCACAGTTTTTGTTCTGGGTTGAAATACAATTCCCAATTTAGCAATTTCATAATTTAGTGGTTTCTGCTGTATCAGAGCTATTTGAAATCTATCCCTAAAAGGGTATATAATATTCAAGGTGCACATAGGGTCATTCAGAATAACTTCACACACCCGCTACTGTGCATTTCCAAGTCTAATTCTGTCAGTAAACCTATACCTGTCACCCAGCGCCTAAATACTAGGCCTCAAATTTATATCCAGCTAAATCTGTGGTTATTGCTGTGGCTGGGCAAGTTATTTAGTGTCCGTCCAAGCACAGTTTTTGTTCTGGGTTGAAATACAATTCCCAATTTAGCAATTTCCCAATTTAGTGGTTTCTGCTGTATCAGGCCTACTTTAAATACATCCCTAAAAGGGTATATCAGAATCAAGGTGCTGATAGGGTCATTCTCAATAACTTCACACACACGCTACTGTGCATATCCCAGTCTAATTCTGTCCGTAAAACGTATACCTGTCACCCAGCGCCTAAATACTAGGCCTCAAATTTATATCCTGCTAAATCTGTCGTTACTGCTGTACTGTTGTGGCTGGGCAAGTTATTTAGTGTCCGTCAAAACACATTTTTTGTTCTGGGTTGAAAAACAATTCCCAATTTAGCAATTTCCTAATTTAGTGGTTTCTGCTGTATCAGAGCTATTTTAAATCTATCCCTAAAAGGGTATATCAGATTGAAGTTGCACATAGGGTCATTCTGAATAACTTCACACACACGCTACTGTGCATTTCCAAGTCTAATTCTGTCAGTAAACCTATACCTGTCACCCAGCGCCTAAATTCTAGGCCTCAAATTTATATCCTGCTAAATCTGTCGTTACTGCCGTACTGTTGTGGCTGGGCAAGTTATTTAGTGTCCGTCAAAGCACATTTTTTGTTCTGGGTTGAAATACAATTCCCAATTTAGCAATTTCATAATTTAGTGGTTTCTGCTGTATCAGAGCTATTTGAAATCTATCCCTAAAAGGGTATATAATATTCAAGGTGCACATAGGGTCATTCTGAATAACTTCACACACACGCTACTGTGCATTTCCAAGTCTAATTCTGTCAGTAAACCTATACCTGTCACCCAGCGCCTAAATACTAGGCCTCAAATTTATATTCAGCTAAATCTGTGGTTACTGCTGTGCCTGTATTAGTGTAATACGGTACCTAAATAGATAGCCAGATAGTGTTAGGTGTCTGTAAAAAAAGTCCTGAATTTGAATTCAATACATTGGGCCAAATAATATTTTTGTTGTTGTGGTGAACGATAACAATGAGGAAAACATCTAGTAAAGGACGCGGACATGTTCGTGGTGGTGTTAGTGGACCCTCTGGTGCTGGGAGAGGACGTGGCCGTTCTGCCACAGCCACACGTCCTAGTGTACCAACTACTTCAGGTCCCAGTAGCCACCATAATTTACAGCGATATTTGGTGGGGCCCAATGCCGTTCTAAGGATGGTAAGGCCTGAGCAGGTACAGGCATTAGTCAATTGGGTGGCCGACAGTGGATCCAGCACGTTCACATTATCTCCCACCCAGTCTTCTGCAGAAAGCGCACAGATGGCGCCTGAAAACCAAGCCCATCAGTCTTTCACATCACCCCCATGCATACCAGGGAAACTGTCTGAGCCTCAAGTTATGCAGCAGTCTCTTATGCTGTTTGAAGACTCCGCTGGCAGGGTTTCCCAAGGGCATCTACCCAGCCCTTCCCCAGCGGTGGAAGACATAGAATGCTGATGCACAACCACTTATGTTTCCTGATGATGAGGACATGGGAATACCACCTCAGCATGTCTCTGATGATGACGAAACACAGGTGCCAACTGCTGCGTCTTTCTGCAGTGTGCAGACTGAACAGGAGGTCAGGGATCAAGACTGGGTGGAAGACGATGCAGGGGACGATGAGGTCCTAGACCCCACATGGAATGAAGGTCCAGAGAGAGGAAGAGGCAGTGGTGAGACCGAGCCAACAGCGTAGCAAAAGAGGGAGCAGTGGGCAAAAGCAGAACACCCGCCGCCAAGAGACTCCGCCTGCTACTGACCGCCGCCATCTGGGACCGAGCACCCCAAAGGCAGCTTCAAGGAGTTCCCTGGCATGGCACTTCTTCAAACAATGTGCTGACGACAAGACCCGAGTGGTTTGCACGCTATGCCATCAGAGCCTGAAGCGAGGCATTAACGTTCTGAACATTAGCACAACCTGCATGACCAGGCACCTGCATGCAAAGCATGAACTGCAGTGGAGTAAACACCTTAAAACCAAGGAAGTCACTCAGGCTCCCCCTGCTACCTCTTCTGCTGCTGCCGCCTCGGCCTCTTCTGCTGCTGCCGCCTCGGCCTCTTCCTCCGCCTCTGGAGGAACGTTGGCACCTGCCGCCCAGCAAAAAGGGGATGTACCACCAACACCACCACCACCTCCGTCACCAAGCATCTCAACCATGTCACACGGCAGCGTTCAGCTCTCCATCTCACAAACATTTGAGAGAAAGCGTAAATTCCCACCTAGCCACCCTCGATCCCTGGCCCTGAATGCCAGCATTTCTAAACTACTGGCCTATGAAATGCTGTCATTTAGGCTGGTGGACACAGACAGCTTCAAACAGCTCATGTCGCTTGCTGTCCCACAGTATGTTGTTCCCAGCCGGCACTACTTCTCCAAGAGAGCCGTGCCTTCCCTGCACAACCAAGTATCCGATAAAATCAAGTGTGCACTGCGCAACGCCATCTGTGGCAAGGTCCACCTAACCACAGATACGTGGACCAGTAAGCACGGCCAGGGACGCTATATCTCCCTAACTGCACACTGGGTAAATGTAGTGGCAGCTGGGCCCCAGGCGGAGAGCTGTTTGGCGCACTTCCTTCCGCCGCCAAGGATCACAGGGCAACATTCTTTGCCTCCTGTTGCCACCTCCTCCTACTCGGCTTCCTCCTCCTCTTCTTCCACCTGCTCATCCAGTCAGCCACACACCTTCACCACCAACTTCAGCACAGCCCGGGGTAAACGTCAGCAGGCCATTCTGAAACTCATATGTTTGGGGGACAGGCCCCACACCGCACAGGAGTTGTGGCGGGGTATAGAACAACAGACCGACGAGTGGTTGCTGCCGGTGAGCCTCAAGCCCGGCCTGGTGGTGTGCGATAATGGGCGAAATCTCGTTGCAGCTCTGGGACTAGCCGGTTTGACGCACATCCCTTGCTTGGCGCATGTGCTGAATTTGGTGGTGCAGAAGTTCATTCACAACTACCCCGACATGTCAGAGCTGCTGCATAAAGTGCGGGCCGTCTGTTCGCGCTTCCGGCGTTCACCTCCTGCTGCTGCTCGCCTGTTTGCGCTACAGCGTAACTTCGGCCTTCCCGCTCACCGCCTCATATGTGACGTGCCCACCAGGTGGAACTCCACCTTGCACATGCTGGACAGACTGTGCGAGCAGCAGCAGGCCATAGTGGTGTAAGAAACAGTCATGTAATGTGTCTAAGTTTCGTTATCCTGGTAAACTGTGTTAAAATTCAATGTATAATGCTATTCTAGTAATACAGATAAATGTAAATGCCTGCAGTATTCGTTTGGTCAGTAGATGGCAGCATAGGACCAATTTGCATTGAAGTTTGCCATAGAGAAAGTGTATTAATGTGGTAGTGGCTCTTTAAAACAGCAGTTTTATTAATTGATAGTAAATGCAATTTTCTTAATCTTGACTTCTGCGTACGCACTCTTTTCTGGTTGCGGAGTCATACCACCTGCCTTGCTCTCGGTTCACAAATTGGCGTAGTCGGCAGGATCCGCCTACCAGAATGGACGGCGACGCACCCGTTAGGAGGGATGGTGCTGGAGGAAGAATGCCAGCAGGGGCTGTAATGAGTCAGTTAGCAAAGTTTGATGGCAATAATATGTCTGTGAGTGTGTGGGCAGAGCAGATACGAATGGTACAGCGCATGTACCAGACCGCACCAGAAGTACTAGTAGAGCTAGCTATATTGACGTTACAAGGAGATGCTAAGACTACAGTGATATTGCGGCCATTTGAACAAAGACAGACATTTGAGCAAGTTGTCCAGATTCTAGAAACTATTTATGGAGAAACCGCATTGCTGGGGTCCCTGCAGGCACGGTTCTTCCAGAGGGTACAAAAGGAGAATGAAAGTCTCCCTCAGTATGCAAATGCCCTACAAGAACTGCTCCGAGATATTCAAGGGAAGGAAAGAGGGGGCTCACCAGCCTTCTGTAACCCTGATCGGACACTCCGTGACCAGTTTGTTCTGGGGATCCGTGATGGCAGCTTGACTGTTGCTATGCAGGACTTTATACGACGGGAGACTGATGCTAAATTGTAATGAGAATTCTATGAGAATTGCAGGCCTCCAGAAAACTAGAGACGAAGGGGTGGGCCGTTCATACCAAGAAGGTCAGCATCACCCACAACCCTACTGGAGGGATGAGGATAGGACCTACCGAAGGGGTCCCAATAATGTAGTACAACTCTCAGGAGAGAACGATGGGGCTTACCGAAGGGGCCCAAACCGATGGCCAGAGCGACGGGAAGTACGCTGCTGGGAGTGTGGACGCGTGGGCCACATTGCTGCTAGATGTCCAGAGCAGCGACAAGCTTATGAGAGACCGCCGTTAAACTGAAATCCCCTGCTGCAGTAGGGCGGGCAGCAGGGGAAACTGAGGAGACTATGAGAGGAGAATGCCCTGAAGAGGATCTGATCGCTGCAAGTCCCATCATACAGATGGAATTGGAAGGTATTCCGGTTACCGGGATGATTGACACGGGTTCCCAAGTAACAACCCTGAGTAGAGACTGTTACGAACGGTATTTTCAGCGACATGTGAAATATGATCCCCGTACATTTATACGAGTGGTCGCAGCTAATCAGTTACCAGTACCGGTGGTGGGAGTGGCCTGGATGAATGTCAGAATATGTGGCCAAGATCTAGGCAAGAAAGGCATTGTGGTAGTACAGGAGTCACATGAAGTAAAGGTCCCTGTCATCTTGGGGATGAATGTGTTAAAAGAATTGGATCAGATTCTCTTTGAAAAGAAAGGTCACGGTTATTGGAGAGAAACCACTAGCCATCGGCCTACTCAAACGGCCTTCCAGCAGCTGGTCCGAACATGTGGCTTACAGAAAAGTTCAGATGCACAGTGTCCTCTTGCTCGAATTTCGGTCCCTCTGCATACAAAAGTTACGTTGCCACCCAGACGGGAGATGATAGTGTCCATGCCTGTAGGCACCTGTAGGAAACTAGAGGGCATAGCTGTGTTGATAGAACCACTGCCGACAGCCGGAAGAAGTGTTGATCCGCTAGTAGCCCGTTCCTTGGCAGTAGTCCGCAATGGGAGAGTACCCCTCCGATGTGTGAACACTCAGGATCAGAGTGTAGACCTAGCCCCAGGAAGGCTGCTGGCTAACCTCTATGTGACTCCGGAGGAAGTGAGGACAGCGACCCCGATGCAGTTGAGGCCGGCTGAACGAGGTGAATGGGCCGTAACCGTGTCTATGGGGGAAGGCGAGAACCCCACCCCTAAATGGAATGGCGGTGCAATTCGAGAACAGATGAAGATAGAGACTTCTTCGTGTTCTCTGGAACAGATCCGGAAGGTAGATGAACTGTTATGGGAAAACCGCACAACCTTTGCACGTCATGCTGAAGATTTTGGATGTACAACAGGGATCTACCATGAGATTCCCACAGGAGACACCCTTCCAATCAGAGAGCGCTACCGACAAATTCCTCCACAGATGTATCAGGAGGTGAAAGAACTGTTGACCCAGATGCTGCAGGGTGGGATCATTCAAGAAAGCCAAAGTCCCTGGGCAGCTCCAGTGGTACTAGTAAGGAAGAAAGATGGGTCCATTCGGTTTTGCGTAGACTATCGAAAGTTGAATACCTGCACCGTACGAGATTCCTACCCCTTACCTCGGATTGAGGAGTCCCTTTCGGCACTAGGAAGAGCCCGGTACTTCTCCTCACTAGACCTGGCTAGTGGGTATTGGCAGGTGCCAATGGCCGAGAAAGATAAGGAAAAGACAGCCTTTATCTTGCCCATGGGACTATACGAATTTAACCGGATGCCCTTTGGATTGACAAATGCACCTGGAACGTTTCAACGATTGATGGAGAAATGTCTTGGTGACTTCAACTTTGAATTCACTCTCATCTACTTGGATGACATTATAGTGTACTCTGCAACCTTTGAGGACCATCTCCGCCAGTTGGGACAAGTATTTCAACGATTGCGGGAACATGGGCTCAAACTGAAACCCAGTAAATGTCGGTTGTTCCAATCTGAAATTGATTACTTGGGTCATTGTGTATCAGGAGAAGGGGTGAGGCCGTCAAGGGACAAGATAGCGGCTGTTCAAGACTGGCCGACACCGACTACCCTGCGAGAAGTGAGGGCGTTCCTGGGAGTAGCCGGCTACTATCGACGGTTTATTAAGGACTTTGCTAGAGTAGCAGCGCCACTTAATGCTCTCCTACGAGGCACCGCCGGGGGTCCGAAGAACCGGTCCGTGAAATGGGGCCCTGAACAGGAACACGCCTTCCAGGCATTGAAGGATGCTCTTACAACGGCCCCAATCTTGGCGTATGCTGATTACCACTTGCCCTTCCAGCTATATACCGATGCAAGCCTGTATGGTCTCGGAGCGGTGCTATCTCAGTTCCAGGATGGCCAAGAGCGTGTCATAGCGTATGCCAGCCGATCCTTGCGAGATTCTGAGAGAAACCCTGACAATTATAGTTCATTCAAGTTAGAACTGTTGGCACTGGTATGGGCCATGACTGAGAAATTCTCTGAGTATTTGACCGGAGCTGAAGTCTTAGTACTGACTGACAACAACCCATTGGCTCACCTGGAAAATGCCAAGCTCAGGGCTTTGGAGCAGAGGTGGATAGCCCGAATGTCTAAGTTCAATTACCGCATTAAGTATCGGTCCAAGACGGAGAACCAAAATGCCGATGGACTTTCTAGGGTAACTACCCAGGTCCCCAGCGGAGACGTGGATCATGAGTTGGAGCATGTGGAGATGCCTGACTTCAGCAGATTTTCACAAGCCTTGGTCACTGCTATGCAGTGTGCAGTGGAAGGGACTGAAACGGCTCCTTTCTTTGGCCCCTCACTACAGGAATGGGTGCAAATACAGCAGGCCCATGAGGGGCTGGCGAAAATGATCAAGTGTGTTGAGAAAGGCAAGAAGCCCTGTAAAGAGGAAAGAGAACGACTGACCCGTGAAATGCTATTAGTCCTGAGTCAGTGGGAAAAGTTAGAGATGAAAAATGGAGTGCTATGCCGAAAGGTATATCTGCCTTCTGAAATCGACATTTGTTACCAAATCGTAGTGCCTAGTGAACTGGCTCAATCATTGGCTCTTGAGGCTCATAATAAGAATGGACATTTTGGTCATGAGAAGACCTTTCGTTGGCTACAGCGACTGATTTACTGTCCAGCTCTCCGTCAAATGGTCGAAGAAGTATATCATAGATGTCGAACTTGTGAGATCCATAAGGCAATAGAACAAAGAGCTCCCCTGCAAACCATAGTGACCCAGGAACCTTTGGAGATCGTCATGATAGACTACCTAATGGTGGGCCCATCCAACAGTGGGCACCAGTACTGCCTCGTAATGGTGGACCACTTCACCAAATTTGCGGTGGTGACCGCCACCAAGGACCAGACCGCTGAGTCAGCAGCTCGAGCCCTATGCCAAGATTTCATCCGAGTGTACGGGTGTCCACAACGCATCCACTCTGACCAAGGGGCTTGCTTTGAGGGACATGTAATGAAAGACGTTCAACGTATCTACGGGATAAAGAAGTCGCACACGACTCCATACCATCCCCAAGGAAACGGAGCCTACGAATGATTTAATAGAACTCTGCTACAGATGGTGCGGACTTTGGAGGAGGACAAGAAGTTACAGTGGCCTCAGTTCTTGTCTGAGATGGTGTGGGCCTATAACAATCAGGTCCATTCTACAACGGGGTATTCTCCTTATACTCTCCTCTTTGGACGGTCTGGGCGAAGTGTCGGAGAGTTACAGTTAAATGATGTGGATGGGTTCCCTCCAAGAGATCCAGCCTCCTGGGTGCGAGCACACCGGCAGAGACTTGAGACAGTTCATCGATTGGTGCGACAGCGTCTGCAAGAAAATTCTCATCCTGATAAGACCCCGGTGCAAAGGGCACCATTGCAGCCAGGTGACCTGGTGCTGGTACGTGTCAAGAAGCCTCAAGGAAAATTAGAAAGCAGGTGGGAGGCTGTGCCATATCGTGTAGTTGCCCGCAAGTATGCCAATGGGCCTGTGTACGAAGTTCAGAAGGAAGGAACTGATTGTGTCCGAGTACTTCACAGAAATATGTTGCGCCTGTGTCAATCTGAAGAAGCAAATTGTGATGGAACTGATAATGTCAACGAGCTCCCACAGTCCGAGACTGGTGGTGTGGAATGGGCTTACGATGATGAGGATGATTGTTGGCCAATCCCCGCTCCTGAGGATGTTCCACCTGTGACTAGTGTGCCCCCAGCCTGTGCCCCCTATGATGCGGAGTCTGCTGGTCCTTCTCAGCCTATGGCTACAGTACCCCAGAGTATACCAGTGGTTCTCAGACGCACCACTAGACCAAATGCTGGCATTCCCCCTGTTCGGTATGCGCAGGACGAGTTTATTTGGCCTGCCATACAACGGTACGTTACCACTCTACATATAAGAGTACAGCCCTCTGGATATTCAGTCATTGGCAGGGACTGCCAATCTTAAAGTGGGGGGGAATATGTAAGAAACAGTCATGTAATGTGTCTAAGTTTCGTTATCCTGGTAAACTGTGTTAAAATTCAATGTATAATGCTATTCTAGTAATACAGATAAATGTAAATGCCTGCAGTATTCGTTTGGTCAGTAGATGGCAGCATAGGACCAATTTGCATTGAAGTTTGCCATAGAGAAAGTGTATTAATGTGGTAGTGGCTCTTTAAAACAGCAGTTAAGTGTTGAAGTGACACGCCCCTTATGATGTCAGCCTGCCTCAGTGTGAGCAGGAAAAATGAGGAAGAGGGACTGAAACTATAACGGCTGCCATCTTGGCTAGATAGAAAGCAAGTTCTGTGCTGTGTAAGACGTGTGTGGAGATACTAAAGGACGTTCCTGTGCAGCCAAGCTGTGTGAACTTCAGTCTAGAGACGGATGGAGTATAAAGAGACCGTGCATTTAGTGAAGCCAAGTTAAAAAGGACTGTGTGCAGCAGCTAACCTGTGGAGCTGACATTGGGCTGAGTGGATTGCCCCAAACAGTAAAGAGACTCACAGTGCTGTCGAGGTACCGGACAGTCACTGTAAAATTCTGGATTATATCCATCTGGTTTTCCGGCCTGCTGAGGAGGACTTCTTTGTTGTGGATCCTGCGCAGGTTATAAAGGAAAAGGACGACATCGGGCCCCACCGTGCACTTCCACAAACTGTAAGAGGTCCACTTGGACCACTGGGATAAGGGGGGTGCGCACCCGCTTGGAAGTTAGGGTCAGTTAGGGATAGTTCCTGGGACTGCTATTCCTTTGTGTCCGCACCGCGAACACGGACACAGCAAAGGTGGAAATTGTTGTAGTATTTGACTTGAATTGTTCATACTGTTTTATTGTTAACCTGCTTTTATTAATTGATAGTAAATGCAATTTTCTTAATCTTGACTTCTGCGTACGCACTCTTTTCTGGTTGCGGAGTCATACCACCTGCCTTTCTCTCGGTTCACAGTGGAGTTTCAGCTGCAGCACGCACGGGTCAGTCGCACTACAGAACAGCACCACTTCACCACCAATGACTGGGCCTCCATGCGAGACCTGTGTGCCCTGTTGCGCTGTTTCGAGTACTCCACCAACATGGCCAGTGGCGATGACGCCGTTATCAGCGTTACAATACAACTTCTATGTCTCCTTGAGAAAACACTTAGGGTGATGATGGGAGAGGAGGTGGCCCAGGAGGAGGAGGAGGAGGAGGAAGAGGGGTCATTTTTAGCACTTTCAGGCCAGTCTCTTCGAAGTGACTCAGAGGGAGTTTTTTTGCAACAGCAGAGGCCAGGTACAAATGTGGCCAGCCAGGGCCCACTACTGGAAGACGAGGAGGACGAGGATGAGGAGGAGGTGGAGGAGGATGAGGATGAAGCATGGTCACAGCGGGGTGGCACCCAATGCAGCTCGGGTCCATCACTAGTGCGTGGCTGGGGGGAAAGGCAGGATGATGACTATACGCCTCCCACAGAGGACAGCTTGTCCTTACCCCTGGGCAGCCTGGCACACATGAGCGACTACATGCTGCAGTGCCTGCGCAACGACAGCAGAGTTGCCCACATTTTAACGTGTGCGGACTACTGGGTTGCCACCCTGCTGGATCCACGGTACAAAGACAATGTGCCCACCTTACTTCCTGCACTGGAGCGTGATAGGAAGATGCGCGAGTACAAGCGCACGTTGGTAGACGCGCTACTGAGAGCATTCCCAAATGTCACAGGGGAACAAGTGGAAGCCCAAGGCCAAGGCAGAGGAGGAGCAAGAGGTCGCCAAGGCAGCTGTGTCACAGCCAGCTCCTCTGAGGGCAGGGTTAGCATGGCAGAGATGTGGAAAAGTTTTGTCAACACGCCACAGCTAACTGCACCACCACCTGATACGCAACCTGTTAGCAGGAGGCAACATTTCACTAACATGGTGGAACAGTACGCGTGCACACCCCTCCACGTACTGACTGATGGTTCGGCCCCATTCAACTTCTGTGTCTCCAAATTGTCCACGTGGCCAGAGCTAGCCTTTTATGCCTTGGAGGTGCTGACCTGCCCGGCGGCCAGCGTTTTGTCTGAACGTGTATTCAGCACGGCAGGGGGCGTCATTACAGACAAACGCAGCCGCCTGTCTACAGCCAATGTGGACAAGCTGACGTTCATAAAAATGAACCAGGCATGGATCCCACAGGACCTGTCCATCCCTTCTGCAGATTAGACATTAACTACCTCCCCTTAACCATATATTATTGTACTCCAGGGCACTTCCTCATTCAATCCTATTTTTATTTTCATTTTACCATTATATTGCGAGGCTACCCAAAGTTGAATGAACCTCTCCTCTGTCTGGGTGCCGGGGCCTAAATATATGCCAATGGACTATTCCAATGTTGGGTGACGTGAAGCCTGATTCTCTGCTATGACATGCAGACTGATTCTCTGCTCACATGAAGACAGATTCTCTGTTACGGGACCTCTCTCCTCTGCCTGGGTGCTGGGCCTAAATATCTGACAATGGACTGTTGCAGTGGTGGCTGACGTGAAGCCTGATTCTCTGCTATGACATGCAGACTAATTCTCTGCTGACATGAAGCCAGAGTCTCTGTTACGGGACCTCTCTCCTCTGCCTGGGTGCTGGGCCTAAATATATGACAATGGACTGTTGCAGTGGTGGCTGACGTGAAGCTTGATTCTCTGCTATGACATGCAGACTAATTCTCTGCTGACATGAAGACAGATTTTCTGTTACGGGACCTCTCTCCTCTGCCTGGGTGCTGGGCCTAAATATCTGACAATGGACTGTTGCAGTGGTGGCTGACGTGAAGCCTGATTCTCTGCTATGACATGCAGACTGATTCTCTGCTGACATGAAGACAGATTCTCTGTTACGGGACCTCTCTCCTCTGCCTGTGTGCTGGGCCTAAATATATGCCAATGGACTGTTGCAGTGGTGGCTGACGTAAAGCCTGATTCTCTGCTATGACATGCAGACTGATTCTCTGCTGACATGAAGACAGATTCTCTGTTACGGGACCTCTCTCCTCTGCCTGGGTGCTGGGCCTAAATATCTGACAATGGACTGTTGCAGTGGTGGCTGACGTGAAGCCTGATTCTCTGCTATGACATGCAGACTGATTCTCTGCTGACATGAAGACAGATTCTCTGTTACGGGACCTCTCTCCTCTGCCTGGGTGCTGGGCCTAGATATATGCCAATGGACTGTTGCAGTGGTGGCTGACGTGAAGCCTGATTCTCTGCTATGACATGCAGACTGATTCTCTGCTGACATGAAGACAGATTCTCTGTTACGGGACCTCTCTCCTCTGCCTGGGTGCTGGGCCTAGATATATGCCAATGGACTGTTGCAGTGGTGGCTGACGTGAAGCCTGATTCTCTGCTATGACATGCAGACTGATTCTCTGCTGACATGAAGACAGATTCTCTGTTACGGGACCTCTCTCCTCTGCCTGGGCGCTGGGCCTAAATATATGCCAATGGACTGTTGCAGTGGTGGCTGACGTGAAGCCTGATTTTCTGCTATGACATGCAGACTGATTCTCTGCTGACATGAAGCCAGATCCTCTGTTACGGGACCTCTCTCCTCTGCCTGGGTGCTGGGCCTAAATATATGCCAATTGACTGTTGCACTGGTGGGTGACGTGAAGCCTGATTCTCTGCTATGACATGTAGACTAATTCTCTGCTGACATGAAGACAGATTCTCTGTTACAGGACCTCTCTCCTCTGCCTGGGTGCTGGGCCTAAATATATGCCAATGGACTGTTCCAATGTTGGGTGACGTGAAGCCTGATTTTCTGCTATGACATGCAGACTGATTCTCTGCTGACATGAAGACAGATTCTCTGTTACGGGACCTCTCTCCTCTGCCTGGGTGCTGGGCCTAAATATATGCCAATGGACTGTTGCAGTGGTGGCTGACGTGAAGCCTGATTCTCTGCTATGACATGCAGACTGATTCTCTGCTGACATGAAGCCAGATCCTCTGTTACGGGACCTCTCTCCTCTACCTGGGTGCTGGGCCTAAATATATGCCAATGGACTGTTGCAGTGGTGGCTGACGTGAAGCCTGATTCTCTGCTATGACATGCAGACTGACTCTCTGCTGACATGAAGACAGATTCTCTGTTACGGGACCTCTCTCCTCTGCCTGTGTGCTGGGCCTAAATATATGACAATGGACTGTTGCAGTGGTGGCTGACGTATAGCCTGATTCTCTGCTATGACATGCAGACTGATTCTCTGCTGACATGAAGACAGATTCTCTGTTACGGGACCTCTCTCCTCTGCCTGGGTGCTGGGCCTAAATATATGCCAATGGACTGTTTCAGTGGTGGCTGACGTGAAGCCTGATTCTCTGCTATGACATGCAGACTGATTCTCTGCTGACATGAAGCCAGATCCTCTGTTACAGGACCTCTCTCCTCTGCCTGGGTGCTGGGCCTAAATATCTGACAATGGACTGTTGCAGTGGTGGCTGACGTGAAGCCTGATTCTCTGCTATAACATGCAGACTAATTCTCTGCTGACATGAAGACAGATTCTCTGTTACGGGACCTCTCTCCTCTGCCTGTGTGCTGGGCCTAAATATATGCCAATGGACTGTTGCAGTGGTGGCTGACGTGAAGCCTGATTCTCTGCTATGACATGCAGACTGATTCTCTGCTGACATGAAGCCAGATCCTCTGTTACGGGACCTCTCTCCTCTGCCTGGGTGCTGGGCCTAAATATATGCCAATGGACTGTTGCACTGGTGGGTGACGTGAAGCCTGATTCTCTGCTATGACATGCAGACTGATTCTCTGCTGACATGAAGACAGATTCTCTGTTACAGGACCTCTCTCCTCTGCCTGGGTGCTGGGCCTAAATATATGCCAATGGACTGTTCCAATGTTGGGTGACGTGAAGCCTGATTCTCTGCTATGACATGCAGACTGATTCTCTGCTGACATGAAGAGAGATTCTCTGTTACGGGACCTCTCTCCTCTGCCTGGGTGCTGGGCCTAAATATATGCCAATGGACTGTTGCAGTGGTGGCTGACGTGAAGCCTGATTCTCTGCTATGACATGCAGACTGATTCTCTGCTGACATGAAGCCAGATCCTCTGTTACGGAACCTCTCTCCTCTACCTGGGTGCTGGGCCTAAATATATGCCAATGGACTGTTGCAGTGGTGGCTGACGTGAAGCCTGATTCTCTGCTATGACATGCAGACTGATTCTCTGCTGACATGAAGACAGATTCTCTGTTATGGGACCTCTCTCCTCTGCCTGTGTGCTGGGCCTAAATATATGACAATGGACTGTTGCAGTGGTGGCTGACGTATAGCCTGATTCTCTGCTATGACATGCAGACTGATTCTCTGCTGACATGAAGACAGATTCTCTGTTACGGGACCTCTCTCCTCTGCCTGGGTGCTGGGCCTAAATATATGCCAATGGACTGTTGCAGTGATGGCTGACGTGAAGCCTGATTCTCTGCTTTGACATGCAGACTGATTTTCTGCTGACATGAAGCCAGATTCTCTGTTACGGGACCTCTCTCCTCTGCCTGGGTGCCGGGGCCTAAATATCTGAGAATGGACTGTTCCAGTGGTGGGTGACGTGAAGCCAGATTCTCTGCTATGGGACCTCTCTCCAATTGATATTGGTTAATTTTTATTTATTTTATTTTTATTAATTTCCCTATCCACATTTATTTGCATGGGATTTACCTACATGTTGCTGCCTTTTGCAGCCCTCTAGCCCTTTCCTGGGCTGTTTTACAGCCTTTTTAGTGCCGAAAAGTTCGGGTCCCCATTGACTTCAATGGGGTTCGGGTTCGGGACAAAGTTCGGATCGGGTTCGGATCCCGAACCCGAACATTTCCGGGAAGTTCGGCCGAACTTCTCGAACCCGAACATCCAGGTGTTCGCTCAACTCTACTTCGTACCACTGCAAGATGTTATCCTATCAATATGGGCCAACATTTCTAAAGAATGCTATCAGCACCTTGTTGAATCAATGCCATGTAGAATTAAGGCAGTTCTGAATGCAAAAGGGGGTCCAACACCGTATTAGTATGGTGTTCCCAATAATTCTTTAGGTGAGTGTATATAGGGGTGACTGATGAGATGCGTCCATTTTTGGAATTAGGGTATATGAAACATGCCAGGGTTTGTAATGGCGACAGGCTTGTTATGTTGGCAGATTGCTCATGTGCATATTCTGAAGCTCGCGGAGCAGGTGATGCTGGCATACACATAAATTCATTTGAGGATCATTCTCAGGTTACTTAGCTTAAATTGACTTTGAACACTGCAGCACATGAATATGGAAAGATAAATGGTTGGCAACCGACAACGAAAGAATAAATTGTTCACAGGCTTACTTTATATTCACAAATGCCTTGCGTTGGGTTTCCTGTACTGACCACTTTATATTTACAGCATTGTTGATGCACAAGTAACTGTCATCCCACCCGATTCATTAATCTTTTAATTCATATGTTAATACGTGGACCGGCAGCAAGTGCATGTCTATTGGCATCTGAAAACGAAGGAAATAAAAGAGCTGGAACAATTCTATATTATATAATATAGCACACATATATGCCATAATCTGAAAATAGGATAATCATATAATGGAGCTATTAAAGGACTATTATTTCTCCATTTTAAAGCTTATTTTTGACTGTTACATTGCCTCCCACATAATAGGGCAGTGAAGAGGGATTGTAGCAGCAGAGGCAATAAGGAGAATGTGCCTTGAAAAGAGATGTGAATTCATAGGCAGCAAATTTTTCAAGTAATATTAGCTGAAGTGGCAAAATAAGGGATTACATCAATATAATTTATACTGAGAGTTACTAGTGTAAAAAAAAAGAAAAACTATTTACACAAAGTATGTCTATAATAAAAATGAAGACTGATTAAATAAGCATTTATACTATTATTATACTATAACACTATATATTATTATTTATTAGACATCTGTCTATAAACCAGAATAATAAAGGGGGTTCCTCACAGACAGTGGGGGTGAATCACTACTGTGTCTCTTGTGATATCCCTGGTGGTAGAAGGTGCTGCTTGGTCTCCCTTTGGCTTCACTTCATTTGCACGGTTGTACCCCTGCTGACTGGAAAATAGTAGAGCCATCAAGAGATGAAGTGTGTGCACTTTCCTAGTGACTTCTTTTTATTGAGTTTCAATAGAGCTTTGCCACCTATGTAATGAGGATTAGGATTTTTATATTGATGGTCTATCCTTATGATAGGCCATCGATATCAGCTTGGCGGAGTCCAACACCCTGCACCCCCATAATCAGCTGTTACCTTGTAGCTTCAGAAGTTGGAGCCAGAACTATACAGCTCCAAACATTATGTAGTGGATGGAGCTGGTAACTGCAGTGCTGCTCTCAGTGAAGTGATTGGGAACAGTGCTGCAGTTACCAGCTCTGTCCACTAGACAATGGAAGTCCATCCCAGAGCAAGGTCACAGCTGGTAGGTGCAGACCCATGCCAATTTGCTATTGATCCATCAATATCAAAGTCTTGGACAACCCCCTTGAGGTGTCATTGCTAATGAATGGAACTGCAAGTAACCAGTGAGCTTCCGATGTGGACGCTAAGCTGTGCACTCTGGAAAGGGGAGGGGTAAAGTAGCATACTTATGAGGATTAACAAATCCAATAAGAGCTTTACCTGCTGTAGAGTTTGGAATTTTTAACTCTTTCATGTTTAGAGAACACAGCTTAGAGAAACAGTAGTGATAGGCCTAAAGGCCACCAAAAGGCCTTCTACTGAAATAACATGAATTGCACAATTTTTTTTTTTTTTTTTAAACTAAAGGTATGTGAATATTATCACAAATTCCAAGGATTAGTCCTTATTGTACAATAGTGAGAGTCATTAAAATCATTCACATCGTTCCTTTTCACTGATCTGGCACCTATACCACTAAATTTTTCAATCTTCTCTTGCCAAGTACCCCCCTACTGACAAGACGTTCCAACTAACCCCAAGGGGGCAATCAGCAATAAATGTTAGCAAAATAAGGCAATTCTCATGCTTCAGCGAGAGGCTCTGTTATGAGTCTCTATCAGCAGTTCCTTCAGATTTGATGAAAAGAATTGTGCAGCATGTTGTACTAACCTTCCTATCAAATCTTCCTGAACTATCACTTTTCAAAGTACATTCCATGCTACCAAACATACAGGAGAATACAGCCCCACATACCTATTACATCCAGTGATGTTTTCTCTCTTGTAGACATTCTCTTTCTTCTACTCCATTTGGCCCAAGACGCCATGATAACTTCTTCCAGCCACATGTCTCTGCATAGTTTGCCATATGGACATCTTAGGTTTTTCACATGTCATGCTCCCTACCTTTTCAACACAAGCTCTCCATACATCTGCTGCCACCCCCAATAATGTGCCTGCTGTGCTCTCCAATGCCATCACATACTATACTGCAGAAACATATAACCCCTGAAAATACTAGTGCTGCACAAATAGAGCCCCATTAATAATTGCTAAATCGTGTCCTCAAAATATTGCCCCTGACAGTAACAGTGCCACCACCATAGTGTGCATCAAAAATATCTGTTCCAAGCTAATACAGTGTCAGGGTACCCACCACAGTAATAGTGTTCCCAAAAGTTGCACCAATTGTAATTATCTCCCAGAGTAATATTGTCCCAAAAATCATAATAATGCTACCCCAGAGTTCCCCTGTTAGTAGTAGTACCCTCCACAGTGTGCCCAATATAAATGCTCTCATAGTACCCACAGTAGTAATAATGTTCCCCTTTGCCCCAATAGTAATAAATTACCCTTTTAATGCCTCAGTAGTTAAAAAGCCCACCACAATGACCTCCAGTAGTAATAATTCCCCCTGTAGCGCCCCAGTAGTAATAAAGCCCACCATAGTGCCCACCATCAGTAATAATTTCCCCAATTGTGCTTTCAGTAGTAGTAAAAGCCACCATACTGCTGACATTGCTGTCATAATGATGATAATGATGTCATCGCACCGTTCTCTCCGTGTCTAATGGCCTGTGGCACATGATAGTGAATGGCGGGGCATGGGAGCATATGTCTCCTTGCCCCAAAGTTCACTCTCTAAAGCCAAAGACAACTAGGTCTGGAGCTTTACGAGAATGGCACAGTGACATAATTGTCATATGTAAACCACTGGTATCCAGCAAAAGTATACCCTAAAGCTGCTATACATCTGTCTTTGAATTTTTTGCCACTTATCAGTGCAATATGTGGAAACCATGGCTTTAAGGTCTAGGGCTTTAGAGCAACTAGTCAAGTTAACTAGTAAATGTATGGACTAGTGTGATAAAGGGAATCAAGGAATCATCTGAACCTATTTTGATCTACAGTTGTGCTTGAAACTGTGTGAACCCTTCAGAATTTTCTATTTCTGCATATACTGTATTTACCTAAAATTATATAAGATTTTGATTCCGAAAAGTAGATAAAGATAACCAAATCAAATAAATGAATACAAATATTAGACTTGATCATGAATCTATTGAGGAAAACGATCCACTAGCACGTCTGTGAACGATAAAAGTATGGGCACCTTTGCTTTCAGTATGTGGTGTGAATCCCTTGTGCAGTAATAACTAAACGTTTCCGGTAATTGTTGATTAGTCCTGTGCATTCTGTAGACCACTCCTCCATACAAAACAGCTTCACCTTTGCTATGTTGGTGGGATTCCTCCCATAAACTGCTTGCTTCAGGTCCTTCCGTAATATTTCTATTGGATTAAGGTCAGGACTTTGACGTTGTCATTCCAAAACTTTACCTTTATGATTCTTTATGCATTCCTTGGTAAATCGACTTGTGTGCTTAGGGTCGTTGTCTTGCTGCATGACCCACATTTTCTTCAGATTCAGCTCAGGGACAGATGTACTGACATTTTCCTTTAGAATTTGCTGGTATAATTCAGAATTCATTGTTCAATCTATAATGGCAAGCCATCCTGACCTAATCTCAGAAAAATTGGCCGAAACTACTCACACCCGATTGTCAACCTATTGATTAAAAACTCCTGTCTCTAATTTCACCTTCAAATTATCTGCTAATCCTAAATGTTCTCTGTTACAACTGTAGGTAGCGATTGACAAGGACAGTGAGCACTAAGGCTAGAATCCCAGCCCTCGTTCTCTACCTACTTGCAGTGCAAGACCTAGATGGCTAGACCGCAACTGGTCAGCTGCCACTGTGCGATTTAAGTGCAGAGACAGACAAACACAAAACCAGAGTCATGCGTAAATGGGGGAGAACCAGACAAACTATGCAGTACCAAAATAGAGACAGAGTGTGGTCAGAAGACAAGCCAAGATCAGAACTAGACAGACAACGCAGTGCCAAATGAGAGACAAAGAGTGGTCAGAAGACAAGCCAGGGTCAGAGGAACGAGCAATCCAATATGCACAGGATTCAGGAACACAGCTAGTGAGTCAGAGGCTATCACTGGTACTGGTGTATGGCCAGGAAGGGGTTTAAATAGAGCTCTGAGTCCCTGGATCAGAACCTGATAGGTCCATGACTCAGCGCTTCATTAAAACCTTCAGAATCACAGGTGCATATCCATGAAGCAAACATAATTACAAAAAACAAAATGGCTGCACACCATTACATATGCAAACAATAGAGCTAAGAAATGGGGGTCATTCTAGATAAAAGTGGTACAATACCGACTATAAATGAGTAATGGAAGCTCTTAGCGCACATATGTGTCGGGCCCACCTACCAAGCGTCAAGGTGGCTTCCGCAGATGGGTCCCTATCACTAAAGATACTGCCTCACTTTGGACTTACTAAAGCCTCCAATATTCAGGGCTGTGTAGGAACCAGCTACAAAAGTACTCTGCTGAGAAGTCCCAGGTAGATGGGCGTGTCCAGTCTAAAAGGGGTGCCACCTCCAATATATTGCAAGAAAATTTAGACTAAAACCTTCAGAATCACAGGTGCATATCAATGAAGCAAACATGATTACAAAAAACAAAATGGCTGCACACCATTATATATGCAAACAATAGAGCTAAGAAATGGGGGTCATTCTAGATAAAAGTGGTACAATACCGACTATAAATGAGTAATGGAAGCTCTTAGCGCACATACGTGTCGGGCCCACCTACCAAGCGTCAAGGTGGCTTCCGCAGATGGGTCCCTATCACTAAAGATACTGCCTCACTTTGGACTTACTAAAGCCTCCAATATTCAGGGCTGTGTAGGAACCAGCTACAAAAAGTACTCTGCTGAGAAGTCCCAGGTAGATGGGCGTGTCCAGTCTAAAAGGGGTGCAACCCCCAATATATTGCAAGAAAATTTAGACTAAAACCTTCAGAATCACAGGTGCATATCCATGAAGCAAACATAATTACAAAAAACAAAATGGCTGCACACCATTATTGCATATATAATGGTGTGCAGCCATTTTGTCTTTTGTAATTCAGCGCTTCATTAGTCAGAAACACTAGTACATAGGAATAGAGCAGCTGACCAATCAACCTACTGCTAATCTCCCTCAGCACACGGACAAGAATAGGACATGTTCTATATTTTTTTTTGCTGGGCTACAGAACGGACATACTGATGCTGTCCGCATTTTTTGCAGACCCATTGAAATGAATGGGTCCACAGCCTATCTGCAAAAAAAATGGAACGGACACGAAAAACAAACAACATTCGTGTGCATGTAGCCTAAGACATATAGTGATACCTCATAAAAGACTCATTAATTAACATTCACCATATGTCTACTTTATATTAGCATCATTTTAGTAATGTCATTTTATGGGTCATTAGAAGGTATAGAATTTTAGAAGCTATTTTTAAGAAAATTTAAAAAATAAATTATTTTAAAGACCAGTTCAGTTCTGAAATCATTATGAGGATCTCACATAATAGAAACCACCCATACATACCTCATTTTAGAAACTACACCCCTTAAACTATTCAAAACTGGTTTTAGAAATGTTTTTAACCCTTTAAATATTCAACAGGAATTAAAGCAAAATAGAGGTGACATTTTAAAATTTCACTTTTTGTTGCAGATTTTCCATTTTAATAATTTTTTTCCTGTAACACATCAAAGGTTAACAAAAAAAACAAACCTCAATATGTATTACCCTCATTTAGCAGTTTACAGAAACCCCCCATATGTGGTCGTATACTGCTGTATGGGCACACAGCAGCACTCAGAAGGCAAGGAGCGCCATATGATCTTTGGAGGGTAGATTTTGCTGGAATAGGGCATCTTAGGGCCCTATGTTGCATTTGAAGAGACCCTGAGGTACCCCGACAGTAAAACTCCCCAAAAAGTGACCAGTTTTTGTAAACTACTCGACCTAAGGAATTTTTAAGGGGTGTAGCAAGCATTTGACCCAACAGGCATTTCATAGAATTTTTAACCCTTGGCTGTGAAAATGAAAAATTATATTTTTTTTACAAGAAAATGTTGCTTTAGGTCAAAACAATCTTTTTCACAAAACAGGAGAAAATCCCCCCACAAGTTGCTAGCCATTTTCTCCTGAATACAGTAACACCCCAATTGTGGTCGTAAACTGTTATTTGGGGATACGCCAAGGCTCAGAAGGGAAGGAGCGGCATCTGGATCTTCTAACATGGAATTTTCTGTCATGGTTTTTAAGAGCAATAACTTGTAGATCATGTGATATTTTTGTAGATCCGGTCGTTACGGACGCAATGATACCAAATATGTCTATTTTTATTTTTTTTTAAGTTTTACACAATAAGAACATTTTTAGAAGAAAAAAATCATGTTTTTGTGTTGCCATTTTCTTAGAGCCATATTTTTTTCTGGCTATGGTCTTGTGTGAGGGCTCATTTATTGCGGGATGAGGTGACCACTTGCTGGGAAGTCAGGATGTCCCAGGACAGGGAACATTGGGGATGGTGTTGGGGAGATCGTGGGAATGTGTTGGTATTTGTGGAATTGAAGTAGAGTTGGGCCAATGATAGGATGAGAGGAAATTGTAGACGGAATCTTCCTATCAGTCCATGGCTATTTTATTTTTTTATGACGTTCACCTGATGGGGTAGATTATGTTATATTTTTATAGAGCTGGCCGTCACAGACGTGGCAATATCAAATATATCTATTATTTTTTTTCTTATTTTTAATATTTTTTAATGACTTAATTGGGGGAATTTTTTTTTCATGTGTGACTTATCTTTTTTATTTTTTTTAATTTTACACTTTGTGTCCCCATAAGGTCAAACAAGACCTCTGGTAAACATTTAACTTACCGTAATTTTTTATTTTTTTTCACTATTGATTTCTCCTGTAACTGGTGCCACAGACATAGTAGCCACAGTTACAGGGGGAATACATCCCCCAGAGAGGCTGTACAGGATAAGGGTCCATTCACATGTCCGCAACTGTTTTACGGTCGCAAATTGCGGATCCATAAAACACGGACACCGGCCACGTGCATTCTACATTTTGCTGATTCACATGGCCTGCACTATAATAGAAATGCCTTTTCTTGTCTGTGGATGTGGACAAGAATAGGACATGTTCTATTATTTTGCAGGGCCCCGTTGAAAATAAATGGGTCCGCACCCGTTCTGCAAAGTTGCGGAAAAGATGCGGACTCATTTTGCAGACGTGTGATTGGACCCTTATGCTGTGCTGTACAGCCTCAGTGCAGTGCTGATCGTAGTGTATGGAAGACCCGAAAGCTCCTGCACTCCCCTGGCCCCGGCGGTCACCGGGCAGGGGCAGGAAGCGGCATATTGCTTCCTGATCTGTATAGGGTTGTGCAATATCAAAAATATTCCCACGATAACGATATTAAATGTATCGCGATAACTAGATATATTGCGATAAATGCCCATTTAGAAACACTCAAAACATGTACTCGTGTTTCCTTGTTGCCTCCATACATCATAATGTCTCCTTGATGCCCCCATGCAGTAATATCTCTTAGTTGCCCACCAAGAACGGGGTCACCGTTCCCCCCAAGTCTGATGCAGCGGCCGTGCCCCCTGCTGCTCCATTCATTCTCTTTGGGAGTGCTGGAGATAGCAGCGATCAGCCATCTTCACCGCTCCCACAGAAAATGGGACATCCTAGTGGAAAACCCTGATAAAGTGGGTTGTTCAGAGTGTATCCATCATAGGTGAACATTGTCAGGAAGGGCACCTTGGCATCACAAAGATGCCTTTCAGTCAAATGAAACATTGGGGGTCATTTACTAAAGACTGGCGCTTCCCATATGGGTCTTAGTCCACACACACTACAGCCATATTACCGCAGCAGCGCAGTGCAGAGACTGTTCTCAGCCACGGCCTCTCTGTGCAGCAGCCCCCAGAGTGCAGCAACTGTTATCCAGCGCCGGTCTCCTGGCTCTGGGGGTTTACAGCTACTAGATGCCATTCAAGGACTTATAACCCCGTGACTAGGGTTGTCACAATACCAAAATTTTGATTCAATTTCGGTCCCATAAAAAAGTAATGCAATACTCGATACCACGCAAAAGAAAAATTAAATGCCAAAAAAAGTGTGCATTCCGCAATTTATGGAACATGCAGGCCATAATAGAACTGTCATATCCTATTTTTTACATTTTTGTCTGTTACGGCGTTCACCACACTTTAAAAAAAAAATTCAATTTTTCGGATGTGGTGATACCTAATTAGTTTTTTTTATTGTTTATATAATTTGTTCTGTAAAATGGGAAAGCGGGTGATTAAGTTTTTTTATGTTTTGGTGTTTTTTATATTTTTTTTTTACTTTTTTTAAACTTTTTATTTAATAACTATTAGCCCCTTTATGGGGCTAGAACCTGGGATCTTTTCATCCCCTGTCCTATGCACCCTAATAGAGATCTATTAGGGTGCATAGGATCTCACATTGTCCCTGTGCTTTGTACATACGGCAGCAGGGAGATTACCATGGCAGCCATGGATGGCTTCAGTAGCGTCCTGGCTGCCATGGTAACAGATCGGAGCCCTGAGATTTCACTGCTGGGTCTCTGATCAGAAGCTTCCACTGCCACCAATGAAGAGGGGAGGGGACCCTGTGGCCACTGCCACCAATAATTATTTTACTGGGGGGCTTGGGTGCACTGCACCACCAATGATTATAATTTAAAAAACTGGGCTATGGGGGGGTGCACTGCGCCACCAATTAATGTAATTAATCCCATAATACAGATATAGACTGCAGGTGCCAGCCATATCACACAGCCGGCACTCAGCCTCAATGATAGGGAACCGACCGAACCATGCCAATTAACCCCTCAGGTGCCGCATTTAAGGGGTAAATTGCCTCCGTTCGCAGGATCCCGCTTCCTGTCATTGAGACCAGGTGCCGGATATACAGCCGGCACCCGCAGTCTAAATTTGTATTAAGGGTAATTCTCATTGGTGGTGGAGCGGCCACAGCCCCTCCCCTCCTCCTTACTATTACCTTCTCATTGGTGGCGCAGCGGCAGACAGATCATAGTGGGGAGGGACTCTCTCCTTCTCTACTGTGCCAGCTGTAATCTGCGCCTGGACGTTTTAGAGGCATTCAGCACTGTGACGTGTGTCTGCCCCTATGACGTCACTAAAATACTGCGGTAATTAAGAAATGGCGATATCGCCATATCGCCATTTCTTAATACCACGGTATATCGTTAATACCGTTTTCATTGCCCAACACTAGATCTGTATACACAGCGCTCCCCTGTGTATACAACAATCTAGAAACCTGCCTTCTCTCTGGGGTGCCCTGCTGTCACTGACAGCAGGCCCCCTGCTCAGCAGCGGTATGATTTGCCCGCAGCTGGCAACTCTGAAAGGATGTTCTAAAACATCCGATCAGAGATAAACCCGACCCAGGACATTTATAGTCAATGGGCGGTCTGGTAGTGGTTAATAAATAAATGACCAAGTCTAATATTTTTGGGTCATTTGTTTGATTTGGTTATCTTTATCTACTTTTGGGACTTGATGTAGGGAAGGGCATACATTGTGCCAAAATGTGACTTAATTTGGCACACCTAGAGAAATTATCCGCACCTAGTCCAACAAGGAGGTGCGGCATACTAGGAAAGGGCGTGGTTCAACAGGAAAGTGGGTGTGGTTTAAACTGACATTTTGTACCAAATTAGCACCATAATCCTTCTTTTAAGGGCATCTGTCAGCAAATTTGTACCTATGACACTGGCTGACCTGTTACATGTGCACTTGGCAGCTGAAGGCATCTGTGTTGGTCCCATGTTCTTATATGCCCCACTGCTGATGTTTTAATATATGCAAATGAGACTCTAGGAGCTACGGAAGCATTGCCATTACACCTAGGGGGTCGGATCTCTCTGCAACTGCTGCATCCTCTCCACTTTGATTGACTGTAAGATAAATCAGGGCAATATATGATGATGTTTACACTGCCTGGCTCTGTCAATCAAAGCACAGGGGGCGTGACACAGCCTCCAGGAGTAACAGCAACACCCCCGTTGCTCCTAGAGGCTCATTTGCATATCTTAAAGCTTAATATTTCTCAGCAATGCGAGCACATATAAACATGGGACCAATGCCTTCAGCGGCAAAGCGCCCATCCAACAGGTCAGCCAGTTTCATAGGTACAAATCTGCTGATTTCACAGTTATGACGGCCAGGCAGATCCCATTGAAATCAAAGGGCCCATTTTATCGGCTATTTAGACAAATCATCGTGCATCCGTCTAATGGCTGTTAAAAACGGGTATGTAAAAAAAATAAAAATAGTCACTACACCGCAGACACTTGCGGGAACACTCACTCCGCACTGAAGGCAGCAGAACCTGATGCTCCCAGCATTGTGGCTTCACATGATCATGCTGGGAGCATTAGGTCCTGCTGCCTCCAGTGTCGGCACTATAATGAGGGGGGCTGTTCCAGCATTATATATAGTGGGGGTCATTATAGATACTGGCGGCACAAAGGGAGTCATTAGGGATAGTGTGGACCCTAGGGGGTCATTATAGATACTTGGGGCCTTAGGGAGGCATTATATGGTATATACAAAGGGCACTGCAGGGGTTGGGGTTTTAAACAAACGCTAATGAAATGCATCCATTTTTAAAGATTGTTAAAATGGATGCACAAACTGATGCCAAATGGCAATGAAAAACTGAAAATGTATCCATTTTTAATGTCAGTCTTTTTCAAATTAATGTGAATATACCCTTGTGAATTTACTACAGCTACTTAAAACCAAAAACACATTTTTGAAAAAGAATTACTAGATTCTGTTGGAACTATACTGTGACAACTACTTGTGCAACACTTGAGACGCTTTCATTTAGATCATGTATAAATATACCTGCTTAGAAGCCTTGATACTAAGCCAAAGAGTTGTATTAAATGGAAATTATTGATCTGTAAAATGGCAAAATCAGACACGAGGAGATATAAAAAATAATAATTGGAAAACGCCATAATACAGCAGCTGCTACAAATGTAGGGTGCAGTTTATTTGCTGGATGGAGAAAAGATTGGTTAGCCAACAATTTCTTTTTGCTCACTTACAGGTGTGCAACACTCCTTGAGCTCTCGATTAGCTTGTGACCTTCATGCAGCGAAACAACTCCCAATGGAAATGGCTTAGGCTGAATTCACACATCCGCGAGATACCGGACTGGCATTCTGCTTAGTGCAGGAGCGCACGGCGTCATTGGTTGCTATTACGCCGTGCGCTTTGTTCCGCCGCAGTACCGTAATATACGAGTGTACGACTGTACAGCAGCGGCGGCACGAAGCGCACGGCGTCATAGAAACCACAGTCCTTTTCATGTCAAGCATCAACTAGTTAGTGGGAAAAGAGCCTCCAGAGACTCATTTAGGATCTTGACTTAATGGAAATTTGTAAATACATTTGCCTATTGCTTCTTTAATACAAGGCCTGTTCTGGCAATAGTATTTAATAGTAATTATTAGCCATGTAATAGTCATTTAACTACAAGACATCACTACGCAAAACCTGCTTTAACCCTTTCATGACCAGGCCAAAAAATGCCTGAATGTCCAGGCAAATTTTCTGGGATTTTGTGCACGTGGTGGTTTAGTATCTATTTACATTTGGTCCTTTGACCATAATTTGTCTAATTTCATGGGCAACTAGTTAAAACCTAACCTTTATTTCTGAATTAAAAATTAAACTACTAACTACTGTGAGACCTTTTTCTTTAAAACTATCAGCAGATATCAAGCAGTTAGCCTACTTGGACTTTTAGTCTTTATAGTCTAAAGTATCAAAAGTGTGCAGTTAGTTTTCCACAGCAACACTTAGGCCTCTTTCACATGGGCGTCATGTTTTTGGCCCGGATAAGATGCGGGTGCGTTTCGGGAAAATGCGCGATTTTTCCGCACGAGTGCAAAACATTGTAATGCGTTTTGCACGCGCGTGAGAAAAATCGGCATGTTTGGTACCCAAACTCAAACTTCTTCACAGAAGTTCGGGTTTGGGTTAGGTGTTCTGTAGATTGTATTATTTTTCCTTGTAACATGGTTATAAAGGAAAATAATAGCATTCTTAATACAGCTTAGTACAATAGGGCTGGAGGGCTTAAAAAAAAATAATAATAATTTAACTCCCCTTAATCCACTTGATCGCGCAGCCGGCATCTCTTCTGTCTTCTTCTTTGAGGAATAGGACCTTTGATAACGTCACTACACTCATTACATGGTCCATCACATGAGCTTTTACCATGGTGATGGATCATGTGATGGACCATGTGATGAGCGCAGTGACGTCATCACAGGTCTTTTTCCTGTGCACAGCAAAGATGAAGACAGAAGAGAAGCCGGGCTGCGCGATCAAGTGGATTAAGGTGAGTTACATTATTTTGTATTTTTTTTAACCCCTCCAGCGCTATTGTACTATGCATTCTGTATTAAGAATGCTATTATTTTCCCTTATAACCATGTTATAAGGGAAAATAATAATGATCGGATCTCCATCCCGGTAGTCTTCTAGCAACCGTGCGTGAAAATCGCACCGCATACGCACTTGCTTGCAGATGCTTGCGATTTTCATGCAGTCCCATTCACTTCTATGGGGCCTGCGTTGCGTGAAAAACGCACAAAATAGAGCTTGCTGCAATTTTCACGCAATGCACAAGTGATGCGTGAAAATCACTGCTCATGTGCACAGCCCCATAGAAATGAATGGGTCCGGATTCAGTGCAGGTGCAATGCGTTCACTTCACGCATTGCACCCGCGCGGAAAACTTGCCCGTGTGAAAGGGGCCTTAGGCCTCCTGCACACAAACGTGTGCGCCCCATGGCCTTGCATGAACACCGACTGTGGGGCGGCTGCAGTGTTCCGCAAAAAGATAGGATGTGATAGGACATGTTCTATCTTTTTGCGGAACGGAAGTACGGGACGAAACCCCACGGAAGCACTTCACCATTCCGCATCTCCAGATTTACGGACCCATTGAAGTGAATGGGTCCGCATCCAAGTCATTTATTTTTCAAATTATTGCTTTTTATTTCTAAAATATTATAACTGACACAAAAATGAATTATTGGAATGGTTTCCCTAATTTGTGATGATTGTTTTGATATACAGCATGTAAATGTTTGAGTGAACGGGGCGACTATGCCGACGGTTTCCATTAGCGACTGCATTTATTTATTTATTTTACATTTTTATTAGTATTTTTTACTATTTTTTTTACTTCTATTTTAATTTATTTTTGGCACATAATATGTCCCCAAAAAGGTCATTAAAAGACCTCTGGAGGACACTGACATTTTTTTTTTTACTTGCACCATTTCCACTGTAACTGGGGCATCCACAGGAGCCTCAGTTATAGGGGAAAACAGCCCCCTGTAGGAGTATTACACACAGGCAGTGCTGATCAGGGTCTTCTTAGACCCTGCAGCTCTGCTCCTGCCCCGACACATCTGGCGGTCACGTGACCGGTGGGACCAATAGACAAAGCAGCTCGGACGCTTCCTGCTCTCCCTCCCTGTGCTCGTGCAGCACTCTCTTGCCAGCATCGGAGAAGGCAAGAGCAGCAATGAACTGCTCCTGTCTTCTCCTCAGGGTCCCCGCTGTGTCTGACAGCCAGGACCCGATGTGCACCTGCTAGATTGCAGGAGCTTTAATGCCAGCACTGTACAGGGATTAAAAAGCTGCCAAAACGTTTATGTACGTGCATTCTGCACGGGGTATTTGCAGATAGGACGTATATGGCCAGTGGGCAGTCACAAAAGGGTTAAGAGGCTCTGTCACCAGGATCAACCATATTAAACCAGACATACTGCCTGGTAGGGCTCAACATGCTGATTAAAGCAGAGATTTTCATGCAGTCCCATTCACTTCTATGGGGCCTGCGTTGCGTGAAAAACGCACAAAATAGAGCTTGCTGCGATTTTCACGCAATGCACAAGTGATGCGTGAAAATCACTGCTCATGTGCACAGCCCCATAGAAATCAGGGCTACAACCCATTTTTTGGAAAAATCAATTTCGGAGGAGCCGGCCCATCGCGCCTTCCTGGTAAGTCTCCTGCATTTTGTGTTACATCACAATTATTTTGTTTTTGACCTAATTTTTTACAGGCAGGAGTTTGGGACCGCGATGGGTGCACGCTGTGCGCCCTCCTACGCAAACCTATTCTTAGGTTGGTGGGAGGAGACATGCGTGTACCCGTCGCCGTTTTTCAGTGGTGGTTTGGTTCCGCTACATTGATGACGTCCTGTTTCTTTGGCAGGGCTCCAGGGAGACCTGTATCCAGTTTATTGACACGTTGAATATTAACGATCTCAACATCCATTTGACGTACACTATATCGGATGATGTGGTGGATTTTCTGGATTTGAAGTTACGTAAAGAGCATGAGCGGATTACTACATCTCTTTTCCGAAAAAGCACGGCTACCAACAATTTACTACACTATCAAAGTTTTCACCCAACTCATATGAAGAGAGGGATCCCAAAAGGGCAGTTTCTCAGGTTGCGGCGCAATTGCACCAGTGTAACGGACTTCAAAACAGCATCAGCAGACCTAACAACGCGGTTTCGAAAAAGGGGGTACCCTAGGAGGCTCATTACTCGATCCTATGAAGAAGCCAAGAATGCTGACCGGATGCAACTATTCGCCCCAAAACTAAAAACCAGGGATGGTAAGGTGCATTTGATTACGCGGTATAACAATCAATGGTCAGCATTATACAAGATCCTGGAGAACCACTGGTTTTTGCTCACCTCTGACCACAGATTGATACCACACATGGATGAAAAACCGAAAATTATTGCCCGTAAAGCACCCTCACTTAAGGACAAGCTTGTCTGCAGTCACTTCCAGCGTCCTACACGGGGACTGAATAGAGGCATCAAGTTCAAAGGCACACATCCCTGCGGCCAGTGCAATATTTGTCCATATATGCTGGGGAAAGATAATTTCATGAATGGTGAGGAACACATACGTTTAAAGCATTACATCAACTGTCGCACGAGAAATGTGGTATACGGGATCATTTGTCCATGCAGGCAAATATATGTGGGACAGACCTCACAGGAACTGCGAAAACGGATCCAGCAGCATATGTCTAATATCAACCTGGCTGCTCGGGACCAGGCTGACGAGGAGAAGACTCTTACTTCTGTGGCTTCACACTTTTTGGATCATCATGGGGGTAAGCACAATGACCTACAAGTTGTAGGCTTAGAAAAAATCTACTCTAGTATTAGGGGGACACACATAGCACAATGTTTGTTGAAGGCGGAATCCCGATGGATTTATAACCTTGACTGTTTATCCCCACAGGGCCTTAACGAGGAGCTTTTGTTTACAGGCTTTTATGCTAGATGATTTGTTGCACCTTCTAATTGCCTGTTTCTCTTTTTCTCTTTTTTTCTTTTGTAATTTTAGATACACATGTTGTTCACATTACATGTGATCACTTGGTATTCGATTCCGGGATCGGGTTATCCTCTTCTGCACTTCGGTTGGGAAATCACTTGAATATCGTTCATCACATTGAATCTCAGTGGATTATCATGTTCTTTCCTCAAGGACTCTTTTGTTTGCTTGGTCTTGTGATGATTAGTCCACTCTAATCTATGTATGTCCCCACATTATCCGACTTTGATAACCCTTGGATGCTGCAATTCCTGGTGTGGCCATTATTTGAAGAATAATCTTCTTTGACTCTGGGACCTCGACGTGGGGTGCTGCAGATTTTGGCATGGTGCTCTAAATTCTTTTCCCTCTATTTTTCTTCTTTCTTAAAATCTCTGTTTCTATTCCCCCCCCCTTTTTTTTTTATTTATTTTTTATAAAAACTAAATATCTTTATAGGTAGATCTGAAACCATTATCGGGGTGATTAATGAGTATACACCATAAAATCTCTAAACTAGACTAAAATTAGGGGTGATTAACAACCAAAATTAAGGGACAAAATGCCTATCCAAACACGTTTGGGTGTGATATCATGTAGCCGAATTAACAGACCAGGTCATTTCCTTGACAGGTAGTTAATTCTGCGCATGATCCAATCATAGTATTTACTTTTGGATCTTATTTCTGGGCACTTATATTGCCCCTTAATGCACTAATTAATACATCAAATTTCAAAAAATAAACTAAAAAAAATAAAAAATAAAAAACAAAAAGTCTATAAAATATAAAAAATAATAAGAAATATATATATATAAAAAATAATATATATATAAAATATAAAAAAAATAAAATAAAATAAACATAATAGTAAAAAACCATTAATACTAAATAATACAAACAATAATACAAAAAATCGATTTATTTTTGGATTCTGAGGTACAATAACCATTATTACTTGTCACTTTTTCTGTGTGCTTATTAATTCATCTCATTTCGTTTCTGGTGTTTTTTCCATGCTTCTATCCTTGGATTGACATCTGTCTCTTTCTCCTTATCTCAATCTTTGGTCATATTCCCCGATACTGGTTTCTTGATCTACTGTTTACCATAATGGATACATTATGTCTACTGCAAGAAGCTCATTCTTGTCTTACTTCTTTGCTCTGTGTACATCTGCAGCTCCCCCCGTCGCGTCACACACCGGGACCTATGCCATTTCCGGTTACTGACACGCAGTGGGAGCCCTGTGAGCCGGCACGTGCTGCTATATCCGGTCTTTGGAACGCAGCACGGGCCGGCTTGGATGGGCGCATGCGCGGACGGCACATCCGGACGCCGTTCGCTTCCCACAATTGATTTACACCTACATCATGGGAGACTTCCCTTTTTCGCCCCTCTGTCGCTTCATGATGGCGAGGTGGTCACCGCCCCCTTTTCCATCAGGAATCAGTGTTCAGCTGCAAGGTATCAGTACGTTGAATACTTAGTATATATATCTGATGATTACCATTAGGAACCAGGCACTCCTGAGGAAGCCAGCAAGTCTGGCGATACGCGTTGGGCTTTTCTTCTGACCGCCACAGACACCCCCCATCATGCCATTTTTATGATAAGTATTTATTATCTATTGTTGATGGATTTCATGCACTTTACATTATTACATGCTGATCGATGTGGGGGTTCATACATGAATTTGTGGTGATTCAGATGGGCATGCGCCGATACACGGCTTACATGGCCCAGATTTGTTGTATACAACGATTTTAAATATCTTTTTTATGTTGTGTCTGTTGCCTTAATAAACTTATATTTTTGTAGATGTGCGGCTCCCATTTCGGTATTCTTTTTCTCCTTTGTTACATTGTGCTTTATATACCGAGGGCCGGCACTCTCCCTTTTTATTATTGGATGTGCCCCTATCTTTTTTGATTGCATGATTAAAGCAGAGATATTAGCGTTTTTATTTATTTGCAAATGATCAATTGGAGCACCAGGAGATGGGGCTGAATTTTTTGAGCACTTCCTTGTAAAACCCCCAGTGCTCTGCACACTCCCCTATCCTCTTGATTAACATGGCTAGACTGCAGGCTGAGGGCAGAGCCCTGTCTAAGAGCTGTGTGCGAGCATGTAAATATGATATCACTATGTACTATAGCTTCACTAGATCTGCTCAGAAAGCTAATATACATATTAATGCTTTATTTACAAGCACAATATATGATTAGAAAGACACCAGTACTGTGTGTTAGTTTATAAGCATAGAAAAAACTCATGTCTATGTGGCAATGCTATAGTTTAGTCGTATAGTGATTTACCCCGCATGTAGAGGTCCTAGGAGAGAAGTTTTCTTTCTGGTATTTTTTTTCCTCTCTCTTAGGCCCCATGCACACGGCCGTGTTTCACAGCCGTGTGCGGGCCGTGGAACCGCGGCCTGGATCCCTCCTGAGAGCAGGAGCGCACCGCGTCACTGGTTGCTATGACGCAGTGCGCTCCCTGCTGCCGGCACAGTACAGTAATACACTGGTATAGATCATACCAGTGTATTACTGTACTGTGCCGGCAGCAGGGAGCGCACGGCGTCATAGCAACCAGTGACGCCGTGCGCTCCTGCTCTCAGGAGGGATCCAGGCCGCGGTTCCACGGCCCGCACACGGCTGTGAAACACGGCCGTGTGCATGGGGCCTTAATTAAAACCATATTAGGTGGTACTCTAATAAATAATGTAGAATAAGGCATTACTATATTGAGAATAGTTATGTATTTCTAAAACCTATTACTGGTTTATTCACAGACAAAAAATATGATTATTACCTTTCTAAAAAAAACAATATTGATAATGACATAGACTTTTCTTATGGGATAAATGTGGAAGAAAAAAAATCTGAAGAAAAAAATGTTGACGTAAGATTCAAACCTGGGATCTCTACATGCAAAACTTAACATTTAACCACTAACTATAGCATTACCATATGGAGATATGTGTTTTTCCAATGCTTATAAGCTTACACATATTACTGGTCTCTTAATAATCATATATTGTGTAGGACCTCTGGGTAGGTCATCAGCATCTGACCGTGGGGGACCCCTGCTAGTCAGCTATTTTGAGAAGGCAGTAGCCTTCTTGCAACTCACCAAGCACAGCACCATACATAAAAATCTTGGGTAAGTCCATGCATGCAAAACAAAGCGTACATGCTCCAAAGAAGGCACACTCTCATTTATAAGCTATTTGAATGACAATCTGTCACAACCAGACATCTGAGAAGCTCTGACAGATGCCTTTCAGAACCTCCTCCTTGAGCTTTCTTTGTTTTGGTTTTCAGTTCCTCATCTCGTTAGCCTCTCTCAGCTGTCTTGTAGTTGGACTGATTGCATCCCTTTAAATTCCTCCCCATAATGCATTAGTGTGCGGTTTATACAACTTCCTGGAGTGTGTGTGCATGCTGATTCTATTTCCCAGTCTTCTACAAGATAAGTGTTGTACATTCATTTCTGATTTTCTGTTTGCTGGATCCCAGGTGACCCTGACTCCCTCCGTGTCTAGTGTAGGGAGCCGGTGGTCGTGTCCCCTCACTATTGTAGGGTGTTCAGGTGTTATATAGTCGAGGTACGAGGATATGCGATCATCCACCATTGGGGTGTTCGCATAGGCTAGTTTTGGATCCAGTGAGTAATATATTCATTTTGCATTGTCTTGTTTCCTGTACACCTTCCGTGACATTATAAACCGCCAAAACCGTCTCAAGCACGGATCCGGTTTCACTTTTGACTGAACGCTTCCAGGGTCTTTCATTGGAGGTAGCTGATCTCCGTAAGACTCTTTCTCAGTTTCTAGTGACCGGTTCAGCTTGCGTTCATGGAGTTTGTTCTGAGCCTAAGATCTCGCTCCCGGATACGTTCTCCGGGGGTAGTGAGAATTTTGTGCGTTTCAGAGAGACTTGCAAACTCCATTTTCGCCTTCTTCCCCATTCCTCTGGTGATGAGGAATGATGGGTGGGGATCATTATATCACTGCTCAGGGGTAACGCTCAGTGGTGGGCCTTTTCGCTACCGGTGGGGGCACGGCCCCTCCGTTCAGTGGATGAATTCTTTTTAGCCCTGGGTCAGATATATGATGATCCGGATCGTGTTACTTTGGCTGAGTCTAGACTACGTCTGTTATGCCAGGGTAAACAATCCGCAGAGATATACTGCTCAGAATTTCGGAGATGGGCAGCTGATACTGGTTGGAATGATGCTGCACTCCGAAGTCAATTTTGCCATGGTCTTTCAGAGGGATTGAAAGATGCATTTGCCTTTCATGAGAGGCCTATCTCCTTGGACTCTGCTATGTCTCAGGCCGTTCGTATTGACAGGCGTCTTAGAGAGAGAGGAGAGATCTCTCCTTCCTGTCATACTCAGTCCCAGGACAGTGCAGCGGTCTCATTCTGTGCGCAGGGGTCTCAGTCGCTGTCAGCCCCTTCTGAGCAGGAGCCCATGCAGCTGGGGTTGATTGCTTCTGACAATAGAAGATTCAGCTCGCATGGGAGGGTTTGTTTTTGTTGTGGAGGTATAAATCATTTGGCAAATGTTTGTCCCTCTAGGAGATTCAGGCAGTTTTCTGGGAGTAATAAAGAAACAAAAAGGAAAAAATCTTTTAAAAATGTTCCATCTGTTACTATTGGCAGGGTTGAGGCGGAAATTGAAGGTTTTCCGTTTGCTCGTAGTTCCCGTTTTGTCCTGCCTGCCAGGGTGGCGCTAGAGAGCAAGAACATTTTTTGTGAGATTTTTGTAGATAGTGGAGAAGCTGTCAATCTCATTGATAATCATTTTGCGATAACTCATGGTTTCCAGGTATGCACTTTGGGAAAGGATATTCCTGTTTTTGCTATTGATTCCGCTCCACTTTCTCAGAAATCATTAAAGGGCATAGTTCACAATATTCGTTTAATTGTGAGTGATGCTCATGTTGAGGATGTGTCATGTTTCGTCCTTAGCGGATTACCTACTCCTCTTGTGTTGGGGCTACCCTGGCTCACTAAACATAACCCCACCATTGATTGGCAAGCGAGGCAAATAAATGGTTGGAGTGACTTTTGCAGAGAGAATTGCCTCACGACATCTGTTTCTGAGGTTTCTACTAAGACTACCACCTTTTCTCTCTGAATTTTCGGATGTCTTCTCTGAGAGTGGAGTTCAGGATTTGCCCCCGCACAGGGAGTACGATTGCTCTATTAATCTCATCCCAGGCGCCAAGCTGCCTAAATCTCGTTTATACAATCTTTCTCAACCTGAAAGGGTCGCTATGCGTGCTTATATCTCTGAGAGTCTGAGAAAAGGACACATACGACCCTCGAAGTCACCTGTTGCCGCTGTTTTTTTCTTTGTTAAGATAAAAGATGGTTCTTTAAGACCTTGTCTGGATTTCAGGGAGCTGAACAGTATCACTATTCGTGACCCTTATCCGCTTCCTCTAATCCCGGACCTGTTTAACCAGATTGTTGGGGCTAAAGTCTTTTCCAAATTAGATCTAAGAGGGGCATACAACCTGGTCAGGGTCAGAGAAGGAGACGAATGGAAGACGGCCTTCAATATCCCTGAGGGCCATTTTGAGAATTTGGTTATGCCTTTTAGTTTGATGAATGCCCCAGCCGTTTTTTCAGCATTTCGTGAACAGCATTTTTTATCATTTAATGGGAAAATTTGTATTAGTGTATTTGGATGACATTTAGATTTTTTCTCCTGATTTCAAAACTCATAAGGAACACTTACGTCAGGTCTTGCTCATCCTGTGGGAGAACAAATTATACTCAAAAATGGAAAAATGTGTGTTTGCGGTTCCAGAAATTCAATTTCTTGGGTTTCTTCTCTCCGCTTCTGGTTTTCGCATGGACCCCGAGAAGGTCCGCGCTGTGCTTGAGTGGGAGCTTCCTGAGAATCAGAAGGCGCTGATGCGTTTTTTGGGCTTTGCCAATTATTACAGGAAGTTTATTTTGAATTATTCCTCTATTGTTAAACCACTCACTGATATGACCAGAAAGGGGGTAGATTTTTCTTCCTGGTCGGTAGAGGCGCGTAAGGCCTTTTCAAGGAGAGTTTTACTTCCGCTCCCATCTTGGTACAACCTGATATTTCTCTACCCTTCATAGTTGAGGTTGATGCTTCTGAGGTGGGTGTGGGTGCGGTCTTGTCTCAGGGTTCCTCTCCTGCCAAATTGCGACCGTGTGCCTTTTTCTCGAAGAAACTCTCCTCCGCAGAGAGAAATTACGATGTGGGAGATAGGGAATTGTTGGCCATCAAGTTGGCTTTTGAGGAATGGCGCCATTGGCTAGAGGGAGCCAGACACCCTATTACCGTGTTTACTGACCATAAAAATCTGGCCTACTTGGAGTCAGCCAAGCGTCTGAACCCGAGACAGGCCAGATGGTCTTTGTTCTTTTCAAGGTTTAATTTTGTTGTCACGTTCCGCCCTGGGGTTAAGAATGTGAAGGCAGATGCCCTGTCACGTTGTTTTCCGGGAGGTGGGAATTTTGAAGACCCGGGTCCCATTTTGGCTGAAGGTGTGGTGGTCTCTGCTCTTTTTCCTGAATTGGAGGCAGAGGTGCAGGCAGCCCAGTCAGAGGCTCCTGATCTTTATCCTCCTGGGAGGTTGTTTGTGCCTCTCGCTTTAAGACACAAGATTTTTAAGGAACACCACGATACGGTCCTTGCTGGGCACCCGGGGGCAAGAGCCACACTGGATCTCATCGCTCTGAGATTCTGGTGGCCTGCCCTTCGTAAGTCGGTTGAGGGTTTTGTGGCAGCCTGCGAGACTTGCGCTCGTGCCAAAGTCCCTCATTCACGGCCATCAGGTCCTCTCCTTCCCTTACCCATTCCTTCCCATCCTTGGACACATCTGTCCATGGACTTCATAACGGACCTGCCTCGTTCCTCGGGGAAGACTGTGATTCTGGTGGTGGTGGACCGTTTTAGCAAAATGGTGCATTTCATCCCTTTTCCTGGTTTGCCCAATGCTAAGATGCTGGCGCAGGCATTTATTGATCACTTTGTCAAATTGCATGGTATTCCTTCAGACATAGTCTCTGATAGGGGCACGCAGTTTGTTTCCAGATTCTGGAAGGCTTTCTGTTCTCGCTTGGGGGTTCGGTTGTCATTCTCTTCTGCTTTCCACCCGCAGTCGAATGGCCAGACAGAGCGCGTCAATCAGAATCTGGAGACATATCTGCGCTTTTTTGTGGCGGAGAATCAGGAGGATTGGTGTTCTTTTTTGTCCCTTGCTGAGTTTGCTTTAAATAACCGTCGTCAGGAGTCCTCTGATAAGTCACCATTTTATGGTGCATATGGTTTTCATCCACAGTTTGGGACTTTCTCGGGAGAGGGGTCTTCTGGTTTACCTGATGAGGACAGATTCTCCTCGTCTTTGTCATCTATTTGGCAAAAGATTCAGGATAATCTAAAGAGCATGAGTGAGAGATATAAGCGTGTGGCAGATAAGAGACGTGTGCCTGGTCCGGACCTGAATGTTGGTGATCTGGTGTGGTTGTCTACCAAGAATATCAAATTGATGGTTCCCTCCTGGAAGTTGGGTCCTAAGTTTATTGGGCCTTACAAAATCCTGTCTGTCGTCAATCCTGTTGCCTACCATCTTGATCTTCCTCAGACTTGGAAGATCTATAATGTTTTTCATAAGTCCTTATTGAAACCTTATGTTCAACCCATTGTACCCTCGCCTTTGCCTCCTCCTCCGATTATGGTTGATGGGAATCTTGAATTTCAGGTCTCTAGGATTGTGGATTCTCATGTTGTCCGCGGTTCTCTCCAGTACCTCGTTCATTGGGAGGGTTATGGTCTTGAGTAGAGGATGTGGGTCCCAGTGACGGACATTAAGGCCACTCGTCTCATCAGGGCTTTCCATAGGTCCTATCCTGAGAAGGTGGGCTCTGAGTGTCCGGAATCCACTCGTAGAGGGAGGGGTACTGTCACAACCAGACATCTGAGAAGCTCTGACAGATGCCTTTCAGAACCTCCTCCTTGAGCTTTCTTTGTTTTGGTTTTCAGTTCCTTATCTCGTTAGCCTCTCTCAGCTGTCTTGTAGTTGGACTGATTGCATCCCTTTAAATTCCTCCCCATAATGCATTAGTGTGCGGTTTATACAACTTCCTGGAGTGTGTGTGCATGCTGATCCTATTTCCCAGTCTTCTACAAAATAAGTGTTGTACATTCATTTCTGATTTTCTGTTTGCTGGATCCCAGGTGACCCTGACTCCCTCCGTGTCTAGTGTAGGGAGCCTGTGGTCGTGTCCCCTCACTATTGTAGGGTCTTCAGGTGTTGTGTTATATAGTCGAGGTACGAGGATATGCGATCATCCATCATTGGGGTGTTCGCATAGGCTGAGCAGTCAGGGAGAGTGCCAGGTCTTATGCAGGGGTCTCCCTTTTGTTCCTTAGTTTTGGATCCAGTGAGTCATATATTCATTTTGCATTGTCTTGTTTCCTGTACACCTTCCGTGACACAATCCCTATGGCCTGCGTTTTGTGTGTTCACACAATGCGGTTACAATTGATTACTTGGATTTGACCTTACTAGGTGTGTCAAACCAGAATATACAAACTAAAACATACCGCAAATCAATAGCAGATAACACGATACTCAGGGCAAACAGTCACCATCCGCTCTATACGGTAAAATCCATACCTGTTGGAGAATTTATTTGTGCGAGAAGGAACTGTAGTGAGGATTATTTGTTTCAAAATGAGAGTGAAACTATTAACATGCGGCTTAAAGCCAGAGGTTATCCACACAGGATGGTCTCTAGAGCACAGGCAATAGCACAGAGAAAAAATCGCAGGGATTTGATATTTAAAAATGCTATGAATAAAACAAAAGTGGAAATAAAAATAAACAATTGCACACGCTAGTCCTCACTTACAGTAATCAATTCTCTCAAATACAACAAGCATTTTCCAAATGTATTTCACTGCTTTACGAGGATGAAATACTATATGGATTGCTGAGAGCTGGACATAGGGTGGTCCAAAGATGTCCCCCTTCTCTTGCGACTAGAGTTGAGCGGACACCTGGATGTTTGGGTTCACCGGGTTCGGCCGAACTTAACAAAAAAAGTTTGAGTTTGGGACCCGAACTTGACCCCGAACCCCATTGAAGTCAATGAGGACCCGAACTTTTGAGCACTAAAATGGCTGTAAAAAAAGTCCTGGAAAGGGCTAGTGGGCTGAAAAAGGAAGCGAAATGGGGATAAGAGCAAGTGCCCTGCAAACAAATGTGGGTAGGGAAATAACTTAAAATAACATAAATTAAATAAAAATTAAAAATAATAATCTTGAACTAGGAGGAGGAGGTGGATGTGGAGTAGGAGGTTAAGGAGGTGGTAACCATGGCGGGATAGGTGGAAGTGGAGGTGGAGTAGGAGGAGGTAACCAACACAGTTTTTTGTTTGTTTGTTTGTTTTTGTTTTTTGTCTTTTTTTAAATTGGGGTAGCCCCCAAAATATTGGGACATATAAAAAAAGAAAACAAATAATGCACTTGAGTATAACAATGGCTTGGTCAGGCGGTATAAATGTCTATTCTGCACAAGGTACAGACAAGTCTTGTGGAATCCATGCCTGGTTCATTTTAATAAACATGAGTTTAGGCATAGGCATAAAGGGCAAGTTCAGGCTATGTGCCCAATTTGGATACCCAGAAGTTGAATGGGGCAGACCCATCAGTCAGTACGTGTAGGCGTGTGCTCACATACTGCTCCACCATGTTGCTGAAATGCTGCATCCTGTTAAGACGTTCCATATCAGCTGGTGGGGCTGGTTGTTGTGGCGTGGTGACAAAGCTTTTCCACATTTTGGCCATGCTAACGCTGCCTTCTGAGGTGCTGGTGGTGCCCCAGCTGCACTGGCGACCTCTTCCTCGTCCTCTGCCTTTGCCTTGTGCTTCCACTGAGCCCCCAGTGTCAGTTGGGAATGCCCTCAGCAGCTCGTCTACCAGCGTGCGTTTGTAGTCACGCATCTTCCGATCATGCTCCAATGAGGGAATTAAGGGCGGCACTTTGTCCTTGTAACGGGGATCCAGCAGGGTGGCCACCCAGTAATCAGCACAAGTTAGAATGTGGGCAATTCGGCAGTCATTGCGCAGGCACTGCAGCATGTAGTCGTTCATGTGTGCCAGGCTGCCCAGAAGCAAGGACAAGCTGTCTTCTGTGGGAGGTGTATAGTCTGTGTCCTCTGTATCCCCCCCCAGCCACGCTCTAGTGATGCCCATGAGCTGCGTTATGTGCCACCATGCTGTGAACACAGTTCCTCATCCTCATCCTCCAGAAATGTGCCCTGGATGGACAATTGTGTATCTGGCCTATTCTGGTGCAGGAACCCACCCTCCGAGCCACTTGTGAATGACTGGCCTGATAACCGTGGAAATGACCCCTCTTCCTCTTCTTCCTGTGCCACATCCTCTTCCATCATCGCCCAAAGCGTTTTTTCAAGGAGACATATAAGTGGGATAGTATCGCTGAGAACTGCGTAATCGGCACTGGCGATGTTTGTGGAGTACTCGAAACAGCGCAACATGGCACACAGGTCTCGCATGGAGGCCCAGTCATTGGAGGTGAAGTGGTGCTGTTCCGCAGAGCAACTGACCCGTGCTGCAGCTGAAACTCCACTATCGCCTGCTGCTGCTCGCACAGTCTCTCCAGTTTGTGCAAGGTGAAGTTCCACCTTGTGGGCACGTCGCATATGAGGCGGTGAGCGGGAAGGCCGAAATTACGCTGCAGCGCAGACAGGCGAGCAGCAGCAGGGTGGGAACACCGAAAGCACGCACAGACGGACCGCACTTTCTGCAGCAGCTCTGACATGTCTGGGTAGTTTTTCTGGAGTTTCTTCACCACCAAATTCAGCACATGCGCCAGGCAAGGGATGTGCGTCAAACCGGCTAGGCCCAGAGCTGCTACAAGATTTTGCTCATTATCACACACCACCAGGCCGGGCTTGAGGCTCAGTGGCACCAACCACTCATCGGTCTGTTGTTCCATGCCCGTCCACAGCTCCTGCGCGGTGTGAGTTTCAAAACAGCCTGCTGTCGTTTACCCTTGGCTGTGCTGAAATTGGTGGTGAAGGTGTTACACTGACTGGATGAGGAGGTGGTAGAGGAGGAGGATGCGGAGTAGGAGGAGGAGGCCGCAAATGTACTATCTAGCACAAAAAGTGTGATTTTTTTTCAACCAACAATATAACAGCAGTATTTACTGGTTTTATTGGACTGCCAGAAATGCACCGCAGGCCGCAAATGTACTATCTAGCAGAAAAAAAAATCGAATTTGTCAAACAGCAATGTAACAGCAGTATTTACTGTTTTATTGGACTGCAAGAAATGCAGCGCAGGCCAAAAAATTTACTTTCTAGCACAAAAATTGGAATTTGTCAACTGAAAATGTAACAACAGTATTTACTGGTTTTATTTAACTGTAAGATATGCAGTGACGGTGTCAGAAAGAAAAAAAAAATCACTTTAGCTCACACAAATATGTGACAGACTAATATAATTGAATTATTTTCACTGCCAGCCAGTGATGGTCAGTTCGCATTGTTCGCCCGAGAACATATGCTGGCTGCCATCTTTTTTCACAAGTCCGGCGAGGCACAGGTAAGCCTAGTCTGAAAACAAATGCGGTCACCGGGAGCAGGCAGAACAGCCCGATGAAGGCCCCCGGTGGCTGTTCTCGGAACTGCCTGCTCCCGCTGACCGCACTTGTTTTCAGACCGGCTCGCGCACAGGCACAGGTAAGGGCTTACCTGTGCCTCGCCGGATTTGTGAAAAAAGATGGCAGCCCGCATATGTTCGCGGGCGAACAATGCGAACTGGCCATCACTGCTGCCAGGTATGCACTGCAGGCCGCAGGAGTACTTGACCGCCAAAAAAAGGGAATTTGTCCCCCTGGAATCTAACAGATGGATTTAATGAATAGATTTTCACAGAAAAAAATGTGAATATGCAACCCCCCCCCCCCCCCCTCCCAGGGCCCTAAAGTCACAGACGGATTACCTATATTATTTTCCCTTCCTCTGGCACAAATGCAGTGCAGGTGTCCTTAAAATAAAACTAGATGTCGCCCACTGAGCTACCAGAACAGGATCAAAGTAATGTCCCTGGCACACATGCAGTTGCAAAAATGGTCGCCGACGCCCACCTAACAAACAGACTGATTAAAGCTTATTTCTCTGTGGCACTGGTCTCAAGGGTACAAAAATGTATCATAGCACCCACTAAAATAAACGCTGTAGTTTGCAGATTTAACACCAAGAACACCAGAATGGTTTCCTGATCTCTCCCTCACAGCAGCAGCAGCATCCTCTCCCTACACTAGTAAGAGCTGATGTGACGTGCAGCGCTACATGACTCAAGCTTATATAGAGGCTGGGTCACATGCTGCACTGGCCAATCACAGCCATGCCATTAGTAGGCATGGCTGCGATGGCTTCTAAGGGTACTTGAGGATTTTCAACACACGCCATCAGGGCGTAGCTAGAAATGACTGGGCCCCATAGCAAAAAAAAAATTATGGGCCCCCCCCCCCCGGATCTCCCACCCCCACATACCTCTCGGACCTCGCCAACGCATTTGTGCCAGTGTAGGAAATGTATGAATCTAAATGTCTGTGTGTTAAAGAAGATTGTACAGGGGTCTGTAACACAAGAAGGTGAAAGAACATATCGTGGGGTGTGTATGTGTATTAGACAGAAGGTAGGAATATGTATCTTGTGTAGTTTGGGTATTAGGGAGAGTAAGGGGTATATATCTAGTGCTGATACACGTGTAGATGAAGAGCCGCTCTGACATAATTTGTCTCTTACATATTATAATCTCCCCTTATTTATAATTTACTTACAGTTCTGAAAACTCAGGGGTGCTGAGAGGCTTAGCCTCAGGGGTGCTGAGAGGCTTGGCCTCAGGGGTGCTGGCTTGCTTGGCCTTAGGGGTGCTGACAGGCTTGGCCAGGCAGAAGGAGTGTGGGAGACTGTGAGGCCTTTTTTCTCCAAGCTGCTCCGGAAAAAAAATATTTTTCATTACACCTCAGGTCAGACCACCAATCAGACCCCGTATGTTAATCAGACCTCAGCTAACAGCCCCAGTAAGATCCCCAATCAGACCTCAGATCAGAGCCCTATGCCTCATAGCAGCCCCCAGTAGCCTCATAGCAGCCCCCAGTGCCTCTCACTAGCCCCCAGTGCCTCTCCATCAGCCCCAGTGCCTCTCACAATTAGGCCCCTAGTCCCTCTCACCAGCCCCCAGTGCCTCTCCATCAGCCCCCAGTGCCTCTCACCAGCCCCCAGTGCCTCTCACCATCCCCCAGTGCCTCTCCATCAGCCTCCAGTGCCTCTCACCGGTCCCTAGTGCCTCTCCATCAGTCACCAGTGCCTCTCACCAGCCCCCAGTGCCTCTCACCAGTCCCCAGTGCCTCTCCATCAGCCCCCAGTACCTCTCACCAGCCCCAAGTACCCTCTCCATCAGCCCCCAGTGTGCCCTCCCCGGTATTTAAATCATTGGTGGGCAGTGCGCCCCCCCTCCCAGGTAATCATTGGTGGACAGTGTGCCCTCCCCAGTAACCATTGGTGGAAAGTGTGCCCTCCCGCCGCCCTTCCCAGTATAAAAAAATCATTGGTTGGCAGTGTGCCCTCCCCGGTAATCATTGGTTGGAAGTGTGCCCTCCCCCCACCCTTCCCAGTATTACAAATCATTGGTGGGCAGTGGGCAGTGCGCCCCCCCCTCCCCGGTAATCTTAGGTGGGCAGTGTGCCCTCCCCCCGCCCTTCCCAGTATTAAACATCATTGGTGGGCAGTGGATAGTGCGCCCCCCCTCCCCGGTAATCATTCGTGGGCAGTGTGCCCTCCCCCCGCCCTTCCCATTATTAAAAATTATTGGTGGGCAGTGGGCAGTGCGCCCCCCTGGGTACCCCCTTCATTGGTGGCAGTAGCTGTTCCGATCGGAGTCCCCAGTGCCTCTCACCGGCCCCCAGTGCCTCTCCATCAGCCCCAGTGCCTCTCACAATTAGGCCCCTAGTCCCTCTCACCAGCCCCCAGTGCCTCTCCATCAGCCCCCAGTGCCTCTCACCAGCCCCCAGTGCCCCTCCATCAGCCCTAGTGCCTCTCCATCAGCCTCCAGTGCCTCTCACCGGTCCCTAGTGCCTCTCCATCAGTCCCCAGTGCCTCTCACCAGCCCCCAGTGCCTCTCACCAGTCCCCAGTGCCTCTCACCAGCCCCCAGTACCCTCTCCAACAGCCCCCAGTGTGCCCTCCCCGGTATTTAAATCATTGGTGGGCAGTGCGCCCCCCCCTCCCAGGTAATCATTGGTGGACAGTGTGCCCTCCCCGGTAACCATTGGTGGGAAGTGTGCCCTCCCGCCGCCCTTCCCAGTATAAAAAAATCATTGGTGGGCAGTGTGCCCTCCCCGGTAATCATTGGTGGGAAGTGTGCCCTCCCCCCGCCCTTCCCAGTATTAAAAATCATTAGTGGGCAGTGGGCAGTGCGCCCCCCCTCCCCGGTAATCTTAGGTGGGCAGTGTGCCCTCCCCCCGCCCTTTCCAGTATTAAACATCATTAGTGGGCAGTGGATAGTGCGCCCCCCTCCCCGGTAATCATTCGTGGGCAGTGTGCCCTCCCCCCGCCCTTCCCATTATTAAAAATCATTGGTGGGCAGTGGGCAGTGCGCCCCCCCCGGGTCCCCCCTTCATTGGTGGCACCAGCTGTTCTGATTGGAGTCCCAGCAGTGTAATGCTGGGGCTCCGATCGGTTACCATGGCAGCCAGGACGCTACTGAAGTCCTGGCTGCCATGGCCAGTTACTCTGCAGAATACTTACATGTGCTGTGGCCGCCAGGCGCTCCTTCTTCTTGTAACGTACAGGTCTGTGCGGCGCATTGCTTATGCTTATAGCAATGCGCTGCACAGACCTGTGACGAGTTACAAGAATGAGGAGCACCCGGCAGCCACAGCACATGTAAATATTCTGCAGCGTAACTGGCCATGGCAGCCAAGACTTCAGTAGCGTCCTGGCTGCCATGGTAACCGATCGGAGCCCCAGCATTACACTGCTGGGACTCCGATCGGAACTGCCGCTGCCACCAATGAAGAGGGGGGTCGGAGCCCCTATCGCACCGCCACTCAATTTATTTATTTTTTAATCCTCAGCTGAAAACCCGGGCCCCCAGTGACGTAGGGCCCCATAGCCATTGCTATGGCTGCTATGGCGATCCCTACGCCACTCGCCATTAAATCGCCGAACACCGAACTTGAACCATAACTTTTACTGAAATGTTCGGGTTCGGGTCCCGGGTCAAAAAATTTTAAAGTTTGGTACGAACACGAACTTGCGCCCTCTCTGTCTCCCTCTTTTATTACTTGCAATACCAAACGAAATACCACTGAAACGTGGCTGAAATATTTCGGATTCCCACAATGCGGTAGTTATCTGTGCAGAGCCTGCAGCTTTGTAATCCCCAAAAAATCATTTCATGATTCTGCCAGCATTAACCACTTCCCCATCAAGTCATATATCAACTGTAATACTACGGGGGTGGTATATGTGATAGAATGCAGGGAATGCAAGGTACTATATGTAGGATGTACAATGAGGAAATTTAAATCCAGAATCTTGTAACACCGAAATTATATTACAAACCCTGCATACGCTAACATCTCTAATGCAGCAAGTCATATTATTATAGCACATGAGAGAAGCTTGAATATGTTTTCAGCGTATGCCATTGAACGTGTTTTTACTCCAAAGAGGGGAGGAGACCTGAAGAGGTTAATTGCCCAGAGAAAAGCATTCTGGATTTTCAGATTAAACACCAGACATCTTGCGGGCCTGAATTTAAAAAAAGAGTTGATGCATATTTATTGATCACAATAGTAGTCCGTGATTTCTGGTGTTGTTTCACAGCTGCATTCGCCTTATGTATGCATTCTATCTTTACTTTTAATTCACTGTAATATTCACTGCTGGAAATAAAGAAACCTTCATTCAAATATAAGTACTGAATTAAAAGTATTTATGGTGCTGGATCCACTTTCTCTATTACAAGCTTTGAGGTCTGACCAACATTTTCTGTGCACCAAGGGGTAAATTTTAGGATAACAACTACAGGTGAGCTGGATTCCTTTGTTACATATTACTAGGAAACCATATATAAATGGAACTAAACCCATCCTTATTGCCTAAACAGTAAGCGGGTTGAATCTATGTAAATCACTGGCCATTCACAATATCAATAACCTTGTGCTATATAGAAAAGCACCTACAATAGGGATACAGCAAGGCACTACTCACAACTAAAGGGCTCCAATCAGGGACACACCAGGTCGGGGTAGCCCCCTGATCCTGAGTGCCCTAGGGTCGATAGGGTCCAAAACAGAGTTTATGCAGTTCCGACCCCCCCCACCCATGGATCCCTATGTCGTAGTATCATGCCCATAAATATAGTCATAAGGATACCCACACAGAGTGCCAAGGGACACAACACACGTGTCACATGCATCGGACCCCTGTCACCAATAGCGGTATCTCACAACAACATATATTAATAATCATCACGTGAATGGCCAAAGATCTCACAATATCATGTAAAGAAAAAAAACTACTATTATTACTTAGTTCACCATGATGGTCATCCCAACTTAGGCAATAAAGTCATAAAAATCAGCTAGTGAAATCATAGCTTTAAAATAAATGCATGGAACCTCCCCAATGCATGGAAACTCCATTATCTTAAAGAAGTAGAACAACCATTATAAATGGTGGTCTGAAGTCTGCGTGATGATCCAGGTCATGGCTAAAAATTCGAACCAAGCTTGAATCATACTGAAATGAAAGCAGAAAAAAATGTATGTTAGTATAATAACATGAACACTCCTATTCTCCGACATCCAGAGATTAATTAGTAGCATCCTCCCCACTGTATGCATGGTTAAACCACTCTAAACTCCACATTTAATCCCTTTGGTTTGAAGGATTCTAAATCCAATATAATTTCTTCTTCTTGAGGAGGGCTATTCTGTCACCTCCATGTCTGAGTACCGGAATCTGATCAATGATTCTAAAACTGAGATCTCTCTCTGAGTGTTTGGCCTTCGTAAAATGTTTAGACACTGGTAAATCCATCCTCTTTTCCCTGATGGTAAACCGGTGATGGTTGAGACGAGTTTTTAAATCCCAGGTCATCTCCCCCACATATAGGAGACGACATGGGCATTCAAGAAGATATATGACATTGAGTTGAGTCACACATCAGATTCTTCTTGATGGAAAAAGTTTCTCCAGTGACCGGATGGCTGAAACTAGATCCCTTTAACATCAATGGACATTTAATGCAATTATGGCAAGGATATGTACTCAATGAAATTTTCTTTGGCCCAAACAAGACTGTCTCTGAGAGTATGTGTCCGTCGATATGATAAAAGAGGCGGTCTATTTAGTTCAGGGATGTATTTAAAATTACTTTATAGAATTGCCTAATGTTTCTGAATAATGCTACCCATCTGAGGGCTTTGGAGTGTAAAATTAGAGACAAAAGGAATCCGAGACTTCCTTTGATCCCTTGTTTTTGACTCTAATAAGGAATCCCTTGTCACATTGAAGATCCTATCCCTATATGGTTTAACTAAAGATTTAATTAAAGATTTAGGGTATCCTCTATGTATGAACTTCTCACCCATATAATTGAGTTGTATATTAACCAATTTTTTATCAACAATTCTTTTCACCCGCAAAAGCTCACTGTATGGTAAGGACCTAATCATGGGTTTCGGATGACCACCATCATATCTAATTAAGGTGTTACGGTCTGTACTTTTAGTAAAAAGGTCACAGTGAAAGCATCTATCCCTCAGTGTAATCAAAGTATCAAAAAACTGCACCTCTACATTAGAGTATGTGAGGGCGAATTGTATCTCATGATCGATAGAGTTTAGAAAATCTCTGAACAGTTCTAACTCAAGAGCAGTGTCAGTCCAAATGAGGAAGACATCGTCTATGTAACGGCACCACTCCAAAACGAAATTGAAGTGGTGGCTCACATAGACATGTCTCTCCTCAAACTGGGTTATAAAAATGTTGGCGTCACGTTTGAACCCATTGCGGTGCCAAACAATTGAATGTAAAAATTGTCTTGAAACAGAAAATAATTATATTTCCGAACACATACTAATAATTCAATAAAAAATCCCTTGCAAACATTAGAGTATGTGGAAATATTAAGATGCCGGAAAATAGGAGTGCTTTTCTGTTATAGAAACATAGAAACATAGAATGTTTCGGCAGATAAGAACCATTTGGCCCATCTAGTCTGCCCAATATACTAAATACTATGGATAGCCCCTGGCCCTATCTTATATGAAGGATGGCCTTATGCCTATCCCATGCATGCTTAAACTCCTCCACTGTATTTGCAGCTACCACTTCTGCAGGAAGGCTATTCCATGCATCCACTACTCTCTCAGTAAAGTAATACTTCCTAATATTACTTTTAAACCTTTGCCCCTCTAATTTAAAACGATGTCCTCTTGTAGCAGTTTTTCTTCTTTTAAATATTCTCTCCTCTTTTACCTTGTTGATTCCCTTTATGTATTTAAAAGTTTCTATCATATCCCCTCTGTCTCGTCTTTCTTCCAAGCTATACATGTTAAGGTCCTTTAATCTTTCCTGATAAGTTTTATCCTGCAATCCATGTACCAGTTTAGTAGCTCTGAACTCTCTCCAAAGTATCAATATCCTTCTGGAGATATGGTCTCCAGTACTGAGCACAATACTCCAAATGAGGTCTCACTAGTGCTCTGTAGAGCGGCATGAGCACCTCCCTCTTTCTACTGGTAATTCCTCTCCCTATACACCCAAGCATTCTGCTAGCATTTCCTGCTGCTCTATGACATTGTCTGCCTACCTTTAAGTCTTCTGAAATAATGATCCCTAAATCCCTTTCCTCAGATACTGAGGTTAGGACTGTATCACTGATTTTATATTCTGCTCTTGGTTTTTTACATCCCAGGTGCATTATCTTGCACTTATCAACATTCAATTTTAGTTGCCAGATTTTTTACCATTCCTCTAGTTTTCCTAAGTCCTTTTCCATTTGGTGTATCCCTCCAGGAAAATCAACCCTGTTACAAATCTTTGTGTCATCAGCAAAAAGACACACCTTACCACTGAGGCCTTCTGCAATTTTGCTGATAAAGATATTAAACAATATGGGTCCCAGAACAGAACCCTGAGGTACCCCACTGGTAACAAGACCTTGGTCTGAATATACTCCATTGACTACAACCCTCTGTTGCCTGTCCCTCAGCCACTGCCTAATCCATTCAACAATATGGGAGTCCAAGCCCAAAGACTGCACTTTATTGATAAGCCTTCTATGTGGGACAGTATCAAAAGCCTTACTAAAGTCTAGATAAGCAATGTCTACTGCACCTCCTTCATCTATTATTTTAGTCACCCAATCCAAAAAATCAATAGGATTAGTTTGACATGATCTCCCTGAAGTAAACCCATGCTGTTTTTCATCTTTCAATCCATAGGATTTTAGATGTTCCACAATCCTCTCCTTAAGTATGGTTTCCATTAATTTCCCCACTATTGATGTCAGGCTTACTGGCCTATAGTTGCCCGATTCCTCCCTACTACCTTTCTTGTGAATGGGCACAACATTTGCTAATTTCCAATCTTCTGGGACGACTCCTGTTGCCAGTGATTGGTTAAATAAATCTGTTAATGGTTTTGCTAGTTCACCGCTGAGCTCTTTTAATAGCTTTGTGTGTATCCCATCAGGCCCCTGTGACTTATTTGTATTAATTTTAGACAGTTGACTTAGAACCTCCTTCTCTGTAAAGACACATGCATCAAAAGATTCATTAGTCTTCTTTCCTAACTGAGGTCCTTCTCCTTCATTTTCCTTTGTAAAAACTGAACAGAAGTATTCATTGATGCAGTTAGCTAGTTCTTTATCTTCTTCCATATACCTTCCTTCTTTTGTTTTTAATTTGGTAATTCCTTGTTTTAGTTTCCTTTTTTCATTTATGTATCTGAAGAATGCCTTATCGCCTTTTTTCCCTGACTGAGCTAATTTCTCTTCTGCCTGTGCTTTCGAAGCTCTTATAACTTGTTTGGCCTCTCTCTGCCTAATCTTATAAATTTGCCTGTCATCCTCGTTTTTTTTTTTTTTTTTTAGTACCACAGTGGTCTCTTCCTTTTTTTGCTTTTACTGACAAGCCTATATTTTTTTTATTGTTTTCATTTCAGTATAATTTAAGCTCTGTTTGAATTTTTGCCCATGACCTGGATCATCACGCAGACTACAGACGACCATTTATGATATTGGTTGTTCTACTTCTTTAAGATTATGGAGTTTCCATGCATTGGGGAGGTTCAATGCATTCATTATAAAGCTATGATTTTACTAACTGATTTCTATGACTTTATTGCCTAAGTTGGGATGACCATCATGGTGAACTAAGTAATAATAGTATATATTTTTTTTTTTTACATGATATTGTGAGATCTTTGGCCATTCACTTGATGATTATTAATATATATTGTTGTAAGATACTGCTATTGGTGACAGGGGTACAACGCATATGACATGTGTGTTGTGTCCCCTTGGCACTCTGTGCGGGTATCCTTATGACTATATTTATGGGCATGATACTACGACATAGGGATCCATGGGTAGGGGATCGGAACTGCACAAACGCCGTTTTGGACCCTATCAACCCCAGGGCACTCCGGATCGGGGTGGCTACCCCGACCTGGTGTGTCCCTGATTGGAGCCCTTTAGTTGTGAGTAGTTTCTCGTTGTATCCCTATTGTAGGTGCTTTTCTATATAGCACAAGGTTATTGATATTGTGAATGGCCAGTGATTTACATAGATTCAACCTGTTTACTGTTTAGGCAATAAGGATGGGTTTAGTTCCGTTTATATATGGTTTCCAAAGCATGCGTGCTTTGTTTTGCATACATGGACTTCCCCATAGTAAGTGAGGGCAAGTGACGTACGCGCATGTGATGTAGAGATTACACACAGGTGCATGTGCAGTGGCTTACTCTGAAGCCACACTCTGTTTTTCACGTATTACCTACCATGGTGATTCGCCGAGCAGGCCTACTAGGATTTCTTGAAATCTGCTTAATACGCGTCGATGGTGTGTCTGAAAAATTTGTGAGTTTATCCACGTTATGCCCAAACTACTAATTTTAATTGTATCACACAGGTGCACACTATTTTTATTATTGAGACAATCATGTATATTATTATTGTACCTCATATATTTCATGCTTGGCACTTTCCCATGATACTGGACACGATCTCATAATCAATTTTGAATAGTAATTTTTTATTGTTTTTCACGATATGTAACCTAAAATCATGTTTTGTCACTAATTTGTTATTATGTAATTAGTTTGATCACATGTGTACACTGTATTTAAATGTGAGAAGCACTTGCAGTCACTGCTTGACAAAGGCTGCAATGAGCAGTTGAAACATTGCATTTAGTGAAATAAAGGGATCAATTTCTTGCACGTATTCCGGAGTACTGCCTCTTCGCTTTCTTATATACAGTATTGCACAAAAGTGAGTACACCCCTCACAGTTTTGTAAATATTTTATTGTATCTTTTCATGGGACAGCACTGAAGATATGACACTTTGATATAATGTAAAGTAGTCAGTGTGCAGCTTGTATAACAGTGTAAATTTGGTGTGACCTCAACATAACGCAACACACAGCCATTAATGTCTAAACCAATGGAAACAAAAGTGAGTACACCGCTAAGTGAAAATAGCCAAATTGTGCCCAAAGTGTCAATATTTTGTGTGGCCACCATTATTTTCCAGCACTGCCTTAACTCTCTTGGGCATGGAGTTCACTACAGCTTCACAGGTTGCCACTGGAATTCTCTTTCAATCCTCCATGACGACATCACGGAGCTGGTGTATGTTAGAGACCTTGTGCTCCTCCAACTTCGGTTTGAGCATACCCCACAGATGCTCAATAGGGTTTAGGTCTGAAGACATGCTTGGCCAGTACCTTTTGCCCTCAGTTTCTTTAGCAAGGCAGTGGTCTTGGAGGTGTATTTGGGGTCGTCTTGGAGGTGTGTTTGACCTGTGGCCTAGTTTCTGAAGGGAGGGGATCATGCGCTGCTTCAGTATGTCACAGTACATGTTGGTATTCGTGGTTCCCTTCAATGAACTGTAGCTCCCCACAGCCGGCAGCCCTCATGCAGCCCCAAACCAGGACACTATGCTTGACTGTAGGCAAGAAACACTTGTCTTTGTACTCCTCATCTGGTTGCCGCCACAAACTCTTGACACCATCTTAACCATATAAGTTTATCTTGGTCATCAGACCACGGGACATGGTTCCAGTAATCCAAGTCCATAGTCTGCTTGTCTTCAGCAAACAGTTTGCGGGCTTTCTTGTGCATCATCTTTAGAAGAGACTTCCTTCTGGGACGACAGCCATGCAGATCAATTTGATGCAGTGTGCGGCGTATGGTCTGAGCACTGACAGGCTGATCCCCCACCCTTTTAACCTCTGTAGCAATGCTGGCAGCACTCATACATCTATTTTGAAAAGACAACCCCTGGATATGACACTGAGCATGTACACTCAACTTCTTTGGTCGACCTTAGCAAGGCCTCTTCTGACTGGAATCTGTCTTGTTAAACCACTGTATGGTCTTGGCCACCATGGTGCAGCTCAGTTTTAGGGTGTTGGCAATCTTCTTATAGCCTAGGCCAGTGATAGGCAAACTGCGGCTCTCCAGCTGTTGCAAAACTACAACTCCCACCATGCCCTGCTGTTAGCTGAAAGCTGTAGGCAGTCTTTGCATGCTGGGAGTTGTAGTAATTTAACACACTTGCTCCCCATTCACACCTGAGACCTTGTAACACTAACGAGTCACATGACACCGGGGAGGGAAAATGGCTAATTGGGAAAAAATTTCCCATTTTCACTTAGGGGTGTACTCACTTTTGTTGCCAGCGGTTTAGACATTAATGGCTGTGTGTTGAGTTATTTTGAGGGCACACCAAATTTACACTTTTATACAAGCTGTACACTGACTACTTTACATTGTATTAAAGTGTCATATCTTCAGTGCCGTCCAATGAAAAGATATAATAAAATATTTACAAAAATGTAAAGTGTACTCACTATTGTGAAATACTTTATATATATATATATATATATATATATATATACACACACACACACACTATAGGGATATTTGGTTTTCATATGAAATTTATGCAAAATGTAAAAAGTTCATGCTACAGTGATATTATATCATGAAAGTAGGGCATTTAAGTAGTAGAAGCAATGCAATTCTGATCTCATCTCAAACAATTTATTGAAACAAAAGCCAACAACAGTGGTGGGTACACTCCCACAAAAAATGTCAATGTCTCAATAACTTATCATGTGGCCTTGAGCATCAATTACAGCTTGACCACAACATCTCATGCTGTTCACAAGTCGACTTATTGTCTACTGAGGCTTGGCATCCCACTCTTCTTGAAGGGCGGCCCTCAGGTCATTGAGGTTCTGGGGTACAGAGTTAAGAGCCTTTACACTGCTTCCACAGGTTTTCAATGGGATTCGTGTCTGGACAGGGGCGTAGCTAGAAATGACTGGACCCCATAGCAAAAAAAAATTATGCCCCCCCCCCCGGATCTCCTACCCCCACATACCTCTCGGACCTCGCCAACGCATTTGTGCCAGTGTAGGAAATGTATGGATCTAAATGTCTGTGTGTTAAAGAAGATTCTTAAATTGTACAGGGGTCTGTAACACAAGAAGGTGAAAGAACATATTGTGGGGTGTGTATGTGTATTAGACAGAAGGTAGTTGGGTATTAGGGAGAGTAAGGGGTATATATCTAGCGCTGATACACGTGTAGGTGAAGAGCCGCTCTGACATAATTTGTCTCTTTCATATTTTAAGCTTCCCTTATATATAATTTACTTACTGAAGACTCAGGGGTGCTGACAGGCTTGGCCTCAGGGGTGCTGAGAGGCTTAGCCTCAGGGGTGCTGACAGGCTTGGCCTCAGGGGTGCTGACAGGCTTGGCCTCAGGGGTGCTGGCTTGCTTGGCCTCAGGGGTGCTGACAGGCTTGGCCTCAGGGGTGCTGACAGGCTTGGCCTTAGGGGTGCTGACAGGCTTGACCTCAGGGGTGCTGGCTCGCTTGGCCGGGCAGAAGGAGTGTGGGAGACTGTGAGGCCTTTTTTCTCCAAGCTGCTCTGGAAAAAAAATATTTTTCATTACACCTCAGGTCAGACCACCAATCAGACCCCCAATCAGACCCCCAATGTTAATCAGACCTCAGCTAACAGCCCCAATAAGATCCCCAATGGTAATAAGACCCCAATAAGACCTCAGATAACACCTCAGCTCAGACCCCAATATAAATGACCCCCAATCAGACCTCAGATCAGAGCCCCATGCCTCATAGCAGCCCCCAGTAGCCTCATAGCAGCCCCCAGTAGCCTTATAGCAGCCCCCAGTAGCCTCATAGCAGCCTCATAGCAGCCCCCAGTGCCTCTTACCAGCCCCCAGTGCCTCTTACCAGCCCCCAGTGCCTCTCCATCAGTCCCCAGTGCCTTTCACCAGCCCCCAGTGCCTCTCTATCAGCCCCCAGTGCCTCTCTCCAGCCCCCAGTACCCTCTCCAGAAGCCCCCAGTACCCTCTCCAGAAGCCCCCAGTGCGCCCTTCCCAGTATTTCAATCATTGGTGGGCAGTGCGCCCCCCCCTCACCGGTAATCATTGGTGGGAAGTGTGCCCTCCCCCGCCCTTCCCAGTATTAAAAATCATTGGTGGGCAGTGTGCCCTCCCCGGTAATCATTGGTTGGAAGTGTGCCCTCCCACCACCCTTCCCAGTATTAAAAATCATTGGTGGGCAGTGCGCCCCCCCTCCCCAGTAATCATTGGTGGGCAGTGTGAGCTCCCCCGCCCTTCCCAGTATTAAAAATCATTGGTGGGCAGTGGGCAGTGCGCCCCTCCTCCCCGGTAATCATAGGTAAGCAGTGTGCCCTCCCCCCGCCCTTCCCAGTATTAAAACACATTGGTGGGCAGTGGATAGTGCGCCCCCTCCCTATTAATCATTGGTGGGCAGTGTGCCCGACCTTCCTGTTATTAAAAATCATTGTGGGCAGTGCGCCCCCCGGCCCCCCCCTTCATTGGTGGCAGCAGCTGTTCCGATTGGAGTCCCAGCAGTGTAATGCTGGGGCTCCGATCGGTTACTATGGCAGCCAAGATGCTACTGAAGTCCTGGCTGCCATAGCCAGTTACTCTGCAGAATACTTACATGTGCTGTGGCCACCGGGCGCTCCTTCTTCTTGTAACTCACAGGTCTGTGTGGCTCATTGCTTATGCTTATAGCAATGCTCCGCACAGACCTGTGACGAGTTACAAGAAGGAGGAGCGCCCGGCGGCCACATCGCATGTAAGTATTCTGCAGAGTAACTGGCCATGGCAGCCAGGACTTCAGTAGCGTCCTGGCTGCCATGGTAACCAATCGGCTCGGCCTCAGGGGTGCTGGCTGCCACCAATTATTTATTTTTTAATCCTCAGCTGACAGCCCGGGCCCCCCAGTGGCGTAGAGCCCTATAGCCATTGCTATGGCTGCTATGGCGATCCCTACACCACTGGGTCTGGAGAAAGTGCAGGCCACTCCATTTGAGGTACCCCAGTCTCCAGCAGCCGTTTGCTAATGATGCGACATTGATGAGCTGCATATTGTCATCCATGAAGATGAAATTAGGCCTGTGTTATTAAAGTATTATAGGCTTGTCACTGTACCATTCACAAAGTGTAGGGCAGTTCTGTATTGATTAGACACACCTGCCCACACTGTAACACCACCACCACGCTGATGTAAATGGTTTTGAATGGTCTGATGTGACACTTGGGTGCCCCTTACCTGCCTCAAATGTGCCTGGAGTTGTGTGGCATTAATCATCTGGTTCGGCAGGACATTGTTCACAATAAAACGGTCATCAGTGTGGGATGTGGCCTTTCTGTGACTCTTCCAGTTTCTCTGTATTTCTGTTGCAACCTGCTCAGTGGCCACTTCTGTCTGAGAATATCCTGCTTGAAGCCTCTCAATGGCGAAGTAGTGTTGATCAATTGTTAGGTGTCGTCTTGATCTCATGATGTAAAAATGTGAACAGCATGATGAGGAGAACTGTTTAAATACCAATTCTAATTGAACCAGGTCATTTTGGGTTATTCATGGATCAAACACCTGTTGTGAATTTAGCTCTTAAGCTCCTTAGTAACATACTGACATAGTTTATAAGTAGAGTTGAGTGAACACCTAGATCAGTGGTGGCGAACCTATGGCACGGGTGCCAGAGGCGGCACTCAGAGCCCTCTCTGTGGGCACCCATGCCATGGAAAAAGTCTATGGCGTACCAATATGCCTCAGACTTTTCCTGCCATTCATCAGTGCAGGGCGCACTATGAACAGTACAGGCAGTGCACGGAATGTAGGCAGGCTATTATAGCTAAATGATAAAGTACATGGAAGATATAATATGTTGGACTGTAGTAATCAGGTTAAATTGCAGTGTCTGCACTTTGCGATAAATAAGTGGGTTTTGGTTTGCAGTTTGGGTACTCGGTCTCTAAAAGGTTCGCCATCACTGACCTAGATGTTCGGGTTCGGGGAGTTCGGCCGAACTTAAAAATAAAGTTCAGGTTCGGGACCCGAACTTGATCCGAACTTGGACCCGAACCCCATTTAAGTCAATTGGGGCCCGAACTTCACTTTATTATTTTCCGTTATAACATGGCTATAACGGAAAATAATAGTATTAGCTTTTTCAGATCTGAAAATTTCGTGAAAATTCAGATCCGACAGTATATTCTAACACAGAGGCGTTCCCATACTAAGAACTGTGTACATAACTGCCTCCTGCTGCCTGGCAGCACCTGATCTCTTACAGGGGGCTGTGATCCGCACAATTAACCCCTCAGGTGCTGCACCTGAGGGGTAATTGTGCGGATCTCAGCCCCCTGTAAGAGATCGGGTGCTGCCAGGCAGCAGGGGCCAGACCTCCCTCCCTCCCCAGTATTAAAATCATTGGTGGCCAGTGCGGCCCCCCCTATTAAAATCATTGGTGGTTAGTGCGGCCCCCCCTATTAAAATTATTGGTGTCCAGTTCGGCCTCCCCTCTCCCCCCACCCCTAATTAAAATCATTGGTGGCAGTGGATACAGGTTAACAACTCCCCCCCCCCACCCCATCATTGGTGGCAGCGGAGCGGCGGTTCCGATCGGAGTTCCAGTTTAATCGTTGGGGCTCCGATCGGTTACCATGGCAGCCAGGACGCTACTGCAGCCCTGGCTGCCATCGTTACTTAACACTTTTAGCAGCATTATACTTATGTGCGCTGTCTGTGGCCGGCTGGGCGCTCCTCCTACTGGTAAGTGACAGGTCTGTGCTATAAGCAATGCGCCGCACAGACCTTTCACTTACCAGTAGGAGGAGCGCCGGCCGGCCACAGACAGCGCATGTAAGTATAATGCTGCTAAAAGTGCTAAGTAGCCATGGCAGACAGGACTGCAGTAGCGTTCTGGCTGCCATGGTAACTTATCGGAGCCCCAGCAATTAAACTGGGACTCCGATTGGAACTGCCGCTCTGCTGCCACCAATGATGAGGGGGAGGTTGGTTGTTAACCAATGATTTTAATTAGGGGGGATAGCCACTAGCCACCAATGATTTTAATAGGGGGTGGGTGGGCCGCACTAGCCACCAATGATTTTAATGGGGTGGGCTGCACTGGCCACCAATGATTTTAATACTGGGGATGGAGGGGGGGGGGGCCGCACTGGCCACCAATGATTTTAATACTGAGGAGGGAGGGGTGCGGATCCCAGCCCCCTGTAAGAGATCAGGTGCTGCCAGGCAGCAGGGGGCCGTTATGTCCACAGTTCTCAGTATATTCTAACTTGAAGCGTCCCCATCACTATGGGAACGCCTCTGTGTTAGAATATACTGTCGGATCTGAGTTTTCACGATCTAACTCAAATCCGATGGTATATTCTAACATAGAGGCGTTTCCATGGTGATGGGGATGCTTCAAGTTAAAATATACCATCGGATTGGAGAAAACTCTGATCCGATGGTATATTAATACTACCCGAACACCGAACCCGAACTTTTACTGAAATGTTCGGGTGCCGAACACCGTAAAGTTCGGTACGAACCCGAACTTTACATTTCGGGTTCGCTCAATCCTATTTATAAGACTAAAAAAAGACATCTGTCCATCCAATTCAGTCTGTTATCCTGCAAGATGATCCAGAGAGAACTTGTTAGAGAACAGCAAATTGTGCAAAAAGTACTGTAACATTGAACAGTTGGATACGAGCATTCAAAAGTTTAGAAAAGGTCACATTAAGTTCACCTATAAAGGTTAGATTGCATTTTAGTTTCATCCTGAAATTTCACCCACAAGCCAAATATCCCTAACTTTTAGTGAGTAGTATATTCAGGGTGTCCCACGAAAAAGTAGCCCGACTCCAATATCTCCAAATCAAACTGCCTAATAGTAACATAGTAGCATAGTACATAAGGACAAAAAAAGACATTTGTCCATCCACTTTTGCCTGTTATCCTGCAAGTTGATCCAGAGGAAGGCAAAAAATAAAATAAAATGTGAAGCACAAGCCAATTTTCCCCACTTAAGGGGGGAAAAATTCCTTCCCGACTCCAATCAGACAATCAGAATAACTCCCTGGATCAAGGACCCCTCTCTAGAAGCTATAGCCTGTAATAATATTACACTCCAGAAATACATCCAGGCCCCTCTTAAATTCCTTTAGTGAACTCACCATCACCACCTCCTCAGGCAGAGAGTTCCATAGTCTCACTGCTCTTACCGTAAAGAATCCCCTTCTATGTTTGTGTACAAACCTTCTTTCCTCCAGACGCAGAGGATGTCCCCTCGTCACAGTCACCGTCCTGGGGATAAATAGATGATGGGAGAGATCTCTGTACTGACCCCTGATATATTTATACATAGTTATTAGATCTCCCCTCAGTCGTCTTTTTTCTAAAGTGAATAACCCTAATTTTGATAATCTTTCAGGGTACTGTAGTTGCCCCATTCCAGTTATTACTTTAGTTGCCCTCCTCTGAACCCTCAGTAAATCAGTCTTAATTGCCCATAGCAACCAATCAGAGCTCAGGTTTCAGTTCCTACAGGGCCCTAAGAAAATGAAAGCTGAACTCTGATTGGTTGCTATGGACACCTAAGACTGATTTACTATTAGGCAGTTTGATTTGAGATATTGGTGGTGGGCTACTTTTTCGTGGGCAACCCTATATAAAGGCAAACTGTCATGGAGCTCTTTTTTGCGTTGTAGTGACCAAGCAATTTCCATTATCGAATTCAAAGAGTTAATATAACTTTTATTTAATTTTTTTTATTTTTCCATCCATGTAGCCCTATGAGGGCATGTTTTAGTTTTTAAAGACACCATTTTGGTGTACAGATAACCTATCAACTTTTATTAACTCTTTCTGGGGAAATGGAACAAATTAGCAACATCTTTGTATGGTTGAAATTTTGTAGCATTCAATTTGCAGCATAAAAAACACAACTGTTTTAGCTGGATAAGTACCATTACTGCATTATTTTTAAAAAATAAATCTTTACTACCTTTTCACAATAAACAACCTTATTTAAAACAATGAAAATATTTTTTCATTGCTGCATCACAAAACCCATAGCAGTTTTATTTAACTTTTTACAGAGGACTTGATTTTGTGGCACATCTTATAGTCTTCAGTTGTACTATTTTGGGGTATGTAGGGCTTTCTGATAACTTGTTTTTGGATAGAGGATAAGCAGAAAAAAGCAATTCTGGCATTTTTTTTATGTCATTCACCATGTGGGATAATTTACATGATCATTGTATAGTTTAGGGCATTTTAAATGTGCCAAAATCAAATATATGGAGGGGTATTTATTTTTCATTTTCTTCCATTGAAAGCATTTTTTCATGGAAAAGGGTAGTTTTTTTAATCTTTGGGATTGTTTCTTCAATAAAACTTTAATTCTTATTTGACCACTTGTTACTCCCACAAGGGGACGTGGAAAGGCAATTCTTTGATTGTTTCCATAATACCCTGTATTTCTTATGTAGAGCAGTGTATTATGCTCTCAATAAGAAACTCTCAGACAGTCTATTAGACCTAATAGGAATACATAAACAGCAGACCTGGGGATCTTCAGTGGATATTAAGCTGCCACGTTAAAACATCAGCACACCACAGTTGCATTTGTGCGGGTGCCAAAAGTGCCAAGGCAGGGATGGCCAACCTGGGGCTCTCTAGTCATTGTAAAAGTACAATTCCCACCATGCCCTGCTGTAGGCTGATAGCTGTAGGCAGTCTGGGCATGCTAGGAGTTGTAGTTTTACAACAGCTGGAGAGCCGCAGGTTGGCCATTCCTGATCTAAGGGATTAAACAACCAGATCCCGGCTATCATAAGAGAGCTGAGCTCCTGCTCCTGCTTAGACTAGCCTGCCCAAAAAAAAAGCAGCACCCATCAGTGACTAGCAGAAAAAGATGTATGGTGGTCACTAATAGGTTAAAAAGAATTTAACAGGTTTCTTCATAATCATATACACTTGTGTTCTTTTGCGTTATACTGTCAGATGAAACAGATTGCTGTTTTTTTCTAAGGCAATCCTCTCGCACCAGTCCAGGATGTCTCAAAGTGAGAGGAGAGATACAGAAGAACACATTTATATGCATAGTGGGGCTAATATATGAAAATGACGTTAACAAACATCAAATCTAACTAAACAAAAGGTTGTATTCATAGATTTCAAGAAACACACGTCAAGTGAGCTAAATAGGTTATTAAAGAGGAAAATCATTGTACAGACAAAGCACAGACAGAATAAATGAAATCACTCTAAAGATCCAAAGCTTAATTGTTGGTTTACTTGCTAGAAGACAAAGAATCATAGAATAGAAGCTGCAGAATTAAAATTCTGTATTAATAATTCATATAGGGAATGCCTTGTGTATTTAATGTCAAGTTAATTAATTAAATGCAATTATAGAGTACAGAAGGACACTATTATATTTTTTCAAGGTTGCAGTTTTATTTTATTGTATACATTTTCATGGTGTGCCCATATTGGAGACAGACGCATCCTTCCTGTATGTTTGTGTTGGCAATGTAACGGAGTTTGTGGGCGATACTGCAGCTACAATGAATTGGCGTCAATGACTCATGGGCGATGCATGAGGAGTTTTACCTAGGTATACATTGCTACTATCCTGTGTTATATCTAGGCCTCGAGTAGTAAAATAGAGCTCTGTAGACAGTATGAAAATAGGAACATATTAAAGAGGACCTTTCACCACTCCAGACATGCCTGTTTTATTAAAAACCAACCAAGTGGAATATTGTATCAAAAAATATCATTTATTATAAAATGTAAAAAATGGAGAACAACGGGATGTTGTAATACAGTACACGGAGGAGCACAGGGTAAGACAATTCGAAAAGGAGCACCATGGAGCTGCGCAGGATAATGCGCAGTAAGATACGATTAAGGAGTGAGGCTAAAGCTAAGACTATGGGAACCCAAAGAGGTATCACGTATAGTAGTCACCCCAATAGGGGTATGGTACACCCAGCACCACAGACAGTAGGTGAACCCAAAGTCGTAGCTAGCATACACAGGTAGTATAAGTGTCACAGTCAGTCCAATATAATAGTTGGATAATAACTATGCTTGAAATCGAGATAATACAATTAGTTAGCGCCTGAGTGTATGGGACCTAGCAGGAACACATACAGGGTAACCCCACATGTAATCTAACACATGCTAAATGCGGACCGTACCTGAAGACATGGTGACAATTAGAATGACAGACCCTGGGCGCGGGACCTCGACGCGCGTTTCACCTCACGGCTTCGTCAGGAGGTACTTTGCATTACATAGGCAGGGTATATATAGGATATGATGGGGGTGGGGCAATGGACTGAAATTACCTGGATTCGGCACATCTGCGGACCACACAATCGGGCGCGGGAGGCTCCATGATAGGCAGCGCCATCTCTCAGCGCGTCCACGTCCGTGCACCGCGCATGCGCGGCGACAAAAGCAGACGAACCGGAGCGCATCGAGATGGCGTCACCCAGCGCATGCGCACCCCGCGACCCCCGTGGAACGCAGGTGAGCCGCAATCCATGTCTCAACCAGAGACAGGGGGACGGAACATAGTCACGCAATTGCCACAATGCTGTAGGTGCACACCTGTCGTGTCCTCACCAGGCCCCATACTCACAGAAGATATCATAAGAGGGAAACATCAATAGGCACATAAGATGAATCAGTAAGTAATAACCGTGACATAATCATTAGTGTAACAATTAGTGACGTGACTACCTGATATGCACATATAGTGACATACAGACGTGGACAAAATTGTTGGTACCCTTTGGTCAATGAAAGAAAAAGTCACAATGGTCACAGAAATAACTTTAATCTGACAAAAGTAATAATAAATTAAAATTCTATAAATGTTAACCAATGAAAGTCAGACATTGTTTTTCAACCATGCTTCAACAGAATTATGTAAAAAAATAAACTCATGAAACAGGCATGGACAAAAATTATGGTACCCCTAGAAAACACAGAACATAATGTGACCAAAGGGACATGTTAATTCAAGGTGTGTCCACTAATTAGCATCACAGGTGTCTACAACCTTGTAATCAGCCATTGGGCCTATATATATGGCTCCAGGTAATCACTGTGTTGTTTGGTGATATGGTGTGTACCACACTCGACATGGACCAGAGGAAGCAAAGGAAAGAGCTGTCTCAAGAGATCAGAAAGAAAATTATAGACAAGCATGTTAAAGGTAAAGGCTATAAGACCATCTCCAAGCAACTAGATGTTCCTGTGAGTACAGTTGCACATATTATTCATAAGTTTAAGATCCATGGGACTGTAGCCAACCTCCCTGGACGTGGCCGCAGGAGGAAAATTGATGACAAATCTAAGAGACGGATAATCCGAATGGTAACAAAAGAGCCTAGAAAGACTTCTAAAGAGATTCAAGGTGAACTTCATGCTCAAGGAACATCAGTGTCAGATCGCACCATCCGTCGTTGTTTGAGCCAAAGTGGACTACATGGGAGACGACCAAGGAGGACACCATTGTTGAAAACGAATCATAAAAAAGCAAGACTGGAATATGCCAAACTACATGTTGACAAGCCACAAAGCTTCTGGGAGAATGTCCTGTGGACAGATGAGACAAAAATCGAAGTTTTTGCCAAGGCACATCAGCTGTATGTTCACAGACGAAAAAATGAAGCATATCAAGAAAAGAACACTGTCCCTACTGTGAAACATGGAGGAGGCTCTGTTATGTTCTGGGGCTGCTTTGCTGCGTCTGGCACAGGGTGTCTTGAATCTGTGCAGGGTACAATGAAATCTCAAGACTATCAAGGAATTCTAGAGAGAAATGTACTAGCCAGTGTCAGAAAGCTTGGTCTCAGTCGCAGGTCATGGGTCTTGCAACAGGACAATGACCCAAAACACACCGCTAAAAACACCCAAGAATGGCTAAGAGGAAAAAATTGGACTATTCTAAAGTGGCCTTCTATGAGCCCTGACCTCAATCCTATTGAGCATCTTTGGAAGGAGCTGAAACATGCAGTCTGGAAAAGGCACCCTTCAAACCGGACACAACTGGAGCAGTTTGCTCATGAGGAGTGGGCCAAAATACCTGCTGAGAGGTGCAGATGTCTCATTGACAGTTACAGGAAGCGTTTGATTGCAGTGATTGCCTCAAAAGGTTGCGCAACAAAATATTAAGTTAGGGGTACCATCATTTTTGTCCATGCCTGTTTCATGAGTTTATTTTTTTACATAATTCTGTTGAAGCATGGTTGAAAAACAATGTCTGACTTTCATTGGTTAACATTTATAGAATTTTAATTTATTATTACTTTTGTCAGATTAAAGTTATTTCTGTGACCATTGTGACTTTTTCTTTCATTGACCAAAGGGTACCAACAATTTTGTCCACGTCTGTATAAGGGGTCCATGCAAATAGAGCCACAATAGTGACCACTATAGTGAGGCCCTATAATTAGTACATAATAACCATAATAATAGACGTGTGATGTGCTAGGGGTTCATAGCAGTAGAACCGCATTAGTAACCAATACCGTAATCATACAGTTGATCTAATAATATCGTGCATAGAAAAAAGAAGAAAAAAATCATATCAATAAAAATATTACATATATAAAATAGTGCTCTCAGTAATATTCATACAATCATTAATATACGTGATCCAGAATGGATCTAATCCAGTCATATGAATCAACATTACCAGTAAAACCATAATGCACCCATCAGATATGCATAACAATATAATCTCTCGAGTTACAAGAGGGTAATCTAGGAGACAGAGACATGAAGAACATGTAAATCTCAACGATGGGTGCAGTAAGGCAGTTCATACAAATAGAGACAATCATCTACTGATGTTCCTAAAGAAGGATAATATTATATAAAAAACTGTATCCTGTAGGCCTGCTACGGAGGTGGTGGGGGCGCGTGGGGCGACACCCCGGGCAACAACAGGTAGCCCGGGGGGTCGCCCTAGACGCACCCAACCAGCCACCCAGCAAGAACAACAAGAGGGTGCACGACAGATCCTAAACCGGAAAGGGGTGACCGGGGTGGCACCACCGGCAGCAAAGGCCGCCGGCGGGGTCAACCGAGACACCCCCCGCCGCCAAGGCAAGGAGCAACGACAGGAGCAATGTGGACAGTGGTGATGGTGGAAACGGAGCAGACGGAACGGCACCGCAAGCACCATAAGAGCCATATGCGGGGCCAGCCCGAGCCCCCACAACCCCACAAGAGAAAACGGGGCCATGATGACCAAGGCCCTGCTCATGTGGCACCAGACACATACTGTATCGGACAGGGCCTCCCCAAAAGATTAAACAGCATCACAACAAGGATCATATTAACGGAGCACTATATGGTGCCCCGCCATAAAAGATGGTAAATATCATGTGAATATGTTGCTAGGAGGTCTTGACGAGCATCCTCTCTTGTGGCGGTCATGTCATCCCGGTAGGTAACTCTATCCATCGTCACCAATTCCACACAGAAATGAATAGCATGATCTCAAAAAGAAAAGAATAACAATATTATAGAAAATGCTCCTTGCCTTGGCGGCGGGGGGTGTCTCGGTTGACCCCGCCGGCGGCCTTTGCTGCCGGTGGTGCCACCCCGGTCACCCCTTTCCGGTTTAGGATCTGTCGTGCACCCTCTTGTTGTTCTTGCTGGGTGGCTGGTTGGGTGCGTCTGGGGCGACCCCCCGGGCTACCTGTTGTTGCCCGGGGTGTCGCCCCATGCGCCCCCACCACCTCCGTAGCAGGCCTACAGGATACAGTTTTTTATATAATATTATCCTTCTTTAGGAACATCAGTAGATGATTGTCTCTATTTGTATGAACTGCCTTACTGCACCCATCGTTGAGATTTACATGTTCTTCATGTCTCTGTCTCCTAGATTACCCTCTTGCAACTCGAGAGATTATATTGTTATGCACATCTGATGGGTGCATTATGGTTTTACTGGCAATGTTGATTCACATGACTGGATTAGATCCATTCTGGATCACGTATATTAATGATTGTATGAATATTACTGAGAGCACTATTTTATACATGTAATATTTTTATTGATATGATTTTTTTCTTCTTCTTTTTTCTATGCACGATATTATTAGATCAACTGTATGATTACGGTATTGGTTACTAATGCGGTTCTACTGCTATGAACCCCTAGCACATCACACGTCTATTATTATGGTTATTATGTACTAATTATAGGGCCTCACTATAGTGGTCACTATTGTGGCTCTATTTGCATGGACCCCTTATATGTCACTATATGTGCATATCAGGTAGTCACGTCACTAATTGTTACACTAATGATTATGTCACGGTTATTACTTACTGATTCATCTTATGTGCCTATTGATGTTTCCCTCTCATATGATATCTCCTGTGAGTATGGGGCCTGGTGAGGACACGACAGGTGTGCACCTATAACATTGTGGCAATTGCGTGACCATGTTCCGTCCCCCTGTCTCTGGTTGAGACATGAGTTGCGGCTCACCTGCGTTCCACGGGGGTCGCGGGGTGCGCATGCGCTGGGTGACGCCATCTCGATGCGCTCCGGTTCGTCTGCTTTTGTCGCCGCGCATGCGCGGTGCGCGGACGTGGACGCGCTGAGAGATGGCGCTGCCTATCATGGAGCCTCCCGCGCCCGATTGTGTGGTCCACAGATGTGCCGAATCCAGGTAATTTCGGTCCATTGCCCCACCCCCATCATGTGCTATATATACCCTGCCTATGTAATGCAAAGTACCTCCTGACGAAGCCGTGAGGTGAAACGCGCGTCGAGGTCCCGCGCCCAGGGTCTGTCATTCTAATTGTCACCATGTCTTCAGGTACGGTCCGCATTTAGCATGTGTTAGATTACATGTGGGGTTACCCTGTATGTGTTCCTGCTAGGTCCCATACACTCAGGCGCTAACTAATTGTATTATCTCGATTTCAAGCATAGTTATTATCCAACTATTATATTGGACTGACTGTGACACTTATACTACCTGTGTATGCTAGCTACGACTTTGGGTTCACCTACTGTCTGTGGTGCTGGGTGTACCATACCCCTATTGGGGTGACTACTATACGTGATACCTCTTTGGGTTCCCATAGTCTTAGCTTTAGCCTCACTCCTTAATCGTATCTTACTGCGCATTATCCTGCGCAGCTCCATGGTGCTCCTTTTCGAATTGTCTTACCCTGTGCTTCTCCGTGTACTGTATTACAACATCCCGTTGTTCTCCATTTTTTACATTTTATAATAAATGATATTTTTTGATACAATATTCCACTTGGTTGGTTTTTAGTTTACTCTGGATTTGGTGCAAGTGGTCATTATAGCTGTCTTAGTTGACAGAGCTGCCTTGTTGTAGGTTAACATGCCTGTTTTATTAGCTACATGCATCTCCCATATAATAACAATTCTGGAGCATCTATTCTTATGTCTCTATGTTGTGCCATTCCCTTATTATTTCTACAAAAAGTTATGAATGAATTGCTAGCAGTCTGCAGTAAGGGTACAGAGGGGAGGTAACCAGTTGGGGAGGTGTACCTACACAGTCTGAAAATGGCAGCACTGATTGGATGGAGTGAGTCTGTGCAGGTACACACCACAACTTGTTACCTCTCCTTTGTACCCTTACTGCAGACTGCTAGAAATTCATTCATAACTACAAACCGGATTCCAAAAAACTGAATGCAATGATGTGGAGGTGCCAACTTCTAATATTTTATTCAGAATAGAACATAAATCACGGAACAAAAGTTTAAACTGAGAAAATGTATCATTTTAAAGGGAAAAATATGTTGAATCAGAATTTCATGGTGTCAACAAATCCCCAAAAAGTTGGGACAAGGCCATTTTCACCACTGTGTGGCATCTCCCCTTTTTCTTACAACACTCAACAGACGTCTGGGGACCGAGGAGACCAGTTTCTCAAGTTTAGAAATAGGAATGCTCTCCCATTCTTGTCTAATACAGGCCTCTAACTGTTCAATCATCTTGGGCCTTCTTTGTTGCACCTTCCTCTTTATGATGCGCCAAATGTTCTCTATAGGTGAAAGATCTGGACTGCAGACTGGCCATTTCAGTACCCGGATCCTTCTCCTACGCAGCCATGATGTTGTGATTGATGCAGAATGTGGTCTGGCATTATCTTGTTGAAAAATGCAGGGTCTTCCCTAAAAGAGATGAAGTCTGGATGGGAGCATATGTTGTTCTAGAACCTGAATTTATTTTTCTGCATTGATGGTGCCTTTCCAGACATGCAAGCCGCCCATGCCACACGCACTCATGCAACCCCATACCATCAGAGATGCAGGCTTCTGAACTGAGCGTTGATAACAACTTGGGTTGTCCTTGTCCTCTTTGGTCCGGATGACATGGCGTCCCAGATTTCCAAAAAGAACTTCGAATCGTGACTCGTCTGACCACAGAACAGTCTTCCATTTTGCCACACTCAATTTAAAATGATCCCTGGCCCAGTGAAAACGCCTGAGCTTGTGGATCTTGCTTAGAAATGGCTTCTTCTTTGCACTGTAGAGTTTCAGCTGGCAACGGCGGATGGCACGGTGGATTGTGTTCACTGACAATGGTTTCTGGAAGTATTCCTGAGCCCATTCTGTGATTTCCTTTACAATAGCATTCCTGTTTGTGGTGCAGTGTCGTTTAAGGGCCCGGAGATCACGGGCATCCAGTATGGTTTTACGGCCTTGACCCTTACGCACAGAGATTGTTCTAGATTCTCCGAATCTTCGGATGATGTTATGCACAGTTGATGATGATTGATGCAAAGTCTTTGCAATTTTTCGCTGGGTAACACCTTTCTGATATTGCTCCACTATCTTTCTGCGCAACATTGTGGGAATTGGTGATCCTCTACCCATCTTGGCTTCTGAGAGACACTGCCACTCTGAGAAGCTCTTTTTATACCCAATCATGTTGCCAATTGACCTAATTAGTGTTAATTGGTCTTCCAGCTCTTCGTTATGCTCAAATTTACTTTTTCCAGCCTCTTATTGCTACTTGTCCCAACTTTTGGGGGATTTGTTGACACCGTGAAAATTTGAATCAACGTATTTTTCCTTTAAAATGATACATTTACTCGGATTAAACGTTTGATCTGTCATCTACGTTCTATTACAAATAAAATATTGACATTTGCCATCTCCACATCATTGCATTCAGTTTTTATTCACAATTTGTTTAGTGTCCCAACTTTTTTGGAATCCGGTTTGTAGTTGAAATAATAAAAGAATGGCACAACATAGAGCCATAAGAATAGATGATCTGTTATTACATGGGGAATGCAAGTAGCTATTAAAACAGGCATGTCCGGAGTGGTGACAGGTCCTCTTTAAAGAGGACCTGTCACCACTCCTGACATGTCTGTTTTAGTAATTACTTGCATTTGCTATGCAGTAACAATTCTAGAGCATCTTGTCATTTAACTCTGCTGTACCATTCCTCTATTATACCTACCAGGAGGTCCAATCGAGTGTTCCCAGTTGGGTGTGTCCCTGCAAAATGTGACACTGGCAGAACTGATTGGATAATGTCAAACAGTGCAGGGACACCCTCACAACTGGTAACACCGATCTGGACCTTTACTGCTGGCAACTCCTTCATAATTTGTAGCATAAATTACAAAAGAATGGCAGAATGGAGAGCCATGAGAATAGATGTTCTAAATTTGTTATTACATGGGCAATGAAAGTAGTTACTAAAACAGACATGGAGAAGTGACTTTAAATAATACTTTTCATATTGATAGTAACTTGAGGAAAACACTACCAAAAGTAAAAGGGTTTTCCGAAATGTTAATTCTGATGACCTATCCTCTGGATAGGCCATCGCTATCTGATTGGTGGAGGTCCGACATCTGGGACCCCATCTGATCAGCTGTTTGAGAAGACACCGGCGCTCACCGAGCACAGCACCGTACGTATAGCGACTGTGCGTGGTATCATGCTCAGCCCCATTCACTTCTATGTCATGTGACCTATGAACATGTCATCACTAGTAAAAGCTGGAGAAGGCTGCTGCAGATCCTGACGATCACATATTAATAACCTATCCAGAGGACAGGTCATCAGTATTAAAGTCTCAGAAAACCCCTTTAAAGTTAATAATTAAAACAAAAAAATACTATTGAAATAAAAATTAATTTGCTGGTGATACATTTCCTTTATCATTTTTCCTAAACTGCAGCACTCTTAGGGTGGCCATACACATTCAATAGCTGTCAGCTGAACGATCCTTTGGCCGACAGCTATCTCTCCCGGCTCCCTCCTGGCTCCCCCATACATACACGTTTATGTGTATTCAGTAGTGAGTGAGGAGAAAACTGCTGCCAGACACTTCTAGGGGTGGCTTATATTGCGGGAAAACAAAAGGATTGGCTGAAAATATTCAGTTTCTTCAATCCTTCTTTCCCTCAGCATAACCTGTGGGGGGAGAGTTGGGAGCTCCTCACACATTAGACTGTTGGCCAAAACATCCGTTCTCAGTGGGTTCTGCTAAAAATTCACTAATATTTATGGCAGAGTTGTCAATCAGAATTTATCTTTTTTCTGGACAACTTATCCCAAAATTACACACAAAGTGGAAAACCATAATTAATGATAAAGATTATAACTAATACATGTCTTTAGCTCAATATATTGATAAGAACTCATTGCAAGCATTTGCTGTGAGCTGTAAAACATTGATAATTACCACCAAAATAATCTAGTCAAAATCACAGATTATGTGTGGTTAGGGATGAGCGAACTCGAACTGTATAGTTCGGGTTCGTACCGAATTTTGGGGTGTCCGTGAAACGGACCCGAACCCGGACATTTTCGTAAAAGTTCGGGTTCGGTGTTCGTCGCTTTCTTGGCGCTTTTTGACGCTTTCTTGGCGCTTTTTGAAAGGCTGCAAAGCAGCCAATCAACAAGCGTCATACTACTTGCCCCAAGAGGCCGTCACAGCCATGCCTACTATTGGCATGGCTGTGATTGGCCAGAGCACCATGTGACCCAGCCTCTATTTAAGCTGGAGTCACATAGCGCCGCCCGTCACTCTGCTCTGATCAGCATAGGGAGAGGTTGCGGCTGCGACAGTAGGGCGAGATTAGGCAGATTAACTCCTCCAAAGGACTTGATTAATTGATCGATCTGCAGCTGTGGATCATTGAGCTGCTGATACTCAATTGCTCACTGTTTTTAGGCTGCCGCCGATCACCCCAGAAAAAAGTGACTGACAAACGGTCTGTTTGTCAGTCACTTTTTTCTGGGGTGATCGGCGGCCATTTTGTGTCTTGTGGTGCGCCAGCACAAGCTGCGACCAAGTGCATTTAACCCTCAATGGTGTGGTTGTTTTTTGGCTAAAGCCTACATCAGGGTGAAGCTGTCACACCAAGTGCATTTAACCAGCAATAGTCTGTTTATTTTTTGGCCATATACTACATCAGGGGCAAGCTGCGCCTGTCACCAAGTGCATTTAACCCTCAATGGTGTGGTTGTTTTTTGGCTAAAGCCTACATCAGGGTGAAGCTGTCACACCAAGTGCATTTAACCAGCAATAGTCTGTTAATTTTTTGGCCATATTCTACATCAGGGGCAAGCTGCGCTCGTCACCAAGTGCATTTAACCCTCAGTAGTGTGGTTGGTCAAGCTGTCACACCAAGTGCATTTAACCAGCAATAGTCTGTTAATTTTTTGGCCATATACTACATCAGGGGCAAGCTGCGCCCGTCACCAAGTGCATTTAACCCTCAGTAGTGTGGTTGGTCAAGCTGTCACACCAAGTGCATTTAACCAGCAATAGTCTGTTCATTTTTTGGCCATATACTACATCAGGGGCAAGCTGCGCCCGTCACCAAGTGCATTTAACCCTCAGTAGTGTGGTTTGTCAAGCTGTCACACCAAGTGCATTTAACCAGCAATAGTCTGTTCATTTTTTGGCCATATACTACATCAGGGGCAAGCTGCGCCCGTCACCAAGTGCATTTAACCCTCAGTAGTGTGGTTGGTCAAGCTGTGACACCAAGTGCATTTAACCAGCAATAGTCTGTTCATTTTTTGGCCATATACTACATCAGGGGCAAGCTGCGCCTGTCACCAAGTGCATTTAACCCTCAATGGTGTGGTTGTTTTTTGGCTAAAGCCTACATCAGGGTGAAGCTGTCACACCAAGTGCATTTAACCAGCAATAGTCTGTTCATTTTTTGGCCATATACTACATCAGGGGCAAGCTGCGCCTGTCACCAAGTGCATTTAACCCTCAGTAGTGTGGTTGGTCAAGCTGTCACACCAAGTGCATTTAACCAGCAATAGTGTGGTTATTTTTTGGCCATATCCCAGTCTAATTCTGTCAGTAAATCCATACCGGTCACCCAGCGCCTAAATACTAGGCCTCAAATTTATATCCCGCTAAATCTGTCGTTACCGCTGTACTGTTCTGGCTGGGCCAGTTATTTAGTGTCCGTCAAAGCACATTTTTTGTTCTGGGTTGAAATACAATTCCCAATTTAGCAATTTCATAATTTAGTGGTTTCTGCTGTATCAGAGCTATTTGAAATCTATCCCTAAAAGGGTATATAATATTCAAGGTGCACATAGGGTCATTCAGAATAACTTCACACACACGCTACTGTGCATTTCCAAGTCTAATTCTGTCAGTAAATCCATACCGGTCACCCAGCGCCTAAATACTAGGCCTCAAATTTATATCCCGCTAAATCTGTCGTTACCGCTGTACTGTTCTGGCTGGGCAAGTTATTTAGTGTCCGTCAAAGCACATTTTTTGTTCTGGGTTGAAATACAATTCCCAATTTAGCAATTTCATAATTTAGTGGTTTCTGCTATATCAGAGCTATTTGAAATCTATCCCTAAAAGGGTATATAATATTCAAGGTGCACATAGGGTCATTCAGAATAACTTCACACACACGCTACTGTGCATTTCCAAGTCTAATTCTGTCAGTAAAATCTATACCGGTCACCCAGCGCCTAAATACTAGGCCTCAAATTTACATTCAGCTGAATTTGAATACAATACATTGGGCCAAATAATATTTTTGTTGTTGTGGTGAACGATAACAATGAGGAAAACATCTAGTAAGGGACGCGGACGTGGACATGGTCGTGGTGGTGTTAGTGGACCCTCTGGTGCTGGGAGAGGACGTGGTCGTTCTGCCACATCCACACGTCCTAGTGTACCAACTACCTCAGGTCCCAGTAGCCGCCAGAATTTACAGCGATATACGGTGGGGCCCAATGCCGTTCTAAGGATGGTAAGGCCTGAGCAGGTACAGGCATTAGTCAATTGGGTGGCCGACAGTGGATCCAGCACGTTCACATTATCTCCCACCCAGTCTTCTGCAGAAAGCGCACAGATGGCGCCTGAAAACCAACCCCATCAGTCTGTCACATCACCCCCATGCATACCAGGGAAACTGTCTGAGCCTCAAGTTATGCAGCAGTCTCTTATGCTGTTTGAAGACTCCGCTGGCAGGGTTTCCCAAGGGCATCCACCTAGCCCTTCACCAGCGGTGAAAGACATAGAATGCACTGACGCACAACCACTTATGTTTGCTGATGATGAGGACATGGGAATACCACCTCAGCATGTCTCTGATGATGACGAAACACAGGTGCCAACTGCTGCGTCTTTCTGCAGTGTGCAGACTGAACAGGAGGTCAGGGATCAAGACTGGGTGGAAGACGATGCAGGGGACGATGAAGTCCTAGACCCCACATGGAATGAAGGTCGTGCCACTGACTTTCACAGTTCGGAGGAAGAGGCAGTGGTGAGACCAAGCCAACAGCGTAGCAAAAGAGGGAGCAGTGGGCAAAAGCAGAACACCCGCCGCCAAGAGACTCCGCCTGCTACTGACCGCCGCCATCTGGGACCGAGCACCCCAAAGGCAGCTTCAAGGAGTTCCCTGGCATGGCACTTCTTCAAACAATGTGCTGACGACAAGACCCGAGTGGTTTGCACGCTGTGCCATCAGAGCCTGAAGCGAGGCATTAACGTTCTGAACCTGAGCACAACCTGCATGACCAGGCACCTGCATGCAAAGCATGAACTGCAGTGGAGTAAACACCTTAAAAACAAGGAAGTCACTCAGGCTCCCCCTGCTACCTCTTCTGCTGCTGCCGCATCGGCCTCTTCTGCTGCTGCCGCCTCGGCCTCTTCCTCCGCCTCTGGAGGAACGTTGGCACCTGCCGCCCAGCAAACAGGGGATGTACCACCAACACCACCACCACCTCCGTCACCAAGCATCTCAACCATGTCACACGGCAGCGTTCAGCTCTCCATCTCACAAACATTTGAGAGAAAGCGTAAATTCCCACCTAGCCACCCTCGATCCCTGGCCCTGAATGCCAACATTTCTAAACTACTGGCCTATGAAATGCTGTCATTTAGGCTGGTGGACACAGACAGCTTCAAACAGCTCATGTCGCTTGCTGTCCCACAGTATGTTGTTCCCAGCCGGCACTACTTCTCCAAGAGAGCCGTGCCTTCCCTGCACAACCAAGTATCCGATAAAATCAATTGTGCACTGCGCAACGCCATCTGTGGCAAGGTCCACCTAACCACAGATACGTGGACCAGTAAGCACGGCCAGGGACGCTATATCTCCCTAACTGCACACTGGGTAAATGTAGTGGCAGCTGGGCCCCAGGCGGAGAGCTGTTTTTGGCGCACGTCCTTCCGCCGCCAAGGATCGCAGGGCAACATTCTTTGCCTCCTGTTGCCACCTCCTCCTACTCGACTTCCTCCTCCTCTTCTTCCACCTGCTCATCTAGTCAGCCACACACCTTCACCACCAACTTCAGCACAGCCCGGGGTAAACGTCAGCAGGCCATTCTGAAACTCATATGTTTGGGGGACAGGCCCCACACCGCACAGGAGTTGTGGCAGGGTATAGAACAACAGACCGACGAGTGGTTGCTGCCGGTGAGCCTCAAGCCCGGCCTGGTGGTGTGTGATAATGGGCGAAATCTCGTTGCAGCTCTGGGACTAGCCAGTTTGACGCACATCCCTTGCTTGGCGCATTTGCTGAATTTGGTGGTGCAGAAGTTCATTCACAACTACCCCGACATGTCAGAGCTGCTGCATAAAGTGCGGGCCGTCTGTTCGTGCTTCCGGCGTTCACATCCTGCTGCTGCTCGCCTGTCTGCGCTACAGCGTAACTTCGGCCTTCCCGCTCACCGCCTCATATGCGACGTGCCCACCAGGTGGAACTCCATGCTGGACAGACTGTGCGAGCAGCAGCAGGCCATAGTGGAGTTTCAGCTGGAGCACGCACGGGTCAGTCGCACTACAGAACAGCACCACTTCACCACCAATGACTGGGCCTCCATGCGAGACCTGTGTGCCCTGTTGCGCTGTTTCGAGTACTCCACCAACATGGCCAGTGGCGATGACGCCGTTATCAGCGTTACAATACCACTTCTATGTCTCCTTGAGAAAACACTTAGGGCGATGATGGAAGAGGAGGTGGCCCAGGAGGAGGAGGAGGAGGAGGAGGAGGAAGAGGGGTCATTTTTAGCACTTTCAGGCCAGTCTCTTCGAAGTGACTCAGAGGGAGGTTTTTGGCAACAGCAGAGGCCAGGTACAAATGTGGCCAGCCAGGGCCCACTACTGGAGGACGAGGGGGACGAGGATGAGGAGGAGGTGAAGGAGGATGAGGATGAAGCATAGTCACAGCGGGGTGGCACCCAACGCAGCTCGGGTCCATCACTGGTGCGTGGCTGGGGGGAAAGGCAGGACGATGATGATACGCCTCCCACAGAGGACAGCTTGTCCTTACCCCTGGGCAGCCTGGCACACATGAGCGACTACATGCTGCAGTGCCTGCGCAACGACAGCAGAGTTGCCCACATTTTAACGTGTGCGGACTACTGGGTTGCCACCCTGCTGGATCCACGCTACAAAGACAATGTGCCCACCTTACTTCCTGCACTGGAGCGTGATAGGAAGATGCGCGAGTACAAGCGCACGTTGGTAGACGCGCTACTGAGAGAATTCCCAAATGTCACAGGGGAACAAGTGGAAGCCCAAGGCCAAGGCAGAGGAGGAGCAAGAGGTCGCCAAGGCAGCTGTGTCACTGCCAGCTCCTCTGAGGGCAGGGTTAGCATGGCAGAGATGTGGAAAAGTTTTGTCAACACGCCACAGCTAACTGCACCACCACCTGATACGCAACGTGTTAGCAGGAGGCAACATTTCACTAACATGGTGGAACAGTACGTGTGCACACCCCTCCACGTACTGACTGATGGTTCGGCCCCATTCAACTACTGGGTCTCTAAATTGTCCACGTGGCCAGAGCTAGCCTTTTATGCCTTGGAGGTGCTGGCCTGCCCGGCGGCCAGCGTTTTGTCTGAACGTGTATTCAGCACGGCAGTTGGTGTCATTACAGACAAACGCAGCCGCCTGTCTACAGCCAATGTGGACAAGCTGACGTTCATAAAAATGAACCAGGCATGGATCCCACAGGACCTGTCCGTCCCTTGTCCAGATTAGACATTAACTACCTCCCCTTAACCATATATTATTGTACTCCAGGGCACTTCCTCATTCAATCCTATTTTTATTTTCATTTTACCATTATATTTCGAGGCTACCCAAATTTGAATGAACCTCTCCTCTGTCTGGGTGCCGGGGCCTAAATATATGCCAATGGACTGTTCCAATGTTGGGTGACGTGAAGCCTGATTCTCTGCTATGACATGCAGACTAATTCTCTGCTGACATGAAGCCAGATTCTCTGTTACGGGACCTCTCTCCTCTGCCTGGGTGCTGGGCCTAAATATATGCCAATGGACTGTTGCACTGGTGGCTGACGTGAAGCCTTATTGTCTGTTACGGGACCTCTCTCCTCTGCCTGGGTGCTGGGCCTAAATTTATGAAAATGGACTCTTACAGTGGTGGGTGACGTGAAGCCTGATTCTCTGCTATGATATGAAGACTGATTCTCTGCTGACATGAAGCCAGATTGTCTGTTACGGGACCTCTCTCCTCTGCCTGGGTGCTTGGTCTAAATTTATGAAAATGGACTGTTGCATTGGTGGCTGACGTGAAGCCTGATTCTCTGCTATGATATGAAGACTGATTCTCTGCTGACCAGAAGCCAGATTGTCTGTTACGGGACCTCTCTCCTCTGCCTGGGTGCTGGGCCTAAATATCTGACAATGGACTGTTGCATTGGTGGCTGACGTGAAGCCTGATTCTCTGCTATGATATGAAGACTGATTCTCTGCTGACATGAAGCCAGATTGTCTGTTACGGGACCTCTCTCCTCTGCCTGTGTGCTGGGCCTAAATATATGCCAATGGACTGTTGCACTGGTGGCTGACGTGAAGCCTGATTGTCTGTTACGGGACCTCTCTCCTCTGCCTGGGTGCTGGGCCTAAATATCTGACAATGGACTGTTGCATTGGTGGCTGACGTGAAGCCTGATTCTCTGCTATGACATGCAGACTGATTCTCTGCTGACATGAAGACAGATTCTCTGTTACGGGACCTCTCTCCTCTGCCTGGGTGCCGGGGCCTAAATATCTGAGAATGGACTGTTCCAGTGGTGGGTGACGTGAAGCCAGATTCTCTGCTATGGGACCTCTCTCTAATTGATTTTGGTTAATTTTTATTTATTTAATTTTTATTTTAATACATTTCCCTATCCACATTTGTTTGCAGGGGATTTACCTACATGTTGCTGCCTTTTGCAGCCCTCTAGCCCTTTCCTGGGCTGTTTTACAGCCTTTTAACGTGTGCGGACTACTGGGTTGCCACCCTGCTGGATCCACGCTACAAAGACAATGTGCCCACCTTACTTCCTGCACTGGAGCGTGATAGGAAGATGCGCGAGTACAATCGCACGTTGGTAGACGCGCTACTGAGAGAATTCCGAAATGTCACAGGGGAACAAGTGGAAGCCCAAGGCCAAGGCAGAGGAGGAGCAAGAGGTCGCCAAGGCAGCTGTGTCACGGCCAGCTCCTCTGAGGGCAGGGTTAGCATGGCAGAGATGTGGAAAAGTTTTGTCAACACGCCACAGCTAACTGCACCACCACCTGATACGCAACGTGTTAGCAGGAGGCAACATTTCACTAACATGGTGGAACAGTACGTGTGCACACCCCTCCACGTACTGACTGATGGTTCGGCCCCATTCAACTACTGGGTCTCTAAATTGTCCACGTGGCCAGAGCTAGCCTTTTATGCCTTGGAGGTGCTGGCCTGCCCGGCGGCCAGCGTTTTGTCTGAACGTGTATTCAGCACGGCAGTGGGTGTCATTACAGACAAACGCAGCCGCCTGTCTACAGCCAATGTGGACAAGCTGACGTTCATAAAAATGAACCAGGCATGGATCCCACAGGACCTGTCCGTCCCTTGTCCAGATTAGACATTAACTACCTCCCCTTAACCATTTATTATTGTACTCCAGGGCACTTCCTCATTCAATCCTATTTTTATTTTCATTTTACCATTATATTTCGAGGCTACCCAAATTTGAATGAACCTCTCCTCTGTCTGGGTGCCGGGGCCTAAATATATGCCAATGGACTGTTCCAATGTTGGGTGACGTGAAGCCTGATTCTCTGCTATGACATGCAGACTAATTCTCTGCTGACATGAAGCCAGATTCTCTGTTACGGGACCTCTCTCCTCTGCCTGGGTGCTGGGCCTAAATATATGCCAATGGACTGTTGCACTGGTGGCTGACGTGAAGCCTTATTGTCTGTTACGGGACCTCTCTCCTCTGCCTGGGTGCTGGGCCTAAATATCTGACAATGGACTGTTGCATTGGTGGCTGATGTGAAGCCTGATTCTCTGCTATGATATGAAGACTGATTCTCTGCTGACATGAAGCCAGATTGTCTGTTACGGGACCTCTCTCCTCTGCCTGGGTGCTGGGCCTAAATTTATGAAAATTGACTCTTACAGTGGTGGGTGACGTGAAGCCTGATTCTCTGCTATGATATGAAGACTGATTCTCTGCTGACATGAAGCCAGATTGTCTGTTACGGGACCTCTCTCCCCTGCCTGGGTTCTTGGCCTAAATTTATGAAAATGGACTGTTGCATTGGTGGCTGACGTGAAGCCTGATTCTCTGCTATGATATGAAGACTGATTCTCTGCTGACCAGAAGCCAGATTGTCTGTTACGGGACCTCTCTCCTCTGCCTGGGTGCTGGGCCTAAATATCTGACAATGGACTGTTGCATTGGTGGCTGACGTGAAGCCTGATTCTCTGCTATGATATGAAGACTGATTCTCTGCTGACATGAAGCCAGATTGTCTGTTACGGGACCTCTCTCCTCTGCCTGGGTGCTGGGCCTAAATTTATGAAAATGGACTGTTGCAGTGGTGGCTGATGTGAAGCCTGATTCTCTGCTATGACATGCAGACTGATTCTCTGCTGACATGAAGCCAGATTCTCTGTTACGGGACCTCTCTCCTCTGCCTGTGTGCTGGGCCTAAATATATGCCAATGGACTGTTGCACTGGTGGCTGACGTGAAGCCTGATTGTCTGTTACGGGACCTCTCTCCTCTGCCTGGGTGCTGGGCCTAAATATCTGACAATGGACTGTTGCACTGGTGGCTGACGTGAAGCCTGATTGTCTGTTACGGGACCTCTCTCCTCTGCCTGGGTGCTGGGCCTAGATATATGCCAATGGACTGTTGCAGTGGTGGCTGACGTGAAGCCTGATTCTCTGCTATGACATGCAGACTGATTCTCTGCTGACATGAAGACAGATTCTCTGTTACGGGACCTCTCTCCTCTGCCTGGGTGCCGGGGCCTAAATATCTGAGAATGGACTGTTCCAGTGGTGGGTGACGTGAAGCCAGATTCTCTGCTATGGGACCTCTCTCTAATTGATTTTGGTTAATTTTTATTTATTTAATTTTTATTTTAATACATTTCCCTATCCACATTTGTTTGCAGGGGATTTACCTACATGTTGCTGCCTTTTGCAGCCCTCTAGCCCTTTCCTGGGCTGTTTTACAGCCTTTTTAGTACCGAAAAGTTCGGGTCCCCATTGACTTCAATGGGGTTCGGGACGAAGTTCGGATCGGGTTCGGATCCCGAACCCGAACATTTCCGGGAAGTTCGGCCGAACTTCTCGAACCCGAACATCCAGGTGTTCGCTCAACTCTATGTGTGGTCTCTTTATGGCACCATATTACCAATAGTGATGGATGAACATCGGCCGGGACGATTCGCAAACGCAATCAAATGTTTGTGAACTGCAAGGTCGCAGCGGGACCCATTCACTTTAATGGCAGGCGACCCTAGTAAACCTTCAGGTCATATTTGCAGCCACCAAATACTTACTAGTAGTACACAAATAGTCCCACAACATGGACAGTGACATACCAGAGGGGGAATCAATTACAAAAATTCCCACAAAAAATATGTATTTTAATCAAGGGAAATTTTTATGCGTCTTAAAAGGAAATTATCTAAAATGTGGCCTGCTGGAGCCTAGAAACATTTTATTTTAGGCCACGGGAGTACAGGCCCCAAGAATTAGGAATTCACCTACAAGAAAACATCAAGTGATTATGTGGCTGGAGGTATATTAGACGGTCATTGGATATCAATTTTACTGCAGGCCAGTACAAATAGATGTCAAATACATATGTTTAAAAGAACAAAAAATATAAAATTGGATTTAAAATATGGCTAACGACATCCCCCCTCTAGAAAAAAAAACAAATGATAATAGTTGAAATTCGATAACACGTGGTTGTTGTCAACAGGTGTAGACTTCCTCCAAGGTCCCAAACATTAGGCTTTCACCGGTCAGAAAAGGCCTTTTATGCCGCTGTATTTACCTAAGACAGGGACCATTATTTGTTCTGGGTGGTGGCGGATATTTGTGGGCTATCATAAGGAAATTCAATTAAACGTGGTCGTCACAGGTGTTGAATTCCTCTGAGATCCATGCCTCATTAATTTTTAGAAATGTGATGTAGTCCACACTGTCGTGAGCTAGGCGAGTGCGCTTATCGGTCACGATTTCCCCTGCTGTGCTGAATGTCCTTTCGGGGAGGACACTAGACGATGGGCAACCCAAGAGTTCCGTGGCAAATTGTGCCAGCTCTGGCCACAGGTCAAGCCTGCACACCCTGTAGTCTAGGGGTTCCTCGCTGCTCAGAACGTCAACATCGGCCGTTACCCGATGTAGTCGTACACCTGTCCATCTAGGCGTTCCCTGAGGCTGGATCCGGAGTGCGGCTGTCGATGGGTTGGCTGCAAGAATGATCTCATATCCGAACTGACCAACACATTTTCAAACCGCCCTCTTCTTGCATGTGCTGTAGTATTGGTACTCGCAACAGTTTCTCTGTGGGTGGAAATTCCTGTGCCAGCACCTGCATCAGCAGAATGCAGCATCTCTCGCAGCAAGGCCTGTAAATGCTGCATTCTGACAGCCCTCTGTGATGCTGATAACATGCCTGCCATTTTGTGTTTGTACCTGGGGTCTAAGTAGGTTGCCACCCAGTACTGGTCCTTTCCCTTTTTCCTTTTTTACAGGGGTCCCTCTTCAAACACTGGAGCATGAAGGCCCCTATTTGCACTAAATTGGAAGAGTACCACCAATAGAGAATGACTCACAAGAAATGTGAGTACACATGCTAAGCCTGCACGTACGGTATAACACCAAAAAAGAAAACAAGGCTAGCACAAATAATGATGAATGTAAGCTTTATTATAGTCTCCACATGAGACAAAATGTTTTAAAATACACATAAAAAAACAACAATACAATGGTGAGTGGAGAGCACTCAGAATAATGGTACACCACTGGATAACAAAACGTATCAAGGCTAGAAAAATAATACAGATGTCCTAAGATGTATATGTATGGCACCGGCCAAATATCAAATATATAAAACTAGCCAAGACTATAAAACTAGATCAGAGTAAGATAAATACATGCCACAATATAAAGTGCATAGTGCAAAACATGACAAGGTGCATAAGTATATCACATTGAAATAGCCATTAAACAGCCATAGAATAAATACCTGAGTGATGAACCAAAAGAGCCCCAACGCACGTTTCGCGCAAGCTGAAAGAAGCTTCAGAACCCTGAAGAAGCTTGCGCAAAACGTGCAATGGGGCTCTTTTGGTTCATCACTCAGGTATTTATTCTATGGCTGTTTAATGGCTATTTCAATATTCAGTATTTGTGGAAGCAGGTATATAGAACCCTTTAATCAGTTTTTTGGGAGGGGAAACTGGTATATCACACCAGTTGCAATTAGTTATTCCAATGACGTTTGTCCCTCTGTATAGCTACGGTATCTCAGCAGAACCGCACACAAATGCTGCACAATAAAAATGCACTATGCAGAAATTATATTATAGGTTTATCACACCAATGCCTCAATCAGATTTTTTGGGGGCAACTGGTATATCACACGAGTTGCAATTAGTTTTTTAAATAGAGTTTGTCCCTCTATCTAACTGCGGTATCTCAGCAGAACCGCACACAACTGCTTCACAATACAGATACACTATAATATAATTTCTATGCTAGAAAGTATGTTATAAGTATATCACACCCCTCAGTATATCACATCTATCGATAGCACACCTATACCAATCTTTTAAAGGACTTTTGTGGCCTTATTAGCTAGCATTTGGTGTCTCTATACTATCTAACAGTCTTTCCCTACTCCACACAGCAATCTCTCCCTACATCCCTCGCCATTGCATGCTTCTACTTAAATGCTCTACTTTCATGATATAATATCACTGTACCGTGAACTTTTTCCGTTTTCCATACATTTCACCTGAAAGCCAAATATCACTAACTTTTTGTGAGTATTGTATATAGCAGGCTCCAAATCGCCCACAGGGCAACAGGTTATTCCCCAAGTGGGCCCCTAGTCCTCCAAACCCTAAAAAAAATAACACATGATACAGTTGGCTGATGGTACAACATAACGACAGGCAACATACAGCACCTCAACCAACCCATCTCTTAGGCTACTTTCACACTGCCGTTTCAGGGTCCGTCTGTGAGATCCGTTTCAAGGCTCTCACAAGCGGCCCCAAACGGATCAGTTTAGCCCCAATGCATTCTGTATGGATGCGGATCCATTCAGAATGCATTAGTTTTGCTCCGTTCTGCCTCCGTTCCGCTCTGCAAGCAGCGTTTTGGTGTCCGCCTGGCGGTGCGGAGCCAAACGGATCCGTCCTGACTTACAATGTAAGTCAATGGAGACGGATCAGTTTATATTGACACAATATTGGTGCAATTGTAAACTGATCCGTCCCCCATTGACTTTCAATGTAAAGTCAGGACGGATCCATTTGACTTACACTTAGTCTTAGACTTTTTTTTACTAAGTTATGCAGACGGATCCGTACTGAACGGATTGCATCGTTTGCATTTAAAGGTGCGGATCCGTCTGTGCAGATAGCAGATGGGTCCGCACCTAAAGCAGGTGTGAAAGTAGTCTTATATATATAAAAATTAGTTTCTGTCTATCTGTCTGTCTAGACGTTGTGGGGATCCGCTCTGGTAGGCAGTGGTAGCGAGTGCAGTATAGAGGCAACACAGAATGGTCTTGGTGTAAAACACGATGCTTTGTTTATTCACACGGTGCATACAAGTGAAAGACGGTGCAGTTCATAGGGAGGGTGGTCACACACAACAGCAAAATAATAGTTCAAACACAGCAAGTCCCTGCTGCAGGCTACTTGAGGCCTGTTTCAGTCACATAAAGCAAAGTCTATTTAAAGCCAGGAGTAATGTCACATTTTTCGTGAAGTAAGTCCATGGGTCCTGCTTCTAGCCACAGGACACGGATCCCTCCTGGTTTCAGCTGCAGGATCCTGCACAGTCCTCCACAGGCCTCAGCACACAGCCCAGCTCACCTCCACTTCTCACTCTCACAGCCAGAGAACACAGAAGCTTCACATTGCACACCACACCCTTGTTGCTGGTCAGGTTTTAACCCTTCCCTGAAAAACCTGGCCTGGACCGTGGGGAGACAGGCACCCGCCCGCATATCTGCCTGCTCCCAATAAGAGCCGGCCCGGATCCGCTGTGTTAACAGCATAACCGCTGCAATATGCACTTTTCTGGCTCTTACTCCACCGGTGCCAGGACCCCCGGTGGCACGTACCTGCCGTCTATTACCACCCCAGGTATTCTCCTACATATCCCCCCCCTTTGTTCAACCCTGAAGGGTTGCACACCCTGTTCAATCCTGAGGGGTTGGACACATGTACAACAGTGTACCCGGGAAAGGGCATCGGCATTCCCCTGTAAGCGGCCTGCCCTGTGTTCGACACTGAACTTAAAATTCTGGAGGGACAAGAACCATCTGGTGACCCGGGCACTCCCCTCCTTGGCCCGGCTCATCCACTGGAGAGGGGAATGGTCGGTCACCAGACGGAACCTTCTCCCTAACAGATAGTACCTAAGGGACTCGAGGGCCCACTTAATGGCCTGGCATTCTCTCTCTACCACACTGTACCTGGTTTCCGCTGGGGTGAGTTTGCGACTCAGGAAGACAACAGGGTGTTCCTCCCCACTGATTTCCTGAGAGAGTACTGCCCCTAGGCCCACTCCAGAGGCGTCCGTCTGAACGACAAATTCCCGTGTGAAGTCGGGTGTCACCAAAACCGGGGACCCACACAGAGCCGACTTCAAACGGGAAAATGCCTCCTCCGCCTGCTCATCCCAGCGGACCATCACCGTCTTCCTCCCCTTTAAAAGTCTTGTCAATGGGGCCGCTACTGTGGCAAAGTTGGGGATAAAGCGCATGTAATATCCTATCATCCCTAGGAACGAACGTACTTGCTTGGTGGTAAGAGGTCTGGGCCAGCTCTTGATCGCCTCAACCTTGTCTACCTGGGGTTTGACAACTCCCCGCCCAATCACGTATCCCAGGTACCGGACCTCCTCGAACCCGAGCGAACACTTTTTTGGGTTGGCCGTCAGTCCAGCTTTTCTAAGTGAATCGACTACGGCCTGTACCTTGGGCAGGTGACTCTCCCAGTCCTGGCTAAACACGATGATGTCGTCCAGATATGCCGAAGCATATGGACGATGGGGCCGTAGGATGACGTCCATCAATCGCTGGAAGGTGGCTGGAGCACCATGTAGGCCAAAGGGCAAAACTTGGTACTGAAATAACCCCTCGGGGGTGACAAAGGCAGTCTTCTCCTTTGCCGCCTCCGTGAGAGGCACCTGCCAATATCCTTTTGTGAGGTCGAGGACCGAGAAATAGCGAGCTTTCCCTAGCCGTTCTATGAGCTCGTCTACCCGGGGCATGGGGTAGGCATCGAATTTCGACACTTCGTTGAGCTTTCTAAAGTCATTGCAGAAGCGCAGAGTACCGTCAGGTTTTGGGATGAGGACTATGGGGCTGGCCCACTCGCTCCTTGACTCCTCAATAACCCCTAACCTCAACATGGACCTTACTTCTTCTGAAATGGCCTGTCGCCGGGCCTCCGGTACACGATACGGCTTTAACCGTACCCTGACGTGGGGCTCAGTGACGATGTCATGTCGGACTACCGGAGTTCGACCAGGAAGCTCAGAGAATACGTTCCTATTTCGACTCACCAACTCTTTGGCTTCCTGAGCTTGTTTAGTCGACAGACCACCCGCTATCTTTACTGCGGAGGTGCCCTCCCGGACCTCGGGTGGAGCTGGGATCTTCCCCGCAGTCAAGACAGTGCTTGGGCTGTCCCCAATGAGACACTCCCTATCTCTCCACGATTTCAGTAAATTTACATGATATACCTGTTCTGGCTTCCGCCGGCCTGGCTGGGATATCTTGTAATTCACTGACCCTACCTTCTCTTTCACCTCGTAGGGACCTTGCCACCGTGCCAAAAACTTACTGTCAATGGTGGGGACTAGCACCAGTACCCGGTCACCCGGGTTAAATGTCTGGACCTGGGCACTCCGGTTGTACACCCGGCTCTGTGCCAGTTGGGCGGCTTCCATGTGTTCCCGGACAATTGGTAGGACTGTCTCTATACGGTCCTGCATCTTTTCTATATGCTCTATAATACTCTTGTGGGGGGTGGGCTGTTGCTCCCACGCCTCTTTTGCGATGTCCAGCAACCCTCTTGGCCGTCGACCGTATAATAGCTCGAAGGGCGAGAATCCCGTAGATGCCTGGGGCACTTCTCGCACTGCGAACAATACGTACGGCAGCAACAGGTCCCAATCCTTTCCGTCTTTGGCTACGGTTCTTTTAAGCATAGTTTTTAGGGTTTTGTTAAAGCGTTCCACTAGTCCGTCGGTCTGAGGATGGTATACGGACGTGTGCAACCGTTTAACCCCTAAAAGCTTGCAGAGCTCCCTCGTCACCTTAGACATGAAGGGCGTCCCCTGGTCGGTCAGGATCTCTTTTGGAATCCCCACCCTTGCGAACGTACCCATGAGTTCTTTAGCTATGAGCTTAGCAGAAGTATGACGTAGTGGGATCGCTTCAGGATATCTGGTGGCATAGTCTAAGACCACCAAGATATGCTGGTGCCCTCTGGCCGACTTGTTTATGGGGCCTACCAGATCCATCCCTATTCTTTCGAAGGGGACCTCGATGATGGGCATGGGTACTAGGGGACTGCGATAGTGGGGCTGGGGGCTCGTCATCTGACACACTGGACAGGATTGGCAAAACCTTTTGACCTCCTCATAAACCCCGGGCCAATAGAACCTTTGCAGAATCCGCTCTTGGGTTTTTTTTACGCCCAAATGTCCTCCCAGCACGTGGGAGTGGGCCAAGTCCAGTACCACACGGCGGTATGGCTGGGGTACCACCAGCTGCTCCACTACCTCGTGCTGCACTTTGTCCACCCTATACAGCAGGTCCTGGTTAAAAGCCAGATGGGGAAACACAGAGTCGGCCCCTGGGTGCTGAGCCACCCCATTTACCACTGTCACCCCTTCCCTCGCCCGTAATAATGTTGGATCCTGGAGCTGGGCGGTCCCGAACGTGTCACGGGATACCTCCAGGTCCGGGATGGACGGGGTTTCCACGGATTCGCCTGCCAACACCTCTAGGGGAAACCTATCGGGATGACACTCTACGGGTGATGTGGTGACCCCTACAGCTGGTATCCCTGCATCGGGATCCTCGGGCACTGGGCCCGATTGTCGTCTGTCCCTAAGGGAAGGCATATTGCTCTTCCACAGAGTCCAGAACAAAGGAAAATCCCTTCCCAGTATGGCGGCATAAGGGATTTGGCGTCCCACTCCGACGACATGCTGCACCTCTGTGCCCAACACGGACATGGTAACCCTGGCAGTGGGGTACTCCCGGCGGTCCCCATGGATACAGACAATGGACAGGGTTTGCTTCTCTGGGAGTGTCTCAGACACTAAGGACTCATGCACTAGGGTCACCAGGCTCCCAGAGTCCAGCAAAGCATTAATCAGATACCCATCGACCAAGACTTGGCACAGAGGTGGCATATCGGTGGTCGGCCTGGCATCCGCGGTACATACAGGCCGGGCAAAGAAAGAGGACCGGCGAGCGAACCCGCAGTCCATGGGTTCAGGTGTTTGAGGACAGTTCGCTGCGCTATGTCCCAGGCCGTGGCAGTGCCAACATTGAATCCCCGTGGTCCCTCCCCGGTCTCTCTTCCCTGGAGTAGGACTAGCCTTCCCCCCCCTTTGTGGTTGGGTCCCTTTTTCCGGATCCCTAGCCTGAGAGGGAGCCCGACGGGATTCCTGCGCCTGCGTTGAGTCCCGCACCAAGTCCTGGGTTGCCACATACCTCTCGACAAGGCTTACTAACTGATCTAGGTTGCCGGGGTCTCCCTGACCAACCCAGCGCTGTATGGCCCTTGGCAGTGTGCGCACCAATCGATCAACCACCACCCGTTCCACCATCTGCGAGGGGCTCAATGTCTCAGGCTGCAGCCATTTTCTTACCAGGTGTAACAGGTCATAGGCCTGGGACCGAGCAGGCCGGGACTCGGAGAAGGCCCACCGGTAGACTCGATGTGCACGCACATAGGTATTAACCCCAAGACGAGCCAACACCTCCCCCTTCAGCCTCTTATAGCTTTTGGCTTCCTCCTGACTGAGGTCTTTTGTGCGTCTCCCACTAAAAATGGCGCCACTACTTCGGCCCACTGTTCTGCCGGTAACCTTTCCTGTTCCGCAGTGCGTTCGAAGACCATCAGGAACGCCTCGATATCCTCTTCGGGGCCCATCTTTCTTAACGCTGAGCGCACCTTATCCCGGGCAGCAGGTAGGATTGCGGTCCCCCCCGGGACGGCTTGTTGTTGTAACACCCGCATGGACTCCTGCATAGTCGCCAGTTGCTGGGCCAGTAGACTATTCAACTGCCGCTGGTCTCTCAGGGCTTCCTCATGTCTCCGAGTAGCCTCCTCATTACTTTGCACCAAGTGTCTAATAGCCTCCTCCATCTTGTCTGGAGCCACAAAACTTGCTGGCTTAATATATGACATACAGTCCAAACAGCACCATTTTCAGCCTCACTGCCGTTTGCCCGCTGAAGCCACCAATTGTGGGGATCCGCTCTGGTAGGCAGTGGTAGCGAGTGCAGTATAGAGGCAACACAGAATGGTCTTGGTGTAAAACACGATGCTTTGTTTATTCACACGGTGCATACAAGTGAAAGACGGTGCAGTTAATAGGGAGGGTGGTCACACACAACAGCAAAATAATAGTTCAAACACAGCAAGTCCCTGCTGCAGGCTACTTGAGGCCTGTTTCAGTCACATAAAGCAAAGTCTATTTAAAGCCCGGAGTAATGTCACCTTTTTCGTGAAGTAAGTCCATGGGTCCTGCTTCTAGCCACAGGACACGGATCCCTCCTGGTTTCAGCTGCAGGATCCTGCACAGTCCTCCACAGGCCTCAGCACACAGCCCAGCTCACCTCCACTTCTCACTCTCACAGCCAGAGAACACAGAAGCTTCACATTGCACACCACACCCTTGTTGCTGGTCAGGTTTTAACCCTTCCCTGAAAAACCTGGCCTGGACCGTGGGGAGACAGGCACCCGCCGGCATATCTGCCTGCTCCCAATAAGAGCCGGCCCGGATCCGCTGTGTTAACAGCATAACCGCTGCAATATGCACTTTTCTGGCTCTTACTCCACCGGTGCCAGGACCCCCGATGGCACGTACCTGCCGTCTATTACCACCCCAGGTATTCTCCTACAACGTCTAGACGTTCTTTATGCGCGATCAAACGACTGGACTGATTTTCACTAACTTTGGCACACAGGTACATCAGGTTTCCAAGAAGGTTTTAGACCGGGTCTCAGCTCTCTAGAACGTACCATTCCTGAGATGTTCCCAAAAAATTTGCCCCCCCGTTTTACTCCAGGTTTCCATAACAATCCAGCAATTTTTCTTTACTGCTTAAAGGGGCGGACAATGTGGAGGTCACTGTTTTTAACCACCTCCGGACCGCCTAACGCAGATGTGCGGTCCGGAGGTGGCAGCGCTGCGCAGAGTCACGCATATACGCGTCATCTCGCGAGACGCGAGATGACGCGAATATGCGCGCGCGCATGCGCAGTTCGCGCCGGCATTTCGCACAGGAGTATTTCGGCAGCAACCTGCCAGCCGTGATCATTGGCTGGCAGGTTGCTGATTTTAAAAAAATCCAATCAAAGTGCCAGATAGCAGATCATATTTGTAAATATGATCTGTTATATGGCTGCCTGCTCCTCTGCTGGTTCTTTTCGTCGGTTGGATCCAGCAGAGGAGCAGGCTTCACAGTGAGTACACCAAACATCACACTTTAGCCCCAGATCACCCCCCTGCACCCCAATTAACCCTTTGATCACCCCTTTGATCGCCCCTGTCAATCACAAGTGAAAAGAAAAAAGTGATCAGTGCAAACTGTCACTTTTTTTTTTCACTGCTATTGACCGTTAGGTTTCAGTATAGTTTAGGCCCCTTGGTTAGGTAGTTTAGGGATCGGTTAGCGCCCAGCCCACCGCACCGCAGTCCGTTATTCGCTGATTAGCGTATCGCTAATCAGCATTTGTACTTTTATAGTATCTGGAAGTGATCAAAACTGATCACGGTCAGATCTATAATAGTACTAGTGTCACTTTAGTTCTCCCTCCACCCAAAACGCAGTGTTTGCTCGATCAGGCCTGATCGCTCGCCCACACGTGCGTTCGCCCACACCCGCCCCACCGCAGTGACAAAAAAAAAAGCTTCAAGAGCAGCAGAGTGGGGCTGGTGCTGTCGGATTACGTGGTGAGGCATACACCAGCAGCCCAGCCCTTCCTGGACCTAGTACCAGCACTGCCGTACAACCTGGTGAAGTAGCGAGCACCAGAAGGGCAGTTGAAGCTGGTACGGTGGCACGTGCAGTAGTGACCCCGTCGCAGCCACCGCAAAGACGTGCCCGTAGAGCCCCTAGAATCCCAGAGGTGCTGGCAAACCCTGATTGGCAGTCCCCAACTTCAGCCGCACCTGTAGTTTTCCCTTTCACCGCCCAGTCTGGAGTTCGGGTTGAGACAGCTCAGATCGGTTCGGCCCTGGGACTTTTTGAGCTGTTCTTGACTGCGGAGCTTTTAGACTTAGTTGTGGCAGAAACAAATCGGTATGCCACACAATTTATAACCGCTAACCCGGGAAGCTATTATGCCCAGCCTTTCCGGTGGAAACCAGTCCAAGTTTCCGAAATTAAAACTTTTCTGGGCCTCCTCCTCAACATGGGCCTGACAAAAAATGAATTGCGGTCATATTGGTCCACGAACCCGATTCATCACATGCCCATGTTCTCTGCTGCAATGTCCAGGACACGATTTGAGGTCATCCTGCGTTTCCTGCACTTTAGTGACAACACCGCCTCCCGTCCCAGGGGCCACCCTGCTTTTGACCGGCTCCACAAAATTCGGCTCCTCATAGACCATTTCAACCTGAAATTTGCAGATATTTATACCCCAGAGCAAAACATCTGCATAGACGAGTCCCTAATACATTTTACCGGGCGCCTTGGCTTCAAACAATACATCCCAAGCAAGCGCGCCCGGTATGGGGTCAAATTGTATAAGCTCTGTGAAAGGGCCACAGGCTATACCCACAAATTTTGTGTCTATGAGGGAAAAGATCAGACCCTGGAGCCGGTCGGTTGCCCTGACTACCTGGGGAGCAGTGGGAAGACAGTTTGGGACTTGGTGTCACCCTTATTCGGCAAGGGGTACCATCTTTATGTGGACAATTTTTACACAAGTGTGGCCCTCTTTAGGCATTTGTTTCTAGAACGGATTGGCGCCTGTGGTACCGCGCGAACTAGTCACGCGGGCTTCCCCCAACGGCTCGTTAGCACCCGTCTTGCAAGGGGGCAGAGGGCCGCACTGTGTAACGAAGAACTGCTCGCGGTGAAATGGAGAGACAAGCGTGACGTTTACATGCTCTCCTCCATTCACGCAGACACGACAATACAAATTGAGCGAGCAACCCGTGTCATTGAAAAGCCCCTCTCAGTCCACGACTATAACCTCCACATGGGAGGGGTGGACTTCAATGACCAGATGTTGTCTCCGTATTTAGTTTCCCGACGCACCAGACGCTGGTATAAGAAGGTGTCTGTATATTTAATTCAATTGGCTCTGTACAATAGTTTTGTTCTCTACAGTAAGGCTGGGAGAACTGGATCCTTCCTCAAATTTCAGGAAGAGATCATCGAGAACCTCCTGTACCCAGGAGGTTCCGTGGCCCCATCCACCAGTGTAGTTAGCCGTCTACACGAGCGACATTTCCCCACTGTCGTTCCTGGTACCTCAACCCAACCGTCACCCCGAAAAAGATGTCGTGTCTGTAGCAGGAGTGGAATAAGGCGTGACACCCGCTATTTCTGTCCTGACTGTCCCGACCACCCTGCCCTATGCTTTGGAGAGTGTCTCCGGAAGTACCACTCACAGGTACACTATTAGCATAGGGATCATCTCACCAGGATAGGCACACAGGGCTATTAGGGCCCATTCACTCACTGCTGCTGCAAATGTCTCCTTTCACATGGGACAAAGTGCATAACGCACTTCGCCACATCTTTGGGCGATTTGCGCTTTGCACATTGACCCATGGGGAAGGAGAGGTTTGTTCTATAAAGGTAAAAAAAAAAACAAAAAAAAAAAAACACACCAGTAAGCAAACACGTTAATGTTCAGTTCAAAAAGTTAAAGTTACATGTTCTGTTCCAAAGTTAATAAAATTATTGTGTTGCGGCCTGTTTTTTTTTTTTTTTTGTCTTTTTACCTTCCAGGTGGACCAACCGATCTACTAGCTGCAGCACCGATGTGCATTCTGACAGAAGCATTGCGCTGCTGTCAGATTACACGCAAGTCGGTGTATGCGGCGCTGCAAGACGGGATTTTCTCCTCTGCAGTGACAGATACGTTTGCCGAGGCATACGAGCTGAGGAGGAGGCGGCGTTCCTATGCTTTGGCAAACACTTTGTATATATATATAAAAAATAATAATAATAAAATCCCGGAAATGATTTATTCATCCACATCGATTGATGCGAATGGAGAAATCTGGTTTGCCAGGGCATACGAGCTAAGTGGGTATGGATGTAGGGCGGAGCTCCTATGTCCTGGCAGACGCCTTTCCCCTCCATTTATTTTTTTTTGGCAGAGATTTTTTCATCCACATTGATCAATGCGAATGAAGAAATCTGTGCCGTTCATTTTTTTCTTTCAGCCCAGAGGCTGAACGGAAAAAAAAAATCTCATTACCTGTATGCTCAATATAAGGAGAATAGCAGAAACTCCTAATGCTGGCCATACATGTAATGATTGCGGAGACCCTCAAATGCCAGGGCAGTACAAACACCCCACAACTGACCCCATTTTGGAAAGAAGACACCCCAAGGTATTTGCTGAGGGGCATATTGAGTCCATGAAAGATTTAAATTTTTGTCCTAAGTTAGCGGAAAGTGAGACTTTGTGAGAAAAAACAAAAAAAAAATCAATTTCTATGAACTTGCCAGGCCCCTCATTGGATACCTTGGGGTGTCTTCTTTCCAAAGTGGGGTCACATGTGGGGTATTTATACTGCCCTGGCTTTTTAGGGGCCCTAAAGCGTGAGAAGAAGTCTGGGATCCAAATGTCTAAAAATGCCCTCCTAAAAGGAATTTGGGCACCTTTGCGCATCTAGGCTGCAAAAAAGTGTGACACATCTGGTATCGCCGTACTCAGGAGAAGTTGGGGAATGTGTTTTGGGGTGTCATTTTACATATACCCATGCTGGGTGAGATAAATATCTTGGTCAAATGCCAACTTTGTATAAAAAAATGGGAAAAGTTGTCTTTTGCCAAGATATTTCTCTCACCCAGCATGGGTATATGTAAAATGGCACCCCAAAACACATTCCCCAACTTCTCTTGAGTACGGCGATACCAGATGTGTGACACTTTTTTGCTGCCAAGGTGGGCAAAGGGGCACATATTCCAAAGTGCACCTTTCGGATTTTGCAGGCCATTTTTTTACACATTTTGATTGCAAAGTACTTCTCACACATATGGGCCCCTAAATTGCCAGGGCAGTATAACTACGCCACAAGTGACCCCATTTTGGAAAGAAGACACCCCAAGGTATTCCGTGAGGGGCATGGCGAGTTCCTAGAATTTTTTATTTTTTGTTGCAAGTTAGTGGAATATGAGACTTTGTAAGGAAAAAAGAGAAAAAAAAGAAAATCATCATTTTCCGCTAACTTGTAACAAAAAAAAAAAAATTCTAGGAACTCGCAGTGCCCCTCACGGAATACCTTGGGGTGTCTTCTTTCCAAAATGGGGTCACTTGTGGCGTAGTTATACTGCCCTGGCAATTTAGGGGCCCATATGTGTGAGAAGTACCTTGCAATCAAAATGTGTAAAAAATGGCCTGCGAAACCCGAAAGGTGCACTTTGGAATATGTGCCCCTTTGCCCACCTTGGCAGCAAAAAAGTGTGACACATCTGGTATCGCCGTACTCAGGAGAAGTTGGGGAATGTGTTTTGGGGTGTCATTTTACATATACCCATGCTGGGTGAGAAAAATATCTTGGTCAAATGCCAACTTTGTATAAAAAAAATGGGAAAAGTTGTCTTTTGCCAAGATATTTTTCTCACCCAGCATGGGTATATGTAAAATGACACCCCAAAACACATTCCCCAACTTCTCCTGAGTACGGCGATACCAGATGTGTCACACTTTTTTGATGCCAAGGTGGGCAAAGGGACCCATATTCCAAAGTGCACCTTTTGGATTTCACCGGCCACTTTTTACACATTTTGATTGCAAAGTACTTCTCACACATTTGGGCCCCTAAATTGCCAGGGCAGTATAACTACGCCACAAGTGACCCCATTTTGGAAAGAAGACACCCCAAGGTATTCTGTGAGGGGCATGGCGAGTTCCTAGAATTTTGTATTTTTTGTCGCAAGTTAGTGGAATATGAGACTTTGTAAGGAAAAAAGAGAAAAAAAAAAATCATAATTTTCCGCTAACTTGTGACAAAAAAAAAAAAATTCTAGGAACTCGCAGTGCCCCTCACGGAATACCTTGGGGTGTCTTCTTTCCAAAATGGGGTCACTTGTGGCGTAGTTATTCTGCCCTGGCAATTTAGGGGCCCAAATGTGTGAGAAGTACCTTGCAATCAAAATGTGTAAAAAATGGCCTGCAAAATCCGAAAGGTGCACTTTGGAATATGTGCCCCTTTGCCCACCTTGGCTGCAATAAAGTGTCACACATGTGGTATCGCCGTACTCAGGAGAAGTTGGGGAATGTGTTTTGGGGTGTCATTTTACATATACCCATGCTGGGTGAGAAAAATATCTTGGTCAGATGCCAACTTTGTATAAAAAAATGGGAAAAGTTGTCTTTTGCCAAGATATTTCTCTCACCCAGCATAGGTATATGTAAAATGACACCCCAAAACACATTCCCCAACTTCTCCTGAGTATGGCGATACCAGATGTGTGACACTTTTTTGCAGCCAAGGTGGGCAAAGGGGCACATATTCCAAAGTGCACCTTTCGGATTTCACCGGTCATTTTTTACACATTTTGATTGCAAAGTTCTTCTCACACATATGGGCCCCTAAATTGCCAGGGCAGTATAACTACCCCACAAGTGACCCCATTTTGGAAAGAAGACACCCCAAGGTATTCTGTGAGAGGGCATTGTGAGTTCGTAGAATTTTATTTTTTTTTGTCGCAAGTTAGTGGAATATGAGACTTTGTAAGAAAAAAATAAAATAAAAAATCATCATCATTTTCCGCTAACTTGTGACAAAAAATAAAAAGTTCTATGAACTCACTATGCCCATCAGCGAATACCTTAGGGTGTCTACTTTCCGAAATGGGGTCATTTGTGGGGTTTTTCTACTGTTTGGGCATTGTAGAACCTCAGGAAACATGACAGGTGCTCAGAAAATCAGAGCTGTTTCAAAAAGCGGAAATTCACATTTTTGTACCATAGTTTGTAAACGCTATAACTTTTACCCAAACCATTTTTTTTTTTGCCCAAACATTTTTTTTTATCAAAGACATGTAGAACAATAAATTTGGCGAAAAATTTATATATGGATGTCGTTTTTTTTGCAAAATTTTACAGCTGAAAGTGAAAAATGTCATTTTTTTGCAAAAAAATCGTTACATTTTGATTAATAACAAAAAAAGTAAAAATGTCAGCAGCAATAAAATACCACCAAATGAAAGCTCCATTAGTGAGAAAAAAAGGAGGTAAAATTCATTTGGGTGGTAAGTTGCATGACCGAGCGATAAACGGTGAAAGTAGTGTAGTGCCGAAGTGTAAAAAGTGGCCTGGTCATTAAGGGTGTTTCAGCTAGCGGGGCTGAAGTGGTTAAAGGGGTGGGCACCGTGGAGGTCACTGGTATTAAATGGATGGGCACTGTGGAGGTCACTGTTATTAAATGGGCGAGCACTGTGGAGGTCACTGTTATTAAAGGGGCGGGCGCTATAAAGGTCCCTGTTAAAGGGACGGGCACTGTGAAAGTCACTGTTAAAGGGGCGGTCACTGTGAAAGTCACTGTTAAAGGGATGGCCACTGTGAAAGTCACTGTTAAAGGGGCGGTCACTGTGAAAGTCACTGTTAAAGGGGCGGTCACTGTGAAAGTTACTGTTAAAGGGGGTGCCACTGTTAAAGTGGCGGCCACTGTAATAGTCACTGTTAAAGGGGCGGTCACTGTTAAAGTCAATGTTAAAGGGGAGGTCACTGTTAACCACCTCAGCCCCCCTAGCTTAAACCCCCTTAATTACCAGACCACTTTTTACAATTCTGCTAGACTATTTTCACGGTTTATTGCTCGGTCATACAACTTAGCACCCAAATGAATTTTACCTCCTTTTCTTCTCACTAATAGAGCTTTCATTTGGTGGTATTTCATTGCTGCTGACATTTTTACTTTTTTTATATTAATCAAAATTGACCAACATTTTCGCAAAAAAATGACATTTTTCACTTTCTGTTGTAAATTTTTTCTAATAAAACTACATTTCTATATAAATTTTTCTCTAAATTTATTGTTCTACATGTCTTTGATTAAAAAAATGCAATAAGTGTATATTTATTGGTTTGGGTAAAAGTTATAGCATTTACAAACTATGGTTCAAAAAAATTAATTTACGCACTTTGACTTTCTGAGCACCTGTCATGTTTCCTGAGGTTCTACAATGCCCAGACAGTAGAAACACCCCACAAATGACCCCATTTCGGAATTTACTTCTTCTGAGTACGGCGATACCACATGTGTGACACTTTTTTGCTGCCTAGGTGCGCAAAGGGGCCCAAATTCCAATGAGTTCCTTTTAGGAGGGCCTTTTTAGGCATTTGGATTCCAAACTACTTCTCACGCTTTAGGTCCCCTAAAATGCCAGGGCAGTATAAATACCCCACAAGTGACCCCATTTTGGAAAGAAGACACCCCAAGGTATTTTGTGAGGGGCATGGTGAGTTCATAGAAGTTTTTTTTTTGGCACAAGTTAGCAGAAAATTATTATTATTTTTTTTCTTACAAAGTCTCATATTCCACTAACTTGTGCCGAAATTTTTTTTTTTACATGAACTCGCCATGCCCCTCACGGAATACCTTGGGGTGTCTTCTTTAAAAATTGGGGTCACTTGTGGGGTATTTATACTGCCCTGGCATTTTAGGGGCCCTAAAGCGTGAGAAGAAGTCTGGAATCCAAATGTCTAAAAATGCCCTCCTAAAAAGTACTAATTGGAATTTGGGCCCCTTTGCGCACCTAGGCTGCAAAAAAGTGTCACACATGTGGTATCGCCGTATTCAGAAGAAGTAGGGCAATGTGTTTTGGGGTGTATTTTTGCATATACCCATGCTGGGTGAGATAAATATCTCTGTAAAAGACAACTTTTCCCATTTTTTTATACAAAGTTGTCATTTTACAGAGATATTTCTCTCACCCAGCATGGATATATGTAAAAATACACCCCAAAACACATTGCCCTACTTCTCCTGATTACGGCGATACCAACTGTATGACACTATTTTGCAGCCAAGATGCGCAAAGGGGCCCAAATTCCAATGAGTACCTTTAGGATTTCACAGGGCATTTTTACGCATTTGGATTCCGTGAGGGGTATGGTGAGTTCATGTAAGATTTTATTTTTTTGTCACAAGTTAGTAGAATATGAGACTTTTTTTTAGAAAAAGCAAAAAAAAAAAAATTATTCCGCTAACTTGTGCCCAAAAAAATCTATGAACTCGCCATGCCCCTCAAAGGTGATCTTTATAGTGCCGCAGCGATTTTACAGTGTTTTTGCAGTGATCAGAAAAAAAATCTGCGGATCCGCAAAACACATACGGACCTCTGAATGGAGCCTTACAGTGGGGTGATCAATGACAGGGGGGTGATCAGGGAGTCTATATGGGGTGATCAGGGGTTAATAAGGGGTTAATAAGCGACAGGGAGGGTGTAGTGTGGTGATTGGTGCTAGTTACAGAGCTGCCTGTGTCCTTTGGTCGATCCAAGCAGAAGGGACCACCAGAGGACCAGGTAGCAGGTATATTAGACTGTTAACAAAACAGCGTCTAATATACCTTTTTGGGGTTAAAAAAAATCGCATCTACAGCCTGCCAGCGAATTATCGCTGCTGGCAGGCTGTAGATCAACTACTCAGGTTAGCGTCGCTGTGAATGCACGCGCGCGTTCACACGCGAAATCTCGCCTCTCGCGAGATGACGCGTCGATGCGTCTACGAGGAATAACCCGCCCGCCCGCAGGACGCATCCCTGCATTAGGCGGTCGGGAGATGGTTAAAGGGGTGGTCACTGTGAAAGTCACTGTTAAAGGGGCGGTCACTGTGAAAGTCACTGTTAAAGGGGCGGTCACTGTGAAAGTCACATTTAAAGGGGTGGCCACTGTGAAAGTCACTGTTAAAGGGGCGGTCACTGTGAAAGTCACATTTAAAGGGGTGGCCACTGTGAAAGTAACTGTTAAAGGGGCGGTTACTCTTAAAGGGGCGGCCACTGTAATAGTCACTGTTAAAGAGTCGGTCACTGTTAAAGTCACTGTTAAAGGGGAGATCACTGTGAAAGATACTGTTAAAGGGGCGGTCACTGTGAAAGTCACTGTTTAAGGTGCAGACACTGTATAAGTTACTGTTAAAGGGGCGGTTACTGTGAAAGTCACTGTTAAAGGGGCGGTCACTGGGAAAGTCACTGTTAGAGGGGCGGTCACTGTGAAAGTCACTGTTAAAGGAGCGGTCTCTGTTAAAGGGGCAGTTAATGTGAAAGTCACTGCTAAAGGATAACTGTCGTATTTATTTTTTGGGGAGTATTGGATTGTGGTGATTATTATCACCTTGGTGGCCCTATTTCACCTTTTTACTGTGTATTCAATTACCTTTTCCCTGTACTGCCTACTTTTACCTGTGCTTAAAATAGGGTTGCTAGGCATGGTTTCTCTATCTGTTGAAGGACGGAAGAGGACGCAGAAGCAGGCTGCGTGCAAGGTCAGATTACTGACAGCCAGGGACTGTAAGTAAATTATTAAAGCCAGCTCCTCCCCAGCAGCTGAAAACAGTGCCTGGACTGTGTGCACTTCTCCCTGTCCCTGCGCTTGGCAGACGCTCCTTCACTCAGCAGAGCTGGAGAATGCAGAGTTGAAGCAGCGCAGAGCAGGGAAGGGAGATCTACCATCTGCTCAGTGTATAAATGAAAGCAACATGTGGTAAGAGGACCCCTTTGTGCTGCAGGAGATTAACCCTTTAGGGGGGAGGGCTCTGGTTACTGACACTTTTGGCGGGCTATTGTTACTGGCTAGTGAGGGCAGGCGAGATTAATCTCATCTTAACAGAATAGTGAAATTGCAGTTTTATGCAGACTGGTTGCTAAGGGCTGAATCTTATTAAATATGGGGTAAGTCAGTCTAATAGTAACTGATTCTGGAATATCATGTTATTAGTAACTACATATATGAAAATTTAAATTAGGGTCTAAATGTGACAGATATCCTTTAAAGGGGCGTTCACTGTGAAAGTCACTGCTAAAGGGGCAGTCACTGTAAAAGTCACTGTTAAAGAGGCGGTCACTATTAAAAAGGGCGGTCACTGTTAAAGTCACTGTTAAAGGGGAGGTCACTGTGAAAGTTACTGTTAAAGGGGCGGTCACTGTGAAAGTCACTGTTAAATGGGCGGTCACTGGAAAAGTCACTGTTAAAGGGGCAGTCACTGTGAAAGTAACTGTTAAAGGGGCGGTCAATGTGAAAGTCACTGTTAAAGGGGCGGTTACTGTGAAAATCACTGTTAAAGGGGCGGTCACTGTGAAAGTAACTTTTAAAGGGGTGGGCACTGTGGAGGTCTCTGTTAAAGGGGCGGGCACTGTAAAAGTCACTGTTAAAGGGGCGGGCACTGTGAAAGTCACTGTTAAAGGGGCGGGCACTGTGAAAGTCACTGTTAAAGGGGCGGCCACTATGAAGGTAACTGTTAAAGGGGTGGTCAATGCTAAAAGGGCAATCACTGTTAAAGGGGCAGACACTGTGGAGGTCAATGTTAAAGGGGCAGGCACTGTCAAAAGGGCAGGCACTGTGAAGGTCATTATTAAAGGGGCAGGCACTGTGGAGGTCATTGTTAAAGGCGCAGATACTGTAGAGGTCACTGTTATGGGGGAAACTGTTGATATTTTTTTACGACATTAAAACATTAAATAAACTAGATGAAATATACCCGTGCGAAGCCGGGTCCTTCTGCTAGTGTCCATATAAAAACTAGGTAGAGAGTCTATCCAGTTTATCATAGTTGCATCATGGGGCTGAGATTACATCTAGGTGAGCATATAGCTATACAGTTGGGCCCCTAGAATACATTTTACTGGAGGGCCTCAGGCACCCCAATCTGATATGAGTATCACATAAAGTGTAGAGTGCATTTGGACGGCACAAAACCATATATACTTTATGTTTAGTTTCCAGAGTCGTTACCCTTTGTCCAACCTTCTGACGCTTTCTTCAGTGCATCCTGTGGCAACACGTCTTTGCAATGCATGTAAGGGACAGAGTTTACAGAAGCATAAAGTGCTCCTAATCCATGATCTCGCCCGAGGTATGCAATGCTGGTATTAGATTTGCACTGGCACAATAATATAGCAGGAATTAAATCGTGGAGTCGCAGGTGGCAAGAGATCCAGACAAATCTGTTAGCTAGAATTACATCACCTGATTGTGGCTGACCTGCTGCTGAGCGTAAGGTGCCTAAGGGGATAACATTTTAATCAGCAAGCCAGAAAATTACCCTTATTTCTACTTCCATACCATAGGGTGGCTGTTTTGGGTTTTATAGTTTAAAGCAATTGAAAGCATTTTGCAGAACATTACATATTTTTGTCACTATGGTAACAAGTAATGTAGGTACCTATTCTCTGTTAAATTAAGTGTGATTTGCTATTACGGGAAATGTGATGCAGTTGCGATCTATTTCTTCCCTGGATAAAAAATACAATTTTTAAGAGGCATTGATTTGGGGGAAGTTACAGGATAATATGTTCTTACTTAAAGCTCATCGGAACAACATGAATGTGAGCTGCACGTGACCTAATACTGTCAGATTCAAGCGTCAGATTGTGCAAGCTGAAATTTTTATATATAATATTTATAATGTTGAAACTGTATTATAATGTAATTATTCTCTTCCTATCTATCCAATATATATCTAATCTATCTATATATCTATCATTTATCTATTTATCTATCTATCTATCTATCTATCTATCTATCTATCTATCTAGCTAGCTAATGTATCTCATATCTAAATAAACAAAAGAAGGAGACAGCAGCACTAAGCAAAGTATTCAAAGTATGGTGTACCTAACCCAGACCTTGATCAAATAGTCCCAAATAGCGTGTAGAAGGAATAATACATTTTTTTTATATGCATTTTGATGACATGAATGTCTGAGTATTTTTTTTACTCATTGTCAATCTATGATTAACCCCTTCCTGACCAGCGCCGTAAAAGTACAGCTCAGCGGGACGTGACTTGCTGCCCAGCGCAGTACTATTACGGCGTGCTGATCGGGCGGGTGCAGGGGCTGCACCAGCCCAATCAGTTGCAGGGGACCAGCTGTAACCATTAGCCAGACTCCTGCTGTATGCACATCTGCGCATTAACCCTTGCACTCCCGCGGTCGGCGCTGACACCGGCACGTGTGGGCTTCAGACATGTTCTGTAACGGGGACCCGATGGCAGGGAAGGCAGCCCGATGCCTTCCTTAGGCATTGTGTCTGCCTTCTGGGAAAGCCTGTGAGATCCAGCCACCTGAATCTCACAGGAATCAGGGTGTAAGTGTATTACATTGAGTAATACACTTATAGCCAATGGATCACAATACAGAAGTATTGTGATACATTGTAAAGGGGATCAGACCCCCAAATGTTGTGGGGAAAAAAAAACAAAAAAAAATCTAGTTTAAAAAAAAATATTGTTTCAAGTAAAAAAAAGCATCCTTTTCCCAAAATAAAGTAAAAATTTATTAGGTATCGCCGTGTCCGTATTGACCGGCTCTATAAAAATATCACATGACGTAAACCCTCAGGTGAACACCCTCAGTTTAACACTGTCAAAAAAATAAAATATAAAAAGTGTGCAAAAAATTTTTTTTTGTTACCTTATATCACTAAAAGTGCAACACCAAGCTATCAAAAAGGCGTATGCCCCCCCAAACAGTACTAATCTAACCGTTACCTCATCCCACACAAAATGAGTATCTACCTAAGACAATCTCCCCCAAAAAAATAAAAAAATATGGCTCTCAGACTATGGAGACACTAAAACATGATTTTTTTTGTTTCAAAAATGATTTTATTGTGTTAAATTTAAAAATAAAAAAGTGAACATATTAGGTATCGTCACATCTGTCACAACCTGCTATATCAAAATACCACATGACCTAACCCCTAGGGTGAACACAGTAAAAAAAAAAAATGGTGTACAAAAAGCAATTTTTTTGTTACCTTACACCACAAACAGTGTAATAGCAAGTGGTCAAAAAGTCATATGCACCCCAAAATAGTGCCAATCAAACCATCATCTCATCCCACAAAAAGGATACCCTACCTAAGACAAAAAAATTTGATAACTATTGTTCTCACACTATGGAGACTCTAAAACATGATTTTTTTTGTTTCAAAAATATCATTTTGTAAAAATTAAATAAATAAAAAAGTATACATATTAGGTATTGCCACATCCGTAAGAACCTGATCTAAAAATATATCATATGACCTAACCCCTCAGGTGAACACCGTAAAAAAAATGTAAAAAAAACCCATTCTTTTTATCACCTTACATCACAAAAAGCATAATACCAAGCGAACAAAAAGTCATATGCACACTAAAATAGTACCAATCAAACAGTCATCTCATACTCAAAAAAATTGAGCCCCTACATCGTCCAAAATATAAAAAAAAAGCTATAACTTACAGAATCTGGAGAATATAATGCTTTATTATGTGAAACTGAAACAAACAACCCAAAAAATTTGTCATATTTGGTATTGTCGAATCCGTAACAACCTGCTCTATAAAATACCACATGATCTAACATGTCAGATGAACATTGTAAATAGCAAAAAATAAAAACTGTGCCAAAACAGCTATTTTTTGTTACCTTGCCTAACAAAAAGTATAATATAGAGCAACCAAAAGTTATATATACCCTAATATAGTACCAACAAAACTGCCACCTTACCCTGTAGTTTTCAAAATGGGGTCATTTTATTGGAGTTTCTAATCTAGGGGTGCATCAGGGGGTCTTCAAATGTGACATGGCAACTTAAAATTATCCCAGTGATATCTGCCCTCCAAAAACCATATGGCGTTCCTTTCCTTCTGCACCCTGCCATGTGCCCGTACAGCAGTTTACAGAAACGCCCCATATGTGGTCGTAAACTGCAGAACTAAAGCAATAAATGTTTAGTTTTGTTTGGCTGTTAAACCTTGCTTTGTTACTGGAAAATAAAGGATTAAAATGAAAAATCTGCCCAAAAAAGTGAAATTCTGAAATTTCATCTACATTTTCCTTTAATTGATGTGGAACACCTAAAGGGTTAACAAAAATCAGTTTTGAATACCTTGAGGGGTGTAGTTTCTAAAATGGGGTCATTTTGGGGTGGTTTCTATTATGTAAGCCTCATAAATTGACTTCATACCTGAACTAGTCCTTAAAAAGAGGGTTTTGGAAATTTTCAGAAAAATGTCAAGATTCGCTTCTAAACTTCTAAGCCTTCTAATGTCCCCAAAAAATAAAATGTCATTTTCAAAATGATCCAAACATATGGGAAATGTAAAGTAATAACACATTTTGGAGGTATCACTATCTTTTATAAAAGTAGAGAAATTGAAATTTAGACATTTGCAAATTTTCCCAAATTTTGGGAAAATTTTGTATATTTTTTATAAATAAAAATGAAATATTTTGACTGAATTTTACCACTGTCCTTAAGTACAATATTTGACTAGAAAACAATCTCAGAATGGCCTGGATAAGTAAAAGTGTTTTAAAGTTATTACCACATAAAGTGCTTTTACAGAAATTGGCCTAGGCAGGAAGGTGAAAACTAGCCCGGGGTTGAAAGGGTTAATTAAATTCTATTGTTTATGTATTTTTTATCACTAATAATTATGCTCATTGTGATGTCACTACCTGCAGTTGGTCTATGTAAATCATTATGTGTGTATACGTATCACAATGTGCTTGAAAAAAGCTCCAGGTGGGAGCTAAAACGTTGCAGTTTTATTGATACAGAGGAATAAATCGTTAATTTCTAACGATAATTTGTTTTCCCTTAGTCCTAACAGCAGCACAGATGGGGTTAACTGCCCCTGTGGACTGGTAGGACCGGCGGAATTTTAATGAGCCCAAGAACCAATAAACGATCTTCAGCTCCCTGAAAGGGAGGAGATCACCCCCCAGCCCAACGTGTCTTTAACAAGTATGATGTAACTTAGGGAGGGATATTTGTGTGCTGCTGTTAGGACTAAGGGAAAACAAATTATCGTTAGAAATTAACGATTCCCTTACGTCCTACCAGCAGCACAGATGGGGAGATAGCAAGATAAAACCCCTAGGGAGGGTCCTCATGCCTGGCAGAAGTAAGAACTGTCTGCCCAAAAGCCGAAAACTCTGCCTTCCTAGCATCTATCCTATAATGGGAGATGAAGGTTGACTCAGAGCTCCAGGAGGCCGCCTTACAGATCAACTCTAAGGGGAGAAGGCTTCTTTCCGCAACCGAGGTGGAGACCGCCCTAGTAGAATGGGCTCTCACAAACTCGGGAGGATCTAAGGTTTGGGAGACAAAAGCTTCCTTAATGGCCTCCTTGATCCAGCGACTAATGGTGGCTTTAGACGCTTTACGGCCTTTAGACTTACCGGCAAACAGGATAAGGAGATTCTCATCTATCCTGAACTCTCTGGATCTATCCACATAGATCTGGAGGCATCTAGAAATATCCAGCGGATCTGTAGCTGGAGTATCAGAGGAGGAGGCTGTAAACAAAACTGGTAAAGAGATTACCTGGTTGATGTTTTGAAAAGTAGGCACCTTAGGTCTGAAGTATGGTAAAAACTTCAGGAGTACTCTGTCCTGTAAGAAAATAATATACGGATGAATTGCAGAGAAGGCCTGCAATTCAGAGACTCTTTTGGCTGAGGCTATAGCCAGAAGAAAGACCATCTTTAGAGTTAAATATTTGAAATCAACCTCCTCCAAAGGCTCGAAGGGGGGAGATGCTAGACCCCTGAGCACTACTGAAAGATCCCACTGGGGAATGGGTTTCAGTATAGTAGGCTTTAGTCTTTCCGCTCCCTTCAAGAAGCGTTTGATGAGTGGGTCCCGAGAGTATGGCCTGTTGAGACAGGCCGAGATGGCACAAATTTGTACCTTCAAGGTAGCTGGAGATAGGCCTCTATCTAATCCGTCCTGAAGGAAATGTAGTATCGCAGGAAGGGGCGGATCTGCAGACGCCACCTATTTGGAATCAGACCATGCCACGAAGATTCTCATGATCCTGGAGTAGGCCTTGTTTGTAGACTCTGCTCGGGAATGTGACAAAGTTCTCAGGACCGACTCGGAAAGCCCTTCTATGTTGGGAAGGGACTGATCAACCTCCAGGCTGTCAGGTTGAACCTGTGCAGATCTGGGCAGAGGTGAGTGTCCCACGACACCAGGGTCTGCTCCGGGGGGAGTCTCCAGTATTGTCCCCGACTCATCTGAATGAGCTGGGTAAACCAGGATCTTTTGGGCCAAAACGGTATGATGGCTATTACCGAGGCCTGATCCTGACGGATTTTCATCAATACCCTCGGTATCATGGAAAAAGGAGGGAAGATGTAAGCCAGCCTGAACCTCCACGGTATCGACAGAGCATCTATCGCCAGGGGGTTGTCTTCCCGGTACAGGGAACAGAACCTCAGCACCTTGGCGTTGAACCTGGTTGCCATGAGGTCCACCTCTGGCATACCCCAACTGTGAACTAGCTGCCTGAAGACCTCCGGATGCAGAGACCACTCCATGGTCGGTAATCCTCGACTTAAGCGGTCTGCTATCATATTGAGGGAACCTCGGATATGAACGGCAGATAGATGGGAAAGGTTCAGCTCTGCCCACCGAAGGATCACCCCGATCTCTGATAGAAGGGGTAATGACCTTGTGCCACCCTGCTTGTTTATATAAAGAACCGCAGTCATATTGTCTGACTGGACTTTCACCGCTTTGCCCCGAATCTGAGGGGCGAAGTGAAGGAGGGCTAGCCGGATAGCTCGCATCTCGCGAAGATTGGAGGAAAGATGCCGCTCCAGGGGGGACCAAGATCCCTGCACTTGGGATCCATCCAGGTGAGCGCCCCAGCCTACAAGGGACGCGTCTGTAGTCAATATGACCCAAACTGGTTGGGTCATAGACTTCCCTGCTGGCAGTCGAAACCACCATCTGAGGGAATCCCGGGTTTGACCGGACAGGGAGCACAGGGAATCTAGCCCCGCAGGGCTGCCGTTCCATAAGTGTAAGACCTCCGACTGAAGGGGACGGAGGTGCCATAGCGCCCAAGGGACTGCGTCTGCAGCCACTGACATGAGCCCCACCATCTTCATGAGAGTCCGAATAGAGACTCGACGAGGGACATGAAGGACCTTTGCCAGGTCCTGAATCCGCGCTTTCCTTTCTTGAGTCAACCGGAGGGACATCTCCACAGAGTCGACCACGAATCCTAAATAATGGATTGAAGATGATGGGCTCACATTCGACTTCTGCCAGTTGATGATCCAGCCTAGGCGGAGAAGAAAGGAGATTGCGACCTGAAGATGGTGGGTAAGGATCGGAACTGAAGAGGCTATGAAAAGCCAATCGTCCAGATAAGGAATAATAGTCAGCCCTTGAAGTCTCAATGCTGCCACCACCGATACCACCACCTTGGTGAAGATAAGGGGGGCAGAAGAGATTCCGAAGGGGAGCGCGGTGAACTGAAAGTGCCTGCGAACCCCTGAAATCTGGACCGCGATCCTGAGAAATTTCCGGAAGGCGGAATGGATCGGAATGTGAAGATAAGCATCTTTGAGGTCCAGAGTAGCCATGACATCCCCGAGGTTGAGGATATGGGCGACTGACCTTATGGTTTCCATGCGAAACCTTGTTTTCCTTATAAATCGATTGAGAAATCTCAAATTGATGATAATCCGGAGGTCTCCCGTCTTTTTGGGAACCAGGAACACTGGTGAGTAAATGCCTAGGCCTCTCTCCCCTGCCGGCACCTCCTCTAGGGCTCCCTTGGAGATATAGTCCTGGATGTAAGATTCCAGGACCACTTGTTTGGCCGGCCCGAAGTTTCGTGTAGCGACGAATCTCTCTGGGGGGAGAGAGAGAAAGTCTACCCGGTACCCGACGGAGACTAAGTTCAGAACCCAAGGGTCTGCGATCAACTGACTCCAAGAGTCTTTGAAATGGGAGAGACGGCCCCCCACGGGCGTTTGGGGGAGTGGTACGGGAAAGTCTAGAGGAGACACTGCAGGGACAGCAGGGCTTATCCAAGAGCCTCGACGAGGCCCATAGTCAGGACGGTTTTGCCTCCTTAGCGGGTTTTACAGGAGCGCCTCGAATATTTACGAGACGGTTCCCCCCAATCTCTGCGCCTAGATTGCTGCCCCGGGCGTCCTTCGCGCTTCTTTTCCTGCCTGGGGCGTCCCCGAAAGGGCTGCTGGGGGAGGCTCTTCCCCTTTTTGTCGGAGAGCCCCTCCATTATTTTATCCAATTCGGACCCAAACAGCCTGTCTGGTTCGAAGGGGAGCCCACAAAGATTAAACTTGGACGCGTTGTCCGCGACCCAAGGTTTCAGCCACAGTGGTCTGCGGGCAGCCGAAACTAAGGCCATAGTTTTGGCGGCCAGCTTCAACTGCATCTGGGTGGAGTCGACTAAGAAATCCATAGCCAGGTTGGCTGACTTGAAAGCTGCTAAGATATCATCCCTGGATACGCTCTGGTCCACATCTGTCTGGATCTGATTGAGCCTAGAGCGTAGATAGGTGGCTACTTCAGTGGCCGCAATCGAAGTTGATGCGGAGGCAGCGGCCGCCGCATAACTCCTTCTGAGGGTGCACTCTGCCCTCCGATCTAGAGGGTCCTGCAGACTAGACCCATCATCTGCAGGGACTAGAGTGCGCCGGGACAACTTGGCTATAGCCATGTCCACCTTGGGAATGGAACCCCATGATTCCACCAAGGGTTTAGCCATCGGGTACATAAGTGTAAACTTTCTAGTGAGAACTGGGCCTTTCTCAGGCTTTCGCCATTCTGTGCGCATCACAGAGAGAAGGGTCTCATCCGCTCTGAAGACACGCTGTGTCCGTACGGCGGGATCGGAGGACTCCCCAATGTCAACATCATGGTCCCCCGACCTGATGGACTTAAGTAGCTTCTGCGTCTTTTCTGGAGGGAAAAAGCAAGAAGTGATCTCTTCTTCCTCAGAAGAAGACCCCACCGAACAGGGGGTGGGTCTTTCGGCTGGTGCGACTGGAGCGGCCACATCCATGGGGGTCTGAGAGGGTCCTGGTAACCTCTCATTCAATAAGCGCACCACTCCCTTAATGGAATCATCCACGTATGTTTTCGTCCACTGAAACATCTCCTGCATCGTGGGTTCCGTGGACGCCGTGCGACAACTCTCACACCTCGAGTAGGGACAGCCGTCGTCTAAGGGCGTGTTACAATCAAAGCACGCCAAATGCTTCCTCTTGGCCCCAGTTTTTCGCTGATCCAGATCCTTGGGGGAAGCCATAGTCTGTAATTGGAAACAAAAAAGACAGGTCATAACACCTACAAAAAAATTGGAGGTGGAGAAACGAGACCTTAAGGGGGCCCACCAGCACTAGAGAAATATAGAGCTGCAGAAGAGGAACACACAAACCCACGTCAAGCAATAATATAAGGATATCACAAGGCACAGGGAACTCTGGAGCTAGCTTGTCAAAGCAATGCAACCAGAGCACTGAATGACAGGCTCTGGGCGCTTTAAAGGAAGAAGCCCCGCCCCCTGGGCGGGTCCCAAATCGTAAGTCTCTTAAGATATAAGAGAGCTAAACAAACTAGCTCAACATGCTTTGGATAGCTGCCCCGGGTCATCCTGGATCACAGGATGTCTATAGGGAAGTAACTCTTATCAAGAGGGTGAGGATAGAACCTCAGCCGCGCTGCGAAAAAACCGGAAGTGACGTAGCGCAGCTAGTGCGCGTCACTTCCGGATGATGGCGGCGCCCATAGCGCCACGCGCATGTGGCGATGGGAGGAACGGGAGACCAGGAGAAACTGAAAGGAGAGGGGAGGGGGACACCCCGCTCCCCGCGGTCCCCAGGTATATAAAAAAATCGCCGCAATCCGCCTGAAATAAAGGCAAAAAGAGAGCCATGTAAAAAAACGGGGCGATCCTTTACAAGAAAGAAAAGGAGTCCCTAACTCTCAGCTCCCAGAAGGAGCGATACGCCAGTCCAACCTGTCCAAAGGACAGAAAAAAACACGGTGGGCTGGGGGGTGATCTCCTCCCTTTCAGGGAGCTGAAGATCGTTTATTGGTTCTTGGGCTCATTAAAATTCCGCCGGTCCTACCAGTCCACAGGGGCAGTTAACCCCATCTGTGCTGCTGGTAGGACGTAAGGGAATCTACTACTTTCTTCACATCCCAGGAGTGCTGTGATCCCTTCTACATGCTCATATCTCATATCTATCTACAGTCGTACTTGTTTGTTAACCCTTCAGAATTTTCCATATTTCTACATAATTTTGAGCTAATTCTACATCAGATTTTCACAGAAGCAAACAAATAATTAAAAAATATTATACTTAGTCATGTATTTATTGAGGAAAATGATTAATATCACATGTCTATGAGTGGCAAAAGTATGTGAACATTTGCCTTCAGTATCTGGTGTAACCCTCTTATAACTGCCACTGAACGTTTCCAGTAATTGTTGAGTAGTTCAGCTTGGAACCACTAAGAACCAAAGCCGAGTTCCAAGTTTTAAAGTGGTTTTTCACTTTAAAAATCAAATACCAAAGTTATTCAACGAAGTCTTGCGCAACTTTGGTGATAACTAACTTCACCTCATTGGAGGCAATACATTTTAATGCTTTACGGAGACAGATCTCCGTACAGCATTAAACAAATTTTTTAGCAAAACGACTTTGGATGTAGCATCCAAAGCTCGCTTTGCTCATCCCTAGTGGAAAGACTTGTGTGATTAGGGTCGTTGTTTTGCTCCATGACCCATGCTGTCTTCAGATTAAGCTCACGCTGAGATGTCCTGACATTTTCCTTTAAAATTTGCTGGTATAATTTAGAATTTGTTTGTGCAGCAAAACAGGCCAAACCATAATACTGCCACCAAAGTGTTTCACAGATGGGATGAGGTTTTTATGCTGGAATACTTTATCTTCCTTTCTCCAAACACCTTGCTTCTCATTTAAACCCAAAAATTCTATTTTGGTCTCATCCATCCACAGAACATTGTTTCAATAGCCTTCTGACTTTTGAGGTGATCTTTGGCAAACTGCAAACAGGCAGCAGTGCAATCCTGCCATGCACATTGCTGTTGAGGGTCCTCCTGATGGTGGACTCATTAACATTAACCCTTTCATGACCAAGGGTCAGTGATGCCCCAGTGTCCAGGTCAAAATTTACAAATCTGACATGCGTCACTTTATGTGGTAATAGCTTTGGAACACTTTTACTTATCCACGCCATTCTGAGATTGTTTTCTCGTGACACATTGTACTTCATGATAGTCATATATTTGAGTCAATATATTTCACCTTTATTTATGAAAAAATCCCTAATTTACAAAAAAATATAAAAATTCTCAATTTTCTAAATTTCAATTTCTCTGCTTCTAAAACAGAAAGTCATACCTAATAAAATATTTATTACTTAACATTCCCCATATGTCTACTTTATGTTGGCATCATTTTGGAAATGTCATTTTATTTTTTTAGGACGTTAGAAGGCTTAGAAGTTTAGAAGCAATTCTTACAATTTTTAAGAAAATTTCCAAAACCCACTTTTTAAGGACCGGTTCAGGTCTGAAGTTACTTTGTGGGGCTTACATAGTGGAAACCCCCATAAATGACCCCATTGTAGAAACTACACCCCTCAAGTTATTCAAAACTGATTTTACAAACTTTGTTTACCCTTTAGGCGTTCCACAAGAATTAAATGAAAATGGAGATGAAATTTCTAAATTTCACTTTTTTGGCAGATTTTCCATTTTATAATTTTTTTTTCTTTAACACATTGAGGGTTAACAGCCAAACAAAACTCAATATTTATTACCCTGGTTCCGCGGTTTACATAAACACCTCACATGTGGTTGTAAACTGCTGTACAGGCACACGGCAGGGCCCAGAAGGAAAGGAATGCCATACGGTTTTTGGAAGGCAGATTGTGCTGGATTGGTTTTCTGAACGCCATATGTTTTTTTATTTTTCTGCCGATCGTCTTGTGCAGAGGCTCGTTTTTTTTTTGCAGAAAGTGTTGAGGTTTTTATTGGTACAGAGGAATAAATCTACTACTTTCTTCACATCCCAGGAGTGCTGTGATTCCTTTGGGTACATAGGATTTTTTGATCATTCATTATTATACTTTATGCTTAATTGGCTGTTTTAGAACAGTTTTCATTTATTTATTTTTACAGCGTTCATCTGAGGAGTTAGGTCATGTGATAGTTTTTTAGAGAAGATCGTTAAGGACGTGGCAATATGTATACTTTTTCTTATTTATTTAAGTTTTACACAATAATAGCATTTCTGAAACCAAAAAAATGATGTTTTAGTGTCCCTATAGTCTGAGAGCCATAGCTTTTTTTATTTTTTGGGCGATTGTCTTAAATAGGGTATCATTTTTTGTGGGACGAGGTGACGGTTTGATTGGTACTATTTTGGGGGTCATAAGCCTTTTTGATCGCTTGCTGTTGCATTTTTTGTGATGTAAGGTGACAAAAATAGCTATTTTGGCACTGTCTTTTTTATTTTATTTTTATGGTGTTTATCGGACGGGGTCTATCATGTGATATATTTATAGAGACGGTTGTTACGGACGCGGTGACACCTAATATGTGTATTTTATTTTTTCATTTTTTTTTATAGGAAAAGGCAATTTATTTTTTTAATTTAATTTTTTTATTTTTTTTTATTTTTCATTTTTATTATTTTCCCTTTCTTTTTTTATCAAGTCCCTCTTGGATCATGAAGATCCAGTGGGGCTGATGGCTGTACTATACTTTGCAATGCTCTTGCATTGCAAAGTATAATACTATTAGATGCCCTGTAATGACCTGTAGGTGGCAACAGCGGACGCTTTTGCAAAGCGTCCGGTTGCCATGGCAACCATTGGGTGCTGAAATCGCAGCGCTGCAGCCCCGATGGTTGAGAGAGGGAGCAACGGCGGGATCTATGGGGTTACAGGAGAGTGTCAGCATAGAGCTGACACTCTCTGTTGATGGCGGCAGCTCAGTAATGGAGTCGCCGCCATCACACACAGCAGGGGGATCGGGGGCAGCGCTGGAAAGGGGGGGATCAGGGGCAGTGCTGGAAAGGGGGGGGAATCGGGGGGGTACGGCCGCCAATATTGAGGGAGGCTGGGGCAGGAGGGGCTGGTGAGAATGAATGTATGGGGCGGGGAGGGGGTGGACCGCATCAGGGCAGCTGCCTCTAAGAAATGAGCTGCAGGCGGACACAAGAGGGGGCTTGGAGGGGCACAGCCACAGATCGGGGGCACAGATCGGGGGGGGGGGTATTACAAGCATGAAACCAATTTTTTTTTTCTGCCGTGATCCGATTGGTTAGGCACAGACTAACCAATCGGATCGATTGCCTGCAAGGGGCCACTCTGATTGGTCCCTTGCTGGCATTACTGCACTGTATGCTGTCCGTGACAGCAGCAGGGCAGGGGCAGAAGCTTTATTCCAAGCGCTTTGCAGCGCTTGGATTAAAGAGCTGGTTTGACGTTTATAGACGTTTATAGACGGGGCATGTGCAGCTATCACGTATATATACAGATTGCGGTCGGGAAGGGGTTAACATTACTTAATGTTAGAAAGGCCTGTAGTTGCTTAGAGGTTACCTTGGGTTCCTTTGTGACCTATCAGTCCTATCAGTGTTTGACAACATTCCCTCTATGACTGTGTATACAGAAATAGCTGCCAATCACTGATAGCACTGCCCAGAATGAGCAGAAATTTAAATGAATATAATACCAGTTTTACTGAACCATTTCTTATACAGTAAAACTATACATTAATCTTTTTAGTTCCTCCTGTTCTATGACATGGTGCCTGTAGATTAAATTGTAATTTCATGGTGACAGGTAGAGATGTCGCAAACATAACATTTTCCTTTTGCGAACGGCGAACGCAAATTTCTACAAATGTTCTCGAATGTGCGAACAGCCATTGACTTCTATAGGCAGGCGAATTTCAAAACCCACAGGGACTCTTTCTGGCCACAATAGTGATGGAAAAGTAGTTTCAAGGGGACTAACACCTGGACTGTGGCATGCCGGAGGGGGATCCATGTCAAAAGTCCCATGGAAAATTACATAGTTGACGCAGAGTTGGATTTTAATCCATAAAGGGCATAAATCACCTAACAATACCATTTTTTTTTTTAACAACGTGGTTTAAAACATCCAGTGTGTGTATACGATCAGGTAAGATGTTGTATCGATCAGGTAGTGTAAGGGTTACGCCCGCTTCACAGACATTGACAGACCAAACTCCCCTTTTAATGCACCGCAAACAACCGCAAACAGTCCATTTGCCCAACCGCAAACTTCCCATTTGCACAAGGTTGTATACCAAGCTAGCCATGTCCCGTTGATGTCATTGAAGGTTTCTTCCTCCACCCAGCCACGTACAACACCAAGGGTCCCAGAAAGGTGAATTGAATAGATTTTTCGAATGGGGAGATGGTTAAAAAAAACTCTGGCTCCCTCCACTTTGTTTGAATCCACGGTCACTGCGTCTGTGCCGTGCAATTTACTGTCCCACTCGATATGAGTGCTATTTTCTATAGTTCTCTCTTCTCATCAGTTTAGTCCCTGTTACGTCCCCAATGGGGTCCATTTATTAAATGGATTTTTCGAACGGGGAGATGGTTAAAAAAAACGCTGTCTCCCTCCCCTTTGTTTGAATCCACGCCACGGTCACTGTGTCTGCGCTGTGCAATTTACTGTCACACCCGATATGAGTGCTATTTTCTGTAGTACTATTCTCATCAGTTTAATCCCTGTTACGTGACATCCCCAATCTGGGGTCCATTTATTAAATTGATTTATCGAACGGGGAGATGGTTAAAAAAACGCTGGCTCCCTCCCCTTTGTTTGAATCCACGCCACGGTCACTGCGTCTGCGCCGTGCAATTTACTGTCACACCCGATATGAGTGTTATTTTCTGTAGTACTATTCTCATCAGTTCAATCCCTGTTACGTCCCAAATCAGGGTGGGATTACCTTTTGTGAAAAAAAATTTAGGCCGGGTACCTTCGACTGCCTTCACAGTGACAGACCAAACTCTGATACACCAAACTGAATTGATTTTAGAGATGGAAAAAGCAGCTTGGTTGGTCCTCTTACTCCCAAGTTGGGGCACTGCGCGTGCACGGAGCAATGTGCTGTGACACCCTATATGAGTGGTGTCTTAACTAGTACTATTCCTATCAGTTTAATCCCTGGAATAATTTAGTTCTGAGCTTTGTACTTGATTTGTATTGGAATTGATGGGGATTTTTTAAATTGTCTGCATTATTTCTAATAAACTATTAAGAAATTTTATTATGATTTTTTTATTTTATGTATTAAAAACCCACCCATAAAACTTAAAAAAAATAAAATACAAATTTTTAGTTTTTTCTATGAAAAAACATCCAGCCGTCCCGATCGCTTTTGGTCTGATCATAATGAAGCAACGGCCTTATCATCTGGGGTGTGGCAACATTGCCAACACACTCATAGAGGTGATGATCGCTTCATTGTGATACGAAAGCCCCTTCACCACAACAAGGTAACGATCACGAAAGGGGAATTGACACTTGTATGTGCCTTTTTTTTTTTTTTTTTTTGCAGCCACAGTGCAGCACCAGAGGCCAGAAAAATTAGGCATGTACACATGCCTGAAAAACAATGTTATTGTTGCAGCCGATGTTGTAGCAGCGGCCGGAAAAATTGATGTTTTCAAGGCAGAAAGGTGACTAAAACATTGCGGCTTGAACCCAAGTTGGTGGCGGAGAATTCACGAAAGTCATCCGGTATGCAGACATTAAATACAGCAGCATGGGGACCATTTTGAGGCCAAGGCATGTCATCAGGCCTTTTGTTAGTTAAACGTATCCCCTACTGTCAGTCCCTTCGGGATCTATGCCTCATTCATCTTAATGAAGGTGAGGTAATCAACACTTTTTTGACCGAGGCGACTTCTTTTGTCAGTGACAATGCCTCCTGCTGCACTGAAGGTCCTTTCTGACAGGACACTTGAAGCGGGGCAGGCCAGAAGTTCTATCGCAAACTGGGATAGCTCAGGCCACAGGTCAAGCCTGCACACCCAGTAGTCAAGGGGTTCATCGCTCCTCAGAGTGTCGATATCTGCAGTTAAGGCGAGGTAGTCTGCCACCTGTCGGTCGAGTCGTTCTCTAAGGCTGGATCCCGAAGGGCTGTGGCGATGTGTAGGACTGAAAAAGCTCTGCATGTCCTCCATCAACAACACATCTGAAAAGCGTCCTGTCCTTGCCGCCGTGGTCCTGGTAGGAGGAGGATTACTTTCACCTCTTCCTCAGTTAGATTCCCGTTGTGCTGTGACATCCCCCTTATAAGCTGTGTAAAGCATATTTTTGGGTTTGGTTTTAAACTGCTGCATCCTTTCTGACTTCCGGTAATTTGGTAACATTTCCGCCACTTTCTGCTTATACCGGGGGTCTAGTAGCGTGGCCACCCAGTACAGGTCGTTCTCCTTCATCCTTTTTATACGAGGGTCCCTCAACAGACATGACAGCATGAAAGACCCCATTTGCACAAGGTTGGATGCCGAGCTACTCATTTCCCGTTCCTCCTCCTCACTGATGTAATTGACGGTCTGTTCTTCCCCCCAGCCACGTACAAGACCACGGGTCCCAGATAGGTGACAACAACGAGCACCCTGGGATGCCTGCTGTGGTTGGTCTTCCTCCTCCTCAAAGCCACATTCCTCCTCTGACTCCTCTTCCTCATACTCCTCTTACAGCGTTGCCGCAGGTCCAGCAAGCGATGATGACAAGGCTGTTTCTGGTGGTGATGGTGACCACAACTCTTCCTCTTCACGCTCATCTACAGCCTGATCCAGCACTCTTCGCAGGGCACGCTCCAGGAAGAAAACAAATGGGATGAGGTCGCTGATGGTGCCTTCGGTGCGACTGACTAGGTTTGTCACCTCCTCAAAAGGACGCATGAGCCTACAGGCATTGCGCATGAGCGTCCAGTAACGTGGCAAAATAATTCCCAGCTCCGCAGAGGCTGTCCTAGCACCCCGGTCATACAAATACTCATTGACTGCTTTTTCTTGTTGGACCAGGCGGTCGAACATTAGGAGTGCTGAATTCCAACGTGTCGGGCTGTCGCAAATCAAGCGCCTCACTGGCATGTTGTTTCAGCGCTGAATGTCTGAAAAGTGCGCCATGCCGTGTAGGAACACCTGAAATGGCCACACACCTTCCTGGCCTGTTTGAGGACGTCCTGTAAGCCTGGGTACTTAGAAACAAAGCGTTGTACAATGAGATTCAACACATGTGCCATGCACGACACATGTGACAACTTGCCCAAATTCAATGCCGCCAACAAATTGTTTCCATTGTCACACACCACTTTCCCGATCTCCAGTTGGTGCGGAATCAGCCACTGATCCACCTGTGCGTTCAGGGCGGACAGGAGTGCTGGTCCGGTGTGGCTCTCTGCTTTCAGGCAAGTCAACCCCAAGACAGCGTGACACTGTCGTATCCGGGATGTGGAATAGCCCCTGGGGAGCTGGGGGGATTCAGTTGATGTGCAGCCAGACGCCGCAGCAGAAGAGAAACATAGAAACATAGAATGTGTCGGCAGATAAGAACCATTTGGCCCATCTAGTCTGCCCAATATACTAAATACTATGGATAGCCCCTGGCCCTATCTTATATGAAGGATGGCCTTATGCCTATCCCATGCATGCTTAAACTCCTCCACTGTATTTGCAGCTACCACTTCTGCAGGAAGGCTATTCCATGCATCCACTACTCTCTCAGTAAAGTAATACTTCCTGATATTACTTTTAAACATTTGCCCGTCTAATTTAGAACTATGTCCTCTTGTAGCAGTTTTTCTTCTTTTAAATATTCTCTCCTCTTTTACCTTGTTGATTCCCTTTATGTATTTAAAAGTTTCTATCATATCCCCTCTGTCTTGTCTTTCTTCCAAGCTATACATGTTAAGGTCCTTTAATCTTTCCTGGTAAGTTTTATCCTGCAATCCATGTACCAGTTTAGTAGCTCTTCTCTGAACTCTCTCCAAAGTATTAATATCCTTCTGGAGATATGGTCTCCAGTACTGAGCACAATACTCCAAATGAGGTCTCACTAGTGCTCTGTAGAGCGGCATGAGCACCTCCCTCTTTCTACTGGTAATTCCTCTCCCTATACACCCAAGCATTCTGCTAGCATTTCCTGCTGCTCTATGACATTGTCTGCCTACCTTTACGTCTTCTGAAATAATGATCCCTAAATCCCTTTCCTCAGATACTGAGGTTAGGACTGTATCACTGATTTTATATTCTGCTCTTGGATTTTTACATCCCAGGTGCATTATCTTGCACTTGACAACATAACATTTTAGTTGCCAGATTTTTTACCATTCCTCTAGTTTTCCTAAGTCCTTTTCCATTTGGTGTATCCCTCCAGGAACATCAACCCTGTTACAAATCTTTGTGCCATCAGCAAAAAGACACACCTCACCATTGAGGCCTTCTACAATTTCGCTGATAAAGATATTAAACAATATGGGTCCCAGAACAGATCAATGAGGTACCCCACTGGTAACAAGACCTTGGTCTGAATATACTCCATTGACTACAACCCTACAAGATAAGATAAATCTTTTAAAAAAGAAATGGGCCCGGTATCAATACCACTCATGTTTTTCTACATACTCATTCAGAGTCAGTGTATACATTCATCACAAAGTAGACTACCTTCCATTTGACGAGAAAATAGATGAGAGGGGTAGATATGTATTCCTTCATTGTCAGTGGAATGGTATTGTATGTATCTTGGCTTTTGTGTATATACCCCTCCCCCCTTTCTCCTTAACGGTTATTCATAGACTGGTGGAGTATGCAGATTCAAGGGGCAAATGCCCCATAGTAATAATGGGGGATCTTAATAATGTTATGACTGACGAGTTAGATAGATACTCTGTGATTCCAAAGGATAAACATGTGACTGGGCGTCAATCAGTGCTGGGGAAAATATCGCAGGGACTATCATTAATAGATGTATGGAGATATCTTTATGATGATAAGCCAGGGTTTTCCTGTTTTAGTTGGGGAAATAAAATAATGTCCAGAATAGATTTGGCATTGGTTAGTTCAGAATTAGTAAATAAGATCTCCAGCATGAGGTATGAAGCAAATAGTATTTCAGATCACTCCCCTGTCTGCCTGCGGTTTAAAACAAACCTAAGACGAATAAGCCGAGAGTTTCGCCTGAATCCACACTGGTTGAACTTAATTAAGGAGGAAGATGATATTAGGGTGGATATAGAGGAGTTCTGGAAATATAATCTGGGGTCAGCAGGTTTAGGGTATGTTTGCGATGCTTTTAAAGCATTTCTAAGTGGTATTTTGGTAAGCAAAATTAAGGGCTTAAAGAGGGGATTTGCAGAACAGGAGAGAGTGCTGACAGATAGGATAAAAGAAATAGAAGTAGAACTCATGACTAAGAAAATCCCTGAACTGATAGGCCAACTGGATCAGGCTAAAAGTGCATTGAGGAATTATCTGATGGACAAGGCAGAACAAAAAGTGTTTTTTGAGGGGGAACGATATTTCAGGGAATCTGGGAAGTCGGGGAGATTGCTGTCCACACTTATACAGAATCAAAGGGGGGGTAATAGTATTGATAGTGTTGAGAGGAGAGATGGGGGATGGCATCCAGCCAGGGAGAGATAGAGCTCGAATTTATTGAATATTATGGGGGCCTCTACTCCTCGGAGGGAGGGGGGGGGGGGTGCCTGAAGAATTCAGAATCTTCCTGGAGGGAGTACCTATCCCCAGACTCTCGGAGGAGGAGAGGGACTGGTTGAACGGCCCCATTGAAGTTGAGGAATTACAGGAGACATTGAAAACTATTCAGGGGAATTCCAGTCCTGGGTTGGATGGCCTCCCTTTCGAGATATACAGAAGATATGGAGATGTCATTCTTCCAGTGCTAGTGCAAGTCTTAAACGAGTCAATGGACAGTGGCGAACTCCCGTCCTCCCTCTCGGAAGCTGTAATAAGTCTGATAGGTAAAAAGGGTAAGGACGAGAAAAAGGTGGATTCGTATCGCCCCATCTCTCTCCTTAACACAGATTTTAAAATATGTGCTAAATTACTCGCAAACCGCCTAAGAAAAGTTATTGAGAAGTTAATACACCCGGATCAATCAGGGTTTGTACCCAAACGCCAAGCTCAGACGAATATTCGACGGACATTACTGAACATGCAGATGGGTGGGGAGGGTGCTCATTCCATCCTGTCTTTGGACGCTGAGAAAGCGTTTGACATGGTGGAATGGACATACGTCTGGAAGGTTATGTATGAGTTTAATTTGGGAGAAAAATTTATTAGATGGGTACAGCTTCTATATAATAACTCGAAAGTTAGGGTAAAAATCAATGGAGTAATATCAGAGTCAATACCTTTGCAGAGGGGAACCCGTCAGGGGTGCCCACTCTCCCCATTACTGTTCGCCATATTTGTTGAGCCATTGGCTTGTAAGGTCCGAGCAGATGAAAAAATAAGGGGGGTTGGGGGAAATGGTGCACTGGATAAGATATGCCTTTACGCTGATGATATTTTGTTTTTTGTGGACGGGGGGGGGGGGGGGGTACTAATGGTACTGCACCTGATGGAAATAGTAAATCAGTTTGGCCTTTTCTCCGGCTTTAGGGTGAACTGGACAAAGTCGGTACTGCTCCCAATTGGCCAGGAAATTGGGTCGGAGGAAATTATTGTTAAAATTTTGAAACCCACGGAGTCGTTTCAATACCTGGGTATTAAAGTTAGTTCGAGGATACAGGAGTATCTAGAACTCAATATTGACCCTCTTTTAAAAAGGGTTAAGGAAAAAACAAGTACTTGGCAAAAATTGTTGATCCGACAAGTGGACCGAATTGCGATAATAAAGATGGTTTTGCTACCACAGATTTTGTATGTTATTTCCTCCTGCCCAATCTGGATAGGGGACCATTTTTTCAATGCACTAGAAGGAGTGATAAATGACCTTATTTGGGGGAGAAAAAGGGTCAGGCTGAAACAAAAATACCTGAGGCTAGATGAGAAAGATGGCGGCCTCTCCGTCCCATGTTTTAGGGGTTATTACTATGCATCCCAGCTTCAGTGGCTAATGATGGAGGATGACAGACTGCGTCGCTTTTTGGAAGGGGAACTGGGAGGTCTCCAATATAATATCATTAGCACTCTAGAAGCTGGAGTGATAAAAATAAAGGGTAGGCAGTGCCCAATTAGTAATATGATACACTTAGTTTGGGTTGATGTTAAAAAATTACTAGGAATAAATCACTCACTAAAGTTTTCTCCCATTTGGGGAAATCTAAATTTAAAAGAATTTTGGAAGTTTGAAGATTTTGTATTTTGGGATAAAAAGGGTATTAGGTTTGTGCCCCAGTTGGTGGTGGAAGGAAAGTTGAAGACACTAGAGGAAATAGGTTTAAGTATAGATAAAGATTCCCTCATATGGTTTAGATATGCTAGATTAAAACATGCCTTTGATAAAACGGAGAATAGAGAATATCTTATTACGAAACACTCAGATTTTGCAGAATTTTGTTATCAGGGAATAGGGAGTAAAGTTTCAATCTCACAGATTTACAAAAAAAATAAAGAAGGGGTTAGGAGGGATGATTAGATTTAATAGTGAAAAGAAACGGGCACAAGAGGTGGAACCCTCAACTCTGGATTGGAGAAGTATATATAAAAATGTTAAAAGGAGTACCATTTCCAGTGGCTTCCGATTGACGCAGTTTTTATCCTCCACCGGACCTATATTACCCCCAGGGTGTTGAGTAAGATGTACAAAACAGGGGAGGCAAAATGCTGGAAGTGTGGAGAGGAGAGGGCTGATTTTGTGCATTTGATTTGGTTTTGTCCGATTGTACAGGGGTACTGGACTCAAGTTTTCCAGGACCTCGGGAGAGAGACAAGGAAATCTGCACCTCTGGAGATCAGTATAGCAGTCCTGGGAGACACCAGAAGAATTTGGGCGGATAGAGAAAGTGAAAGGAAATGGGAAAAAGGGCTGATGCTGGCACGTGTTGTATTGGCTAGAGGATGGGGAGCGGACAGTCCGCCAAGTGTGGTAGAATGGAAAAACCTATGTGAAAGGGTGTTAAGCTATGAAAAACCGGTGGGTAAATAAGGAGTAAAAAGGGGAGAATATAAGTTTTTGAAAAGAGGTCATGGAAAGGAAAAAACCTTGAGGATACTCCCAAGACAACCAAGAGGGTGGAGGGGAGGGTGGAGGTGAGGGTGGGGGTGGGGGGAAAGCTCTTCCTTTTTCTGGGTCTTTGTAGTTATTGCGAAGCAAAAGTAAAAAGGATGGGGAAAAATTGGTATGGCACACCTGTGTAATTTATGACGGTGTATATTGGTATTTTTGTAATGTCTATTCCCTATCTATGTCTTGTTTTAATGAGAAGAAGAAAATGATAAATAAATATAAAAAAAAAAAAAAGTCTAGATGAGCGATGTCTACTGCACCTCCTCCATCTATTATTTTAGTCACCCAATCAAAAAAATCAATAAAATTAGTTTGACATGATCTCCCTGAAGTAAACCCATGCTGTTTTTCATCTTTCATTCCATGGGATTTTAGATGTTCCACAATCCTCTCCTTAAGTATGGTTTCCATTAATTTCCCCACTATTGATGTCAGGCTTACTGGCCTATAGTTGCCCGATTCCTCCCTACTACCTTTCTTGTGAATGGGCACAACATTTACTAATTTTCAATCTTCTGGGACGACTCCTGTTGCCAGTGATTGGTTAAATAAATCTGTTAATGGTTTTGCTAGTTCACCGCTGAGCTCTTTTAATAGCTTTGGGTGTATCCCATCAGGCCCATGTGACTTATTTGTATTAATTTTAGACAGTTGACTTAGAACCTCTTCCTCTGTAAAGACACATGCATCAAAAGATTCATTAGTCTTCTTTCCTAACTGAGGTCCTTCTCCTTCATTTTCCTTTGTAAAAACTGAACAGAAGTATTCATTGACGCAGTCAGCTAGTTCTTTATCTTCTTCCATATACCTTCCTTCTTTTGTTTTTAATTTGGTAATTCCTTGTTTTAGTTTCCTTTTTTCATTTATGTATCTGAAGAATGCCTTATCGCCTTTTTTCCCTGACTGAGCTAATTTCTCTTCTGCCTGTGCTTTAGAAGCTCTTATAACTTGTTTGGCCTCTCTCTGCCTAATCTTATAAATTTGTCTGTCATCCTTGTTTTATTTGTTTTTTTTTAATAATTCCTAAATGCTATCTTTTTGTTTTTAATGTCTTTGGCCACTTCTGCTGAGTACCACAGTGGTCTCTTCCTTTTTTTGCTTTTACTGACAAGCCTAATGCAATTTTCTGTTGCTTTCAATAGTGCCACTTTTAAGTAGTCCCATTTCTCCTGGACTGCAATTAAACTATTCCAGTCTGATAGGGACTCGTATACCACTAATCTAATTTTAGAAAAGTCAGTTTTTCTAAAATCTATAACTTTAGTTTTTGTGTGGTGTGACTCAGTCACTGTACTTATAGTAAACCACACTGACCGGTGATCACTAGATCCCAAGCTTTCCCCTACAGTAATATCAGATACCAAATTCCCATTTGTGAATACTAAATCTAAAAAGGCCTCCTTCCGGGTTGGCTCCTCCACTACTTGCTGTAGAGATAATCCCAGTAGGGAATTTAGAATATCTGTACTCCTGGCAGAACTAGCTATTTTGGTTTTCCAGTTTACATCTGGAAGATTGAAGTCTCCCATAATGATAACTTCCCCCTTCAATGTCATTTTAGCTATTTCCTCAACTAGTAGATCATCTAATTCTTTGACTTGGCTAGGTGGTCTATATATCACACCTACATGAGTTACCTTATGATTATCAAGCTGCAAGGTAACCCAAACTGACTCTAAATTGTTCTCGCTAACTTGTATCAAATTAGATTTTATGCTATCTTTTACAAACAGGGCCACCCCTCCCCCTTCTTGCCTTCTCTGTCTTTCCTGTATAGAGAGAACCCTGGTATTGATATATCCCAGTCATTACTCCCCTTGAACCACGTCTCAGTAACAGCCACTACATCTATATTCTCTGATGCCACTATAGCCTCAAGTTCATTGATCTTATTCCCTAGACTGCGAGCATTTGTAGACAAGACTCTGAGCTTGTCATTTCTTAACCTTTGTGCTACTGGCCTCTTCTGGCATTGTTCCGGGGGGCAGTTGGACTGCTGGATTATCACTCTTTTGCCCCCCTTTCTTAGTTTAAATGCTTCTTAGCAAATACTTGGAACTGTTCACCGAGGACATTCGTTCCCTTGAGAGAAAGATGCAAACCATCTTTCTTGTACAGTTCTTTTCCATTCCAACAAGAGCTAACATGAGACACAAAGCCAAACCTTTGGTTCAGACACCATTCACAAAGCCATACATTGAATTCCTTAATGCGCATCTTCCTGTCATGCTGAAGGTTATGCACAGGCAAAACTGCAGAGAATGAAACAGTTGATGCAACCTCCCGTATATCCTTTCCAAGTGTGTGAAAAGCTTCTTTCACCTTTGAAACCTCATTGCAAGCCAGATCGTTTGTCCCAAGATGGAGAATAACATCTATTTCCCTTTCCTGCTTTGCTTGCCTAACAATAATAAGAATCTGTCGTCTATCCCTGCTAGCAGTAGCACCAGGGAGACATCTCACAACACCATTCTCCTCAAACTTCACACCTCTTATGATGGAATCGCCCACCAACAGCTGCTTACTATCAATCCTCACCTTCTCCTTTTTGTCTTTGGCTGCAGTCTTACATACTTTAGGCATGGGAGACGATTGTTTCTCACCCACTGTGCTTGAGCCATGCTCCATGTTGCTCTTGCACTCTGAAAGTGCTGCAAATGAATTATGGAGAGCCACAGACTGTGGGACATGCCTTCTATCCACAACTCTCAGTCTACCAGAACCTACAGTAACCCATCTTCCATTTCTAGGGGACCTCTGTGGCAGTGGCATTGCAATGTTCTCAGCCTGAGTTTTTTTAGTGGTTAATTTAAAAATCTCATATTTCAAAAAGGTAATTTCCTGCTGTGTTATGGAGAGCTGTCTACAGATCAGACAGTATCCAAACCTCTGAAGAGTGGAACCTGAAATAAAAGCATAACAATTCCTGCACAGAACCAGGTCTGCCATTGTAAAAAGGGGAAAGATTTTAAACAAAAAATCTTACTTGTTTAGATTTTATCCACCTCCAGATTACCTCCTGAGTATCTCCTGAAGAGGACTCAGCCGAGGAGGTTATGGAAGAGGATGGAGTAGGAGGAGTAGAGGAGGTGGCAGTAGGCCTGCCTGCAAGTCGTGGCGGTGTCACCAACTCCGCTGCAGAGCCACACATTCCATGCTTGGCAGCCGTCAGCAGGTTGACCCAATGCGCGGTGTAGGTGATATACCTGCCCTCACCGTGCTTTGCAGACCAGGTATCAGTGGTCAGATAGACCCTTGCCATAACACTGTATGCCAGAGATGCCATGACTTCCTTTTCAATCACTGAGTAGAGGTTTGGGATTGCCTTATTAGAAAAAATAAATCGTCCGGGTACCTTCCACTGTGGTGTGCCAATAGCGACAGATTTTTTTGAAGGCCTGGACTCCACCAGCTGGTATGGTAAAAGCTGGCGGGCTAAGAGTTCTGTCAAGCCAGCTGTCAGATGCCGGGCAAGGGGGTGACTCTGTGACATTGGCTTCTTACGCTCAAACATTTTCTTTACAGACACCTGATTGTGGGCAGATGAGATGGAACTGCTCAAGGTGTGAGGCGGAGTGGTGGGTGGTTGAGAGGGAGCAAGGAGGACAGCAGTGGTTGACGTGACAGAAGATGCTGGACCAGGAGGAGGATGGTGGCTTTGAGCTTGTGTGCTGCTTCTACTCGTCATCATGTGTTGATCCCATAGGCGTTTGTGATGTGCGATCATGTGCCTTCGCAAAGCAGTTGTACCTAGGTGGGTGTTGGATTTCCCACGACTCAGTTTCTTTTGGCACAGGTTGCAAATGGCATCACTGTTGTCAGAGGCACTCATTTGGATTGAATTTAGAGATAATTCATTTATTTAATTGTCCATCCCAAAGAGATCTTTTTAGATAATGGCCAACGTTTCGGTCCACCAGGACCTTGTTCACGGCCTAAGTATAGATACATACAGAGAAGTTTTTAAGTACAAATTCAATTTTTCAGGACATAAAGACAATAGTATATAACAAAATATAAGTATATATGATAGATATGTAGATGTTGGAAAAGACATATAAAGTTGGTGTTGAAAATTATATATAAACATATCCATCTGGGTAGGATGATTGTAGGTATTTTTCTTCAGTCCGAGTTGAGCTATTATGGGACCTATATACAGGGGTATAGTGTGTATGAATGTATATCTTTACATCTATATTTTTACATCTACATACCCCTCTATATACAGACGTGGACAAAATTGTTGGTACCCTTTGGTCAATGAAAGAAAAAGTCACAATGGTCACAGAAATAACTTTAATCTGACAAAAGTAATAATAAATTAAAATTCTATAAATGTTAACCAATGAAAGTCAGACATTGTTTTTCAACCATGCTTCAACAGAATTATGTAAAAAAATAAACTCATGAAACAGGCATGGACAAAAATGATGGTACCCCTAGAAAACACAGAACATAATGTGACCAAAGGGACATGTTAATTCAAGGTGTGTCCACTAATTAGCATCACAGGTGTCTACAACCTTGTAATCAGCCATTGGGCCTATATATATGGCTCCAGGTAATCACTGTGTTGTTTGGTGATATGGTGTGTACCACACTCGACATGGACCAGAGGAAGCAAAGGAAAGAGCTGTCTCAAGAGATCAGAAAGAAAATTATAGACAAGCATGTTAAAGGTAAAGGCTATAAGACCATCTCCAAGCAACTAGATGTTCCTGTGAGTACAGTTGCACATATTATTCATAAGTTTAAGATCCATGGGACTGTAGCCAACCTCCCTGGACGTGGCCGCAGGAGGAAAATTGATGACAAATCTAAGAGACGGATAATCCGAATGGTAACAAAAGAGCCTAGAAAGACTTCTAAAGAGATTCAAGGTGAACTTCATGCTCAAGGAACATCAGTGTCAGATCGCACCATCCGTCGTTGTTTGAGCCAAAGTGGACTACATGGGAGACGACCAAGGAGGACACCATTGTTGAAAACGAATCATAAAAAAGCAAGACTGGAATATGCCAAACTACATGTTGACAAGCCACAAAGCTTCTGGGAGAATGTCCTGTGGACAGATGAGACAAAAATCGAAGTTTTTGCCAAGGCACATCAGCTGTATGTTCACAGACGAAAAAATGAAGCATATCAAGAAAAGAACACTGTCCCTACTGTGAAACATGGAGGAGGCTCTGTTATGTTCTGGGGCTGCTTTGCTGCGTCTGGCACAGGGTGTCTTGAATCTGTGCAGGGTACAATGAAATCTCAAGACTATCAAGGAATTCTAGAGAGAAATGTACTAGCCAGTGTCAGAAAGCTTGGTCTCAGTCGCAGGTCATGGGTCTTGCAACAGGACAATGACCCAAAACACACCGCTAAAAACACCCAAGAATGGCTAAGAGGAAAAAATTGGACTATTCTAAAGTGGCCTTCTATGAGCCCTGACCTCAATCCTATTGAGCATCTTTGGAAGGAGCTGAAACATGCAGTCTGGAAAAGGCACCCTTCAAACCGGACACAACTGGAGCAGTTTGCTCATGAGGAGTGGGCCAAAATACCTGCTGAGAGGTGCAGATGTCTCATTGACAGTTACAGGAAGCGTTTGATTGCAGTGATTGCCTCAAAAGGTTGCGCAACAAAATATTAAGTTAGGGGTACCATCATTTTTGTCCATGCCTGTTTCATGAGTTTATTTTTTTACATAATTCTGTTGAAGCATGGTTGAAAAACAATGTCTGACTTTCATTGGTTAACATTTATAGAATTTTAATTTATTATTACTTTTGTCAGATTAAAGTTATTTCTGTGACCATTGTGACTTTTTCTTTCATTGACCAAAGGGTACCAACAATTTTGTCCACGTCTGTAGGTCCCATAATAGCTCAACTCGGACTGAAGAAAAATACCTACAATCATCCTACCCAGATGGATATGTTTATATATAATTTTCAACACCAACTTTATATGTCTTTTCCGACATCTACATATCTATCATATATACTTATATTTTGTTATATACTATTGTATGTATGTCCTGGTGGACCGAAACGTTGGCCATTATCTAAAAAGATCTCTTTGGGATGGACAATTAAATAAATGAATTATCTCTAAATTCAATCCAAATGAGTGCCGTGGTTACTTCATAAATCCTATTTGACCACTTCCACTGAGCACCAACAGTACAAAGGAGTGCCATCCACTATAATTATTGTTGTCAGAGACAAACACACAAAAAAAATGCCACACTGCTGAGCTTTGCAATGACGGCATTCTGGTGGTGGCAACAGCGAGCGTTGATTGGCGTGCTGTCTGGCTGACCCCGGGTGCCGATACATGCTGTCTGACTGTGCCACTAGCTCCTTTTTGCGATGACCTCCCCCTGCTTCCAACTCGTCTCCTCCTTCTCTCTGTCTCCCCTTCTGAACTTTCCCCCTCTTCTTCTTCTCTTCGAGCAGGCACCCACGTGGCATCCACGGACACATCGTCATCATCAACCACTTCACTTGTATCTGATACCTCAGCAAAGGAAGCAGCAGCGGGTACAACATCATCATCATTATCACACTGTACGTCCATGTGTGTAATGCTGCCTGACTGAGACATATCCCTGTTATCTACATCCCCTGGCAATAATGGTTGCGCATCACTAATTTCATCCAACTGATGTGTAAATAACTCCTCTGAGGGATCAAGTGTGGTGGCTGTGGTGGTAGTGGTGGTGGTGGCGGCGGCGAGAGAGTGGTAACTTGAGAGCAGGTGACCAAAGCTGTGCTGGAGGAGGATGGTGTGCCAAGGTTCTTAGCGGAAGCTGTTGAAGATTGGGTGTCCTGTGTAAGCCAGTCAACTATTTTCTCCGAATTTTTTGGGTTCAGGGTACGTGACCTCTGAACACTGGGCATTATTCCAGGGCCAGTGGAAATCATAGCACCACGAACATGACGGCCCCTGCGGCGTGGCCTGCCTCTGCCTGTAATTTTTTATTAGATAAGTGTTACTATGCGTGCAAGGTACTGTGCCACCCTATATAAGTGGTGGGCAGTGGGCACAGTACAGTCTGTGTGGGCCTGACACACATGGGCTTGCAAATGTGATTAGATCACAGAATTTTTTTTAAATAGCATTTTTTTTCCCTGCAATGTATTTGGGTGAATAACACCCTGTAACGGTATGAGTGCAGGCCTAGCCACTAGCCAGTGGGCACAATACAGTATGTGTTGGCCTGACTCACACGGGCTTGCAAATGTGATTAGATCACAGAAAAATGTTAAATATAATTTTTTTTTTCTGCAAGGTATTTGAGTGAATGACACCCTGTAATGGTATGAGTGCAGGCCTAGCCACTAGCCAGTGGGCACAATACAGTATGTGTGGGCCTGACGCACACGAGCTTGCAAATGTGATTAGATCACAGAAATTTTTTAAATATATTTTTTTTCCTGCAAGGTATTTGAGTGAATGACACTCTGTAATGGTATGAGTGCAGGCCTAGCCACTAGCCAGTGGGCACAATACAGTATGTGTTGGCCTGACACACACGGGCTTGCAAATGTGATTAGATCACAGAAAATTTTTTAATAGAATTTTTTTTCCTGCAAGGTATTTGAGTGAATGACACTCTGTAATGGTATGAGTGCAGGCCTAGCCACTAGCCAGTGGGCACAATACAGTATGTGTTGGTCTGACACACACGGGCTTGCAAATGTAATTAGATCACAGAAAAATTTTAAATAGCATTTTTTTTCCCTGCAAGGTATTTGGGTGAATAACACCCTGTAACGGTATGAGTGCAGGCCTAGCCACTAGCCAGTGGGCACAATACAGTATGTGTTGGCCTGACACACACGGGCTTGCAAATGTGATTGGATCACAGAAAAATGTTAAATATAATTTTTTTTTCTGCAAGGTATTTGAGTGAATGACACCCTGTAATGGTATGAGTGCAGGCCTAGCCACTAGCCAGTGGGCACAATACAGTATGTGTTGGCCTGACGCACACGGGCTTGCAAATGTGATTAGATCACAGAAAATTTTTTAATATAATTTTTTTTTCCTGCAAGGTATTTGAGTGAATGACACTCTGTAATGGTATGAGTGCAGGCCTAGCCACTAGCCAGTGGGCACAATACAGTATGTGTTGGCCTGACACACACGGGCTTGCAAATGTGATTAGATCACAGAAATTTTTTTAATCACATTTTTTTTCCTGCAAGGTATTTGAGTGAATGACACCCTGTAACGGTATGAGTGCAGGCCTAGCCACTAGCCAGTGGCCACAATACAGTATGTGTTGACCTGACACACACGGGCTTGCAAATGTGATTAGATCACAGAAAAATTGAAAATATATATTTTTTTTTCTGCAAGGTATTTGAGTGAATGACACCCTGTAACGGTATTAGTGCAGGCCTAGCCACTAGCCAGTGGGCACAATACAGTACGTGTGGGCCTGACGCACACGGGCTTGCAAATGTAATTAGATCACCGAAAAATTTTAAATATAATTTTTTTTCCTGCAAAGTATTTGAGTGAATGACACCCTGTAACGGTATGAGTGCAGGCCTAGCCACTAGCCAGTGGGCACAATACAGTATGTGTTGACCTGACACACACGGGCTTGCAAATGTGATTAGATCACAGAAAATTTTTCAATTGAATTTTTTTTCCTGCAAGGTATTTGGGTGAATGACACCCTGTAACGGTATGAGTGCAGGCCTAGCCACTAGCCAGTGGCCAGTATACAGTATGTGTTGGCCTGACACACACGGGCTTGCAAATGTGATTAGAGCACAGAAAAATGTTAAATATATATTTTTTTTCCCTGCAAGGTATTTGAGTGAATGACACCCTGTAAAGGTATAAGTGCAGGCCTAGCCACTAGCCAGTGGGCACAATACAGTATGTGTTGGCCTGACACACACGGGCTTGCAAATGTGATTAGATCACAGAAAAATTTTCAATCAAATTTTTTTTTCTGCAAGGTATTTGAGTAAATGACACCCTGTAACGGTATGAGTGCAGGCCTAGCCACTAGCCAGTGGGCACAATACAGTATGTGTGGGCCTGACACACACGGGCTTGCAAATGTGATTATGTCACAGAAAATATTAAATAGATTTTTTTTTCATCTGCGAGGTATTTTCTGTCACACCCTGTATGAATGGTGTGCACTGTGCACACAGTGCTGTCTATGACTGATCCTGCAGCCTCTCACACACGGGCAGCCAGGCAACTGCAATATATATATATGAAAAAAAACTAAAAAAAACACTTATGTACCAGCCCTGAAAAGGGCTTTTTGGGGTGCTGTCAGGACGCTGTCCTTACAGCAGATCAGTCTGTGGACACAGAACAATGTCCTAGCTAACGCTTTCTCTATTGAATCAGCAGCAGCGACACTCTCCCTCCTCTCACTGTGAATGCAGTTTCCAAATGAATCTAAAATGGATGCTGTCCAGGAGGTGGGAGGGTCTGGGAGGGAGGGTCTGCTGCTGATTGGCTGGAATGTGTTTGCTGACTGTGAGGTACAGGGTCAAAGTTTACTCAATGATGATGTATAGGGGGCGGACCGAACATCGCATATGTTCGCCCGCAGCGGCGAACGCGAACAAGCTATGTTCGCCGGCGAATAGTTTGGGACATCGCTAGTTACAGGTTCCCTTTAAATGTCTGAGTCTGAGTGTCTGAGTGTGGATTGGTTGGGTCTAAACTCTTTGGAGTTGGTTTTGTAACGTTTTCCACCAAAATGAGTATCAACAACTCTTCTTCTGAGGTCCTTAGAAATCTTATTTGTTCGTGCCATGATGCACTTCCACAAATGTATTGGGAAGATTAGGCAAGATCCCTGTACTTTAAATAAAACAGGTCACTCTTTGAAACCTGATTTTTTTTTGCTATTGATTTGAGCCGCCGGAAGTAGAAGCACTATGCACAGTGAGCCGGCTGCTGCTTCATGAATTATTATCACAGGGATTGCAGTTCATTGAATGTAACGGATACGGATGGCCCTTAGCAACGCTAATTTAAAGAGTGCTGCTTAGGGCCAAATAAATGTTTTGGCTAAATAAAGTCTATTGCAAAATTGCTATCAAATGCCCTACACTTTAGCAAAAAAATAAAAATATGACAGTTATCCTTTAAAGGTTCACATAGTATTGCCACTCAGACATGTGATATTGGATCATTTTCCTCAAGTGATGAATTATAATATCTTTATCTACTTGTAGACCTTGTGTGAAAATCTGACGTCATTTTAGGTCATATTTATACAGAAATATAGACACTTTTGAAGGGTTCACAAACTTTCAAGCACCACTGTAGATAAAAACAGGTTCAGATGTTTCCTTTCATTCCACTAGTCCATAACTTTACTGGATACTATTAGTGTTGGGTGAATAGAAGCATCTGAAGTGGAATTCAATCCGAAGTTTAGGAAAAATTAGTTTTGCACCAATGCCTAATTTCATGGTGTTTCTTTTCCTAAAATGGTGGCTACATGTGTTAAAAAGTGAAAGTAAGAAGCCCGTGAATGCGAGCTCACCCATAATGCCTTATTCTGCATAGTCTCTGCCATTTCACTGTGAGTTGAGCATAGTAAGAGATATGACAAGTGCTATGGACAGTTTTGCTAAAAGCTTTTAAATGTGGAATTTTGGATAGGGAGAGTGCAGGGAGAGTGCAGGGACAGTGCAGAGAAAGTGTAAGGAGATCGCAGGAAGAGTTTTTGCACACTGTAGGGAGAACATAGGGAGAATTCAGGGGCAGTATAGGGACTGTAATCTGGGATCCACAGAAGAAAGCGCAGTCTGTATCAATGCCTCCTGTGTAGGGCAAGGAGCCATCTAATTAAACAGTGTCCTCCCTAATTCTCAAATTGGGGTGAATAAGCTGTCTAATTTTACTGTTATTGGGGTGTCCACCTTGTTTAATAGATAACCAATTATATGATGCCTTGATTCTCAAATTTTGTTGTTTAAGCTTTCTAATAGGGTTGAGCGAACCCGAACTGTAAAGTTTAGGTTCGTGCTGAACTTTAGGATTTTTGAACCCCGGATCCCAAACCAAAACTTTTCAGTAAAAGTTTGGGTTCAGGTTCGGTGTCTGGCGAGTTAATGGCGCTTTTTGAAAGGCCGCAGCCAATTAATAAGCGTTTGACTAGTGTGCCCTTAGAAGCCATCACAGCCATGCCTACTAATGGCATGGCTGTGATTGGCCAGTGCAGCATGTAACCCAGCCTCTATATAAGCTAGAGTCACGTAGCACTGCACGTCACTCTGCTCTGATTAGTGTAGGGATAGGATGCTGCTGCTGTGAGGGAGACAATAGGAAAGAATCTTTTATCAAAAGTGCTTGTTTAACTCAGCGATCTACAGTGATTTTGTATTGTGGATGCAGTGCACAATATTTTTGCCCTGCCCTTAGCCCAGTGACACTGAAAAAGAACTTTTATTCGTCTGTTAGTTAGGCGGGCGTCGGCGGCCATTTTATGCAAGTTCAGTGCACCAGCACAGCATATGTGCTTTTGTGACAGTCAAATACAAGTTTGAAATACTGCAATTATATCCTGGGTTTAAAAAAATCACCAATTTTGGGCAATACCCTACATCTGGGGCCTTTGCTGCATTTTTAAGTGTGAAATACAAGCTTGAAATACTGCAATAATACTCTGGGTTTAAAAAACACACCAATTTTAGGCAATACCCTACATCTGGGGCCTTTGCTGCATGTGTCAGTGTGAAGTAACAGGTTGAAATACTGCAATAATATTCTGTTATAAAAAAAAAATACCCATTTTGGTCAAAATACTAAATTTGCAGCCTTTGCTGCATTTTTCACAGTGAAATACAAGCGTTAGATACTGCTGTTATATTCTGTTATAAAAAACACACCCATTTTGGGCAAGATCCTAAATTTGCGGAGAATGAGGAGAGCGTCAAATAAGGGACGTTATTTCAGAGTTATTTGGTCGAGCCTAATGCGGCTCTACGAATAGTGAGGCCATAACAAGTACAGGTGATAGTAGATTGGGTTGCTGACAGTGCCTCCTGTTTCTTCACATTGTCTCTCACCCGGTCTCCTGCTGAAAGATCAGAGTTGGCACATGCAGCCCATGTCCATCAGTCCTTCACCTCACCCCCTTGCAAATGAGCCAAGCAGTCTGAGCCCCAAGTCATGAAGCCGTCTCTTCTGCTTTTTGATGACTCTGCTAGCAGGGTTTCCCAGGGCCATCCATATAGTCCTGCCCTAGAAGTGGAAGAGATTGAGTGCACCAATGCCCAACCACTTATGTTTTAGAATGAGTACATGGGAGGACCACCGTAGCACGTCTTGGATGATGACGAAACACAGGTGCCAACTGCTGTGGCTTTCTGCAGTGTGCAGACCGACAAGGAGGGCAGGGGTGAAGACTGGGTGGAAGATGATGTGGAGGATGATGAGGTTTCCTAGACAGTACGCCTGCTACTGCCCACAGCAGCAAGGGACCGAGCACACCAAAGCCAGCTCCTAGGAGTTCCCTGGCAAGGCAGTTCTTCAGGCAATGTGCTGACGACAAGACACGAGTGGTTTGAACGCTGTGCAATCAGAGCCTGAAGCGAGGCATAAATGTTCTCAACCTGAGTACAACCTGCATGACCAGGCATCAAAGTGAAAAGCACGAGCTGCAGTGGAGTAGACACCTCAAAGGTCTCTGGCTCCTCCTGCTTCCTCTTCTGCTGCAGTCTCGGCCTCTTCATCCACCTCTGGAGTGACAGTGGCACCTGCCACCCTGCAAACAGAGGATCTGTCAGCAATGCCACCACCTAGGTCACCAAGCATCTCCACAATGTCCCAAGGAAGCGTTCAGCTCTCTATCTCCCAAACACTGGAGTGGAAGAGGAAGTACCCCCCTACCCACCCACGATCCCTGGCCCTGAATGTTAGCATTTTAAAATTCCTGGCCTTTGAAATGATGTCATTCCGTCTGGTGGAGACAGAGAGTTTTAAAAGCCTTATGGCGGTGGCTGTCCCACAGTACGGCTGTCCCAGCCGCCACTACTTTTCCAGGCGAGCCATCCCTTCCCTTCACAACCAAGTGGAGGACAAAATCAGGTGTGCACTGCGCAACGCCATCTGTGGCAAGGTCCACCTAACTACGGATACGTGGACCAGTAAGCACGGCCAGGGATGTTATATCTCCCTAACAGCACACTGGGTAAATGCAGTGGCGGCTGGGCCTGAGGCGGATAGCAGTTTAGCGCATGTCCTTCCAGCACTGAGGATTGCAGGGCGCTTAAGTTTGCCTCCTGTTTGTTCCTCCTCCTACTCCGCTTCCACATCCTCTACCACCTCCTCATCCGGTCAGTGTGACACCTTCACCACCAACTTCAGCACAGTCAGGGGTAAACGACAGCAGGCAGTTTGGGGGACAAACCCCACACCGCACAGGAGCTGTGGATGGGCATGGAATAACAGACCGATGAGCGGTTGGTGCCAGTGAGCCTCAAACTCCGCTTGGTGGTGTGCGATAATGGGCAAAATCTCATACTAGCTCTGGGACTAGCCGGTTTAACGCACATCCCTTGCCTGACGCATGTGCTGAATTTGGTGGTGCAGAGGTTCTTTAAAAATTACCCTGATATGTCAGAGCTGCTGCAGAAAGTGCAGGCTGTCTGTGCGCACTTTCGGCATTCTCACCCTGCTGCTCGCCTGTCAGCGCTTGCAGCGTATCTTTGGCCTTCCCTCACACCACCTCATTTGGAACTCCACCTTGCACATGCTGGCCAGACTGTGCGAGCAGCAGCAGATGATAGTGGAGTTTCAGCTGCAGCATCACGGGTGAGTTGCTCTGCGGTACAGCACCACTTCACCACCAATGACTGGGCCTCCATGCGAGACCTGTGTGCCTTGTTGCGCTGTTTTGAGTATTCCACCAACATGGCCAGTGCCGATGGCGCCTTTCTCAGCGTCACTATCCAACTTCTATGCCTCCTTGAAAAAACGCTTCGGGCGATAATGGAAGAGGATGTGGCACAGGAGAAGGAGGAGGAAGAGGGATTATTTCATAGGGTTTCAGGCCAGTCATTCAAAAGTGGCTCCGAGGGTGGGTTCCTGCACCCACAAACGCCAGCTACACAATTGTCCATCCAGGGCACAGTTCTGGAGGATGACGAGGTGGAGGATGAGGAGGAGGACATGGAGAAGGAGGAACCGTGTTCACAGCAGGGTGGCACGCAAACCAGCTCATGGCCATCACTGGTGTGTGGCTGGGGGGATACAGAGGACAAAGACGATACACCTCCCACAGAGGACAGCTTTTCGTTGCCTCTGAGCAGCCTGGCACACATGAGCCAGGCTGTCTCCGCAACGACCGCCGAGTTGCCCACATTCTAACTTGTGCTGATTACTGGGTGGCCACGCTGCTGGATCCCCGTTACAAGGACAACGTACCATCCTTAATTCCGTCACTGGAGCGTGAGCGTAAGATGTGTAAGTACAAGCGCACACTGGTAGACGCGCTGCTGGTGGCATTCCCACCTGACAGCGGGGGGAACAGTGGAAGCACAAGGCGATGGCAGAGGAGGAGGAGGAGGAAGAGGTCGCCAACGCAGCTGGGGCACCACTAGCACCTCAGATGGCAGGGTTAGCATGGCCAAAATGTGGAAAAGCTTTGTCAGCACGCCACAATAACCAGCACGACCAGCTGATATGGAAAGTCTTAGCATGAGGTAGCATTTCAGCAACATGGTGGAGCAGTATGTGGGCACACGCCTACACGTACTGAATGACGGGTCTGCCCCCTTCAACTTCTGGGTCTCCAAATTGGGCACATGGCCTGAGCTTTCCCTTTTATGCTTTGGAGGTACTGGCCTGCCCTGCAGCCACTGTATTGTCTGAATGTGTGTTTAGCACGGCAGGGGGCGTTATTACAGACAAGCGCAGGCGCCTGTCCACAGCCAATGTGGACAAGCTCACGTTTATTAAAATAAACCAGGCATGGATCCCACAGGACTTTTCCGTACCTTGTGCAGCATAGACATGTATACTGGCCTTACCCAACCATTGTTATACTACAGCACAATTGCTCATCGTTGTATTTTTTTTATTTCCCACTCTTTTGGGGTGTACCTAAAAAAAATAATAATAATAAAAACCAAAAACCAGTGTTGGCTACCTCATCCTCCTCCACCGCCGCTTCCACCTACACTGCTACGTCCACCTCCTCAACCTCCTACTCCATATGGACCTCCACCTCATACATCAAGATTATTTTTTTAAATTTGTACGTATTTTACAACATCCTCCCCAAACGTTACTAAAATGTCAAAATAAAAAAAATAAAACACTGATTTAGGCATCACAAGCCTCCTAGAACAACAAGTGAAAGGTTGGGAATTTTATTTTATTTTTTTATATATTTGGGTTTCTGGGGGTTAATGTCATTTCACTAATTTGTCTGTTACATTTTAGGGTGAAATTCAACAATTTTTGGCTGTGATATACCCCTGCTCTACCTAGTAGACAGGTAAATAAATTTCACTAATCTGTCTGTTACATTGTTGGGTGACATTCACCAATTTTTGGCTGTAATATACCTCTGCTCTACATAGTAGACAAGGAAATACATTTCACTAATTTGTCTGTTACATTGTTGGGTGAAAAATGCTAATCTTTTGCGGCCTACACTGCATTTAGGACAGTACGAATCAGGTGAGACCAGAACAAGTATAGACTATAGTAGATTGGGGGTCTGACAGTGCCTAACGTACATTCGCATTATCTGCCACCCAGTCCCCTGCTGAAAGATCAGAGTTGGCACCTACAGCCCATGGCCATCTGTCTTTCAACTCACCCCCTTGCAAATCAGGCAAGCAGTCTGAGCCCAAAGTCATGCAGCAGTCTGTTATGCTTTTTGATGACTCTGCTGGCAGGGTTTCTGTGGGCCATCCACATAGCCCAACCACTTATGTTTCAGGATGAGGTCATTGGATGACCACGTCTCTGATGATGACAAAACACAGATGCCAAGTGCTGCGGCTTTCTGCAGTATGCAGACCAACAAGGAGGGCAGGGGTAAAGAGTGGGTGAAAGATGATGTGGAGGAAACTAGAGATACTAGACCCCACATGGAATCAAGGTAATGCGAATGACCTTTCTAGTTCGGAGAAAGAGGCGGTGGTCGCACAAAGGCACCAGCACAGCAAAAAAGGGAGCAGGGTGCAAAAGCGTCTGTTACATTCTTGGGTGACATTTTACCATTTTTGCAGTGAATAAACCCCTGCTTTGCATAGGTGACAGGGACATAAATTTCTAAAAATCGTCAGTTACATTGTAAGGTGACATTTGACCAATTTTGCCGTATATAAACCCCTGCTCTGCGTAGGTGACAGTGACCTAATATTTGTAAAATTGTCTGTTCAATTGGTGGGTGACATGAACCCATTTTTGGCGATGAAAAAACCTTGCTCTGCATAGGTGACAGGTAATTAAATTTCAAAAATTCATCTTTAATTGACCCGCGCCCCCTCCTGTCATTTGATACTTCAACTTTAACAACTTGTCCCACATTTCCACTCAACCACATTGGAGCCATTGACCTCCCTTGGATGTGGTATCTCTTTCTCATGCTCCGTCTCGGGCGTGGAACCCTGATATGCCGTTAACATTGATCAACATGGTAGGCGCAGAAAAGAACATCGAAAGATGACAGAGAAGATATCCAAATGGATCGTGGACCTCACAGAGTCGTACGATCAGGCAGAAGTTATCTAGAGTCAATAAATCGGCAGCAGGGCCTCTCCTGTCTAACGTTTCCAAATCCAAAATACCCCAGTGACATTCCCTATAATTTTTTTTATTAATCATTCCAATAACAGGGCATCTTAAGAGTCCTGTATTGTTATTTATTGTCACTACCTCCCTGAGTCGGAAGTGGGTAATTGCCATGCGCCCCCTCCTTTACTTGGAAGCTTCAGCTTCAATAATTTGTCCCACATTTCCGCTCGATCACATTTAATTTTATACATTGACCTCCCTTGGATGTGGTATCCCATTCTCTGCTCCCTCTCCAGCGTGGAACTCTGATTTGCCGCTAACCGTGATCAACATGGTGGGCACAGAAAAGAACATCGAAAGTTGATAGAGCAGATATCCAATTGGATCGTGGACATCACGGGATGTGCGACATGGTGGAGCAGTATGTGTGCACACGCCTACATGTACTGACTGATGGGTCTGCCCCCTTCATCGTCTGGGTCTCCAAAATGGCACATGGCCTGAGCTTGCCCTTTACGCCTTGGAGGTGCTGGCCTGCCCTGCATCCAGTGTATTGTCTGAACGTTTGTTTAGCATGGCTGGAGGGGGTTTTCACAGGTTATATTTCCTAATGTTTTGGGGTGTACCCTAATAAAAAAAAAAAAAATTATAAATAAAACCAAAAAGCAGTGTAGGCTACCTCCTTCTCCTCCAACGTCACTTCCACCTTCACCGCCTCCTCATTCTCCTACTTCATATGGACCTCGTCCTCCAAGATCAAGATTATTTTTTATTTTTACTTATTTTATGTTATTTCCATATCCATGCTCTTAACCACATTTGCAGCCCTCTAGCTCTTTCCATGACTTTTTTTAGAGCTTTTTTAGTGCTCCAAAGTTCGGGTCCCCATTGACTTCAATGGGGTTCAGGTTCAGGGTCAAGTTCGTGTGAAATTTGGGTCCCGAAGTTGAACTTTTTTGTGAAGTTCGGCCGAACCGTCGAACCCGAACATCTAGGTGTCTGCTCAACTCTACTTTCTAATTTTACTGTTATTGGGGTGTCCACCCCGTTCACTAGATAAGCAGTTCTATTGCAACTTGATTCTCAAATTGGGGGGAATACATTTTCTAATTTTACTGTTATTGGGGTGTCAACATTGACATTAAATATTATTTTACATATACAGTTAGTGTTACTGTACAGTATGTGCAACAGACAGTTGCCAGGGCCCGTCCAAAGGAACGGACAGTGACAAAAATGTTGCTGTAGCTGGCATAAGTAGCAGCAGAAGAAGGGAGGTGGAAGCAGCAGCTGCAAAAACAGGCCAGAGCTGCAACTGTCATCCATTGGTCGTGTTTTGACTTCCAATCTGCTGATCTGGAACGGTTCACTCAGTCTTCAACATCATCTAAACTAACCTTAGACACCCACAGCCAGGAGTGCCTCTGACACTACACTTAGTTGGCATAACCTGCCTCTTTCCTGGGGTAGACTGTCTGCTACTCAGGAGCCTACCTGTCGGAAACAACTACCGTTACACGGCTTCATAGAGACAGTGGCAGGCATTCAGCACGGGATCATGGGGGTAAAATGACATTTTGGCTGTTGTGGGAATTTTTCATCAATGAAGTCAGCATGGCTGTATGTAGGATCTGTGAGCAGAAGGTGAAGCCCGTCAGGGTTCTAATGTTGGCACCATAGCCCTCCTTCAACACATGGAGCAGAACCATAAAGTGGCCTTGGAAAAGCGTGTTGCTAATATAGTGGTACAGTCTGGCGCTTCTCCCAGTGGCTTCCACCCCTTCTCCAGCAGTCAAGGCTCCACCACCTCAACAGAAGGTAGCTGTGTTTCCTTCCCATCGTCTACTGGTCTGAATGCTCCTCCTCCTGGTGATGGGTTTTACCAGCAATCGATCACCATGGCGACTGCAAAGAAACAACAGTATGCATGCACTCATCCAATGGCGCAGAAGCTGAACGTGCTCCTAGCCAAGGTGCTGTACCACAGTTCCTCCCTTTCCATGTGGTTGACTCTGCACATTTTAGAGAACTGATGGCTTGTGCCCAAGCTGTCACTACTGTACCAGCCCTGAATATGTACGTAAAGCAGAAGGTGGGCCAGTCCTTGAGCCTGACGTTTGGAGCTGTAATTATGGTCAAGGAAAATATATGTCTTTTACGGCCAACTGAGTAAATGTGGTTCTTGTTCAGGCACACCAGCAACTTGGCCAGGTCATGGCAATACCGCATCTGCATTCTCATGCTGTGATTCCGGTGCCAATGTCCTCCTCTGCCTCATCATCCTCCACCTTGTCCTCAGACTCCACTGTAGGCACAGTTCTGAGTGGTCCTCCAGCCAGACCTATGCAGAGCATGGCAGTGTTATGCCCTTCTGCACTTGGTCAGCCTGGGCAAATGGAGTAACACAGGGGAAGAACTGCTCGGTGTCATCAACCAAAAAATCGAATCCTGACTGTCTCCTCACAAATTGAAGATCAGAACCATGGTCACGAATAACAGGAAGAAGATTCTGTCAGTGCTGCGTCAAGGAGGGCTGACCCATGTGCCTTACATGGCGCATGTAATTAATCTGGTTGTAACCCGGTTCCTGAAGTCTTCCACCCAACTGAAAGATGTCTTGAAAATGGCCAGGAAACTGCATACACTTCAGACAGTCTTACAGTGCAAAGCACGCCTCCGTGAGCTGCAAAGACAAAATGGTGTTCCCTAACATTGCTTCATATATGACATTTCCACACATTGGAACTCCACCCTCCACATATTAGACCGACTGTATGAGCAGAAGAAGGCTGTTAATGATTTCTTAATGATGCAGGTGGACAGGAGTACTCCCCTGTGTAACTTTGACATTAGTCAGTGGTAGCTCATGCGTGACACCTGCTGTTTTCTCAGGGCCTTTGAGGTGGCCAATTTATTTGTCAGTTGACAGGGCTAGGGGATGAATTATGTCATTCCACTCCTCCAGACGCAGATGCTGATAAATCTGGCTGGCCTGGGGATGGGAGACAAGGCGCCTACATCTCACGGCCACCTTGGCCCTGTGGGAGCTGAACTGGCGGAGAAGGAGGTTGAGGACGAGGAGAAGGACATTAACACCCATGAAATGTATACAAAAGTAGGTTGTTTATCTGCCCAAGCAACAGGAGAGGAAAAGGAGGAGCTGGAGGGCAATGAGGAAGACCAGTCAGACAACCTCTACAGACCATGGCAGTATGCAGTCAAGATGGAGGCAGGGATTCCCTCCGATTCCCTTTTGCAAATGGCCAGATGCATACTAAGCTGCTTGACAGCTGCATTATCACCATTCAGCAGAGGGCTGAACACTGGCTCTCCACGAAGGTGTGACTAGGGGCACCCTGTCCACTCACGTTCACCTGTCATGACTGCTGGAGGATGGGTGGGAGTGAAGGAGCAGCACCAGCTCTGTCAGCAGCAACTTGAGTCTCGAGTCTCTGATGAGCAAGTTTTTTCAATCGCCTACTAAAGAAACCAGCCAGCAGCAGGACAACGGATCCTGTCTTTGGCACATCCAACGGTCAGTATTTTGCATCATGATTTCCCCATGATTTGGAAGCCAAAAACAGGAGTAGGTCCAAAACTCAGAAAACATGCAAATATTTCTCTCACATATCATCTCTATTTTGGGCCGAATCCTCTTTTTGCCTAACAAATATCGACCAAATACTGACCTTTTTCTTTATTTATTTGTTCTTCTGACAGATCAGAAGAAGTTAAAATAATGTGAGGTCAACACTGACTTACTGCTGACACCCTCCCCACTTTGTAACCGGGCAACTATTTATATCAGTGGCTAACAAAATAGGTTATATATCAATCTATGTGGATGCAGCAGACGGTGTAAAATGAGACTACTCTATTTAGTAGAATTTGTGGCTAACAGAACAGGCTATCTATCAATCTATGTGGAAACATGGTGTGAAATGAGAAAGCTCTTTCACTCTATAGTAGAATCAGTGCCTAAGAGAACAGGTTATCAAGCAATCTTTGTAGACACCCCACAAACAGCGAAATGAGATAGCTCTTTCCCACTTTAGTAGAATCAATGGCTAACAGAACAGGTTAGCTAGCAATCTAAGAGGAAACAGCAGACGTAAAATGACAGTTCTATTACTCTATAGTAGAATCTTTTGTCACTTGGTTAAGAACATTATACCTGACGTTAACATTGACCTGTCAGGCTGAGTTCACACTTCAGGTATTTCGTCAATTAATTCCAGCAGTTACTGTATGGTGAGCCAAAATCAGGAGCCAATCCTACTCTCAGATAAGGTATTATGAAAAGATCTGCACCTGTTCTGTGCGTTAAGTGAAGTGTGAACTGAACCTAATAGTGACGCACAGTCATTTTACAGCTAACAGAAGTGATTCAAAAGTATGTGTTTGCACTGCCACAACATTGCTTTAAAGAATCTTTTTTTCCTCCACTACTTAATTGGCACTGCCTCCATGTCCTTCCTTTGTTCCACTTTTTATTTTACTAAAGATTGCTTTTTGCTTTTCTTTTGGTTTAGCTAGAGGTTAGCTAGGACTGTTGCTGGCCTGCATGACAATGTGCAAGTTCATATACTTTATGAAACCTGGTTGTCATACTGATGCACAGTAACAGTTTCACTACCAGAAAGAACTATCTATGCATGTTGCTACAATGTACAGTTACGTACACCGAGATACACTCTTCCTGCAGGCTGAGATATAGCTGATTTAACTCTTCGTGACAAATGAATTAGAAATGAAGCAAATAAAATAAAAATTTCAGCAAAGCATTGAAATCTAGTTTTTAAAAACTACATCACTAGTTACTATGACTGGCTCCCCAAAGCCCTAGTCATAGTTTCCATATACTGCACTGATGAGTAGTAAAAAGTCAGAAACAGGTGTATAGACTATGGTAATAGTGATGTATTTTTGCTAGATACTAGTGGTTTACAGTAGATGACGATTATGTCACTGTGCCCACTCTCATAGCTTAAGACATAGTGGTCTTTGGCTTTTTAGAGTGAACTTCTGGGCAAGGAGACAACTGCTCCCATGCCCATCATTTTAGAAGTTTGTGCCCCACAGTGCACAAATGAAACAAGTATATAGGGTGGAACAGGCACTCTATCACCTGAAGCTGCGGAGAGGTATTTCTACAGGTAAGTATCGTGTTTGGATATAGTGTACACTGAGACAGTATATCGTATGGAAAATATTTATTTATTTCATTTAGGACATCCAATTCATATAGTAAAAAAATCAGAGATATAACAGGGTCCTGAAAAGGTGTAATAAGATCCTTAGGAGTAGTTCATGCAAAGTTGTAATAAAATCTTTAAAAATAATTCATGTAAAAATAGTTCATGCGAAAATAGTATTTCATGCAAAGGTAATAATAGTTTATGCAGAAATAATAGTTCATGTGGAAAAATTCGAGAATGATGTATAGTACAGACTAAAAGTTTGGACACACCTTCTCTTTCAAAAAGTTTTCTTTATTTTCATGACTATGAAAATTGTAGATTCACACTGAAGGCATCAAAACTATGAATTAACACGTGCAGAGTTATATACATAACAAAAAAGTGTGAAACAACAGAAAATATGTCATATTCTAGGTTCTTCAAAGTAGCCACCTTTTGCTTTGATTTCTGCTTTGCACACTCTTAGCATTCTCTTGATGAGCTTCAAGAGGTAGTCACCTGAAATGGTTATCACTTCACAGGTGAGCCCTGTCAGGTTTAATAAGTGGAATTTGTGGAGAAGTCAGGTGGATACACAGCTGATAGTCCTACTGAATAGACTGTTAGAATTTGCATAATGGCAAGAAAAAAGCAGCTAAGTGAAGAAAAACGAGTGGCCATCATTACTTTAAGAAATGAAGGTCAGTCAGTCCGAAAAATTGGGAAAACTTTGAAAGTGTACCTACTACTAATGTCCTTTTGGACTTATTAACACCTTTTTTCCTTGCACCTACCGATTTCCTAAGACTTAACTTTTAATAGTCATAAATAAAACTTTCTAATTGTGCTCCGACACATATTTAGTAGAGTTGAGCGAACACCTGGATGTTCGGGTTCGAGAAGTTCGGCCGAACATCCCGGAAATGTTCGGGTTCGGGATCCGAACCCGATCCGAACTTCGTCCCGAACCCGAACCCCATTGAAGTCAATGGGGACCCGAACTTTTCGGCACTAAAAAGGCTGTAAAACAGCCCAGGAAAGAGCTAGAGGGCTGCAAAAGGCAGCAACATGTAGGTAAATCCCCTGCAAACAAATGTGGATAGGGAAATGAATTAAAATAAAAATTAAATAAATAAAAATTAACCAAAATCAATTGGAGAGAGGTTCCATAGCAGAGAATCTGGCTTCCCGTCACCCACCACTGGAACAGTCCATTCTCAGATATTTAGGCCCCGGCACCCAGGCAGAGGAGAGAGGTCCCGTAACAGAGAATCTGTCTTCATGTCAGCAGAGAATTAGTCTGCATGTCATAGCAGAGAATGAGGCTTCACGTCAGCCACCACTGCAACAGTCCATTGGCATATATTTAGGCCCAGCACCCAGGCAGAGGAGGGAGGTCCCGTAACAGAGAATCTGTCTTCATGTCAGCAGAGAATTAGTCTGCATGTCATAGCAGAGAATGAGGCTTCACGTCAGCCACCACTGCAACAGTCCATTGGCATATATTTAGGCCCAGCACACACACAGGCAGAGGAGAGAGGTCCCGTAACAGAGAATCTGGCTTCATGTCAGCAGAGAATCAGTCTGCATGTCATAGCAGAGAATGAGGCTTCACGTCAGCCACCACTGCAACAGTCCATTGGCATATATTTAGGCCCAGCACACACACAGGCAGAGGAGAGAGGTCCCGTAACAGAGAATCTGGCTTCATGTCAGCAGAGAATCAGTCTGCATGTCATAGCAGAGAATGAGGCTTCACGTCAGCCACCACTGCAACAGTCCATTGGCATATATTTAGGCCCAGCACCCAGGCAGAGGAGGGAGGTCCCGTAACAGAGAATCTGTCTTCATGTCAGCAGAGAATTAGTCTGCATGTCATAGCAGAGAATGAGGCTTCACGTCAGCCACCACTGCAACAGTCCATTGGCATATATTTAGGCCCAGCACACACACAGGCAGAGGAGAGAGGTCCCGTAACAGAGAATCTGGCTTCATGTCAGCAGAGAATCAGTCTGCATGTCATAGCAGAGAATGAGGCTTCACGTCACCCACCACTGCAACAGTCCATTGGCATATATTTAGGCCTAGCACACAGGCAGAGCAGAGAGGTCCCGTAACAGACAATCTGGCTTCATGTCAGCAGAGAATCAGTCTGCATGTCATAGCAGAGAATGAGGCTTCACGTCACCCACCACTGCAACAGTCCATTGGCATATATTTAGGCCTAGCACACAGGCAGAGCAGAGAGGTCCCGTAACAGACAATCTGGCTTCATGACAGCAGAGAATTAGTCTGCATGTCATAGCAGAGAATGAGGCTTCACGTCAGCCACCACTGCAACAGTCCATTGGCATATATTTAGGCCCAGCACACACACAGGCAGAGGAGAGAGGTCCCGTAACAGAGAATCTGGCTTCATGTCAGCAGAGAATCAGTCTGCATGTCATAGCAGAGAATGAGGCTTCACGTCAGCCACCACTGCAACAGTCCATTGGCATATATTTAGGCCCAGCACACACACAGGCAGAGGAGAGAGGTCCCGTAACAGAGAATCTGGCTTCATGTCAGCAGAGAATCAGTCTGCATGTCATAGCAGAGAATGAGGCTTCACGTCAGCCACCACTGCAACAGTCCATTGGCATATATTTAGGCCCAGCACCCAGGCAGAGGAGGGAGGTCCCGTAACAGAGAATCTGTCTTCATGTCAGCAGAGAATTAGTCTGCATGTCATAGCAGAGAATGAGGCTTCACGTCAGCCACCACTGCAACAGTCCATTGGCATATATTTAGGCCCAGCACACACACAGGCAGAGGAGAGAGGTCCCGTAACAGAGAATCTGGCTTCATGTCAGCAGAGAATCAGTCTGCATGTCATAGCAGAGAATGAGGCTTCACGTCACCCACCACTGCAACAGTCCATTGGCATATATTTAGGCCTAGCACACAGGCAGAGCAGAGAGGTCCCGTAACAGACAATCTGGCTTCATGTCAGCAGAGAATCAGTCTGCATGTCATAGCAGAGAATGAGGCTTCACGTCACCCACCACTGCAACAGTCCATTGGCATATATTTAGGCCTAGCACACAGGCAGAGCAGAGAGGTCCCGTAACAGACAATCTGGCTTCATGACAGCAGAGAATCAGTCTGCATGTCATAGCAGAGAATGAGGCTTCACGTCACCCACCACTGCAACAGTCCATTGGCATATATTTAGGCCTAGCACACAGGCAGAGCAGAGAGGTCCCGTAACAGACAATCTGGCTTCATGTCAGCAGAGAATCAGTCTGCATGTCATAGCAGAGAATGAGGCTTCACGTCACCCACCACTGCAACAGTCCATTGGCATATATTTAGGCCTAGCACACAGGCAGAGCAGAGAGGTCCCGTAACAGACAATCTGGCTTCATGACAGCAGAGAATCAGTCTGCATGTCATAGCAGAGAATGAGGCTTCACGTCACCCACCACTGCAACAGTCCATTGGCATATATTTAGGCCTAGCACACAGGCAGAGCAGAGAGGTCCCGTAACAGACAATCTGGCTTCATGTCAGCAGAGAATCAGTCTGCATGTCATAGCAGAGAATGAGGCTTCACGTCACCCACCACTGCAACAGTCCATTGGCATATATTTAGGCCTAGCACACAGGCAGAGCAGAGAGGTCCCGTAACAGACGATCTGGCTTCATGTCAGCAGAGAATCAGTCTGCATGTCATAGCAGAGAATCAGGCTTCACGTCAGCCACCACTGCAACAGTCCATGGTCATAAATTTAGGCCCAGCACCCAGGCAGAGGAGAGAGGTCCCGTAACAGACAATCTGGCTTCATGTCAGCAGAGAATTAGTCTGCATGTCATAGCAGAGAATCAGGCTTCATGTCAGCCACCACTGCAACAGTCCATTGGCATATATTTAGGCCTAGCACACAGGCAGAGGAGAGGTTCATTCAACTTTGGGTAGCATCGCAATATAATGGTAAAATGAAAATAAAAATAGGATTGAATGAGGAAGTGCCCTGGAGTCCAATAATATGGTTATGGGGAGGTAGTTAATGTCTAATCTGGACAAGGGACGGACAGGTCCTGTGGGATCCATGCCTGGTTCATTTTTATGAACGTCAGCTTGTCCACATTGGCTGTAGACAGGCGGCTGCGTTTGTCTGTAATGACGCCCCCTGCCGTGCTGAATACACGTTCAGACAAAACGCTGGCTGCCGGGCAGGCCAGCACCTCCAAGGCATAAAAGGCTAGCTCTGGCCACGTGGACAATTTAGAGACCCAGAAGTTGAATGGGGCCGAACCATCAGTCAGTACGTGGAGGGGTGTGCACACGTACTGTTCCACCATGTTAGTGAAATGTTGCCTCCTGCTAACACGTTGCGTATCAGGTGGTGGTGCAGTTAGCTGTGGCGTGTTGACAAAAGTTTTCCACATCTCTGCCATGCTAACCCTGCCCTCAGAGGAGCTGGCCGTGACACAGCTGCCTTGGCGACCTCTTGCTCCTCCTCTGCCTTGGCCTTGGGCTTCCACTTGTTCCCCTGTGACATTTGGGAATGCTCTCAGTAGCGCGTCTACCAACGTGCGCTTGTACTCGCGCATCTTCCTATCACGCTCCAGTGCAGGAAGTAAGGTGGGCACATTGTCTTTGTAGCGTGGATCCAGCAGGGTGGCAACCCAGTAGTCCGCACAGGTTAAAATGTGGGCAACTCTGCTGTCGTTGCGCAGGCACTGCAGCATGTAGTCGCTCATGTGTGCCAGGCTGCCCAGGGGTAAGGACAAGCTGTCCTCTGTGGGAGGCGTATCGTCATCGTCCTGCCTTTCCCCCCAGCCACGCACCAGTGATGGACCCGAGCTGCGTTGGGTGCCACCCCGCTGTGACCATGCTTCATCCTCATCCTCCTCCACCTCCTCCTCATCCTCGTCCTCCTCGTCCTCCAGTAGTGGGCCCTGGCTGGCCACATTTGTACCTGGCCTCTGCTGTTGCAAAAAACCTCCCTCTGAGTCACTTCGAAGAGACTGGCCTGAAAGTGCTAAAAATGACCCCTCTTCCTCATCCTCCTCCTCCTCCTCCTGGGCCACCTCCTGTTCCATCATCGCCCTAAGTGTTTTCTCAAGGAGACATAGAAGTGGTATTGTAACGCTGATAACGGTGTCATCGCCACTGGCCATGTTGGTGGAGTACTCGAAACAGCGCAACAGGGCACACAGGTCTCGCATGGAGGCCCAGTCATTGGTGGTGAAGTGGTGCTGTTCTGTAGTGCGACTGACCCGTGCGTGCTGCAGCTGAAACTCCACTATGGCCTGCTGCTGCTCGCACAGTCTGTCCAGCATGTGCAAGGTGGAGTTCCACCTGGTGGGCACGTCGCATATGAGGCGGTGAGCGGGAAGGCCGAAGTTACGCTGTAGCGCAGACAGGCGAGCAGCGGCAGGATGTGAACGCCGGAAGCGCGAACAGACGGCCCGCACTTTATGCAGCAGCTCTGACATGTCGGGGTAGTTGTGAATGAACTTCTGCACCACCAAATTCAGCACATGCGCCAAGCAAGGGATGTGCGTCAAATTGGCTAGTCCCAGAGCTGCAACGAGATTTCGCCCATTATCACACACCACCAGGCCGGGCTTGAGGCTCACCGGCAGCAACCACTCGTCGGTCTGTTGTTCAATACCCCGCCACAACTCCTGTGCGGTGTGGGGCCTGTCCCCCAAACATATGAGTTTCAGAATGGCCTGCTGACGTTTACCCCGGGCTGTGCTGAAGTTGGTGGTGAAGGTGTGTGGCTGACTGGATGAGCAGGTGGAAGAAGAGGAGGAGGAAGCCGAGAAGGAGGAGGTGGCAACAGGAGGCAAAGAATGTTGCCCTGCGATCCTTGGCGGCGGCAGGACGTGCGCCAAACAGCTCTCCGCCTGGGGCCCAGCTGCCACTACATTTACCCAGTGTGCAGTTAGGGAGATATAGCGTCCCTGGCCGTGCTTACTGGTCCACGTATCTGTGGTTAGGTGGACCTTGCTACAGATGGCGTTGCGCAGTGCACACTTGATTTTATGGGATACTTGGTTGTGCAGGGAAGGCACGGCTCTCTTGGAGAAGTAGTGCCGGCTGGGAACAACATACTGTGGGACAGCAAGCGACATGAGCTGTTTGAAGCTGTCTGTGTCCACCAGCCTAAATGACAGCATTTCATAGGCCAGTAGTTTAGAAATGCTGGCATTCAGGGCCAGGGATCGAGGGTGGCTAGGTGGGAATTTACGCTTTCTATCAAATGTTTGTGAGATGGAGAGCTGAACGCTGGCGTGTGACATGGTTGAGACGCTTGGTGACGGAGGTGGTGGTGGTGGTGTTGGTGGTACATCCCCTGTTTGCTGGGCGGCAGGTGCCAACGTTCCTCCAGAGGCGGAGGAAGAGGCCGAGGCGGCAGCAGCAGAATAGGCCGAGGCGGCAGCAGCAGAAGAGGTAGCAGGGGGAGCCTGAGTGACTTCCTTGGTTTTAAGGTGTTTACTCCACTGCAGTTCATGCTTTGCATGCAGGTGCCTGGTCATGCAGGTTGTGCTCAGGTTCAGAACGTTAATGCCTCGCTTCAGGCTCTGATGGCACAGCGTGCAAACCACTCGGGTCTTGTCGTCAGCACATTGTTTGAAGAAGTGCCATGCCAGGGAACTCCTTGAAGCTGCCTTTGGGGTGCTCGGTCCCAGATGGCGGCGGTCAGTAGCAGGCGGAGTCTCTTGGCGGCGGGTGTTCTGCTTTTGCCCACTGCTCCCTCTTTTGCTACGCTGTTGGCTCGGTCTCACCACTGCCTCTTCCTCCGAACTGTGAAAGTCAGTGGCACGACCTTCATTCCATGTGGGGTCTAGGACCTCATCGTCCCCTGCATCGTCTTCCACCCAGTCTTGATCCCTGACCTCCTGTTCAGTCTGCACACTGCAGAAAGACGCAGCAGTTGGCACCTGTGTTTCGTCATCATCAGAGACATGCTGAGGTGGTATTCCCATGTCCTCATCATCAGGAAACATAAGTGGTTGTGCGTCAGTGCATTCTATGTCTTTCACCGCTGGGGAAGGGCTAGGTGGATGCCCTTGGGAAACCCTGCCAGCGGAGTCTTCAAACAGCATAAGAGACTGCTGCATAACTTGAGGCTGAGACAGTTTCCCTGGTATGCATGGGGGTGATGTGACAGACTGATGGGGTTGGTTTTCAGGCGCCATCTGTGCGCTTTCTGCAGAAGACTGGGTGGGAGATAATGTGAACGTGCTGGATCCACTGTCGGCCACCCAATTGACTAATGCCTGTACCTGCTCAGGCCTTACCATCCTTAGAACGGCATTGGGCCCCACCATATATCGCTGTAAATTCTGGCGGCTACTGGGACCTGAGGTAGTTGGTACACTAGGACGTGTGGATGTGGCAGAACGGCCACGTCCTCTCCCAGCACCAGAGGGTCCACTAACACCACCACGACCATGTCCACGTCCGCGTCCCTTACTAGATGTTTTTCTCATTGTTATGGTTCACCACAACAACAAATATATTATTTGGCCCAATGTATTGTATTCAAATTCAGCGGGATATAAATTTGAGGCCTAGTATTTAGGCGCTGGGTGACCGGTATGGATTTAGTGACAGAATTAGACTTGGAAATGCACAGAAGCGTGTGTGTGAAGTTATTCTGAATGACCCTATGTGCACCTTCAATATTATATACCCTTTTAGGGATAGATTTCAAATAGCTCTGATATAGCAGAAACCACTAAATTATGAAATTGCTAAATTGGGAATTGTACTTCAACCCAGAACAAAAAATGTGCTTTGACGGACACTAAATATCTTGCCCAGCAACAACAGTACAGCGGTGGGTAACGAGAGATTTAGAGGGATTTAAATTTGAGGCCTAGTATTTAGGCGCTGGGTCACCGGTATGGATTTAGTGACAGAATTAGACTTGGAAATGCACAGAAGCGTGTGTGTGAAGTTATTCTGAATGACCCTATGTGCACCTTCAATATTATATACCCTTTTAGGGATAGATTTCAAATAGCTCTGATATAGCAGAAACCACTAAATTATGAAATTGCTAAATTGGGAATTGTACTTCAACCCAGAACAAAAAATGTGCTTTGACGGACACTAAATATCTTGCCCAGCAACAACAGTACAGCGGTGGGTAACGAGAGATTTAGAGGGATTTAAATTTGAGGCCTAGTATTTAGGCGCTGGGTTACCGGTATGGATTTAGTGACAGAATTAGACTTGGAAATGCACAGAAGCGTGTGTGTGAAGTTATTCTGAATGACCCTATGTGCACCTTCAATATTATATACCCTTTTAGGGATAGATTTCAAATAGCTCTGATATAGCAGAAACCACTAAATTATGAAATTGCTAAATTGGGAATTGTACTTCAACCCAGAACAAAAAATGTGCTTTGACGGACACTAAATATCTTGCCCAGCAACAACAGTACAGCGGTGGGTAACGAGAGATTTAGAGGGATTTAAATTTGAGGCCTAGTATTTAGGCGCTGGGTCACCGGTATGGATTTAGTGACAGAATTAGACTTGGAAATGCACAGAAGCGTGTGTGTGAAGTTATTCTGAATGACCCTATGTGCACCTTCAATATTATATACCCTTTTAGGGATAGATTTCAAATAGCTCTGATATAGCAGAAACCACTAAATTATGAAATTGCTAAATTGGGAATTGTACTTCAACCCAGAACAAAAAATGTGCTTTGACGGACACTAAATATCTTGCCCAGCAACAACAGTACAGTGGTGGGTAACGAGAGATTTAGAGGGATTTAAATTTGAGGCCTAGTATTTAGGCGCTGGGTCACCGGTATGGATTTAGTGACAGAATTAGACTTGGAAATGCACAGAAGCGTGTGTGTGAAGTTATTCTGAATGACCCTATGTGCACCTTCAATATTATATACCCTTTTAGGGATAGATTTCAAATAGCTCTGATATAGCAGAAACCACTAAATTATGAAATTGCTAAATTGGGAATTGTACTTCAACCCAGAACAAAAAATGTGCTTTGACGGACACTAATATCTTGCCCAGCAACAACAGTACACCGGTGGGTAACGAGAGATTTAGAGGGAATTAAATTTGAGGCCTAGTATTTAGGCGCTGGGTCACCGGTATGGATTTAGTGACAGAATTAGACTTGGAAATACACAGTAGCGGGTGTGTGTGAAGTTATTCTGAATGACCCTATGTGCACCTTCAATATTATATACCCTTTTAGGGATAGATTTCAAATAGCTCTGATATAGCAGAAACCACTAAATTATGAAATTGCTAAATTGGGAATTGTACTTCAACCCAGAACAAAAAATGTGCTTTGACGGACACTAAATATCTTGCCCAGCAACAACAGTACAGCGGTGGGTAACGAGAGATTTAGAGGGAATTAAATTTGAGGCCTAGTATTTAGGCGCTGGGTCACCGGTATGGATTTAGTGACAGAATTAGACTTGGAAATGCACAGAAGCGTGTGTGTGAAGTTATTCTGAATGACCCTATGTGCACCTTCAATATTATATACCCTTTTAGGGATAGATTTCAAATAGCTCTGATATAGCAGAAACCACTAAATTATGAAATTGCTAAATTGGGAATTGTACTTCAACCCAGAACAAAAAATGTGCTTTGACGGACACTAAATATCTTGCCCAGCAACAACAGTACAGCGGTGGGTAACGAGAGATTTAGAGGGATTTAAATTTGAGGCCTAGTATTTAGGCGCTGGGTCACCGGTATGGATTTAGTGACAGAATTAGACTTGGAAATGCACAGAAGCGTGTGTGTGAAGTTATTCTGAATGACCCTATGTGCACCTTCAATATTATATACCCTTTTAGGGATAGATTTCAAATAGCTCTGATATAGCAGAAACCACTAAATTATGAAATTGCTAAATTGGGAATTGTACTTCAACCCAGAACAAAAAATGTGCTTTGACGGACACTAAATATCTTGCCCAGCAACAACAGTACAGCGGTGGGTAACGAGAGATTTAGAGGGATTTAAATTTGAGGCCTAGTATTTAGGCGCTGGGTCACCGGTATGGATTTAGTGACAGAATTAGACTTGGAAATGCACAGAAGCGTGTGTGTGAAGTTATTCTGAATGACCCTATGTGCACCTTCAATATTATATACCCTTTTAGGGATAGATTTCAAATAGCTCTGATATAGCAGAAACCACTAAATTATGAAATTGCTAAATTGGGAATTGTACTTCAACCCAGAACAAAAAATGTGCTTTGACGGACACTAAATATCTTGCCCAGCAACAACAGTACAGTGGTGGGTAACGAGAGATTTAGAGGGATTTAAATTTGAGGCCTAGTATTTAGGCGCTGGGTCACCGGTATGGATTTAGTGACAGAATTAGACTTGGAAATGCACAGAAGCGTGTGTGTGAAGTTATTCTGAATGACCCTATGTGCACCTTCAATATTATATACCCTTTTAGGGATAGATTTCAAATAGCTCTGATATAGCAGAAACCACTAAATTATGAAATTGCTAAATTGGGAATTGTACTTCAACCCAGAACAAAAAATGTGCTTTGACGGACACTAAATATCTTGCCCAGCAACAACAGTACACCGGTGGGTAACGAGAGATTTAGAGGGAATTAAATTTGAGGCCTAGTATTTAGGCGCTGGGTCACCGGTATGGATTTAGTGACAGAATTAGACTTGGAAATACACAGTAGCGGGTGTGTGTGAAGTTATTCTGAATGACCCTATGTGCACCTTCAATATTATATACCCTTTTAGGGATAGATTTCAAATAGCTCTGATATAGCAGAAACCACTAAATTATGAAATTGCTAAATTGGGAATTGTACTTCAACCCAGAACAAAAAATGTGCTTTGACGGACACTAAATATCTTGCCCAGCAACAACAGTACAGCGGTGGGTAACGAGAGATTTAGAGGGAATTAAATTTGAGGCCTAGTATTTAGGCGCTGGGTCACCGGTATGGATTTAGTGACAGAATTAGACTTGGAAATGCACAGAAGCGTGTGTGTGAAGTTATTCTGAATGACCCTATGTGCACCTTCAATATTATATACCCTTTTTGGGATAGATTTCAAATAGCTCTGATATAGCAGGAACCACTAAATTATGAAATTGCTAAATTGGGAATTGTACTTCAACCCAGAACAAAAAATGTGCTTTGACGGGCACTAAATAACTTTCCCAGCTACAACAGGACAACGGTAACGAGAGATTTAGAGGGATTTAAATTTGAGGCCTAGTATTTAGGCGCTGGGTGACAGGTATGGGTTTAGTGACAGAATTAGACTTGGAAATACACAGTAGCGGGTGTGTGTGAAGTTATTCTGAATGACCCTATGTGCACCTTCAATATTATATACCCTTTTAGGGATAGATTTCAAATAGCTCTGATATAGCAGAAACCACTAAATTATGAAATTGCTAAATTGGGAATTGTACTTCAACCCAGAACAAAAAATGTGCTTTGACGGACACTAAATAACTTTCCCAGCTACAACAGGACAACGGTAACGAGAGATTTAGAGGGATTTAAATTTGAGGCCTAGTATTTAGGCGCTGGGTGACAGGTATGGGTTTAGTGACAGAATTAGACTTGGAAATACACAGTAGCGGGTGTGTGTGAAGTTATTCTGAATGACCCTATGTGCACCTTCAATATTATATACCCTTTTAGGGATAGATTTCAAATAGCTCTGATATAGCAGAAACCACTAAATTATGAAATTGCTAAATTGGGAATTGTACTTCAACCCAGAACAAAAAATGTGCTTTGACGGACACTAAATATCTTGCCCAGCAACAACAGTACAGTGGTGGGTAACGAGAGATTTAGAGGGATTTAAATTTGAGGCCTAGTATTTAGGCGCTGGGTCACCGGTATGGATTTAGTGACAGAATTAGACTTGGAAATGCACAGAAGCGTGTGTGTGAAGTTATTCTGAATGACCCTATGTGCACCTTCAATATTATATACCCTTTTAGGGATAGATTTCAAATAGCTCTGATATAGCAGAAACCACTAAATTATGAAATTGCTAAATTGGGAATTGTACTTCAACCCAGAACAAAAAATGTGCTTTGACGGACACTAAATATCTTGCCCAGCAACAACAGTACACCGGTGGGTAACGAGAGATTTAGAGGGAATTAAATTTGAGGCCTAGTATTTAGGCGCTGGGTCACCGGTATGGATTTAGTGACAGAATTAGACTTGGAAATACACAGTAGCGGGTGTGTGTGAAGTTATTCTGAATGACCCTATGTGCACCTTCAATATTATATACCCTTTTAGGGATAGATTTCAAATAGCTCTGATATAGCAGAAACCACTAAATTATGAAATTGCTAAATTGGGAATTGTACTTCAACCCAGAACAAAAAATGTGCTTTGACGGACACTAAATATCTTGCCCAGCAACAACAGTACAGCGGTGGGTAACGAGAGATTTAGAGGGATTTAAATTTGAGGCCTAGTATTTAGGCGCTGGGTCACCGGTATGGATTTAGTGACAGAATTAGACTTGGAAATGCACAGAAGCGTGTGTGTGAAGTTATTCTGAATGACCCTATGTGCACCTTCAATATTATATACCCTTTTAGGGATAGATTTCAAATAGCTCTGATATAGCAGAAACCACTAAATTATGAAATTGCTAAATTGGGAATTGTACTTCAACCCAGAACAAAAATGTGCTTTGACGGACACTAAATATCTTGCCCAGCAACAACAGTACAGTGGTGGGTAACGAGAGATTTAGAGGGATTTAAATTTGAGGCCTAGTATTTAGGCGCTGGGTCACCGGTATGGATTTAGTGACAGAATTAGACTTGGAAATGCACAGAAGCGTGTGTGTGAAGTTATTCTGAATGACCCTATGTGCACCTTCAATATTATATACCCTTTTAGGGATAGATTTCAAATAGCTCTGATATAGCAGAAACCACTAAATTATGAAATTGCTAAATTGGGAATTGTACTTCAACCCAGAACAAAAAATGTGCTTTGACGGACACTAAATATCTTGCCCAGCAACAACAGTACACCGGTGGGTAACGAGAGATTTAGAGGGAATTAAATTTGAGGCCTAGTATTTAGGCGCTGGGTCACCGGTATGGATTTAGTGACAGAATTAGACTTGGAAATACACAGTAGCGGGTGTGTGTGAAGTTATTCTGAATGACCCTATGTGCACCTTCAATATTATATACCCTTTTAGGGATAGATTTCAAATAGCTCTGATATAGCAGAAACCACTAAATTATGAAATTGCTAAATTGGGAATTGTACTTCAACCCAGAACAAAAAATGTGCTTTGACGGACACTAAATATCTTGCCCAGCAACAACAGTACAGCGGTGGGTAACGAGAGATTTAGAGGGAATTAAATTTGAGGCCTAGTATTTAGGCGCTGGGTCACCGGTATGGATTTAGTGACAGAATTAGACTTGGAAATGCACAGAAGCGTGTGTGTGAAGTTATTCTGAATGACCCTATGTGCACCTTCAATATTATATACCCTTTTTGGGATAGATTTCAAATAGCTCTGATATAGCAGGAACCACTAAATTATGAAATTGCTAAATTGGGAATTGTACTTCAACCCAGAACAAAAAATGTGCTTTGACGGGCACTAAATAACTTTCCCAGCTACAACAGGACAACGGTAACGAGAGATTTAGAGGGATTTAAATTTGAGGCCTAGTATTTAGGCGCTGGGTGACAGGTATGGGTTTAGTGACAGAATTAGACTTGGAAATACACAGTAGCGGGTGTGTGTGAAGTTATTCTGAATGACCCTATGTGCACCTTCAATATTATATACCCTTTTAGGGATAGATTTCAAATAGCTCTGATATAGCAGAAACCACTAAATTATGAAATTGCTAAATTGGGAATTGTACTTCAACCCAGAACAAAAAATGTGCTTTGACGGACACTAAATAACTTTCCCAGCTACAACAGGACAACGGTAACGAGAGATTTAGAGGGATTTAAATTTGAGGCCTAGTATTTAGGCGCTGGGTGACAGGTATGGGTTTAGTGACAGAATTAGACTTGGAAATACACAGTAGCGGGTGTGTGTGAAGTTATTCTGAATGACCCTATGTGCACCTTCAATATTATATACCCTTTTAGGGATAGATTTCAAATAGCTCTGATATAGCAGAAACCACTAAATTATGAAATTGCTAAATTGGGAATTGTACTTCAACCCAGAACAAAAAATGTGCTTTGACGGACACTAAATATCTTGCCCAGCAACAACAGTACACCGGTGGGTAACGAGAGATTTAGAGGGAATTAAATTTGAGGCCTAGTATTTAGGCGCTGGGTCACCGGTATGGATTTAGTGACAGAATTAGACTTGGAAATACACAGTAGCGGGTGTGTGTGAAGTTATTCTGAATGACCCTATGTGCACCTTCAATATTATATACCCTTTTTGGGATAGATTTCAAATAGCTCTGATATAGCAGGAACCACTAAATTATGAAATTGCTAAATTGGGAATTGTACTTCAACCCAGAACAAAAAATGTGCTTTGACGGGCACTAAATAACTTTCCCAGCTACAACAGGACAACGGTAACGAGAGATTTAGAGGGATTTAAATTTGAGGCCTAGTATTTAGGCGCTGGGTGACAGGTATGGGTTTAGTGACAGAATTAGACTTGGAAATACACAGTAGCGGGTGTGTGTGAAGTTATTCTGAATGACCCTATGTGCACCTTCAATATTATATACCCTTTTTGGGATAGATTTCAAATAGCTCTGATATAGCAGAAACCACTAAATTATGAAATTGCTAAATTGGGAATTGTACTTCAACCCAGAACAAAAAATGTGCTTTGACGGACACTAAATATCTTGCCCAGCAACAACAGTACACCGGTGGGTAACGAGAGATTTAGAGGGAATTAAATTTGAGGCCTAGTATTTAGGCGCTGGGTCACCGGTATGGATTTAGTGACAGAATTAGACTTGGAAATACACAGTAGCGGGTGTGTGTGAAGTTATTCTGAATGACCCTATGTGCACCTTCAATATTATATACCCTTTTTGGGATAGATTTCAAATAGCTCTGATATAGCAGGAACCACTAAATTATGAAATTGCTAAATTGGGAATTGTACTTCAACCCAGAACAAAAAATGTGCTTTGACGGGCACTAAATAACTTTCCCAGCTACAACAGGACAACGGTAACGAGAGATTTAGAGGGATTTAAATTTGAGGCCTAGTATTTAGGCGCTGGGTGACAGGTATGGGTTTAGTGACAGAATTAGACTTGGAAATACACAGTAGCGGGTGTGTGTGAAGTTATTCTGAATGACCCTATGTGCACCTTCAATATTATATACCCTTTTTGGGATAGATTTCAAATAGCTCTGATATAGCAGAAACCACTAAATTATGAAATTGCTAAATTGGGAATTGTACTTCAACCCAGAACAAAAAATGTGCTTTGACGGACACTAAATATCTTGCCCAGCAACAACAGTACAGCGGTGGGTAACGAGAGATTTAGAGGGAATTAAATTTGAGGCCTAGTATTTAGGCGCTGGGTCACCGGTATGGATTTAGTGACAGAATTAGACTTGGAAATACACAGTAGCGGGTGTGTGTGAAGTTACTCTGAATGACCCTATGTGCACCTTCAATATTATATACCCTTTTTGGGATAGATTTCAAAGAGCTCTGATATAGCAGGAACCACTAAATTATGAAATTGCTAAATTGGGAATTGTATTTCAACCCAGAACAAGAAATGTGCTTGAACGGACACTAAATAACTCGCCCAGCTACAGCACTAGGGACAGATTTAGCTGGATATAAATTTGAGGCCTAGTATTTAGGCGCTGGGTGACCGGTATGGATTTAGTGACAGAATTAGACTGGGATATGGCCAAAAAATGAACAGACTATTGCTGGTTAAATGCACTTGGTGTGACAGCTTCACCCTGATGTAGGCTTTAGCCAAAAAACAACCACACCATTGAGGGTTAAATGCACTTGGTGACAGGCGCAGCTTGCCCCTGATTTTGTATATGGCCAAAAAATGAACAGACTATTGCTGGTTAAATGCACTTGGTGTGACAGCTTCACCCTGATGTAGGCTTTAGCCAAAAAACAACCACACCATTGAGGGTTAAATGCACTTGGTGACAGGCGCAGCTTGCCCCTGATTTTGTATATGGCCAAAAAATGAACAGACTATTGCTGGTTAAATGCACTTGGTGTGACAGCTTCACCCTGATGTAGGCTTTAGCCAAAAAACAACCACACCATTGAGGGTTAAATGCACTTGGTGACAGGCGCAGCTTGCCCCTGATTTTGTATATGGCCAAAAAATGAACAGACTATTGCTGGTTAAATGCACTTGGTGTGACAGCTTCACCCTGATGTAGGCTTTAGCCAAAAAACAACCACACCATTGAGGGTTAAATGCACTTGGTCGCAGCTTGTGCTGGCGCACCACAAGACACAAAATGGCCGCCGATCACCCCAGAAAAATGAGACTGACAAACGGTCTGTGCAGCCTAAAAACAGTGAGCAATTGAGGATCAGCAGCTCAATGATCCACAGCTGCAGATCGATCAGTTAATCAAGTCCTTTGGAGGAGTTAATCTGCCTAATCTCGCCCTACTGTCGCAGCCGCAACCTCTCCCTACGCTAATCAGAGCAGAGTGACGGGCGGCGCTATGTGACTCCAGCTTAAATAGAGGCTGGGTCACATGGTGCTCTGGCCAATCACAGCCATGCCAATAGTAGGCATGGCTGTGATGGCCTCTTGGGGCAAGTAGTATGACGCTTGTTGATTGGCTGCTTTGCAGCCTTTCAAAAAGCGCCAAGAAAGCGTCACAAAAGCGCGAAGAAAGCGACGAACACCGAACCCGAACCCGGACTTTTACGAAAATGTCCGGGTTCGGGTCCGTGTCACGGACACCCCAAAATTCGGTACGAACCCGAACTATACAGTTCGAGTTCGCTCATCCCTAATATTTAGTGTTTTAAAAATTTCCAGTTTCACTGGCCTTGTTTGTCTCTTAGGGCTTTTTGTCAGTATCCTTAGCTGACTTATTAAGCCTCCTACTTAGACTTGACACTCTATTGCCATGCTGAGCTGCGCGCTTGCCCACATTGTTTTTGGCATTGTGTCTATTGTCTTACTCTATTCAATGGTCACAGTGATAACTGTAATAAAATTAATGCCTTACGCTGCCCCCCGACATGTTTCGCCGTATCACGGCGTCCTCAGGGGTAAGGGCAGTGTTTCAGCGTGCTTTGCCTCACTTCCGGCTTATATGACCTTTGCTGATGATGCGTTACCCGTGCGCCTTATTGGGGGCGTAGCCGATGTCTTAGCTGGGCTTCTAATTGGATGGGCAGTGGGGCTCGCTATCATGACGAGCCAGCCCTGCCCCTTGACGTCATATGTTTACCATTTCTCTCATTTCCGTTGGTGCGGATCATCACCCGGCGCTGCGCTTGTTAGTGACGTCGGAGCTTTTCCGGCTCCCTTGCCACTGCGCATGTCTTCACACTCTGTTAGCGATCCGAACCTCACATTGCGCATGCCCATGGACTTCGGCTCCCGCGACGTTATTGCACCTCTATTACCTAGGTACTCATCGCCACTGCCTATTGGCCTTATCATTTATCATAATACTCTATGTGTCATTATTCTCCGATTTCCGTGGCTATTTTTTCAGCAATTATCCCCCGGATTCTTGTCATTTTTATCTCTCTTATTTCGAGTCTATTCTCCAAAATTTAAATTGGTTTTTGATTTAGCTATCTTCCCCTTGGTTTAATTTGTGTTTCTATACTTTTCTATATTAAGATAGAGTTTTTTTCCCTGGGAGATGAACTTCTTTATGATATATATCTAGAGCCATAAGGGATGGAGACAGGGAAGAATGGACAAAAAACAGGAGAGGAAGAAGGGGGGGGGGAATCTATGACATAACAGGTGTATGGTTTTTGAACTGTTGATTTTGGTAGTTTTCTTACCATGTTTGGTACCTAGGATATGTTATTCTTTGGATGGTTTACTTTCCAATTATCAGTGTATCCGGCTCCATACCAAACGTTTACTTTTTAATAAGATATATCTTCCCTGATGTCTTGCTCTCTGTTTTTCTCCTTTTATTTATTTTCTTCTCCTCGAATTTGTTTTCTCCTCCTTTATTTTTTATTGTTTTGTTGTTTACTCTAGTGCTTTATGAAGTTCTCCCTTAATGCAAACTTTATACCAGGGTTGATGGCTCTTTCGATAATTTTCATCTCCTTCTTTTATATAATTTTTATTATTATTATTATTTTTATTATTATTATAATATTTTTCTTTTTTCTTTTTTTGGGGGGGGATATTTTTTATATTTTCGGTCTCGCCTCAATGAGACTGCTGTTTCTTCTATAGATTCTGCATCGTGCTCTTATATCTGTAATTTTTTCATAATATTCTTATTTTCTTTTTTCTTTTCTCAGGTAGGGTGATATCTATAGGAAGGACGAGAACGTGAACCCCTCATTCAGACCATTTGGGGACAGACTGTTCAGCAGGTATATCCATTTAGTCTCCTCTTGTTGGAGTTTTTTGTCTATGTCCCCTTTTCGTGGTCCTGTTTTCACCTTCATGACTCCCCAGACTTTGAATTCTGTGTTGTTTTCTTTATGCTTTTCTCTCATGTGTCTAGCTAGGCTGGTATCCTCTCCAGTGCTAATACTGCTCAGATGTTTAGATATCCTCCTTCTCAGCTCTTGGATGGTCTTTCCTACATAAAATTTCGGACATTCGCATCTAATGACATAGACTACCCCCTTTGTTTTGCAATTGATGTAGTCCCTAATTTCATAACTTTTCCCATCCACTGGATTAATGAATGTCTTTGTAGGTTTCATCCTACGGCAGAAGACACAGTCCCCACATGGGTATGACCCATTGTGGGACAGCCAAGTAGTTTTTTTGTTAGCTCCATGGGGTTGGTAATGACTGTGGACTAGTTTTTCTTTTAAATTCTGTCCTCTTCTGTTGATGTATAAAAAAACAAAGGAGGGAGCGAAAATTATACGATGTATAGGAACATACGATACCGAACATAGAGCCATACAACAAATATTAAAACGACATTGGCATATATTGCAAAATGATGTAGATTTACAACAAGTGATACCCAAATATCCCGCCATAACGTACAGAAGAGGACAGAATTTAAAAGAAAAACTAGTCCACAGTCATTACCAACCCCATGGAGCTAACAAAAAAACTACTTGGCTGTCCCACAATGGGTCATACCCATGTGGGGACTGTGTCTTCTGCCGTAGGATGAAACCTACAAAGACATTCATTAATCCAGTGGATGGGAAAAGTTATGAAATTATGGACTACATCAATTGCAAAACAAAGGGGGTAGTCTATGTCATTAGATGTGAATGTCCGAAATTTTATGTAGGAAAGACCATCCAAGAGCTGAGAAGGAGGATATCTAAACATCTGAGCAGTATTAGCACTGGAGAGGATACCAGCCTAGCTAGACACATGAGAGAAAAGCATAAAGAAAACAACACAGAATTCAAAGTCTGGGGAGTCATGAAGGTGAAAACAGGACCACGAAAAGGGGACATAGACAAAAAACTCCAACAAGAGGAGACTAAATGGATATACCTGCTGAACAGTCTGCCCCAAATGGTCTGAATGAGGGGTTCACGTTCTCGTCCTTCCTATAGATATCACCCTACCTGAGAAAAGAAAAAAGAAAATAAGAATATTATGAAAAAATTACAGATATAAGAGCACGATGCAGAATCTATAGAAGAAACAGCAGTCTCATTGAGGCGAGACCGAAAATATAAAAAATTTCCCCCCCCCCAAAAAAAGAAAAAAGAAAAATATTATAATAATAATAAAAATAATAATAATAATAAAAATTATATAAAAGAAGGAGATGAAAATTATCGAAAGAGCCATCAACCCTGGTATAAAGTTTGCATTAAGGGAGAACTTCATAAAGCACTAGAGTAAACAACAAAACAATAAAAAATAAAGGAGGAGAAAACAAATTCGAGGAGAAGAAAATAAATAAAAGGAGAAAAACAGAGAGCAAGACATCAGGGAAGATATATCTTATTAAAAAGTAAACGTTTGGTATGGAGCCGGATACACTGATAATTGGAAAGTAAACCATCCAAAGAATAACATATCCTAGGTACCAAACATGGTAAGAAAACTACCAAAATCAACAGTTCAAAAACCATACACCTGTTATGTCATAGATTCCCCCCCCTTCTTCCTCTCCTGTTTTTTGTCCATTCTTCCCTGTCTCCATCCCTTATGGCTCTAGATATATATCATAAAGAAGTTCATCTCCCAGGGAAAAAAACTCTATCTTAATATAGAAAAGTATAGAAACACAAATTAAACCAAGGGGAAGATAGCTAAATCAAAAACCAATTTAAATTTTGGAGAATAGACTCGAAATAAGAGAGATAAAAATGACAAGAATCCGGGGGATAATTGCTGAAAAAATAGCCACGGAAATCGGAGAATAATGACACATAGAGTATTATGATAAATGATAAGGCCAATAGGCAGTGGCGATGAGTACCTAGGTAATAGAGGTGCAGTAACGTCGCGGGAGCCGAAGTCCATGGGCATGCGCAATGTGAGGTTCGGATCGCTAACAGAGTGTGAAGACATGCGCAGTGGCAAGGGAGCCGGAAAAGCTCCGACGTCACTAACAAGCGCAGCGCCGGGTGATGATCCGCACCAATGGAAATGAGAGAAATGGTAAACATATGACGTCAAGGGGCAGGGCTGGCTCGTCATGATAGCGAGCCCCACTGCCCATCCAATTAGAAGCCCAGCTAAGACATCGGCTACGCCCCCAATAAGGCGCACGGGTAACGCATCATCAGCAAAGGTCATATAAGCCGGAAGTGAGGCAAAGCATGCTGAAACACTGCCCTTACCCCTGAGGACGCCGTGATACGGCGAAACATGTCGGGGGGCAGCGTGAGGCATTAATTTTATTACAGTTATCACTGTGACCATTGAATAGAGTAAGACAATAGACACAATGCCAAAAACAATGTGGGCAAGCGCGCAGCTCAGCATGGCAATAGAGTGTCAAGTCTAAGTAGGAGGCTTAATAAGTCAGCTAAGGATACTGACAAAAAGCCCTAAGAGACAAACAAGGCCAGTGAAACTGGAAATTTTTAAAACACTAAATATGTGTCGGAGCACAATTAGAAAGTTTTATTTATGACTATTAAAAGTTAAGTCTTAGGAAATCGGTAGGTGCAAGGAAAAAAGGTGTTAATAAGTCCAAAAGGACATTAGTAGTAGGTAGATGTTGATAAACACACCTTATCCCTGCACTTAAAGGGAAAAATTAAGTAGTTGAAGTTCAATAAAGGGTCAAAATCCCATATATTTCCCAATACCATAGGGAGATAATCTTTAGGAGAGAGGACAGTACACCCCAATAGGTGTATAGTAAATAAATGGCAGGATTCCTTTCAAACCCCGCGACCACTCAGACATTTCTAGCTGAAGCAGGGAGAGTCTTTTCTACAGAAATTCTACCAGTGGACTGTTTGGACGTAGCTCAGGCCTTTAAAGAAATTAACAAATGTATAAACGATACATACGAGGAGTATGGGAAACCGCTAGTCTGGAAACATACATCCAACAGAAAATAGTGTATAGGGGAATGAGAATTAACATAACCCCAAATTCCCACCAGGAAGACGTTGAGTTCATCAAGGGCTGGGAAATACTCCTCACAGAAAATTCACTACGGATGCAAGCGTACCTTCTTGATTATGAACAAAAATCACTGGCCAAAATAACAACTCAACTACAAAAAGAAATTCAGGAGATCCAAACATTTAGAACCAAACCAGAGTACGAACAAAAACTACAAAAGAACGTAGAGAGTCTACAGGGGGAAATCAAGGAGCGAAAGCATAGGAAATATAACCGAGACAAAAAAGATTTCGATACCGGAAACATATACCTCAGAAAACAAGGGGGGCGATTTGCAGCTAGACCAAAAGAGAATTGAAGAGAGTATACAGATATATCTGAATCTGAGATCTCAGAAGCGGAAGGGAGTAATACGCAAACCGCAGCAAAGCCCAAGAGGAGACCCAAAAATAAAGTATCATACCCACAGAGAAGATATCCACAAAAAAGTTCCACTACTAACACAAATCCAAGCTCAAGTGGAAATACAGCATGGACAACCAATCAAGAACTGGGCCAAAATACCCAAGCACAATATTCACAATTTTTACAATTTCCGCAGCCATCCTCCTTATCTATACCAACGAATGTCACCTTACAGCCCCAAAATGGACACAGGGAGGTTTTTTAGGACAGGGGATGGGGTTACGGGACAGGGAGAAGTGGGGCTACAACCAAAAAATGTAAATATAAGAACATCACAAACAGCAGAAAGAAACACTGACTCCAATGTTGGGGCAATGCAAATAATTAATAAAACAAAGATAAATCTTACTGCGGAACATACCAGTCTTATTCAAAAAGGCCTCTCCTTCACCCCAGCACCGTTCTTCAACTGCTTCCTGTGGGTGAAGGACATCAACCTGTTTGCTAGGAAGCTAGCATTACACGAGGAGTTTAACTCCAGAGAACAAGTAGAAATGAATATACAACGATGTGAGAGGGAGGCAGTTGAGACACTTGAGTGCCTATGGAGGGAAGGAGAAGGCGAAATACAGTGGGATGCGAAAGTTTGGGCAACCTTGTTAATCGTCATGATTTTCCAGTATAAATCGTTGGTTGTTATGATAAAAAATGTCAGTTAAATATATCATATAGGAGACACACACAGTGATATTAGAGAAGTGAAATGAAGTTTATTGGATTTACAGAAAGTGTGCTATAATTGTTTAAACAAAAAAAGGCAGGTGCATAAATTTGGGCACTGTTTTCATTTTATTGATTCCAAAACCTTTAGAACTCATTATTGGAACTCAAATTGGCTTGGTAAGCTCAGTGACCCCTGACCTACATACACAGGTGAATCCAATTATGAGAAAGAGTATTTAAGGGGTTCAATTGTAAGTTTCCCTCCTCTTTTAATTTTCTCTGAAGAGTAGCAACATAGGGGTCTCAAAACAACTCTCAAATTACCTGAAGACAAAGACTGTTCACCATCATGGTTTAGGGGAAGGATACGGAAAGCTGTCTCAGAGATTTCAGCTGTCTGTTTCCACAGTTAGGAACATATTGAGGAAATGGAAGATCACATGCTCAATTCAAGTTAAGGCTCGAAGTGGCAGACCAAGAAAAATCTCGGATAGACAGAAGCGACGAATGGTGAGAACAGTCAGAGTCAACCCACAGACCAGCATCAAAGACCTACAACATCATCTTGCTGCAGATTGAGTCACTGTGCATCGTTCAACCATTTGGCACACTTTACACAAGGAGATGCTGTATGCGAGAGTGATGCAGAGGAAGCCTTTTCTCCGCCCACAGCACAAAAACTGCCGCTTGAGGTGGGATAAAGCACATTTCGACAAGCCAGCTTCATTTTGGAATAAGGTGCTGTGGACTGATGAAACTAAAATTGAGTTATTTGGCCATAACAAGGGGCGTTATGCATGGAGGAAAAAGAACACAGCATTCCAAGAAAAACACCTGCTACCTACAGTAAAATATGGTGGTGGTTCCATCATGCTGTGGGGCTGTGTGGCCAGTGCAGGGACTGGGAATCTTGTCAAAGTTGAGGGACGCATGGATTCCACTCAGTATCAGCAGATTCTGGAGACCAATGTCCAGGAATCAGTGACAAAGCTAAATCTGCGCCAGGGCTGGATCTTTCAACAAGACAACGACCCTAAACACTGCTCAAAATCCACTAAGGCATTTATGCAGAGGAACAAGTACAATATTCTGGAATGGCCATCTCAGTCCCCAGACCTGAATGTAATAAAATATCTGTGGTGTGACTTAAAGAGAACTGTCCATGCTCGGAAGCCATCAAACCTGAATGAACTAAAGATGTTTTGTAAAGAGGAATGGTCCAAAATACCTTCAACCGGAATCCAGACTCTCATTGGAACCTACAGGAAGCATTTAGAGGCTGTAATTTCTGCAAAAGGAGGATCTACTAAATATTGATTTCATTTCTTTTTTGTGGTGCCCAAATTTATGCACCTGCCTAATTTTGTTTAAACAATTATAGCACACTTTCTGTAAATCCAATAAACTTCATTTCACTTCTTAAATATCACTGTGTGTGTCTCCTATATGATATATTTAACTGACATTTTTTATCGTAACAACCAACGATTTATACAGGAAAATCATGACGATTAACAAGGTTGCCCAAACTTTTGCATCCCACTGTAGTAGCTCCAAGTCCACCATTCAGTACCCTAACCCCCAGGTCCAAATTCACCCCCCCTTTTGGGAAATATGCAAATATCCAGACATTTGTGGATGTGGTAACCAGAGATTTACAAAAAATGAAAGCTCCAAAAAGGAACAAGTATAGTAATTTAAGTGAAGAAGAGCAGAGAGCTATGAAGGAGCTAATGGAAAATGAAAATCTGGTTATAAAACCTTCGGATAAAGGGGGAAATGTGGTGTTACTAGAAAGGAAAGAGTACGAACAAATGATAATAAGTCTTCTGAACGAAAAAAAGACCTATAGGGAGCTAAAATCAGACCCCACTGAGAAATATGTATTAGAACTAAAAAAGCTACAAAAAAATGCTAAAGATCGCAATCTAATAACAAAGGAAGAATACAAAGTTATGTACAGGTCGAAACCAACTAGAGCAACATTTTATGCCATTCCAAAGGTCCACAAGCAAAGGGAACCGATTCCAGGAAGACCCATCGTCTCTGGTAATCAGAGCCTATGTGAGAGTATAAGTGAGTATGTGGAACAGGTCATCTCTCCATTTGTCAAAACTCTACCCTCGTATCTGAAGGATACCAAGGATGCTGTCATCAGGTTGCAGGAAATTCAGGTCAATTCACACACCTTGATAGCTAGTCTCGATGTCGAGGCATTGTATACGAGTATCCAACACCATCTGGGCATACAAGCAGTTCAATATTATTTAAATTCAAAGGGGACACAACACCACGAGCACAATGATTTTGTTATTTCACTATTAAAGTTTTTGTTGGAGCACAATTATTTTTTATTTAACGGAAAATATTATTTACAGGTCACTGGCACCGCTATGGGCACGATTTGTGCACCAAGTTATGCAAATTTATTTTTAGGGTGGTGGGAAGATCGAACAGTATTCACAGATACAATGGAAAAATATACACGGCACATATTATTTTGGGGTCGTTATATTGACGATATTTTAATTTTCTGGGATGCCACTGAAGCACAATTTTTTGAGTTTGTATGCCAACTAAATGACAATCAAGTGGGCATGAAATTTACAGCTGAAATACATAGAAGTACATTGAACTTCTTGGACCTTAGAATTGACCTGCAACCTGATGGCAGAATCCAAACTGAAATACATCGCAAAGCAACATCAACAAATAATTTGCTACAGTGGCAGAGTTTTCATCCTGACCCCCTGAAGAAGGGAATCCCGGTGGGGCAGTATCTCAGAGCCAGGCAGAACTGCTCCACCGAGGAAGCATTTCAAAAAGAGTGCAATACACTGTACTCACGGTTTTATGAGAGAGGGTACTCAAAGAAATGCCTGCATCGAGCTTACAACAGAGCCAGGAAGACAAAAAGACTTGACCTGTTGATGGATAAAAAAACAAAGGAGGGAGCGAAAATTATACGATGTATAGGAACATACGATACCGAACATAGAGCCATACAACAAATATTAAAACGACATTGGCATATATTGCAAAATGATGTAGATTTACAACAAGTGATACCCAAATATCCCGCCATAACGTACAGAAGAGGACAGAATTTAAAAGAAAAACTAGTCCATTACCAACCCCATGGAGCTAACAAAAAAACTACTTGGCTGTCCCACAATGGGTCATACCCATGTGGGGACTGTGTCTTCTGCCGTAGGATGAAACCTACAAAGACATTCATTAATCCAGTGGATGGGAAAAGTTATGAAATTATGGACTACATCAATTGCAAAACAAAGGGGGTAGTCTATGTCATTAGATGCGAATGTCCGAAATTTTATGTAGGAAAGACCATCCAAGAGCTGAGAAGGAGGATATCTAAACATCTGAGCAGTATTAGCACTGGAGAGGATACCAGCCTAGCTAGACACATGAGAGAAAAGCATAAAGAAAACAACACAGAATTCAAAGTCTGGGGAGTCATGAAGGTGAAAACAGGACCACGAAAAGGGGACATAGACAAAAAACTCCAACAAGAGGAGACTAAATGGATATACCTGCTGAACAGTCTGTCCCCAAATGGTCTGAATGAGGGGTTCACGTTCTCGTCCTTCCTATAGATATCACCCTACCTGAGAAAAGAAAAAAGAAAATAAGAATATTATGAAAAAATTACAGATATAAGAGCACGATGCAGAATCTATAGAAGAAACAGCAGTCTCATTGAGGCGAGACCGAAAATATAAAAAATATCCCCCCCCAAAAAAAGAAAAAAGAAAAATATAATAATAATAATAAAAATAATAATAATAATAAAAATTATATAAAAGAAGGAGATGAAAATTATCGAAAGAGCCATCAACCCTGGTATAAAGTTTGCATTAAGGGAGAACTTCATAACGCACTAGAGTAAAAAACAAAACAATAAAAAATAAAGGAGGAGAAAACAAATTCGAGGAGAAGAAAATAAATAAAAGGAGAAAAACAGAGAGCAAGACATCAGGGAAGATATATCTTATTAAAAAGTAAACGTTTGGTATGGAGCCGGATACACTGATAATTGGAAAGTAAACCATCCAAAGAATAACATATCCTAGGTACCAAACATGGTAAGAAAACTACCAAAATCAACAGTTCAAAAACCATACACCTGTTATGTCATAGATTCCCCCCCCTTCTTCCTCTCCTGTTTTTTGTCCATTCTTCCCTGTCTCCATCCCTTATGGCTCTAGATATATATCATAAAGAAGTTCATCTCCCAGGGAAAAAAACTCTATCTTAATATAGAAAAGTATAGAAACACAAATTAAACCAAGGGGAAGATAGCTAAATCAAAAACCAATTTAAATTTTGGAGAATAGACTCGAAATAAGAGAGATAAAAATGACAAGAATCCGGGGGATAATTGCTGAAAAAATAGCCACGGAAATCGGAGAATAATGACACATAGAGTATTATGATAAATGATAAGGCCAATAGGCAGTGGCGATGAGTACCTAGGTAATAGAGGTGCAGTAACGTCGCGGGAGCCGAAGTCCATGGGCATGCGCAATGTGAGGTTCGGATCGCTAACAGAGTGTGAAGACATGCGCAGTGGCAAGGGAGCCGGAAAAGCTCCGACGTCACTAACAAGCGCAGCGCCGGGTGATGATCCGCACCAACGGAAATGAGAGAAATGGTAAACATATGACGTCAAGGGGCAGGGCTGGCTCGTCATGATAGCGAGCCCCACTGCCCATCCAATTAGAAGCCCAGCTAAGACATCGGCTACGCCCCCAATAAGGCGCACGGGTAACGCATCATCAGCAAAGGTCATATAAGCCGGAAGTGAGGCAAAGCACGCTGAAACACTGCCCTTACCCCTGAGGACGCCGTGATACGGCGAAACATGTCGGGGGGCAGCGTGAGGCATTAATTTTATTACAGTTATCACTGTGACCATTGAATAGAGTAAGACAATAGACACAATGTCAAAAACAATGTGGGCAAGCGCGCAGCTCAGCATGGCAATAGAGTGTCAAGTCTAAGTAGGAGGCTTAATAAGTCAGCTAAGGATACTGAAAAAAAGCCCTAAGAGACAAACAAGGCCAGTGAAACTGGAAATTTTTAAAACACTAAATATGTGTCGGAGCACAATTAGAAAGTTTTATTTATGACTATTAAAAGTTAAGTCTTAGGAAATCGGTAGGTGCAAGGAAAAAAGGTGTTAATAAGTCCAAAAGGACATTAGTAGTAGGTAGATGTTGATAAACACACCTTATCCCTGCACTTAAAGGGAAAAATTAAGTAGTTAAACTTTGAAAGTGTCCCCAAGTGCAGTCACAAAAACCATCAAGCGCTACAAAGAAACTGGCTCACATGCGGACTGCCCCAGGAAAGGAAGACCAAGAATCACCTCTGCTGAGGAGGATAAGTTCATCCGAGTCACCAGCCTCAGAAATCTCAGGTTAACAGCAGCTCAGATTAGAGATAAGGTCAATGCCACACAGAGTTCTAGCAGCAGACACATCTCTAGAACAACTGTTAAGAGGAGACTGTGTGAATCAGGCCTTCATGGTCGAATATCTGCTAGGAAACCACTGCTAAGGACAGGCAACAAGCAGAAGAGACTTGTTTGGGCTAAAGAACACAAGGAATGGACATTAGACCAGTGGAAATCTGTGCTTTGGTCTGATGAGTCCAAATTTGAGATCTTTGGTTCCAACCACCGTGTCTTTGTGCGACGCAGAAATGGTGAACGGATGGACTCTACATGCCTGGTTCCCACCGTGAAGCATGGAGGAGGAGGTGTGATGGTGTGGGGGTGCTTTTCTGGTGACACTGTTGGGGATTTATTCAAAATTGAAGGCATACTGAACCAGCATGGCTACCACAGCATCTTGCAGCGGCATGCTATTCCATCCGGTTTGCATTTAGTTGGACCATCATTTATTTTTCAACAGGACAATGACCCCAAACACACCTCCAGGCTGTGTGAGGGCTATTTGACCATGAAGGAGAGTGATGGGGTGCTGCGCCAGATGACCTGGCCTCCACAGTCACCGGACCTGAACCCTATCGAGATGGTTTGGGGTGAGCTGGACCGCAGAGTGAAGGCTAAAGGGCCAACAAGTGCTAAGCATCTCTGGGAACTCCTTCAAGACTGTTGGAAGACCATTTCAGGTGACTACCTCTTGAAGCTCATCAAGAGAATGCCAAGAGTGTGCAAAGCAGTAATCAAAGCAAAAGGTGGCTACTTTGAAGAACCTAGAATATGACATATTTTCAGTTGTTTCACACTTTTTTGTTATGTATATAATTCCACATGTGTTAATTCATAGTTTTGATGCCTTCAGTGTGAATCTACAATTTTCATAGTCATGAAAATAAAGAAAACTCTTTGAATAAGAAGGTGTGTCCAAACTTTTCGTCTGTACTGTATATAATCTAAAAATAATCAAAAGATATGAATACGAAAAATATATATTCAATAAAATGTTCTAAAAAAATAATAGTAATTGAGAAAATATATATTCGAAAAAGTATTCGAAAAAATATATGGGTATACCAACCGGTGCCAGTTCGTGGGGAGAGGGGTGTCGTTCTAACGGTGTAGATATGGTTCACCTTGATGGCTCCTCATCGTCTCTTCCTGGCGTGTTCGAGTGGCGTGTCTCCTGGCGTGTGGTAGCTGGTATGCACTACTTTCTGGTAGATCACGTTACTACCGGCAGTGCCGCCGGAGTGCCGCCGGAGTTTTCTTAGCGCGCTGTTTGATGGATACCACTGTTCTTCCAGTCTCTGCGGTATGACCTGATACGGTGAGATTTTCTTGCAGGGATAATGCTACAGGTCAGACGCGTTTCGAAGCTGAACTGCTTCTTCCTCAGTTGCTTGGCATTATCCCTGATGTATGCGTCTTTTATATCCGCCCTTAGGGTCTGGCTAGATAATTGGTTGGGGTTAATTGAAAAATTGGTTAAGGTTATTTGAAAAAGGTGGGCTGGATTTCCATCTTGCTGGGTATATATAGATGAATCAATAAATAAATAGATTTCCTAGTGTCACGGCTGAGGATGGGGAAAACCCTCAGCCGTGCAATGCCAGAAGATGTTAGCCACTACTCGGCCAGGACGAGAGAATTAGGGAGCAGGTCACCTCCTAATACATCCCTAATCCGTCCCTAACTCCTAGCTGCATGGGCCGACCTTGAAGGTAGGAGGGCCCATGCTCAGGAACCTCGGATCCCTACTCACCCTCCGACCAGTCCCTGAACTAGGAGTAGGGTAAGACGACCTGTTCCTTCTGGACATGGAGGAACAGGAGTCTCACTGGCCAAGCTGCAAGGAATGGGGGAACAAATACAACATACAGATATGACAGGCGAACTAAAGTAGTTCCAAACGTACCTGTCACAACCACGCTGACTGGAACACATGCATAACTACTAATGTCCACAGAACACTAAGGGACACAGCACACATATCACACAGGTAACCAGGACATCCATAGTTGCAATAAACAGATAACAAAGGAAGACATCAACTGAACATCATGACATAAAACCTAAACTTATGACCACAAGGGTGGCCCCCACTGGCAGATGTAATACACAGGAGGTTGCTCCAGCTAACCATGGCTAAAGTACCCCTCAGACAGGTGATAACACAGAGGCTTTATAGGCCCAAGTAGTCACACCCACACAGACACACCCAGTGTTCACACACACAGAAGGGAATTAACCCTTCCAACACAGGGCAAGGGAAGACGGCCACTTAAAAGGGGAATACACACATAAACAAACACACTTCACCTGTTGCCGCGGGCAACGGCATGTGTGGCAATTATGTCCTGGGAAACAGCCATAGGGCTGAGACACTGCCATCACATGCAATCAACACCACACGCTGCCACGGACAACCAAGTGAAGGAAAGTGTCACACAACATACCATAAGCCGTGACACTTAGTAACAAGAACTTATAGTGTGTCAGTTGTGTACATATTCAACCTTGGAGAGGTTTTGCAGTCCACTTCAGTCGTTGAACTATGTCTCTATATGATGTTGGGAATGTCTATGCTCATTATTTGAAAAAAAAATGATGCGATTTGTGTGCCAAAATATCTTTTTGTGCACGTTGGTTAGGGCACGGTGAATTGTCTTATTAGATTTGTGTTTACGGTGTTTTTGTGGTTTTGTGATTTTAGTAGTCTTTTGGGTGGGTGCATCATGTCTGTAAGGGAGGTGGTTGGCGAGGGGGGACGAGGGGGAGTGTTTAGGCGTTGTTACTTCTTTTCTTATTGATGTTAGTTGTTTAATCACCTTGAGGAGGTTTTGTGGTTCCCTTTTAGTCATGAAAGTGTGTATCTATAAAGTGTTGGGAATGTCTATGTTCATTATTTTAAAAAACGCAATATGTAGAAAAACGCATGTGCATTTTGATTGCGTTTTTGGTGCGTTTCGTGTGCCAATTGATTAGGGCATGGTGTATTAGTCTATTGGATTTGTTTTTTATAATAATTTTGTGGTTATTTCGATTTTATGATTATTTTATTTCTCTAGTGGCTTAAGTGTATCATGTGAAGAAGGTGGTGGTTTTGTGGTTTGTCTTCATATCGGTGTGGGAGGGGGGGTGTTTAGGTGTTGTTAATTATTTTCTTATTGTTTTCTTACTGAAACTGTCACGCTCATGTGTGGGATGAAAACACCACACCGAGCATAGGAGGGAAAGGGCATACCGGAATAAGGCCTGAAAACTAGGGAAGGAAGATGGACACCTTCTAGAGAAAACCCTAACTCCAGTCCTGACAGACTACCAGTGTGAACAGACCCCAAAAATAGGCAAGTTTATACACTGGATACCTAGAATCCTATCTCACCCTATAGGACTCTTGAACTAATGTCACGACTGAGTCTACCTGTTCCTCTGAAGGGAAGGACGAACAGGAGTCTCCCTCAGGCCTAATGACAAACAACAGGTAAAGGCAACACACACATACAGACGTGGACAAAATTGTTGGTACCCTTTGGTCAATGAAAGAAAAAGTCACAATGGTCACAGAAATAACTTTAATCTGACAAAAGTAATAATAAATTAAAATTCTATAAATGTTAACCAATGAAAGTCAGACATTGTTTTTCAACCATGCTTCAACAGAATTATGTAAAAAAATAAACTCATGAAACAGGCATGGACAAAAATGATGGTACCCCTAACTTAATATTTTGTTGCGCAACCTTTTGAGGCAATCACTGCAATCAAACGCTTCCTGTAACTGTCAATGAGACATCTGCACCTCTCAGCAGGTATTTTGGCCCACTCCTCATGAGCAAACTGCTCCAGTTGTGTCCGGTTTGAAGGGTGCCTTTTCCAGACTGCATGTTTCAGCTCCTTCCAAAGATGCTCAATAGGATTGAGGTCAGGGCTCATAGAAGGCCACTTTAGAATAGTCCAATTTTTTCCTCTTAGCCATTCTTGGGTGTTTTTAGCGGTGTGTTTTGGGTCATTGTCCTGTTGCAAGACCCATGACCTGCGACTGAGACCAAGCTTTCTGACACTGGCTAGTACATTTCTCTCTAGAATTCCTTGATAGTCTTGAGATTTCATTGTACCCTGCACAGATTCAAGACACCCTGTGCCAGACGCAGCAAAGCAGCCCCAGAACATAACAGAGCCTCCTCCATGTTTCACAGTAGGGACAGTGTTCTTTTCTTGATATGCTTCATTTTTTCGTCTGTGAACATACAGCTGATGTGCCTTGGCAAAAACTTCGATTTTTGTCTCATCTGTCCACAGGACATTCTCCCAGAAGCTTTGTGGCTTGTCAACATGTAGTTTGGCATATTCCAGTCTTGCTTTTTTATGATTCGTTTTCAACAATGGTGTCCTCCTTGGTCGTCTCCCATGTAGTCCACTTTGGCTCAAACAACGACGGATGGTGCGATCTGACACTGATGTTCCTTGAGCATGAAGTTCACCTTGAATCTCTTTAGAAGTCTTTCTAGGCTCTTTTGTTACCATTCGGATTATCCGTCTCTTAGATTTGTCATCAATTTTCCTCCTGCGGCCACGTCCAGGGAGGTTGGCTACAGTCCCATGGATCTTAAACTTATGAATAATATGTGCAACTGTACTCACAGGAACATCTAGTTGCTTGGAGATGGTCTTATAGCCTTTACCTTTAACATGCTTGTCTATAATTTTCTTTCTGATCTCTTGAGACAGCTCTTTCCTTTGCTTCCTCTGGTCCATGTCGAGTGTGGTACACACCATATCACCAAACAACACAGTGATTACCTGGAGCCATATATATAGGCCCAATGGCTGATTACAAGGTTGTAGACACCTGTGATGCTAATTAGTGGACACACCTTGAATTAACATGTCCCTTTGGTCACATTATGTTCTGTGTTTTCTAGGGGTACCATCATTTTTGTCCATGCCTGTTTCATGAGTTTATTTTTTTACATAATTCTGTTGAAGCATGGTTGAAAAACAATGTCTGACTTTCATTGGTTAACATTTATAGAATTTTAATTTATTATTACTTTTGTCAGATTAAAGTTATTTCTGTGACCATTGTGACTTTTTCTTTCATTGACCAAAGGGTACCAACAATTTTGTCCACGTCTGTATATACAGGTCCTTCTAAAAAAAATTGCATATTGTGATAAAGTTCATTATTTTCTGTAATGTACTGATAAACATTAGACTTTCATATATTTTAGATTTATTACACACAACTGAAGTAGTTCAAGCCTTTTATTGTTTTAATATTGATGATTTTGGCATACAGCTCATGAAAACCCCAAATTCCTAGGGGGAGATCTTGGCAAGACTGGGGGTGAATGTGCTGGTCCGGGCCCAGCGGGTGCATCAGTGGGGGTTCAACCCGGCGGAGACCGTGAGACCCCAGTATTATGACTTGCTTAACCTGTTACAAAAGTGGCTACAACCTGACGTGTTGAGCCCCACTGCTATATTGGACCGGTTATTAGCAGACAGGTTCTGGAGGGCTCTGCCACCCCCTCTCCAGCAATGGATTGGCCAGGTCTCCCCAGGGAATGCGCTGGAGATGGTCGACCTGGTAGAGCGCTATGAGGCTACCCGGAACTTACAGGGGCGTTCTGTTGGGAGGGGGGCAGTCAGATCCCGTAACTCTCCACCCCGGACCCAACAACCGGTGCCCATCAAACCTGCCCGGGATATAACCCCTGTGGACCCCGCTCCAATAATCTGCTGGCGGTGTCGGGAGCCAGGTCATGTTCGAGCGGACTTTACACGTCAGGGGGAACCCATGGACATGAACTGTCGCTTCCGTCAATCATTATATGCCGGGAAACTGTGTGCAGTGGGTGCTTCGGAGTCTCTGAACCACCTATGCCAGGTTGAGGTGGGAGACACTCCAGCGGAGGCTCTGTTGGACTCAGGAAGTCTGGTGACCCTGGTAAGGGCTTCCCTGGTACGCTCCGCTGAGTACACCGGCCGTAAGGTTGGAGTCATGTGTATCCATGGGGACTTAAAAGACTATCCTACTGCTATAGTGTCTCTGTCTACGGTTTCCGGCAGGTGGATCCACGAGGTGGCTGTTGCAACCCATCTCCACTATGAACTTATAGTAGGGAGAGACTTCCCGGGTTTCACGGCACTGTGGCCGGTTCCGAGAGTGACTGATATGCATGATACAGGTGTAACCCTAGCAGAATGGCCTGGCTCAGGGGGGAGACCAGAACCCTGGGAACCTGAGTCTAAAGGTCCCGCGGTAGGGGTAAGCACCACTTTGGTGGAAGAGGAGGAGACAACCCCGCTGAATGTAATGGTGGGAGACATGGAGGACTTGCCGCCGGGGCCTGAGCTGGCAGACCTCAATGTCTCCGGGAATAATTTTGGTACCGCGCAACACCGGGATCCAACTTTGTCCCGAGCCTGGGAAAATGTGCTAATAATAGATGGTGAACCACAACAACCAGGGGCAGAGTCGGTGTTCCCCCGTTTTGTGGTCCATCAAGATATGTTGTATCGGGTAAATCAGCTGCGAGGTGAATCCATTGAACAGTTGGTGGTGCCTCAAGCTTATTGCAAACTTGTGTTAGAGTTAGCACACCAGCATGTTCTCGGGGGTCATCTGGGAATGCAGAAAACACAGGACCGGATACTACAACGGTTTTACTGGCCCAGTGTGTTTAAAGAGGTGGACGAGTTCTGTAAGTCTTGCCCGACCTGCCAGGCAACTAGCCCCCAGCACCTTTTTCGCAGTCCCTTGGTACCCCTCCCGATCATTGAGGTACCGTTTGAGTGAATCGCTATGGACCTGGTAGGTCCTGTACCAAAGTCCGCCCGGGGACACCAAAACATCTTGGTTGTCCTTGATTACGCTACTCAGTACCCGGAGGCAGTGCCACTGCGACATACTTCTGCAAAACTTATAGCTAAAGAGCTAATGGAGATGTTCTCCCGAGTGGGGCTACCTAAAGAGGTCCTGACTGACCAGGGGACCCCTTTTATGTCAAAGGTCATGAGGGAACTCTGCAAGTTGCTGCGTATAAAACAGTTTCGGACGTCCGTGTACCATCCACAAACGGATGGACTAGTGGAAAGGTTTAATAAAACTCTAAAAACCATGTTAAAAAGGGTGGTGACCAAAGATGGAAAGGATTGGGACCTTCTTCTGCCCTATCTCATGTTCGCAGTGCAAGAGGTGCCCCAGGCCTCTACTGGGTTCTCGCCCTTCGAATTGCTATATGGCAGACATCCTCGTGGCTTGTTGGACGTAGCCAAAGAGGCATGGGAACAACAACCCACTCTGCATAAAAGCGTCCTGGAATATGTTACCAAGATGCAACAGCGGATAGAGACCGTTTTGCCTCTTGTCAGGGAACATATGGAGGCCGCTCAGCGAGCCCAGAGTCAGATCTATAATCAGCAGGCTCAGGTCCGGAACTTTAACCCGGGTGATCGGGTTTTGGTTCTGGTGCCGACAGTGGACAGTAAGTTCCTAGCCAGGTGGCAGGGGCCCTACGAGGTACGTGAAAAAATAGGAGAGGTAAATTACAAAGTACACCAGCCGGGCAGGCGAAAGCCGGAGCAGGTTTACCATGTTAATTTGCTAAAACCTTGGAAGGATAGGTAAACCTGTACGGAAGACAGCCCGCGACCGGGCTTTCTTGGACAAGAGGTTCCGGCTCCTAAGTCTGAGGCAAGGGAAGCGGTTGCCACATTAAAAATTGCTGACAGCCTCTCCTCTAAACAGGCTCAGAAACCAGGGAGTTTGTTAGTCGGAACACGGATGTGTTCTCAGACCTCCCTGGACGCACTTCCATAATCCAACATGACATTGTCACCGAGCCTCAGGCAAAAATCCGGTTAAAAGCATACCGAGTACCCGAGGCTCGGCAAAAAGCCATCTCGGAGGAAGTGCAACTTATGTTGCAGCTGGATGTCATCGAGGAGTCTAAAAGTGAGTGGGCCAGTCCAATAGTGTTAATACCCAAGCCAGACGGGACATTGAGGTTCTGTAATGACTTCCTCAAACTTAATGAGGTGTCCAAATTTGACGCGTATCCCATGCCCCGAGTGGATGAGCTTATTGAGAAGTTGGGCCAAGCCCGGTATTTTTCTGTGTTGGACCTCACCAAAGGGTACTGGCAGGTACCCTTGACAGAGGCTGCCAAAGAAAAAACGGCTTTTGTCACGCCAGAGGGGCTGTATCAGTGCAAGGTATTACCCTTTGGTCTACATGGCGCTCCCGCCACTATTCAAAGGCTAATGGATATTGTACTCCGTCCACATCGTCGATACGCTTTGGCGTACCTGGACGGTATCGTTGTCCATAGCACCAACTGGGAAAGTCACCTTCCTAAAGTACAGGCGGTAGTGGACTCCCTTCGAAAGGCGGGACTAACAGCTAACCCAAATAAATGTGCAATAGGGTTAGAGGAGACTAAATACCTTGGGTATGTCATTGGACGTGGAGTCCTTAAACCCCAAGTGAGCAAAATAGAGACGATACGGAATTGGCCCCGACCTGCCACCTCTAGACAAGTAAGGTCATTCCTGGGAATAGTGGGCTATTACACGAGGTTCGTTCCCCATTTTGCCACTTTAGCGGCTCCTTTGACAGGGCTTTTAAAGGGACGGAAGTCCGTGATAGTCCGCTGGAATGACCAGGCGGAAGAGGCTTTCTCCGCTTTGAAGTCGGCCCTGTGTGGGTCCCCGGTTTTGGTGACGCCCGACTTCAAGAGGGAATTTGTGGTCCAAACTGATGCCTCCGAAGTAGGCCTCGGTGCGGTACTGTCTCAGGAAGTCAACGGGGAGGAGCATCCCGTTGTCTTCCTCAGCCGTAAGCTCACTCCAGCGGAGACCCGGTACAGTATAGTGGAGAGAGAGTGCCTGGCCATCAAGTGGGCACTCGAGTCTCTCCGCTATTATCTGTTGGGGAGGAAATTCCGTCTGGTGACCGATCACTCCCCTCTCAAGTGGATGAGCCAGGCCAAAGAGAGGAATGCTCGGGTCACCAGGTGGTTCTTATCGCTGCAAAACTTCAGGTTCACAGTAGAACACAGTGCAGGCCGGTTACAGGGAAACGCGGATGCCCTGTCCCGAGTACACTGTCTGGCGTGTGTTCACCCCCTCAGGGTTGAACAAAGTGGGGAGGTATGTAGGAAGTCACAAGGGTCCGTCATTGACGGAAGGTACGTGTCACCGAGGTTCCTGGCCTCGGTGAGATAAGAACTGGTTATTTTATGTGTCAGCCGCAGCTAGTGCTCGCTGACACTGTTTATTCTTAGTGTGGCTGAAAAGCCAATCCGGGCCAGTTCTTATTGGGAGCAGCCAAAGAGCAGGGTGGGTGGCTGTTCCCCACGTCCAGGCCAGGTTTTGGGCTGGGGTTTAAAAGCTCAGCCAGAAGCTCAGCTGGGTGTGGTATGTTCCTCCAAGTGAGAGTGGAGTTGTGAAGGCTCTGGGTTTCTAGGAGCTGCATGAGAGCCACCAGCTGGAAGCCAGGCGCCCTAAAAGCCTGCTGTGGATATCCAGGTGACATGTTTGTTTGAGTATGCTGGACTTTTTGCTGTGTGAAAAACCACGGAGGAATTCCTGCGGTGTGAATTAACACCAGGACTCTGCCAAGTGTTTGTGTTATTTTGTTCCTTGTTGTGTGAATAAACACTGACTTTTGCTTTACAACCTTGTTTTTGCCTCTGTACTGCATCCGCTTACCCTGCCTACCAGAGCGAATCCCTACAATATATATATATATATATATATATATATATAAAGAAAATCTGGCAGCACTCCCTTCAACAGTAACCCAGGGTGCCCGCAGTGGTCCCTCGACTCAGGACGGAAGACAATGAAGAAAATCCGTAGCACTCCTTGAAGAATAAAATGTGCTCTTTATTCACACATATCAAAAATTGACAACGTTTCGGTTCTCTCACAGAACCTTTCTCATATATATATACAGACGTGGACAAAATTGTTGGTACCCTTTGGTCAATGAAAGAAAAAGTCACAATGGTCACAGAAATAACTTTAATCTGACAAAAGTAATAATAAATTAAAATTCTATAAATGTTAACCAATGAAAGTCAGACATTGTTTTTCAACCATGCTTCAACAGAATTATGTAAAAAAATAAACTCATGAAACAGGCATGGACAAAAATGATGGTACCCCTAGAAAACACAGAACATAATGTGACCAAAGGGACATGTTAATTCAAGGTGTGTCCACTAATTAGCATCACAGGTGTCTACAACCTTGTAATCAGCCATTGGGCCTATATATATGGCTCCAGGTAATCACTGTGTTGTTTGGTGATATGGTGTGTACCACACTCGACATGGACCAGAGGAAGCAAAGGAAAGAGCTGTCTCAAGAGATCAGAAAGAAAATTATAGACAAGCATGTTAAAGGTAAAGGCTATAAGACCATCTCCAAGCAACTAGATGTTCCTGTGAGTACAGTTGCACATATTATTCATAAGTTTAAGATCCATGGGACTGTAGCCAACCTCCCTGGACGTGGCCGCAGGAGGAAAATTGATGACAAATCTAAGAGACGGATAATCCGAATGGTAACAAAAGAGCCTAGAAAGACTTCTAAAGAGATTCAAGGTGAACTTCATGCTCAAGGAACATCAGTGTCAGATCGCACCATCCGTCGTTGTTTGAGCCAAAGTGGACTACATGGGAGACGACCAAGGAGGACACCATTGTTGAAAACGAATCATAAAAAAGCAAGACTGGAATATGCCAAACTACATGTTGACAAGCCACAAAGCTTCTGGGAGAATGTCCTGTGGACAGATGAGACAAAAATCAAAGTTTTTGCCAAGGCACATCAGCTGTATGTTCACAGACGAAAAAATGAAGCATATCAAGAAAAGAACACTGTCCCTACTGTGAAACATGGAGGAGGCTCTGTTATGTTCTGGGGCTGCTTTGCTGCGTCTGGCACAGGGTGTCTTGAATCTGTGCAGGGTACAATGAAATCTCAAGACTATCAAGGAATTCTAGAGAGAAATGTACTAGCCAGTGTCAGAAAGCTTGGTCTCAGTCGCAGGTCATGGGTCTTGCAACAGGACAATGACCCAAAACACACCGCTAAAAACACCCAAGAATGGCTAAGAGGAAAAAATTGGACTATTCTAAAGTGGCCTTCTATGAGCCCTGACCTCAATCCTATTGAGCATCTTTGGAAGGAGCTGAAACATGCAGTCTGGAAAAGGCACCCTTCAAACCGGACACAACTGGAGCAGTTTGCTCATGAGGAGTGGGCCAAAATACCTGCTGAGAGGTGCAGATGTCTCATTGACAGTTACAGGAAGCGTTTGATTGCAGTGATTGCCTCAAAAGGTTGCGCAACAAAATATTAAGTTAGGGGTACCATCATTTTTGTCCATGCCTGTTTCATGAGTTTATTTTTTTACATAATTCTGTTGAAGCATGGTTGAAAAACAATGTCTGACTTTCATTGGTTAACATTTATAGAATTTTAATTTATTATTACTTTTGTCAGATTAAAGTTATTTCTGTGACCATTGTGACTTTTTCTTTCATTGACCAAAGGGTACCAACAATTTTGTCCACGTCTGTATATATATATATATATATATATATATAAAATACAAAAGAGTAGGGAAACATTTATCTTCAATGAAGCTTTGGTAGCACCAGGAACTCAGCCGAGAACCAACACAAGCTAACCATAAGTCCAACAGAAGCTATAAACCGCATTGCATAGTGGGAAAAACAACAATAAATAGAGAAGGTTAACCCCTTCCCGATATACATTATGACATAATAGTATGTCATGGCGACAAGTGACTTGCCGCATTTTTGCGTACTATTACGTCATGGTGATCGAGCAGTGCCTGATAGCTGGGCCCCAGCTTTTACAGCGATGACGGCGGATTGCCCCTTTTATGCTGCAGTCAGCGCTGACCGCGGCATAGAAGGTGCATGCGGCAGGTAAGGGAGCCCATCGGGTCCCCGCACTGCTGTGGCGGGGACGCGATGGGTGTCAAGGCAGCCCGATGCCATGCACAGGCTGCCCAATGCCTTGCATGGGATTGAGACTTGCCTTTTACAGTTTTTAATAAAAATAAATAAAGTTTTAAGTAAAAAAAGAAAAAAATGCCCATTTCCGCTGATCTTATAATAAAAAATAAAAAAAAGGAAAAAACACACATATTAGGTATCACAACGTCCGTAACGACCTGATCTATAAATATATATCATGATCCACCCTGTCCGATAAACACCATAAAAAAAAAACTGTGTCAGAAAAAAGCCATTTTTGTGACCTTAAACCACAAAAAGTGCAACACCAACCGATCAAAAAGGCGTATGTGCCACCAAATGGTACGAATAAAACCGTCACCTCATCCCACAAAAAATTAGCCTCTACATAAGAAAATCACTCAAAAAAATAAATAAAAAAGCTATAACTCTCAGGACATAAATTATTATTTTTTTGTTTCAAATATGCTATTATTGTGTTAAAGAGAAATAAATAAAAAAAGGATATATATTAGGTATCCCCGTGTCTGTAACTACCAGCTCTATAAAAATATCACATTACCTAACCCCTCAGCTGAACACCGTAAAAAAATACAAATAAAAACAGTGCCAAAACCTTACATCACAAAAACTGCAACACCAAGCGATCAAAAAGGCGTATGCCCCCCAAAATAGTACCAATCAAACAGTCACATCAATGTAAATACAATATATAATATTTCCAGTCCATTAATTGCGATGGCGTGTCTCAAACGTGATGTGGGTTCACTTCACACGGAGTAAAATGCAATATATATATAAGGCCGCGCGATTTCTTTAGCACAACTTATCACAGGTATTATCACTCTCCCACAGAAAAGTCGAGTCTCGGTGCATTCGGGATTAATAAAAAATCAATTCGAAAAATTGGGCCATGCTTAAAAATGATGATAGGAAAAGAGATCCCTGACTGTCCTGAGATGATTTTTAAAAGAGCTCCTAATATCCACAATTATATAGTCCGTAGCACGATTCCAGAGAAAAAAAAAAAGAAAAGATCAATTTATGTGTAGGTTGCAAAAATAGGGAAAAAGATAGAAAACAAAAAATCACAGAGATTTATTCTAATAGCAGAAATAAAGATCTTAAAATTAAGGGAGAAATCACTTGTGAAAACGTTGGTGTGGTGTATATGCTGGGGTGCCCATGTGGCCTCCAGTATATAGGGTGTTCCACAAGAAAATAAAAAATCTGTATGCAGTAGCTCATTAGAAACATAAGAAAGGGGCTGGCGACTCATTGTGTCTCGATGCACTTTAAAAATATCCATCAGAAAAACCTGAAAGGGTTCATTTTCGCGGGTATAGAACTAGTGAAAGGAAATTGGAGAGGAGGAGATTTGATATAAAAAATAGATAAGTGTGAAGCAAGGTGGTTATATGAAATTAATACATTACAACCAGGGGGACTTAATGTTGAGTTTGACCTGAAAGCATGCCTTACTGAATAAAAGTTGATGTTTTTACATTTGGAGTGATATAAGAGTAGTGAGGTGTGTCTGAGTGAGATCATAGTGGTGAAAAAATATCGATGTATTTAAACTGTCAGTGGTTGTCTTTTTAGAAGTTTAGTTTTATAGGGATATTTTGTTGTTGGGTTTTTATTTAAATCACACACAGGTGGAGTGGGGGGAGGGTGAAGTTGAGGTTAAAGGGCCTGTGGGGGGGATTCTGGATGTACGCCCCTGTCGAAGCTAAAGGAGTGGAACCCAGATTGGGCTGTGAGAGGACGCGGGAGTTTTTATATTATATGCCTGTTTTATAGGACCTTTGATAACATCAAAGACAGGAACAGAAAAACAAAGTAGATCTATATTCACCTGATGTGCCTACATTCCGTCTGTGCTTGTAAGTATACTTGTGAAGCTACAGCTGTGATTGTATAAACGGTGCTTCACCATCAGTGCACCTTTTCTGATGTTTCCTCATCCCGCAAAAAATAAGACCCTACCTAAGACATGGTGGAGGAGTTGGTATTCTCATATCAGACACCTGCTCCTGCAGCCTAACTCCACTGCCACCCTCCATTACGCTTACCTCATTTGAAGTACACTCTGTTCGCATCTACTCTCCCTCCAACCTTCAAGTAGCTATCATTTACCGCCCCCCAGACCCAGCCACCATCTTTCTTGACCACCTGGCTACTGCACTTTCTTTCTGCCGACATCCCCACTATCATCATGGGCGACTTCAACATCCCTATGGACACCTGCCACTCAGCCGCCTCTAAACTCCTATCACTCTCTTCCTCCTTCGGCCTCTCACAGTGCTCTTAAGCTCCCACCCACAGAGATGGTCACACTATGGATCTTATCTTTACCCGCCTCTGCTCCCTATCTAACCTATCTAATTCGCCTCTCCCCCTATCTGACCACAACCTACTCACCTTCTCTTCATTGGTCTCTTCTGCTGCTCCCCCGGTCCACACACTATCACACTCTCACAGGGACCTTAAGAATCTTGACTTTTGCTTGCTTTCTGACTCTCTTCTCCCACTCTCTACCATCTTTTCCCTCAAAGACCCAGATGCTGCCACCACCCTATATAACACCACAATAAGTACAGCTCTGGAAACTGTTGCCCCCTCACACACAACAAAACCTGAAAAATCAACAGACAACCCTGGAACACCAACCTGACCAAAAAACTCAGACAAGCTTCAAATCCTCACTCACTGATGCAAAACAGGCCTACTTCTCATCTCTCTTATCTTCCCTGGCCCACAGCCCTAAACAACTTTTTAACACTTTTAACTCCCTTCTCCGTCCCCCAGCACCCCCACCCTCTCCTCTCATCTCAGCTGAGGACTTTGCCACATACTTCAAACAAAAGATAGTCAACGTTATAGAAAGGTTCAGTACACAGTCCCCACAGACCCTCGACACAACTGCTCGGTCCTCTTCTCCCAAAACTCGCTTCTCCACCATTACAGAAGAAAAACTCTCCACTCTACTATCCAGATCACATCTTACCACCTGTGCACTTGACCCAATTCCATACTACCTCATCCCTAACCTCACCACAATATATTTATGAGCTCGAACTCATCTCTTCAACCTATTACTAACCTCTGGTGTCTTCCCCTTCTGCTTTTAAACATGCTACCATTACACCCATTCTCAAAAAGCCTTCACTTGACCCATCTGCTTTGTCCAGTTATCGCTCCATATCGCTTCTTCCGTATGCCTCAAAGCTACTTGAACAACATTTCCATTCTGAACTGTCCTCTCACCTCTCCTCCGGCTCCCTTTTTGACCGGCTACAATCTGGCTTCCAACCCTACCACTCGACTGAGACTGCCCAAAGTCACCAATGACCTACTAACAGCTAAAACAAAAAAACATTACTCTGTCCACCTTCTATTTGACCTGTCTTCTACCTTTGACACTGCCAACCACTCCCTTCTGTTGCAAACTCTCTCATCTCTTGGCATCACTGACCTGGCCCTCTCCTAGATCACATTATACCTCACAGACCGGACGTTTAGCGTCTCCCACTCTCACACCACCCCCTCGTCTCATTCCCTCTCTGTTGGTGTCCCACAGGGCTCTGTCCTAGGACCCATGCTCTTCTCTATTTACACTTTTGGCCTGGGACATCTGATAGAAACAGACAAAATTAAATAGTTCATTAAGTCCATAGGGGGTGGGGGTATTCTATTAGAAAATCCACCAGCACTCCCTTTGCAGGATAAGTTTATCCCAGTCACTACCCCGTGGTAATCTCGTGACACGTTTGATTCCCTTAAATTTAATCGCTGAGGCATGGGCAGTCTGTACATGTCTCGCGAAGCTACAGTTGCCACACCTAAAGAAGCCCTTGATCAGATTCTCCAGCCACATACGTGGTCTATCAGGTGGACTGTAGTGGCTGTGTACTAGATGATCCCTCAAATTAGCACCCCTCCTATACGTGACCGATGGTTGGGGGCTAAGCACCTCTGCTAGATCGGGATCCATTAATAGGACCTCCCAATGACGACCTATGGTGTTTCTCACCTATGTTGTTGCTGAGTCGATGGTCCCTATTAACCTCATTGTTTTTTTTTTTATCCACGTTGGGGCAGGTTACTGGGTGAAGTAACATAGTTAGCATTTGTTCCTGTGCTCTATGGTATGACATACGTAATGTTTTATCAGGATAGCCATGTGCGCGGAATCTTTCCCTGAGATCTCTCGCCTGACGTCTAAATTCAATATGTTCCGAACAGTTACCTCTTAGACTCAGGTACTGCCCTGTTTGTATCCCACGTTTTAATGAGGTTGGGTGACAGCTATCCCATCTAAGTAAGGAATTGGTCACAGTGGGTTTGCGCTAAATTGCGGTCTAGAGGCCGCCTCTATCATCTCTGGAGATCAGAATGTCCAGAAATGGGAGATGGTCCTACATTATGACAGAAGTAAATTTCAGGTTGACTGAATTATCGTTCAGTCCCCTGACAACATTGTCAAATTCCATCTCTGTCTTGCTCCAAATGATGAAGATATCGTCAATGTAGAGGGATCAGAGAACCACATGTTCAGCACCCACCAAAGGTGCCTCTCCAAAAACTATGGTCTCTTCCGACCAACCCAGGAGCAGATTTGCATAAGAGGGTGCACAAGAGCTGACCATCACGTTGCCCCTGAGCTGGTGGTAGAAATGTCAGTCGAAGAGGAAGTAGTTTCTGGAGAGCACAAACCCGATCAGGTCCAAAACAAAACTGTTCAAAGAACTGCTGGCTCCTGGCATTCAGAAAGTGTGCGGATGCATCTATGCCCCTATCATGTGGAATGGAGGAGTACAGAGCTTCCACATCAATCAAAGCCAGGAGTCAGCTAGGTTCGACCGTGAGTCCTTCCAATTTTGTAAGTAGGTCTCCAGTGTCTCTCACATAGGAGGGCAGACTCTGCACAAATGGTTGCAAGATTTGGTCTATGTATATCCCACTCTTCTGGAATAAGCTACCCACACCTGACACGATAGGGCGTCCTACTGTCACTGGGTAGGAGGGGTAAAGATAATCAAATTCCTCACTACTGATTAAACGGTCACTTTTAGCCTCCGTGAGAATCTCCTGTAGTTCAATCTGGAAACATCCCGTGGGGTCTGTGCGGTCTAAAAGTAAGTTCCCCTCTACGGTAGTTAGTTGTGGTTATTTGTCCTGTTAGTGGAACCTTTATGTGCATCTTGCCTGGGCCCTGTAGTCGGCTCTTGGCCAGCACATTGGGCTTTTGAGGTCTTTTTGATTGTTTGTCTATGTAGGGGCCCACATTCTAGTTGTACTTATTTAAAGTTAAGTTTTTATATGTTACTGCCCCTTCCCTTTAATTTTTGTTTTCTTATCTGAGCAGTACTTGGGGAGAGGCACCAACGGGCATCTCTCTCAGACAGGCGATCTCTCTTAGTTTGCTTTTCATTGGAGGACATGGCAGGATTCTACTGGCCTAGATAAAGATACGTGGCTCACAGAAGCCAAGGCTGTCTTCTCAGAACATTTATTTGTTTAGAAGACATACACCCCAACATTTAATGGAGCTTTTGCTGAACTGACCAGAGTATACAAAGAACATATTAGCTCCTGGTGGGGGGTATAGGGTTTGGAGTACTATATCAAACAAGGCGTAGTACCGCGCGGTCTACGTATTTCTCTCACTACAGCTAGCCATTGCAGAAGCCCTGATCTCCTAAAGAAATGGGAAAGTGAGGCTTCTAACAGCTCACTCCGCTTCATTTATTTAACTTATAGAACAGATCGAGATTACCAAAACATTTAGCCAGGAACCTGAATTCAACAATAGGGAAAACCAATTACAAAACACTATAGAGCGGTACCAATATCACCTTAAAGAACGAAAACACAAGCAATTCAGTAGGGATTCCCAAGACTTCAAAGAGATAAGGCTTACTCATTCCTTACAAATCCAGATACAACTAAAAAAATGGACCTCTCCTCAACTAATACAGAGGTATCTGACAACGAGGGAGAAAGACAGTCAAAAATAAGTGGTAGAGAGCGAGGAGGTTTTAGATCTAGGAGGCCGGTCTCACCAGAATCAGCCAACCTACTTACACCCACCCTCTCCTTTTTTAGAACAGGGAACACACTATTCATTGCGAAGTCGGAACATATAATTACCTTCGACACATTAACAGTGGGTGACAAGTTAGTCTGTCTTCCCGTGTACTGACTCCAGCTGAAATTAATTTATTAAGACGAGGCTTATCCTTCGTACCCACGACTAAGTTTGACCTTTGGGTTAGGGATCTCCGCCTGTTTGCCCGCAAATTGAGGTGGCATAAACACTTCAAACTCTTAGAAAAATGGGAAAGTCGGGATCTGGGCATTCTGTTGGAGATCCTTAGTGACGTACAGCTGCTGTACAGTCTGGATAAGACGTCAGGGGACCTCGAAGGAGAAGGGTCATTCACAGACTTAAAAAAACAATAGTCAAAAAAGGGAACATATCTTGCATTGATGTGTTCCTCAAACAAACTACCTTATTACTACCTACTACTAATTGATGATTCAGAATTCCACCCCTCTGAGGTTTAACTGTGGTAGGGAAGAACAGAAAGCGATAAAGACTCTTGAAAAGGATAAAACCATCACAGTTAAGGGTCCAGTCACATGTCCGTATGTGTTTTGCGGATCCGCAAAACATGGACACCGGCAATGTGCATTCCTCATTTTGTGGACTGCACATCCCCGGCACTCTCTTATAAAATGCCTTTTTGGACAAGAATAGGACAATTTTTTTGCAGAACAGAGGTGCGGATCCGCAAATGTGGATGCGGACAGCACATTCCGGCCCCATTGAAAATGAATGGGTCCGCACCTGTTCCGAAAAATTGCGGAACAGATACGGACCCATTTTGCAGACGTGTGAATGGACCCTAAGCCATCGGATTAGGTAGGGAATGTTGTGATAATGGACACACCTGCCTATAGGGAGATGTGCATGAAAATTCTGAATGACAGATCAGGCTATGAGATTTTATCCACAGACCCCACTGGATGTTTCCGGATTGAACTACGGGAGATTCTCACAGAGGCCAAAAGTGACTGTTTAATCAGTAGTGAGGAATTTGATTATCTTTACCCCTCCTACCCAGTGACGGCCATATTTTATTTCCTCCCGAAAGTCCACAAGGGCACCTCCCCTGTGAGAGGACGCCTTATTGTGTCGGGTATGGGTAGCTTATCCAAGAAGAGTGGGAAATACATAGACCAAATCTTGCGGCCATTTGTGCAGAGTCTGCCCTCCTATGTGAGAGACACTGGAGACCTACTTACAAAATTGGAAGGACTCACAGTCGAACCTAGCTGGCTCCTGGCTACAATTGATGTGGAGGCACTCTACTTCTCCATTCCACATGATAGGGGCATAGATGCATCCGCACACTTTCTGAAGGCCAGGGGCTAGAAGTTCTTTGCACATAACAGTTTTGTTTTGGACCTGCTCGGGTTTGTGCTCTCCAGAAACGACTTCCTCTTCGACTGACATTTCTACCACCAGCTAAGGGGCACCGCGATGGGCAGCTCTTGTGCACCCTCTTATGCAAATCTGCTCCTGGGTTGGTCGGAAGAGACCATCGTTTTTGGAGAGGCACCTTTGGTGGGTGTTGAACATGCGGTTCTCTGGTCCCGCTACATTTACGATATCTTCATCATTTGGAGCGGGACAGAGATGGAATTTGACAACGTTGTCAGGGAACTGAACAATAATTTAGTCAACCTGAAATTTACTTCTGTCATAATGGAGGACTATCTCTCATTTCTGGATATTCTGATCTCTAGAGATGATAGAGGCAGCCTCCAGACCACAATTTAGCGCAAACCCACTGTGACCAATTCCTTACTTAGATAGGATAGCTGTCACCCAACCCCATTGAAACGCGGGATACCAACAGGGCAGTACCTGAGACTAAGAGGTAACTGTTCGGAACATATTGAATTTAGACATCAGGCTAGAGATCTCAGGGAAAGATTCCACGGGCGTGGCTATCCCGATAAAACATTACGTATGTCTTACCTTAGAGCACAGGGACAAATGAGAACTACGTTACTTCACCCAGTAACCTGCCCCAGCGTGGATATAAAAAAAAAACTATGAGGGTGACAGGGACCTTTGACTCAGCAGCAACAGAGGTGAGAAACACCATAGGTCACCATTTGGAGGTCCTATTGATGGATCCCGATCTAGCAGAGGTGCTAAGACCCCAACCAACGGTCACGTATAGGAGGGGTGCTAATTTGAGGGATCATCTAGTACACAGCCACTACAGTCCACCTGATAGACCACGTATGTGGCTGGAGAATCCGATCAAAGGCTGCTTTAGGTGTGGCAACTATAGCTTCTGGGCCTCCTTGCCACAGGTAAAACCTTTGCTGATGACTCTACAGGGTATGTCCATCACATACGCGATTTTATCAACTGCCGCACCACGTGTGTGATATATCTTTTGACCTGTGAGTGCGGCATGCGATATGTGGGCAAGACCCGTACGGAATTCCGCAAATGGATGGGTGAACACCTGAGTGACATACGGAATAACAAGGATTCCCCTGTCGCGAGACATGTTCAGACTACCCACGACAGGCGTGCCTCAGCGATTAAATTTAAGAGAATTTAAAGTGTCAGATTACCATTGGGGAGTGACTGGGATAAACATAACCTGCAGAGAGAGTGCTGGTGGATTTTCAAATTGAATACTCCCAGCCTCCATGGACTTAATGAACAACTTAATTTTGGCTGTTTCGTCTAAGGAGCTGATTATATGAGTCATAGTAACCTGACAGAGGTTCGGTCTTTTCTTTCTGTATTAGTCTAATTTGTTACCCTTTGGGGGTCTTTAAGTATTGTTCTGTTTGTCTTTTCCTTTTAGTATTTTTCATTTCACCTTTAATCTTTGATTTACAGCCATGTAGTTTTAGGGCTTTGCCTTTAATGTCCTCATTACGCCTAAAGGAGCACCTGTCAACTGACGTGACAGGTTCTGCTCTAATACTTATTTTGGTTTGCCCTCAGTGGTTGCTTGCGACGGATGCCCCATGGACATATAACATATTACATCCACCTGCTCCCTAATGGCTTTATATATACGTCCCCTCCGGCTGTGTTTACTTTCCCATGTGCATGCTCAAGTTCTGAATAGCCGGACTTGGATTCTCCCCAGGAGTGGTGGTGCGCACATGCGGGGTGATGTCACTACGTGATGACGTCACGCGTGATGGACTTGCTTCTGGGCCGGCCCCATAGTGCTTAAAACACACACGGTTGGTTCTGACCCTGCTACCAGACTTCCCAAGCGAGCAGGGACACTGGAACCAATGTGTGTCCCTGCACACAGGAGCCCAGCCAAACGCACGTCTCCAGAACACTATAGTAAGTAAGTTTAATTCCCTACTGATGCCGTCATTTTTTAAATTTAGTATTTTGGATCCTAATTGGTTCTTTTTTAACGTTTCAATTAGGATACCTTTGAGCCCTGCCATAAGCACCTCTCCACATCAGTCTTTTAATCTCAGCCCAGTGTCCCCTGATAATTCGTGGAGTTGACTCTTAAATTGATGAAACGCGTTGGGTCACAGTCTCTTGACTGGGTGATCCCTTGAAAATATAACACCACCTTAAGGCAAACACTAGGGCATCTGGTTGTTTTCTCTTGAAGCCCTCTACATCTAAACATAATAGGGCCTTCTAGGGCCTTTTGAATAGGGAAAGGTTCCGGATGGGGCTGCCCCTTTTGGGGAGATGACTCCAAGTAGGGCACTTCAGGGACAGTTTCAGATCCCTTACCCCATCTTTACATCAAGACTTGTGATGTGACAGCAAGTACCCTCGAGCATAGAAATCCTACAGTCCGCACCGAATCAGTACATGCCTGTCCTACATCCATGTGATGAAATTCAACTGGACCGGTAAGACCTACCCTTTTTTTTTACCGGTGTAAAAGTAAGATCCACTCTACGATAGTTAATTGTGGTTATTTGTCCTGTTAGTGGAACCTTTATGTGAGTCTTAGATATACAATTTGAATATAATAAACCGGCACTCTTCACCTGGTCAACACGCAGAGAGCAATGTAGGTAAAATGTATATTTATTTCATATAAGAATAAACCGTGAAAAAAATTTCTTTAAAAGGAAAAGGGTAAGGATCTTGCATAAAAATTGTACATAAAAATAATGCATAAAATTAATAAATAATAATGTTATTAAAATGCATACACTGGATTCCCCCTTTCAGTGGGGAGAGGAGCTCCCCGTTATTCTGGTACCACTTCGGTGGAGATGAGAACTCAATCAGTGATCACTGGTTGGCAGGCATGTATAGTTTTTATAAATACAAACGTAAAAACACAAAATGCAATCGCACACTGCAACCAGCGATTGAATGTTGAATGTTGCTGGATGTTGAATAAGGCATTGGTGTACATTTTGGCCAAAGCGTAATAAGCCACTCACCACGCCAAGGTCGCTTTCATGAGTGGTCCCTAACACTAGTTCCTACCTTTTATGGGCCATGACAGCCACATAAAGTCAAGGGGGGGCAGGTACAGCATGCACGCCAAGCACACTCTGCTTTTAACCCTGTCCGGTGCCATTACAGCTTTCATCGGATCCAGGGATGCAAGTACCAACATGCATGCTGAGCCCACTATATACTTCTCCTGGAGCCTAATGGCTACTGGTAGGTGCTATATAAGCAGACTCAGTTTTATACTGACTTTAAAACCAGCCTCCAGGGCATACTAACTGGTCAGGTGTGCATGACTGTTTGGAGATCGCCACATCTCTAATATATACTACAAAGAAAAAATATTGGGGATTCAGCCCGCACAACCCCTAGCAGATGCAGATTGCTATGGCGAAATACAGATACAAACGCAAAAACACAAAATGCAATCGCACACTGCAACCAGCACTCTGCCCTGCCTTTATGCTGGATGTTGAATAAGGCATTGGTGTACATTTTGGCCAAAGCGTAATAAGCCACTCACCACGTCAAGGTCGCCCCTAATGAGTGGTCCCTAACACTAGTTCCTCCCTGTTATGGGCCATGACAGCAACACAAAGTCCAGGGAGCGCAGGTACAGCATGCACGCCAAGCACACTCTGCTTTTAACCCCGCCCGGTGCCATTACAGCTTTCATCGGATCCAGGGATGCAAGTACCAACATGCATGCTGAGCCCACTATATACTTCTCCTGGAGCCTAATGGCTACTGGTAGGTGCTATATAAGCAGACTCAGTTTTATACTGACTTTAAAACCAGCCTCCAGGGGGCAGATTAACTGGACAGGTGTGCTTGACTGCTTGGAGATCGCCACACCTCCAATACGTACTACAAAGAAAAAATATGGAAGATTCAGCCCGCACAACCCCTAGCAGGTGCAGATTGCTATGGTGAAATACAAATACAAACGTAAAAACACAGAATGCAATCGCACACTGCAACCAGCACTCTGCCCTGCCTTTATGCTGGATGTTGAATAAGGCATTGGTGTACATTTTGGCCAAAGCGTAATAAGCCACTCACCACGTCAAGGTCGCCTTCATGAGTGGTCCCTAACACTAGTTCCTACCTTTTATGGGCCATGACAGCCACACAAAGTCCAGGGAGCGCAGGTACAGCATGCACACCAAGCACACTCTGCTTTTAACCCTGTCCGGTGCCATTACAGCTTTCATCGGATCCAGGGATGCAAGTACCAACATGCATATAGTGGGCTCAGCATGCATGTTGGTACTTGCATCCCTGGATCCGATGAAAGCTGTAATGGCACCGGACAGGGTTAAAAGCAGAGTGTGCTTGGCGTGCATGCTGTACCTGCGCTCCCTGGACTTTATGTGGCTGTCATGGCCCATAAAAGGTAGGAACTAGTGTTAGGGACCACTCATGAAGGCGACCTTGACGTGGTGAGTGGCTTATTACGCTTTGGCCAAAATGTACACCAATGCCTTATTCAACATCCAGCATAAAGGCAGGGCAGAGTGCTGGTTGCAGTGTGCGATTGCATTTTGTGTTTTTACGTTTGTATTTGTATTTCGCCATAGCAATCTGCACCTGCTAGGGGTTGTGTGGGCTGAATCTTCCATAGCTTTTATAAATAGTCAAAGGTATGTGAATATATGGGTTGCGGAGAAAATGGTCATTCAGCAGTCATCTCCACCATATATTGCTATTTATTGGTGGAGTTTTTCTCCAATAGGTGGGTCGATTGTATATATTTGGTTGCTGTAGAGACAGCTATACTGTGGTGGCTGTCTTTGTTTTGTTAAAAAGTGCCACTTTGTGACCACTAAAATGGATTTTCAGTAGTTATCAAAGAACTTCAGATAGTTTTCAATACAGTTGGTTAGTGGGTTAATATGTTAATACATTCATCATCTGTAGTGCTTTCTTACTATGAATTAGTAGCCAGTCTCTGTTAATGATGATATTGGCAGGGTTATTTATAAATGTTAGTCTGTCAGTCGGGGGCTGTGCCTTGTGTGGTGTCCCACACTGTAGGAAGGACCGCACCCTGACTGTATTTACCTTCTCCGATGGTTTTGTCAGTTGCGGCCGCTAGTGCACCTTTCGGGACTCTGTGTTAGGCATTCGAGTGTTTTCCTTCGGCGTACCACTTGGGTATGACGTCACGTGTATGGTGTCCCACGTGTCTCAGGTCGGTCCGCGTTCACTATGTAGCGATCTTTAATCCGAAAAGGGGAAGGTTACTATTGGAAGTGCTTCCAAAATATTCAATATATTATTGTCCATCAAGTGGTATAACTGCTGTTTTGTTGTGCTTTCATGGTGAAAGCGCAACAAACCCGCAGTTATACCACTTCATACACATTGTATTGGTCAGGTGAGCCACCAGTAACCCACTTTATTTATGTAGTCTTGCCTGGGTCCTGTAGTCAGCTCTTGGCCAGCACATTGGTTGAGGTCTTTTTGTTTGTTTGTTTGTCTCTGTAGGGGCCCACATTCTAGTTGTACTTATTAAAAGTTAGGTTCTAAAATTCTAAGCCTTCTAATGTCCTAAAAAAATAAAATACATTTACAAAATGATGCTAACATAAAGTAGACATTTGGGGAATGTTAAGTAATAAATATTTTATGAGGTATCACTTTCTGTTTTAAAGCAGAGAAATAGCAATTTAGAAAATTGCGAATTTTTAAAAATTTTGGGTAAATTTATGATTTTTCATAAATAAAGGTGAAATATATTAACTCAAATTTATCATGAAATACAATGTGTCACGATAAAACAGTCTCAGAATGGTTTGGATAAATAAATTTGTTCCAAAGCTATTACCACATAAAGTGACACATGTCAGATTTGCAAAAAAATTGCCTGGGCAGAAGGGCACAAACTGGCCCGGGTTAGAAGGGGTTAAATGACCAAAATAGCCACACCTGGGGAAAGAAGGTGTGGCAAGCACCAGAAACAACACATACGTCATTTGATCCAAAAGGAAAACATGTCAGATCAAACCACGTGTAGCCAGTCTCACAGATCTCCTGCCACCTGTCATGGGAACGTCCGTATGTTTCGGTACGTCCGTGACAACAACTTCCGACATTTGACAAATTTGGCACAATTTACACCATTATAGAGTCAAACAAAACTCACTTCAAGTATTTCCCTCATGATAAAATACCCCGATGTCTAAAGGTACCCATACACATTAGATAAAAGTTGATCACAACTTCTTTTTAACAAAAATGTGTGTTCGTCGATTGAAAATAAATAAAGGTCAATCGTTTTAGCAGACTGATGGCAGACTATTATCGTTTGAAAACAAGTCAGCCATGTTTAATACTTTCTACTGATAGTCAGACAAAAGATCTTTCTTTGAAACGTTTGTTAAACTGCTTTTCAATCATAAACCAACTTCTATCTAATGTGTATCTAATGTGTAAGGCCACTTTTAGACCTGATTAAGAGCAATGAATGGTCAGTAATTGTTAATATATTATAATGTAATATAATATAATATTATATATACTAATTTGCATTATTGCTTTAACACAACGAATAATGGAGATGAAGATTTACGTTACCTATAAAGCTGGATGAGAATTTCTCTTAATCATCAGCCTTACTCACGAAGGAGGAGCAAGGAGATATAGATGGGGAAATAGAAATTAAAAATAATTTGTTCCCTAAAACATGGAGAAGAAAAGGATATCTGTGCTCTTTCTGTTCCATTTACTGTCAGATGTCTTTTTCTGTAGCTGATGCTTCAGTACATTGTTAAGCAGCCCTAGAAGCTGGAGCAGCAGGCACTTTGGACTACTCCATCATAAATTTGGAATGTAAGTGCTACAAATGAAAGCATGAAGAGAGTGAGAATTACTGATATATAGTAAGAGGAGGTAAAGTATGCTGCAGAAAACATTAGAGAGAACTTCTCCATCAAATGGATCATGGGATTGATTATGTACACACTTCAGGTAATATCTTGACAACAAGATTTGCAAGATTTGACCTGCATGACCCCTACACCGTGAAGCTAGAGGGGGGTTTTACCCTCACTGATGAAAAGATGGCAAATAGGAAAGGAAAAGAAACATATTAATACATCTGTTTAACAGACCCGTTTCCTCATATTGGAGCTGAGAGTAAGGGCTCATGCACACAATTATTTTTTTTGTCTGTTTTGTCCGTTTGTCCGTTTTCTAGAGTCCATGAGAGCTATATGTTTCTACTCCAATCATGCTTACTTTTTTACTTTTGTAGAAGTAAAAAACTGGGAGAGCAACAGACTTAAAAGATGCTCTTTTACCATGATCAACCCTATTAAACAGATTCTGTCACCAGTTTTAACCCCCTCCAGATAAAAATATGGTTATGTTCAGGGAGCTTTACTGATTCCTAATGTGGTCTTATAAATGTAATCTGTAGGCTCATTTTGCCTAAAAAACGCTATTACTAACCTGTCATTTATAAAAATAAGGTGCCCAAGGGGATTTAAATGGATCCAAGCTGCCGCCCGCACCCGCCGCCGTTCGTGCCCAGCTCCGCCTTTTCTGACCTCAGCGCCGCCTCATAATCCTGTGTGACGCCTCCCGCTCTCCCTCCCTCCCCCTCCTTCTGCTCTAACATCTCGCGCGTGCGCACAGGCCTCTTACTGATGTTCCCGTGCGGACTTCTCCGTTCTGCTTCATGGAGCGAAGTGCGCATGCGCCGGCACTTCGCTCAACCTCCCGATGACCTGCACACTCGCTCCATGAAGCCGAATGGAGAAGTCCACACGGGCGCATCAGGCAGAGGCCTGTGCGCACGCGCGAGATGTTAGAGCAGAAGGAGGGGGGAGGGAGGGAGAGCCGGAGGCGTCACACAGGATTATGAGGCGGCGCCGAGGTCAGGAAAGGCGGAGCTGGGCACGAACGGCGGCGGGTGCGGGCGGCAGCTTGGATCCATTTAAATCCCCTTGGGCACCTTATTTTTATAAATGACAGGTTAGTAATAGCGTTTTTTAGGCAAAATGAGCCTACAGATTACATTTATAAGACCACATTAGGAATCAGTAAAGCTCCCTGAACATAACCATATTTTTATCTGGAGGGGGTTAAAACTGGTGACAGAATCCCTTTAAACTAGTCACATAGCGTGATAGGGTTGATCATGCTGTGTAAAAAGATACCTGTCTTTGCTTTGTAGGAGCTGGCATTTTAGAGACATTTAGATGTTTTTTTAAATTATTGATGATTTCTCCTGTAACTGCTGCTGACATAGTATCCCAAGTTACTAGGGCAATATAGCTCCCAGAGAGGTTTACAGGGCTAAACAGTGCTGTACAACCTCACTGGAGAGCAGATCTGGGTCAGCTAATACCCAGTAGCTTGTACAGACTCTTAGCCCCCGACAGTCACACAATCTACAGGGTGGGCCATTTATATGGATACACCTTAATAAAATGGAAATGGTTGGTGATATTAACTTCCTGTTAGTGGCACATTAGTATATGTGAGGGGGGAAACTTTTCAAGATTGGTGGTGACCATGGGGGCCATTTTGAAGTCGGCCATTTTGAATCCAACTTTTGTTTTTTCAATAGGAAGAGGGTAATGTGACACATCAAACTTATTGGGAATTTCACAAGAAAAACAATGCTGTGCTTGGTTTTAACGTAACTTTATTCTTTCATGAGTTATTTACAAGTTTCTCTTTGTTTACAGCCATTGACATGTCACCGAGGTTAACACGTGCGGAGCGGATAGAAATTGTGTTGATGTCTGGTGAACGCAGTAACCGGGTCATTGCAGCACATTTCAATGGAAGACAGCCTACGAGACCACTCATCTCCCATGCTACAGTTAGCAAACTGCTTGCTAAGTTTCGTGAAACTGGTTCAGTGTTGGATTTGCCAAAATGTGGACGCATGAAATCTGTCACTAATGAAGAAACATCAGTGGCTCTCCTAGCTTCATTCAGCAAGAGCTCACAGCGTAGCACTCGCCGCATGTCACTGGAGAGTGGCATTAGTCGAACATCCCTTCGGCGGATATTAGCTACTCACAAATGGCACCCTTACAAACTCCAGCTACTGCAGCATCTCAACGAGGATGACCCAGATCGGCTCACTAAATTTGCAGAATGGGTAAAACAAAAATTGGAACAGGACCCTCAGTTTACGCAGAAGATTTTGTTCAGTGATGAGGCAAACTTTTATGTGAATGGTGAAGTTAACAAAGAAAACCACCGCTATTGGTCTGACACTAACCCACATTGGATAGATCCCTACAAGAATGTTGGAACCAAAAAAATTATGGTATGGTGTGGTATATGGGGGCCATTCTTCATCAATAGAAACCTCAAGGCCACTGGATATGCGAAATTGCTACATGATTATGTGTTTCCCTCTTTATGCACTGAAGCTGGCACGTTCCCTGAGTTTTTCCAGCAAGATGGTGCACCACCACATTATGGGTGTTAGGTCCGAGCATTCCTAGATGAACAGTTTCCTGAAAAGTGGATTGGTCGTCGTGGGTCAGTTGAATGGCCCCCAAGGTCTCCCAATCTGACCCCCTTAGACTTTTATCTTTGGGGTCATCTGAAGGCAATTGTTTATGCTGTGAAGATACGAGATGTGCAGCACCTGATACTACGGATACTGGAAGCCTGTGCTAGCATTTCTCCTGCGGTGTTGCTATCAGTGTGTGAAGAGTGGGAGAAGAGGGTTGCATTGACAATCCAACACAATGGGCAGCACATTGAACACAGTTTATAAGTGGTCAGAAACTTGTAAATAACTCATGAAGGAATAAAGTTACGTTAAAACTAAGCACACCATTGTTTTTCTTGTGAAATTCCCAATAAGTTTGATGTGTCACATGACCCTCTTCCTATTGAAAAAACAAAAGTTGGATTCAAAATCGCCGCCATGGTCACCACCCATCTTGAAAATTCCCCCCCCCCCCTCACATATACTAATGTGCCACTAACAGAAAGTTAATATCACCAACCATTCCCATTTTATTAAGGTGTATCTATATAAATGGCCCACCCTGTATATGCACAGCACTCATTGAGCACTGTGTAGAGTTTGATAGGGTTAGCAGGGACTGTGAAAAATCATCCCTGCCTTCTCTATGGGGAGGCCTGTTGTCACTGACTGCACCCCACCTCTGTAGCTGCATGATTAGTGTGCAGCTGCGATCTCTGGATGGCTGTTTTAAAATGTCCAATCAGAGATAAATTTCAACCACCCGAATGTTTGTAGTCTATGGACAGTTGAAACTGGTTAAAGATAGTCAAGAGTTTTCATTGGTTGATTATATTTTATGGGGAGAGACCAAAAACAAAGACCAGTCCATCATATCAGTCCACACATATTTGCCCTGGCTTGTGTAGTATCCACCACCAGTTCCTTCATCCTGTGACCAAGGTTTAACATGACTGCTTCATGGAAATCAAAAGATGTCACTGAGCCACCCCCATTTTTAATATACTGTAGCTGCATAATATTGTGTTGTTTGCTGTAATTTTTGTAAAAGCTAATTTTCTTTCAAGGGCTATTGAACAACCGATAATATTTGATTAATGTTACATGCCTATTTTATAGACAGCACTATGGTTTTAAAAGGAAATGCACTTTAATTTGGGATCAACTCTAAAAAATAGGAGAGATGAATAAAATTGCAGAATTTATGCTATTTTTGAAAACAAAGTTATTAAATTCAGGTATAGGTTTAGGAAAATAATATTGCACAGTGTGTCAATATTGGACAGAATAAGAATTTAAAATACTTCTGCCTATTGTGTTAGCGCTTTTAAAATTCCCTTGTCTAAATTGCTCCATTAGAGCAGTAAATTTAAGTCTGTATTTTCCCTATAATCAAAGTTGTCAGATCTGGCAAAAAGTTTAACCCCTTATTGACAACCAATACGCTCTTTTATTGGGTCTCTAAGGGACCTTAGGCTGGGCCGCCTGCATGGGTCCCCAGAAACAGAGTAGCCACCACAAACAGCTTCAAACTATATTGTACAGGCAGTTTAAAAGGATACAAAAGTATAATTCTGGCAATCCGTATCTGCTGGCATCTCTCCTCTCCTGGGGAACAGCTCCCTGCCACTGATGCGATCCTTGTTGCTTTATAGCCCTTGCTTGTGTGAAGTCCCACATAGTGTGAATGTGCCCCCCAGGCTCTTAAAGGCCCACTCATTTATGTGCTTATCTTCCTTATCACCTATTGCAGCATTCTCTATATATGGGTATATATGGCACCTTCCACTATGGGAAGGTGTCTGAGCTGTAAGAGTCCTAGCTTGTCTAGTTCTGTGAAGGTGTGCTGCTATTGTGTGTTCTGACCTCCCATGCCTAACCTCTGCATGATAACTATATTGTAGTGCTTGCCCTGAGAGTGTCCACATGTGCGGTGTTAGTTTGCTGAAGCCATGGACCCCACTGGTGATTCCAAGTTTGAGGTACTTGACTACTCGGCAAAGTAGCCAGGTACAGTGCTTTAGTATATGAATATCATCTCTACACAACATGGCTGCCCCTGTTTCAGCTCCACCTCCTCAAGCCACAGCTCTTCAACCTCAGCAACAGTTTATCCCACACTAAATCAGTGTACCATACACTTCGAACTCCAAGTCAACCAGTTTCTTACAGGTCATGTAAAGGTGGACTCCATTGTGTCTATTCTGTGAAGCATTGGATTGTGCCACAGCACTCTAGGAATGTGGATATTCCCTGACTACCAATCTGTAAGAGTTCCTGATGACTTTCTGTAGGGTCTTTGAGAAGTCTGGTCAGACTGCTTAAGCTGCATCTTCCCTGCTACATTTCCAGTCGCCAGGGTAAATCAACAGTGAGCCAGTAAGCCATCCAGTTCTGCAGCCTGTTTTCTGAATTATCCTGGACTAATGAAGCCTTCATGGGATGATCTGTAAAGCAAAAATAAAGATGAGCTTGCAAGCAGAAAGTTACCACCTATTCTGGACGAGTTAATTACTCAGGCTACTTGAATAAGTTTAGACTTCAAGGAATATCTCAGGGAGTATACTTGTGAGAAAAGATCTATATAATTGGCACACTTGTTCCAAAAGCCATTGCTCCCACTCCTGGAATTGGAACAAATCAAACTGTCTGAGGAAAAGCATCTACACAGACCCAACAACAATTTGTGTCTCTACTGTGATGGTAGATCTCCTTCAATGAATATGAAAGGTAAGAAAGACAAACCTAGGTGAAGAAGACTGCTCTTCAAAACTGACCATTCCTGTAGTTCTATGAACTCTGAACAGGCCATTCTGAATTCTGGTTCTGCTAGCAAATTCCTTCATCAGGCCTTACAGCTATATTACACTGTCTGATGTTTGGGCAGAGCGAGCACCGATGGATGATAACACATCCATTGGCACTTGTTTGCATGAGCCTGCTTAAACAGCACCTTCATAATTACACAGAGAGATGTGCTACCAATAATCAGGCTTCTTTTATCCTGATGAAAGATACCCATCAGCTAACAAACATATGAAATATCAGCAACTATATTTTAAAGCCTGACCCTAGATTTGTTTTTAGTCACTATTATTCTGCCTAATATAACACAAAATCTATTCTCATAATAGAAATTGTATTTTAAATATAGCAGCATAGATACAATAATATTATTTTTAATCCGTACTTATTTTACCGTTTATGATCATTACTACTAATTTACTTTTATATATATATATATATATATATATATATATATATATATATTTTGTAATCCCTTTCTTTTGTGCATTTTAGTGATACTTACCTTTTTTTTTTTTTTTGGTATCTATATTTACAGCTATATTTATCAATACCTATTTATTTATTTATATATCCCTTTTGTTATACAGAATTATCATAGGGAAGCACAAAATTTATGTCTTCAAATATATGTTTCTCTGTTTTTGCTTTATTTAACTTTTCTTTTAGACTTGATAAAGGGGACTTTACCCCGAAACGCGTTGTCTTACGAATAAATGGAATACTGCTGAAATTAAAACACAGTCCTTGTTTGGTTGTCTCGTGCGCCCCCAGCAGTCCACACGCTCCACCTAAGGTTTAGCGCACTTCTCTTCATTAGCTTATATAAGGGCAGGGGCCTAAAGATGATAAGAGGAAAAACCATGAACAGAGTCAGGGAAGCAAAAGTCAAAGCCAGGAGGCCACACGTACACAGGGAAAAACATAACAACAAGGTCAATACAATCCAAAGTCAGAAGCAAAGAGTTCACGTCAAATCCAAGTAGGTCACAAGGTCGAGATCGAAAACAGAGCTGAGGTCAAAACACACAGAGTACACAATCTAACAAAATTCTAGTGCGAGTAGCAAGACCAATCAAAAGCAACCTGTGGCCAGAGTCTGTTTAAATAACCCTTACAGGTGAGCATCACGTGACTCGCGCATAATACAGCTGAGCACCGTTTCATTATTATCGGTGCTCAGATCTCCTGCTGCTCGTTGTCTAGGGGACAGAGGATGCCAGCCACGCTGAGGAGGCATGTGTGGCCGGGTCCTTCCTACCCCTGGTCACCATGGAGAAGAGGACGCCGACCGCGTCCTCGCTTTGCTATATGCGCAGGATGCCGGCGACGCTGCGAAGAAAGAGTGCGCCGCCGGTTCCCTGTGACATAGGCATTCTGCTTGTTCCTGATAATGGCCTGTATAATAGAGCAGCCAATCAGCCAATGAACAAGTAAATTCTCATTTATATGTATACATAGGCACTATCAGATAATTAGCAAATGTAAAGTGTCTACTGGCAGTTGATTAGGGGGTATATATTATCTATTAGCCAACAAGGAGTGTTACTACTATAGCTTTAAAAAGAGGGATATATAACAAGTCTTTGAGCCTTAGGGCATCTTATCTGAGCCGAGAAGGTTAGGAGAGTGTCACGGCTCCTCTGAAGAGGCGCGTGTAGGACGCTGACCTCTTCAGTGCCCGCGCTGCTGAAGAAATGGGGAGTGGGTGGGAGGGACTAGCCGGGTCCAGAGGAGGGGCCTCAATAGGGAGGTGTGGTTGGGGAACACGAGCGGGGCCTGAGGTGGGTGGTGAAAGGAGGGACTTGTCCGGGTGAACAGGAGGAAGCTCATGTGGAGGCATGATTGGGCGGAGCGCCTGGAGCCTGTCAGGGGAAGTAACAGGGCAGGGCTAAATCGGAGGGTAGGGGGGGCGGGGCTAACGCCGGCTTGTGAGAGACGGAGCCGGAGAGACAGCGTGCCGGCCTGAATTTGTGGGCGGCGGGTTCATGTGCGGGCGTGGTTAGGTGTGGCGCCGAGGGAGAGGACTGGGAACTGTTAGAAGGGATGGAAAATGCACTATATTACGTGGGGGAATTAGGGGGCTGCAGCCAGCATGTAAGGGAAGGATAGTGGGCTGAATATATGTGACTATACATATGGAAATGTATATGACCCATGGAAGTGATGTTTGGATGAGTGTAATTGATGATTGGATGTTCTTGACCTAAAATAATGCGCAAAGGCAAATTAATTGCCTTTAGGGGTATAGGGGACGTCACCTATATGTATAAGAATGTTGGTGTTTGGGAGGGGAACAAGGAATCCGGATAATAAGACTAGAACATGGCTGTCTTGTAAATGAAATAGCGAAAAAATGACAGTTAGATATAAGAAATATATAAAGGATACAGGTGGATGGAACAGAAATGTTAGAGATGGGGGATAAATACTATAGAGAACCATAAAAGAAGAAAGAGAGGGGTCTCACAAGTGGAGACGAGTGTCCATACTATACTTGCAGGCCGTAGCCGAAAAAATGTGTGAGAAACAAAGGACAACCTTTTTTAGCAGTTATTTATTTTCTTTTCTTTTTCCTTGAATCTCTTTAAATGCATGGCAGAGAATTGTTCAGAAGCATTTGCTCTCTAGGGACTCATTGAGTCCATGGGGTTCGAGGGTTTGTAATTTAAAAATCCAAAACATCTCTCTCTTCTGTAGGGTCCTAAATCTATCCGACGTTGTTTCTGCAATGATTTCGATGGGTGTAATTGTCAATCCAGATGAGTCTTTATTATGAGCAGTGATGAAATGGCGGGACACACTGTGTTTAAGGTAGCCCCGTGAGATGTTCCAGCGATGTTTGTTTAGTCTTTCTCTAAGTGACTGGATGGTGCGGCCTACGTATTGTAAGCCACACTCACATTCCATCACATAGATAACATAAGAAGATGAGCAATTCAGAAGGCTTTTAATTGGGTATTCTTCCCCCGTCACATTGCTCTTAAATGACTGTCTCCGATTTGAGATGTTGTTACAGCATTTACATAATTTATGGTTACATTTGTAGGTACCTGTGTTTTTTAAAAGACCTGTTGCCCCAGATAAAAGTATGTTAGTATTCTTCTTTTTCTTCAGTTTACTTGGTGCAAGCGTGTTCTTCAGGGATTTTGCTTTCCTGAAGATGATGCGCGGTCTTCTAGGTATGGTATCTTTTAGATACGGGTCACATTTGAGTATGTGCCAATGTTTTGATAAAATTGTTCTTAAAATTTCATGGTTAGGGTTAAAAGTTGTGATAAAAGAGGTCTTGTAGTTCATGTTTTTTGGTGTTTCGGCTAATTCATTCTTCTCTCTTACATTCAGGCATTCCTCTTGGCTCTGATTTTTTGCCCGCATAAACGCATTATCTATAATTATTTTTGGGTATATTTTCTTCGTGAATCTAGAGCGTAATATCTCGCTTTGAGTAAGGAAGTCATTGTCATCAGTACAGTTCCATCTAATCCGTTTAAATTGGCTATACGGTATATTATCTTTCCACTTTTTGTGGTGAGCGCTCCTATAGTCGAGGTAACTGTTCCCATCGACTGTTTTAAAATGTGTCTTAGACTTGATGTTCTTATTTTCTGAATAAAGGAGTAGGTCTAAGTATTCGATGGATGAGGTGGTTATATTGGATGTGAACGAGAGATTCCATGTGTTTTTGTTGAGGTAGCTAACGAATGTTTCGGCCTCTTCCTTGGGACCATTCCAAATTATTATCAGGTCATCTATATAGCGCTTGTAGAATATGATGTGTTTCTTCCAATAATGATTTGAATAGATAAAATCATCTTCAAAACAGCCCATATATAAGTTGGCAAAACTTGGCGCAAAACGCGTCCCCATTGCGGTCCCGTTTCGTTGCCTATCGTAGTAGACCAGCAAACCCGCCACCCATCAAGTCAACAAAGACTGGGGCCCCATTCTCTCAAACCCACCATTACCCAAACAAAACACAGACCCCTCAGCGACCGTGTATGGGTCCTGACGCACATACAATTACACACAGAGATCCACAAACACCTTCGACTACAAACTAGAAAACCACGCATCATCTTCAGGAAAGCAAAATCCCTGAAGAACACGCTTGCACCAAGTAAACTGAAGAAAAAGAAGAATACTAACATACTTTTATCTGGGGCAACAGGTCTTTTAAAAAACACAGGTACCTACAAATGTAACCATAAATTATGTAAATGCTGTAACAACATCTCAAATCGGAGACAGTCATTTAAGAGCAATGTGACGGGGGAAGAATACCCAATTAAAAGCTTTCTGAATTGCTCATCTTCTTATGTTATCTATGTGATGGAATGTGAGTGTGGCTTACAATACGTAGGCCGCACCATCCAGTCACTTAGAGAAAGACTAAACAAACATCGCTGGAACATCTCACGGGGCTACCTTAAACACAGTGTGTCCCGCCATTTCCTCACTGCTCATAATAAAGACTCATCTGGATTGACAATTACACCCATCGAAATCATTGCAGAAACAACGTCGGATAGATTTAGGACCCTACAGAAGAGAGAGATGTTTTGGATTTTTAAATTACAAACCCTCGAACCCCATGGACTTAATGAGTCCCTAGAGAGCAAATGCTTCTGAACAATTCTCTGCCATGCATTTAAAGAGATTCAAGGAAAAAGAAAATAAATAACTGCTAAAAAAGGTTGTCCTTTGTTTCTCACACATTTTTTCGGCTACGGCCTGCAAGTATAGTATGGACACTCGTCTCCACTTGTGAGACCCCTCTCTTTCTTCTTTTATGGTTCTCTATAGTATTTATCCCCCCTCCTCTAACATTTCTGTCCCATCCACCTGTATCCTTTATATATTTCTTATATCTAACTGTCATTTTTTCGCTATTTCATTTACAAGACATGTTCTAGTCTTATTATCCGGATTCCCTGTTCCCCTTCCAAAAACCAACATTCTTATACATATAGGTGACGTCCCCTATACCCCTAAAGGCAATTCATTTGCCTTTGCGCATTATTTTAGGTCAAGAACATCCAATCATCAATTACACTCATCCAAACATCACTTCCATGGGTCATATACATTTCCATATGTATAGTCACATATATTCAGCCCACTATCCTTCCCTTACATGCTGGCTGCAGCCCCCTAATTCCCCCACGTAATATAGTGCATTTTCCATCCCTTCTAACAGTTCCCAGTCCTCTCCCTCGGTGCTACACCTAACCACGCCCCCACATGAACCCGCCGCCCACAATGTCAGGCCGGCACGCTGTCTCTCCGGCTCCGTCTCTCACAAGCCAGCGTTAGCCCCGCCCCCCCTACCCTCCGATTTAGCCCTGCCCTGTTACTTCCCCTGACAGGCTCCAGGCGCTCCGCCCAATCATGCCTCCACATGAGCTCCCTCCTGTTCACCCGGACAAGTCGCTCCTTTCACCGCCCACCTCAGGCCCCGCTCGTGTTCCCCAACCACACCTCCCTATTGAGGCCCCTCCTCTGGACCCGGCTAGTCCCTCCCACCCACTCCCCATTTCTTCAGCAGCGCGGGCACTGAAGAGGTCAGCGTCCTACACGCGCCTCTTCAGAGGAGCCGTGACACTCTCCTAACCTTCCCGACACAGGTAAGATGCCCTAAGGCTCAAAGACTTGTTATATATCCCTCTTTTTAAAGCTATAGTAGTAACACTCCTTGTTGGCTAATAGATAATATATACCCCCTAATCAACTGCCAGTAGACACTTTACATTTGCTAATTATCTGATAGTGCCTGTGTATATATATAAACATATGAAATATCAGCAACTATATTTTAAAGCCTGACCCTGGATTTGTTTTTAGTCACTATTATTCTGCCTAATATAACACAAAATCTATTCTCATAATAGAAATTGTATTTTAAATATAGCAGCATAGATACAATAATATTATTTTTAATCCGTACTTATTTTACCGTTTATGATCATTACTACTAATTTACTTTTTTATATATATATATTTTGTAATCCCTTTCTTTTGTGCATTTTAGTGATACTTACCATATTTTTTTTTTTGGTATCTATATTTACAGCTATATTTATCAATACCTATTTATTTATTTATTTATTTATATATCCCTTTTGTTATACAGAATTATCATAGGGAAGCACAAAATTTATGTCTTCAAATATATGTTTCTCTGTTTTTGTTTTATTTAACTTTTCTTTTAGACTTGATAAAGGGGACTTTACCCCGAAACGCGTTGTCTTACGAATAAATGGAATACTGCCGAAATTAAAACACGGTCCTTGTTTGGTTGTCTCGTGCGCCCCCAGCAGTCCACACGCTCCACTTAAGGTTTAGCGCACTTCTCTTCATTTCCATTACCCTAGTGGCAGGGTGGCCCCTGCCCAAGGTGTTAGGACGGATCTTGGCTGCACCAACCATCCCTTATCTATACTCGATCTCCATTGCAGTTGCATCCAATTGATGCAACCGCAGAAGGTGAGCAAACCATTTCTTTCATTAGAAATTTGTTTGTTTGAATTTACTTACCCTATGAGCGCCTTCTCTATCCCATTGGCCATCATTTGCTCATATAAGCTAGGGACTGCCACCAAGTTGCACGCTGTCAGTTAGGACAGGTTGTGCAAGCAGGTAGGGATAGAGGTGCGGGTGTATTTCAGGGCTGCACTCTTCCCTCCCTTTCGTGACAGCCTGCCCATATTTATACAAGCACAAGTGTTGTCAGAAGAAACAGTGGCTTGTTCTGAATGAGCTTGTTCAGAAAAATTCTCCCTATTATTGGGAGGAGCATCAGCAGTACAGTGTGGATGTGGAAAAGGTAGGGTAATAGTGATATATGGCCGCAATAGTAGCAGCAGCAGAAGCAGTACAGCATGGAACAGACAAGACAGTAGATTTGTGTGAGACTGTGTAGCAGTAATGGTAGAGGCAGTAGGAGTAATGGAAGTGGTAGTATCTGATTAGCAGCAGGGAGTAGCAGCTGCGTCAGTAGCAGCAGCAGCAGCAGCCATACGTTACAGAACATGATGAGGGGCAGACATACAGTGGCAGTGGAATGATGGCGGCAGCAGCAGCCAAATGGTCCAGAACATGATAGTAGGCAGACAAAGGTAGTGGTATGATGGCGGCAGCATAGTCATCACCCTCCTCCAATACTTTTTGGTGAGATGTCATAATGGACTCCTTGGCCTCCCCTCCCAATTATTGCAATAAAGTGCTTTTGCTGTAATGCAACATGTGTAATAATAGACAGATATAATGCACTGAAAATTTTTTGCAGTTGATCATTTGTGGCAGTGGATTGCTATTGAGGTGCTGTACTGGCAGTAATGAACTGTGGAAACTTAAGGTTTTGAAAAAAATTGCTGTCTCTCTGCATTTAATATCACTGGTATAAAAATGATGTTATTTCTATAAAATGCTATAGGTATGACGCAACACTTTTGATAAAATAGAGGGATATAATACAGTTCAAAAAATGAAAAATTGCTGAGCGATTTTAGCAGAATGCTATTGGGCTGGCAATAAAGACCTATAGAAATTTGATGGTTCCAAAAAATAGCTGTCTCTCTGCATTTTATAATACTGGTATAAAAATATTCTTATTGATTGGCTGATCCAGGCTGTGCCTCAGCCAATCAGGGGAAGCCCTCCCCCACTTCCTCCCAGTGTGATCCTTCATTTTCTTCCTTCTTCATGGTTTTTCTCTGCCACAATTAACAGTAAAATGATGCTGGGTGCCATTTTTATGAGATTCTTCTGAAGCAAATTGCAAAAGCTTTGAATTTGTATGACATCGCAAAAGCTTTGAATTTGTATGACATCGCAAAAGCTTTGAATTTGTATGACATCGCAAAAGCTTTGGATTTGTTTGGCAGATTGAAGTCCGGTACAGTAAGCGCCGCCCAGCTCATCAATATTCACTTCGCTGGGCGGCGCTTACTGTCCCCGACTTCACAAGATCCGGCGCATGCGCAGGGCACTGTTCAGCGCAGCGCTTCAGAGCGGGGACCGCAGAAGCCGCCCAGCAAACTGAATATTCATGAGCTGGGCGGCGCTTCAAAGCGGCAGTTGGGGGAGGCTGGCTGGGCGCAAGAGAGGTGAAACGCCGCCCCTTGGGCAGATTGAAGACCGTTGGAGCAGGTTATAAAACTTAAAGTTTACTGTATGTATAATGTGGACAGGGGGGATACTTATATGATTGTAATACCCATTATAAGACCTGTAGAGCCATATATATACCTCAATATGCTTATTGGCCCTGTCAGTGTCCCTTTAATTTGGTGCATCTTCAGATACCGTTGCCTAACTATATTACGTATTGGCGCTAATTCACTAACATGGTTGCACCTAGATCTTGTTATAAAATGCTGCATTTCTAGTGTATAATATTGCATCTATGGTTAATCCATGTTTAACCAGCAGAACTGGATAAAAGCTGGATTTGCTAGCCAGGAGCAAGAACACTAGCGACAGATCCTCCATACTGTTGCATAGCTAGACAGATTTATCATTCATGGCCCCAGGAAAGCTGTGTTACACAATATGTTGATCTGTAATAGGGACTGAATACTAAGTCTATGTAAATAAATCCTTCTCGCTCCCAAACAGTGCCATAGCTAAGCAAATCCGTTGGTGTTCTGTATCTTCAAACATGCTGGTTATGTCACTATAACATTTATGTTGTAGTCACATTCACACAAATCATGTCCCTCATATATAACAACTGCAAGATAGCCAGAGCATGGCATCTGAGAGTGGAAAAAAACCAAGAGCCCTGCACTCCTGGATGGCTCTCCCACACAGCAATCAGAGATGCCATTGGTTCGCTCTGAAAGCCCTAGTCTCTCTGAAGGGCTCCATACAAACATAGGAAATCTGCAATCCATTGTTTTAGTAATTCAATGCAATGTATTATAGAAACAATCCAATGATTGCTTATTATAGTCATCTAGAGTGACTTAAAAATATAAAATAAAGTTAAATAAATAAATTATAAAAAATATTATAAAAAATATATAAAATAAATAAATATAAAAATTCTAATCATCCCTTTTCCGCAAAATAAAAATAAATAATTAAAAAAATAAACATCATAGGCATCTCCATGTCGTAAAATGCCCAAACTAATAAAATTTAAGGGTATTTATGCCATACGGTAAATTATGTATTTTTTCACTTCACACCCACAAGAAATGTAAATAAAAAGTGACCAAAATTGATACACACTCTGAAATATTAATAAAATAAAAACTACAGGTTGACACACAAAACTGAGCCCTCACATTGTTACGTAGACATAACTATCAAAAAGTTATGTTGGTCAGAATTTTTTTATTTTTTTCAGTACCAAAACACAAGAAAAATTGTATAAATGTAGTATCGTTGTGATTGTACTGACCTAAAGAATGAAGGTAACAGGTCAGTTTTAGTGCTAAGGGAATGCAGTAAAAATAAAACCCATAAAACTGTGGCAGAATAACATTTTTTTCAACTTCCACCCCATTTACAATTTTTTCCAGCTTCCCACTCCATTGTATGCAATATTAAATGGTGACATTAGAAAGTATAACTTGTCCTGGAAAAAAGAATAACTCATACTGCTATGTGAGCCAAAAATATACAAGTTAGGGATTTTGGAAGCTAAGGAGTTAAAAAAAAAAAAAAAAAAGGGAATGCAAAAATGCTAATTTCCCAGGGACTGATAGGGTTAAAGGAACTCTCCGAAAATATTATATTGATGACCTATCCTCAGGATAGGTCATCAGAATCTGATTGGTGAAGGTATGACTATAAGCCCTTTGTCCTTTTTCTAGACTAGTGACATCATGTACATTGGTCACATAACCTAGGAGCAGTACAGTCTCCTTCAAGTGAATGGGTCTGAGCTGCAATACCAAGCACAGCCACTATACAATGTAGGGTGCTGTGCTTATTAAGCTGTGAGGAGACCGTGGAGTGTTGTGGCCTCTTCAAACAGCTGATCTGTGGGGTGCCAGGTGTTGGACCCTCACTGATCAGATATTGATGACCTATCCAAATGTATGCCAACCCTGCTCACAAGGGTTTACAGTCCATGAGGAGATAGGGGTGACAGAAAAGCTAAAAAGTACTTATTTTGTACAATGGTCCAGCCATCTTAACAAAATAGGGGAGTAGCTGTAAAGCTGCATGAGCCAGTCTCCAAGAAGAAATCTGATTCACCTATAGACAATGGTAGGAAATCCTAGTGTCGATATAGTCACATTTATATAAATGCACTTTGCACTAATAATTTCTATGTATAGTTTAGGGGACAAACAATGATTTCCTTTTAAAGTAAACAACCTCTTATCATTAAAAAAGGTTTTACTAAATTCAGTTATAAAGATCAGGTCAAGCAGCGCAGATAGGATACACAAGCCAGAGGAGGCAGGTGTTCTGACAAAAAAAGACTTGTGTTAGTGAAATAAAAATGTCATTGTAAGAGTTAAATCTTAATTCCACCGATATTGTCAGGTGAGGATCTTTTATGGTTCACCTGGAAAATTGAACAGATGTCTCTACCCCCCTTCTCCAGATCACAATCAGTTACTTATAATGCAGTTAAACAAACAGTGTTAGCCAGTCCTCGCGGAGGCGCAACGTTGCTGCTGGGGACATCTGTTACACTGACCTTTGTACCTGCTCACCATTTAAAAGAAAACACACATATACAAGCAGTTTGTCTTTTACATGTAATTTGTTTTAATGAGGTATGTTTCTTTTGATTAATAGTTCTCGGAGGGCAGCCGGAATCACTTGTCTCAGCAAAAACAATATTATAACAGACCCTACTCCGGAGCCCGGCTGCCCACCTGCACTGTAACTGAGGTCTCTTAACCGAGCCGTGTGTTCTGATCACAATTTGAGATCAATCGTTTGACAGCAATGATAAACAATTTATAATTGATATGTCCATATTGTGCCCCCACAGTAGATATGATTCTTCTCCATTTGAGTAAATGAACAAACTGGTGAAATGTCACTTTCAACTTGAGACCATGCTGCTCCGTCAAGATCCTTAATTACTGAAAATAACCATAAATGAAAACACAGGTATTTAGGTGTCAAGTATTCTCATCTATCATTATATTTTTTTATTTTATTTAGTCCAAATAATGCCTACAGACATAGTCTAAATAAAGTAAAATTAAATTTGTGCATTGACCAGAGATGTTTACCTAATACTGGCCCCTGAAGGAAATCAGCTGGATTTTGCTGAAATATCTCAGTAGGTGGAAACCTCCTGATAAACGTATTTCTACATCATAGAGTACTGTATTAAATTAAGTCAGAATAATATCAAAGAAAATAATGTTGTTTTAAATGCCAAAAAGCCAAAATCAGATCATGTAGAACTCTCAGAATGATGAATACAATATTAGCTACTGGGAAGAAAGAAAAGATAATTGTAATAAAGGGGTTGTCCCCAGATTAAAGGGGTTGTCTCGCTTCAGCTAATGGCATTTATCATGTAGACAAATTAAATGTATTGTGATTGTCCATATTGCCTCCGTTGCTAGCTGGATTAATTTTTCCATCAAATTATACACTGCTCGTACCCAGGGCTTACGACCACCCTGCAATCCAGCAGCGGTGGTCGTGCTTGTACACTATAGGAAAATATGCCAGCCTCTCTGGTAGCCGGGACCATGAAAGAGCACATAGGCACGCATTTACTGTAGCAGTGGCTGTAACCCATGGAAACAAGCATTTTTTATAATTTGATGGAAAAATGAATCCAGACAGCAAAGGAGGCAATATGGACAATCACAATACATTAGTAAGTGCCTTGTATTAACTTTCTCTACATGATAAATATAATTTGCTGAAGTAAATGATTAAATGATTCTACTTGAAAATGGCTGTGTTTTTATCTGACAGAGAGATGTTGTATCAGAGGGAAACCCCTTGAGTACTGTAGCTCCGTATAAGAAAAAAAAAAAAAGAGGCTGATGTGTTTTTTTAGTGAGGCTGTTAACTCTTTTTACTTGGATATGGTGTAAGCAAAGTTAGATAAAATAATGCGAACAAATCATTGAGGTGGTTTGTCTTATGCCGTAAAGTCCAGAAGATATAGTTACATAGTACGGTTCAAAAGATACATATGTCTATCAATTCAACCAAGGAATTGGAGGAGACATGGATAAAAGGAAGAGGTGGGGGAAACAAGAAATCTATAAGTTTCCATAAATGTTATTATTACTTTGTACTAAGAGGCATCTTTTTTGAAGCCTTCAACTGTTTCGCCTGTGACCATGTCCTGAGGTAGACTATTCAACAGATTCACAGTTCTTAAAAAGTCTTGTCACCTCTGGAGACTACTTTTTTTCTTCTACATGCGGAGGTAGGGCCCACCATTTTTTTTTGAGACGCACCTAGGTTTTTGAGGAGGAAAATAAGAAAAAAATTATTTTTAACCAAAAGGTGTGCTTTTGCGGGGTTTTAAACTAATGGTGGTTTGTGCATGACACTACTATGGGGGATCTGTGGTTGGCACTGTAATGGGGGGATCTGTGGTTGGCACTGTAATGGGGGGATCTGTGGGTGGCACTGTTATAGAGGTATCTGTGGATGGCACTGTTATGGGGGATCTGTGGATGGCACTGTTGAGGGGGGCACTGTTATGGGGGGATCTGTGGGTGGCACTGTTATGGGGGGTGGTCTGTGGATGGCATTGTTATGGGGGGAAGATCTGTGGATGGCACTGTTATGGGGGGAGATCTGTGGATGGCACTGTTATGGGGGGGAGATCTGTGGATGGCACTGTTATGGGGGGTGATCTGTGGATGGCACTGTTATGGGGGGGTGATCTGTGGATGCCACTGTTATGGGGGATGTGTCACCCACAGATCCCCCACCCCATAACAGTGCCATCCACATATCCCCCACCCCATAATAGTGGCATCCACAGATGCCCTGATATACCGGAGCTAAACCTGTGGGAGGGGCCGGTGGCATGCAAATGTGGCGGGGCCGGTGCGGTCACTGTACTCCGGCCCCGCCGCTCACTCACTGCTTTATTGCCTAAACCTTTTATTATAATAACTTTAATTGAAGTTCCGATCCCCAGCCCCATCTGTACTACTTACTAAATGTCCTGTAGCAGGCAGAGTAGGACGGGCGGCCGGCTGTAACTCACTGATGTCACGTGCCTGCACCGCCTACTTTATGAATGAAGGCGCAGGCACGTAACATCAGTGTGTTACGCCGGCTGCCCTGCTCTGCCTGCTACAGGACATTTAGTAAGTAGTACAGATGGGGCTGGGGACTGGAACTTCAATTAAAGAGTTATTATTATAAAAGGTTTAGGCATTAAGGAAGTGAGTGAGCGGAGCGGCCGGAGTACAGTGACCGCAACGGCCCCGCCGCATTTGCATGACACCGGCCCCTCCTCCCTCCCCCTCCAGCTGATACATCACAGACTGTGATGTCAAATGGCAGCATTCGCCCTATAAGACGCAGGGGCATTTTCCCCCTACTTTGGGGGGGGGGGGGGGAGTGCGTCTTATGGGGCAAAAAATACAGTACATCCCTGTCCCACAGTCAATGTCTCTTTTAATACATTAGAATATCTAGTGAAATTGCATGCTGTTAGGTAGTCTGTGATCTACAAGTGCACTCAGATCCTTCTCAACAAATGGCGAGCCAGGACATATGATGCACGTAGATTATTTGTCAAGTGGATGCCCAAACACTCAATGTGTACAAGTTGACTTGTGATTTCTAAACCTGTTCCACAGACAGCACTATACAACATAGATTGCAGTATACTACTGCACTATACTATATGACCACACGATCCACAGGATCCTAGTTTACATCATACATTTACCAGATACAACCTAACATCCTCAAAAAGGTTAGTTCCGTTATTTCTGTAGCACAAAGTGCAATATTTAAAGGTGTTGTTCACTTTGTTGAGTTTTTTTCAGACTGCCCCCAGTGTGGCTGAACCCGTGGTGAGCATACTTATTTTCTGCTGGGTTCCAACTCCATCTCTCCCCCTTAGGTGCTGCATGTCCCAGGTCTACTGTATCAACTTCCTGTTTGACGTAGGTCATGTGTCACGTGACTGCTGTGGCGAGTCATTAGCTGTGATGGTCACATGACCCGTGTCATACAGGAAATTGACCTGTGGCATCTGAGGGGATGTTATGGAACCGGAACCCAGCAGTAGAGATACGGGAAAAAAGCTCAGGAAGGTTAACAGCCCCTTTAAGACTCTGAATTGAATAGCACCAATGGTTTAGTGCAAGGTAAATTGATAGTATAACATATTATCATATTAATAAAAATAAAATAAAAAATGTCAAACAAGTGTAATATATTTTTGCACATACATAAGTAGACGTTTGGACAGGGGGCAAAGTTTGGTGTATATGTTTGGGCTTCTCAAAAGCATTTGATGCTGCCTAAAGTATAATTTTTGGCCAGTTAAGAAAATAACTGTATCAACACTAGATCTGTTTGATCAACCAATAAGATTTGATGACTACTGATGCCAAATCACGAAATCATATATTTGTACAGTGAGCGGAATTATAATAATGAGTAGGGCTCAAGCATGGTGCGGGAAGCATGGTGTCAAGGGAACATTGCGAGAGAGAAAAATACCAATTGACTTAGAAATTAATGGCATATACTTATATAGACAGTGGTAGCTAAAATACAGCTACCTTCTGTGCCAGGAAATGAATGGACAAGAAGCCTAGAGCACAAATGTATGGGCTTTCCGGTGAAAGACTGGAGACACATATGGATTCTGGGGCACGGTTACATTTTCATTGTTGGCAGGGGTACAAGATGAGTAAAGCTGCTTATACATGCTATGTTGACTGAACCTACTGACTTCAGGAAGTCTGAGGACCATCTAGTGTGTATGGAGCCTACTGACTCTCCCTTGATGGCTGATGGTGGAGATAAGGATCAGGCACGTTAGATTTCAACTGCCCAGTTATTTTGTTCTCAGGAGATAAGCTACTGCAAGAGGTATCTGACAGCCGGTTTCTTTCCACTCCTCATTCACTACATATGAATGTTCGCTCAAGCTTAGCATGCATACATAAGGGGAGATTAGGCGAGGTTGTTTGATTGACAGTTATCTTCAGTGTATGTCCAGCTTAACTGTTCTTTATGAATTGGTGTGCTTCATATGTCCACCAAATGATACTGGCTTTATTCTCGAACTGCTGGCTTGCTTCTATACTAGATGAGGTAAACAATGGGTAGATCGGTAGTAGGATTTTGAAGAAACAAGCTCCATAGTTACATTTATAAGCCTGAACACTGAAGAACACATCTAGCAATGTCCACAGACCTGAGAATACAGTCTTGAAATCAAACCCCTGCCGCTCACACAAAAGGTAGCAAAATCTGCAGATTGGACATCTGCCAATTGCCAAGCAACTATAGAATAACAAAGCCAAAGTCCTATCCTTATCAGTCGACTGAATAGAAATGCAAGATTTGGGGAGAACTACTCTCAGGGTGAGACCCACATGCAATCCAGGTAGTATTTAGGAGACTATTTAGAAGACATTTAGTAGAAATCAAACCCCTGCAGATGCAACAAATGGTAATCGTATGTGGTGAATGCCAGGCTAGTCGCTAAATGTTGGCTTATCTCCCCAGCCCTTTTAGAGAAGATCCAAGATAAATGATGATTGAAACCTTTCATATGTTATGTCAGAATATATTACATATATGGAAACCATATTGAAGACTACCAGAACTATTATATTGCAAATAATCAAAATTTCCATTGATGGCTGAATTATACAGTTTCTTAAAATTGATGATCAAAGAGGTTTAATGAGGACAATGGGAGAAATGTATTAATCCGCTGCCCTAGAATTGTGGTACCAAAAAAAATCAACATGTGATAGACCCTACTATCTCCAGGATGCCCCCTGCAGCCTTCTCCATGGCATCATGGGGTTAATAGAGGGAGGCGGAACCATTCATTTCAATGGGTCGCAAAAAACTAATGAATTCCTTTTCCGTAAGTCCACACTGCTGTTACACAAAAAATAGAACATGTCCTTTTATTGTCTGCATCATGGACAAGGATAGGACTTTTCTATTAGGGGCCAACTATTCCACTGCAAAATCCGGAATGCATATGGCCAGTATTTGTGTTTTGCGGATCCACAATTTCCGGACCACAAAACATTCAACGGTTGTGTGCATAAGCCCTTAGTCTCAGTGTAAAACTGACAGTACAGCGCATTGCATAGACTATTGCAATGCACTGTACAGCCATTGGGTCCACTGGATCTTCAAGATCCAAATAGATCTTGGTAAAAAAAAAAAAGTAAAAAAAGGAAAGAAAAATAAAATAAAAAAGGAAAGAAAAATGTAAATAAAACTAAAATGCCTTTTATGATATCCGTTCATTTATAAGTGCTAAAATAAACTACACAAGCCCTCACACGGCTACATTGTTGAAAAATAAAAATGTTATGCATGATACTAAAATGGTGATGCAAAATATCATTTATTTTTAGTACAACTGTGATTTTATGCTGAAAAGGAGGCACATCAAATTTACACTGTTATACAAGCTGTACACTGACTACTTTACATTGTATCAAAACGTCATATCTTCAGTGTTGTCCCATGAAAATATATAATAACATATTTGCAAAAACGTGAGGGGTGTACTCACTTTTGTGAGATACTGTATATGTATCCCAAAATGATACCAATAAAAACTACAGTCCATCCCGCAAAAAACAAGCCCTCACACAGCTACATTGGTGGAAAAATAAAAATGTTATGGATGTTAGTATATGGCAATGCTAAATATCATTTCTTTTTCACAGCTCCTTTGTAAAATGAAAGGTGGAATCTGATTGATTGCTATGGGCAACTAAGCCACTTCTACTTTACACCAGTTTCATAAATCTCCCCCACGGTTTTGAAAGTTTTTTTGAAAATTTCAAAGATTGCTTATACAATTCTAAACCTTCTAACATCCTAAAAAAATAAGATGAAATTTACAAAATGATGCCAACATAGAGTAGACATATGGAGAATATTAATTATTAACTATTTTGCAAGGAATTGTTATTTATCAGAGAAATTCAAATTTAGAAAACTGCTAATTTTCAAAATTTTCAGAAATGTTTTGATCTTTTTAGACATAAAGGTAAAACATATTGACTCAAATTCACCACTAACATGAAGTACGATGTGTCACGAGAAAACAATCTTAAAATCACTTGGATCAGTAAAAGCGTTTCAGTTATTAACAGATAAAGTGACAGGTAAGATTTGAAAAATGGGGCTCCGGCATCTGGTCCAAACTGGCTTTTGCTTGAAGGGGTTAAATCTGTAAGGGTAAACACCTGAAATAGTAGGCCGAAATCTGTGACAAGACATCTCCAGACAGCACAAGGGTTTTTTTGTTACCAAAATAGCAATACAAGTGTCCAACAAGTATTACAATCCACAGGGTGGCATTTTAAATCTCTGAGTGAAAACACTGAAAATAATTGACCAAAATCTGTGATAGGGCATCTCCAGACAGTTCAAGTGTGGGTGTGATGGAGGGAGTGGGGGGAATGTGGCTTTGAATAATCTTATAGTAGGTTGACAACTTGTCTTTTACACTAGAGAAAGCGTTTTACAGAATCTGCATATTTAATACACATAAGACATTAGGCCCAAATCTGTTAGTGGGACTGATACTGCATTATTTTTAAAGTCAATTATCAGTAGCAGTGTCTTTAGCATGTTAGTGGCCAGCTGCCTTTTTGTTTCTCCTAATCATTGCTCCCAGACAAAACAAGTTATTATAACTAATGAAAGATATTTGGGAATATATTTAAAATAAAGTAATATTTCATTTTCTTAATTCCCAGAGAACCCCTTTAAGTTCCAGAAAACAGACCAGCAATCCGTTCCATACTTTGTGTGGCTGTGTCCATTAGACTAAATGTAAGGAAGGGTTTGTCCCAGAGCCAGAATGTGCGTAGTAGCAGTGCCAGTTATCCGGCCAGAAGTTGTAGTAGTAGAAGTAGCAGGCTGCAGTTCTCCCTGGCTTCGGAAAGGTGCAACATTCATATCATTGAGGAGAAAGAGGATAAGATTGTGGATTGGATGGACCACTCCTCCATGGATGACATGGAGGTGACTTCTGAGTCTGACACTGTGCCTTGGAGCCAGGGGTTACAGCGTTCTTCCTGTTTCTCTTCCTTACAGCCCCAGATAAGCCTTTTCAGTGCCGTCATCTGTCTTCACTGCACATTCATAATGTAGTGCCATCCTTTTTCCTAAGAAAAGGCAACAAAACCCCACCAAACCCTACTGCCGATACTCGTCTCCCTGTTGACGAACTGTGTGTAAGCAGTCAGCATTTTGACAGGCCTGAGGAGGAGGTTCAGAAGGAGATAGGTGACCCCATGCATAGCTGTGTTGAAGGTTGTAATAGTGGCACCCACAGCCACGATATTAGCAGTGGGGACAGCAACAGTGACAGTCAGAGAAAATGCAGAGGAGGGAATCAGAATGACGAGCACGCCATGCTATAACATAGTCTGATAAAAGTGACAGAGAGGGTAAGGATTCCAATGAAGATTGTTTGTTGAACAGGACCTGGGAGCCAGATCGGGGTGCTGAGGAGGAGGAGAAGGCAACATCGTGGAGGAAGGTGGTGACAGTGACAGCAATAAAGTGCTGAGGCAACCTCCCAAATAACTGCCAGGGCCATATCTGCTTTGGGAACTGGTGATGCCATTAACACTGTGGGTGCATTAGGCCCAAAACATGCTGCCTCTAGTGCGAGTATCACCCATCTGGCAGTTTTCTCCACTCTGTCAGAAGACAGAAGCATTGCCCTGTGCAAGCTTTGCATGAGCTAAATAAGCTGTGGGCAGTTAAACAGAAACAGAGGCACCACATAAAGCAGCATTATCCCATCCTATGGGTAAACAGAGGTGGCCACCAACTACAGCAAGAAGTGTTTGTTTCCTTCTTCTCCCGGGCTTCTCCCAAAAAGCCATCCCTGCCTTATACTCTCACGCAGCGGTGAACGTGGGCCGCTCCTCCGATTGTCAATGTGCTGCAAGGTGCACTCCACAGTGAACACCTGAGGCAGCTATTATTGTCAGGGACAGTATGTCTTTCACAGCCTAATTTTTTTTGTGGCAACAGTGAGGCAGTTCCCCAGCAACAAGGCCAGGTCCATTTGACACCCCCCTCCCACAAGTGCATCAGGTTGGCTGCCACACCAGACACTTATCCACCTCCTCCACATCCACCTTCATAGACAAACTCCTATCACCAACAGCAACAGGGCACAGCGTCGCTCCCACTCCCCCTAAACCTCCTTTCACATGTGTCAAGTCAAGCGTTGCAACATGGTGTTGGAGCTGACTGGCCAGGGTGAGAGTAGCCACAAATTACATTATTACCAGGTAACATTGTGTATGCTGCTTTATGCAGCTTTCGGCGAACAGATGTTTGCTGCCAGTATGTCTGAAAGTGAGGCTCCTCTAAACCACCCACAGAGTCACCTACCTCCCACCGCCACAAACAGCAGAAGCTGCAGCAGTAGCAGCAGCTGGTTCATTCTGCTCAACATGATGGAGCAGTTTTTTCACCTGTGGTGCCAGGCAAATCAGCAAGCCAAGACCTCCCACTTCAAAGCCCAGGTTCAGGCCTATATACACTATGGCATACCCTGTTCCCTGACCCCTTTTGGGCAGGCGGACTGGAATAGTGGCCCACCAGTGTCCAAAAGATCACTTTGGTCAAAATGAACCAAGTCTGGATTCTGGAGGATTTTCACACTCCTCTGGCTGAGGCAGATGAATAGATCTGGCATTGCTGACTGTAACAAACCCGGAATTGGTAGCTAGGGGGTTCATCGGTTTTGAACGTACGGCCGAGAGCCAGAGTGATTATAGCTCACTGTTTGGTTCTCCGTTCGCCAATTTAATCCAAAAGAAGTGAAATGCTGTAGATGAGATTCTCCCAAGTGATCAGTTACCCAAAAACCAGCCAAGACATGATAAAGTGTGTAGCAGACAGCTTTATTGATGCCACACTGGCTTTTATGGAAGTCCCCCTGCAAGAGGACCTCCCACAATATAGAAACATAATAACCAAACATAACCAATCGCATTGTTCACTTACAGTCTGGAGACATTCCCAACAAATGTATACAACCCTATTGTGTTGTTGACTGTGTCACGAGCAATGCCATTTGTGTTGTTGATTGTGCCACAGGCAATGCCTATTGTGTTGTTTATTGTATCACAGGCAGAGGGCCCCCCTCTGCCTGTGACACAATAAACAACACAATAGACATTGCCTGTGACACAATCAACAACACAAATGGCATTGCCCGTGACACAATCAACAACACAATAGGCATTGCCTGTGACACAACACAATGGCATTGCCCGTGGCACAATCAACAACACAATAGGCATTGTCTGTGACACAATTAACAAAATAAAAGTAATTAATTCAGGGGGTTTATACAAGGTCACAGTCTGTGGTCCAGGCAATAACAGGGGCTCTGTTACATGGCTCCCCTTTTGTGGAACACCCCGACAGACCCGGTTTGATCCTTTTCGAGTCAGCTTGGGGATGTCCGAACCGCTGCTAGGGCACACGTTCCAATTCAGTTTGGCGGGATAAACCGTCTGCATTCCCATTATGTTTGCCTGGCCTGTACTGCATAGTGAAATTGTATGGTTGTAAGGCCAGGCTCCAGCGTAATAGTCGGGGATTATCTCCGGCTACTCAGTTTAATCAAATTGTGGGATTGTGGGCAGTCATTAGGGTAAACGGGCATCCATACAAGTAGGGTTGGAGCTTCTTAAGGGCCCACACCAGAGCTAAGCATTCCTTTTCCACGGTGGCATAACTGAACTCCCGTGTTAGTCGTTTTTGGCTAAGGTACGCTACCGTGTGCTCCATTCTGTCCTCCCCCACTTGACTTAGCATGGCTCCCAGCCCAAACATGGAGACATCTGTGTGCACAAGAAACCGTTTGTTATAGTCTGGGGCGGCTAACACAGGTGCCTTGCTGAGCGCCGTTTTTAGATTCTGGAAAGCTTCCGCACACTCTGGGGACCAAACTATGTGCTTGGGAAGGGCCTTTCTGTTTAGGTCAGTAAGGGGTTTGGCCAGGGCGCTATACTCAGGGACAAATTTCCGGTAATACCCTGCCATTCCAAAAAAAGCTATCACTTGGGTTTTGGTGCGGTGTTGAGGCCAATTGGCAATATCCTCCACTTTGGTGGGCTTAGGCCTCATGCACACGACAGTTTATTTTCACGGTCCGCAAAAACGGGGTCCGTAGGTCCGTGATCCGTGACCGTTTTTTCGTCCGTGGGTCTTCCTTGATTTTTGGAGGATCCACGGACATGAAAAAAAAGTCGTTTTGGTGTCCGCCTGGCCGTGCGGAGCCAAACGGATCCGTCCTGAATTACAATGCAAGTCAATGGGGATGGATCCGTTTGACGTTGACACAATATGGTGCCATTTCAAACGGATCCGTCCCCATTGACTTTCAATGTAAAGTCTGGAGTTCTTTTATACCATCGGATTGGAGTTTTCTCCAATCCAATGGTATATTTTAACTTGAAGCGTCCCCATCACCATGGGAACGCCTCTATGTTAGAATATACTGTCGGATATGAGCTACATCGTGAAACTCAGATCCGACAGTATATTCTAACACAGAGGCGATCCCATGGTGATGGGGACGCTTCTAGTTAGAATACACTACAAACTTTGTACAAGACTGCCCCCTGCTGCCTGGCAGCACCCGATCTCTTACAGGGGGATATGATAGCACAATTAACCCCTTCAGGTGCATTCGTCAACCCAAAAGGCCTAACCAGATTCTCAAAATGACCCTCGTGCGTATTGAAGGCCGTCTTCCACTCATCCCCTTCTTTGATTCTGATCAGATTGTAGGCCTCTCTTAAATCCAACTTGGAGAACACCCTGGCACCAACAATCTGATCAAAAAGGTTGGAGATCAAAGGAAGGGGATACGGATCCCGGACCGTAATACGGTTCAATTCTCAAAAATCCAAACACGGTCTCAGTGATCCATCCTTTTTCTTGACAAAGAAAAAACCTACTGCCACCGGAGATATAAATGGCCTAATATGACCTTTTGCCAAACGCGCTATACGTTCGCATGACCTCTCTTTCAGGTTGGGAAAGATTGTAAAGGCGAGACTTTGGCAACTGAGCTCCTGGGATGAAATTCACTGGACAATCATAGTCACGATGAGGGGGCAATTCCTGGGTCCCACCCTCCGAAAAGACATCCGCAAAGTCTGAGAGATATTGAAGTAGAACCGCAGTGGACACCCCAGAGATAGATGTGCCAAGACAATTCTCCGAACAAAACTCTCCCCAACCAATAATTTGTCTTGCCTGCCAATCAATAATTGGATTATGTTTTGTCAACCAAGGTAAACCTAGGACTAAAGGAGCCGGCAAATTCCTCATGACAAAACAAGAAATAAGCTCTACATGTGAATCACCCAACCTCAACTGAATATTATGTGCAATATGAGTGAGACTCCTTTGAGAAAGAGGTGAAGAATCTATAGCAAACACCGGAATCTCCCTCTCCAAAGTGCACGTACTTAGACCCAGATTTTGAAGGAAAAGAAAGTCAATAAGGTTTAACCCAGCACCACAGTCAATGAATACCTCAACAAAGAATTTTCTTGAGTCTAGCGCCACCATGGCTGGAAGGAGAAAACGAGAATTACAGGGAGCTTGCATATTTGCTTGTTCCACTACTCCATTCACGCTACCAAGAGTCAGGACGGTTTCTTTTTCTTTCATATCATCACATGATTTAACAAAAGGACAAGCAAAAACAAGATGGTCACTTTTACCACAGTAGTAACATAATTTATGTAATCTCCTAAAGTTTCTCCTACCAGAACGAAAAGATATCTGACCCAACTGCATGGGTTCCTCCCCTACCCCAGAGTTATAAGTAATATCACCCTGGGCAGCAGGTGAGACAAAACCACATGCAGAAGGGATCCCTTGTACGGGGGGACCCTTACACCTCTCTCTGATACGTCAATCCAACCGTATAGCCAAAGACATTGCATTCTCTAGAGTATCCGGGTATTCATGAAAAGCCAGGGCATCTTTCAACCTTTCAGATAACCCCTGACAAAACTGACTACGTAACGCTGGGTCGTTCCACCCCGACTCAGTAGCCCATCTCCTAAACTCTATGCAGTAACCCTCTGCAGTATGTTTACCCTGTAGTAAGTTACGCAATTTAGATTCTGCCATCGAGACCCGATCTGGGTCATCGTAAATCAATCCCAGGGCTTTGAAAAATTCCTCCACCGACCGGAGGGCCAGAGAACTGGGCGGCAGAGAAAAAGCCCAGGATTGCGCGTGCCCTTTAAGCAGAGACATGATGATACCAACCCTCTGATTTTCATCACCTGACGAAAATGGACGCAGTCGGAAATACAATTTGCATGACTCTTTAAAGCGGAGAAAATCATCCGCACCCCCTGTAGATTTCTCGGGAAGAGCGACTTTAGGCTCCCCACCAATTTGACCTGCACCTGATGCCAGAACCCTCTGACACTGTGTGACCGAACTACGCAGATCCGCAACCTCTAGGGATAATCCCTGCATGCAGTAAACCAGTGCATCAATTGAAATTGACGCCATCACAAAACCGCTGAGTAATGGCAGTCACAGTAGGGCGGGTTATAATGTCACGGCGGACAGGAACTCAGATACACAGACAACCAAATACACAAGTGTCTAAGCTAGATGCTGGGGACAGGTCACCTCCTAGCACATCCCTGACTTCTCTCCCTATGCTGCTAAGCCCACATTCAGACCTTGATGGTAGGAATGAAGTGTCCTCGTGCCTGTCTGGGTAGTCCCCAAGCAGGAATCATTACTCACCAGAGAGAGGAGCTAAACAGACACACAGTTCCAGTCAGAGTCCAGTTTTATGGGAACAAGAGGCCAAAATAGGTTTTTAGAACAGTTATATAATGCTCGTATTGTTAGTATTGTGATTAAAACTGTATACTGAACCAGCTATATATGTGTTTACTTACAGTTCCACCAAATTGCAAGCATACAAACCAGATTCCATACAAATTGTATACAAACTGCAAACTGCTCATACCAGATCATAAGCAATTGCATACTGCAAACCAAGTTCAGCAAGCAGAACTATTAGTTAGACCTCAGATATACCTCTCAGAGAGATCAGAAAGTGCTTAAATAACTTAAAGTGAGAGTACAGATATTCAAAAGAAAAATATATCCACCATTTTATGTTGAATGACAAGATTGAACAGTTGAACCACCATCTTAATCATACCACCATTTTGTGATATCTTTTCAACACGTGTTATGTACATGGACTGTCTGATACGGAGGCGGCAGTGTTATATGAAGAAAAGTTGAAGTTAATAAAGAAGTTATTTCAAGCATTTGGTGTGCTTTTTAAACCTACTGTTTCCATAGAACGGCGCTAGAGGAATTACAGAGTAATAGACAGTCTGGTTACATTAAAAGTCAGAGATATCAAAATTCTTCTAACCTGCAATTGGTGAGTGCCGCTATTGTTTCTTATCTTTGGATCGTACCTCGGTTTGCCTGGACTCTCTCTCATCTAACAGCAGAGTACCACCGTGTATTGCCATTATTGGACTGGGATTCACAGCATACCGCCCCACACCTAGATTAGGTGTACAGCAGTGCCGCCTCACACCCCTTTGTATTTTGTATCAAAATTCTTCTAATGCCACAGCGCAAAAGGCACTTCATAGTGCTGCGCGTGCCACATACCTGCTTTAAAAACCTTTAAAATAGGGTTAAAATATATTCACCAGCACTACAGTGGTGCCACAACCAGCACAAGACCTCTTTAAATGTGTTTCTTATAAATCGTCATACATAACAATGGTTTTTCATAAGAAGCACAAAAATGACCTAATATAGTAAGTGAAATTAAATTACAGGAATGACATTATTGTAGTACTAAAAGGTTGTAATATACACAGTGATCGTACGGCTATAATACATAAGCAGGAAACAAGCATATATCACCTTATTTGTGAAGAGAGGAGAAACATAGGGCTTTCCAGTCATGGCAGGTTACTTAGCTACAGAGGTGTTATGCTGACCCTCACTAAGGGTCTTGTATAACAATAAGTAGAAAGTAATTGACGCATGTGCATACAAGGGTTTACAGAGGTAAGTCATTTTATCCCAATCATTTTATAATACCCTGAAATATCAGTGTAATGCATATACATTAATATAACTTGCACTCTTGATGCTGCTGTCACCAGATACCTGCTACAGATGTCTCTTTAATCCACTATCTCTCTGTGCGCTCACAAACCAGCCATCCATTTCTTCTGCTCAGCAAGTCAAGATCATGATTAGTAAACCAGGCTATCTAATCCAGGGCACTATGGCTTTTGTGGTCTTCAGTTAGGGGAATGTAACAGCAAGTTTGGACAGGAACTGCTGGGTCCTGAGCAGTCACTGTTGCTGGTGATTTCCTTTTCTTATAAACTCTAATTCATTGAGATTCTTCTCGTTCACGTTCTTACACATCATCATTTATCTGATTCTACAGATAGGCATCAAGGCTACAGCTTGATTAGTCAGAACAAGAAATATTAAGGATCAGACTGTGTCCTTTAGCTATCACACTCTGTTCATTGTTCCTGGCTTGAAACCTGCCCCTCTTCTGGCTCAGTTCCTGTGAATTCCCCTCGGCTCCTATGTACCGAAGCGCTGTTATGGAGGAGGGAAGAGGAGGAAAGTTGATAGGAGAACAGGAGCAGGCAGACGAGGGGCGGAGCAGACTTCCCTGTCACACAGGACCGTTCCGCCTCTCAGTCATCACACTGCTGCTCCTGGACACATCCCCAAGGTACCCCCTGTTGTCTCCTTATGTACAAGGATAAAAACACAAAAGAAAGAAAAAAAAACTGTATCTGGCGCCAAATGCCTCAGAACGTCAGAAGTAATAGCCCACTTGTAGTTAAATGGTTAAATATGGAGTAGCTCTAATATCGATTTTAGTCATGTTTGTATAAACAAGCAGAGTTACCTTTTAAAAACAATAGTGGCTTAAAACCGCAGTGAGAATATAAAAGTTTCAAGTAAGGGTACTTTCACACTTGCGGCAGGACGGATCCGACACGCTGTTCACCATGTCGGATCCATCCTGCCGCTATTTCGCCGTGCCGCCGGACCGCCGCTCCGTCCCCATTGACTATAATGGGGACGGGGGCGGAGCTCCGGCGCAGCACGGCGGTGCACGGCAAAACCCGCCAGACTAAAAAGTCGGACATGCAGGACTTTTTAGTCCGGCGGCTTTCGCCGTGCGCCGCTGTGCTGCGCCGGAGCTCCACCCCGTCCCCATTATAGTCAATGGGGACGGAGCGGCGGCACGGTGAAATATCGGCAGGACGGATCCGACATGGTGAACAGTCTGTCGGATCCGTCCTGCCGCAAGTGTGAAAGTACCCTAAAAAACTCACTTCACCCAGGAGGGGCAGGGTGGGATAAAGCACATAACACCCACTCTGCTTCCTCCTGCGCCTGGGTCGCCTGTATGATCGTCCGGAAATAACGGCAGTCACAAATGGAACATCTGGTTATTTTCCTTTTTTATTATTAGCACAGGGTAGGGGTAAGAATAGGCACAACGCGTTTCGGGGTCACTGGGATCCCCTTCATCAGGAGCATAAGTACAGTACAGACCAAAAGTTTGGACACACCTTTTCATTCAAAGAGTTTTCTTTATTTTCATGACTATGAAAATTGTAGATTCACACTGAAGGCATCAAAACTATGAATTAACACATGTGGAATTATATACATAACAAAAAAGTGTGAAACAACTGAAAATATGTCATATTCTAGGCTCTTCAAAGTAGCCACCTTTTGCTTTGATTACTGCTTTGCACACTCTTGGCATTCTCTTGATGAGCTTCAAGAGGTAGTCACCTGAAATGGTCTTCCAATAGTCTTGAAGGAGTTCCCAGAGATGCTTAGCACTTGTTGGCCCTTTTGCCTTCACTCTGCGGTCCAGCTCACCCCAAACCATCTCGATTGGGTTCAGGTCCGGTGACTGTGGAGGCCAGGTCATCTGGTGCAGCACCTCATCACTCTCCTTAATGGTCAAATAGCCCTTACACAGCCTGGAGGTGTGTTCGGGGTCATTGTCCTGTTGAAAAAGAAATGATAGTCCAACTAAACGCAAACCGGATGGAATAGCATGCCGCTGCAAGATGCTGTGGTAGCCATGCTGGTTCAGTATGCCTTCAATTTTGAATAAATCCCCAACAGTGTCACCAGCAAAGCACCCCCACACCATCACACCTCCTCCTCCATGCTTCACGGTGGGAACCAGGAATGTAGAGTCCATCCGTTCACCTTTTCTGCGTCGCACAAAGACACAGTGATTGGAACTAAAAATCTCAAATTTGGACTCATCAGACCAAAGCACAGATTTCCACTGGTCTAATGTCCATTCCTTGTGTTCTTTAGCCCAAACAAGTCTCTTCTGCTTGTTGCCTGTCCTTAGCAGTGGTTTCCTAGCAGATATTCTACCATGAAGGCCTGATTCACACTGTCTCCTCTAAACAGTTGTTCTAGAGATGTGTCTGCTGCTAGAACTCTGTGTGGCATTGACCTGGTCTCTAATCTGAGCTGCTGTTAACCTGCGATTTCTGAGGCTGGTGACTCGGATGAACTTATCCTCCACAGCAGAGGTGACTCTTGGTTTTCCTTTCCTGGGGCGGTCCGCATGTAAGCCAGTTTCTTTGTAGCGCTTGATGGTTTTTGTGACTGCACTTGGGGACACTTTTAAAGTTTTCCAAATTTTTTGGACTGACTGACCTTCATTTCTTAAAGTAATGATGGCCACTCGTTTTTCTTTACTTAGCTGCTTTTTTCTTGCCATAATACAAAATCTAACAGTCTATTCAGTATGACTATCAGCTGTGTATCCACCTGACTTCTCCACAATGCAACTGATGGTCCCAACCCCATTTATAAGGCAAGAAATCCCACTTATTAAACCTAACAGGGCACACCTGTGAAGTGAAAACCATTTCAGGTGACTACCTCTTGAAGCTCATCAAGAGAATGCCAAGAGTGTGCAAAGCAGTAATCAAAGCAAAAGGTGGCTACTTTGAAGAACCTAGAATATGACATATTTTCAGTTGTTTCACACTTTTTTGTTATGTATATATTTCCACATGTGTTAATTCATAGTTTTGATGCCTTCAGTGTGAATCTACAATTTTCATAGTCATGAAAATAAAGAAAACTCTTTGAATGAAAAGGTGTGTCCAAACTTTTGGTCTGTACTGTACTTATGCTCCTGATGAAGGGGATCATGTGTGCGCATGTGTGCGCCAGAGGGGAAGTGACATCTCTTCCGGTCCGCGCTCCAGCATGGAATGCATTGAAACCGGCATGACTCCGGTTTGCATTCCAAGGTGGAACGCATCGGAACACACTTCGGCTCAGTGACATATGGGCTCGTTCTGGAATGATGTGGGTGAGTGTAGGGTTGTCTTATGTGGTAACTGGGGGCATTTACAATAGCCAGGGCACATAAACTGGGGGTAACTAAACAAGAAATGATATTAGTTCCGGTGTGCGTTCCAGCGTGGAACGCACCGCAGCTTCTCATCTTTATGATACTTAGGGCTCATAGTCGAGAATTTGGCTACATTTCTGTATATGGGGGTATATTTTTTAGGTCAATAGGTAACATGTTTTTTTAGATTAATAGGTAGCCCCTCCTTAGTATATATATACACATATACGCACATAGCAAGGAGGGTACTCTATAAATGGAAAAAATAAATAAATGAAATGTGTGCGTACTGTGGATGACAGAAGAAGGAAAGTTGCATAGATTATACAAAGATTGTACGGAAATCATGGACACATAAAAGGCAATCTGTATGTACGTATCTCGAAACACACAAATTCTTGTTCCCAATAGAACATGTATGTATACATATAAGGGGGTGTACCCTAAACATTTAGTCGCGTGGAGCTCAATAGAGGGTGGTAAAAATATCACGAAAGGTGCACTAGAAAATGAGATGCATTAAAAATACAAGATGCATAAAAATTGAATAAAAGATATATGTGGGATGGATAAAAAGGTATTTTAATAAAAAAAATATATTTCATCAAGGTGATCGTGAATGAAAAGTAAACCGTAAAAATGTGTTGTTTTTACGCGAAGTATGATGACTGGTGCATATTGATGGTATGGATATATATATATAGCTTTTTTTTTGCGTGTTTTTTTCTGGTTGTTTTCTAAGAATAACATTAGTTTTTTTATACTGTTAGTTGATTTTTTTGTATATATATATATATATATATACATATATATATATATATATATATTGTTAACGTCATGGCATTTGGAAGTAATGGTTAATAATTTGAGTATTCCATTGATTCGTTCAGTCCAAAGGATGTTAGTGTGTTAAAGCAATATATCCAATGCATTTCCTTTCAGCAAAGTTATTGGTATGAGGTGGTTATATATTCTATAGGTGAAACTTTTAGTGTTGATGGGTCCCTGTTGTGTTTTTCTGGGTAATGACGGGACACGCTGTTGGTTAGAACGCCTCGTCTGATGTTGGAGCGATGCTCGTTCATTCTCTCCCTGACTGTTTGCGTGGTTCTACCGACATACTTTAGTTTACAAGGAAAAGTTAGTAGATACACCACATTTTTTGTACCGCAATGTAGATCTTGTTTGATGTTCCATATTTCATTAGGGGCATCTTTTGGTGTATCAATATACAGCTCTTTAGTACCATTAGTGATCATGGTGCAGCATAGACACTTTTTGAGTTGACATTTCCATATTCCTATCCTACTTGTATCTCGAGTGGTCCCTAGTGGCAGAATCACTTTTTTAGTCTCTAGTTTAGGGCAGGATGGGGCAATTAAATTTTTCAGAGTTTGGGCTCTTCTGAATGTGAGAGACGGTTGTCTGGGTAGGGAGTCCCTTAAAATTGGATCCTTAAGGAGGATGCCCCAATGTTTATTTAGTATCTGTCTGATATTTTTATGTTTAGCATTAAAACGGGTAATAATGTTGTATTGGTATTTCTCGTTGGTTGTGATTTTCGGTCGGGTGGATTTAAGAGTGGCTTTCTGGTTTAGGGTGCATACATTCTTTGCAGTAGCATTGATTAGTCCTTTGGGATACCCCTTTTCTTTGACTCTGCTTTTGATGATCTCTAGTTGTTCTCTCATTACTTGGTCATTGGAGCAGTTTCTTCTAATTCTTTTCATTTGGCCAAATATAATGTTATTTTTCTATTTGGAGTAGTGACAGCTGGAATATTCAAGATAGCTATTCGCATCGACTTTTTTAAAATGCGTTCGGTTGTGATTTTATTTGATAGGGTTTTGATATGGATGTCTAAAAAGATAGCTTCCTGAGGGTCATGTTCAGAGCTGAATTGTAGGCCCCAACTATTGGTGTTTAGCTCCTTGATGAAGTTGACTAGTTCCTCCTCTCGTCCATCCCAGATCAGTATGATGTCATCGATGTATCTTTTATAAAATATAATCTGATCATGGGAGAGGAGGCCTAGCTTTTCCTCAAAAAGGCCTACAAATAGATTGGCATAGGAGGGCGCGAATTTTGTCCCCATTGCTGTCCCCTTAGTTTGTAGGTAACATTTTTCATTAAAAGTGAAAAAATTGTGGTGAAGAATGAAGTGGATGGACTTGAGGATAAAATCCTTTTGAACTAAGGGCATTTCATGATCTTTGGATAGAAAAAGTTCAATTGCTTGAAGGCCTAATTCGTGTTGAATATTGCTGTACAAAGAGCTCACATCTAATGTTACCCAATGATAGTTGGTTTTCCATTGGACCGTATCTAGAATACTGATTAGATATGAGGCATTTCTGAGATACGAGGGAAGTTCAATGACGTATTTTTGCAGAAATTTGTCCACATAAGCGGAAAGATTGGATGTAAGGGAGTCAATGCCGGATATAATAGGTCTGCCTGGGGGATTTTCAAGGGATTTGTGTATCTTAGGTAAAAAATAAAAGCGTGCTATTGTAGGATGGTTATTGTAAAGGAATGCTTTCTCTTTCTTATTAATAATTCCCGAAGAAAAGCAAGAGTCTATTAATGACTGAAGATATTTTTTTTTAATGGATTTTGGGTCACTTTTAATAGTCCTGTAGTAGTGGTTATCCGACAAGATTCTGTTGGATTTTGCTAGATAATAGCTGCGATCCATAATAACGACCCCCCCTTATCGGTGTTCTTTATGACTATGTCGCCATTGTTCTTTAGGGCCTTCAAGGCTCTGTTCTCATGGGTTTTGAGATAAGGCGGATGTTTATTAGATTGAGCTTTGGTTAGAGTTTTAAAATCTTCAAGGACTAGATTTAAAAAAGTTTCTAAGTAGGGGCCGCTACTTCCTAGAAGGTAAAAGGAAGATTTAGGTTTCAGATTGGAAGGTACATCTCTGAGGCCACCAGACTCACTGAATCTGAGGATGATTGCTTGGTCGTTTCCAATGAACCACCTCCTGTACCTTCCAATCTGAAACCTAAATCTTCCTTTTAGCCTCTAGGAAGTAGAGGCCCCCATTTTTAATCTATTTTTATCCAAAGATCACAAAATGCCCTTAGTTCAAAAAGAATTTATCCTCAAGTCTATACACTTCATTCTTCATCACAATGTTTTCACTTTTAATGAACAATTTTACCTACAAACTAAGGGGACAGCAATTGGGACAAAATTCACGCCCTCCTATGCCAATCTATTTGTAGGCCTTTTTGAGGAAAAGTTAGGCCTCCTCTTCCATGATCAGATTATATTTTATAAAAGATACATTGATGACATCATACTGATCTGGGATGGACGAGAGGAGGAACTAGTAAACGTCATCAAGGAGCTAAACACCAATAGTTGGGGCCTACAATTCAGCTCTGAACATGACCCTCAGGAAGCTTTTTGGACATCCATATCAAAACCCTATCAAATAAAATCACAACCCGAACGCATTTTAAAAAAGTCGATGAGAATAGCTATCTTGAATATTCCAGCTGTCACTACTCCAAATAGAAAAATAACATTATATTTGGCCAAATAAAAAGAATTTGAAGAAACTGCTCCAATGACCAAGTAATGAGAGAACAACTAGAGATCATTAAAAGCAGAGTCAAAGAAAAGGGGTATCCCAAAGGACTAATCAATGCTACCGCAAAGAAGGTATGCACCCTAAATCAGAAAGCCACTCTTAAATCCACGCGACCGAAAATCACAACCAACGAGAAATACCAATACAACCTCATTACCGGTTTTAATGCTAAACATAAAGATATCAGACAGATACTAAATAAACATTGGGCCATCCTCCTTAAGGATCCAATTTTAAGGGACTTACCCAGACAACCATCTCTCACATTCAGAAGAGCCCAAACTCTGAAAAATTAAATTGCCCCATCCTGCCCTAAACTAGAGACGAAAAAAGTGATTCTGCCACTAGGGACCACTCGAAATACAAGTAGGATAGGAATACGGAAATGTCAACTCAAAAAGTGTCTATGCTGCACCATGATCACTTATGGTACCAAAGAGATGTCTATTGATACACCAAAAGAGGCCCCTAATGAAATATGGAACATCAAACAAGATCTACATTGCGGTCAAGGGCGTAACTACCATAGCGGCAGACCATGCAACTGCTATGGGGCCCAGGGCAAGAGGGGGTCCAGTTGGGATCATCCCCTCTTCTACTAGGGGTGAAAACTTGGTCAGGATTCTATCCTCTAAAGGAACAACTTTTAGCAAATAAGGCAGTGGAACAAATGGCCCAAGGGTCATTGAAAGAGGTTTCGGCGAAAACACTTCTGTCCTTTGTGGGGGGCCTGGTTTGATGCTTGCCATGGGGCCCTTACTTCTCTATGTACGCCACTGATTGCGGTACAAAAAATGTGGTGTATCTACTAACTTGTCTTTGTAAACTAAAGTATGTCGGTAGAACCACGCAAACAGTCAGGGAGAGAATGAACAAGCATCCCTCCAACATAAGATGAGGCGTTCTAACCCACAGTGTGTCCCGTCATTACTCAGAAAAACACAACAGGGACCTATCAACACTAAAAGTTTCACCTATAGAACATATAACCACCTCATACCAACAACTTTGCTGAAAGGAAATGCATTGTATCTATCGCTTCAACACACAAACACCCTTTGGACTGAACAAATCAATGGAATACTCAAATTATAAACCAGTACATCCGAATGCCATGACGTTAACAATATTGATATATATATATATATATATATATATATATATATATATATACAAAAAAATCAACTAACAATTAAAAAAAAAACTAACGCTATTCTTAATAACATAGAACCATTAGAAAACAACCAGAAAAAACACAAAAAAAGTTATATGTATTGCCATACCATCGATATGCACCAGTCATCATACTTCGCGTAAAAACAACACATTTTTACGGTTTACTTTTCATTCACGATTACCTCGATGAAATATATATTTTTTATTAATATTTTTTTTATTAAAATACCTTTTTATCCATCCCACATATATCTTTCATTCCATTTTTATGCATCTTGTATTTTTAATGCATCTCATTTTCTAGTGCACCTTTAGTGATATTTTTACCACCCTCTATTGAGCTCCACGCGACTAAATGTTTAGGGTACACCCCCTTATATGTATACATACATGTTCTTTTGGGAACAAGAATTTGTGTGTTTCGAGATACGTACATACAGATTGCCTTTTATGTGTCCATGATTTCCGTACAATCTTTATATAATCTATGCAACTTTCCTTCTTCTGTCTTCCACAGTATGCACACATTTCATTTATTTATTTTTTCCATTTATTATTTTTTCCATTTATAGAGTACCCTCCTTGCTATGTGCGTATATGTGTGTATATATATATATATATATATATATATACTAAGGAGGGGTTACCTATTGATCTAAAAAAACATGCTACCTATTGACCTAAAAAAAGCCACTCCCGGTTCAAGGGTCGTGGTCAATATGTATTTTTGTGATATTTTGATGTATCCCCAGATTTGTGTCAATTTATTTATGTGAAGAATCACCCCCCCCCCCCCCCATATACAGAAATGTAGCCAAAATCGACTATGAGCCCCAAGTATCATAAAGATGAGAAGCTGCGGTGCGTTCCGCGCTGGAACGCACACCGGAACTAATATCATTTCTTGTTTACTTACCCCCAGTTGATGTGCCCTGGCCATTGTAAATGCCCCAGTTACCACATAAGATAACTCTACACTCACCCACATCATTCCAGAACGAGCCCATATGTCACTGCCACCTTTGAACGCAAACTGGTACTAACCCTGAGTCACGCCGGTCTCAATGCGTTCCACGATGGAACGCAAACCGGAACTAACTCCAATCCATGCCGGCTACCATGCGTTCCACTCTGGAACTCATACCGGAAATGACATCACCCCCCCCCCCCACCCCGTTTTTAGCGCTTTTTTCAACTATATAAATACCTGCCAATGTGTGTGATGTACTTATGCTCCTGATGAAGGGGATCAGACCCCAGAAGTTGAAGTCCCAGAGTGGGGAAAAAATTAAAAGTAAAAAAAATTGTAAAAAAGTGTTTTTTCATAATAAAAAAAAAGTCACAAAATAAAGCACATAAAATTGTAAAAATAGAAAGAAAAAATATAATCAGACATATTGGTTATTGCCGCGTCTGTAACGACCGGCTCTATAAGAATATCACATGATCCACCCCCTCACCTGAACGCCATAGAAATGTTTTTAAGAAAAACTAAACAAAACTTTTTTTGTCACCTTACATCACAAAAAGTGCAACACCAAGCGATCAAAATGGTGTGTGCTGGGGAAAATGGCCTGGACCGGGAGCGAGATGGCTGCTTAGAGTTAGAGCTCCCTTCAGGCACCCTGCTCAGCAACTTTCAAAGCAGTGGCTCACGCCTAATTCAGCCATATTCCACCTCTTATAAGTCCCCACAGCTCCTAAGATGCCTAAACGGGGGAAGAAGAAGGCCCCAAAGCTACTTACAGCCTTTTTGCCCCATGGCAGGCAATGGTACCCGCGATCCCGTCACCATGAGGCAGGAAAACTTCTGACGGAGACAAGCCGTGGGAAGTGGAGAAGGAGATGCTGCAGCCAAGCACCGCAGAACACAGCAAGTACTCCTCTCCCTTGAGGTCAGATCACAGCTTAGAGGAGAGAAGTCCAGGGCTCACGACCAGCTCAGAATCACCAAAAAACACTGCCAGGGGACACATAAGGCACAACACAGAACAAGCAGCCCGCCATCTTCTATGCCAGAGGCACAAGAGCACAGCTTAGTAGCACTCCAACAACCACTTACCCCTGCCTCAGCCGCAACTAACCTCAGCAAACAAAAGACAGGGTGGGAAACCACTTTATCATTCTCTGCGACAGCAGGCACTCAGGAGGGAAATGCTACTGAAAAGCAAGGAGATGCATTGACCTCCATTATTACTACCAACCAGGCTGCCACAGAAGCTTTTATGATAAATGCAATGAAAGCGCTTAGGCATTCTAGCCAAAGAGATATTACTCAAGCAATTTCTACCATTTCGGCCACTGTGGACGACCTGTGAAATCGTGTTGAACATATAGAATAAAGAATGGGAGAATTTTCTTCAGCATAGACACTCATAATAATCTATCTGAAGACCTGAAGTCAATAAAATCCAAGATGGCAGACCTAGAAGACCCGAACCGTCGCAATAACATAAACTTCCGCGGCATATCAGAATCCGTGTCACCAGCCAACTTGGCAAAATTTCTCCAGAGGCTGATTACAACTATACTCCCCAATGCCACAGATAAAGCCGTAATCACTGATAGAGCTCATAGGCTCCCAAAGCCTAAATCCATTCCTGAGTCAATACCGAGAGATACAATAGCACGCATTAATTTCTACCATATAAAAGAACAACTCATGCAGGCGGTGAGGAAAAAAGGCAAGCTACCTGAACCTTTCCAAGCAATAACACTCTTTGCAGACCTATCCCAGCATACCTTGGCAGCAAGAAGAAAACTACTTTTCTTCACCAGAAGCCTTCGCCAACACAAGATTCTGTATAAATGGGGCTTCCCAACAAAGCTACCGGTAATCATCACCAGAAATTGAGAACAACACCTTATTACTTCCTTAGAGAAGGGACTCCATCTTATACACAGCTGGGGGCTACAACTTCCAGGTGACATCTCTCCTAAATCCCCCTCACAACCTTCCAGGATCTCCATGGAATGGAGCACCAGTTCACGGGACACATGAGGCCGTCATAATGTATATTATATTGCAGGACACTGTGTTTTAATTCTACAAACCTGCTCAATTTTTGTTTCATCTGTTTATACTGTTTAATGTAAGTTCAATAACAGTGCAAGGCTTGCCTCGGCCTAATTGGCCTTGCTAGACAACCATATTTAAAACCCTTTCTTTCCAATGGTATGCTGTGAATCCTATTACTTCTGATAACATTACTTGCCAAAAAAGGTTGTCACGCTTGTTAAATGAAAAATGTCTATTAAGTATATGTCACTAAATACTAAGGGCCTTAACAGTCCTTATAAGAGATCATTGGTATGGAGGGAAGCTAGAGATATGGGAGCAGACAGTAATCTGCATACAGGAAACCCACTTTAAGAATAATAATTCTCCTAATATCCATTGTGCTAATGCTTCAAAAAAGAAAGCTGTTGTATGTATCGCATCAAGAGATACGATTACGCTCCAGGAGGGAGAGGTAGTGATGGATGGCGGGGGCAGGTATATTACGCTTATATGTACTATTAACAATACGCTATTCACTTTATTAAACATTTATGCGCTCAACTCCTCACATTTGACGTTCTTGACGTCAGTTGTGGAAAAAATAACACCTAAAATAAAAGGTAAACTAATCATATGTAGAGATTTTAATATGGTGGCAAATCCACTTTTAGATTCCACATCCAGGAGCAGTAGACCGTCCCCTAGCCTTGACCCATGGTTGAAAAAAACATGATTTGTATGATGGTTGGAGGTGCACGCATGATAACGAAAAAGACTACACATTTTATTCACATAGACACCACATTTATACTAGGATAGATAGTTTCATCCTCTCTAAGTGGGTTCTGCCAAACATATTTTCATGCAAAATTCACAATATCACTTGGTTTGATCACGCTTCTATATCTATGGTGGTGCTTACCCCAGCTCACCCGGCTAACACTTATATATGGAGACTCAACCCCTTTATGCTGTCCATAGACAGTATTAAAGACAAACTCTCATCAGATTAGAAATAATTCTTCTCTAGAAACACAATCTCATCACCGAACCCATTCACTCTTTGGAATACGCACAAGGCCTACATGAGAGGCCTGCTAAGACAGCAGTCCGCTCGCTACAGAAAAGGAGATTAGACGAAACCGAATGCCTTTTAACAGCTATCGCCACATTAGAATCGACACATAAATTAAGGCCAACTCCAAATAACTTTAAACTGCTAACTGAAACCAGCATTACCCTAAAAAGACATCTGACCCAAAAATTCGACAAGCATAAGAGGTCCCTTCGACAATCTTACTATACGTCCTACAACAAAGCAAGTAAGTTAATGGCCCAAAGAGTGAAGGAGTATCGAACCAAGGCGAGAATAGTAGCCATCAAAAAAGAAAATGCGCAAGTAGATATAACAAATCCATTCGCCATAGCGGATGAATTCTGCAAATACTATCATAGCCTATACAATTTAAGGGAGGAAACTTCGGTCCCCCAACCCACGACGGAGTCTATTAACTCCTTCTTGGACTCTATTAGTTTGCCTTCTTTAACGATTAACCAGCTATCGAGACTAAACGAAGAATTTACACAAGAAGTAGCTGAAGCAAACAAAAAACTTTATAAACCTTATAAACCTGATTCATTATGTCTCCAAAAAGAAAATACTGTCTCTCTTGCTTTCTCTAGACGCAGAGAAGGCATTCGATAGAGTCCACTGGGATATGCTTTTGCTACCTTGGGAAGAATGGGATTTGACGGTGCAATCCTATTAGCTATTAAAGCTCTCTACTCGGAACCCTCAGCCCAAGTCATGGTGAATGGAATACTCTCAAACCCATTCCAAATCACTAATGGGACAACGCAGGGATGCCCATAATCCCCCCTGATATTTTCTATCATTATGGAACAATTAGCTGAGAAAATCAGATCAGAAACAGATATAGAGGGCATCACAATTGATCCTACCGAGCATAAAATCTACCTTTTTGAAGACAATGTTATTTTAATTCTTAAAAATCCTATCCCTTCACTGACAGCAGTAAAAAAGACACTAGATCAATATAGCTCAGTCTCTTACTATAAAGTAAACGTGTTCAAATCACAAATGCTCAGTCTAAATATCATACATACAGCCAAAAATGAAATCTCAACAAAGATCAAATTCCCATGGGCTGAAAGCTCTATAACATATTTAGGGATTCAACTCACCAACAATATTAAACAACTGATACAGGCTAATTTCCCTCCACTTCTCACATCTCTACAAAAAGAGATAGAGTTGTTGAAATATGAAATGAGCTGAAAGTGTAGGATTATAATGTATAAGATGTTATTTCTACCTAGAATTCTATATTTTCTATGCAACTTACCGGTTCCCATTCCAACAGCGACTTTCCACTCTTTTAAAACACAAATGTCTTCCTTTATCTGGAAACAAATGAAGCCACGAATAGCCTTCAACGCTTTAACTAAACATATCTTGGTAGGAAGTATGGGAGCACCCGACTTAGGCCAATATCATAATGCATTCCTAACTACTCAATCATACCACTGGTACTGACAAACTTTGGCCATCCATGGAAGCCTACATGTCCTCTATCAAAAGACTAAATCTTATACACTATATGCCTATCGAAATATCATCTTTACCTATAGGAACACCACCAACAGCAATAGCCACCCTAAACGCGTGGAACACGGGTATTTCAACTAAAACAGACTTTACATCTATGACCACCATTCAGGTCCCGATACAAACATTGCAAAATCATATACAAGATTTAGATTTAAGAGAATAGACAAATAGAGGTATTACAGACATCTCCCATTGGGAATAATATTATAAATTGATGTTGAGATGGTACTACACACCGTTAAGATTAGCCAAGATTTACCTGACATCTTCTGCTTATTTATGGAAAGGATGTGGAGAAATAGGCTCTCTACTACATGTTTTTTGGTCATGTCCTAGACTCCGGTCATTTTTGGAATCAGTCTCGACACTGATCCAAATGGTATGCCCAGAAATTGATAAGTTTACCCCAGCCTTAGCACTCTTGCTAATTGGCATTGACTCAGTAGCACTCAAGAGTAGAGTCATAGTATGCCATATCCTGCATTCCACTAAACTATTAATTGCTAGAAATTAGAAGGGAGCAAGTATACCCACTAAAGACGAAATACAGCACATCGTGTTTAATAACTACCTACATAAACGTATTCTATCTTTTCAGAGAGGTAAACTTCCAACATTCAATAACCTATGGTTCAGATGGGAATTCCTTTTCCCAAATTCCTTACCCTGACATTAATCGATAGTAGGCCTGAGACAACAAACTTGGGAGGTAACTTGTTGCTTACTAAGTTACCCCAAGTGACCACTATACATAGGTTATCCAAGTCACAAGTGAATTCCTGGCATATCTCGCATCGCATAGTACCCATTGCATATGTTCTTGTATTCTTATTTTCCTTAATTAGGGATCATGTAACCCCATGATCTTGGTTATATTCTTCTTCTTTGAGTTATTTTCTTGTTCTTTTTTGTCTTTGCCTTTTAGTTACCTATGTTAAAAAAAAATCTTAAATGGCTGTATACGATATTTTACAAGGTATCAGTACAACAGTAATGAAAACCTGATACTTGGACAGAAAGTATAGTTCTTTTATTAGGACTATTTCATTTAGAGGAGATCATTTACAGACAGGTCAATCGTTACAGGTCAAAGAATATATCATTGTTCTTGTATAAACTTGTTGATTGTTTATTGTATTGAAAACTTCAATAAAAATTTGAATAAAAAAAAATGGGGAAGGCCCCAAAAATTATGAGCCCCTACATAAAACAGTCTGGCAAAAAATAAAAAAAAACTATGGCTCTCAGAATATGGAGACACTAAAACATGATTTTTTTTGGTTTGAAAAATGCCTTTATTGTGTAAAACTTAAATAAATAAAAAAAGTATACATATTGGGTATTGCGGCATCCGTAACAACCTGCTGTATAAAAATATCACATGAACTAACCCCTCAGGTGGGCACCGTTAAAAAAAAAAATAATAATAAACTATTTAAAAAAAGTCACAAAAAGTGTAATACCAAGCGATCAAAAAGTCATATGCACCCTAAAATGGTACCAAACAAACTGTCATCTCATTCCTAAAAACAATGAGCCCCTACATAAGACAGTCGCCCCAAAAATAAATAAAAATATGGCTTTCAGAATATAGTCATAGTTTTGCAACAGCTGGAGGGCCGCAGCTCAGATCTTGGATTGACTGCTGGAGGATGCATCTTATTTATGACAAGGCCTGTGTCTTATCATGAACTTGATGTGTCCTCCAGCAGCACCGGGGATATCAAGACCCGCGCAGGAAGCATGGGTCTTTGATAAATCTCTCCCATAATGTTAAAACCTGTTTATTGTCTATGCTCGATACTACTAATTTTGTAACCGATGACTATTGGAACCCTTACGTTTCAGTAGCATTTCATTATGTTTCTATGAAATATTTTAACCCCAGTGTACGAACCGAGCTCAACTGTCTCATGGGCTCATGAGTCAATTATGTAGCATAACTATGTGTAATGTTAGTGGCTAGTCATATTTCCGGGGTACGTTCTGTTTGCTACAGTGGACACTTGCGGATTGTACTAAGTGGCAATTTGACATCTCTCTAATGGCTGACAAGTCTACACTTTAACCAGTTTGAGTCAGGTAATGGGCTGTGTGTCCAGGCTTGCCTGCAGGTTGTTGCTCTCAACTGTTATCATAAATTTCAATTGAGCCACATAAAAGCATCCTGGAGGGAAGGAGATGTTGCCGTTAATTTCTGTGCTGAAGTATAAGGCATATGTTACCCTTATGAACCCTTTCCCACCTTGCTTTTTTTATTCTTTTTCTGGCAAAGTGATAGCTTTGTAGGTATTTTTTCCCCCTGTATTACGTGCTTGTGAGGAAGCTCCAGTAAAATTATCAAAGCCTACGCCTGAACAGCTGTTACAATTACAGCTTAATAATATTGTAACCTTTATTTCAGAATTACCGTGCACAGCTCAGTCTGGCAGGGGATTGTAGGAGAGAAAGGAAATGACTCTTAAGTTGATTTTTGTGAACAAAATATATTTGTTAGGAGGTTTTCACTGTAAGGTCTGCTGTAAAGCATTATTATAACTTTACATGATGTATTCTGCCTAGTAGAAAGTCAAAAAATAAAATTATTATTAAAAGGGTTGTGCAGGATCAAAGAACATGGAGGCTTTCCTCCAAAATTAGTATCACAGGATGTGTGCGGTATTAAAGCTCAGCCCCATTCACACCAATAGAGATGAGCAGCAACGCCAAATACAACCTATGAACTAGTGATTATGACGGAAAGCCACTATATTTTCTTCTCATGTACAACCCCTTTAAGCAAAACCTTAAATAGGGTATTCCAAGATTTTGTTATTGATGTACTATGCTCAGAACAAGCCATCAATGTCTGAGGTGGGGATCCGGCATCCTGCACCCCCGATGATCAGCTATTTTTAGTGTAACTTTAACTCCGCAAGTTGAAACTACATAGCTCCATTCATTGTGTAGTGGATGTAGCTGGTCACTACAGTCACCAGCTCCGTCCACTACACAATGGACAGGGATGACTCCCTGCGCTCACACTACTGCAGAACAGCTGACCTGCGGTGGATGCAGAGTGTTGGACCACTGCTGATTATAGGCCATTGATATCAAAATCATGGAATACACATGATAGCATCACTAATGAGACCAGCCATTGGGTGCAGCAGTCACAAGGGTGAACAGATGTCACTGCTCTAGGAAAAACTAGCAGGGACCACTGGAGCATTGATACTGGTAGCCAGGGATTTTGAGAGAGTCCGTCAGCAGTTTTGTGCATACTGAACTGCTGACAGCACTAGGGGCTGGACAAACATTCCTTTTGTGGAGATTTTAATATCAGGAATAGTTTTAACATGTGTGAAGAGGTATCATACTCTTTTAGGTACTTTTATAGGCTTTTATTATGGAAATGCTGTATTGATCTGATTGGTGGGGATCCAACTCCTGGCACTCCCCCGATTAGCTGTTTGAAGAGGCCGCAGTGCTCCAGTGAGTGCTGCAGCCTCTCCCTAGGCCAGTGACATCATGTTCATCAGTCATATGGCCTATGTGCAGCTCAGACCCATATAAGTGATTGGGCCTAGGTTGCAATACCAAGCACAGCCATTAAACAATGTATGGTCCTGTGCATGGTATGCTGTGAGGAGGCTGCAGAACTTGGGCCATGGCCTCTTCAAACAGCTGATTAGTGGAGGTGGCAGGAGTCAGATCCCAACCAATTTGATATTAATGACCCATCCTGAAGATAGGTCATTAGTAATGTGCTCCCAGAAAACCCCTTTAAGTATTAATCAAGATCTTAGCCTTGCTGCCATTTTTCATCCTAGGTACTTTTTGTTAAGAATCTTCCATACATGTAAATACATAACCTACAGTTCATCTATTTCCATGACTATCAAATATAATTTGTGGTCTGCACCATTCATAAGCTGTATGCCTGTCATACTGTGATATATGATATGTGAAATAAAATCTTGACTAATTTTGAGCTGCATGTGCATTTTAATGCATTCAATAAAACAATTATTTTCACTAACAGAGGAATTGCCTTTGAACAAAAGATGCACCATGCTGATATGAAAATAGGGTAACACTCTATAAAGTCAATCCCGAGCTGCAAATGTGAGAGAAATCATTCATTTCATGCACACCTTCCCTTGGGTCTCCACTCGGCATGCCAAGTGTGTGAGAAATCGGTAGGATTGATTTAGACTTTACAGAATGGTCAAGACTGCTTCTCATAGACTACTTGCTGCCTCTTGTCTCTAAGGCAAATGTTGCCTTCCTTCCCTTGACTCCTATACAGCAGAATGCACAAAGTCCATTCACATCTGCATTTTGGCTTCTGTTCCTAATGGAAGCCATGACACAGTGCCTGGATCTGTTAGGTGATAGCATGAGTTCCCAACGCAACCTATTGACTTACAACTGGGGGCCATGTGAAGGCTATGTGGTGCTACGGTAGCATCCCATATAATTGTAGGAGGAAAATTGGGCACTCACTATTGTTTGCAATTATTTTTAGGTTATTACCATGTTCTATAATAATGTGACGCATTTCGGCTGTAACACAAACCTATGTGAAGCATGAATTTTCGAAGCAGGCACCTGTTAGAGCTGAAACATGTCACATGTTCAGTGGCGGACTGGCCATATACATTACAGGAGATTTCCCAGTGTGCTGATGACCAGTGGGCGCCCAAGCGTATCCCATGGCCCCTGGCCTGGTACACAATGATCAGTAAGTAATCAGGTACTTGTGTACCTGGTCAGCAACTGCAGGTGCTCTCCTGAATTCAACTGTATCACTGTCCTCAGTATGGTGATAGGGCAGTATCCTGTGCTGACCATGCCTACTTGTGGTTAATGTTGGCCCTGTCTACTTGTGCTGCCCTGCCTTCTCTCAATTTGGACCCACCCACAACTTTTTTTTTCCAGGGACATTTTAAGTTCCCAGTCCACCCTTGCACATGTTATTATATAATGTGGCAATAAACTAAGAAGACTTGCAAGCAATAGTGAGTGTCGGCCTTTCTTCCTACTATTACAATTGGAGGTCATCAGACTCCTCTGTTATTGAACCCAAAGTTAGATTTCCATAGGGGTCTACAATGATCTATGCTTGATTCAGTAGAATGGTGGGGGTAGTGGTGTCTGGGTGTTGCATCCGTATCACTAAAATGCAGCCATGGTATGAACATATTAAATCAGAAGAGCTAATTCTAAACCCTAATGTGCATTCATTGGCATCGTCTATTGGAAAATAACGCTAATATTTCTTGCCTGGATCCTGTGCCTTTCATGCCAATGATTATTTTAGCGACTATTGCTGGAACAACTATGTTTTGTCTGTTTTTGCCAGATTCCTGTTAAGCTTGATGTTGCTGTGAGTTTATTATATATACCCAGCCAATTAATAAGGTGTCTCTGTATTTTCTGATCTGTGCCTCTGTTACAGTTAGCACACACTGGATGATTCACTATATGCCATAATTATAATCACAATTCTGACTTGTACCTGTGTGGAATATAATTGCAAAGGAAAAGAGGGGTCAGTCAGCACATCCCAATTCGCAGGTACACATTACTATGGCCGAAAACACAAAGAAAAAAATAATACAATGCAACCACACTCTGCAAACCAAATAAAGTACAAAAAAAGTATTCTAATGCGAATGCTACGCTTATTAAGTAAATTTGAGATTCTTGGCAAATACATTTTGTACCAAACTATTTGGGCCTGTCTGCCACACATCAAGGCGATCTCTGTAAGACGGGAACCTAACACTAAATTCTTCCTGTTATGTGCCATCACGGCTATCATAAAATTTAGGGAGAGCAGGTTCCACATGCATGCTGGGCCCACCTTAATTTTATTTGGCTTGCAGAGTGCTGTTGCATTGTATTATTTTTTTCTTTGTGTGGAATATAATGGTTTGAAGAAATAGATGTCTCATCATTGTATGTTCTGTATCAGATGTATAAATGACTGTATATGAGAACAGGCCATTATGCTAGCATATTATAATGTTGAGGTTCACGATCTGTTTTGTTATAGAGTATAGATGACATGACTCCATACTGGTTCTGTAATAACTGTAAATGCAAGTGATAAAACATAAAGCCAAAAGGTAGCATGTCGAGTCTCACTGTATATGATACTGTGCCCGGAGACTTAGCATTCTGTCATTAGGGATGCAATTGTATCATTAGTGTAAGTGTGGCCCACCATCTCTATAATACAAAAGGTCTTCATATGACTAATTAATTGGCTCATTGGATTCACAGCAGTCGGAGGGTTACACAGCCCCAATTATAAAGCATAATTATTATGTAGCATGGCTTAGTGTGCTAACATGCATTAACCCAATCAAAGAGAAAATCTGATATGTATGTGAGGCTTTTAGACAATTTCTACCAGGGTGCATGTGAGCGTCTGGAGTATGCGTGCTGAGGTATTATGTGAAGATTAGGGGCCCTCTTTGTTCTAAATTCTAATTTAACATTTGTGAAATAAAACCCTTGCACGGTTTGTTCTTGGATTACACATTGGAACTATATTTGAGTAAAATAGGGAGCAATCCAATGTATTTACTGATCTGTCCATTCGTATACTGGATGGCCAATGGAAAGGTCTATTACTATCACATTTTGTGAAGTGAATGAAGAGGACATCATGTATTTGGGCCAGCGTCTTTTTCCAATTACTGGGACCTTCATAAAGTCAACTAATAACAGAAGCTAAATTCACATACAGGATATTGACCACAGCACTCTTCCCTTGCGGGGGTGCACGTGACCTGGGTTGGTCTCCATCCACCAATGAGGCCGATAGTATTCCTATACCATATATAGTAGGAGACAGCACGCCAGAGAATTCATATCATTGCTTTATTATTCAATTCTTGTTTTCAACACCAGTAGTAGAAAAGTGTATTTCAGTGCAACGTTTCGAGCTCTTTGGTGACATCCCTTTTTCAAGCTGATGGATATAAAATAGTAAACTTTTTTTTTTTTTTTAACGGAAGCATTCAGAAAAAAACTGAAAAAATTCAGAAGTAGACGTGGTTGGGGTATACATGGGGGAGGGTGCAAGCTGGAACCCACAGGGGGGTGAGTTCCTGCATGTCTCCTGCCCAATGTACTGCCACGAGGGATGGGTACATGGTAAAGTACATGGTAAAATCATTTATATGATTATAAAAGCAATAGATGATTACACAAAGGATCTTGCCAATAATTCAATACATGATAGTGGTGGTATGGATACATAGTTAGACACATTAATTGTAGACAGTAGTTAGGTACTCAAGCATGATTGCGATTATATGAGGTAAAGAGGGAGCAAAGATGACGAGATGCATGATTCTGTGTTAAGCATCCTGAGTGAGAGGGCAAGATGGTCATGGTATCGATACATGATTAGAATAGGGATGTAAGATAGGGCAGTATGTCCCTGTGTTGTAAACCCTCTAAGGGAGGGTATTATATATATGGTTACATGATTCAAGCCAGATAATGATATACAATTTGGGATAAGGTTAGGTTGTGCAAAGGAGGAGTGTAATAGTCGCTGGTAAGGGTTAAGAACAGCTGACAGGACCTAAAGAAATAACAAGGTATATATAATGGCGGTAAAAGTAGACAGGAGAAGGCTGGAATGGCGATCTTTTACCTGTGAAGACGCTCCTCTGTAGTGCCTAAGTTGCGTGCGTCAGGGTTTTGGCATGGGCCTGTATAAGGGCTCTCTGGTGGTGAAAGGTGGGCTAATCAGGATCCGTTCAGCTCAAGTGGCTGAGTACGAGCTCCTGTGGTTGGTTGGTTTTGATCCTCATGAGCAGGAGGTATGGATCGCATGTGTGTGGTATGCCAGGGTTTCTGGGCATGCTTGATGAGGGCCATGCAGATGGGGCGCCATTTTGGGTTAGGACAGACACGTGCATTCGAGCGTCTGATTATACGGGGCATGCACACTGGCTTGATAAGTTCCCCAGGTGAAGCTAAATTCACAGATACCCAGAAAATTTAATGGGCAATGGGTGTCCTTATTGGCATTGACTTGGATGGGATACATCGTGGTTCCACATATCTAGATGGTGGCTGCATTTTCAATATGACACAAAATGTATGGATGTAGCAAATGTGAACATGATAGCTAAAGGGGTAAAATATCTGATAGGTGTGGGTCCCATCTCCAGGACTCATTCCTATCTCAGAAAACGTGTCCACACTATAACATTTAGATTTTTCTCAATGTCACCTTCAAAGAGAACAATTCTGTCTGCCAGGTATTTCTGCCATCTTGCTTGAAGGAATCACTTTAGGCAGTAGCTCCATGTCCTACGATGACTTGCTAATGTATCACATAGGGAGATTGTCATCACACCTATAATAAGCCATGGCTATATAGATTATTCCATACTGTAAGCAGGATGTTGGAGAGCTACAGAAGATGCATCCCTAAAGCACAAGAGAGGCTGTGCAGCAGCATGCATGTCACAAGCAGTAAGAAGTGACTTTGACACAGCTAAATTGTAAATGCTAGACAACTAGGTCAAAACATCTCCAAAATTGGAGGTCTTGTTCACAGTATGCAGTACTTAACAAAAATTGACCCGGGGAGGACAACCAATGAACTGATGACAGATCTGTGGTTTGCCAAGGCTGATTCAAGTGGGGAGCACAGTCTAGCTCATGGATGTCAAACTCATGGCCCTCCAGATGTTGCAAAACTACAACTCCCATCATTCCCTGATAGCTGTAGTATGCCCAGGCATGATGGGAGTTGTAGTTTTGCAACAGCTGGAGGGCCACGAGTTTGACATCCCTGGACTCTAGCTCATCCGGACTGATCACACAGAAGAGTTACTGTAGCACAAATTGCAGGAAAAGTGATAGACAGGTGTTCGAAAACACAGCACATCGCAACCTTCTGTATATGGGGCTTTGTAGCTGCAGATGGGTCGATGTGCCCTCGTTGACTCTTGTTGTCCACTCCTCAAAGGGCTTACAATGGGTAATTGAATTCTAATAATTACATTATTTTGTGTATATTCTTCAGAGGCTTATACTAACTGTAAATTAATTGAAATATGGATACAAAGAAAGTTCATAATATATAGGATACTCATAAGTTGACCACATTACAAGAGACATCCCTTTAGAACAGTGAATAACACTAAACTACAGTACATTCCTCCATTTATCCTATTATATGAACTATGAAGATCCATTTGTGTATGGAGCCTACTCTGGACTGTATATAATAGATACCTGATTAGAATAGATGCAATCAGTGCATTAAATAAGAGTATTCTCCTTCTTGGGATTCAGCATTTCACATGGACACATAAAGCATTAATGCATCCTGGTATTAACTCGGTTTCCACTTGCCATCTGGAGTCATCAACCTCTCTAGATATAAATACAGTGATCTAACATAGGGCCAATTATAATAATATATCCATTAGTATAATACAGATTGGAAGAAGATGGTCCAAGAGAATCTCAACCTACAGAAGGATGGAAATTTAACCAAAGAGCAATTAACTCTAATAGAGACATTAAGTGGAAGTTGTCTAATTAAGTATAATAAGCTACGTCTTAATGTAATGTAATATATAGTAATCCTTACTACTGTAGCTGAAAGATTAAAAAATATGGTGCCAAACTATACCATGATAAAAAAGCTTCTGGTTCAAAAAATCTTGATTATTTTTTTTACAATTAATTAAGGAAAATCAATAATCAACACTAAAACCCCATTTGCCATCATTTAGATTAGGTTAGGTTGACAGAGCAATTTGGGTAAATTTTTAGCACATATATATGTGGGGGACATTTACTAAAGCTTTTACACCACTATTAAGGCATTAAAAAGTTGAAGATTTTGGCGCATGCCATATTTGCGCAGTGATGTGTGATTTTTACCGTCTTACCAATTTTCTGAAATGGGGAGGGGCTTAATGGGAGGGGAGGGTATTCCCGATGCCCATTGGATTAAGATAACCTGTTCCTAAACTGGCTGGCATAAACTTGAGTTTCTGGTGCACAGATTGCCAGAGATTCAACTAATTTATTGCCTCTTAATATATTAGATGCATCTTATTCCAGCGCAGGGGGATCCAGTGTGGAGTATAATCCTTTTGGCATATACTCTACTAGTACGGGACTGTACAGTTTTGTCTTAACTACACTGCAAAGCATAGTCAACACCTTTATTTCAACTGTATAAGGCTTATTTCACACCAGCGTATTTGCTGCATCTGTTAGGGATTAGCAAAAACCCTTCCACTATGATAATCCGTTCGGAACGGATCCGGTTGTATTATCTCTAAAATTATAAAGATGGATCCGTCACTAAAACTATTGTAAGTCAATGGACGCCAGATCCGTTTTCTTTTGTGGTTGAGATCTGGCACCATTGACTTGCATTGTGTTTCATGCCGGATCCATCTTGCAGCGCTTTTCTGTAGAGTTGAGCGGACACCTGGATGTTCGGGTTCGAGAAGTTCGGCCGAACTTCCCGGAAATGATCGTGTTCAGGATCCGAACCCGATCCGAACTTTTCGGCACTAAAAAGGCTGTAAAACAGCCCAGGAAAGGGCTAGAGGGCTGCAAAAGACAGCAACATGTAGGTAAATCCCATGCAAACAAATGTGGATAGGGAAATGAATAAAAATAAAAATAAAATAAATAAAAATTAACCAATATCAATTGGAGAGAGGTCCCATAGCAGAGAATCTGGCTTCACGTCACCCACCACTGGAACAGTCCATTATCAGATATTTAGGCCCAGCACCCAGGCAGAGGAGAGAGGTCCCGTAACAGAGAATCTGGCTTCATGTCAGCAGAGAATCAGTCTGCATGTCATAGCAGAGAATCAGGCTTCACGTCACCCAACATTGGAACAGTCCATTGGCATATATTTAGGCCCAGCACCCAGGCAGAGGAGAGAGGTCCCGTAACAGAGGATCTGGCTTCATGTCAGCAGAGAATCAGTCTGCATGTCATAGCAGAGAATCAGGCTTCACGTCAGCCACCACTGCAACAGTCCATTGTCAGATATTTAGGCCCAGCACACAGGCAGAGGAGAGAGGTCCCGTAACAGAGAATCTGTCTTCATGTCAGCAGAGAATTAGTCTGCATGTCATAGCAGAGAATCAGGCTTCATGTCAGCCACCACTGCAACAGTCCATTGGCATATATTTAGCCCCAACACCCAGGCAGAGGAGAGAGGTCCCGTAACAGAGGATCTGGCTTCATGTCAGCAGAGAATCAGTCTGCATGTCATAGCAGAGAATCAGGCTTCACGTCAGCCACCAGTGCAACAGTCCATTGTCATATATTTAGGCCCAACACCCAGGCAGAGGAGAGAGGTCCCGTAACAGAGAATCTGTCTTCATGTCAGCAGAGAATCAGTCTGCATGTCATAGCAGAGAATCAGGCTTCATGTCAGCCACCACTGCAACAGTCCATTGGCATATATTTAGGCCCAGCACCCGGGCAGAGGAGAGAGGTCCCGTAACAGAGGATCTGGCTTCATGTCAGCAGAGAATCAGTCTGCATGTCATAGCAGATAATCAGGCTTCATGTCAGCCACCACTGCAACAGTCCATTGTCATATATTTAGGCCCAGCACCCAGGCAGAGGAGAGAGGTCCCGTAACAGAGGATCTGGCTTCATGTCAGCAGAGAATCAGTCTGCATGTCATAGCAGAGAATCAGGCTTCATGTCAGCCACCACTGCAACAGTCCATTGGCATATATTTAGGCCCAACACCCAGGCAAAGGAGAGGTTCATTCAACTTTGGGTAGCCTCGCAATATAATGGTAAAATGAAAATAAAAATAGGATTGAATGAGGAAGTGCCCTGGA